>NC_091266.1:28767500-30017500 GCF_042477335.2 Ovis canadensis
TCATTCTCCTAGTGATCTCTTCATTTTTAATGGAAGCCTTCAGCTCAGGTGTCATCACTGGACTCTTCTCTGGGATTGTCCTTCCTGTTCTTTGCTTTCCACTAATTTAGATAGTCTCTTCTTTGAGCTCTAGTAGCATTTTATATATACCTCTTTTATGAGTTATAGTATACTAAAACTACTACTTCTAATTGTTTTTCCACATCCTAAATTGTAAGCTCTTTGAAAATAGGAGATCAGTCCCAGGTGTTCATTGGAAGGACTGATGTTGAAGCTGAAACTCCAGTACTTTGGCCACCTGATTTGAAGAGCTGACTTATTGGAAAAGACTCTGATGCTGGGAAAGACTGAGGGCAGAAGGAGAAGGGGACGACAGAGGATGAGATGGTTGGATGGCATCACCGACTTGATGGACATGGGTTTGGGTGGACTCTGGGAGTTGGTGATGGACAAGGAGGCCTGGTGTGCTGGGGTTCATGGGGTTGCAAAGGGTCAGACAGGTCTGAGCGACTGAGCTGAACTGAGGATAGGAAGAGTCAAAGACTGAGAATAGGGGGAATCAAAGATATTGATGTCTCTGACATAGAGCTTAGCAATATTTAGACAAAACAAAACAGTTAATGTCTTCAGTCATCTAACTTTTCCCTCAGCTACAGCCAGACCAGTCCCAGATGTACCCCTTGGAAAGATTATATGTTTTTGCTTTCTCATTCAACTCCATTTTGGTCTTAGAAGGACTGCATTCAGTCTTGATAGTTGTAAGAATATTCTGGTAAAATTTCAGATGAGTGAAAAGGTCTTCGCTCTCTCTCTCCCAATACTCATATATATCTTCCCATCTGCTTTAACATATATCTGAAGTCCTTTTCCTTTAACAATTGTAAAAAGATTTTAGGTGCTATTATATGTAAGAGATTAAAACCCATCGGTACTAAACCTGTAAACCAATATAAACGAGTTGTCAGACTTCTTCGGGCTTGTTTGTTCTGGGGGCAGTTGCAACAGAACTATGGGACATGGGTTTTTTTTTGGGGGGGTGGACCTGGGTTTTAAAGGAGGCCTCTTGCTAGGCAGAGTTGCTTGTGTTGTGCAAGTGGCAGAGTAGGCGCTCCTCCAAGGATACTCACGTCACGCTTTTGCCTGGTGTCGCCTCTCTTTGTCTTCAGTACAAACTTTCTGTTGCTTTCTCATGGTCCCCCAATTCAGTAGAAACGTTTTATGAGATGGGATGTGGGAAAGGGAGTCTAGTGAGAGTTGGTCAGTGTATACTTTGAATACATAACAAAATATGCAGAACCCGTTATTTGTAATTAGGAATGCTGTTGTAGAGTGGGAAACATTTGAACTTCCGGCTTTCAGTCACTAATTACATAACCTTCCTCTGAAGTTAGTAGTAGTACTGCCTAATGCATCAGAGAGACCCTTTGGCTTTCTCATTAAGATTAGTGAGTGATGTATTTCGTCAGTGAATTTTTGTATCTGTTAATGTTTTGCATCCCAAAATACGTTAGTATGACGTGTATTTATTGCTTCTATCTTGGTATATTTTCTTTGGAGAACTTATATGTGGATGATTTACTTTCTTCCAGGTTTTGGTCGGAAAGATGTAGTTGAATATTTGCTTCAGAATGGCGCAAACGTCCAAGCACGCGATGATGGGGGGCTTATTCCTCTTCATAATGCATGCTCTTTTGGCCATGCGGAAGTGGTCAATCTGCTTTTGCGACATGGTGCAGACCCAAATGCTCGTGATAATTGGAATTACACTCCTCTCCATGAAGCTGCAATTAAAGGAAAGATTGATGTTTGCATCGGTAAGACTGTTTACATTCCAGAATTTTTCAGAAATAGTTTGTAACTATTCTGAATCTAAATTGAATTTATTTGTTAATGTGATCAAATTTTGCCAGACTGAATTTAAATATTTAGGAAGACTTAATGATTAACCTAGTCACTGTTTACTGAGTGTCTTTTTGAATGTGGTACTGAGCTTAAAATTTTTAGATGATAGAGTAATACAGAATTTCTCTTCTTCGGAAGTGTGGATTCTCTTGGGACTGATACCCACAAAGAACCAGATGAAGGCATGATGGAAGTGAACAGAGTGTTAGAGGATAATAGTGCAGTGAATGGGCTGGAGTTGAGTCACTCCTTTATAAGTCTTCTAGGAAGTATTGGGGAGAAAGGTTGCAAAGGGAAGTGTATTGACTATTTTATAAGGAGCTTTGAATTCCAGATTAAGGAGCTTTTTGTGTGGATAGTGTGGAATCATTGATAACTTTTAAGGAGGGGACAGTGTGATGAGAGCAGTGTATTTAGGAAGAGTGATTTGGTAGAGGGCTGAGTGGACTGCATGATATTAGGAAGACTAGGAAGCTGTAGAATAACACAAGTGAAGAAGGATGAAGGCATGAACTAGGATGGTTGTGGGAGAGTAGAAATGGTAGCATAAGTAAAGAAGTGTTTGGAGAAAAAATTGTCAATCATGTAGGATACTTTAATGAAATAGAATTTGCCTAGCAGGTTAATCACTGACAAAAAGTTACATGTGAGAAGGCTGCTGATTTGAGAGTTGTCATTAACCCAGTATTGACTTTTCTGAGCCTAAAGAGTCAGAGATTTTGGACTCTGCTACCTTACTTCTATTTCCTGATGCAAAACAGGGACATTTTAAATCCTTTCTATCTAGAAAGCCAGTTCCATGCACTAGGAAAGGTCTAGGGAACCTGTTTTGTTCTCTCTCCCCTCCAACCCAACCTCAAATCACTTTATACAAAAGTCATGAGCTTAGTTTGAATTAGGTTAGGTAATTTATAAAGAAAAGAAAAAGATTACCTAGTAATGTCTGTCCAGTTCTCCTTTCCTGTGTGTTACCTTTTTTGGTTTGTTTTTATCTTTTGTGTTATCTGTCCTCTGCTCAGAATCCTTTTCTGTTCTGTGAGTTTCAGGCCTATTGATACTTAGTTTTAATAATGTAGAGTTTTTCAAATATAGTGATGTGTCTGCACTGTCCAGTGTGGGCTTCCCAGATGGCACTAGTGGAAAAGAACCTGTTTGCCGGTGCAGAATACATAAGAGATGCAGGTTTGATCGCTGGGTCAGAAAGATCCCCTGGAGGAGGGCGTGGCAACCCACTCCAGTATTCCTGCCTGGAGAATCCCATGGACAGAGAAGCATGGAGGGCTATAGTCCATAAGGTCACAAAGAGTCAGACATGATTGAGCTACTTAGCACATACGCACACACGTCTGGTGTGGTAGTTGAAATCTTGTAATGTGGCTAATTCAAATTGAGATGTACTATAAGGGGAAAATACATACCAGATTTCAAAGTCTTTGTATGAATAAAAGGAATACGAAGTTACCTCGATTTTGTATGGATTGCAGTATTAATGTACATATTGAAATAGCAATATTTGGGGTATATTGACTTAAATAAGACATTAAAATTATCCTCTTTTTGTTTTTATAATCTGGATGCTGCTAAGTCGCTTCAGTCGTGTCTGACTCTGTGTGACCCCATAGATGGCAGCCCACCAGGCTCCCCCGTCCCTGGGATTCTCCAAGCAAGAACACTGGAGTGGGTTGCCATTTCCTTAAGTGAAAAGTGAAAGTGAAGTCGCTCAGTTGTGTCCGACTCTTAGCGACCCCATGGACTGCAGCCTACCAGGCTCCTCCGTCCATGGGATTTTCCAGGCAAGAGTACTGGAGTGGGCTGCCATTGCCTTCTCCGAATCTGGATGCTAGAAAAGTTTAAATTACATATGTGGCTCACTTTTTTTTTTCTTTTGGACATTGCTGTTAGAGATAGGAGTACAGTGGAATGAACAGGAGCTGAGCTTCCCTTTCTACATGTATTTGCCTGTCTTTCCCCAGCTTTTTTTATAGAGTGTGCTGGAGTATCTTTATATAATCAAATAACATTATGTACAGAGTATAGTGCAACTCTTCTCTTTTTGATGTGTTTTGAGTTATAATGTGGCAGGCTTTGATTGGGGGCTCATTAACCCTACAGAGTAGTTTTCTCTTTCCCTCCCTCCCCTCGTCTCTTCCTTCCTCTCTCTCTCCGTTTCTTCCTTCCTTCTTTCTCAAATTCCATAAATCCCTATTCTCGGGCTATTCATAGCTTTAGAAAATTCATTTTTGTTATTATGAGTAATCTTTCTGACTTAAGCAGTGTTCATTTGATATGAGAAAACAGAAAACAAGCTTTCAAGTAAACTTGCCTTTTAATTCTCTATCTGTCCTTGGTCATTTGTTTGACAGAGGAGAATCTGACATTAAACTCAGCAGACAGATATTTAATGTGTCTTAATACATTAAATAATGGAATCTTTTATATAGTTTTATCTTTAAAATACAGCATTTTTCTACTATCAGGATATATAAAGTCTTAAAATAACTTTGAGATGTCTTAGGGCTTCCCTGGTAGAACCAAAATTTTTGAGAAAATGATTTACTAAAATCATATTGTCAGAATTACCATTTTGAAAGATAGTGTTTCTGTTTTGCAGTGCTCTTACAGCATGGCGCTGAGCCAACCATTCGAAATACAGATGGAAGGACAGCATTGGATTTAGCAGACCCGTCTGCCAAAGCAGTGCTGACTGGTAAGTGTGCAAGCTCTCTTTGGGTTTTCCGGGAGCAGTGTGACACATGAGCTTCCCAGATGGACATTCAGTCCCTTGCAGTTACTGATCTCCATTAGACTTTTTAGATAGTGTCAGTTTAGTTGCTGTTCTTTTCTGTGTCTGAAGAGTTGACATTTGATTCTTGTCTAAGAAAAATAAAGCTTTTTTTTTTTAATAGCTTTTAAATTTTGTGATTCCTACCTTTACTGGGGCCAGAGGTGGTAGATAATCATGTGTTACTAACCATTCTCTTGCATTTTCAAACAAGGTTCTGGGTTCACCAATCTCAGAACCTTGAAGAATGGCAATTATTATATTCTGCTGGGACATATTGATGTCCTGGGAACCTGTTAAGATATATAAGACTGTAGTCCCCTGGTTTAGGTTTATTTTAGACTGTCAGGCTTTTTTGAGTAGTAATATGAGCTTCCCTGGTGGCTCAGATAATAAAGAATCTGCCTGCAATGCCAGAGACCCAGGTTCGATTCCCGGGTCAGGAAGATCTGGAGAAGAGAATAGCAACCCACCCCAGTATTCTTGCCTGAAGAATTCCATGGACAGAGGAGCCTGATTGGCTACAGTCCATGGGGTTGCAGAGAGTTGGACACGACTAAGGGACTAACACTTTCACCTTTTTTTCATCTACTTCACACATTTCTCCCTTAACAGAGATTTCCTCTGAAGCAGCAACTCTCTGCCATATTAATTTTTGGACTCTTATTTACTGTGTGATTACCATTAAAATTGTGTCTAATAGTCAAGAGCCTGAGGTGCTCTGCTGTAAGCTTTTGTGCTTGGGCTTTGTGATATTTCTTTTGGTATTACTGAGAAAATTTAGACTAGTCCCCCCAAAAAGTTCTAGAAAAGTGAGCTATTACTGTAACTGACAATTCAATATTTATTTCTTCCTTCCCTGTTCCATGCTATTCCCTATTTGCTTTTTTTTTTAAATCTAATCTTGGGGCACCAAAAAAGCCTTGCACAGCAATCAGTGTACAATTCATATTGTGGACACCAGTTTGGGTTTCATTTAAGTGAATAAATAAACACTGTTATGTTAATTTAAATTATATTGATTTTAAAGTTTTTGCTTGTTTTCATTGGTAAATATAAAAGCTGTAGGCATATTTAGTCCTGATTTTAATTTTATTTATAAATTTCTTTGATACTGTTACATTTTTATACAGATTTTGTTCTGTTTTGATTTTGAAGGAAGCTGTGGAGGCATTTTGTCTGTTAAACAAATAATACTGGTTTTAGGAAATTTGAGGGTTAAAAAGAAAAGGAAACTTTCACCCACGGTCAATCCCCTAAGACCCACTTTAGTAAAATTTTTATTTATTTCCTTCTTGGCTTTGCTCTTACTGTGTATATTGTTTTCATATAGTTGTAGTCATGTTTCATTATATAGCATTGAATCTTTTTTCTTCACCTTCATAGCAAAGGTATTCCATGTTCTTCATATAAATATTTTAAACTGCAGTGTATTCTGTTGATTAACCATTTTCCATTTACTGGAATTTATTTCCAAATTTTTGTACTTTAAACATAGGTCAATGAGCATCTTTATGCATAAAACTGATACTAGTTTTGTAATTAATTTTTTTTTAATTTCTGCTCTTCTTCACAGGTGAATATAAGAAGGATGAACTCTTGGAAAGTGCCAGGTGTGTTATAAATATGTACCATAAATATTTTACCGTATAATTTTAATTATTTTATTTTACAATAAGCAAACTCCAAAAGAGAATGAATTTTTAATAGTCACATACATGTCTCCGAATAGGATCTGATGAAGAAAACAAATTGCTAATACATTTTTTTGTATGCTAGGAGTGGCAATGAGGAAAAAATGATGGCTCTGCTTACACCATTAAATGTCAACTGTCATGCAAGTGATGGCAGAAAGGTACTTCCTTTTGCAACTAAGTTTTGTGTAACATGAAATTATGTTTGTCTTTTAACTTAAAACATTTGCTGAAAATGCTCCTTTTAAGCAATAATTTGGGTTAATTCTTAATCTTAATAAAACTTTGTTAATAATAAATGTTTAGTTAGCTTCCTGTTTGCAGTAGTGAACTTATAAACTTGTCTGCTGTGCTTTGGTATATATGTTGGATTTTGTAAAACCAAATTATTACTGTCATTTAGATAGTAATAAGTTATAAAGTAAGTTATAGAGTTTTTTTTTCAATTTCTGGTTTTATATTTGGATTTTTATGTACATTTTTTAGCTGTTGAATCTCACTGATCTGTCTGTTTACTATTTCAGTCAACTCCATTGCATTTGGCAGCAGGTTACAACAGAGTAAAGATTGTACAGCTGTTGTTGCAACATGGAGCTGATGTTCATGCTAAAGATAAAGGGTAAATCAAGCATTTGAACAAAAATGAGAATTTTTTAAATGTTTCTGTCCTCATGATAATCTCTGTAATAATCTTGTAAGAATCATATTTTTTACTAAACAGCGTAAAACATTTATTGAGATTTTGTAATATGCAGATTGCTCTGAGAGAACAGGGAATTATAAACCATTAAGGCCACCACCCATAGGGCTTATACTATGTTTTAGGAGGCATGAAAAGACACCTAATAATATAAGTTCTCTCATAAGTGTGAGGTGATAAATAGAAAGGGCTAGTACTTATAGGAGATTTTAGGAGAGAATGCTCAGTGCTGGGTGCAGTGGTTGAGAAATCTTTCTGTGGAAGGTGATACTTCACCTGGACTCAGTTCAAGAAAACAGAGAGTTTAGGAAACATCACTCTATGCAAGAGAATGAAGGATCTTAAGCAAGGGGAATGATTCTCCTAAAAGAGGAGTTTTGAGAAAAGCACTCTGGCAGCATTGTGTTGAATAGATTGAAGGAGACGAGAGGCAGAAGAACATGAGAGTGAGCATTGAGGGGGTCCAGGCGTAATGAGATCTGCAGTACTGGTAGCGGGGGAGGTGGGAGTGAAAAGAAGGCAGAGAGGCAGGAGATCCTGCAGGGTAAGAGAGTGTAAGATTTGTTGAATATCTGGATATGATGAGATAGAATAAATGAGACCATTACATTGCATCTTCTGAAGCCCAATGCATGAGACCCAATGGTACACATACTGAAATTCAGGAAAGTTGTTGGTGGGGGAAACCATTGAGTTCACTTTTAGAAGTCTTGGTTTTATGAGATGATGATGGAACTCAGGTGGCGTTAGCTAGTAGATAGGGCTCAGGTAAGAAATCATATAATCAAAATGGTGAGGAAGGCTGTGAGACTTGATGGAGGGTTCTGATAGAATCAGACAGACGTAGCCATGAGTGGCCATCTCTTAACAAAGGACATCATGGTGATTTCTGTGGTGATTAGTGAGTGATTCCCAAGGTGGAGCAGCTTAAAGATATGTCAGGATTTTAAGATTCTGTTGTACCTTCCTGTTCAGAAAATTCTTCCTCTGTTGCCATCATGAAGGAATTGGATTTATGTTAAGGAATATAGCAGTTTTACCTTACAGAATCTTTAAAAGAAAAAGTTTCAAAGAAGACTCAGTGATTGAGTGCTGAGTTTGGAAGAGATACAGAAGTCAGTGAAAGTTGTTCAGTCATGTCCTACTTTTTGCGACCCCATGGACTATACAGTCCTTGAAATTCTGTAAGCCAGAATAATGGAGTGGGTAGCCTTTCCCTTCTCCATGGAATCTTCCGGCCCAGGGATTGAAACCAGGTTTCCCGCATTGCAGGCAGATTCTTTACCAGCTGAGCCACAAGGGAAGCCCAGAAGGTTACATAAGCCATTAGCTATTTAAATTTAAGTATGTAAGCTAAAGCATGGGGAATCTGTAATAACGCAGGGTTTTTCCCCTTCTCGTATTATAGAGATCTGGTGCCCCTGCACAATGCCTGTTCCTATGGTCATTATGAAGTAACTGAACTTCTGGTCAAGGTTAGTTCTTGTATACTTTCCTTACAGTGTGTATATGTTTTTCTTTGTGTTTTTAGTGCTTGGTAGATATAGAAGAAGTATTTATAATCATTATAAAATGTGGATTACTGATAGGTCATCTGACTGCTTTGAGATTTTTAAAACACTATAAATTTTTTAAATATAAAATAGCTTTCCTGTTTTGTGAATGTCAGACTAAGTGGTTCTTTAATTTGTAGCTAAAAGTGCAGTTCAAAGTTCTTGAAAATATCAGAAAGCAATTTTTAGTGAACCATATATTATTACAACCACTAGTTAGATTTGCAGGGCCTGCCTAGGTGTGTTGAAACAGGCTTACCTGGTAAACTTCACGTCTTCCAGTATACTGGGCAGAACGATGGGCGGCTATCGTTTAACGGACAGGTTCCTGGAACTGGCAAAAAACTTCTTGTTTAGCTCCCTGTTGGATGAGAATAGAGGCTACATACTCTTTTTGAGAGTGGATTCAAGGATGTTGCTCGCACCCATTTCTTTTTGTCCCCTAATCTCTATGTATGTATTTGACCACATTCTTTAGTCTTCTCTCTGCATCCATTCTGCCGTTGAAACTTTTCCTCATTCTGTCAGCAGCTGTCATGGGAAGGACCTTTGTTTCCAACACCTCTGCGCTTCCTCTTGGGCATGTGCTACCACTAAATATATTTTCCCACAGAAACAACTTAATTATAGTAATTAGATACTCTGAGTGGTCCATAAGTGTTTATAAATGTGACCATAATATTATTATACGTTTAATAGTAATGCTTTTGCTTATTGTAAAACTGAATTGAACTCAACAGAATATTTGGAATGTTATTGTGGATAAGAATGAAGCATCAGATAGATTGCAGGTCTCCCACATTGCATGTGGATTCTTTACCAGCTGAGCCCCCAGAGAAGCCCGATGGTCTCATGGATATATACATTTGTCAAAACTCATCAAACTATATACTTAAGAACTATGTATTTTGCCATATATAAAGTATACCTCAGAAAAGGGAAAAACAGTTCTTATTAAATCTGAAGTTTCCTTTGTAACTGTTTTTTAACAATAAAAGAGTTAAATAGGTCCTTGTGGGTAGGCTTAGCAACTAGTGATTCTTTTTCTATGTGAGAGAAATGTATTCTCTTTTTGAAGTAACTGGGTTGAAAAGTAACCTTTGGGGACATAACCTTTTTAAGCTTGCATGATGTAAATTACACAGTCCTAATATTCTAAGTTCTCTTAAAAGTTGAGCGCTAAATACATGCTTTACCCACCCCACCACCAGCATGGTGCCTGCGTAAACGCAATGGACTTGTGGCAGTTCACTCCTCTCCATGAGGCTGCTTCCAAGAACAGAGTTGAAGTGTGTTCTCTTCTCCTGAGTTACGGCGCAGATCCAACACTGCTGAATTGTCACAATAAAAGTGCTATAGACTTGGCTCCCACACCACAGTTAAAAGAAAGGTTAGCATGTAAGTATAAAATGATGAATGTTCAGCTAAACTCTTATACCAGTAACCTAAAACTTTTTGCTTCTTGGGTTTTTTTTGTAGGGGAGGAATTTTTAAATCATAGGCTATTTTCCTTAGCCATGGGTATGTATCGTTGTTCTTACTAGCATATTTAATCATTAACTCTTAAGATGCTGTGAAAGGAAAGTATATTTGTATTTGCTTTTTTCAAGGCAAATGCTTTTTGTGTTGGCAGGCTTTTGGAAAGAAAGAATTTGAGTTTTGTTCCTATCTTTGATGTGACTTTCTAGTTATCTGTCATGAAGTTTTTAGGTGTTACTTGTAGGATTTCTATCTTGTAAACATAGTCCCCAGAATGTACCATCTAATATTCTTTGGTATCTGGACAATTCTGTGCTTTTCTGTTTATAACTGAAGTAGAGATAGTGGTGAGAAATAGCCACCTAATTCAGGTATATATTACTATACATGAATAGGAAACTTGTGTTAAACTGGAATTATTCTGGAATAATAAAGGAGAATGGGTAGTTTCGCAAGACTGATGAATAAAAGAGAGGAATCTTGAGAAAATGCCTCATTTCTAAGTGGCTCTTAGAAATATCCAGCTTGTTTAATCCCCAGTGTGTGAGCATAACCATCTGCTATTGCTGTAATGTTAATATGGGGACTGTGATCTCCTTTTCTTTTATTTCTTTACTGAGAAAAATTCTATACTTTTGGAAAATTCTCACAACTCTGCTCTGGGAATATATTGCAATAATCCGTATACCAGACCAAAATAGACTTTGATTTGGCCATCTTGTTACTCATGGGAATGAACTGAGTCATAACCAAGGGGCACTGGAGTACCACTGACTCCCTTTCCAAGGGTTATATTTGGAGACTATCTTTCAAGCTTCAGTCTGGCTACTTTGGTAGATAATTTTGAAAATAAGTTTAAGAAAAATACTATGTCTCTTTTACAAGGTAAGTTTCATAAATTTGATCATTTTTATGCCAATTTAAATGCTTCTTCTTCATCTAGATGAATTTAAAGGCCACTCCTTGCTTCAGGCGGCACGGGAAGCTGATGTTACACGAATCAAAAAACATCTCTCTCTGGAAATGGTGAACTTTAAGCATCCTCAAACACATGAAACAGCATTGGTAATTATTCAGATTTAACTCTTTAAAATGAAATAGCCAGAAACATTCTAAGTTAATCATAATGCCCTGCTTTTGGTGATACTGGATAACTGACATAATGCTCTACTTTTAGTAATAGTGTTATTCTAAAAATCTGTGCTTTTTAAGAATTAGTGCCTCTGGATATATAAAGAAATATTTCAAACAATGCAGAAAAACAGACAACCTCATCCCCTCAGTGGCAACCCACTCCAGTATTCTTGCCTTGAGAATTCCATGGACAGAGGAGCCTGGTGGGCCACAGTCCATGGGGTTGCAAAGAGTTGGACATACTGAGCGACTAATATATCCCCTCAAAAGGCAATACAGTTGTTCATTTGTGCATCCTTCTTGACAAAAATTTTATCACATACTGGCATATATTATATGTGACTTTTCTATTATAATCATCTCATTTGCTTTTTTTATTATAAAAAGCATAAGTGTTTATGGTTGAAAATTTGGAACTCACTGAACAGTTAATCTTGCCGTCAAGATAAAAACCACCTGGTTCTCCTTTTGTTATTGTAATTTTTTTTTTTTTTTTCAGAATTAGATCTAAGTCTGTATATGTTCCCTTTATACTTGTGAATAAACTATCTGTGTGAGTAGAGTCAGTTTCCCTGATGGAGGTAATGTCAGCTCTCTGGTTCTGTAACAAAGTAGATGAGAACTGGGCAGTGTATGGAAAAGCAGTAAGAAAAAAATGGAAGTGACTAAAGATAAGTGTTAGAAGATCAGAAGGAGAATGTGGTAATCAGAGGCTACTTTAGAAGTAGAAATTTAAAAGGAGCAAAGCTTTGTGAGTCGCAGAATGTACTTTCAATGAGGGAAGATGACAATAAGTAAATTAATGTCTTTGGGGAAGATTTAATTGTAGCTTCCTCACCTTTTATGGCTAATGTTCATCCTTATGCCATGATACAGGGCATGAAGTTTATTTAGGAACCTATCTATAAAGTATTTTAGGTCTTTTTGCTACTTTACCAAAAAACAGAAATCCATGTTTAAAAAAAAACAACAGCATAGTTGCAGACTGATAAGAAATAACAGTGCAAAATTTAAATCATGACAGCATCAAGATGGTACAGGGGAATTTGGGAAAATTGACATGGGAAATTTGCCAGTCTGAAGAATTAATTCTACATTTTGTTTCCCCTTAAGCTTTCTGCTAATAAACTGCTCATTTTTGTGATTAGCCTTAGAATACAAGGAATTAACTGTTGGTAGACATTGTATTGCAGAGGCAGTGTCTTCTGAGTTTCGAGGTCCCAGGCCCTGCCGGTAAAAGGATGAGGCAGAAGAGAAAGGGTGCAATTTGAAATGGATAAGCTCAAGAATTCTTGAATAGAAACTATTTTCCATTCTCTGTGCCATCTTGATAGATGTCCTGGGATGCTTATTCAAAACATACCAAAAGAGCTGTATTCACCAATTAGAAATGATGTTACTAAGGGCAAAGGAATGAGTTTGGTGATAGCAACAGTATCAGAATGAATCTGAAGCAAAGCCATGAAGATCAGATAAGCTTTATAATTAGCAACAAGTTAAAATCAGACACATTCATGTATACTGTGTTTAGAGGTATGTGCAAGTTTCCTTGACAGTTATCCAGAAGTTTTATTCCATGAATTCTCAGGTTTCAGTTTTAACTTAACATTCATACATTGATTAAGTCATTCACTCACTGACATTTATTGAACACCTGTTGTGTATGAGTACAATCCTGGATGTTGGGGAGATAAAGATCTGCGGCATGACCATGAGGGCTTTACTGGGTTTTTGACTGGCGAATCCCTGCCTCCTGTCTCCCTTCCTCCCTGATGCATCATAGACATAGATCCTGAAGCCTCCAGGTCAGACTGTATCAGTTTCCGCCACCAATTTTACCAAACAGGTAATCCAGGGTCCTTATGCTGCTAGAGCAACTCATTGAGAAAGAAATACCACCTAGTTTGTCAGCTATTTTGGCAGTGTTTTTGCCAAGCAGAATCCAGAGCTGACAGACACTGTGCTATTTCTTCATTAAAGAAATCCCGACCTTTGGAGTGTTTTATTAACCTTTAAAAAATAACATAAACACCATGCTCTTTGGGAACAGTTTTGAAAGGACTGTTGATCACAGTTTAAGGTTTTCATCACAGCAGTGGTAGCTTTTGCAGAGATATAGGACAACTATAAAGCTTGATCAAAATATTTAATAACATATCACCTGGTAAATAGGATTTTTAGGCCCTGTCAGAATTTGGTAATCATAGCACGTTCTATCCAATAGAAAGTCTTTGAAGAGCAAAGTTAAGTCAAAAGTGAAACAAAGACATGAAATAACTAACATCTTGATTATTTTTGGTTGGAAACACGAATATTCTTTAAAAAGTCAGTTGTATAGTCCTTGATTAATGCTGCAATTTAAATTATCTAGCATTGTGCTGCTGCATCTCCATATCCCAAAAGAAAGCAAATATGTGAACTGTTGCTAAGAAAAGGAGCCAACATCAACGAAAAGACTAAAGAGTAAGTTTGCTTTTAATAATAAAAAATTATTGACTCTCTTGTTTTCTGGAAAATACATTCATTGTCCGGCTGACTTTTTCTCTTTAAGATTCTTGACTCCTCTGCACGTGGCTTCTGAGAAAGCTCATAACGATGTTGTCGAAGTAGTGGTGAAGCATGAAGCAAAGGTATACTTCATTTTTGGTAATTTTTGGTAGTCCAGTGAGTTGTTTCTGATTTTGTAGATAAAATGCCTGATTTCCTAAACTATCTACTCTCTCCTAAGTATTAGTTTTTCCCTCAAAATAGTTCTGCAGATACTTTTTTCTGTATCTTTTTGCTAGAAAAATCTGTGGATTTACTCAAAGAAACATTATTCCTGTATATCCTTCCTTCACCCTTCCTGTTAATCACACCCCACTGGTCAAGTTATTCTTCTTTTTCTAACAGTAAACTCTTTAGAGTATCCCTAGCCAGACATATTTATTCTGGAATTCTCTTCTGGTATCTTCTGTTCCTTGCTTACCATGATAACTCCTATTATTTACCCCAGCCACAGTCTCTCTTACCCTCTGTTATTTCTGCCAGAGAACATGGAACAGAAGGAAATAAATTATTTAAATAAGTTGACTAAAAAGATAGCTCCTCACATTGTGAAGCTGCTATTCTATAGTTGGCACTTGTACAAAAAGCATTTTTTTAAAAATCAATCACAAAAGTCATTCACTCCAGAGCATTCAGGAGAGAAATGTTTTCTTTATAAGAGTTACACTTTTTATTAGGAGAATATTATTTTTCTATTTATAGAAATGGTATACTTAAGTTTAAAAGTCAAGTTGATTCCACTGTGTTGGACACCGTAAGCTTAGATAATATCATATCAGCTGTACCTCCAAAAAAAGTTAAGTAGACTTAAAGAAGATAAAGTGTTTTATTCATGGAATAGTTAGGTTTTCATCAAGGCTAAAAGTCATCATTTCTTACTCAGGAACTTTAAAAAAATGTTCTCAATAAACAATAAACATAGCATCCCAGATTGGAAGAGATAACAGTCATTTAATTCAACAGTTTTCAGTTTTCTTAGCCACAGATCTTTGTCCTCTTCAAACAAAATCTTGGTAGAAATACATTATATAATAGAATTGAGCTGCTCTGATGAAGGGAGAAGAAAGAAATAGAGATCCCTTTACCCCTTGGGGGCCCCTGAGGCTCTTCTCTAAGTGAACTTTGCAGAATGGTTTTCTAAGCTGTCCTTTCTTGTGTTTCCACTCAAGGAACCACTTCAAATTCTTCAGTTTTTTTTTAATGTTGCCTCCCAGTGTTCTAATTTCTCTCTTATTTGGGGGAATTCTTAATAATGTATAATTTCAATCTTTCCTATTGTAAAGTATTTAAAAAATAAAGTTTATTTCTGCTTGACTGCTTGGCATATCTCATTTGTCTGTCTGTTCTATAACTTTTTGTTGATTGCTTCTTTTCTTACATGTGGTGTGTTACTTGAAGACTATCTGGATGCATATTAAATTTGAGTTGCATAACTCAATGAAAAATCTTGGCTAGGGTGACCAACCATCCTAATCCTCAAACTGAGGGATTTCTGGGAACACAAGACTTTAAGTGCTAAGACCAGAAATATCCCAGCCAAACTAGGACAAGTTGGTCACCCTAATATTGACACAGAATGGCAACCAAATAAAGTTTTCAAGTGGATATAGTTCACATTTCAGTGAATGTGAGTTCATGAATAAATAGATAAGTTGCTCTGAGCATTTTAAGTTGATTTTTCTGATTCTGTAAGCATGGAAACTAGCTTTTTGTAGGTTAGTTTTAGAGTTATTGAGACAGTCTTACTATATAATCCTGTTTAGATGTTCTCCAGTTCCATGAATGTGAATTGGATAGTGAGTGTCTCAAAACACACTAGTGGTCACATAATTACTGAGTAATTTTATTTTTCAGTTATGTTTTGAAGAATTATTTTCCAGGGTGGCAGGGGAGGGAGTTGGTGGGTTGGGAATGAGATAGAAGGTGATCTTTTTATTATTACTATGAAAATTTTCAAAAATACAGCCAAGTTGAGAGAGTTTTACAGAGTATAACTATATACTTGCTATATAAATTCTACCACTAGCTTTTTACCATATTGTTTCCTTACATATCCATCAATTTTTCCCTCTTATCAGTATCTTATATTTTTTGACACACTTCAAAGTAATTTGCAAGTTACTATATACATCTCCCTAAATTCTGTTAATAGGCATCAACTAGAGGTCAATATTTGTTCACCGTTTTTCTCTGGATGTGAATTTACATGCAATGAAATGTACAGCTCTTAAATGTACATTTACTGAATTTTGCCTAATGCAAACACCTGTGTAACCAAACCTCTTGAAGATAGAGAGCATAACCACATGGCAGAGACAGTGTCCCATCCAAGGCAGTCTCCTTGCCTAGAGGCAACAGCCGTTTGGATTTTTTCTACAGTAGATTAATTTACCACTTTGGACCTTCATGTCCATGAGATTGTACAATATTCATTGACTCTTTTGTGTCAAACTTTTTTTCACTCAGGTTGATGTTTAGGTGATTCAGCAGTAACAATAATTCTTTTTATTGCTGAGAAGTATTCCATTGTGTGAATATACTGTAGTGTCTTTGTCTTTGTACAGATTGTATGTTAAATGATAAACAAGATAGACGATTAAGCCAATAGAATAAGTATTTTAATGCTAATTTAGTGTCTGACTTTGTTATCTGTTATCTCGGGGTTAGTCTCCACATTTCTGCACCTTAGTGATCCTTAAAAATATATGCATTAGACTTCCTAGGCAATGTCTGTAAATGTGATGAATCTATGAATGCTTTAATGCTAAACACAACTATTATTCAACATCTTAAACTTTTAATCCAAAATTGGGTCTCCTGATGTCAGCCGTCATGAATTGGTGAATTTGTACTCTAAATTTGAGAGAAAATACTTTCTTTGCCACTGGATAATAGTCTTTATAAGAGAATACTTGGGCATTTTTAAGTTAGTAACAAGTGTTGAACCTGAACCCATAATTAGAGCATTTAAAATTTTGTACCACAGGCTAATTTCCGTTTTTTCTGATTGTTAAGGTTAATGCTCTGGATAATCTCGGTCAGACTTCTCTGCACAGAGCTGCACATTGTGGTCATCTGCAGACTTGCCGCTTACTCCTGAGCTATGGGTGTGATCCTAACATCATATCCCTTCAGGGCTTTACTGCCTTACAGATGGGAAATGAAAATGTGCAGCAACTTCTTCAAGGTATTGAATACTTCAGTGAAATTATTTTTTCAGTTAACTTTTAAATTTTTTCATATATCATGTAGGAGTTGGTAGTAAAAAGAAGAATTTTCAAAATTATTGGCTGCTATTTCTTCTTGATCAGCTCATTGTAGTCAGTACCTCCATGTTGTTAAGTCTTTTTCCCAGTAGTGTTTGCTACTGATCTTTGCTGAGTAAATAGCTGGCTCTTAAGTTTTTATCTAGAGAGGTTTTAAGAGTGAGATGCAATAGTTGCTATTTCTTTTTAAAGAGAGGAAAACTGAAGAGGGTAGCTATCTCCTAGTAGAGCAACCAGAGCTATAAATAATACGCTTAGAGGCCAGTCCTGCCTGTTCACTCCTCTAGATCCTTTACATAAGGCATATAGAATCTGTACACAGTAACCAACTATTTGACTTATGTTTGAATACACTGATATTCATTGCATTTTAAATTCAAATCAACTTATATTCAATATCTACACATTTGGCATAGGTTAAACATTTCAGCCTAGAATTCTGGTCCCTTCCAATTAAAGATAAATAAAAGAAATATGGTCCCATAATTTCAAAGTGTCTTTGCCTACATCTCTGTATTTTACTAGACATTAATAAAACCTCTTTGACACCTCAGAGCTCAAATGAGAAGAAATGTAACAGACCAAGTGTTTTGTACCTTTAATAGTCCCCCTTGATGATCCTTATGCCTGTGGTTTAGAAGCCCCATTTTGAGAAAACACTGCTTGAATAGATAAAGGCAGATTAATAAGATCTCCTGGGAACTTCTAAAATTCTGAACTACAAGACTGCTCTCAGAATTGCCTTTACTTTCCCATCTACCATGCGTGTGTTTCAGTGTCAGAGTTGAGGGTAATAGCATTAGTTCTGCTCAGTTACGTGGTGATGGACATTTACAGTCTTGCTTCTATGCTACATGCTACACATTACCTTTCCAGTGAGTTTCTTACAGTGGAATTTCTGAGTCAAGGTTAACATAATTGTTAAATCATCTCCTAGAAAGGCTGTTAGGTACCATTTTACATTCCTATTAATAGTTTATGACAGGACCTGTTTTCCTTGTCAGCCCCAGATATTATGATTCTTTATAATTTCCTTGGGTGAGTGTGTGTGAGTGATTGTGTGTATGTTTGTATTACAGAAGTAATAGGTGCTTTTTAAAATGCAAATTATAGAAGTATTGACAGTGTAACTCTTTCATTTGCTCTTTGTCCACTAATGGATGAAAGAAAAGCCTAGTATATCATTTTAATTTGCATTTCCAACGTGTATGCTGCAATATTTTTTCCAATTTTGTTTTTTGCCTATAATTTTGTTTAGTTTTATTTTGTTGTCTGACAGATATTTTTCCAAATCAGTTTTGGTTCTGCCTTTGATGTACTTGCTTTAGGATGCTTTTCTATTTCAAGATAAATATTCACCTATTTTTTAAAATATTTTTAAGTTTTAATTTTTCATATGTAGCATCTTTAACCCATCTGAAGTTTATTTGTTCTAAGATACAAGGTATATGTTTTCTTCCTTTCTTTTGAGATTTAAAATGAGCTATAAAACAGAGTTTCAGACCTGAAAATAACTTCACTTGTTTCTAATCCAATGTCTTTTGTCTTTTTAGAACTGGAACAATCTGAGGCCCAGAAAGTTCAAATGACTTGTTCCAATTCAGATAGCTAGTCAATGGCAGAACCATGGGGAGATGTCTAGCTGTTGCTCTCCTTATTTAATACTTTACCACCAGTCACTGACTTCGTTATAGAGTAATCTTCTGTTACCTATTTTATATTCCATTATGTTGCCTAAATCTCATTTTATAGTTATTATTCATATACATTTCACATATGTGATGTTTCCAAAAAAATTTATACTGCTTTTCCCGTACTACTATGGAGATTTCCTACATAATTGCCATCAAACTGTGAAAGGAACTTTACTCTGAAATAAGATGCCTCCCTTAAAACTTGGTCCCATCTTCCAAATAGAAGTTAATCACTCTTTCCTTCTCTTTTTTCTAATTTTAGAGGGTATCCCATTAGGTAATTCAGAAGCAGACAGACAGTTGCTGGAAGCTGCAAAGGCTGGAGATGTAGAAACTGTAAAAGTAAGACATGATCTTATGGTTTTTCTAAACATTGGGTTTTTATTTTGACAGTGTTTAATGAATCCATACTGTTAAAATGAAAAAATCTAGTTATTTGTTCTGTTAAAATAAAAAAATCTAGTTATTTATATGTGCATTGTTTTAAAAGGTAAATAATGGTAATTCTGCTCTGCAAATAAGGATCATTGAGTAATGAAAGAAACTTTAGTATCACACCCATCTCAGTAAATATATCACAGTTATAAATTTAGATAATGACGTGTTTATGGAAATGCATTTTGTTTACAGCATGTTTCCTGATTAAATAATTCTTTAATAAAACAATGTTAATTTCAATTTCCAAAGCTAGTAGGAGGGAAGAAGCCCTGTTATGTCCTCCTCCCACAACAGACTTTCAAAAAAATGCTTGGTCCTATTTGAGGGATCATTGATAGGTAATAAGTTTCATTAAAAGCTAAAATTATTGATTTGATTCATGGCAGAAGTCTCCATTTGAAGCAGTTTCACTATATTTCTCTATGGTGTTCTTAATCCTGAGTAGACCTACCCCACAAAGTAAATTTTAGATTTCTTGAGAATGAAACGATGTGATTAATGGTCTCATCAGAGCTTGAGCTCTGAGGATATTTATTCACTGTGCTTTCAAATCAAGAGATTTCTGAAAGTTAATTTTAAAAGTCCATGTGCTGTTTTCCTCCTGATTTATCTGTGTAGATAGTACAGCCATCTCCAGGTAACTTCAGATTTCATTCAAGAAAAATGCTATTATGCAGTTTTATTATTTGACTTGTTTTGTAGTTATGTTCTCATGCCCTTAATTAGGAGGTTAATATGGTATTGAAAGAGGGATTTTGTTTCTCTTACTGGCTAATGAATGACTTACAGAAAAACAAAGCACTCAAGTTAAGGTTAGTGAGCTGTTTGTTCTTGGAGGAAATGATAAGTTGTGTTAGATGGGCAGGTGGAGTTAAAGTCAGGTAGCTGATTTTTATGTGTGTTGGGTAGAGGTGATGATAAATTGTAATGCTCATCCATTTACATATATTAAAGAGCATAAAACTATGTTCAGTACACCTACTATTAAAAACCAGACTTTGTTTTCATAAAGATAAAAGAAGACTGTAGGAAGAAACCGATGAAGTGAGGATGAGACTGGGTGCAGGAATTGTACTTAGAGAATGAAATAATGCCATTTAATTGAGGAGGACCTTCTTCTCTCCCTGTGATAGGCATTAGGCTGTAAGTCACTCACTGGAAGTTTATCAACCTTTCTGTTCCTTGTGCATCACCGAGACAGTGCCACCTGCATATTTCCCAGTGAACACTTAATTACGTCCTTGGCTGTGTTTGTTTACTGGTGAGCTGTCAGGCTAGGTACTTAGACACCGTAGAGAACTTCTCTGAATGGACAAAATTAAACTTGAGAGCTAGGGAGTTAGCGTGGCCAGTGATAACTACTAAATCTAGCAGCAGCACTTGACACGTGTTGAAAATACTTATTCCCTAGAGCCGACTTCAGACCCACAAAACACCCTTTCTCGGTGATGGAACACGGAGTGTGTGTATCTAACAAGCTCTCATGTGGAAAGCCGCTGAATAGCTTTATCAGACCTGTTATTAAACCCGTTGAGGTAAAACCACTGATCCTGGCTCCTTTGGTTTATTAGGCTTAGCTTATCTCTTCTTTTAGGGTAAGCTAATAAAAAAGAGAAAGGATTTTTACTCATATTCTTTTATTCTAAAATGTTCTTTTGACTTTTTTTTTAAACACCATGATTTATTATCTGCTTCTTTCTTTCCTCAGATATTCATACTTTTCATGCAAAATACCCTTGAGTATTTTGAGTGTTACAGCTTTTCTCAGCCAAGCTTCCTCATCTAAACAGCAACCAAAAAAACATAAAAACTTCAGAGGGACTTTTCTTAATTCTCCCAAGGATGGTACATAACCAATAGCATTCTGTTAATTCATTCATTCCATATAGTACAGTATAATTCTCTAGGTGTAATCCCTTGACAGCATCAGCATCATATGGGAGCTTGTTAGAAATGCAACTTCTTAGGCCCAGTCCCAGACATCTGGAGACTGGACCCAGTGCACATGAAAATTTGAGAACCACTGTTCTAGAACAGTACTCCTCAGACTTTTAATGTGCTTACAGATCACCTGGAGATCATGTCAGAATATAGATTCTGATTCAGTAGGTCGGAGCGTCTGAGAATCTTGAGTTTGTAACAAGTCCCCAGGTGATGCCAGTGCTTCTGTGATCCAGTGTGTCTGTATATATATTTGCCACAAAATGGAAATTACTGTTGCTGACTGGTACTTACATTTCCTTTATGTAAATAGTAGTAATCATAATAATAAAATTTACCCACTAGCTCTAGCGAAAGAAGATGATTCCAGATAAGAGGGCCAGAGGGATTGCCAATAAAGGACCAGATGAAATAAGAATAAATAGCAGAGTGTCTGAGAAATTTGATGAGACGAAATAAATGAGGGATTTGAAATTTCTACTAGATGAGTGAAAACGAGCAGTCGGAATCTAGCGTCATGTGTACACTGTGTTGCGTCCTACAGAAACTGTGCACTGTTCAGAGCGTCAACTGCAGAGACATTGAAGGGCGTCAGTCTACACCGCTCCACTTTGCAGCTGGCTATAATCGGGTGTCTGTGGTGGAATATCTGCTCCAACACGGAGCTGATGTGCACGCAAAAGATAAAGGGCAAGTACTAGCCATTGCTGTGGCCTTTCTGTGCCTTTATCTGACCTTCTTAGGAAAATCTGAAAACGTTTGTATGAGATGGTGGTTCTTTTATTTTCAGAGAAGTCTGTTCTCCAACATTGGCTTAAATATACTTCTTAATTTCAGTTAAGATTTTATGATTTTTATGAAGTAGCATTTTTATGAAGACTTAGTTGCTTAATGCCTTGTTATTTTATAATAGCCAAGGAGAATGCAACAGTAGTGTGATACTGATTTTTAATGTAGTAAATATTCTAGTTTGCATTGAGGATACTTGATTTCTTCCAGTTTATAGTAATTAAAAATAAAATACTTCTTGGGAATCCCCTGTTGGTTCAGTGGTTCTCACTGCCATGGCCCCAGGTTCAGCTCAGTCCCTGGTGAGGGAACTAAAATCCCATAACTGATATGTGGCCAAAAGAGAAAAATAAATTAAAGTATATAATTCTTAATCCTAGATATTGCAAAATAGATGCTTGTTATGTTCCCTGCAATTTTAACTATTTTAAAAATTTCCTCTCTGCCCCTGTCAAAGTAATTGCATTTCTGCTTACAATAAATTTATGTTCTGTAAATTAAAATCAGTAAAATTTCTTGTGCAGTTCAGTAAATTTATCGTCTCTGTGTAGTTATTTAAATTAAAATACATCTTTGTGTTGTGTTTTTTATTTAACTTTCATTTCAGAGGCCTTGTACCTTTGCACAATGCATGTTCTTATGGACATTATGAAGTTGCAGAACTTCTTGTTAAGCATGGAGCAGTAGTTAATGTAGCTGACTTATGGAAATTCACACCTTTACATGAAGCTGCAGCCAAAGGAAAATATGAAATTTGCAAACTTCTGCTTCAGGTATATTCAAGTATTTACGGACAGGGTATATACTGTGGAATATTATATTACTTGTAACTCCAAACTTTTAATAGTAAAGGGATAGGAAGCAAAACTAATTCTGTACCTAGACTTCGGAATAAATGTCATAAACAGGGAGGTGGGAGGGGGGTTCATGTTTGGGAACGCATGTAAGAATTAAAGATTTTAAAATTTTAAAAAACTAAAAAAAAAATAAATAAATGTTATAAACACTATAAGCCAGGTTTATTTAGCAATAATGAAACTGATAGTACGTTGGTATCTGCACTGGTACCAGTGTAGGTATTTTACAGTAAAAACAAAACTGTAGTTAAATTTATACTTTATACAAACATTGAAATGTTTGTGAAAACTAAAAATAGCATATGTGAAAGGTAATCTTTAATGAAATAGTTTGTTTCGAACGTAGTTTAAAATTTTGGTTATATTCTTGCATTATTAAAGCTCAGTAGCATTTAAGTGTGTATTTTTTATTGCAATTTTTTGTGTATTAAGCATTGTTAACAGTCCTGTTAACCCTTGAGGTAGAGTCTCTGCATAAAATGGACTGACCGTTCTCTCGTTCTCCAAAGGCAAACTTAAGCCAGACCTCCCCTTTCTGTTTTTCACATGCCCAGCATGGTGCAGACCCCACGAAGAAAAACAGAGATGGAAATACTCCTTTGGATCTGGTTAAAGAAGGAGATACAGATATTCAAGATCTACTTAGGGGAGATGCAGCTTTATTGGATGCTGCCAAGAAGGGTTGTTTAGCCAGAGTAAAGAAATTGTCTTCACCAGATAATGTAAATTGCCGTGATACACAAGGCCGACATTCGACACCCTTACATTTAGCAGGTAGGTGAATGAAGTGTCACAGATTTAGGCTGGTACATCTAAAATTCATTTTACCTGAGTAAAATATTTCCTGTAAGTAAATTTGAAAGATTTGACTCAGGCGTCTTCTAATACCATTATACACTAGCGTGTTTGTACAGGCCCGTGTTCTCTTGAGTATAGCAATTTGCATTTAGTAAGAATAATTGAAAGAGGCTTTGCCAGTCTCCATGTGCTTCAGAGAAGGCAGTGGCACCCCACTCCAGTACTCTTGCCTGGAAAAACCCTGGTAGGCTGCAGTCCATGGGGTCGCGAAGAGTCGGGCATGACTGAGCGACTTCCCTTTCACTTTTCACTTTCATGCGTTGGAGAGGAAATGGCAACCCGCTCCAGTGTTCTTGCCAGGGACAGGGGATCTGTGGGATCACACAGAGTCGGACACGACTGAAGTGACTTAGCAGCAGCAGCAGCAACAGCAGCATGTGCTTTAGAACCTTTATTCCAAGTCGTCATGTTGTTTGAATCATCTTTGGTGAATGTGTTTTCACTGTAGAAGCTTTAAAAATATGCCTGCTTGAGTCAGCCTTCCTGATGGGAAGTTAAAATTTTCCGTTCTTCTAATGATAGTTGTTACATGGAAGCAGAAAAAAGTCTTTAGACTTCCAAAAGTTACATAAAATTCTTGTTATTTTTTGTTTTAGTTTGTAAGGCCTTCCTTAACAGATTGCCACAGACTAGGTGGCTTAAACAACAGAAACGTATTTTCTCAGCTTTGGAAATGTTGGCAGGATCGGTTTTTTCTGAGGCCTCAGTCCGTGGCTTGCAGATGGCCACCTCTGTCTGAGTCCTCACATGGCCTTTTCTGTGTATATGTGCATCCCTGGTGTCTCTCTGTCCTGACTTCCTCCTCTTATAAGGACAGCAGTCATGCTGAATTAGGGCTAACCCTCACGGCCCTGTTTTAACTGAATTATCTCTTAAAAGGCTTTGTCTTCAAGTACAGTCACATTCTAAGGTACTAATGATTAGGGCTTCACCACGGGAAATTTGGGGGATATAGTTGAGTACCTAACTTTTGTTCTGAGTTTTCACCCATGAAACTGGCACAGTCTGCCTTTGTCTTCCCTGCGTGTAGTGCAGCACTGTGATTTCAGTACAGCTTTCTGAGCTGCACTGAAGGTGCCAGCAGGACTTCCCTGGCAGTCTAGAGGTTAAGACTCTGTGCTTCCACTCCAGGGGCATGGGTTCAGTCCCAGATCAGAGAACTAAGATCCCACATGCCTCGTGGCCAAAAAATTGTACTAATTTTTAAATAAAAATTCATAAACCTTTAAAAAAAGAAGAAAAAGTTGCTAGGGAATGGGTCATTAAAAGCACTGAGTTTCCAGTCTTTTAGTGGAGTTGCATCATAGGCATGTTTGACCCATAGAGATTCATATAAATATACATGGTTTAAAGAGAGAAAAAAGGAATGTAGGTGTTTCTGCCACTTTGTGTAATGTGGGAAGTACTCTTCTCTCACTTCCTTTCAGTCTCACATCGTGAGCAACTATGTTCCTAGGGAATTTTTTTATTTTTTGGCCATGCCTGGTGTGGCATGCAGGATCTTAGTTTCCCAACCAGGTATCAAACCCAGGCCCCCTACAATGGAAGCACAGAGTCCCAGCCATTTTCACCAGCTAAATCCCATAAGAGATCATTTTAGAGTTTATGGTTTAGACCTTTAAACCCCGTGTGAGTTGGGACCCCACAGGCCAAGGGTAAGAATTACTCCATCTCTGTGTCTTGTAGAGCATTTTGGAAGTGATAAACCACAAATGCTAACAAAGTGAGGTAAGACTTTTCTTCCTCTGGCAATCAGGAGTCAGTAGTCCATGTAAGAGAAAATGTGGCCTGATCTCAGATTTGGATTGTGCTGTGCATAGTTATTTACATAGGCTTTGAATCTTTATGGTAGCTTATCTAGAACACTGAGTATTACTTTGTAAGTCGGTGTTATCTTTGTGAGTGACAGATACATTGTACACACAGAATGTTTCTTGCTTATGTAGCAGTACGCTTTGAGACATGGAAGGACTTTGGATTTGGTGTATTTAGCTTATGGTAGCTTTGTTTTTCTTGATCTTACTGAAATTTTTTTTTTTGCTTTAGATATCTCAGCAAAGGCTGAAAACTTCAGTAAAAGTGAATGAATTATATACTTTGAACTTTTTAAAGTATCAAGTGATAGCTGATTTTATGTTGGCAAAGTTAAATTCCAGATTTGCTTTCAAACTATGATTATGTGTCAAATACAATATATCAATACATACTTTTTTTTTTTTTTTAACCAAGAACACGTACTAAGATAGCTGTCGGTTCCCCAGATGACAGCTGGGGGATTATAGTACATTTATAAAATACTCAGCCTTACTACTTCATGGCTTTAGCAGCAGTGGATTCTGCTGCCCACAGAGATGTGTTCCCTTACATTCTCTCTGGCAAAAATGTGATCTTCTGAGGAAGTGGGACCCCAAGACCCACTGATGTGTTGTCTTCTGCTCTGCCAGCCACTTCTGTTCCTAACTTCGTTTTTGTATGATTGGATGCCTTTTGCTTGCAGCCTTGAGACCATTTACCTGAGTTCAGGAAGTTGTATATACAATAACCATGAAGGCAGGGACTTTGGTAAGAAGGTTTTAAAAGAAACGATTTAAGTAAATCAACCACTATAACTTTAGAATCTCAAAAAGAAATGAATTTCATCTCTGAAAACTTCCAACTTGAGGCCAGTGGGCAATTTTTTTTCATAAGCTGAATCTTTAATAGATTCCATTGGAGAATTTCAGACTTCTATAAAATCTCTTATTTTAAAAATCCTATCTTTTAGAAATAGATATATACATATATGTAGCTATTTTTATATTAACAAGTAAAAGTAATTTTACTTCTTTTCTAAACTAGCTGGTTATAATAATTTAGAAGTTGCGGAGTATCTCCTACAACATGGAGCTGACGTGAATGCTCAGGACAAAGGAGGACTTATTCCTTTACACAATGCAGCATCTTATGGCGTAAGTTCTTTCATGTTAGCTTTTAAAATGTCGGAAGTTTTCTCAGTGAAAATCAGTATTACAGTGCAAGGGAAATTTAGTTTTACTTTCTCGTTTTACAGAGAAGTAAATACGAGCGCTAAAGATTAAATAACTTCTAAGTTTCAATGCTCAGGCAGTTGTAGCTTGCTGGGAGCTTGCTGTGTAACATGGAACATTTGTCTTTTGCTATTTTACCTTCCTTAGCACACATCTCTTATTTTCAGTGAGATGTTAATGATTTTGTTTGTTTGTTGGTACCCAGAAAATCCACTGGGATTCATATAAATCTGTTGAGATCAGATACATTGTTTCAGACTTATATTTAATAGCCTTGAATATTAATCATCAGTATTGACCATCTTCAGTTGATTAATTAAGGAAGGCTGCAGGTTTATAAATTGATGTTTAGCCGTTATAACACTTAAATGCGATATTGTTAAAGTTCCATTAGTTTAGTTTCTTTCTGTGTAGTAGTAGTGTCTATTTTCTAGATATTTTCTCAAGTTATATGAATACCTACTACTGTAATTTCTAATCAGTAGCCCATAAATTTTGATGGAGAAAAAACACAGTTTTTCATTTCTAGAGTATAGCTAGTGTCTTTTTAAGAACTACAATATAATAAAGTAATAATTCAGACTATAACAGGTTCATTTTCTTTTACAGCATGTAGATGTAGCAGCTTTGCTAATAAAATATAATGCGTGTGTCAATGCTACGGACAAATGGGCTTTCACACCTTTGCACGAGGCAGCCCAGAAGGGACGAACACAGCTTTGTGCATTATTGTTGGCCCATGGAGCTGATCCAACTCTTAAAAATCAGGAAGGACAAACACCTTTAGATTTAGTTTCAGTAAGTGATGGGATTTTTGAAAAATCTCAGTGCTTTCCTGACGTTTTGAAAATTCCCTTGGTGTATATATATATAAAATGTCATCATGGTGAATGTGGCAAAATCTGGCATTTGGCTTGGTTTAAATTTTGGATCTCTTTGGTATTAAAATATAATGAGTAAATAGTAGAATTATCAGTTATTGTGAGCTGAGTACTTTTAGAAATGGGAGAAAGAAGTGTAAGGTATACTGCTTACGTTAGTTGGGAAACACGCAGGCAGGGCGCTTCATGAATGCCGTCCATGGGGCACAAGATAGTATGGGCCCAGGGGTCTTTATGAACTACCAGCTGGGAACATTGCCTTCAGCATGCAGCTGCAGAGCCTGGTTTATAGAGATTTTCTTCCCTCCAAGTACTGTCTCATCTCAAAGGTTTTATTACATACCCCGCCAAAACCGTTCATGAAACAAGTTTGTTGCTCCAGTTTTCTGCGGGAAGTCCTTTTTCCGTTTCCTCTCCTGAGAAAATCCCTATAGGTGTCTTCATTGTGGCCTCCAGCCTCTGCTGTGGCCGCTGTGACGCAGGTGCCTCTCTTGCCTCTGCCGCTGGGGACACTGACCCCGAGCAGCAGAGGGAAAGGGAGAGGAAATTCTTCTTGAGATGGAGAAGGAGAGTCTGTCCTGCAGATTGCTTTCCACTGAGAGATTCCACGGTTGCAAGTTACATTGAGAAACTGAAATTTAGTTCAGCTGGTTGGATAGAATTTTCTAAGCAGGCTGACAGCTCAACTGTATTTGCAAGATTATTTCTTAAGGGAAATGTCCTTCCAGTTCCAAACTAACTTAGAAGTGAGCATTTTTAATTCAATCCACCCATGTGTTAGTCCACTAGATATAACTAAGTGACATTGAAACAGGGTGCCCTAGAGAACATGCTTGGGCTTTAGAGTCCAACAGACCCACCTTAGAATTGTAGCTCTACCACTTAACAGTTATATGGTTTTGCAGGTTGCTTAACCTCAAAGCCTCAGTTACCTAATCTGTAAATGGAGGTAAAATGTATTTGGTTAATATGAGAATTAAATGAGGGGATGTACCTCATGCTCTTAGGTACATAAGAGGCATCCAATAAATTGTGCTATTATTATTTTTAAATGTTACATACCGACTATGAGTGTCATGGGAGTCCTCAGATTCAGGGAAAGAAGGTGAGGATTGAAAAGGCAGTATAAATGACAAGCCATGAAAACAAGTACTGATTTACTTCTTGCTAAATGTTAATTACTTGATGTCTTAATTGAGTATTGTAAAAGAATAGTTGTTGTTTAATTGCTAAGTCATGTCTGACTCTTTTGGGACCCTGTGGACTATAGCCCACCAGGCTCCTCTGTCTATGGGATTTCCCAAGCAAGAATACTGGAGTGGGTTCCATTTCCTCCTCCAGGGGATATTCCCAACCCAGGGATTGAATCCACGTCTCCTGCTTGCCAGGCTGATTCTTTACCACTGAGCCACCGAAAGAATAGTATTTGTTACTAATTAAATTAATATACCAGTAAATTTGGGGATTTTTTCCTTTCTGGCATATTTGATTAAAATTATATCCTTGTTCCCTACCCTTCCAAATGTTCTATTTTGAGAAACAAATATGTTGCTGAAATTTTTCCCAAAAAAATCAACCATCATTCTGTTTGCTAAACTTCTACATAGATCAAATTACTTCAGAATGCCTTTAAAAGTTTTCAGATCTTTTTAAAGTTTATATTTCTAAAATTAATTTCAGTACTTTTCAATCATGATGTCTTAGGATTTTTTTTCTTGCTTTACCACATTTTACATTTTGATTTTGTATGCCTCAGAGTATATGTTCTATATTATGTTTCACATTTAATAACAGTTTAGCTGCATATCACTTATTTGCTTCACTTTTTAAAATAATCGTTTTTATATAAGCAATTGTAGTGCAAATCTGCTAGGGTTTTGTCTTTTTTTCTTTTTTTTTTTTAATGCATTCTGTTGGGTATAGTAGAGTTTTACAACCTACTTACTACGGATTTCCTCTCTCTCTGACATATTCTCCAGGCAGATGATGTCAGTGCTCTCCTGACAGCAGCCATGCCCCCTTCTGCTTTGCCTTCATGTTATAAACCTCAGGTGCTCAATGGCATGAGAAGCCCAGCAGCCACCGCAGATGCTCTGTCTTCAGGTCCATCCAGCCCATCAAGCCTTTCTGCAGCCAGCAGTCTTGACAACTTAACTGGCAGTTTTTCTGAACTATCTTCAGTAGTCAGTTCAAGTGGAACAGAGGCTGCTTCCAGTTTGGAAAAAAAGGAGGGTGAGGCATTCAGCCGAAATAACTGATACTGGATTGCTGAAAAGTCATTTTTAATATTATTATTGGAGTTCTAATGAAACTTTCTCCCTCCCAAGTTCAGACTTGATGAGGTTCCAACCTTTTTGAAAGCTATAGAAGTCCTTTTGGTTGAGTACTATGCCTTTATTTATCTCTTCCAGTGTATTATAATTTTGAGGTTTTTTTTTATTTTTTGAAAAGGAACGGAATTCTGTGGTAGTCCAGTGATTAGGACTTGACATTTTCACTGCCATGGGCCCTGTTTCAGTCCCTAGTCGGATAACTAAGATCCCTCAAGCCACATGGTGCTGCCAAAAAAGGAAAAAAAAGACACGTATACCTACAGTCTCTTTACCTTAAGTTAGGGAAACTTCATTTTTACATTCAGATATAATTGACATATTGTATTAGTTTAAGCTGTATGGAAACTTATTTTAAAGATACAATTAAAAAAAATATTTTTTTTAAGAAAAGATTTCTTTGTAACATGTGAGTGCCTCCTTGGTTAGCCCTTTCTAATGATGACATTTCATGCCTTTTTTCACTTTTTTTGGTGTGGCAGCACATGTATGGGCTCTTAGTTCCCTGACCAGGGATTGAACCTGTGCCCCCTGCATTGGGAGTGCAGTCTTAACCACTGGACCCCCATTGAAGTCCTCTTTGTAATTTTGATACTAAGTTTAATATTATATTGTGATGGCTATTACATTTTGTTTCATCTTTATATTCTTTGTACATATAATATCACAAAACTTTGCTGTTCTAATGTTGATACACATTATTCCGATGTGAAATTCTGTTGTTGTTTTTTTTTTCCCCCAGTTCCAGGAATAGATTTTAGCATAACTCAGTTTGTAAGAAATCTTGGGCTTGAACACCTAATGGATATATTTGAGCGAGAACAGGTAAGTACACGAGTTGTTTCACTTGGTTTGCTGTTTTGGGGAACCTTAAGGGAGAAATAGAAACTTTTGAAATGCCCTGAACAATTGAACATACTGAGGACTGAAAAGGATGTGTGTTTTTTTTAAGGACTGGAAATCAATCCCTCTTCTAATTTGGCTTGTTTTTTTCCCATTTAGTTTGTTGCTCTTGTTGTTTACTCACTAAGTCATGTTTAGTTTATTAGCACGTGAAAATTGTTTTTTGTGTGGTAACAAAATAGCTGCTTGAATAAATCTAGCTTATGCATTTCTTAAAGGTAAGTTATCCTTGACCTCAGTTTGTTCAATTCTCTTACATCAGTCACTACCCACTCTAAGCCTGACACGTTGCTAACCACTTCGGGAAGCTATATAGAGACACAAACTATATATCTGGGCTTTTCTTGAATAGTCCTAATTTAAGTTTTCTGCAACTTTTCAGTTTTAGTTTAATAGCTGGTATGCTTTCATTTCTGTGTTGTGTTCAGAAGTCATTTGAAATAAATATATAAGTCTAATAACATTGTGAGAACACCAGTATATGAATGTCTTCCAAACAAGTCTTCTAAACAGTTTCATTCTCTTTTGTAAGATCACGTTGGATGTATTAGTTGAGATGGGACACAAGGAGTTGAAAGAGATTGGAATCAATGCTTATGGACATAGACACAAACTAATTAAAGGAGTTGAGAGACTTATCTCTGGGCAACAAGGTATTTCATTTTAAGTCATTGCTATCGTCAATTTAACAGCTTGCATTAAGGCAGCCCTCAACTTCCTAAAGGATAATTTTAAAATCTGTAATTTTAAAATCTTGATAAGAAGAGTACTAATGAGGATTCTGGAAACCTGGGGTCAAATCTTAAATCTGCCGCTGTTAGGCTTTCTGAACTGCTACCTTTAACTCTGTGAACCTAAGTGAAGTGTCTGGGCCATTCAGAAATATGGGTGTTATTTTAGCTCTGAAGTTTTTTCTATTATTTCCATTCACTCAGCTCAAAAATTATATGGTTCTAAAAGATCTGAAACTTGGATATCTCATATGGTAATATAATAGGTAATGGCTGGGTGTTCAGGCCTGCCCATAAAATAATGTTGTAAATCTTTTTTGCTGTAAATAGTTACATTTTAAACACTTACTGTAAAAGTACAAGGAAACAGTAATGTTGCAACTAAGGAAACGTAGTGAAACCAAGTTGAATAATATTTTATTTCTCTTGACTGTTGATACATAAGGAAAATGCAAATTGCATTTGTTCTGCAAATGTTCACGCTTCCTGTATATCAGGTCTTGGTATAAAAGATGAGTTATTTTAGTTGTCAGACCACATGTTAAGTTTCTTGTTCAACTGAGAGAGTGATATACCCTGAGATTAGACATCCTATAATTGAAGACCCCAGGGGTTCTTCACCTGTACACCTGTACACCTGGGGTTAAAGACAAACCTCCATTAGCAAAACTGAGGGAATTTTGAGGAAAGAATGTATGCTATCCAGGATAGGGTCTATCTCTTGAACAAAAAGAGAACTTTGAAAGTTCTGTGATTCAAGCTAAGGAATGCTTTAAACTGAAATTCTGGATTGGGATTGATTAAAGGTAGACGCACATTATTCGCCTGATAGGAACTAGGGCAAAGGATTTAAAAGGTGAGATAGTCTTAGATATTGCTAGTATAGAAGACAAAATTTTATAAGATAAAGAAGAGGGCAGACTCAAGGCTTTTTGGAATGTTAGTATGAAGAGGAACTGGAACCCTCAGTTTTGGACTGCCATTGTGCCTCAACTAGAAAACACTGTGAATCTGGTAGGGAGGCAGTTAAGACTGTTTAAAGGCTCAGGAAACAATGATAGAAACAGATACACTGCCTCCAAGTGGCAGAGGTACGTCCCTCCCTGTCGCCTTTGGCCCTCTGGTCATTCTGATGACATCCCGCTGCATTGAGTAGGAACATTGATTCCTGCGTGGAGGAGAAACACCACAGCAACACAGAATGACTGTGTCTGATCTAGCACATCAGGGTCACTTTTCTACATAAAGTTACCACCTGCCTTATCTTCATTTGCAGCTAGGACTCTGTATAATACCGGCATTATACCCAGTTTGCAAATTAGAACCAGTGGCAGACTTCTGACTGTCTCTTACCTTGCTGACAGCCTTAGGTATTATTCAGTGCATCAAGTCAACAGATTACATGTTCTGATCTTTTAGCACTTATGAATATCTTCTTGGGGCATTCGAAGATGCCTTAGTCCAGTGTCTGTCACAGACTTTATTCTGTTAAGTGTTTTTCATATAAAATGGCCTCCTCTGTGTAGTTGCCATACTTCCCGTAGATATTATAATGCAGCCATACCTATGCATTGTTATTAGGGTTTGGCATGTTTGTGATAGCTCTGTTGTTCAGACCAGAACAGAGCTCTTAGTCTCCAGAGGGAAACTGCCATGCATTAACCCGGCAGCAGAGGACTTACATGCAGAGCACATCGCGTGAAGTGCCAGGCTGGATGAATCACAGGCTGCAATCAAGATTGCTGGGAGAAACGTGAGCAACCTCAGGTTGCAGGTGATACCACTCTAATGGCAGAAAGTGAAGAGGAACTGAAGTGCCTCTTGATGAAGGTGAAAGAGAAGAGCGAAAAAGCTGGCTTAAAACTCAGCATTCAAAAAATGAAGACCATGGCATCCATTCCTATCACTTTATGGCAAATAGATGGGGAAAATGTGGAAACAGTGTCAGATTTCATTTTCTTGGGCTCCAGAATCACTGTAGACAGTGACTGTAGTCATGAAAGTAAAAGACGCTTGCTCCTTGGAAGAATAACTATGACAAACCTAGACAGTGTATTAAAAAACAGAGACATCGCTTTGCCAGCAGAGGTGCCTATAGTCAGAGCTATGGTTTTTCCAGTAGTCATATATGAATGTGAAAGTTGGACTGTGAAGAAAGCTGAGTGCCAAAGAATTGATGCTTTCAGACTGTGGTGCTGGAGAAGACTCTTGAGTGTTCCTTGGACAGCAAGGAGATCACACCTATCAATCCTAAAGGAAGTCAACCCTGAATATTCATTGGAAGGAATGGTGCTGAAGCTGAAGCTCCAATACTTTGGCCACATGATGCGAAGAGCTGACTCACTAGAAAAGACCCTGATGCTGGGAAAGATTGAAGGCAAGAGAAGGGGATGACAGAGGATGAGATGGTTGGATGGCATCACTGACTCAGTGTACATGAGTTTGAGCAAACCCCGGGAGAGGGAGATAGTGAAGGACAGGGGAGCCTGGCATGCTGCAGTCCATGGGTCACACAAAGAGTCGGACACGACTGAGTGACTGAGCAACAACAGAAGAGGACTCGAGTCCTACCTGAGAAAACAGCTCTGGAGATCTTGGAGATAACAGGGGAGTTGTGTTAACAGATACAACAAAGAAGTTAGAAAGGCCTGGGTAAGATTGCATTTTAAAAGCTTTTGTGAGAGTAAAAATACGAAAGTATATATGATCTTAACTGTTGACATTCAGAAAATACGATAAATTCATTGCTGAAGTGAATCTATTATGGGTTAGAATAAGCATTCCATCATTTGTAAGCTTTATGACTTCTTATTCTTGGATAATTTAAAATTACCTGCGGCCATGCTAGTTTCTTCTCAGTTTTACAAAAAATAAAGGGACCAAATGCTGAAAGGGCTGCTTAGTTAATAAAGGAAATAATTTGAAGAAGAAAAAATATGACACATATGAGATAAAGAATAGAGAGATTTTCGGAGCTTTTCTCACAAAACCCTTATGACTTGTAAGGTCAAAAAAATAGTCATCTAAATGCAGTGTAATTTTCTGGTTTGGATCCTGGAAAAGTAAAAGAACATTAGTGGGGAAAACTGGTGAAATTCAAACAAAGTCTGTAATTTACTCAGTTTTGATAAGTGTGCTGTGATTGTATAAAATGGGAACATTAATGTTCCTGATGGTGACTTTAGAGAGTGGAGTGAGGGCACGCAGGAACTCCCAGTGCTCTCAGCTTCCCTATAAATTTAAACTGTCCCAAAATAGAAAACTTGTAAGAACTAGTAATAAGCATCAGATAAATCGGGTGGTTGTATTGGGTTGATGTTTATTGTGGGCTGGAGGCAGGGAGGAGGGTTCTGGCAAGTTTTGTTTTTTTATTTAACCTTTGAATTTCATTTGATAGGTCTTAACCCATACTTAACTCTGAACACCTCTGGAAGTGGAACAATTCTCATTGATCTGTCTGCTGAAGATAAAGAGTTTCAGTCTGTGGAGGAAGAGGTATGTTCATACACCATATAAATGTTGGGTCAGCAGCTGAATTTCCAGAAGTTCCCAGCTCTATTTGAACATGTATGTAGCAGGAGTTTTTAATTGTCCCTCACTCGACCACCTGAAAACTTACAAAATCAGCGTCTAAGATACACTATCTCAGTAAGCTTTAATTCTGATAATTTGGTTCAGCATTTCAATTAATATACTACAGAATTCTGTTGGAGAAGAGGTGGCTAATATTCCCTTCCTTCATGAAGGCAATTGCAAAGCCCTGTATCTTAGACAAGACCCAGAACATGTGGATGCTACTTATCTAGGAAATGTTTTTCTAACTTTCTTTCCATAAAACTGTTGTATCCACCAAAGTCTTAAAATGGCGCCCTGCGCTTTGAAGAACACCATACCCTATATGTGTGAGCTGAGCACAGAGATACAAAGTTCAGTGAGGCTTAGTTCTAAATCTCAGGGAACTCCAACTCCCGGTGAAATATAGATTGTGCTTGATGAGAGCAAAACGAATGGGAACAAATAAGTCATTGTTCTGTTTTGTTTGTTAGCGTGTCAGCTGCTTGGCTTTGCGTGTTTGGCTCACCTGTGCGTTTGCTTGTTTCCTTTTGTTCCAGTAGTTTGCATTATATAATTTTCACCTGTAGGTATTTCTGGATTGATTGTATCAACTATGCACTGTCTCTCGAAAGTAGTATAGAACTCATTCCTTAAACAACAAAAATAGTAAAAACCTAATTTGTCTTAAGAGTCATATGAGTCAAGAACCGTGTTCCCTAAATCAGAAAAGACATACAAGCTAACGCACATCTTTCTGAAATGTGTTTCCGTCAGATGCAGAGTACAGTCCGAGAGCACAGAGATGGAGGGCACGCAGGTGGGATCTTCAACAGATACAATATTCTCAAGGTAATAAGTTAGTGAAAATAGAGTTCACTGTGACCATAGTTTTCAAAAGCTTGAAACCGTGATTAACTTTCATGAGAACATCATCTGTCCAGCCCAGTAAGTCTTTTGCATGGCATCAGGGGTGTTTTGGGAAAGAATATATCTTTGGCAGGTTAACATCCTCAAATCTCTGTATTAACCACTAATTCAGCCTCTGTTGAACATATTTAAATTTAGAGATTATGCTTTAAATAATCTCTAAACTTAAAGATTACTTAAGTTTAATCTTTAAACTTAAATAAGTTTAAATGGCAAGATACATGATTATCTTAAGTGTTCACATTCAGCAAATATGACATTCATAGCTGAATTAAGGAATCTATTATGGATTCCATTGTTAGTAAGCTTTATGACTTCTCATTCTTGGATGATAAATCCTGTAGGCTTAGGATTTTAAATATGGACACTACTATTAAGGTACTCTTGCTGACTTTTTTCAGTACTTTTGAATTTTTTATGGCTCATGGAAGGACTCCCATCTTTACAGTTACACCATGGTTTGTTTGTTTCTAGTTTGTCCTAATTGTGTCTATTCCAGGTTTCTGTGAGTCCTCACACATAATACCATTTTTTGGTAATTTTAGTAGTACTCCCTCTGTACCTTTCACCTTTCCAGAAATAATCATTTAAAAAAATATGTTAAAGAGAATACTGACTCTTATTAATATCAGGTACTCTTCTCAGGGCCTTTTCAGCTTTGCTAATTTGCTTGGTGTTTTTAAAAAGCTGTATGGCAACCAAACTATATACTCTACTTGAGATGCATAATGATTTTCTGTTAACTATTCTTAATCATTACAAGATTTAGAGTTATAATGTGGGAAGTATCTCTGATACCTAAATTTTGAACTGAAAGGTGAATGGTATGAAATCTTCCAGTTGTGTTATATTATTGTCTCACAATAATACACTATTCTGAGTATACCAATAGATCTCATATTTTAGAGTTACTCATCAAGATAGAAAGTCGCTCAGTCATGTCCGACTCTTTGCGACCCCATGGACTGTAGCCTACCAGGCTCTTCCGTCCATGGGATTTTCCAGGCAAGAATACTGGAGTGGGTTGCCATTTCCTTCTCCAGGGGATCTTCCTGACCCAGGGATTGAACCTGGGTCTCCCGCATTGTAGGCAGACGCTTTACCATCTGAGCCACCAGGGAAGTCCATTTAGAAATAAGATGACATAAAGTAAGTACACATTATTCAGGTGCAAGGCTTCTTTTAGGAGCTGTATTTTATTAGTTCGTATCATGGTATGACCTGAGTGACATCTTGAGTTTTCTTTTCATGAACTCATGTATAATAATATTTACTATAACAAATAATTATTCCTATTATAGGTAGATTTTAGTCAAGGGCATTTTGTATGCAACCAGCAACAAAATGTGCTAAGGTTTGTTAAGGGTGAGGGCAAGGAACAGAATATGGGTTTGATTTCTAGAGTTACTGAATTTGGGGGGTATGCTGTTTTCTTTCTCTAGAAATTTTAGTACAGTATCTAATACAGCTGTTCTCACTGATAAAACTTTTGGTTTTGTTCTCTTTTTTTTAAAAAATTAATGAGCTCTGTTTATGCCAGTCTGTGTGCTTTGATTATGTCTTTGATGGTATTTTGAGTTAATTTGAACCTAGACTAAAACCATCAGCTCCCAGATGGGTTCTAGGACCAGCAGGGGGCTGTAGCACCCTTAAATACAGCTGAAAAGCAGCACTAGGGCTGTGAGTTTTGACCTTAGAAATACTCCTAGAGAAACCAACATCTGTCGTAAAACTTTTCTCCAAACAAAAGTTTTAGGAATTGGAGGGATAGGGAGCAATAGAGGAAATATTAGGGTGTGTGTCTGTGTGTGTGATTGTTTGGTGTGGCTATATCAAATATTTTAATTAAAAACAGATAAAGATGTTACTTTGAGCCAGAAAAAGCAGTTGGGGGAAAGACAGTATTTTCTTTCTTACACTTCCATACAGAACTCAGCATGTCTGATTTGGAGATGTTTTAGTAATAATTCTAAAGTGAGAATAGAAGTATTTTAATCAATTAATAGTACTCTTGACCTTTACATATAGCCATATGTAACTTTTTCTCATCTGTAGTTTTGATTTCTAAAATGTACATATATTTTCATCTTTACGGTTGTGACAAAGTTTTTTAGTATATTTCAGAGAAAAGTTTTGCCTCTCTTCTGGTCCTATGTAGCCCGTTTTTGGTTAAGGTTAACCGGTAGGTAAGTAAGTATTGAGATCCTGAGATTTTATTTTGCTGGTTTCTTTTTATAGATTCAGAAAGTTTGTAACAAGAAACTATGGGAAAGATACACTCACAGGAGAAAAGAAGTTTCTGAAGAAAACCACAACCATGCAAACGAAAGAATGCTGTTTCATGGTAAGATTCCCCTCCCCCTACCGGCCATCATCCTCCACATCTTTTGTCAGGTTTGAGATCATGAATCTGTACATTTTTCATATCATTTTTTGAAAGCAAACATTATTTCTGTAAATCTTTGCATTTATATTTGTGTTTTCAATCTTCTGAATTTGTATGTTTTGAATGGATATAGTTTATAAATAAGATTACCATAACAGAAAAAGTATAGAAATGATAATACTGACTATTCATATTTTCTCTTTATATATATATGTATGTATGTATGTATGTATCTGTGTATGTCCGTCCTTTATTGACCCCATCTTTGCATGAAATGTTCCCTTGGTATCTCTAATTTTCTTGAAGAGATCTCTAGTCTTTCCCATTCTCTTGTTTTCCTCTATTTCTTTGCATTGATCACTGAGGAAGGCTTTCTTATCTCTCTTTGCTATTCCTTGGAACTCTGCATTCAAATGGGTATATATTTCCTTTTCTGCTTTGCTTTTCACTTCTCTTCTTTTCACAGCTATTTGTAAGGCCTCCTCAGACAGCCATTTTGCTTTTTTGCATTTCCTTTTCTTGGGGATGGTCTTGCTCCCTGTCTTCTGTACAGTGTCATGAACCTCCATCCTTAGTTCATCAGGCACTCTGTCTATCAGATCTAGTCCCTTAAATCTACTTCTCACTTCCACTGTATAGTCATAAGGGATTTGATTTGGGTCATACCTGAATGGTCTAGTGGTTTTCTCCACTTTCTTCAATTTCAGTCTGAATTTGCAATAAGAAGTTCATAATCTGAGCCATAGTCAGCTCCTGGTGGTGTTTTTGCTGACTGTATTTCATGCAAAGATGGGCTCAATAAAGGACATAAATGGTGGGGACCTAACAGAAGCAGACGATATTAAGAAGAGGTGGCAAGAATACACAGAACTGTACAAAAAAGATCTTCACGACCCAGATAATCACAATGGTGTGATCACTCACCTAGAGCCAGACACCCTGGAATGTGAAGTCAAGTGGGCCTTAGGAAGCATCACTACAAAGCTAGTGGAGGTGGTGCAATTCCAGTTGAGCTGTTTCAAATACTGAAAGATGATGCTGTGAAAGTGCTGCACTCAATATTCCAGCAGATTTGGAAAACTCATCAGTGGCCACAGCACTGGAAGAGTTCAGTTTTCATTCCAATCCCAAAGAAAGGCAATGCCAAAGAATGCTCAAACTACTGCACAATTGCACTCATCTCACATGCTAGTAAAGTGATACTTAAAATTCTCCAAGCCAGGCTTCAGCAATACGTGAACCGTGAACTCCCAGATGTTCAAGCTGGTTTTAGAAAAGGCAGAGGAACCAGAGATCAAATTGCCAACATCCATTGGATCATAGAAAAAGCAAGAGAGTTCCAGGAAAACATCTATGTCTGCTTTATTGAGTATGCCAAAGCCTTTGACTGTGTGGATCACAATAAACTGTGGAAAATTATGAAAGAGATGGGAATACCAGACCACCTGACCTGCCTCTTGAGAAACCTATATGCATGTCAGGAAGCAACAGTTAGAACTGGACATGGAACAACAGACTGGTTCCAAATAGGAAAAGGAGTACGTCAAGGCTGTATATTGTCACCCTGCTTATTTAACTTACATGCAGAGTACATAATGAGAAATGCTGGGCTGGAAGAAGAAGGACAAGCTGGAATCAAGATTGCTGGGAGAAATCTCAATAACCTCAGATACGCAGATGACACCACCTTTATGGCAGAAAGTAAAGAAGAACTAAAGAGCCTCTTGATGAAAGTGAAAGAGGAGAGTGCAAAAGTTGGCTTAAAGCTCAACATTCAGGAAAACTAAAATCATGGCATCTGGTCCCATCACTTCATGGCAAATAGATGGGGAAACAGTGGCTGACTTTATTTTTCTGGGATCCAAAATCACTGCAGATGGTGATTGCAGCCATGAAATTAAAAGACGCTTACTCCTTGGAAGGAAAGTTATGACCAACCTAGATAGCATATTCAAAGCAGAGACATTACTTTGTCAACAAAAGTCCGTCTAGTCAAGGCTATGGTTTTTACAGTGGTCATGTATGGATGTGAGTGTTGGACTATAAAGAAAGCTGAGCACCGAAGAATTGATGCTTTTGAACTGCGGTGTTGGAGAAGACTCTTGAGGGTCCCTTGGACTGCAGGGAGATCCAACCAGTCCATCCTAAAGGCGATCACCCCTGAGTGTTCATTGGAAGGAATGATGTTGAAGCTGAAACTCCAATACTTTGGCCACCTCATGCGAAGAGCTGACTCATTTGAAAAGACTCTGATGCTGGGAAAGATTGAGGACAGGAGGAGAAGGGGATGACAGAGGATAAGATGGTTGGATGGCACCACTGACTCAATGGACATGGGTTTGGGTGGATTCCGGGAGTTGGTGATGGACAGGGATGCCCAGCGTTCATGGGGTTGCAAAGAGTCAGACACAACTGAGTGACTGAACTGAACTGAACTGATGTATGTATGTATGTAGTTGATTTTGTGTGTTAGGGTTGTTCTGGAAAATTGATGTGTGCTACTTTTAACTGGTTGATCGAATTAAAGGAAGATCTGAAAATTGCCTCAGAAGAATATGTACATCCTCATGTGACTGTGCTTCTAAGTGTCAAGGGTGCAAAAAGATAACTGTCATTGAATCTGTGGAGTTTTCTGAGAAGTTTTATTGAGAGCACTATTACTTGTCATTTTTGAAATTTCCTATTTATGTTGCAGCATGGCAGGTGGTGGTAGTTGATCTTTCCAGTTTATAGCAAAGATGAATATAGATTTTAATGTAGTGTTTATCAAGTCTTTAAGCACGTTACCCATGATAGTTCCAATCTGTTCCTTCAATTGGCTTTGATTGCAAAAAATTTTGAGAGACTTGGTAAAGTTCTATAGAACACAGTATTTAAATTCCACAATCCCCTGGAAGAATGGCTATAGCAGACTGAATTAGTATATAATATCTAAATGGTACTTCTCATTTCAACACCCTAAAAATTGTCATGATAATCTCTTGGCACAGAACATGATATTTATTTATGTATTGACTTAAGGGTTGTAATGTATGACTTTTTCTATTTTATAATAGAAATGGTTTTTCCAAGTTAATTCAAATGAGTTATTCTATTCTTTAGTATTTCTGTTAAAGCGGAATTCAGTGTATTTCCCTTGTCCCTTTATGAAAAGGGACACCAATCTTGATGAATCAGTTAGCTGTGTCATGTTGACTTTTCCCAAGCCCCAGCCTCACAGCATTCCCTGGCCTGATCTCCATGCTTAGTACCTCCTGGTCTTTGGCTGAGCTCCTTCTTGGCATGTATGCAAAGGAGGAGGAGAAAGAAGTCAACATGTAGGGAATGAAGGAACACACCACATTTGCAGATGGAATCTGGTACTAGCAAGTGATAAAAGGCAGAGAAGTGGAAGAATAGGAGAGAAGTATAAAGAAAAGCATGAACTTGAAAAGATCACTTTAGCCGCTTTGGGTATCTCGGAAAAGTACACGGATGTGGATGTCATTGCATGACCTAGTTGCATTTAGCCTGGCCATAGGAGGTCAGTTATGAGACTCTTGATTCTGGGTTGGTATGAACTTGGAGCCGGGAATTTGATAACTCTAGCATTGATGTTTCTTTCAGGTGATCTGTACGTTTTTCCTAGTTGAATCTGTATGTGTCCTTACTTTGGCATCTGAACCACCACCCTGTTAGAAACATTCATTCACATTGCCAATTCTTATTAAATAACTATTCTAAAGTAGTGAGCCAGCTGACAGTTGTGTTTCGGTTTTGCTTATCATGGTGGTGATATATATATGACAATTCAGAATGTAACTTCTGATGTCTATTCCTTTCACTGCTTGGGAGCCTTAGGTAGTGGGATTTTAGTCCATCACGTATCTAAGCTGACTTGTTTTCCCTCAGGGCACCATGGGAATGGGTTGGCTGTAGTGCCTTCTGATTTTTGTGGAGTCAAACAATTGAAGAAAAAAAAAAGAATTTAACTTCTAAGACGCTTTAGCTTTAATTCCTTTACTTGTGATTTAAAAATGTTACCTATTTATATGTATTTTTAGGGTCTCCCTTTGTGAATGCGATTATCCATAAGGGCTTTGATGAAAGGCATGCCTACATAGGTGGCATGTTTGGAGCTGGGATCTATTTTGCTGAAAACTCTTCCAAAAGCAATCAGTATGTATATGGAATTGGAGGAGGTACTGGATGTCCAGTACATAAAGACAGATCTTGTTACATCTGCCACAGGTAAGAGATCACTTTTCTCATTTATTTTGATAAGAATCAGATAAGAACTGGTTTCATATTGAATTTTTGGGTAAGACATTATGTTGGACAACTCTAGGAATCCAAATGAGGCATAGTTCACGTTGCTTTGGCAGTCTCACTGGTTCTAATAGTAGCTGGTGTTTTTTAAATGGTCTGTAAGAGCCAAGCACAGTTATAAGCATTTGATCTGTTCACATCATTCAATCACTAGAACACACAGTGCTTTCAGAATATGGAGTAGAAAATATTGCTGGGCATGAAAGAGATTTTATTGTGGACTGTTTCAAAATCTAGTATTCAAATGCTATTAATAAAATGGCATTATTTGCTACACCTGATCATTTCATGGTAATGGATGAGAGAATCTTTCCTCCACTGTGGTATGATTTTAATTGTCAGTTTGTGATATTACTATCCAGAAAAAAGTTATAATAAAGCATATCAGCATGTCCTTTTAGAAAGCACATTATCTAAGAATTACTTTGTACTTCTTTTTTCCCTACTTTTAGTTACCCTAGTGGAACTTAGTTATTAAAATCATTCAAATGACTTGGTCCTAGTTGATAAAATCCTTGTAGGTAAATAGTCTTCACCATTTGAAAAATCAAGATTAATTACTGAGATTTATTCTGTGGTTAGAGCACTGCTTATAAAGACCTAGAACAGTAGCTATCAAACATTAGCAAGTTCAGAATCACGTAGAAGCTTATTAAAACACAAATTCCTGTGCCACGCCTCCTGATAGATTTAGTAGGTCTGGGGCTAGGGCGCTAGAATTTGCATTTCTGCCGAGTTCCTAGGGGATGCTCAAGCTTCTGGTCACAGGCCTAGAAATCCCAGAGCAGTAGTCCTCGGCTGTGGCAGCATGTTGGCATTACCTGAGGGCTCTAAAACTGCTCACCGTGTCCTGCCCGCAAGAGATTCTCACCTGGGCAGTAGTCCTCGGCTGTGGCAGCATGTTGGCATTACCTGAGGGCTTAAAACTACTCACTGTGTCCTGCCTGCCAGAGATTCTCACCTGGGGGTCTGGTCTGCGCATGGGATTTTTAAAAGCTTCCCAGCTGATTTTGAAGGGCTGCCAAAGTGCAGGACTGAAGTCCTAAAGGGAGACAAAGACTATCTGTTTATGTTTTGTTCTTACTGTTTCCCCCCCTAAACTTAGACTCATGTAGGTGTCCAAAGCCAGACCTCCTGGGTATGACTCCCACCCGCTTCTACTTCAGATCATAGGTTGGAATGGCTAGGAGGCTTGTAATTTCTTGAGAGTCTGTAAATTGGACACTGCTATCTTTACTTGTCATATGTCATCTGGAGGCTAAATAGTTCTGACTATTAATAGTAAGCAGTGTTCTAGTACCTCTTCTCAGTTGTCTTTGAAGTACAATGCTTGTATGTCTGGAAATAAATTTATTAACTTAAGATTTCTGTGTGCTGAATTATCATGGATTGATTGTGACTATAATAGAAACTCTATTAGAAATGCTAAGAAAATTTGCAAAGAGCATATTTAGAATAAAAAATATAGCCTATCTTCTTTGGAGACAGAATCATCAGGCCATCAGATCTCCCTTTTCTCCTGTAAAAAGAAAATTAGCTTAGAGAGAGAAACAGTTCGTTGGACCTAAGGAAGGCCAATCATATGCCCTTGGGGAGTGAGAAAGTAGTACAACCTAAACTTCTGCTGAGGAAAGACATATTTGAAGAAGAAACATTTCAGCTGAACTTGAAAAATGACTGTTAGCCAGTTGAAGAGTGGTAGGACATACCATTCTAGATGGTAAAAGAAACAGCGTGTCTGATGGCCTTGGGGCAAGAAAGTTTGGCCTGCAGGAAGAAAAACTAATGTGTCTAGGTGTAATGAACACGGAGTAAAGTTGGAGAATTTGGGGTCATTATAAGAAATTTGGGTTTTCTTTTAGGCACAGTGAACAGTCTCTAAAAGGTTTTAAGTAGAAAAGTAGTGTCATCTGATTTATGGTTTTGCTGTTTTGTCTTTTTCCTAAATCACCAGTAGCTTAGATGGAAAATAATTTATTAGAGTAAAAACAGAAAAGGTAGCTCAAAGGCCACTGTTATAGTCCGGGTGAAAATTTGGGCAATTTGGCCTTAATAGCGACAGTAGAATTTAGAGGAAAGATATATTTTGAAAGTGGAATCAATAGGACTTATCTGGATAAATGTTCAGCTTTGTAAGACACTTCATGGAAGTCCCTTAAAACCTCTTCCTCCTCCTCCTCACTTGGGCTATGATTTGTACTTTTGCTGGGATACAAGCAGGATGGCAGAGTCAGTATCACTTAAAGATTATTATAATCTCTCTAAGATAGTATTTTATAGTTATAATGAGGATTAATTAAAGTGACAAATTATTTCATTAGAGTAGTGGAAAATATTCTTTAAAAACTCTTTGAAGGGTAAAATAATGAAAACAATTGTGTTTATGTATAAATGCATTCAAAAGCTTATATAGTGTACATAAATAAAACTGTCCTGTGTGGCCTTGTCCCAGGGAAATCTTTTCCTTCTCACTGTTATAGGCAGCTGCTCTTCTGCCGTGTAACCTTGGGAAAGTCTTTCCTGCAGTTCAGTGCAATGAAAATGGCGCACTCTCCTCCAGGGCACCACTCCGTCACTGGTCGGCCTAGTGTGAATGGCCTGGCATTAGCTGAGTATGTTATTTACAGAGGAGAACAGGTAATTCAGTTTTATTTGTTCATTTTCAGCAGTACTTTAGAGCTGTACTTCAACCTTTTACTAATCTTTTAAATTAACAAGGTAGAGTGCCTTACAAACTGGATTTCTTTTTAACTTTTATTTGTAAATTATTTCAGACTTAAAAGTTGCAATAATAGTAAAGAGAATTGCCTTAGACCCTTTACCCAGATATTAAAAATGTTAATACTTTAGCATTCTCTCTCCTTTATCATAGTCTCCCTACTATATGTATATCCTTTTTTTTTTTTTCCCTGAGCTGCTTGGAAGTAAGGTGTAAGCATCTTCCTTTACACTTAAATACTTCAGGATGTATTTCCTAAATATACCTTTATTTTAAGGACATTGTCTTAAAATTGTTAAAATCAGGAAAATATCATTGGTGTAGTAAATCTAACCTACATACCTTATTCAGATTTTGCCAGCTATTCTGAATTTATTTTAAGCTTCTGTAAAATGTAATTAATTAGAATCCTGTATTTATTTTAATAGTTAACCTCTCTGTAGCAAAGAAATGTGTCACTCCCGCTTGCTCTTACTGGCATAGATGCAGTCAGAAGCATCTCTAGAGCAGCATTATGTTCTGGGGATATGTATCAGGATAACCTCAATTCCTAAAGACAAACACATGCTCAGTAGTCATCCTAGACCTGCTGATTGAGAATCAAAGGGATTGCAGTCACGTAAAACTGTTTTGAGAAGAGGCCCTTTGATTCTGATCTACAACACTAATTTAGAGCTTCTTCCCTGAAGATAAGGAATCCTTAGAATAAGTCTCCATTCAAAAATTTTATTTACCAATTTTTGAATTAATCTTTCTCTTCCAGGCTTATCCTGAATATTTAATTACTTACCAGATTATAAGGCCTGAAGGTATGGTTGATGGGTAAATAGTTGTTTTAGGAAACTAGCACCACCGAACCTAAAATCATCTAAGCAGCTGGTGGCCTCGTAAGTTTTACTCCTTTGCTGAGAAAAATCATCTTGTCCACAACCCTGTGGCGAAAGGTTAAAAATGTGAAAGGGTTTTAACATTCTGACTTGATAAAGCTTTAATAATGTACAGTGTTTTCTAAATATTTCCTGTTTTTCAGCACTTTAACAGATGCCATTCCAGGTTAAACTGGGTTTGTCTGTACTAAATTATAAACAGAGTTAACTTGAATCTTTTATACATTATACATTGATTCTAACAGAAACTGTTATTCCCCTCAACAGAACTCATTTTACTAATATAGTACTGTGTTCTTCAAAGCACAGCATTTACACTGAATACAGTTTCATTTGTAAAACTGTAAATAAGAGCTTTTGTACTAGCCCAATATTTATTTACATTGCTTTGTAATATAAATCTACTGTTTTAGAATGGCAGCGGTTTACAAATTTTTTTCATATGTACTGCTCATCTGTACTTCATCTTGAATCATCATGATTGAGTGATCTTTGATGTTTGATTCCAGAGGCTGTGTTGAATTGTTAGCAGACACCTTATCACTTGGAAAGATTGATCCCTCAGATTTAATTTGCTGATGGAAGCATTTATCTCTCATAGATAATCTTTCCCATTTAAGAACTTGTTTCATAAATACTCTGGGAGTTTAATTTATGATAACTTTGTATGTATAACACACATTCCAAAGAGCTCTTAACTATCACAGTCCTGATTATTACAGACACTTCTTTACAAGCCTCACACTCTGGGTTTCACATGGAAAATTTTTCTCATGTTATTTTGTGAAAATTAGAGCAACAGCTTCTGTCTTTTAGAGAACAATTACAGTGTTGTTTTCATGGAATGTAAATAGGAGGTTGAATTTCAGATGTGGGAAGGGTAATCCTGAAATTTTTCGAATCTGTTCTAATTACCTTAAATTTAAAGGGAAAAAAATAGCAGATGGGAGTGGGTAGTTTTTCTCCTGTTCTTTTTCTTTGGCCTTACTGTTTCATGTATAACCAGTGTATACACCATAGGTAAGCGCAACCCAAGACCCTGACACGTGGGTGTCCCAATTCTCTCCTGGCCTGCTGAATAGGCAGGTGCCATGAGATGGGTGCTTCCGCTTCTGGGTTGCCTCATTGTGACATGTTACACCCACTTGGAAATACACTCTGTGCATCGCCTGGTGACCAGGCTTGTTTGGCAGCTGTGGAGGGGAATACCATCCCATAAAATGCCATTCCTACTTTTTAAGGTAAAACTACTTTTCCACGAAATAATGCTAATGCATCTTGGTATAGAGACATGAGTTACAGCTTGGCATTTGTTGACTCTCATTCTCTTGGAAGTCAAGGCAAGATTGTTACCCACTTAAACCTCTGTTAATGAGGCTGTTCCTGTTCACTCTCTGTACCAATTCACATTTATTTTACATTTTATTCAGTCTCTAAATTAACTGGGCCTTTGCAGTAATTTGTACATAAAGTGCTAGAAAATCATGTTTCTTATCTTGAGTAAGAGTTATTCACAGTAAATGCATATCTGGAGTTGTTTCTATTGATGTAAATTGTGATCATTATTTAAGAGGTCAATTCCTGACCATAAAGTGCTTTTTATACAGCTCTCTAATAATTGCAAATATGATCCTAAAGTCGTTTCTTGAAACACAAACGGAGTATGCCAAATTTTATATAATTTTTCAGGTTCTGGAAGCTTCCAGGTTTTATAATTAGAAGATAATGAGATGAGTTAGTGGAGTTTATATTTACATACCTTCTCTCTCAACATTTAGCTCGTATTGCTCACCTTATGAGTGAATCTGGAATTGCTTATCATGTAAAACCATCGTGGTCTATGAGTTTACGATTTTGCAGCCTGTGTTGTTTCATCTAATTCATTTCTTAATTAGTGTGTTGCTTTTCTATGAATGATTATATTGTGGTTAATATGTTAGCATGGCATATTTCAGATAGCTTTTTGTTAGGAGCTTAGGGGTGGGGGGGGGACTGGGGATTTCTTTGAAGTTTTTGCATGAAATACTTTATGATGATGGAATTGCTTTTTCTTCTGTCTTATGATTTTTTTTTTAAGAGATTTAACTTTTTGTGTGAGTAGTACTATTGTATCCATCTTGAGTGTCTTGTACTGTATCACATTCCATACGCTCATTTAATTCTTAATAAACTGTTCACTTGTTTTTCTTGGTAGCATGGTAATTACTGGAATAGTATAAATGTATTGAATGGTCTTTGAAAAAAATGGATTAAGATTACAATAAACCACAATTGCAGGAAAATAACGTAGTTTTGAGTCTACTAGTGATAGAGACTGCAGTTTAAAATTTGAAATACTGAACGCTGTGACCATGCCTCCTCAGATGCTTTAAGATGAAAGTAGCTGTCATATGCTTTTAGACATTTAGTCTACCCAGCATAAGTTTTGGCAAACCTTCAAGCTCTTTCCTGGAAAATCTGTCTCTCTTTTTTTTTTTTTTTTTTTTTTGCCACATTGTACAGCTTGCAGGATTTTAATTCTCCAGCCAGGGATTGAACCCAGGCCCTCAGCAGTGAGAGAGCAGAGTCCTGACCCCTGGAGCACCAGGGAATACCCCCGGGAAATCTGTCTTAACTTATAAAAGAGGCATAGGAATATATTTCTGTCTTCTGTATCATATGGAAAATTTATGAGTTTACAAACCTTAAAAGTTAGTGGTATTTATTACTCTTAAATGCTAAATGTCTGTGTGTATGATCAGTTCCCTGCTTTCGATAGTAAGAGAATAGTGGTGCAAATAACTCATAAGTCATTTAGCTTTGAAATACTTTTCAGCAGCTTTCTTACTGCTTGAGTTGGGATAATGTTAACGTGTCCGCGTGCTAGTTCCTAAGCATGTGCGATCCTTTTCTTTGCACGTTGATGAGGAAAGAAAATTTGCAATAAATTTCCCTAAGCTTTTGTGATTAGTATTCCTGACTGGCCCTTTTCCTACTGTCCTGTCTTATCAGAGGAGTAGAGTAACAGAGGAAGCAAGTGGTGGTATACATTCTTCACTAGGAGAACGGTCAGATTTGTATAAAGTTAGCCTACTGAATCCGTACCCACCTCCTCCTCCTCATGCTTTACTAGCTGAGGAAGACTGTGACCTAAAATCTCAGTTATAGCTTCTTAGAAGGTTCTTGCTGTCCACATACAAACCATCATTGTCAGAAGTGTCCTCTCCACTTTGTTACCCATCCACAGTTGTTGTCATCACCATCACAAAGTCTGCACAGAGCCCTCCAGATGGCCTTCCAGTACACTGTAGAGCAGTGCTGCGTGAAAGTGGCCTGCAGACTGTTTGTTTCCAGCCCGTGCAGAGATGAAAACAAAAATTGAGAGGAGACTTTGAGAGCAGTTTGACATTGATACAGTGTTTTAAATTTCTTTCTTTTTTTTTTCTTCAAGGCCGCGTCATTGCAGCATATAAGATCTTAGCTCCCTAACCAGGGAATGAACCCATGCCCCCTGCATTGGGAGCACAGAGTCTTAACCACCGGACCAGCAGGGAAGTCCCTTAAATTTCTTTACCTAAGATTTTGGTCTGCAACAAACTGGAAACTAAGAGGAAAATGGAAACTCTAGTCCCTCACAGATAATTTGCAAGGTAGAAGAAAAATAATGTTTGCTTTACCCCTTAGACCCATCACTTAGCACATGCTGACACATAATAGTTCCTCAAATAAGTTTTACTTGAGTGAAGAGTTATTAAGTGATTGGGCTCTAGAGTCAGATGAATGTGGATTTGAATTTTAGCCTATTCCATACCAGCTGTACAACCTTGAACAAATTACAGTACTTATAGGTTTGTTGCAGAGAAGGCAATGGCACCCCACTCCAGTACTCTTGCCTGGAAAATCCAGTGGACGGAGGAGCCTGGTGGGCTGCAGTCCATGGGGTTGCGAAGAGTCGGATACTACTGAGCGACTTTACTTTCACTTTTCTGCATTGGAGAAGGAAATTGCAACCCACTCCATTGTTCTTGCCTGGAGAATCCCAGGGATGGGGTCGCACAGAGTCGGACACGACTGAAGCGACTTGGCAGGCAGGTATAGGTTTGTTGAGGAAACTAAATGATTTTCTGTATGTACTAGTAAGTACTGTGACTGGCAAAAGCTGGTTATTGTAATTATATTATTATTATTTCCCTGAATTCCCAGGACCGCTGCTTGGGGTTTTTCACTTGTCATGGAGCTGCAGAACATAGAATTTTAAAACAAACAAAATTGATTAGCCACTGGTTCAGATGAAAACCTTTTTTTTCATCTTTGTTCGGATGAAACCTTAAGAAGCTCACAGTGTGAGGTATGTATGTCACTAGGTGGCTGAAGATCTTAGTGTGAAAATGACTCACAAAAGCACACAGACAGTACAGGAGCCTGGTTGGGGAAAGAATACATACCCACAATCTTAACTGCATCATATTGCTACAGTACAGAAGAAACAAACTCGGCTCACATGATCAGAAGTCCGAAACAGTCCACTGTGAGTACAGGTCAGCAGATAACAACCTTAGAGGTTTAGCACCCCTACAAACTTAATATAGGATAATTACGGAATCAGTTCAGTTCAGTCGCTCAGTCGTGTCCGACTCTTTGCGACCCCATGAATCACAGCGTGCCAGGCCTCCCTGTCCATCACCATCTCTCGGAATTCACTGAGACTCATGTCCATCAAGTCGGTGATGCCATCCAGCCATCTCATCCTCTGTCGTCCCCTTCTCCTCCTGCCCCCAATCCCTCCCAGCATCAGAGTTTTTTCCAATGAGTCAGCTCTTCCCATGAGGTGGCCAAAGTACAGGAGTTTCAGCTTTAGTGTCATTCCTTCCAAAGAACACCCAGGGGTGATCTCCTTTAGAATGGACTGGTTGGATGTCCTTGCAGTCTAAGGGACTCTCAAGAGTCTTCTCCAACACCGCAGGTCAAAAGCATCATAACAATATTTAAAATGATTGACTGGGAGAGGAAAATATAAAAACCATTAGGAAAGATGACACTGAAAAAAGGCAGAGTAGATTTGAAAGACTAAGTCTTTTGGAACTAAAAAATGTGTGATTAGTGAAAGAGCTTGGTGGACAGATTAAACCACAAATTGGGCATATGTGAAGAGAGAACTGGTAAACTAGAAGATAAATCAAGAAAGTACCCAGTTATAACAGAGGAGGGGATGGGAATAGGAAAAAGCTAAGAAGCATGGAGAACAGGATGAGAAGATCCAACATAAAGAATAGGGGAGAGAAGAGGTTTGAAGATTTTTTTTTTTTTTCAGAATTTATAAAAGAGATATAGATCTTCAAATGAAAAGACATAACATATTTAAAGTGGTGAATAAAAACAAGTACGCTTCTAGACATATAGTACAATTGCAAAAGATGAGAAAAACCTAAAAGCAACTAAAAAGACATTATCTGCAAAGGAATAATTGCACTGGGAGCAGGCTTTCTCAGTGGCAGCAGTATGGACCAGAAGGAAACAAAATAAGTTATAAGTGATGAAAAGAATGGGTGATAGCCTTGAATTCCATACAGAGATAAGTTAGCATTCAAAAGAGAGGCTGAAAAACACATTTTCAGATTTTGCTGGAAGAACTCAGGGTTGTTGTTAAGGAAAAAAGGTAGTTGAATCCAGAAAGGAAGGAATGGACTGCAAGAAGCATGATGAACAAAGAAATTGGTAAACAGACTGAAATTACACTTGTGTAAAACGAGAAGAGCTTTATTAACTGATACGGAATAATCTTCACGATACAATAAATGAAGCAGCAAGTGGTTGGCAGCTGTGTTTGATTTGTTACTCTCGTTTGTATAAAATAGGAAAAAGTGCAATATACGTTAGCTGCTTTATGCATGAAATGCCTGCAGGATACACACAAACTATTGGGAGGGCACCTGGGTACCAGGGGAGAGTTTGTTAAAGAGACTTTTTACTGTATATTCTTTTATTATTTTTGAGTTTTCTGGCAGGACTATAATCACTTAAAGTAGAAACAGAACTGGAAAGGCGGGGGAAGAAAGGTAAAAGAGCACTCCAACAAAAATGGGGATCTTAGGTGACGTACGTTTTTCTCTCCCAAAACATGAAAGAATCTAGAATGAGTAAGAAATAATCTGTGAAGGGCTAAGAATAGGCAGGACCTTCCTGAAGAGTAAGAAGACAACCAGGAGGACCAGAGGTCAAGAATAACTTTAAGGCTGTAGTAAGTAAGCATAATAATGGTGCAGGGACACACTTACCCGACCAACTGAGCAGAGAATGAATGGGGTTTTTGTATACGCCAGAGGTAGCATTACAGATCATGTGGGAAGAACGAACTGTTCAGTAAATTGTTATGAAACAACTGGTTATGCATATGGGGAAAAAAATGTATATCTAGATGCATACACAAAACCACTTCCAGGCTTGATACAAAAATCGAAGTATTTTAAATGTTAAGAAAATATAGAAGACTTCCTGATTGGGGATAACAAAGAGCTTTAAACTGAGCTTCAAAAAAGATGTCATCCTAAAAGAAAAGATAATAAGTTTGACTATATTAAAATTAAGAACATCCTTGTTATCAAATGATTTCTGTAAAGAAAGTAAAGAGGCAAGTCACAAAGTGGGAGAAAAATATTTGCAATACATTTAAAGGGCAAAGGATTCATATCCAGAATATATTAAACTACAGAAAAAGTGAGTTAAAAACAGGCATTTCTCAAAATGGAAGACCCTAGTGGCTACTGAGCAGTCAAAAAAATGCTTAGACGTATTGGTAATCAGAGAAATTCAAGTTAGGTAACATGTAATACCATTTTACACCTGCTGAAATTGACAAAAATTAAAAATTTGACAGTGCAAGTATTAGAGGATGTGGATCTCTTACTGCTGTGGGTCTGAGTGCTTTGAAAAACAATTTGACATTACCAGTAAAATGAAGGAGTCTACTTCTGGGTATATGAAGAGGAAACAAAAAGAAAATAATGTTGCTGCTGCTCAGTCACTTTAGTCGTGTCCGACTCTGTGTGATCCCATAGACGGCAGCCCACCAGGCTCCCCCCGTCCCTGGGATTCTCCAGGCAAGAACACTGGAGTGGGTTGCCATTTCATGCATTTCAATGCATGAAAGTAAAAAGTGAAAGGGAAGTCGCTCAGTCGTGTCCAACTCTTCGCCACCCCATGAGCTGCAACCCACCAGGCTCCTCCGTCCATGGGATTTTCCAGACAAGAGTACTGGAGTGGGGTGTCATCGCCTTCTCCAAAAATAATGTTATGTAGGGATAAAATAAGACTGGCACAAATAGAATACTATATGCCATTCCTGGGCAGAAAAGTTTAGTATTATAATGATTTTGGGTCACCTCAAATAAGTATATACATTTGCCATGATTTAATATGACACCTGAAGCGACTTAGCAGCAGCAGCAGCATTAATAACATATGACCCCTGGTGGCTCAGACAGTAAAGCATCTGCCTACAATGCAGGAGACCCGGGTTCAATCCCTGGCTTGGGAAGATCTGGAGAAGGAAATGGCAACCCACTCCAGGAAAATTGCATGGACAGAGGAGCCTGGTAGGCTACAGTCCATGGGGTCGCAAAGAGTCAGACACGACTGAGTGACTTCAATGTCAGTAACATACTGGATTTACATATATGCATTACTATATATAAAATAGATAACTATTAATGATAAGAACCTACTTTATAACACAGGGACCTCTACTCAGTACTCTGTAATGACCTGTATGGAAATGGAATAAAAAACAGAATGGATACCAACTCCAATATTCTTGGGCTTCTTTTGTGTGGCTCAGCTGATTAAGAGTCCGCCTCCAGTGCAGGAGACCTGGGTTCGATGCCTGGGTTGGGAAGATCCCCTGGAGAAGGGAAAAGCTACCCACTCAAGTATTCTGGCCTGGAGAATTCCATGGTTTTCAGTCCATGGGGTTGCAAAGAGTCGGACGCAGCTGAGTGACTTTCACTTTTGCTTAACATATATGTATAACTGATTAACTTCTCTGTACAGCAGAAACTAACACAACATTGTGAATCAACTAGACTCCAAAATTAATCTAAAAAATAACATAACCCTTTTGAGGGAAAGGGTGGGAGACTGCACACTGATTGTAAGGCTACTGTGGAAAAGAAATGTACAAGGATTCTTATAAAAAGTTGCTGAGAAGATTTCTGAAAGGCTGCTAGCTGTATCACTTATTAAAAATATTTTAAGACTATCATTAAAACAGTAATACTGGCACATAAACTAATCACTGAAATGAAATACAGAATCCAGAAATGGTCTGAAACCTACAGTATATGGTAAAGGTAGGATATTGTGAGACTGGGAAAGATAATTGTCTTGGCGAGGGGCCATCTGGACAAAATAAAGTTGGACCCTTGTTACACCAAAATACTTCAGTTGAGTCAAGTATATAATGATAGAAAAATGAAACTGCAAAATTACAAGAAGAAAAACATAGGACAGCGTTGGTATAGTAATGCCTTTCAGTTATAACAAAATCCAGAAGTTCTGGAGAGAAAGATGAAATCCAGCTTCACAAAAGTTTTGTCTGCAAAGTGAAAAGTGAATGGCAGACTCTAAGAAATGTTTACAACATACAAGGAATTTTCTTATTTACATTAAATGTTTGAAAATCAGGAGTCAACACCAACAACCTAATAGAAAATGAGCAGTATAAAGAAAATTAAAATAGCATTTACAGAAGAGAGATACAGGTTAACTATATACTGCGATACCAATTTTCACCTCTCCTACTAGTAGACAGGGAAGAATATTCAGAGTATTTAACACTGAGGCACTGGCCAGTCAACGGACTGAAAACTGCTTCTGCCTGGTGTTAGTGCTTTAGTTGCTGGATTTGGGCAAGTTGTGGAGGAACTTCTCTCTTTTTTCTGTGAGAAAAAGAGCCCTTGGGATTGGGGCCAGCAGCTAGTTACCAGTGGGCACAGAAGGATGCTGATAGCGACTAGTAGAGTTCCACTGGTGGTGGAGAACATGTCTCTTGCTTCATTGAGAAACATCATCTAGAAGGAAAGTTGAGCAATACTTGTCCAAATTTTAAATGGGTATACCCTCTGAGTAACAGGACCTGTGATAAATACATTGCGGCATTACTTGGAAAGACAAAGTTATAAATAGCACATCGCATCTGTATGCTAGAATGTCTGGAATCATGAAGAGAAGGAGCCAGATCTACGTGTACTGATCAAGATAGATTATGGAGTGGAGAAAAGAAAAGGTTCGGAACTCTGGGTAGTAAGTTACTGATGTAAAATATAGAGAAGAAATATTTAACACAAGCATATTTATGCTGAGGAAGAGATCTGAGTGGCAGGAGATTTCGGGGTAGAATGAGAGTGAACTTTCCATCCTGTATTTCAGAAGTTTGTACTTTGTGCTCTCGTTTAAAAATTTTGTTTGAAGATAAGATTTGAGTTAAATAATATCTAAGTGGTTTGTTTTTTTTTTAAGCTGTATAAGTCTGCAAAAGTGTGACCAAAACAGAACTAGGAAATCCCCCCAAGACATGGGGATGGATTGGGGGATTGGGATTGACATATATACACTACTGTGTATGAAACAGACAACTAATGAGAAACCACTGTATAGTACAGGGAACCCGGTGTTGTGTAGTGACCTAAATGGAAAGGAAAGCCAAGGAAGAGGGGCTGTATGAGTGCGTGTAACTGATTCACTTTGCTGTACAGCAGGAACTAACAGAACATTGTAAAGCAACTGTACTCCAATAAAAATTAATTTAAAAAATTCTTCAAACCTGCTCTGCCATCAGTCTTCATAATGAAAGCCCTTTCCATTCTAGTTGTAAGTCGGACGTCCTCTTCCCCTCACTGCCTGCTTAAGTCAGTTGGCCTCCCTGCTTTTCACCCTTGTCGGCTAGCAACCTCTCCCTAACCCCACCCCCGCATCTGTTAGTCTTGCAGTTCGGAAGCCACAGTGATCCTGTTGAAGCATCAGTCAGCTATGTCACAAAACTGCAGTGCGTCCCCACTTAACAGAGAGTAAAAAGCTGAAGTCCTTGAAATGCCCAGCTTGACCCTTCGCGACCTGCTGCTGCACCACTGTGATGCTGTTTCCCACTCTGTTCCTGGCCACTCCAGCCGCCTTAGCGTGGGTGTCCCCACCCTCAGATCCTTGGCAAGGGCTGTTTTGCAACTCAAATGCTCTTCCCCAGCATTCTTGCATGATTCATTTCCCCTATTTCCTGGTTGTTCAGATGTCACCTCAGGAAGTTTCTCCAGAACCACCTTATTTGGAATGCCGTTGCATACTCCCCCTTCTCTCCCAGTTCTCTCCACATCCTCCTTACCCTGCTCTAGTTTTCCCTATTAAACTAAGACATTCTAGATGATTTAATTAACAGTTATTCCTGGTCTCCCCACACTGAAAGGTAAACTTCACAAGGGTGGATTCCGTCAGTGTAGCACCAGTGCCTCCAACAGTCCCTGGCACATAGATGGGCCCAAAAAACAGTTGTTAAGTGAGTGAACTGGCTTATATGATCTTCACTCATTCTGTTAGTCTGTCTTGTATGTGCGTTAGTTGCTCAGTCATTTCTGACTCTCTGTGACCTTATGGACTGTAGGCTGCCAGGCTCCTCTGTCCATGGAATTCTCCAGGCAAGAATACTAGAGTGGGGACATCCCTGGCGGTTCAGTGGTTAAGATTTTGCCTTCAATGCAGCGGTTGAGGTTTTGATCCCTGATGGTGGAGCTAAGATTCCACATGCCTTGGGGCCAAAAAACCAAACATTAAAAAAAAAAAAATGTAACATTCAGTAAAGACTTTATTTTTAAAAAATACTAGAGTGAGTTGCCTGGAGAAGGAAATGGCAGCCCACTCCAGTACTCTTGCCTGGAAAATCCCATGGACGGAGGAGCCTGGCATACTAGTCTATAGGGCCGCACAGAGTCAGACCCAACTATAAGTGGCTTAGCATGCACCATTATATGAAGAAATGGCTAGTAGTAGCATTATCAGCAGCAACAATAACAAGTTATTTATCAAATCCATTACTGACAACAATAATCAGTTATCATTTTTTAAATTTACCACCCATAATAATACCAGAAATCACAGTTATCAACTCACCATCAGTTCTACCAGTAACCACAGTTACCATGTATTAAATGTCTGCATCATAAACCAGATAATCCCACATGAAGGGAACTGGAGCTCCAGAGTTAAACTTGCCCAAAACCATGGCTGGTAAGTTTTTTCCGATTTCCTTTCGCCTGTTTTCTGCAACCCTCCAAAGGTGCTGTGCTCTTGGCAGCCAGTGAATCAGCTCAGGGGAGACAGGAGTTTCTCATCTAGGTTCTGGAAATATCACTGGTTGCTTCTACCATGTGGAGATGCAGAACCGGTAGGTCTTTGCTGGTACTTTGTAAGTTTCAGGGGAATTAACTGCCTTGTGCCTCTCCTGGAACCAGCTCTCCTCACCCTAGTTGATGTGCAGAATCTGTCAGAGGAGCTTTATAACTCTGAAGGCAGAAAACTGTGCCAGTATGCCTTCAAAGAGGCTTGGACCTAGAAGGAAGTTGAAATTCTAACTGCTTGCCTCATTGCCTCCCCTCTTGAAACAGACACTGGAAAGGATGTTTTTACTTAGAATTTCAAATCAGCCCAATTGTGAACTGACCAGTTGGAGGAACAGATGAATTCTGGATGAAGCTGTAATCCAGAGGTTGAAACTGATTTATTAGTTTCTTCCCTACCTTTGTAAAGAGAAAATGGGGGGATCTCTTCTGGGGCAATGTTCTGTCCCAGAAAGAGGAGAATGTTTCTGTTCTGAAAACTAAATAAAGGGAGAATGAATCTAGACAGAAACGATCTGCCTGAAGTTTAGTAGATTTCAATGTAAAAAGGCTAGCAGATTCCCTGGTAGCGAAATTAGTTTGTGTTTACTGACAGGGATTAAAAAAATTTATCTGACAGGAGTCTCTGCAAGCAGTTGTTTGGGAACAAGATAGATCCATCTGTGTGCAAAGAACAGTGAATGAGGATCATGGCTCAGTGGGCAGGCGGGGCATGGGGGAGACCACCAGTCCAGATAATCAGAAGTGCACATTTCCCACAGTTTTGTTCCTTTGTATCAAAACGTGAGCGCTACTTTCCAGTCCCCCACATACAAAGCTCTCTATTGGACTTTATTGAGGCACGGTCTGGGCTGTTTTACTCCCAACTGCCAACCTCAGAAGGCGTTTTGCTTGATGGCATCTGGCAGCTCAGCTTTGCCCCCAGCTAGATTTATGAGCTGTGAAACATGGTCAAATTAACACCCTAAGCATCCCTGATAGGATTAGAAGGTCAGAGGCATGCCAGCATTTGCATACCTCCCTGATGCAGTGCACCATCTCTGTATCCGCCTAGCCCTTCTGGGTGGGGTTCGGAGAGGGGAGTAGGAGGTGACACCCGCAGCCCTCTCCCAGCTGGCAATACAGAGGATCATGGGGAGATTTTAGGTGCTGTTATTTCGCATTTAATGTGTTGTAATGGCAGCGTCTCTGATCAAGAGGTTGAGCTCTTTCAGGGCTGGATACCATCCATGACTCCCTCTGGGGAGAGAGAGCCAGTATCATCTGGGAGTGGAGGTGAGGGGGATTGACGACTCCAACCTTCCTGACCAGTACTGGGGGTGGACCTTAAAACATTTCAGTAATTTTAATTACTAATTGTTTTGCTTGTAACAGTAAAGCACATTCACTGTAGAAAATTTGGGAAAGGCTGAAAGATACAGCTAAGATACAGCTAAAAATTGTCCTGTTACTTATAAACAGCTTGCCACTAAGACTGTAGTATATTTATTTACAATCTGTGTTCTATGCATACAGACAGGTAATTTGTTGGTTTTAACAGTCAGATCATATTATTTAACCTGAATCTTTTAATGTTATAGCCAAAGTATAACTCCTCTTGGAAAAGCTTTCTAATGACTGCATTCTGTTTCATCATATAAAGTATCTCAACTTAGGTTGCTTTACCCAAAGTAGTATGTTTTACTTAAGGCGACAGTGTGCACAAACAAGTGGGTGTCACACAAACAAGATGGAGTATCAAGATTTTCCCCCATGAATTCACATTACCTGATACTAAAATACACTACAAGGCTATGATAATTAAAACGTGCTGATATTATAAGAAGAGATGGTTAAAGTCATCGAAAGAATGAAAATGGTATTTCCAATCAATAGGGAAAGAATGAATTATATAGAACTATATAGAAGGAATTATATCTTCCTAGTAGAAGAAATTAAGGAAAAGTTAAATTAGATATTTTACATCATAGTCAAAAATAAATTCCATGTGGATCTAAAAAATACTTTTTAGAAATAGAACTAAAAGGTGATAAAGGTGAATATATAATCTCAAGACAAGCATAAAAGCAAAAGTTGTAAATCAAAAGGCAATTATGTTTAAAATTTTTAATTTTATATGTAAAAAGTAGATTTAGACAAAATATAGACAAAATAGAAATATGGGGAAAAGTTCACTAGAATTAATAAAATGAAAGAACAAAATGAAAGTTAAAATAACTTTATATCAGTTTTATCTATCAAATTGTCAACTTTTAAGAATGATGCTCTGTGGTGGAGGAGCTAAAATTAGGTATTCTTGTGGACTGCAGATGGGAGTGTGCATTGGTACAACCTCTCTGGAGATTTATTTGTAGATCTGTGAATCATAAAACAGCATTTTCCAGCCTTTTCAGAGATTAAAAGAAATAATAAATGCCACTTATTGTGTGGTGTTACATAACCGGCTTTTTACTGAAGTAACCATTAATTTTCATAGCAGACTTTGAGGTTTTATCTATAATGATCCCATTTTATAGATGAGGAAAGGGAGTTAAATATTTGTCAGCTGTATGTATTTCATTGTTCTGATGCTAGTTCCCATGTGTTGTTTTTTTTTCTTTTGACCTGATTAGACCCCAATACAGATAATAAAAGCATTAGCCCCCACCCCCACCCCCCAAATAAAGTTTAAAGGAAAATCCTTGTTCACAGTTCTTCATTTGCCTTCTGAAGTCTTCAGAGCTGCCCACTGGTGAGAGTGTGCGGGGAGTGATACTCTGCACTGTGAGACCCACTGACTGCAGCCATCATCGCAGCACCACATACCCATTCAGGCCCCAGTCGTAGAGACAAGGAATGGCAGAAGGTTATCTGTGTAGTTGAAATTCCACAGGAGTCCTCTAAGGAATGGATGGAAGGCAAGAAATGCTATGAGAATAACCCTGTGAGTTAAGAAGCTTGGAGAATACCTCTTGATTCCCCAGAACTGGCACCAAGATATTTCATCCCATGTCATGGATAAGCCCTGATCTAATGTGCATCCAAAGTTGACAGCTACGATGTTTGATCCCTTGTTAACTGCCTTTCCAAATTGGCTACCAACTGCATATAGACAGGAACCATATCAGTGTTACTCATGACTGTCTTCCAGCATCCTGCCCAATGCCATGGACATATGTTTGAGATGAGTGCAGTGATATCCCTGAGAGTTCATTGATTCAAGGCCTGAGTGGATTTTTGGGGGGATGCTGAAGGTTCTGAGACCCAGTACAGTTCAGTCGCTCAGTCATGTCCGACTCTTTGTGACTCTGTGGACTGCAGCACGCCAGACCTCCCTGTACATCACCATCTCCTGGAGCTTGCTCAGACTCATGTCCATCAAGTCCGTGGTGCCATCCAACCATCTCATCCTCTGTTGTCCCCTCCTGCCTTCAGTCTTACCCAGCATCAGGGTCTTTTACAATGTCAGTTCTTCGCATCAGGTGGCCAAAGTGTTGGAGTTTCAGCATCAGTCCCTCCAATGAATATTCAGGACTGATTTCCTTTAGGATTCACTGATTCCTTTAGGATTCACTGATTCCTTTAGGATCATTTATCTTGCAGTCCAAGGAAGGGACTCTCAGGAGTCTTCTCCAGCACCACAGTTCAGAAGCATCAGTTCTTCTGCATTCAGCTTTCTTTATGGTCCAGCTCTCACATCCGTACATGACTACGGGAAAACCATAACTTTGACTAGACGGACAGTTTGAGCCAAGTTTGGAGGTACCTGGAGGAAGCAGGCGAAGATGGCACATGATAGGTGACCAGGGTATCTGGGGGTTTTAACAAGGATTAGGGGCAGGCTCAGTTAACCTTGAGTTCGAGAAGACTGATTCAGTGTGAAAGGCAATTGTTTATCCCTTGAAGGACTTGGGATGTCATCTGTATGAGGGAAGTGGGTTGTGGGGCCAGTTAAGAGTTTGCAGTTGAGAAAGAAGCTGGCCAAGCCTAGGGAGCTGTTGAGACACCCATGTATAGAGCTGTGCTTATGGTTTCCTATAATTCCAAGCATGAAATTGTGCTGTAAATCAGCTCTGGTGGCTCCAGCAGTTGGGGGAAGGCCCAAGGAAGATTGGTGAGAGTTGAGTAAGGGCGGTAGGTAGGAGAAAGGGGGATAAATAGCATGGGACAATTCCGAAGACTAGGATGCTAGAGGAAAGAGACGCTGCCTTGGATTTTCTGCAAATCACTGTTTGAAAGGATGAAGGGAGGCCCAAGGGCTGCCTTCTTTTTAAAAGAGTTGTTCTGGCCCAGAACCAAGACCATAATGGCCATGCTGGGATAAAGGAGGGGGAAGCCAAGGAGTAATTTTTATAGGTTCATTCATTTTAAAACATGAACTGTTTGATTTGTGGTGCAAGACTAAGGAAACACTAGACCCAAGAGCTCACAGGAAGTGCGAACCAAAGTGAAACCCTCCTGGGTCTTGTCTGGGTGACAAGCTACCAAAAGTGATTCTTAGCAGAATCACCGGGGCAATCTGCAGGTTAAAAATAGTCTTCCCAGTGCTGCCCCAGATCCAAGTGAAGTCTAAAAATCTGTATTTTTCATGAGGTCTGAGGGTGGTTTAAAAAGAGCTACTGATGGTGAGCCTGATACCCAATACTAATGGTACTGAAGAAATACAGTGAATAGAAAGAGCACTGTAAGTCAGACAGGTTCAGAGGCAGCTGTTCCCTACAGGGCACTCACCCTAAGCCTTAGTTTCTCACAATGTTAATTGTGGGCGGCAGGGAAGAGGCGGGTGGAAGATCATGCGTGCCCTGCCAACCTTACAGGGTGGCTGTGAGGCTCAGATGAGGTCATGTCAGTGAAAACACTTGGCAAATTACAGACTGCATATAGACAGGAGGAGGTGTTCCCTCACTGTGCTCAAGAGAAAAACGATCTTTGGAAGAGCCTGCCTGACTGATTTTCAGGGCTTAGCAACAGCTCCCAGCTACCCTTTGGAAGCCTGCTGCAAAATCCACACTTGTTTTCCTCCATTCCTTCTCCTTCCCTGTCCCTGGGCTTTGCCTGGAACTGGCTTCATTTCAGGTCAGCTTCCACTTTGCACAGATTTATGCTGATTGGTTGGTTTCAGAGACTTGGTCTCTTTATTGCATCACGTATGGAACAACTAATGAAAAGAGTGCTGTCTCTCCAGACCATTCCCAGCCCTGACTGAGGAGCACCTTTGTGACTTGAATCTAGGTCACACGGATTTTTAATCCCATGGGGTCACAGTTGCAACCAGTGCTTGGTGGGGGGGATGGGTGGGGGAATGGAATAACAGCCCCTCGGGAAAAAAAAAAAAGTTCATATTCTGTGGTAACTGATCTACTGAAAACGCCGCCTGCCTCAGTCTGGATTACAAGAGGCTTTCTTTCCCCCCGCCTTTTAAAGTGCTCTGGGCTCCCTAGGCAGCTCGGTAGTAAAGATTCCAACTGCTAATGCAAGAGATCCAGGTTCGATCCCTGGTTCAGAAAGATCCCCTGGAGAAGGGAATGGCTACCCACTCCAGTATTCTTGCCTGGGAAATCCCATGGACAGAGTAGCTTGGCAGGCTACAGTACAGTGGAGTCGCAGAGAGTCCCATGCACCTGAGCACACGGGCACAGCATGCAGGCATGGAACTGCCATTTATATCAGTCAGTCAGTTCAGTCGCTCAGTCATGTCTAACTGTTTTTGACCCCACAGACTGTAGCACACCAAGCTTCCCTGTTTGTCACCAACTCCCAGAGCTTACTCAAACTCATGCCCATTGAGTCAGTGATGCCATCCAACCATCTCATCCTCTGTCATCCCCTTCTCCTGCCACCTTCAGTCTTTCCCAGCATCAGGGTCTCTTCCAATGAGTCAGTTCTTCACATCAGGTGGCCAAAATATTGGCGTTTCAGTTTCAGCATCAGCCCTTCCAATGAATATTCAGGACTGATTTCCTTTAGAATTGACTGGTTTGATCTCTGTTCGTTTCCAAGTCATTTATATAGCAAGAGGTAAATTCCAAGAGGCTATTTCATGCCCAGGTAGAATAGCATCTCAGAGCTTAACTAGGAGAGCTTGATGGGCAGATCCTGCTCCTAGAGCAGTGGGCAGAGAAAGTGGCCCCTGGGTGGAAGAGCCCTAGCTTCTGCTCCGCATGGTTTACCTCCACTCACTTGGAGGAATATTCTTTCCAGTGGCTTCTTCCTCAGGTTTTTCTTGACAGTTCATGATTAATGTACCCATAACAGCAGATGTGGTGCTTTTTTTTAAAAGGGGACAGCCATTTTCAAGATAGAAACAGTAATCCTGTAACTTGTCTGAAGTCAAAGTGTTAGTTGCTCAGTTGTGTCTGACTCTTTGCAACCCCATTGATTGTAGGCCACCAGGTTCCTCTGTCTATGGGATTCTCCAGACAAGAATACTGGAGTGGGTTGCCATGCTCTTCTCCAGGAGATCTTCCTAACCCAAGGATCAAACCTAGGTCTCCTGCATTGCACGTGGATTCTCAGCCACCAGGGAAGCCCAACTGTTGCCTGCAGTCACTCAGTCGTGTCTGATTCTTTGTGACACCATGGACTGTAGCCTGCCAGGCTCTTCCGTCCATGGGATTTTCCAGGCAAGAATACTGGAGTGGGTTGCCATTGCCTATGAAGTGACAATTACATATTTCCCCCCTTTAGTTGTCAGAATGTTGCATTTTACCTTGTCTTTAGGGGAGGACCTAGCATTGTAAGTTTCAGACCCTAAGGAGTGACAGCTGGCATTCTTTTGGAGTGCCTGGTTTTCTTATATATCCAGATTTTGATTGGCTTTTTCTCCAACTTCAATAACATTTCCTGAAATGTGTACTAGAGGCAGGCGGTACAGAGGAGAAGCTGGAAGCAAGAACAATGAGTAAACTATTACGTGCCTCCTGGGCAAACGTTTTCCTTCAGGAAACTGAAAAATGTCGGCTTCCCTCCATTTGTCTTAGTAATTCCCACAATTTTGCTGTACGTTGGGGTTACCTGGGTTTTAAAATACTTGTTAAAAACACTGTTGCCAGGTTCTCACCCCTAGACATTCTGATTTAATAGGAGTGTGACCTTGGCAACAGGGATTTTTTGAAGCTCCCCAGATGACTTTTTTTTTTTTTCTTGGGGTGGGGGTGTGCAGAGGCTGCTCTGGGTCTTAGTTGAGGCATGTGAGATACTTAGATGCTCTAATTTCCTGACTAGGCATGGAACCTGGCCCCTTGCATTGGGAGCCTGAAGTCAGCCTTTGGACCACGAGGGAGGTCCCTCCCCAGGTGAGTCTAATGTCCACAAAGTTAGGGAACCACAGACCCAACTTCACTCTTCAGATTTCAGCTCAGTATTTCTTCCTCCAGGGAGCCTTCACTGATTCCCCCTTTCTGTCACCTCCGCACACATCCATGAGCCTGACCCAGTTGTATGTCCCTCCCATGGGCTCCTGCAGCACCTGGTACTTAACTCTTTAATTTCTGGCCCCCTCATTCAATGCTCTTCCTCAGGAATACTGGGAGATTCTGAAGCACAAGACATACTCTGAAGGGCAAGGGTGTCCCACACACTCTTGAATCGCCAGAGCCTGGGGCCTTGTGGGTTCTCTACTAGTTGAAGGAGTGAATTGGGCATTTCCTTTTACTCATTCTGTACACGCCAGTTTACTTTCTCTAGTGATAATAAATGTCACTTTGTATTGCCACTTAATCACACTTTCTCTAGTTTTCATGGTTGTTGGATAGGTGATAAAAATGAAGCATTCACATTATTTTATGTTTCATATATTCTATAAAATATTTTAGGAAATATACCCAGCTGATGGTATCAAAAATATGGTTATTACAAAAAGAATAATTATTAGATTTGGTGGAGCACGATATATGATCATAATATATTATTCTCATTTAGGTCTCTCTAGACTTAAAAACTGGTTCTTTTTTTTTTTTTAAGTTTATATTTTATGAGATGGGCTGCTGTCTATGGGGTCGCACAGAGTCGGACACGACTGAAGTGACTTAGCAGCAGCAGCAGCAGAGATGTGCTCTGTAAAGTTAGACAAGGGCAAATCGAGAAAGATCTCTTTTGTTTGGTTCATAGGGACTTAATGAAAGGGCACACACACACACACATTTCTCAAATTGTAACACGCTTTCTTTCCAAAATTCAGGCAAAGGAACAGATCTGCAAACACAGGACTCCCTGTCACATCACGGAAGGGGTTAGATTACTAGGCTGGTCGACAACGGGGGCCTTCAGAACCCTGGTAATTGTCTCCACGTCTCTAGCCCAGCATTTCTAGATTCTGAGACGACGTCCTCAGACTTCTTAATGTCCCGCTTTGTAACCCCCGTCGGGCCGTGTGAATGGTGGTGAAGATAACGTGACTGCGGAGCACAGGGTCGCCCTGGGAGGGGCTGGGGGCCTGGCCAGTGGGAAGGTTGTATGCGGAGCGGCGAAATCACCCCCACCGGAATCAGACCATGGCCTCCATTCAGTGGCGGAATGTGGGCGGGCATAGGATGCACGGGCCCCTCGGCCTGCAGTTAACCCTGTGCGCGCCCGCGGTGGAGCATTCCCAGGGCGCGGAGCATCGCCGGACACGCACAATATGTCACCCGGGGTGCGGAGCATCCCTCGCTCCCAAGGACCATGCTCAGTACTTTAGTTTGCTAAATTTATTTTCCTCTAGATATACTCGTGGCTCTTTTAGTGTTGCCGCCTTTTTTCCCCCACTCTCATCATTAAATCACCATAGATAGTTATATTTCTCAGGACCACATTTTCTCAGTGCAGTTCAAATAATTTAGAAAACATTTAAGATAATCATGGGGCAGGGTTAGGGTTAGAAAAGTTGAAAATGTAATACAAGACAAATGAACGTTTTTCTACCCTTCATCTGCATTTACCATTTGTTAGCATTTTGCCATTAGCTTTATCATATATCTGCATAGAGGTTTCTCTCTCCTGAATTAGTTACAATTTCAGATCTAACATTTTGCCCTGAAATAATTCACATGAAGGAATTGCCATAAGGACGTTTTTCTTCATAACCACAATACTGTTATCACACCTAAGATAATTAACTCTGCTTCACTAATGCCACTTAAAATAGAGGCCATATTTAAAATTTCTCAATTGTTCACAAAATACCTTTAAACTGAATTTTTTAAAAATCCAAAATCCAGTAAAATTTCATGTTTTGCGTTTTTTTTCTTTTTACAGTAATTATGTTATACAGTTATTATTTTCAACCTCCCTGGCATATTTCTGCAGTTTAAATTTGTGCACTGTGCCCAACAATGCACTGTGGATATTGACCATAGTTCTGTATGCTCTGCGGTAGGGCCTTGTTGTTTATCCATATTACACTTTATTTTTTAATCCCTTAGATCACTGAGAATGAATTACTAGTCAAGATTGTGAGAGAAAATATCAAATGGAACTCATAGCAGGAAAAAAACTGAAGGAAAAAAGGAAATAGAACATTTTCAGAGCGATCTTTTTATTTTTTTAAACCCTAAACTGTAGGTTAAGACCATACAGAATGTGAAAAAATATATATATAAATTCTTTAATGAATATTTCACTACTAAGTGCAGAAGTAGTGACTAATCAAACCAATTAAAAATTTTAAAGAATTATCCCCTTTAAATCACAAATCAAAACCTCAAATGCTATTTTGGACTACTACCTGATAAAGAAAATTGCATCCATGAAGTCAGCAAGCTAGATGAAAAAGAGGAGACCCCTGGAACTTTTGGGGTTGTAAGGGAGTAAGGATCCTTGAAAATGACAATTACATCTTTCCAGCATGAAGATGTTCCTTGCATTACATTTTTTAAACTTAATTTTTTTTAAAGTATTTTCTTGGCATGGCATGTAAGGTCTTAGTTACCCAACCAGGGATTGAACCTGCACCCCTTGCATTGGAAGCACAGGGTCTTAACTCCTGGACCACCAAGGAAGTTCCTTTTTGTTTTGTTTTGTATTAGCCCGGCTATTCGGCATGTGGAAATCTTAGTTCCCCAGTCAGGAATCAAACCTGTGTCCCTGCAGTGGAAGGACAGTCTTAACCACTGGACCACCAGGAAAGTCCCACATATATGTGAATTCATTTTCTTTGATATTTACCAACTTTCAATCATATAAAAATTATAGTTTTCATATGTATATATTAAAATTTTTTGTTGTTCAAAGGTATAGTTGAGACAGGAGGATAGGCTATTTACTAGCTTGTGTCATGATAATTTACTATTCAGACATACAGTAAGTGGGCTTCCCTCCACTGGAACTCCTGCTCCAGACTTTGCAACTGTTGGAGGAGGACCTAAAGAAGGAAATGCTACTTGGTGTGATGTCTCTGCCTAAATAATCCTCGTATTCCCATCCCTGTTTTCACAGCTCTGAGAACCAATTCCTTACCCCCCGTAGCCTCCCCTGGCACATTTCCAAAGAAACTCTAGTGGGACAGACCTTCCTTCAGATGTGCTTCTGGGTTTAGCACAGCCTACCACTCCCTGGGGACCTAGCAGGCCCCTTTTCCTGGGGGTTAAGTGGGAAGTCAGTTTGAGCAAAACCACACAGTGCAGGGTGCCTTTGATCCCCACCAGCTGTTCACCTGGGAGGTTAATAGGCAACCATTGTTCCCCAACACATGCTGGGTTCAGACTTGGGAACAGGCCACCAACGCAAGTTCACAAACTCATTAACCCTTCTCACTCTTAGAACTGAGCTCTCACTTTCAGTATTTAACAAGGACCAGGAAAGAGTATGAATTTCAATTAGGATCTAATGGCAAACTTTGAGATAAGACAATAGAATGACAAACAAAGAAACTTTTATGCTATTGATACAGAATTTTGTGAACCGGCATTCATTACCAAAATAACACACCAGTCCTGGAAATGGCAACCCACTCCAGTATCCTTGCCTGGAGAATCCCAGGGACGGAGGAGCTTGGTGGGCTGCCATCTATGGGGTTGCACAGAGTTGGACACGACTGAAGCGACTTAACAGCAGCAGCAGCAGCCTGTCTAAATGGTTATGTCTAAGTTATTTTCAAAATTCAAGAAGATCATTGACATTAAACTATAGTTATTATTTAAATGGCAAATGAAACGTCATAGCTATTAAAAGAGAAGGCCTCCTCTACTATTTTGAACAAATTTATCATTAAACAGTAGCCAGATTTTGAGGGTGCAGTCCAATGCCGCTGCTGGCCACTTCCAGCCCCTGCCCTGTTACATGCTACCAGCTGGTCCCATGAGGCTAATTATCCCTCCTGCAAATAACTTCAGCTCTCCCAACTTCAGTCCGCCCCCAGCCTTCCTAAGCCAGCCAACCTGCTTTCAGGCAAGCATGCTGTCATCTTGCACTGAGGTCCTCCTTCATTCTCAGTGACTCACTCGAAGTTTTTATAATGGTGTAGGTGCCAGCCATTCACAGTTACTCAAAATGATTTCACCCTCCAGATTTTACTGAGGGTTTATGTTGTGGATTTTAACAGGGCTTTGCAGGAATATCCAAAGCCATCTAAGAAGCTGGTTGCCTACCCACATGGTAGAGACTGTTGGTGTGAGCTCAGGAATAAAAGATGTGACTGTCCTAACCAGCTTCCTCCTCTGAGGCACACTGCAGCGATAAGTTTTGAAAGTACTCCAATCCTCTGTGTGTGTGTATTCTGTTGTGTTGTATGTTCTTTTGCTTTGCATTTTTAAATAAAATTGAGAGCCCTCCCAAGCCTTGAGCAATAATCAGAAGGGAGAAAAGAGAGAAGGTAAAGAGCTGCCTCTAAATGCTGGAAAATATTTCACCCTGTGACACTCCCAAGGAGTACTGACACTTGATTAAATGTAAACTGTGACCCCTCACCCTTCTGGGGATCCCACACTAGTCATCTTCCCTTCAACCTCTCTACCTACATCTTAAAATCAATGCACAAGGGCCCTCTCCCTGTCTCCATGTGGAGAAGAATCGTCCTCATTGTGATCATTATGCGTGGGAACAAGAGAACATACGGATCAAGCCAGGATCACATGACCGCCCAGCTCAAAGGCGGCAACTGTCAACTGAAGTGCTGGTTGGTAGTTTCTGGCCTTTTATGGAGAGTCCCTGTGGTTACCTAGAAACCATGCCCTCACGTCATTTACACTGTTTTGCACTGTGCTGCTGACAGCCCTTTGGGAGATTCTGTATTTAGCCATTTCAAGCTGCGCCCTTAATGAAAGCATTCTTTTTTTTCTCTTCCTCTCTGAAACATACAACCCTGCACCCGTCCAGTCCCCAGATTCATTTTGGTTTTCCTTTGGAACTTTAGAATCAGTCTATGTAGTTCTCACACCACAAAATCCTTTCGGCATTTTGTTGTTACCATGTTTAAATGTGTAGATTAGTTGACATTTTTAAAATATTAAGCCTTCTTTAATAATAGTCATAATCACAATCCATATATGTTTTAATTTACTCAGGTCTTTCTGTTCTGCCCTCAAGTGTATTTCTGTGTTCTACATGTAGTTTTTGCATATTTTTTCATTGAGTTTATTCTTTGGTATTTTACCTTGTGTGTGTGTGTTAGTCACTTAATCATGTCCAGCTCTTTGCAACCCCCCAGGCTACTCTGCCCATGGGATTCTCCAGGCAAGAATACTGGAGTGGGTTGCCATTTCCTTCTCCAGGGGATCTTCCCAACCCAGAGATTGAACCCAAGTCTCCTGTACTGCAGGCAGATTCTTCACTGTCTGAGCCACCAAGGAAGCCCAAGGTATTTTGCCTTGGCTAGTCGGAGAAAGCAATGGCACCCCCCTCCAGTACTCTTGCGTGGAAAATCCCATGGACAGAGGAGCCTGGTGGGCTCTAGTCCATGGGGTCTCGAAGAGTCGGACAGGACTGAGCGACTTCACTTTCACTTTTCACTTACATGCATTGGAGAAGGAAATGGCAACCCAGTCCAGTGTTCTTGCCTGGAGAATCCCAGGGATGGGGGAGCCTCGTGGGCTGCCGTCTGTGGGGTCGCACAGAGTCAGACGCGTCTGAAGCAACTTAGCAGCAGCAGTCATTATTAGTGGCACTTTACATTATCTTAGTTCTGCTGTTGTCTGTATATAATGACGGCTGAATAATTTTAATATGGCTGAAGCAGCTGTCTTGCTTTACAAAGGGGAAAGGAGAGCTCTGGAGCCTGTTTTAACAATTGAAATGGGGAAGAGTTTGAATGTGGTGAGTCACAGGTCACAGGAGAGACGAACTTGGGGTAAGTTCATCAAAGCTCTGAAGTCCATAAGCATCCGGTGGGAAGTAAGAACTGCTCTTTGAAGTTGTAAGAGAGCCATGGAGCTGGGAGGGCAGCTGTGGTCCCCAAGCCTCCAAAAGCAGAAACATTCTCATCTCCTTTCAAGTCGTTGTCATTGAAAGACATCTCATCAATCTCAATGTTTTGCCAACTATGTGAAGAATGTACAGAACAGGTAAAAGTTTACATTTTCTAGGGGCTGTTCAAGGAGGGGGAAGCTCGGGAGATATTCAGTATCGGTCAGATTGTTGCATTTACAATTGTTCTTCTCACAGTTAGGTCAGCCAAAAACCCTTCTATCTGGTGGTGGCTCAAATGTCTCAGAGGTTGAGCCCTATAATATAAATGAATAAAGTCAACTGAGACGATGTGCAGGAGCAGTGGAAAAACTCAGGAAAATATATCTAAGTGCTTCCCTGGTGGTCCAGTGGTTAAGAATCCACCTAGCAATGCAAGGGACACCAGGTTTGATCACTGGTCTGGAAAGATCCCGCATGCTGCAGAGCAGCTAAGCCCAGGTGCCACAACTACTGAGCCCTTGTTCTAGAGCCTGGGAGCCAAAACTATTGAGCCCACTTGCAGCAACTACTGAAGCCCACACTCCTGCAGCCCAGAGCCCTTGCTCTGCAACAAGAGAAGGCACTACAGTAAGAAGCCCTTGAACCACAATGAAAAGTAGCCCCTGCTAGGCACAACTAGAGATGTGGGCAGATGAAGATCCACCACAGGCAAAAGTAATGAAATAAATAAATCTTAAGGAAAGTATATCTAATGTAAAGAGGGCAGCCAACTTCAGCATCATGTTGCCATGTAGAAAGGTGTGTCGAATGTTGTCAGATCTAATTTTACACAAGAATTCAAACATCTGGCTTTTTATATGAAATTATTTAATTTTCAATGCTGGCAACAAATCCCAATTGGGAGGAAGGGAGGAAGAGCAAAAAAAATGCTATAACTACATGTAGGGCAAACAGAGAAATGATAGGGCCCAGGTTTGCCAGTTTGTGATTTTTCCCTTATGCAGACTTCTTACTTCTTGTCTTCCCCCAGCAATTCAAGATATTTTTAGGAACTTCAACGTTTAGTCAGAACTAGATCAAATGCAATCAAAATTTCCATTGTCCTGCCAGTTCTTTAAATCTAGCCATACAATTTCTACTGAGCACCTAATGTGTGCAAAGTCTATTATTACATCTTATTTAAAATGGAATATGTTAACAATTACATGAAACAGATATGACTGCCATTCTGAGATGTGTGCTTACATTTTAGCTGTTTTTAAAAACACGATCAAACAAAAGAGAATTGTTTTTTAAAACCAACTTCTATAATTCACTTCCGAATTTGGAAGGTTAATGGGGAAGTTTCAGAATACCAGGCATCACTCTGTTTAAAAGCAATACTTCTAAAATAATTCAGAGGCAAATCATCTCGAAAATCTTTTCACTGGAGTCAAGTTTGAGCTCCCATTGGCTTTGATCCCTATAGGGATCATCTATGACTGGAGACAGCACCCAAGTTCATTCTAATTCCTAAAGAGAGAAAAAGTTGGTAACCTTGTCAGTCGAGTAGATGAGTACATGAGAAGACACTGAAAATCAGTCTGGCTCAGGTTATCAATTGTAATGTAAATGTGTTAAATAGTGTACGTTGTATCCTGCTTCCCACAGGAGTCACAGCATTTTAGTCACTTTTTCCCACTTCCTTTTTTCAGCGTCTCTCTGTACCCATCTTTCTCCCCAGTCTACAGTTTTTGCACATTTAAGGTATGCCTACTTACGTCTGTTTTCACTGTTTCGTCTGCTCTTAATCAGGCTCGACTCAATAGTTTTTAACTTCTCTGCTGTCTCAGGGGCTGTCCATACCCTTTACATTCCCATCCCAAGCCCCCCACCCCCACCCCCACCCCCACTCTACCCCCAGTCCCCTTCTAGAACCGGTACTCTTCACCCACTCTCCTGCATCTCCTGGCCTAGGATGCCCTTAGTTTTCCCTCCCTGGCTGGGCATAGACCCTCCCTCCCTCGCCCCCCCACCCCTCTTCCCCAGGGTTCCCCAGGCCCTCATCCTCAGCCATTCCAGAAATTGACAAAGAAGTTGCAGAGAGAGTGCCACTTCTCAGCACAGTAGGTGTCCGTGAGCTTCGCGTTCTCGTCCAGCCCATCGGGATCAGGCCCGGTCCCCAGTGGTCGCTCCTCGTCTGGGTCCCAGGCCGCCTTCCTCTGGCCCCCTTTGGGCTTCTGCTCAGAGGGCTTCCTTTTGGGCGGCGCGCTCGGGAGAGGCGGGGCCCCTGCCACCGTGCCGAGCGCGGGCTCTCGGGGCTGCCCCCGGCTCCCGGCCCGGGGCTTGGGATCCCGGGTTAAGCCCGCCGCCGCTTTAGGGGTGACGACCGGGAATGCCTGGGGCACCAGGCGCAGCTCCGCGCCACGGCCCTTCTTGCCGGCGCACAGGCGGGCCTTGAGCGGCGCGGGGTCGTGGCAGGGCCGCCGCTTCCTGCGCAGCCGGCTCAGCACCTGCTTCCAGTAGTGCGAGCGGCGGGCGGCGTAGACAGCGCAGCGCCCGGGCTCTCCGCGGTAGGCGCACTGGTGGCGCGCCCCGTCCGGGCCTTCGCAGCGCAGCGCCAGCTCGCTGCCGGCTTCGGGCCCTGGGGCGGGCGGCAGGAGCTGCCAGCTGCACGTGTGCCGCTCGGGGCTGACAAAGCGGCCGGAGGAGCCGCCTGCGGAGCCCGAGGCCGATTCGGCCGCGATGCCGGCCGCCCCCTGCTTTCTCCCGGCGGCCGCGAGGAGGCAGCCGCCCAGCAGCAGCAGAAGCGAGAGCGACGCTCGCCACCTCAGAGGACTCATGGCTTGTGGTGTCTGCGCTCAGGTCGGCTCTCCAGGGACCCCCTGAGCGCTTCAGCGGTAGCGGGGCCAGGAGAGCAGCATCCTTTGGTCCTGGGGACAGAGGCAGAGACGGCTACTGACAGAGTACAGGCATCTGCCAACCCGCCTCCCCAGACTCCCTGGGCGCTGGTTTCCAGGGGGCAGTAGCAGCTTGCGAAAGGCCCTTCTGCAAAGTTTTCCTGAGAAAAAGCCAATTACTATCTAAACAATCTTTTTGGAACTATTTGCGCATTGAGGTTATCTCCCCAGTGCAAATACTGTAGCAAAGCGACGCCTGGTGATTACCACCTTCACCCATTCCCACCCTCCAGTAATCATATACAAAATCGTTTCAAATTATTCTTTGGAAAAATGCACTTTTACTGCACTTTGAACTTACCGAATTCTGGGAGAAGGTAGGACGAATTACTGCGTGAAGGATTAGTCTGTTTTAGCCGACTCCCAGTGAATGAACGGAGTTATCAATGGAACAGAAGGGGCCTCCCCCACTACGCCCCTCCCAAACTTCTCTTTCACTGGGAGATTTCCCATCACCGCGCCACACACACACAGACACACACACACACACGATGGAAGTGATGATATAACATGAAATATAAATCTTTTGATTTCAGGGTTTAATCACACGAATTTTAACGTCATTCTTTTCTTTCCTCTTACATATTTTTTCTTAAACTGTATTTATTTTAATTGAATTATCGTTGATTTACAATACTGTATTAGTTTCAGGTGTACAGCAAAGTAACTCAGTTATATGTATATAGCGATATTCCTTGTAAAAACTCTTTTCCATTATAGTTTATTACAAGAGATTGAATATAGTTCCCTGTGATCTACAGTAAACCCTTGTTGTATATCTATTTCATATACAATAGTGTGCATCTGTTAATCCCATACTTCCAATTTATCCCTCCCTCCAAATCAGTTGTTCTCAGTACTCTTTTAAAAATAGGCATTCATAACTATATTTGCAGTAATAGAAAAAAAATGTTTGAATAGCGCTTCCTTCATCTTTTAATAACAGCTTTATTTACCATTTTGCTGTGCTTGGTTGCTCAGTCGTGTCCGACTTTTTGCCACCCTACTGACTGCCAGGCTTCTCTGTCCATGGGGATTCTCCAGGCAAGAATACTAGAGAGGGTTGCCATGCCCTCCTCCAGGAGGTCTTCCCAACCCAGAGATCAAACCCAGGCCTCCCAAACTGCAGGCAGATTCTCTACTGTCTGAGCTACCAGGGAAGCCCTTTTATACAGTTCACCCATTTAAAGTGTAAAATTCAGTGGTTTTTAATATATTCACAGGTGCAACTATCACTACAGTTAATTTTGGAGCATTTTTATGACCACAAAAAGCAACCTGTACCCTTTAGCTACTATACCCGCTCTCCTTTTACATATTTAATCATTTGGAAACGAAAGTTAAAACAGAAAGATCTGAGTTTTAAGAGTTAAATAAAATGAAATGAAGCAAAAACGACTGTAAATAGCCTAAACTGGGCACTGTTTACACTCTGATTTTTGTATCATTCTGAATTCTTTATTTTCACCCACCATTTCGAATCATTTTTCTCATCCTAATAATATTAATCCTAATAACTGTTACTACTGATAAAAATGTAATATCCTAGTTTACTGACTTATTACATTGTCCAGCATTTCACCCAGGGGTGAACATTGATCTTTTGATTATTTTTAGGTATTATAAATCAAACTTAACTTCTTACAGAAATTAGAAGTTTCAGTTCAGTTCAGTTCAATAGATCAGTCATGTCCAACTCTTGGTGACCCCATGAATCGCAACACACCAGGCCTCCCTGTCCATCACCAACTCCTGGAGTTCACTCAAACTCATGTCCATTGAGTCAGTGATGCCATCCAGCCATCTCATCCTCTGTCCCCTTTTCCTCCTGCCCCCAGTCCCTCCCAGCATCACAGTCTTTTCCAATGAATCAACCCTTCTCATGAGGTGGCCAAAGTGCTGGAGTTTCAGCTTTAGCATCACTCCTTCCAAAGAACAACCAGGACTGATCTCCTTTAGGATGGACTGGTTGGATCTCCTTACAGTCCAAGGGACTCTCAAGAGTCTTCTCCAACACCACAGTTCAAAAGCCTCAATTCTTCAGCGCTCAGCTTTCTTCACAGTCCGACTCTCACATCCATACATGACCACTGGAAAAACCATAGCCTTGACTAGATGAACCTTTGTTGACAAAGTAATATCTCTGCTTTTGAATATGCTATCTAGGTTGGTCATAACTTTTCTTCCAAGGAGTAAGCAACTTTAATTTCATGGCTGTAATCACCATCTGCAGTGATTTTGGAGCCCAAAAAAATAAAATCTGACACTGTTTTCACTGTTTCCCCATTTATTTCCCATGAAGAGATGGGACCAGATGCCATGATCTTAATTTTCTGAATGTTGAGCTTTAAGCCAACTTTTTCACTCTCCTCTTTCACTTTCATCAAGAGGCTTTTAGTTCCTCTTCACTTTCTGCCATAAGAGTGGTGTCATCTGCATATCTGAGGTTATTGATATTTCTCCCAGCAATCTTGATTCCAACTTGTGCTTCTTCCAGCCCAACGTTTCTCATGATGTACTCTGCATAGAAGTTAAATAAGCAGGGTGGCAATATACAGCCTTGACGTACTCCTTTTCCTATTTGGAACCAGTCTGTTGTTCCATGTCCAGTTCTAACTGTTCCTTCCTGACCTGCATACAGGTTTCTCAAGAGGCAGGTCAGGTGGTCTGGTATTCCCATCTCTTTCAGAATTTTCCACAGTTTATTGTGATCCACACAGTCAAAGTCTTTGGCATAGTCAAGAAAGCAGAAATAGATGTTTTTCTGGAACTCTCTTGCTTTTTCGATGATCCAGCGGATGTTGGCAATTTGATCTCTGGTTCCTCTGCCTTTTCTAAAACCAGCTTGAACATCTAGAAGCTCATGGTTCATGTATTGCTGAAGCCTGGCTTGGAGACTTTTGAGCATTACTTTACTAGTGTGTGAGATGAGTTCAATTGTGCAGTAGTTTGAGCATTCTTTGGCATTGCCTTTCTTTGGGATTGGAATGAAAACTGACCTCTTTATTGTTGTGGCCACTGCTGAGTTTTCCAGTGAGTGATTACACTGTCGTGATTATCTTGGTCTTGAAGGTCTTTTTTGTACGGTTCTTCTGTGTATTCTTGCCACCTCTTCTTAATATCTTCTGCTTCTGTTAGGTCCATACCATTTCTGTCCTTTATCGAGCCCATCTTTGCATGAAATGTTCCCTTGGTATCTCTAATTTTCTTAAAGAGATCCCTAGTCTTTCCCATTCTGTTGTTTTCCTCTATTTCTTTGCATTGATCACTGAGGAAGGCTTTCTTATCTCTCCTTGCTATTCTTTGGAACTCTGCATTCAGATGCTTATATCTTTCCTTTTCTCCTTTGCTTTTGGCTTCTCTTCTTTTCACACCTATTTGTAAGGCCTCCTCAGACAGCCATTTTGCTTTTTTGCATTTAAGTTTAAAAAATTGTTATTATAGTATAATATTACCAATTCAAATGATTAATCTTTAAGAATTAACATGTTCTTTTTTTTTCTTTCTCCAATCTTAATTTTTTTAATTTATTGATTTTTTAATTGAAGGACAATTGCTTTGTAGAATTTTGTTGTTTTCTGCCAAACCTCTACATGAATCAGCTGTAGGTATACATATTAAGAATTAACATGTTATTGAATCTTAAAAATATTTACATTTAAACAAAGCATTTTTTTCTACATTTCAGGATACTTCATTTTCTTTTTAAAACTGTTCTCAGTAATACATGTGATAGTTTTTAATTCAAGAGTTTATACCTCTGACTAATTGATACAAGTAAGTATTTTCCTGAAATACTCCTTCAGGAGGTCAAGAAGTCTCAGTGTACTTCCTAATGTCTTCTTGTGGACAGTATTTTCTGTTGCAGAACTCCCACTGGTATTATATCTCAACAGTTGCAATTTGATTACTACTATAAAAATCAGAATATTTTAGTATTAGAATGTATTTAAATATGTTTTTGCACAAAGTAAACATCCAATAGTGTATGTTGACCTAAGGAAGGACATTTCTACCACTCTGGTGAAATGAGAGAGATTAAAGGACTTACCCACTGTCACACATCATTTAGTGTTAAAGCCAGAAGCCACCTGACTTTATAAATGATCAAAGATCTTTACATTTCACCTTTAGATTTCACTACTATCACTTGCAAAGTTAGTTAGGTCTTGATTACACCAATTCAATTTAAACTGAAAAACAGTACCAATGAAGTTAAGAAATATTAATATAGATTTTATAAACAGTAGCTTATTAATCCATTTCACAGATGTAAAATGGATTCTCTTTCCCCGAAAACCTTATTTGTACAAGCAAAGTACTATATACAGGTTTTTATCTGATGCTCTGGTGTTACGTATAGTTACTGGCTACTGAACCAAATAGGAATAATTTTTCAGCTAAAGAGTGACATCTTGTGACATTTTTCACTAATTACAATGAAAAGTTTGTTACTGAAAAGTCCTAATTATTAAGGGAGATAGATATCTGCGACCACTCTTCCTGTCAGAAACATTGCCTGCAGAGCAGAGGGGGCACATAGATGTGCCCTGCCATGTCAGAAAGGGGTAATTTCTTGTAAATTGTCATTAAATACACAAAACACAAAATTTAACAATTTAAACCATTTTAAGTGTACAATTCAGACATTAGGTGCATTCACATTGTTGTGCAACCATCACCACCATCCAGCCCCAGGACTTTCTTCTTCTTCCAAAACTGAAATTCTGTACCCATTAAATGCTAACTCTTCATTCTTCCCTTCCTCCTCCCCTGCAACCTTCATTCTACTTTCTGTCTCCATGAACTGCCTACTCTAGCTACTTCATGCAAGTGGAATCATACAGCATTTGTCCTTTAGTTTGTTGGGTTTTGTTCTTGTTTTGGCTCCGCTGGGTCTTCGCTGTGGTATGTGCGCTTCTCTAGTTGTGGCTCAGAGGCATTTGTCCTTTTGTGACTAGCATATTTCACTTAGTCTAACTTCTTCAGGTTTCATCGATGTAGTAGCGTGTGTCAAGACTTCCTTCCTTTTTAAGGCTGAATAATATTCCGTTGTATGTATAATCCACGTTTTGCTTATGCATTCTTCAGCTGATGGACGCTTCGGTTGCTTCTACCTTTTCGCTATCGTGAATAATGCTGCTATGAATATGTGTGTACAAATATTTGTTTGAATTTCTGCTTTCAGTTCTTTTGGTCATCTACCCAGAAGTGGAATTCCTGGATCATAGGTTAATTTTTTTTTTTTTTAGCTTTTTTAGGAAACTCTGAACTGTTTCCTATAGTGGCTGCACCATTTTACATTGCAACCAACAGGGCACAGGGGTCCCAATTTCTCCAAATCTTTTCCAATACTTGTTATTTACTTTTTTTTGTTTGTTATCTTGTGTGTGTTTGCATGTGTGTCTTATAATAGCCTCTCTGCTGGGAGTGAAGTAATTTTAATTTACATTTCTCTGATGATTAGTGATGTTGAGCATCTTTCCATGTGCTTCTTGGCCATCTGTGTGTATCTTCTTTGTAGAAATGTCTATTCAAATCCTTTGTTTCTCAATTAGATTGTTTTTTGTTGTTATCAAGTTGTAGGAGTTCCTTATATATTCTAGATATTACCCTCTTATAGATGCACTATGCAAATATTTTCTCCCATTTTGTGGCTTGCATTTTTACTCTGTTCATAGTATCTTTTGATGCACAAAAGAGATTTTTAAGCAGATTAATCTCAAAACTATAATGTTGAGCAAATGAAGCCAAACACAAAAGAGCCCATATTAAAAGTGAACGTTGCTCAGTCATGTCTGACTCTTTGTGACCCCACGGACTACACAGTCCATGGAATTCTCCAGGTCAGAATACTGGGGTGGGTAGCTTTTGCCTTCTCCAGGGGATCTTCCCAACCCAGGGATCGAACCCACGTCTCCCAAATTGCAGGCACATTCTTTCCCGGCTGAGCCACCATATCTATTTTAAGTTCTATATCTATATACATTTCAGGAACAAGCAAAATTAATCAGTGGTGGGAAAAGATCAGAACAGGGCTGCCTCTAGGGCATGAGTGACGCTTGCATTAACCAGGAAGGGATTAAAAAAAAACTTCTAGGGGTTATGGCAATATACTATATCTTGATAGAGGCTTGGGTTACATTTAAGATTTGTATATTTCATTGCATGAAAAATTTCCCAAAGAACAACCCCAAGCCTCTAAACAATGATTAAACCCAAGTTGTTTATATCCATGCTAACGTGTTTAGGGGTGAAGTATACAGAGTACATAATGAGAAACACTGGACTGGAAGAAACACAAGCTGGAATCAAGATTGCCTGGAGAAATATCAATAACCTGAGATATACAGATGACACCACTCTTATGGCAGAAAGTGAAGAGGAACTAAAAAGCCTCTTGATGAAAGTGCAAGTGGAGAGTGAAAAAGTTGGCTTAAAGCTCAACATTCAGAAAACGAAGATCATGGCATCTGGTCCCATCACTTCATGGTAAATAGATGGGGAAACAGTGGAAACAGTGTCAGATTTTATATTTTGGGGCTCCAAAATCACTGCAGATGGTGACTGCAGCCATGAAATTAAAAGAGGCTTACTCCTTGGAAGAAAAGTTATGACCAACCTAGATAGCATATTCAAAAAGAGAGACATTACTTTGCCGACTAAGGTCCATCTAGTCAAGGCTATGGTTTTTCCAGTGGTCATGTATAGATGTGAGAGTTGGACTGTGAAGAAGGCTGAGCACCGAAGAATTGATGCTTTTGAACTGTGGTGTTGGAGAAGACTCTTGAGAGTCCCTTGGACTGCAAGGAGATCCAACCAGTCCACTCTGAAGGAGATCAGTCCTGGTTGTTCTTTGGAAGGAATGATGCTAAAGCTGAAACTCCAGTACTTTGGCCACCTCATGCGAAGAGTTGACTCATTGGAAAAGACTCCGATGCTGAGACGGATTGAGGGCAGGAGGAGAAGGGTCAACAGGGGATGAGATGGCTGGATGGCATCACTGACTCGATGGACGCGAGTCTGAGTGAACTCCGGGAGTTGGTGATGGACAGGGAGGCCTGGCGTGCTGCGATTCATGGGGTTGCAAAGAGTCAGACACGACTGAGCGACTGAACTGAACTGATACTTATATTTGCAACTTATTTTCAAACATATAAAAAATTAATATGGATGATATGAATAGACAGAAATGAGTATTAGAGTTATATGATAAAGCAAATATAGTGAAATATTAATTGTAGAATCTAGGTGGTAGTTATATGAGTGTTGACTGCATAATTTTCTTCAACTTTTCTGTATTTTTAAAAAAATTCCATGATAAATGTTGGAAAAAATAGAAATAGGAAATAAAACTATTTTGAAATTACCGTTAAAATTAACTATCATTCCTATAGTTAAAATTAATGTATATTAGTATCTTTTCAGATTTGCATTACATAATTTTTTAAAGGAAACGAAGGTCATGTAATTCTTACATTTCCATTACCCTTCACAAATTTCATTTTGCTCCCCACCCTACTTCCACGCAGGGGTAATCAGCATTTTATCATAAGTTTGGAGTGTATTCTTACAATCCACTTGTAAAAATTTTATACTTGTCTATGCATGTATGTAAAGCTAATGTCAAGTACAGTCATTGTGTCTTCATTTATAATAATGAAAAATTCGAAAAACCTAAATGTCAATCAGTGGAGAAATGAATAAGCTATGGGTTTTCATATGATGCAATCGATCTTGGAAACAATGTTAATTAATGAAAGCAAGCTTATAAATTATACTTTTATTGTTATACACATAAAAACATGGGCAGGAAGTACACACACAAACTTTACAGCAAGAGTCATTTCTGGGAAGGTAGGGAGGGGAATGTGATTAGACAGGAGTAAAAGACCTCAGTCACACCTTTAGTTTTGAAAATTTATTTGATGCAAATATGGTAAAACATTAACATTTGTTCAACTTGAGCAGGGAGTACATATGGGGATTTATTTGTTGTATTTTTCTGTATGTTAGAAATAATTCATAATTTGAAAATACAACAGTGTAGCTTTGTAAATATAGTTTTTAGAATTTTAGAAATCATATGATAGTGTAAATGTTCTGCAGCATGCTTTTTAAAATTCAGCTTATGGTTTTAAGTTTTGTCCCTATTGGTATATACATATCTGGTTATCTAATTGCTGTTCTTGGTATCCAGTCATACAACTATATCACATGCAATTTAGCCATCACTCTGCTGATGGACATTTAGGTCATTTCCATGAATATTATTATCAATACAGTTTTATGCAACAGACTCTGCTTACTATAAATCTTTCTTGACAAGATATACAGACTGTATTAGGAGGATGAAGAAAGAAAAGAAGCAGAGGAGACTCTTGGAAGCAGCATATGTGTTCCTCAAAAGTCAAAACAATTGCCTGGTGATAATTAATGAGATATTCAAAGCAGATTAGCTTTCCAAGTGATTTGGATACCACTCTACAAAGAATGGGCTCCCCAGGTGGTGCTCGTGCCAGTGCAGGAGACATAAGAGATGAGGGTTCGATCCCTAAGTTGGGAAGATCCCCTGGAGGAGGGTATGGCAACCAGCATTCTTGCCTGGAGAATCCCATGGACAGAGGAGCCTGGCGGGCTACAGTCCATAGCATCGCAGAGAGTCGGACATGACTGAAGCGACTTAGAACACAGGTTTTCTGAATAAATAACGCTGCAGTGAACAAGATCTTGTGTACAGGAGTGTTCCCTAGAGTGGTGATCTTTAAACTGCAGTGTGTGTACTCCTGAGAATACCAAAAACTTTTCAAGAAGTTTTTAGGCCTAAGTTGATATTTTTAAAACTCAATTTCAAGATCTTCAACCTCCATATGTGTGCTTTCCTCCATATGTTTATTTAAAGCAGTCCTGGGTCTAGGCCTGTGGTTGGATGCTGTGCAGGTTGTCATTTTCCACCTCCATTCACAATTGCTCTTCTCTCACCTGACTACAGAAAAGCGTAGTTCTCATCCATATCACCTTTCACTTGCTATTTTATGCATACAATTTAATATTTATGTGTTTTATATTAAATTTTTATTTTGAAAATTTAACCTATTTATCTAAAATATACTTTTGTTTTTAGCATGAGACAACAATGTAATTGTAAATCTAATGACTTTGACATAATAGTCTAAATAATACAACTGGACACTTTATACTCTAATATTCATATCAAAGTCTCTTTGATCTTATGAGAAGTATAAAGTTTATGGAAGTATCATTCCACTATCTTCCTAGAATTCCCTGAAGTTATGGTGGCCATATAAGACAGTTCTGGTCATGAGATATAATTCTGTTAAGAATTGGTGGAAGCTTTCTGCTTTCTTGAAACAAGCACCACTCCATTTCTTTCTTCTTTTTGGATGTATGACACCTGGTAGCAAAGGAGCCATCTTTCCAGCTCATCTTTCCAGTAGAGCTGTTATCTCAGGGGAAGCTGACTCCACTCTCATCTCCTGGATGGTCTAAGGATAACTCCGTCCCCATTGCCAAAGGTTGGTTTAGTTTTAGGTGTGACACAATTCTGTATACTTTGTCCATGTTTGCAGTCAGCTTCTGGGAAAGTTTTTCCCTGTTCTTAAAAGAGATTCAAGGAAAGCCAATCTTCCTCCCCCTTCCCTTGGATACTTTTCTTTTGCAATATACAAATTTTACAGTTTAGTCAGTTCAAGTTTATGGGTTTTTTTCCTGAATGTTAAGGATTTTTTGTGCATTAAGAAATCCTTTTCTACCCTGAGGTAAAAATATTCAACATAGCCTCCTAATAGTTTCCAAGTTGTACTTTCAATTTCAGAACATTAATCCATCTAAGATTTATTTGGGGATACGATATGAAGTAGGGATTTGATTTTCCCCTCCACATGGAGAGCCAATGGTCCAACATTCTTTATTTAATAGTTCTTTTGCCTTTGATCTTTGAAGCCACCTTTCTGGTGATAAAAAAAAAAAGCTAAAATTTATTTACCACTTAGTATTTTTTAAGCATATCATGTATCAACTCATTTGATCCTTACAACTACTTTATAAAGTACAGGTTCATGATCCATTATTTACAATTCTGGAATTGAAAAACACATGAACATGATACTTTAAAAAAATTCATTTGGGAGCAAAACCTGACCTAAACTTCCATGCTGCTATTTATTTATTTATGTTGTTGTTTTTTAAAGATATTTTCTGTTTATTTACATTTGGCTGTTCCTTATGGCATGTGAGATGTGAGATTTTAGTTCCCCATGGAACCCATGCCCTCTGCATTGGAAGCACAGGGTCTACCCACTGGCCCACCAGGAAAGTCCCTGCCGTGCAGCTATATATAGTCTCTTATTTAGTCCTCTTAGTATGGCTATTCATACATTTTGCTGCAGAACTGTAAATATTCTTGATTATTGGGTGCAGCCCTAGAAGCTTTTGGGGTGCAACAAGGTATATGCATTGGATTACTTTTCAAAATCTAAAACATTCTAAATTCAGAAAACCATTTAACCAAGGACTCAGATAAAGGGTTGTGGTGGTGTTGTTTAGTCGCTGCTAAGTCATGTTTTTTCCAACGCTGTGGACTTGTAGCCCACCAGGCTCCTCTGTCTATGGGTTTCCCAGGCAAGAATACTGGAGTGGGTTGCCATTTCCTTTTCCAGGGGATCTTCCCGACCCAGGGATCGAACCTGCAACTCCTGCCTTGGAACACGGATTCTTTACCACTGAGCCACCAGGCAAACCCCAAAGGTTGTGTACTAGTACTATTTTTATCCCCATTTCACAACTGAGGAAACTGAGACATAGAATTTAAGTCATTTGCTTAAGGTTGCATAGTTAACAAAAAGTTTACTCAATGGAGTTAATAACATTTTTGAGTGCTTAAAGTTATAGTCACTTGGTTAAATGCTTTATATCCATTATTTCCTTTAAACCTTGGCCAATAACCTCAGATATGCAGATGACACCACCCTTATGGCAGAAAGTTAAGAACTAAAGAGCCTCTTGATGAAACTGAAAGAAAAGAGTGAAAAAGGTGGCTTAAAGCTCAACATTCAGAAAACTAAGATCATGGTATCCAGTCCCATCACTTCATGGCAAATAGATGGGGAAACAGTGGAAACAGTGTCACTGCAGACTGCAGCCATGAAATTAAAAGACGCTTACTCCTTGGAAGGAAAGTTATGACCAACCTAGACAGAATATTAAGAAGCAGAGACATTGCTTTGCCAACAAAGGTCCGTCTAGTCAAGGGTATGGATTTTCCAGTAGACATGCATGGATGTGAGAGTTGGACCATAAAGAAATCTGAGCTCTGAAGAATTGATGCTTTTGAACTGTGGAGTTGGAGAAGACTCTTGAGGGTCCCTTGGACTGCAAGGAGATCCAACCAGTCCGTCCTAAAGGACTGATGTTGAAGCTGAAACTCCCAATACTTTGGCCATCTGATGTGAAGAACTGACTCATTTGAAAAGACCCTGATGTTGGGAAAGACTGAAGGCAGGAGGAGAAGTGGACAACAGAGGATGAGATGGTTGGATGGCATCACTGACTCAGTGAACATGAGTTTGAGTAAACTCTGGGAGTTGGTGATGGACAGGGAGGCCTGGTGTGCTACAGTCCATGGTGTCGCAAAGAGTCAGACACGACTGAGTGACTGAACTGAACAACCCTATAAGGTGCTATTATTGTCCCCATTTTCCAGAAGAAGCAGTTGAAGCTTAGAAAGGTTATACAACTTCCCTGGACACACAACTATTAAATGTGGTAAGGAAGCATTTAAAAACAAGCTATTCTGACTTCAATATATTTATTACACTATGCCTTACCAGTCTGTAAACACCTCTCTTCTATATGTCATTTAAAACTACATATCGTATCTAATTACCTCTTGGATATTAAAGAGTAAGTTTTTTTAAAAATCATATCAGATCATTTTACTCCCATGCTTAAAACCCTCCTATGACTTCCTATTGATTTCAAATGCATGCAGCAGTAATTGGCAGCTTGCAGCGAGCAGTAGCTGGAAGCAAAATCTTAGTATCCCAGACTGGGAGTCCTAACCACTGGACCACAGGGACCAGCAGTTAGGGCTAGAGGCCCTAGTCCTTGCCTGCCTAATAAAGAATGAATTCAGGCAAGAAGGCAGAAGATAAAGAGTAAGTAAAAAGTTTATTTGAAAAGAAAAGTATGATCAAACTCAGAAGAGATTCATGCCTTTGGGAAGTTTAAATCCTTTAGGGGACAGTTTTCCAGGTCTTTGTCTTCCTTCAGGCCAATCATCTTGCTTTGTTCCCCCACCCCTCATGGGTTAATCTGTCTCAGGACCTTCCCCTGAGGTGTGCATGCACCGCTCAGCCAAGGTGGTCCTCAAAGTGAAGGCTTCTCGGAGGAGCAAGACTCATTATGGCCTGGAATTATCCCCTGACTTTTGACCCCAGTGAGCCTTTCTGCACATATGTAGTGTTTCCCTTGTCCCCAAAAGGGGGGAATGGAGATCCCTTAATCCTTTACTCAAACAGGGATTTGTCCCTGTTTGTCCTTGCTATGGGCTGAATGAAGCACAAGCTGGAATCCAGATTGCCAGGAGAAATATCAAGAACCTCATATATGCAGATGACACAACCCTTATGGCAGAAAGCAAAGAAGAACTAAAGAGCCTCTTGATGAAAGCGAAAGAAGAAGACTGAAAAAGCTGGCTTAAAACAACATTCAAAAAACTAAGATCATGGCATCCGGTCCCATCACTTCATGGCAAATAGATGGGGAAACAATGGAAACAGTGACAGACTTTATTTTCTTGGACTTCAAAATCACTGCAGATGGTGACTGATCCGTGAAATTAAAAGACGCTTGCTCCTTCGAAGAAAGCTATGACTAACCTAGACAGCATACTAAAAAGCAGAGACATTACTTTGCTGACAAAGGTCCATATAGTCAAAGCTACAGTTTTTCCAGTAGTCATGTATGGATGTGAGAGTTGGACTATAAAGAAAGCAGAGCACCAAAGAATTGAGGCTTTTGAACTGTGGTGTTGGAGAAGACTCTTGAGAGCCCCTTAGACTGCAAGATCAAACCAGTCACTCCTAAAGGAAATCAGTTCTGAATATTCTTTGGAAGGACTGTTGCTGAAGCTAAAGTTCCAGGACTTTGGCCACTTGATGTGAAGAACTGACTCCTTGGAAAAGACCCTGATGCTGGGAAAGATTGAAGGCAGGAGGAGAAGGGGAAGACAGAGGATGAGATGGTTGGATGGCACCACCAACTCGATGGACATGAGTTTGAGCAAGCTCCGGGAGGTGATGATGGACACAGAAGCCTGGCATGCTGCAGCCCATGGAGTCGCAGAGTTGGACACAACTGAGTGACTGAACTGAACTGTCCTTGCCATGATTATTACCTTGGCTATTGCCACGACTATTACCTTAAGGTATTTACAAGAGAGAAAGACTGGTTATTTACCCTGTTTCTGTTGTTACTTCCATTTTGGAGGGCAAAGGAGAGGCTGATTGTAAATTCCTCAACTAGAGCCCCTCTATCTTGTCTCAGGAAATGTAAACAAGAGGCTAGTTTTAAGTATCCAGTCTGAAACCCACTTCTTCGTAACCCATGAAATGGAAACAGGAGGCCAGTTGTAAATGTCTAACCTGGAGCCTGTCTATCTCCTACTTCACTACTGCTAGACGAAAATCCAAATTCCTTACAATGGCGCCTTTCTACCTCTCCCATCTTGTTCTCCAAGACAGCCAGCTTCTTTTAGGTTTTTACCTGAGGTGTATCCCCTACCTGGAAGACTCCCCAGGTTTTCACATAGCTGACTCCCTCCTGTTAGGCCTCAGATTAAGCTCCTCCTTGGTTTTTCCCTAATTATCCAGTTTGGAGTCTCTAATCATGCTCTGTATCCTATCATTCTGTTTTACATAGCATATAAACATGATATTTTCTCATTTACTTGTTCACTCTCTTTCCTTCCATTAGAATGTAAGTTCAACTACAGTGGGCACCTTATCTGTTTTGCCTTCTTTTGAAGTCCTAATCTCTAGTTTAGAGTTTAGCATGTGGTAGCTACTTAATTTTGGCTGAATAAATTAATGTAGTGTATGATCAGTAAATGTAGCTGCTTGTTAGTTTCAGTGGTGGTAGATGAACTGAGAAGGCAGGTGGAAGGAGCTGGTGAAATATGAAGGCATTTAAACATCAGTTTTTGTCTAATAGTATAAATAGTGCTAACAGAGTGTTTGGCATAGAACAGGGGCCAAATTAGTATTTGTTTAAGAATGAACAGTATATATTATTAGTAGCTTGGCTCTTGGGCAAATTTCTTAACCTTCCTGAGCTTAGTTTTCTAACCTATAAAGTGATGATTAAAACTTACTTTACAGGATTAGCCTACAAATTATATGAGATAATGCATGCCAAATGTCTAACACATAGGTTTTTAAATTTCTTTCCCTTTACACTTTGTAAACTCTGGGAAACTCTTCTAGCCGCATGACCTCATTTTATTTCTATAGTACTTCTCATTAGTCTTATTTTATGGATGAAAAAGACTCGGGGGCTGAGGCAAAGCTTCTTCAGGTAATGACAAGCCAATGGACAAGTTTTATAAGCAGAGGGGTGACTAAATGAAAGCAGTGTTTCTTGAAGATTCATCTGTTGGAGGCCTTTAAGATGGGCTCAATTGAAGAAGCTGGAGAAGTATTACTTTGACTACTACCATAAAAATCTAGTTTAAGGTGATAAGGGCATGCACTAGGTGACAGAGAACGTTTGAAAACCTAACAAATAAAGAGCTGAACAGCTACAGGGCAAAAAAAGGCACAAACGGCTGACAGTTTTCAAATACGGTTGAGAAAATGATGGTACCAACAACCTAAACAATTAAGATACCAAACTTTGCAAAATGGTTGGCAGAAGTTCTTCCCTCTAATACCTATGCAGAACATAGGGCGGTTACATGGCAAACATTTGAGCCGTGTCTTCACTGCCGTTGCACATCTTTGTGGATTTCACCCTCCCACTGGGATCGCCATCTGGACTAGAGCATCTTATGGACCTGTGGATTCTGTTTTCTCTAGGAGCAGTCTGGTGAGATGAGAATCGGGGCGATGAAGAATCAGAAGTAAAGGTTTTGAACTCTGAGAGTCTGAGCTAGATCGACTTTTTTGCTTCTATGAAAATGAAGTCCTTGAAGACTAACGACCTCCTCCGGAAGAGCACAAACAGCCCTTTTGGCAGCTCGTGCCGCCAGGCCGCAGCGGCTCGTACTCCTCCGGCTCAACAGCAGAGCGGAGCACCTCGCGGTGAGCTGACGTCATTTCCGGCGCGCTGACGCTCAGTCCGGCGTGCCGACGCCTGCGTCAGCAAAGAGCGGGGCTGGGGGCACTCGGTTTGAAGTCGTGCGGGTCGGAGCACTGCCGCCTCCGCCGCTCTCTGAGACCCCCTGCTTCCGGGCCGCGGCGGGGAAGAGCTCGGGTAGGCGGCAGGGCAGATGCCCGAGGGCCCGCGCCGGAACGTTCCGCGCCGCACCGGCCGCTCCCCTCTGCTCCGCGGCCTGGGCCTGCGCCGCTCAGCTCTCTGGAAACTAGCGCCTCGGCTGCGCGGCTCGTCGCTCGCGGGGAGCTCCGAACCGCCGGCGTCCGGCCATGGCGGTCTCCAGGTGGGTCTGATTCCTCTAGAGCTAACAGGAGGTTCCCATTGTCACTGGGCTCGGGCGCCTTCCTGCCCAGACCCCGCAGTTCGCCCCTCAGTCAGCGGGGCTTTGGACTCGGGTTACTCAACGTAAGTCAGTTCAGGAATGCCTTTTTCTTGCTGAATAGACCGTTTGGCACGTTAGAGCTAGTTTTTCTCTTTCCTCACCATGTTTCTCTTCTCTGGTTTCTCTTCCCTCTTTCAGTGCTAGGAGAATCTCTTCTCTTTCTTAGTATTCGAAGGCCGATCCCTAACCTCCATTTCACGGGAAAACTTGGTAGTAACTGACGAAGTCGGGGAGACTTTGAGTTACAGTTATCTAAGTGACATTCTAATTATGTTAAAATTTGTGTTTACGGCTTGAGGAATATGTTCTTTCCTGAGTACTTTTTTCTTACATTATAGTATAATTCTTCGTTTTGGTTGGCAGTACACGTTCAGTCGTCAGCTTTGTAATCTTTAGCAAATTATTGTATTAGTATCATCTTCTTTAACCAAGCCGTGAAAGATGTGTCACGAATCTTAAATTATTTTAAAGTGATGGCCCCTCGATAGGAACGTATAGGAGACTATAGAGAGACGAGCAAGACATTTCTTTGTATAGGTAGCAGGAAAGTATTTTTCTCCAATATGAGAGATTGGGGTGGGGAGAACATTTTCTCAGAGCCTTGACGTTAGTGGACATTGAAATGTGTAAGTAGGGGATAGACAGAAGGGTTCACCAAGTTTGTTAGTTTTCATGAGAAATTGGTCCTTCTGCCATATAGACTGAAAGGGAAAAATGATGACAGTTCAGAAAACATAATTTTTGTTCATTTTTCAGAGTTAATTGAACATTCCTATTTTGCAAGCAAAAGGATAACCCATACCTCACAGGTTCCCTAGATAACTGATGAGAAAGTGTGTGGGAGAAACCCAATAGAGTTGAGTGTGAGTGTGGCAAGGTACCTGTAGTAGGGGGCACTAATTTTTATTTCATAGATTATTTGATTCCATTCACTGTGAGGAAATTCTTATTTTCTGATGTATAAAATAGAGGAAAAAAATGAAAGTTTAAAGAGCCCCTAATCTGCCTGACTAATGCAAATCTATTTACAGAAGTTTAAGGCACCTACATTTCTGAATGAATGAGTTTTCAAAGCAGCTGCTTTTTGTTCTTGACATTGGATTTCAAAGATTGGTGCTCTCTTTTTTTCTGTAGATCTTTTTTATTTAGCTTGCCAAAATTCTGTTAAAGTCTACTTTAAAAAGAAAACTTGTCATGGTTTTATAAAAGAGCTAGTCCTGGGCTTATTCTGATAATACAATAGGTTCATGGAAAACACTTTTGAGACACTTTCTGATTTGGGGATACTGCCAGTCCTTGACTTTTTCATATGAGGATTCACTTTGAATAAAAGACTTTAATTTTAAACTGACCTTCTCCATGCACTGAGCACACATGTTTATGAACTAAATTTCCTTTCTCTTCTTGATGTGAAATACAGGCTCATTTGGGCTTCCCTCATGGCCCAGACAGTAAAGAATCTGCTTACAATGAGGGAGACCTGGGTTTGATCCCTGGTTGAGAAGATCCCCTGGAAGAGGGCATGGCAATGCATTCCAGTATTCTTGCCTGTAGAATCCCCATGGATACGAGGTGCCTGGCGGACTATAGTCCATGGGTCGCAGAGAGTCCGACATGAATAACCGCATGCACATACATACAGACTCATTTTAATATTTTATTGTAGAACAGGTTGAAAATGGTTGAAGAGATAAAAACCATTTGCGAGAATCAAATGAAAAATATTTTTTGCACTGTTTGTATCAGTGTGTGACTGAAAAGAAATGGTAATGTTTTTATAACCTTTAAATATTTCCAATAGGCGGGAGATGTTAAGTTCAGAAATCCAGATCCAGAGATCCAGGAATAATATTTGACTTTGCCCTCGCTTCCTTTCCCCCAGTCCAGCCAGTCCCCAGATCCAATCTTGTCAGTTCTACCTTTCTAATCTTTCTCTGGCCAGTCTTTTCTTTCCAGGCCATGTATCACAGTCCTGCTCCATAGCACCATCGTCTCTAATCCAAGACACCTGTCACAGCAGCCATTCTGCTCTTCCTGCCTCCATTGGTGTCTCTTTCTGATTTATTCTTTGCTTCTTTGCTAATGTTAATTTTAATGTAGCCTTTTTTTCCCTGTTTAAAACCTTTTAGTTTTCTGTTGCCTTAAGATAAAGGACAAATTTTGTAACAAACACATCTTACCAGATCATTTGTAATTTGGTTCCTGCTTTATCTTTTTAAGCTTCCTCTTGTCAAGTTGTTTGAGTCTCTCTCTCTCTCCCTCTTCATTCTGAATCTTTGTTCTTTTTCACCTCCTAGTCTCTAAAACATTGATTCCTACCTTAATCTCTGGAACATTAATTCCTACCTTTTCCTCCTACCCCCAACCTTAGTTTTTAGATCTAAACCCTAAGCCTATACATGTGTCACTGTGTTTGGGAAGCCTTCTCTGGTATTACTTCATCTCAGCTGGTGAGATATTTTCTTGCCAGTCATATTTATCATACTTTGTGATTGTTTAATTGTTCGCTTTCTTGCTTGAGTTAACATCAGCTCTGTGAGAGAAGTGATTGTCTTTACTTTTTCTTTCCCCAGGAGAGTGCCTTTTCTCATAGTTGCTCAATACACTTTTTAAAAAATGGGTGACTGTTTTTTTGTTTGATTCCTGTCATGATTTTTCTGTAACTTTTGTAGAGTATTTCTGGTGTTTTTCAGGAAGTGCTTCTGAGTTTTACAGATTTCCCTAAGAGAGAAAAGCTTTCATTATAGGTTTGAATATTGACCAAAATTATAATTTAAAAAACAGTAAATATCATCAGAACTAGTTTTATAAATTTATAGTCTAGTATAATTCTGTGATAGCATGATCTTTTATAATGCAAATTGGATATAATGTAACTGCATTTTCTGTAATCAAAATTTTTAGACCCCCACTTAGTTTTTTTTTTTTCTAATTATTATTTATTTTATTTTTGGCTGCATTGGATCTTCGTTACTGCAAGCAGCCTTTCTCTAGTTGTGGTGTGCAGGCTTCTTCTTGCAGTGGCTTCTCTTGTTGTGGCCCCCGTGCTTAGATGGCTCCAAGGCATCTGGAATCTTCCCAGACCCAAGATGGAACTCGTGTCCTCAGTATTGGCAGTCAGAGTCATAACTGCTGGACCACCAGGGAAGTCCCACACTTGGCCTTTATAAAGGCTTAGTTTTAATGTAGTACTTTGAATTATAAGAATGTAGCAAATGGTAAAATGTATGGTCAACTCTTGATCCCCTATGGGTGAGTTAACTCTTGCCACAAACACTTACCCCACCCCTCAAAAAACCCCACATATCTTTGTGACTCTAAAATTGCAAATACAGTGATAGCATTTGAAGTTCTCCCATAAAATGCGGTGAAATACTACTAAAAATGTATGACTCTTTTAGACCCCTAGTAAAAGAGTATACACATGTACGAGAACAATGTTGCCCTTAATAAGTGAATGCTGGAAAGTCAGCCAAACTCACTCACTAGCTACTTGACTTGCTCTCATATCAACTTCAGCAAAAAAAAAAAAAAACCAACAAACTAGTATATATTACAGGCTTTCAGTGTTGTTTGCAAGCAATTTAAATAATAATTATTAAATCTTTGACTACTGTGTTGTTTTGTAAGCCTCTCTCCCTGTATCATCTGTCACTAATTGGAGTTGAGCCACCAACAGTAAAGGTAATGTTAGAGGGATTGTCAAGTTATGTTCATTACAGAAGGTGGTGGGTGAATCTGTAACAATGTTGGGTTCCACAGCTTAATTTTTTAAAAGATTATTTTTGATACCTTTGCCTGTTTATACCACAGTTGTTGTTATGCATCGATTAGCTATTATGAATTTAGTTTTTCCTTGATCATATACAGAGAATGTAAAAATATACTTTAGAGAATTTTCCATGAGTGATCTCTGCTATAAAGGTCATTTCTAAAATATGTAGACAATGGTTATGACTTGACTGTTTTAGAAGCCATACCTTAAGTCTGTGACACACATCTTTGCAGTTTAAAAATGATGCTGTGTTCAGAAAAGATTCTGAACATACCCTCTTATGGAAGAAATAAATTGCTACATGTGAGCAGAACTTTGCTCTGTCGTGTTCACTCTCTCTCAACACTGCTGATGCTTCAGAGAAACATTGTTTCAGTGACCTAATCTGCACAGCAAAGGGAAGTTTCTTGATGTGGGGGTCCTTGCTCTTGACAGAGAAAAAGTTAATATGATCTTACCTGTGGGAGAGCACAGGTGTTTTCTGTTTGTTAGGCCTATTCCTCCATTATTACTAATTTCTATCCATGATAAGATTGACAGAAGACACTGTTGTAAATTGCAATATATTGAATATTTTGTACTTTAAAAATGGGGACCAAAAGCTAGGAAAGATAGAGGAGGCATTATTTAAGTGTATCCATTTTAATTACTTTGGTTAAATTCCTCCCTGTTTCTTTAGTCCGTTTCTCAAAGTACTATACACTTAACAATTCACCATTTTAACCATTTTAAAATGTACACTTTCAAATGAAGTTTTAATCCACTGTACACTTTTTTCCCCTGAAAAATCTAGATTTTTATGTTCAAGATAAAGTCATACAAGAGGCAGAGGTTAGGAAAAAAAAAGTGTCCTGAAGGAAATAATGTACCTTGGCTTTCCTTTTCAGCACTCATTTAACAAGTATTTACAGAGTGCTTTCTGTGTTCCAGGTGCTGGAGATACAGCAGGGAATAAAAATGGATTTCCCATTCTCATGGAGTTCCTGTTCTCATGGGTGTGGGGAGAATGTAAATAACACACACCTGCCCTTGCATCTGGCTTTGGTGTTGTTTCACATCTTCATATCTGTTCTCAGTGTTCTTGGTGGTATTTCAAATTAATCTTTCTTCTAGCATTTAGTTTCAAATAACCCACAGTAGGAACTTGAAGGCATTTTAAAACATCAGTCTAGGCAATTTCTTAAAAGACATTTCTTTTGATCATAACTTCCTTGCTTAATGATGTTATGTAGGACTAAGCACAGTGTTGATACCAGATATTTATGTTCTTATTCCCTAAGTAACAGAGAAAAGAAAAGCCTCACATAGTAAATGTAAAAAATGCATGACAAAATGGACAAACTTGACTGATCATTCCCTTTTGTTACAATTACAAAGCCATCTCTGACGTATTCTGTCAGTTGACCTCCCGTAATTTTTTTAGTGATTAAATTTATTCAGAGAATACTGAGATTGGAAATAGATTGTGAAAGTTATATCTTAAACACTTTCTTTTTCCATCCTCAAACAGCTTTTCCATCCTCAAGTAGCAGAAATACTATATATATATGTTTATTGGTGTTGAAGTAGTTGTCTAGGACATTTTTATAGTTTAGCATGCATATTATTTCTTTTTATATTCTTTTTGAATTATGATAACACAAACAGCTGAAGAAAAGTTAAATCATAGTTGCCAGCATAACCTCTACAAACTCCCATGTACTTTCCTTTTTCTAACAGCCAGTTTTTTTTAACCACATTTTCTGTTTTAATTTGAAGTATAATTAATTTTCAATATTGTATAAGTTTCAAGGATATAACATAGCAATTCAATGTTTTATATATTATATATCATTTAAAGTTATAATAAAATAATGGCTCTCTTTCCCTGTGCAGTACAGTGCATCCTTGTGGCTTATTTGTTTTATATATAGTAGTTTGTGTCTCTTAATCCCACACACCTATCTTCTCATTCCCATCTTCCCTCTAGGCAGTCTTTAGAGCAGTTTTCTGAAATCACAGGTTTATAAAATAAACACGGATCATGTCTTTTATAGTTATTTCTCTGAATTAAAATCCAATTGAAAATGGGCCAGATTATCATCATCAATAGATTCATAAGCATTTGTTGTCGTTCAGTTGCTCAGTCGTGTCCGATTCTTTGTGACCCCGTAGACTGCACCACACCAGGCTTCCCTGTCTCTCACAATCTCCCTGAGCTTGCTCAAGCTTACGTCCATTGCATCAGTAATGCTATCCAACCATCTTGTCCTCTTTCATCCCCTTCTCCTCCTGCCTTCAGTCTTTCTCAGCATCAGGGTGTTTTCTAATGAGTCAGCTCTTTGCATCAGGTGGCCAAAGTATTAGAGCTTCAGCTTCAACATCAGTCCTTCCAGTGAATATTCAGGACTGATTTCCTTTAGGATTGACTGGTTTGATCTTGCAGTCCAAGGGACTCTCAGGAGTCTTCTCCAACACTACAATTCAGAATTATCAATTCTTTGGTGCTCAACCTTCTTTAGGGTCTAACTCTCACATCCATACATAACTACTGGAAAAACCATAGCTTTGACTATACAGACTTTTGTTTCAAAATGATGTCTCTGCTTTTTAATACACTGTCTGGGTTTGTCATAGATTTTCTTCCACGGAGCAAGTGTCTTTTAAATTCATGGCTGCAGTTGCCATCTGCAGTGATTTTAGAGCCCAAGAAAATAAATGTGTCACTGTTTCCATTGTTTCCCCATCTATTTGCCATGAAATGATGGGACCGGATGCCATGGTTGTTGGTTTTTAATGTAATCAGTGAATACTGTCAAATATAATTGTACCATGTTTTATTTAATTTATTCTTCTACAGTCTCTGGTATCTTCTCTTCAGCTTGACAGTCTATTACCTCTTTTTCCTCCATTTGTCTATCCTTTGGAGAATGAAGAGTAGCATTAGCTGTTATGCTACATAAGCTTTAGCCAAAAGAAGTATTGTGGTAAGTACTGTGTTCCCTCAGTCAGCCCTTCTTTAACTTTCTTTTTCTTTTGATCACCTGGCTTCCTTCAGACCTCTCCTTCATCAAGGGCCCTGTCTGCCCTCCAGCATAATACTGGCTCTGTCTCATACCCTTTCCCTCTCCCCTATCTGTTCATTATACCAGTCTTTTCCATTGTGTCCTGACCCATGCTTACCCTGCTTGCCTCATAGCTGGCTATCCTGGTGTAATAGGTCACATTGCCCTCTTGTGAGATCCTGGTCTGCTCATCCCTTTGTGTTCCTTTTATGTGGCATCTAATCTGTTATCCTGGAGAGAAGAATGAAAAACTCCAAAAGGGGCTTTGAGTCAAGAGCACCAAAGAAGCATTCTTCTATTCAGGGAGTCAAATCTGACTATCACAAGGTGGGAGAGGTGAGAATAGACAGGTCTGGAACTGGATGAGAGAAGGAGCTGATTTACCCTCAGGGCAGTTGACTGGTGAGGGAGCGGAGGTGATGTGACATGGCGTTGGGGTGTAAGACTTTGAAGACAGGAGAGGCAGAAGGAACTGTGCTTTTGTGAGGCGAATTCAGCATTAAGTTAGAGGAGCAGAAGGTCTTTAGGCAGGAGTATGTGTCTGCGGAGGACTAAAGGAAGGTGTAGGAAAGGTAGAAATTGTTGAGGGAATACAGTGCCTACTGCCCAGTCGTTTTCAGCTTGCTCTTTGCAGCAGCCATAACTGCCTGATGTTCCGATTGCTGAAGTACTGCTGTAGTCATCTTTTTACTTACTGAAACATTGCTTTAGCATCACTTCTGTTATTTTTATAACGTGTTTTTGGGTAGTATAGCTATGACAGATTAAGGATATTTCTCAAAGGAAGCAAAAAAAAATATAGTACTCTCTTCGTTTAAAAATGGTACTTCAACCTGTCCCCAAGCAACTTGAATTTTTCTTTATCTATAATTCTAATTACAGTAAATACCAGGTACTCAACAAATATTTGAATTCTGTGCAAAGACACTTTGCTCAATATTGTGGGGGACAAAAAGAATCATTGAAGAAGGTGAAGCCTAATAAGCATAAGACAACATGTGACAATGTAAAGACACAAAAATGCATAACAAATGCAAAAATGGTTATGCAAAATGAGAATCCCAGTGGATTTTAGAAGAGGATGTAATTGTGTAGTAGTCCCTGAGATGGTGTCAGAAGGTAAAGAACTTGAGCTGAGTCTGAGTGGATGGGAGTGAGCTGAAGAATTGGACCAAGAGAAGACATTCCAAGGGGAAGAAACAGTGTAGACAAAATTGTGGACACCAAAATTTGGGAGATACTTTCTTGTTTTTGATTACTACCTGGTAGGTAAGCGTGAGCCATTGAAAGTTTTAGGTAATAATTTGATCACAGGGTGTTCTAGGAAGTAAACTTAGCATTGAGATCTTCTTAGTATGGAGTTTTGCTCATCAGGCAGTTGAAAGTTTGCACTTGAGCTCCCAGATGGGCTAGACTTGAGGATTATTTGTTATGTGTTATAGTTTAAACAAATTATAGTTTCCTACAGGAGAAACTGATGAGAGATGGACAGCCAAGGATTGAATTTGGGAGAATGTTCTTATTAAGAGTGTTAAGAATAGGGAAACCATGGAAAGAATTAAGAGGTCAGAGAAGAACAGGGTAATAGAATGTTTTGAAAACTTAGGAAGGAAAATATTTTAAGAATGGGGTATGTACTGAAATCAGATGTCGCAGAAGAATCATGAAAATTGGATTTACAAAAAACAAAGCCATAGGTTTTAGAGCTTAGAAGTTCATTGGTGACCTTCAGGTGTGCTATTTCAGTAGTAGAGAAGGATAGAAACTTGATTATAGGGATTAAAATGTATGTGGTGAGAAGATTAAAGAAGTGATTTTAAACACTTGTTCAAGATGCTTGGCAGCAAAAAGAGTGTTCTAGAAGATGGAGGTCAAGTGGTTTATCTGATTAAAGACGGGGCTTCCCTGGTGGCTCAGGGTATAGTGTCTGCCTGCAATGCAGGAGACCTGGGTTTGATCCTTGGGTCAGGAAGATCCCCTGGAGAAGGAAATGGCAAGCCACTCCAGTACTCTTGCCTGGAAAATCCCATGGACAAAGAAGCCTAGTAGACTACAGTCCATGGGATCACAAAGAGTTGGACACGACTGAGCGACTTCACTTTCTGTATATTTGAAGACAGAAGAGAGTAGATTAATGAGGCAGTGATGTAAGATATTAGAGAAAGGATAATTGAATGAGGGTAGAAGGAGATGGTATCAAGAAAATGGTGAGACATTATGCAAGTCTTGAAGAAAAACAAGGACTGTCTTTTCATCTGAAATTGTAAGGATGAGTGTAAAGACCTTTAAAGGTAATAATTGAGATAGTTTGTATTCTAATAACCTAGGGATCTACTCAGTCCATTCATTTTTAAGGAATAGGTAATAGCAATTGGGACTTGAGGAAAGTGGAAATGATTGGGGGGGAACTTGGAAAACTCAATTTTAACTATTTATACATACACTTACAAACAGGTTAGTATTGTCACTTCCTTAGAGTGTTCATTTTGCAGCCAGCTTTTGCTTTTCATCACAAAAGCAGGAACTCCATCACTGAAAAGGAGTTATGAAGTATTGGGCTGGTTAAAAAGTTTGGGTTTTTCTGTAAGATGTTACAGAAAAACTCAAACGAACTTTTGGCCAATCCAGTAGTTGAAATCTATCCAGAGGGGCAGTCTAAGGAACTTTGTATCAAATAGATCAAAGATATGACAAACATGGTATATAAGGGGAAAAACTATAAACACTTGCAGTGATGTGGAGCTGTGAAATATGATTGGATCTAGTTTCACCCTGTAAAGTAAGGGGTTAAGTGGGTTTCTTTTCTAAACCTTCTAACAAGTGACAAAAGTAATACTTTTAAAGATCTCCTAACTTCCAGAATGGTTCTACCATTTTGCAACTTTTCCTGTAGGGAGGTCCTGGATTTATGTACACTGTACACATACAGTTAATATTATTATAAAGAATACATGCATCATATACACATATAAGTCTGTTGTTGCATAAATATGACTTGACATAATTTTTATAATAAAACATTTAATTTTTGATAATTTTGCTTGCCATAGAATATAGATTTAAAATGAATATTTATTTGCCTTGATAGAAAATTGTTCATAGATATTAAATTTTCTTTTTGCAGATTTCTTTTCATTGAGCAGAGGCATTCAAAATCAGTCCTGGCAATAGGCATACATTTATTGTGAAGTTTTAGAGACAGTTTCGGTAACTTTAACATCATAATCAGTTATAAAGATGAAGATACATCAAAGAGCATTCTTAGAGTTATGTATGGGATGTATGAGGGAGGTAGTTTTATGGGAAAAGGATTTGGGATCTGACTTAGTGTTAGAATTTTATGAAAACCACCACTGTCAGAAGATTTTTTTTTCTCCCTTCTGTCCCATTATCTCTGAGTCATTCTTCACCAAATCCTGTAGCAAAGCCTGAAGAGTAAATGAGTGCAGGCAAGTATTTAGGCAGCCTTGGGTAGATAAAGAGAAATATTATGTCAAAAGGTGGGGTGTGTCTATGCACAGCGTTTTTTCAAAATTAATTTCTTTATAATCACTCTGTGTGCCATTCAGTATATAGGAAGCAAAAATTGTGCTGTATTATTCTTTTTTTCTTTATGTCACTGGCTTTAATTACCTCATATTTTGTTTAAAATATGTCCTTCTTACATACCCTTAACTGTAAAATTTGAACCTTGCCTCTTAGTGTTTTGAGTCAGTTGAAAAGTTTTCATGGTACCCTTAGCCTTCTTGACTGAAAAAGACCTATTGTGGTTGCATGTATGTGAAAGTTGCTCAGTCATGTCTGACTGTTTGTGACCCTATGGTCTGTACACTCCATGGAATTCTCCAGGCCAAAATGCTGGAGTGCATAGCCTTTCCCTTCTCCAGGGGATCTTCCCAACCCAGGGATCGAACTCAGGTCTTCTTCACTGCAGGCGGATTCTTTACCAGCTGAGCCACAAGGGACGCCCAGTTGTGTATGTATATATATATATATGTGTGTGTGTGTATATATATGTGTGTGTGTGTATCTTTATATATATATTTTACTAGTTGTATATATATGTGTGTGTGTGTATATCTTTCTATATATATTTTACTAGTTACAATGATTTTGTGTTTATTAGTCACTGGCTAGTTTGATAAATACTGCCCCCTCCAAAGGGCTTCCCAGGTGGCTCATTGGTAGAGAAGCTGCCTGCCAATGCAGGAAAAGATGTGAGTTCAATACCTGGGTTGGGAAGATCCCCTGGAGAAGGAAAAGACCACTCCAGAATTCTTTCTGAGAAATCCCATGGACAGAGGAACCCAGTAGTTCTATGGTTCATAGGGTTATAAAAGAGTCAGACTCAATGACTAAACAGCAACAACCCCCTCCAAAAGAAGAAAAGACCCTGCTTATTTCATGTGACCCCTATTTTGTTAAATAAAGGGATTTTAGAGCTTTGCTTTCTAATTTTTAAGCTCTTTGCAAAAGAAAAATAATCCCAGAGGTAAAAGATGAGCCTCTTTGCAGTTTGTTAGTACTTAATATTCATGCTTAACTTTGGGACCTTGCTTGCTTTCTCTTCTTCATTAGATGAGATTTAAAGGTTTGTTCTCGAAATCTCCCCTCATATAGGATTGGGGCACAATTAATATCACCTTGCCCCTTTTCATCCTTCATCTTGTATAAATACCCATTTATTCTGTATATGAGACTGCCTTCCTTTCTTTACCCGTGGTATCCATTTACTTCATTGAACCTGATTCATATTGTGGTGGAAGGGCTAGACCTATATGACACATGGACAGCTGGTAGTAATTACTGGTTCCTTTCTCTTTTTCAAATCTTGGGATTTTCCTGTATCCCAGAAGCAAAGTGACACAGTTTTCCATTTTCCCCCACTTATTCCAGGTGTAAGACATTGTGATTTTATTCCAAACTATCTGTTGGATAAATGTCAGAACTGGGATTTGAATCGTGGTGCTGTGGCTCTGGCCCATAATGGTGTTTGTCTTTTACAAACTGTTTCCTCAGAGGTCTTACTACCATTCTGTCATTTCTATACAAATGGCTCATTTATCTATATACCTTTCATCTCAACTTTCTTCTGAAGATCAGATTTCTATTCCAACTGTTCTTTTTGCTTTCCCCTAGCTTTCCTGACCTGGCCACTAATAAACTTGTCATCTTTCCTCAGAGACGTTTCCTCCACTAGTTCTTCCCATTTCTTTAATGACATCTTCATTCCTAAGATTCAGAGTCTCAGAATCTTTGCATTTCCTTGACATCACCATGGTAATTCTGCAGCAGTTTCCCCCAACTTCTTTCTAGTCTTGTAACCATGATTGTAGCTCAGGTCTAAAAGTTCTCATAAAAGTTTCCTTTTTACTTCATGCTTCACCCTGCTGCAAGACTAACCTTCCTGAAGCATAGCTCCAGTCCCATGACTTTCTTTTTTTAAAAATAATTTTATTTGTTTTTTGGCTGTGATGGGTCTTCCTTTCTGAGTGGGCTTCTTGCTGCGGTGCGTGGGCTTCTTGTTGTGATTTCTTTTGTTGTGGAACCAGGGCTGTAGGGCGCAAGGGCTTCCGTAGTTAGAGCATGTGGACTCAGTAGTTGCAACTCCCTGGCGCTAGAGCACAGGCTCAGTAGTTGTGGCTCATGGGCTTCGTTTCTCCTCGGCATGTGGGATCTTGCCAGATCAGGGATGGAGCCTGTCTCCTGCATTGGCAGGCAGGTTCTTTACCACTGAGTCACCAGGGAAGCCCCCGTGTCTTTCCTGATCAGAGTCTTTCATGGCTGAGCTATAATTCAAGGGTCTCCACAATAGGTCTCTCTCTAGCTGCTTTTGTAGGTACATCTCCTACTATTCTCTTAAGTGTACCCTGAATTACAACCAGACTGTGTTACTCACTTCTCTAAATATAGCCTCCTTTGTCTTACTGCTCTTTGCTTCTTATTCCCTCTTCGAGATGTTTCTCCCCTTTTTCTCTTTTACCGCCTCATTTTCACCAGTATTGAATTTTTTTTGCTACCATTAAGGTCCAACTCATACACCATTTCTTTTAGAAAGCTCTTTTAGTATTATACAGTTGGGGATATAGTATTTATTGCTTCCATTCCATCTTCTCAAAGCACTTTCTCCTCTTCTGACATATGCTTGTTGAACATGTATATGCATGTACAATTCCTATATTATACCCTGTATTCTAATTATTTGTGTACTTGCCTTACTCACTCACTCCACCTCCATAGCAAGTTCCTTAGGAGTAGATTAGTTTGTGTCCTACAGCTCTGCCATAGCTCTTTCTTCATAGATGCTGAATATGTACATTTATTGACTCAAACATATATGAGGAAACACTTCAGAATAATCATTACATTTTTATTATTTTAGGCTTGACCGTCTTTTTATCTTGCTGGATACTGGCACTACTCCAGTTACAAGAAAAGCTGCTGCACAGCAACTTGGAGAAGTGGTGAAGCTTCATCCCCATGAACTGAATAATCTATTATCTAAAGTAAGAACTCTTTTTCCTCTTTTAGTATAATACAGTTGTAGAAATTTATCCATGGGTAAAAACATAAAAGAGAAGGAAGTTGTCTTATTAGTGACAGTTTGTGGTCTTCAAATTCATTAAATAAGTCCAGTATTTTCCCAAATATTTAAAATTTTTTACTATTTTTTTGTCATAAGATTTAAAGTACTTTGTTTTTTACGTCGTTTTATTGTCGAAGGGATTTGACAATAAAGAACCTTTGGCCTGTGGTACAAATTTGAATCTGATCCAGTGTGGTAATGAACTAAGTTGTTAATCTAGTTTGTTAGTGGTCTAACTTGTTCTTAGCAGCTAATAATTACATCAGTTGACAGTCTTCAAATGGATGAGTGCTCATGGGTAATGGTGGAAATATATGAGAAGCTACTTGTCATTACATTCTTTTAGTTATTAGCTCTTTGAAAGTGGAGGCTTTCTCCTTTGGTGGATAAGTGTTTTCACAATCCTAGCCCATGTTCTTTCCCTAAGCACTTGCTTTATTTTTACTGATTCCTGTGGGCTTGTAGTAGAGAAGGCAATGGCACCCCACTCCAGTACTCTTGCCTGGAAAATCCCATGGACGGAGGAGCCTGGTGGGCTGCAGTCCATGGGGTCGCCAAGAGTCGGACACGACTGAGCTACTTCACTTTCACTTTTCACTTTCATGCATTGGAGAAGGAAATGGCAACCCATTCCAGTGTTCTTGCCTGGAGAATCCCAGGGACCGGGGAGCCTGGTGGGCTTTCGTCTATGGGGTCGCACAGAGTCGGATACGACTGAAGCGACTTAGCAGCAGCAGCAGTGGGCTTGTAGAAGTGTAACTCTATGATGTGCTCTGCTCAGTCTTATCCGACTCTTTGTGACCCCATGGACTGCAGCCCAGTCGGCTCCTCTGTCTGTGGAATTTTCCAGGCAAGAATACTGGAGCAGGTTACCATTTCCTACTCCAGGGGATCTTCCCAACCCAGGGATAGTAAGCAGCAAATTTCATGTATTTAATTCTCTGGCATGCAGGATAAAATCAGGAGTGCTTGGTATATGTGTTTAGTGGGAGTGGGGGCAGTGGATAGCAGATGGGATGGGAAGCAATATGATAACCCAGATATTGGAAGACCCAAGATACCTCTATTCCCACCAGTCTTATCTCCTCCTCTAGTTCTGATTTGTCCCTCCCTGATTCCTATGAGTAGGAGTCCTAAGCCCTTGTCATCCTACGCAAATCTGCCCTCTATTGTTCCATCATGGGGGCGAACAGCAACTCTCTCCAGCACACTCCTCACTTGGATACTATCAGAACTTTCTAACCAAGACATAGATGGAGAGATAGTGATTTGACATCTACAGGTTCCGTGTTCTCAGAATGAAGAAAGATGCACATTTGGCAGTACTAAACTCATGTGTTAGATGTGGGGATAGAGAGGCACCTGTTTCTTCTCATCCCAAGGGAAGAGGTGGAGGACTGAATGAACTGAGACTGGAAACAATGAGTAAGACTAACCTCTGCTGAACTGAGAAATAGTTTCCAGCCTTCCAAGTGAGTTCTGTCCTTCTTAACTCAGACGCCACCATATGACTGCCATCGAATAATTCTAAAAGAGGCAAAGTTTGTTTCTAGCACTTTACTCATCTCCTATCCCCTCTCTGCCCTCAGTATTTTCCTTTTGCCTCCGGTTTTATTTTTGTGAAAAATAGCTTTATTGAATAGATTTTATATACCGTGTAATTCATCCAGATAAAGTGTACAATTCAGGGATTTTTAGTATATCCACAGACACATGCAGCTATCACCACGATCTAATTTTAAAACATTTTTGTGTGCTAAGTCATTTCAGTCATGTCCTACTCTTGGCAACCCTATGGACTGTAGCCCACCAGGGTGCTCTTTGCCTGGGATTCTCCAGGCAAGAATACTGGAGTGGGTCACCATACCCTCCTCCAGGGGCTCTTCCCGACCCAGGAGCCAAACCCGTGGCTCCTGCTTTCTTAACCACTGAGCCATTGGAGAAGCCCTGAAACATTTCTGTCTCCCTCAAAAGAAACCTCGTGTCTGTTACCAGCCACTCTCTGTCATTCTCCCTTCCATACTCAGTCCTAGGCAACCGCTAATCTCCTCTCTTGTTATATTAAATATGTGGTATTTTGTGATTGTTTTTTTCACTGAAATGTTAGTTTCAAGGTTCTTTCATATTGTGTGTGCTAAGTCACTTCAGTGGTGTGCAGCTCTTTGCGACCCAATGGGCTGTAGCCTGCCAGGCTACTGTCCATGGGGTTCTCCAGGCAAGAATGCTGCAGTGAGTTGCCATGCCTTCCTCCAGGGGATCTACCCAATCCAGGGATCAAAGCCCATGTCTCTCCATGTCTCCTGCATTAGCAGGCAGGTTCTTTACCACTGGTGCCACCTGGGAAGCCGCCTTTCATGATTTTGCATGTTTCGTTTTTCACTCTTTTTTATTGCCAAATATCGTTCTTTGTATGGGTATGGATAATGTTGGATATACCACATTTTATTTATTTCTTTATCAGTTGATGGACATTTTAGTTGTTTCCACTTGGGGGCCTGTTTTAAATAATGCTGCTGTGAAAATTTGTGTGCAATTTTTTGTATGGATATATGTTCTCATACATGGGTGTATACTAGAGAGTAGAATTGCTGGGTCATATGGTAACTGTGTTTAACTTTATGAGGAACTTATTACACCATATTACATTCCCAACAGCATGTATGAGAGGTCTGATCTCTTCATATCTTTGTCAGCACTTTTTAAAAAAATTTTGTTTGTGTATTTTTGGCTGTGCTGGGTCTTTGTTGCTGCATGTGGGCTTTCTCTGATGGCAGCAAGCAGGGACCACTCTCTAGTTGTGATGTGTGGGCTTCTCATTGTAGTGGCTTCTCTCGTTGCAGAGCACAGGCTCCCACGTGCAAAGGCTTCAGTAGTTGCAGCTCACAGGTCCTAGAACGCAGGCTCGGTAGTCATGGCACACAAGCTTAGTTGCTCCACAGCGTGGGGAGTCATCCTGCACCAGGGATTGAGCTTGTGTCCCCTGCATTAGCAGGCAAATTATTAACCACTGTACTACCAGGGAAGTCTCCAGCACATAAACTATTAACTGACTGTATTCATACCAGTGTGTATGAAGTTACTATAAGTTTTGATTTGCATTTTCATATGACTAATGATGTTGAACGTCTTTTCATTTGTTTATTGACCATTTCTATACCTTCTTTGAGGATCTGTCTGTTCAGATCCTTTGACCATTTTTAAGTGGGATATCTGTTCTTTTATTGATGAGATGTAAGATTCTTTATACATTTTAGATAGAAGCTCCTTATCAGATACGGGGTTTGCAAATTCATTCTGCTAGTCTTGAGGTTGTCTTCAGTCTCTTAATGGTATCCTTTGAAGCACAAAAGTTATTAGTTACAATGAAGTTGACTTTATCTTTTTTAAACACATGACTTGTGTGCTCTTGAGATCACATCTAAGAAACCTTTGCCTTATCCAAGGTTATAGAGGTTTATCCCCATGTTTTCTTATAACAGTCTTATAGTTTTAGTTCTTATTTTTAGGCTCTTGGTGTATTTTGAGTTAGTTTTTGTGTCCGGTGTGAAGTAGGGATTTTATTTTATTTTTTTTAATGATTTTATTTATTTTTGGCTGTGCTGGGGTCTTCATTGCTGCACGGGCTTTTTTCTGGTTGCAGTGATTGGGGGTTACTCTTTATTGCGTTGCACAGGCTTCCCATTGTGGTGGCTTCTCTTGTGGAGTGCAGACCCTAGGCGCTCAGGCTTCAGTAGCTTGTGGCATGTGGGCTCAGTATTGTGCTCCCTGGCTCTAGAGCACAGACTCAACAGCTGTGGCACACACGCTTGGTTGCTCTGAGGCATGTGGGATCTTCCTGGATCAGGGATCAAACCTGTGTCTCATGTATTGGCAGGCAGATTCTTTACCATTGAGCCACCAGAGAAACCATGAAGCAGGGATTTTAAGTCATTATTTTGTTGCTGTAGCACCATTTGTTGAAAAGATCCTTTTTCCCCATTGAATTGTCTTGACACTATTGTTGAAAGTTGGTTGACCAGAGACACATAGTATTATTTTTGAACTAAATTCTTTTCCATTGATCTGTGTATCTGTCCTGCCCTTACCACACTGTCTTGATTATTGTTGCTTTGTAGTAAGCTTTGAAATAAAAAAGTGTGAATCTGCCAACTTTATTATTCTTTTTCAAGATTGTTTTGGTGATTCTGGGCACCTTAAATTTACATATAAATTTTAAGATCAAATAGAACTTGTCTATTTCTGCAAAAAAAAAAAAAAAGCTGGGATTTTGATAAAAATTGTGTTGAATCCATATTCAGTTTAGAGGGTATTACCATGCTAATAATATTAAGTCTTCTAATCCTTGAACATGAGGTGGTGTTTATTTGGGTCTTTGATTTCTTTCAATAGTATTTTGAATTTTTTTTTTTTTTTTTTAGTCTTCAGTATACAAGCCTTGCACTTTTTTGGTTAAATTTATTCTTAAGTATTTTATACTTTTTTATATTATTATAAATGATATTTTCTTAATTTCATTTTCAGATTGTGGAAAGTGAAAGAATACAGTGGATTTTTGTACAACATATTGGTCTTATATCTTGCTCTCTTGCTGTACTTATCTTTTCTAATGGTTTTATAACTCTTGCATTAAGTAAAGGGACTTAATGACTAATATGCACTTTGCTTTTTAGTATGTTAAAAACTTATTTTTAAAATTCACTTAAGCATTCTTTTATTTATTAGTTTCCTGTTCCCTTTTTTAAAAAGTTAATTACCTGTGTTTATTTCTGGCTGTGTCCAGTCTTAGTTGTGGCATCTGGGATATTTCGTTGCGATGCTCGGCCGTCTCTCTAGTTGTGGCACAGGGACTCAATAGTTGCGGCTCAAGGGTTTCGTCGCCCCAGGGCCTGTGGGATCTTAGTTCCCCAACCAGGGATTGAACCTGCATCCCACTACATTGGAAAGGCGGATTCTTAACCACTGGATCACAAGGGACGTCTCTTCCCTGTGTCCTTTCTTTAAAGTGTAGTGATATTTCTTGTGACTGATAGAAAATCTTATAAATGATTTTAATAATTGCAAAGTGTTTTGTATAAATTTGAGAGCTGCTAAATTAGAAATAAGTATATTTATGTTCCTCTCTTTTGACTATTTGAACAAACAATATTTTTTGGTGTGTAACTTTTATTTTACAATTTTTTAAGGTGTTGATATATTTAAGGAGTACAAATTGGGATACTCGGATTGCAGCAGGACAAGCTGTTGAAGCTATAGTGAAAAATGTACCTGAATGGAATCCCGTGCCAAGAACCAAACAAGGTGCTTTTAAGAGGAAAAAGTAGTTTGTAGTAAAAACTATACATTTTGTTTTAGTAATTCCACTTTTAAAGGCTGAATTTTCATACTTTTAGGGGCAGTCTTGTCAGGAAATAAAATTGAACAAGGTGCTTTTTCACCATGTTTTAAAAATTGTACTAGACAATCTCTTCTCATATATATTTTAAATTATTCTAAATATGGTTGATTTGCAGAGATTATTTTTTCCCTCAAGGATTTATGCCCTAAAAAATGAAATTAATTAAGTATAAATATTTTATATTTAAAACAGTCAAATTTTTCTTGTTGCTGTGAGAATAGGGTAGTCGTTTACTATATTTAATAAGCACAATTATGTGTGGCTATTTGGAAAGGTCAGTCTTTAGTCCTTTTATGCCTTTTAGATGTCTTTTAGTGGAAATTCCTTGTTTTCTGACTACCTGTTATATACGACACTTGAAATGAATGTATGCTTTTACAAATTTATAAAGTTACACATTTTAATTAAGTGAGAATTTAATATGGTGTAACTGCATTTCATTTTCAAGTCACTTTTAGTAATACGAGTTTTATCCTGTCGTAACTCGTCCAAAATTTGTACTTTGATTTGCTGCACCTATATTTTGAGAGATTGTGTTAGTTTGTCTTCTCTCATCAAAAGAAATACATAACCAGAAGAAGTTATACATTGTTTTAGAAAAGAGCCATTTTCTTTCCAACTTATTACCCCTGCTTATTTTGGTATACAGATACTAGGACTTAAATTCTTTTCAAAAAAACTTTTTTTTCCTTCAGCACAGCCTTGTTAATGAAATCTTAGTTCCCCCACCAGGAATTGAACCCAAGCCCATTGCATTGACTACATGGAGTCTTAACCACTGGACTGCCAGAGAATTCCACCCTGCCAAAAAGCTTTAAATTAGTTACACAAGCTTTAAATTAGTTACACTAGCATTAAAATATATGGTATCATTAGTATCAAATATATAGTATCAAATATATTGTCATCATTAGAAAACATAAAGAAATTCATAGCAGTTCCCTTTCAATTTAGCAATTATACTTTAGTTTGTAGAGAATTATACGCAAATGGCCAGCTAAACAAACTACTGTCAGTGAACAATTTATAGTATATATAAAAGTTTACAATGGCATAACCTTTTTGGGAGGAATACAGAACATTTTGTAAATAGTTTTAGGCCCCAGATAGATATTTAATTTTAGCAGTTTGCCAGGAGATTGTAATTTGCTTATATTATGAGAAATGAGTCCTATTGATTGAGTAGTTCCTTTATGTCCTAGATATTCCTAGGTATAGGGAGTGATGATGCTCATTAGTGTTATTTATGAAAATTTATAAGAATATATTTATCTTTCAGTTTATCACTGTGATAAATTATCTTTCAACTGTTTAACATGCTTTTTAATATACATATTTCAACATGGGGATACATTTCTTCATGTAATATTGTGCTTGTATAGTCAAAAAGTTACACACCCACTAACATTCTGATAGTTTGTAGAAAGGAAGCCATCTGCTAAATAGTTTTTTCATAAATAAGAATTGATCATAAATAAATCCACAATAGCTTTTCTACTTCCTCCACATTTTACTTTTCTTAAAATACTGCCCACTCACCTGAAGTAATGCTATTTTCTTTCATTCTGCACTTTGGCTGTATAATCAAATTGAATGTTTTTAAACCTCATCTAGAAACTACTTCAGAAAGTGCTATGGAAGACTCATCTACTACAGATCGATTGAATTTTGACAGATTTGATATATGTAGATTGTTACAACATGGGGCATCACTTTTGGGATCTGCTGGTGCAGAATTTGAAGTACAAGATGAAAAATCAGGTATGTAATAGTCCTGTAGAAAAAAAATCTGAAATGTGTGTTCAGATCAGTTTGTTACTTGGTGTGCTATGTTATCAGTCATACAAAACCTAACAGATGCCATGAAATGTAAATTCACGGAAGTTTGCAGTTTGAGATGTGGGGCATAGGGAAGGTGACCAGGAGTACTTTATCTAAAACAAATAGGAATATTTTTCATCCCTTAATTGAATATGTGCTATATATATATATACACACACACATATATATGCATCATTAATAGATATTAGTATGTCAGCATACATATTAATATTTTAGTATTTCAGTATAGAAATTGTAAAGTGGTACCTAAGAGCTTTAGTTGAATAGATTTTAAAATCCAGGATTAGCACAAGTTATGGTAATGTTTTCAGAATTCTTGAAATTTAAGAGACTATGACAGTTCTTTTTATCATATGTTTTAAATATTTAAGTAATTGGATCTACTGATGCTAATGACCAAAACAAAAATGAAAAATAAGTCTTAGATAGGTAATTGTCCCATTATCTTTAAACTTACAGAATCCATCTGGATATAAAATAAATGTTTTGGCCATTCAAGATTGATGCCTTGAGTGGAAAAAACCTTGATGTTTTTAATGGATTTCTGTAAGTAAATAAATTGCTTTTTTGACTTAAACCAAAACAGAACAGTGTTTTGTTTTGTTGCTAATTAATCATTAGTCAAAGGATATCTATCTAGCTAGGTTAATGAAATGATCTTCAGTTTGTTCATCTTAAAAAACAAAGTCAGATATTCATTTCCTCTTGCCTAATATGCTTTCTATTGAAAAATCTAGTGTAGTTATTTATGGAGAGAATAAAGAGGAGAATTTGCTTAAGTTCCAGAAAAGCATAGTTTTTTTAAATAAGGGAGGTAGAAGTCTTCAAAAACTTTACAATTTGAAAAAAGTTATCTTTAAGTTTACTAACTAGTTTACCAGTCTTAGTAGTGTTCCCATAAACATCATGAGAGATTATTGGGCCTTATCTAGGGAAAAAAGTCAGTGTGACTTTTGTCACTAAAAAAGAAAGTGTGCTTGGGACGTGTCTTAAAGATGCCGATTTAATACATCTGTGGAGAGTTCTGGGAAATTGTACATTAAATGAAAAAACTCCACAGATGACTGATATGTAAGCAGGATTGGGAACCCCAATTTCTTTAGAATTCAGCTTTTTTCCCCTAAGAGTGCTCATTAAAGCCCTCTAATTAGGTTTTCTTTAAATGTCTGTTCATCTGTGTTGACCTCTACGTATTTATAAATTACATGTACATGATTAGCATAGGTACCAGTCTGTTTCCTTTGCAGTTGTGTTGATTATTTTCCCCCGTAAACTTTCCCTGAAATGAGAGGGCTGATTTGGAGCTCTTTGTGAGTGTACTGAATTTATGATCCAGAAGTTTTCATGTTGGATGCCTAGTGTTTTCCCTTGGAGGAGAGCAGCCTTAATTTTTTTTTTTTCTTTTACTATAGCTATAGAGAGGTATAATTCACATACCACATAAATCACCCATTTTAAAAGTGTACAATTCACTGAGTTTTAGTATATTTACAGTTTTGTGTAATTTTAGAACGTTGTCACTACCTCAGGAAGAAACTCCATATCCTTTATCACACTCCTATTCCCCTATACCCCTCCTTTTTCTTCCCAGCCCTAAGGAACCATTAATTTACTTCCTTTATCTATTAGATTTGTCTTGTATGGGCATTTCATATAAATGGAATCATTTGTAGTCTTTTGTGTCTGACTTCTTTTTACTTAGCAGAATTTTTCCACCATTTAACTATATTGTAGTGTACATGTTAGTACTTTTTAGATTTTTTTCCTAAATAGTATTTATTACTGTTATAGGGTATATCCATTTTTAAATTTTGATCAAATATAGATAACATAAAATTTACCATCTTAATCATTTTTAAGTGTATAGCTCAGTAGTATTAAGTACATTCATATTGTTGTGCAGCCAATCTCCAGAACTCTTTTTATCTTGCAGAATGAAACCTTATAACCATTAAACAATAATTCCCATCCCTTTCTCCCCTCAGACCCTCCACCCCACGCCGGCAATCACTGTTTTACTTTCTGTCTTTGAATTTGACTACTCGAGGTACTTCATCTGAGTGAAACTATGGTATTTATCCTTTTTTGACTGACTTTCTTCACTTAACATAATCTCCTTTCACTTAACATAATGGAACAACAGACTGGTTCCAAATAGGAAAAGGAGTACGTCAAGGCTGTATATTGTCACCCTGCTTATTTAACTTAACATGCAGAGTACATCATGAGAAACGCTGGACTGGAGGAAGCACAAGCTGGAATCAAGATTAATGGGAGAGTAACCTCAGATGTGCACATGACACCACCCTTATGGCAGAAAGTGAAGAGGAACTAAAGAGCCTATTGATGAAAATGAAAGAATAGAGTGAAAAAGGTGGCTTAAAGCTCAGCATTCAGAAAACAGAGATCATGGCATCCAGTCCCATCACTTCATGGCAAATAGATGGGGAAACAGTGGCTGACTTTATTTTTCTGGGCTCCAAAATCACTGCAGATGGTGATTGCAGCCATGAAATTAAAAGACACTTACTCCTTGGAAGGAAAGTTATGACCAACCTAGACATCATATTAAAAAGCAGAGATATTACTTTGCCAACAAAAGTCCGTCTAGTCAAGGTGATGGTTTTTCCAGTAGTCATGTATGGATGTGAGAGTTGGACTGTAAAGAAAGCTGAGCACCAAAGAATTGATGCTTTTGAACTGTGGTGTTGGAGAAGACTCTTGAGAGTCCCTTGGACTTCGAGGAGATCCAACCAGTCCATCCTAAGGGAGATCAGTCCTGGGTGTTCATTGGAGGGACTGATGTTGAAGCGGAAGCGTCAATGCTTTGGCCACCTGATGCGGAGAGCTGACTCATTTGAAAAGATCCTGATGCTGGGAAAGATTGAGGGCAGGAGTAGAAGGGGATGACAGAGGATGAGATGGTTGGATGGCATCACTGACACAATGGACATGAGTTTGGGCGGACTCTGGGAGTTGGTGATGGATAGGGAGGCCTGGTGTACTGTGGTTCATGGGGTCACAAAGAGTCGGACACGACTGAGCGACTAAACTGAACTGAATCTCCTTTCATGTTTATCTGTATTGTATGTGTCAGAATTTCCTTCCTTTTTGATAAGGCTGAATAATCATTCCGGTGTATGTTTATACCACGTTTTGTTTATCAATTCGTCTGTCATTAGACACTTGGGTTGCTTCTACCTTTTGGTTATTGTGAATAATGCTGCTGTGAACACAGACATGCAAATATCTATTAAAATTCCTGCTTCCAGTTCTTTTGGGTCTATGCCCAGAAGTGAAATTATAGGATCATATGGTAATTCTATTTTTGATCTTTTTTTTTTTAGAACTGCCATACTGTTTCTATAGTGCCTGTTTCATTTTGCATTCTCACCAACAATCTATGAGGTTTTCAGTTTCTCCACATGACTTTATCAGCTGTTGTTATTTTGTTTTTTTTGGTAGCAGCCATACTAATAGGTGTGAAATTATTTCGTTTTCTGGCTGAATAACATTCCATTGTATGAATATAACATTTTGTGTATTCATTCATTGTTAGAAGACATTTGGGTTGTTCCTACCTTTTTGGCTTTTAAGTAATGCTGCATTAAATGTTCACGTACAGATTTTTGTGCATGTATGTTTTCATTTCTTCTATGTAGATAACTTTTGTTGACTATGAGGGCTACTCCATTTCTTCTGAGGGATACTTACCAAACTAGTAGTTGTCATGGTCCTTTGACTGTGCAGATCACAACAAACTGTGGAAAATTTTTAAAGAGATGGGAATACCAGACCACCTACCTGCCTCCTGAGAAATATGTATATAGATCAAGAAACAACAGTTAGAACCGGACATGGAATAATGGATTGTAAAATTGGGAAAGGAGTATGTCAGTGCCATATATCGTCACCCTGCTTATTTAACTTGTATGCAGATTACATCATGAGAAACGCTGGGCTGGATGAAGCACAAGCTGGAAATCAAGATTTCTGGGAGAAATATCAATAACCTCAGATATGCAGATGACACCACCTTTATGGCAGCGAAGAGGAACTAAAGAGCCTCTTGATGAAAGTGAAAGAGGAGGGTGAAAAAGCTGGCTTAAAACTCAGTGTTCAAAAAAAATAAGATCATAGCATCCAATCCTATCACTTCATGACAAATAGATGGGGAAACAATGCAAACAGTGTCAGACTTTATTTTCTTGGGCTCCAAAATCACTGCACATGGTGACTGCAGCCATGAAAGTAAAAGATGCTTGCTCCTTGGAAGGAAAGTTATGACCAACCTAGACAGCATATTAAAAAGCAGAGACATTACTTTGTCAACAAAGGTCCGTTTGGTCAAGGCTATGGTTTTCCAGTAGTCATGTATGGATGTGAGAGTTGGACTATGAAGAAAGCTGAGTGCTGAAGAATTGATGCTTTTGAACTGTGGTGTTGGAGAAGACTCTTGAGAGTCCCTTAGACTGCAAGGAGATCCAACCAGTACATCCTAAAGGAAATCAGTCCTGAATGTTCATTGGAAGGACTGAAGCTGAAGCTCCAATACTTTGGCCACCTGATGCAAAGAATTGATTCATTAGAAAAGACCGTTGCTGGGAAAGATCGAAGGCAGGAGGAGAAGTGGACGACAGAGGATGAGATGGTTGGATGGCATCACCAACTCAATGGACATGAGTTTGAGCAAGCTCTGGAGGTGATGATGGACAGGGAAGCCTGGCGTGCTGCAGTCTATGGGGTTGCAAAGAGTCAAACATGACTGAGCGACTGAACTGAACTGATGTAGATACCGAAGAATGGACTTGCTGGGTCTTGTGGTAACTGTTTTACTATTTGAGAAACTGCCAGACTGTTCTCCAAACTGGCTTCACCATTTCACATTCCTCTAGCAGGATACAAATGTTCCAGTTTCTCCACATCCTTGCCAATGTTTGCTTATTATTCACTGATTTTGACTATATCTATACCAGTGACTATAAAGTGATACCTCATTGTACTTTTGATTTGCATTTTTCTGATGACTAATGATCTTGAACATATTTTCATGTGTTTATTGACCATTTTTATATCTTTGGAGAGTTCTCTAGTCATGTTTGCCCATTTTTAAGTGGAATATCTGTTCTTTTATTAATGAGCTATAAGAGTTCTTTATATATTCTGTATATAAACCTCTTATCTAATAAATGATTGACAGATATTTCTTCCCATTGTATACATTATCTTTTCACTTTGCTGACCTTCGAGGCATAAAGTTTTTAATTTTGATGAAATCCTGTTTATCTTTTTCCTTTTGTTTCTCAAGCTTTTTGATATCATATGTTAGAAGTTTTTGCCAAATCTGAGGTCATATTTACCCCTTTGTTTTCTCTAAGAGTTTTATAGTTTAGCTCTCACTGTTAGGTGTTTGATCTATTTTGAGCTTATTTTTGTACGTTCTGAGGTTGAGTCTTAATTTTTTCCTTCTGAGGCTGTTTTGGATTGTTAATTAACTATCATTTCTTTGGTTGCACTGGCCTTCACTGTCGGGCAGAGGCTCTCTCCAGAGGTGAGGGGGGCTCCTCGCTGCCATGGAGCACAGGCCTCTCACTGTGGTGGCTCCCGTGTTGCAGAGCACAGGCCCTGAGTGCATGGACTTCAGGAGTTGCGTCACGTGGGCTTAGTAGTTGTGGCTTGTGAGCTTCAGTTGCCCTGTGGCGTGTGAAATCTTCCTGGGCCAGGGATCGAATTGGTATCCCCTTCATTGGCAGGTGGATTCTTAAACACCGTACTGCCAAGGAAGTCCCCAGTACCATTTTTTTATATGTGGCTATCCTGTTGTCTCAACACCATTTGTTGAAAAGATTCTTCTTTTCTCCATTGAATTGTTTTTGCACCCTTGTCTGCAGACATGTAGTCTTATTTCTGAACTCTCAGTTCTATCTGGTTGATGTCTGTGTCAGTATTTCATTGTCTTGATCACTGTTGCTTTCTAGAAGTAATTTTTAAAAGCAAGAAGTATGAGCCTTCAACTTTGTTGTTCTTTCTCAGGATTATTTTGGATATTCTTGGCCTCTTGCATTTCTGTATGAATTTTAAGATCAGTTTGTCAGTGTCTGTAAAAAACCAGCTGATACTTTGATAGAAATTGTTTTGAATCTGTATATCAATTTGAGAAGTACTACTGTCTTACTATTAGGTATTCTGATCCATTAACATAGAATGTTCTTCCATTTATTGAGATCTTTAATTTCTTAAACTAATATTTTGTAGTTTTCAAGATATAAATTCTTAAGTTTTGCTTTTGATGTTGTTAGTAGAATTATTTTGTTACTTTTATATTTAAGTCATCTGTTTATTCAAATCTTCCTCCCCTTCCCTGTTCTTTAGATGAGGGATTTTGTATAGCTTTACCTTTAAATTCACTTACACTTTGTCCTGTTATCTCAATTAAGTTGTTAAGCACATTTGTTGATTTAAAATTTTCAAGTATTTTTTAGTTCCAGACTTACTTAAAAAAAAACTGGCATATTTTGCACATATAAATCACCCTTTTCAAGTATATGATTCTGTTTTTAAAAATAGTTTGTTTCTGTAATGAGGTATCCTGTCTTCTCATTATTGTGACCGTATCTTCCTTTACATTGAATATTGTTATATTAGTTGCTTAAAAATTTTGTCTTCCAGTTCCAGCATCTAGGTGATCTAAGAGTTGATCTCCATTAACTGGCTTTCTTTTGGGATGGGTTACATTTTCTTGATTCTTTGTATGTCAGTTATTTTGGATTGTATTTCTCACATTGTAAATGTTTATACTGCAGGCTAGATTCTGTTATATTCTTCCAGAGAGTGTTTTGATTTGTTTGGTTTAGTTTGGTTGTTTTTGCTTGCTTGTTTTAATAGGTATTTAATTTGATGAAACTCAAATTGCAAACTCAATCTCATTTGTGGTGGGCAACAATTCAAATCTCAATTCAATTTTTAGGTTTATTTGAACTATTTGGAGTCTGTGCTGTCCGTGCATATTTCAGAGATCATCCAGAGATTTGGCTTTCTGCCTGGTTCTCTTCTTTCTGGGTTTTCTCTCTCTATTTTCCAGTGGTTATGCTGTTCCTGACTCTCTTTCCTCTAGTTCTTCAAGCCAGACATACTGGGTTTTTGCACACCTTTTAAATGTAGGGTATGACTGCCCAACATACCGTGGACTGGGTCTGCTGCTGCTGCTGCTAAGTCGCTTCAGTCATGTCCGACTCTGTGCTACCTTCAGGCGAAAAAGGTTCAAAAATGGGAAAGTCACTTAATGCCATGCTTTCTTCCAGGCACTGATAACTCCTCCAAGTATATGCTTACTTTTGTTCTCTTTCCAGTGCCTTCAGGTAGTTGTTTACTTTTTTTTTTTTAGCTAGAATTTGTTTGTTATCTTTGGAGGGGTAGTCCAAAAGAACTTAGTCAGCTGTTATTGGAAACTAATCATGGTAGAACCATATCTTAAATATTTTAAGCCCAAATTTTTATTTTTAAAATGATAACATTTGATCTATTTTCTACTGAAATATTGAGGGATTTTACTTGGAACATTCAAAATCTACTCTTTTGTGCCTTTGTCTTTTATTTGGTCTATCAAATAGATAACTAAATAAAATAGAGGAATGTTTCATTTCAGAATACTATAAAGGCCACCGTGGAATAAGCATGTATTTGTTGAGATCTTTTCTGTCAAATAAGAGTCTAGATTTTTTTTTTTTTTTAAAGCCTGGCTAGATATTTCGGAGAACGTTCAAAGGGTAGCTGTAAAATAATAAGACTGATTTATCTTCATAGGAATAGATCTTATTTTATATATACTTGGTAATTGACAGTAGGGCAGTGGGGTAATATCAGTGAGTGATATTACTCCTAGAGTGTTTTTGTTAGCTAGAATGCTGTTTTCCGAGATTCAGTAAAATACTCACTCTGTTAGGTAATAAAGTTTATGACATGTTCAGAGATTGAGTGGTGTGGTTTGTTTTATTATCAAGAGAGGTGTTCTAATAGTTAAAAAGATTTTTCTAATTTAATCAAGTTTGATCTTCATGTATTGGAAAGCTTCTTAACTGATTTGAAGAAAATATATTTCTTTTTTGTTTAAAGGTGAAGTGGATCCTAAGGAGAGGATAGCACGCCAACGAAAGCTATTACAGAAAAAACTTGGCCTTAATATGGGAGAAGCGATTGGAATGAGCACTGAAGATCTCTTTAATGATGAAGATTTGGATTATACCCCAACTTCAGCAGCCCTTGTAAACAAACAACCTGTAGGTAAAACCTTTGGTTGTCTGACTATAAGTAATAATACAGGCGGTTTGCTTTTATTTTGCTATGCAATTGCAATTTTAAAAAAAAGGCGCTCTTTATTTCTGCTCATTGTTGCCTAGTGTCACCATAATTTACTATCTCCATAAGCTGAATTTCTAGTGATAGATTCTGAAGAGGTAGAAGGTAGCGTCTGCCTGCCTCCGAGGTGCTAGACTATTAGATAAAAGCTGTGCGGGACCTTTCAGGAGACACTGGTGTTGACAAATCATAGTTGCACCAGTTGCTCTTTCCTTTATTCTTCAATGAAGAAAAAAAATATTTCAGAGGGTAGGAGATGGTAAGGGCTATCATAGTTAGATATGCTGATACTAGAAATCTTTTAGAGCTGATTCTTTTGAGAAAGAGCAAACACGATGAAAACTTTCAAACAGTGCAGAAGGACCTGTGATATGAAGTAAGCTTCTTTTTGATAAATGATGGGCACACATTTCCCTTTAAAAATTATTTGTCCTTTTTTTCCTGAAATTTTCTGTGTATGCACAAGTCCTTTTTAAGCCATGTCTGCCTGTATGTGTGGGCTTCCAAGGTGAAACACAGTGGTAAAGAATCCATCTGCCAATGCAGGAGACATGGGTTTGATCCCTGCATCAGGAAGATCCCCTGGAGCAGGAAATGGTAACCCACTCTAGAATTCTTACCTAGAAAATTCCCCGGACAGAAGAGCCTGGCAGACTGCAGTCCATGGGGTCATAAAGAGTCAGACATGACTGAGCATGCATCCATACCCGTCTGTATATACAGACTGATCACCTGTTTTTTGATAACTTCTTTCTGTTTATATGGCTGTACCATAGTTTTGCTCTGTATTTTTCCTGTTTCTGTTTTTCCAATTCCCAATGGATGCCTCTGTGCTTCTTTTCTTATACATTAAAGCTTATACTCCATAAGCTCCAGTATAAGCTGTGGCGCTCTCTCCTAAAAAGAATGTACATGTGAAATAGTACCTTTCAGGGATTTAGTGCTCTTACTTCTTGGCCTGCTTTACATGAGACCCATGTCTTCTCATTCCCTTGGCCTTTCCTTTTGCTTAAGTGGAGAATGGTTCTATTTGCCATTATTCTAGTTGTCCTCTAAATCATTAGAATTTGTAAGGAAGTTTTTTAGCATTGAGGAATGTGTGATGATGATGGGACTTTTGTAGAAAAGGGGAAAAAAGCAGATTCTGGAGGGAAGAGTATAAAGAGGCGGAAAATATAATAACAAACATGAAAGAACAGAAAGATGGAGTATGAACTGAAGCATAAGATATAAAAAACAATAGAATAAAATAAATGAAAACAAACGTGATCACAGTGTAGTAATTGGATATTGTGTAGGGAAATTAATAGGTAGGTGTATTAGAGAAAATAGGCTACAGACAGAATAATTGGAAAGGAGATGGCAGCAGCAAATTTGGCAGGATCCAAATTCGGTTGGCTTTGGATGTCAGGGCCCTTCGGGAAGAGGTGCTGAGGCTTATTGTAATGTTCATCGCTGCTCCACTGCCTTGTATATATGCTGGTGGCCCCTGGACCAAGTCTATAGCAGGGCACCCGCACTAGTGACCCTGACTGCTTGTGGTAATGTACGTTTCAGTTGAATCTTAAATCAGTTAAGGGCAGAAGGATTTTTAGGCTTGTATTAAAGCATTTTTATTCACAGCCTTAATAATGTCTCCTATGAATGGAAGAAGGAGCAAAAGTGGTATGCAGTGAGTGGTTAAGGGGGAAAGACCAGTTACTTACCAGGTATTCTTAGTTGTGTCTGATGCTTTGCGACTCCTTGGACTGTAGCCTGCCAGACTCCTTTGTCCATGTAATTTTCCAGGCAGGAATAGTGGAGTGGGTTGCCATTTCCTGCCCCAGGGGATCTTCCCAACCCAGGGATTGAACCCGGGTCTCCTGTGTCTCCTGCATTGCTGCAGAATCCTGCCTGCTGAGCCATCTGGGAAGCCAGTTACTTATGGCAACAGCTATTTTTATTTTTTCAGTAGAAGATGATTATAATTTTTTTTTTTAATTGACATTCTTTAGGCTTACATTATGGCTTCCCTGGTAGCTCAGTTGGTAAAGAATCTGCCTGCAGTCCAAGAGACCCAGCTTCGATCCTGGGTCGGGAAGATCTCCTGGAGAAGGAAATGGCAAACCACTCCAGTATCCTTGGCTGGAAAATCTCATGGATAGAGGAGCCTGGTGGGTTGCAGTCATGGGGTCACAGAGTCGGGCACGACTGAGTGACTTGAGTGACTAACATGCTTACAACTTTTAGATTATATTATGTTTCTTTTAAAGTTTCACCTCTTCAGAGTCCTCACTGGAGTCAGGATCATATACTTTTGCCACGTCTATGACATAAAGTTAAGAAACACATGAGCTTTTCCTGGCAACTAGAAGAATAGGGAAGAAGGAAGAAGAAATTACTGTACAGCACAATAGCATGAATCTGTCAAAGAAGAATGTAATCAGTTTGTTTATAGTGAACTTACAAACTTTAGTCCTGTTCTGAGGCTGAGACTGTGGGTATATATTTTAACTTCAGAAGTTCAAACTGCACATTCTTTTATTCTTTTAGACTCTCCAGGCCGCTGAACTGATTGACTCAGAGTTTCGAACAGGAATGAGCAATAGACAAAAGAACAAAGCTAAAAGAATGGCCAAATTATTTGCAAAACAGAGATCCAGGGATGCAGTAGAAACGAATGAGAAGAGGTAGTAATCCTTTTTTTGCTCATTTATGTATTTATTTTAGTTATACTATTTTATTTAGTTAAATTTTTTTAAATTGGAGGATAATTGCTTTACAATATTGTATTGTTTCCTGCCATACAACAGTGTGAATCCGCCATAACTGTGTGTGTGTCCCCTCTCTCTTGAGCCTACCTCCACCTCACCCCCATCCCACGCCTCTAGGTCGTCACAGAGTGCCAGACTAGGCGCCCCACTGTCTGTTTCACATATGGTAGTGTAAATATGTCAGTGCAGCTTTCTCAGTCTGTTTCACCCTCCCCTTCCCCTGCTGTGTCCATAAATCTGTTCTCGACATCTGTATCTCCATTCCTTCTCTGCAGGTAAGTTTATCAGTATGATTTTTCTAGATTCCATATATATGCATTAATATATGATACTTGTTTCTCTCTGACTTATTTCACTCTGTGTAATAGGCTCTAGGTTCATCCACCTTACTACAGCTGACTCAGGTCTGTCTCTCTTTATGGCTGAGTAATAGTCCATTGTATGTGTGCATATGTATATGCAGCAACTTTATATTCACCTGTCAGTAGGCATCTAGGTTGCTTCCATGTCCTGGCTTTTGTAAAGAGTACTGCAGTGAACATTGGAGTGCATGTGTATTTTTGAACTGTGATTTTCTCAGAGTATTTGCCCAGTAATGAGATTGCTGGGCCACATGGTAGTTTATTCCTAATTTTTTAAGGAATCTCCATACTGTTATCCTTAGTGGGTGTATCAACTTACATTCCCACCAACAGTGCAAGGAGGTTCCCTTTCCTCCACATCATCTCCAACATTGATTGATTGTAGACTTTTTTGATGATGGCCATTCTGACTGGTGTGAGGTGACACCTCATTGTAGTTTTGATTAACATTTCGCTAATAATGATCCATTTTTTTGCTTATTTAAAACAGTGATGTTGGTTAACTTAAATCTTGGTCTGCTTGATTTCCAAAAACATTTTGATGACATTGCCTTTAGCTGTGGAATACTGTTTGGATTGTTTTGCTCAATTGTCAGAGAGCGTATTTACTATTACTAGAGACTAGGACAACTTCCCCAGGAAGATCCGTATATGCAGATTTTTTTTTTTTCCATAATAATTACGAGTTCTGAATGAGGATTGAAGATCTTCCAAGGGGAGTGCATTCCAGGTAAAGGGAACAAGTGTAAATACCTGAATCATGTAATATTCAAGAAACAGAAAGGTTGTATGGGATGAGTAAGGGGTGGGATGAGTAGACAGAAGTAAGAGTATTAGAGAGTGAATTCAGAGAGATGGCCTGAGGGCTACAGGTTAAGACCGCTACTTTTGTAAGGTGAGAACTGTCACCATATTACATCATATGTTTCTTTGGCTGAGGGCTAAGCCAAATAGTAGATAATAATCCGGGGTTATTTACCAAATCCTGTTGTAGGAAAGAGCTCTGTGGGTAAACTCAGTCTTTACTTTCTTACATTCATTGTGGTTCACAGTGTTCTGTATTCACTTCTTCTAAATAAATGGTGACCTTTTTTTTTTTTAGCAATGATAGCACAGATGGGGAACCAGAAGAAAAGAGACGAAAAATATCAAATGTTGTTATTAATCAGTCTGCAGTTGATTCCAAAGTTCTGATTGATAATACTCCAGACAGTTCTCCCTTAATTGAAGAGGTACTACTGAAATACCCTGAAGCATCCTTTGAAATCATTTATAATTTTTTCATACTAATGTGTTAGTAGATGGTATATAATATAATAATCTGTTAATTGAGAAATTTTGTTATTAAAAATCAAAGTACTTTTTGTTAGTAAAATTTTTTGATTATTTAAAAGCCTGGCTATTATTAGTTAGTCCTTGTTAGTCCTACAAGTAAATACACTTAAATTATTGGCATAAAATAGATCTTTTAAAGTAATATTAATTTGGTTTTTCTTATTCAGACAAATGAATGGCCTTTGGAAAGCTTTTGTGAAGAACTTTGCAATGACCTTTTTAATCCCTCCTGGGAGGTAGGATTTCTTCATTACAGTTTCTCTCAACTCTGTTTTCTTTGCTAATGATAGGAACCATATCAATCATAATCTGTCTTATCAGAGTCCTTATTTTTCCCCTATGTCCCTCTCAGAACCGCTTGCCAGAGCACTTCATAAAGAGCTGCATATCTCTCTCAGTAAAAAATTTCCTTTGGAAGTGGACAATTTTGATTAAGATCAATAGTTTGCAAGTGGTAGCTTAGCCTCAGAAATATTTCTTCAAAAAAGATCTTGAACAGCTCTCAATATGTAGAAGATATGAAAGTGAAGTTCTGGTTGAAATTGAGGGTTGGTAATCTCGAAAGATTCTTTGGTTGGTCTCTGAGTAATTTTAAAACACTGTTTTAGAATACCTTTTAGCTTTAGCTTTGTTTTTAGCTTTCTGCTCCCAGATGCACTTCTGTTCAAAGCTGTTCACGTTTTAGCTCGAATGGGGCTTTAGAAAGTGGGGGCAGCATCAGTGGCATGTTTCCTCCCTCCCAGATGACATTGCAGAAGCTTCAGGGCTACAATAACGTGTTAGTCATGAGACATTTTATTTAAATTGTCTTCCTTTGATGTTTAACACTGGTGGCTTTGGAACTTAGTTCTGATGTATTTATTTCTAAAATATTGGTGTTGGGACTATAAGGAACATTATATGATGCTTCTTTTCTCTCCTTTGCTGTGGATAATGCTGAATGCAAGTAGAGAGTAGAGGAGTGACAGCCAAGCAGATTAGTATCTCAGAAAGAACTCAGAATAGCTATTTTTTGCCTTTTTAAAAAATAAAATCCATATAATCAAACTTGTGAGATTAAATATATGTAATTCTTCTTGGATAGTAGAAGAAAAACACATTCTTGTGAAGTCCCACTCAGTTTGTTCCAATTTCTTAAAAATCTAGTATCCCTTTTTCATACTGAAGAAAAGTTAAACACTGTTTCTTAAGCATTTAACCTCCGGTATTTGCTTCTTGGTTCTTTTTAGGTTCGACATGGTGCAGGCACTGGACTTCGGGAAATCCTTAAAGCTCATGGGAAAAGTGGTGGTAAAATGGGGGATAGCACTTTAGAAGAGGTGAGTGTAAGTGTAGTAAATCAACATTACCATCAGGTTTCAGTAGATGTCCTCTTTCTCAGACAGGAAAGTAGCAGAGCATGTGCCATGAAGTAGAAATGAGAGGTAAATAGTAAGAAATATGGAGGGGTGAACATAAGGAAAAGGTTAAAAAATTAGGAAGAGGTTTATTTATATTATAGATAGAGAAAGTATGAGTTCAGAGGAAAGATAGGTTCAGAAATATTGGGTGGAAAAGTATGTAAAAACACTCATATTTGAGCAGGGTATAATGGATTAGAAGGTAGAGTAAGATGAATGAGAGTATAGTTTAACGGTCAACAAGCAGTGTGACTGGTGTAACATGGAGGCAGTAGTAATAGGCTAGATAATAGATACTTCGGCCACCTGATGCGAAGAACTGACTCATCAGAAAAGACTTTGATGCTGGGAAAGATTGAAGGCTGGAGGAGAAGGGGACGACAGATGATGAGATGGTTGGATGGCATCTTTGACTTGATGGACATGAGTTTGAGCAAGCTCTGGGAGTTGGTGATGGACTGGGAAGCCTGGCGTGCTGCAGTCTATGTGGTCGCAAACAGTCGGACACAACTGAGCAACTAAACCGAACTGAATAGATGTAGTTGATATTACAGCACCCTTAAGTGGTTTCTCAATTTCTCTGGGAGTGCAAGTAAAATACAGAAGTCATGAATTTTATAGATTTTGGTACAGTATATCTAAATCATCATCAGAGAAGATGTGGTTAATATTGAAGGTAGTAATTGGGACTATTCCATAGTTTGGTTATTGTTCCCACAGCTAAAATAATCTGTCCCAATGTTTTGTTTTAGTTTGCTGTAATAGTTTAGTTTTAGTTTTTGGATCTAATATGTTTTAATGTGTTATTAAAATGATTATTTTAACAGATGATTCAACAGCATCAAGAGTGGTTGGAAGACTTGGTTATTAGACTCCTTTGTGTGTTTGCTTTAGACAGATTTGGAGACTTTGTTTCTGATGAAGTAAGTATCCTAAGGGAGGCTTTACCCAATCAGACTTCAGATTCTTAAAATATATATATATATATTTTTTGCAAATGTGAATTTTCTTGCTTTCTCATTTTTAGGTTGTGGCACCAGTTCGTGAAACTTGTGCTCAAACATTAGGTGTAGTGTTAAAACACATGAATGAAACAGGAGTTCATAAGACTGTGGATGTGCTGCTTAAATTACTTACACAAGAACAGTGGGAAGTTAGACATGGTGGTCTGCTAGGAATAAAGTATGCTTTGGCAGTTCGTCAGGTAAATACTTCAGTTTTTGAAGCATGTATGGGAGTTTTTTCCCCTCTTAGTTTATGTTCTCATTAATTAAATGAAATGGCTCTAGATTCTTAGTGTTACAGATAAGCCAGTCCTTTAAGATTTACCTTCTTGAGGTAGTATCATAGAGACAGGTGATGCTAGTAAGAATTTAAATACGAATTAAAAGAGAATTATGCTTGGAAACCTGTTTCTGTTTCATAGCAAGACCAATTCTCAGTGAGATTTCTAGTGTATGATCACAGGAGTAACCTTTGGGGGCTGACTGTTGGGGCAATTGAAAAGACGGTAGGTTGGAATAATGAGAAGCAGGAAGAGATGGTTTTCTTTTTTCTTTTCTCTCATATTCCCTTTGGTTGTCAGTGATATTGAGTGAGATAGAAGTTCAGGTTCTAGCACAGGAGTATATATGTATGTGTATTCACACTGGGAATTCATGTTCTTGCCTTGAAAACATGTTCTGATATTTCCAGTCACATTGAATAACGAGATATTGATACTGTTATGTTCTTTTTCAAATGAGATTAATTATATAGGCATCTAATGACACTTTTTCATTTCTGTTTACATGATTCTTTTAAAATAAATATTGGAATTTATACTTTTGTATGTTAATTTAATGAAAGATTTTTTAAGCACATCACTTGTACTGTAGAAATTAATCAGTTTTGGTGTATTCTTTTGCAGGATGTAATTAATACTTTATTGCCTAAGGTTTTAACTAGAATAATTGAAGGGCTCCAGGATCTTGACGATGATGTCAGAGCTGTTGCTGCAGCGTCGTTAGTACCTGTGGTAGAGAGCCTTGTGTATCTTCAGACACAAAAAGTAAATATTCTGCATGTTTTTCTTATAGAGCCTTTTACATTTGTATGTAGCATGTTAGAAAAAACATTGAGGTTGGCTTTTTTTTAATCTTTCTCCATTTTTCTTATGACAGCCCTCTGGTGCATGAGATCTTGATATATATATTCTTGGAAAGAGTGAATTGTGAATTGTGTCTTTTTATCTTTCCCTTTCATGTACAGAATATGTAGAGACCTTCCCTTAAAAAGAAAGCAACCATTCCTTGTTCATTTCATTCCTGGTTTTTAGGCAAATGAGATTTTCGCTTGTTTTGATTTTTTATTATGTTTTCATTTTTGAAATGCCTCTTTTAAGGTCCATCTGATTTCCCTCTATTGTTAAAACCAGAACATGTGTATTTGAGAGTACTTCGAAAGCTCAGAAACTAAATTTGTCTTTTCATGATGATTAAGAACGTTTTAACTATAGTAAAATTGCTCAGAGGGTGCTGACGTGTGTGTAAGCTGTATTGTTTTCAGAGTTTATGATTTTTTTTTTTTTAATGGAAAATACAGTTGGGATATCTTATTTCTTGAATTCTCCGTCCATTATGAACCTCGCTAGAAAGGTAAATGCCAAAGTAGAGCTGAGTGGCATTAAAAAGAGGGGTAGAGAACTGTTGAAGACGAATGATGTTTCCTCCTTAACTTTACTCAGAGCTGGGATTATCCAAGGTCATTGGGGTTGTATATGTTGTTGAATCAGTAGTGACTCCTGAAATACAGTTTGGCATGGCTGGTGAATATTTCTTGCAAAATTAATAACTGTTTTTTTGATAACTGATCTTATAGGTACCTTTCATTATAAATACATTATGGGATGCTCTTCTGGAACTAGATGATCTAACAGCTTCAACAAATAGTATTATGACTCTTCTGTCATCCTTGTTAACTTATCCTCAGGTTCAACAATGCAGGTAATTATTTCTGTTCAATGGAATAAAGTAGAAAGTGTTTACATACAGTTCCAGATAATTAAAAAGATGATAGTCTGGCGTCTTTTAGAACAGCACTGTAAGTAGGGGATGCCAAAGACAGTTATTTTAAGGAGGACTTTTCTTCTTCATCTCTAGCCAACAGCTCTTTGAGGGCAGAAACTTAGAGAAGCTATATTCTTGGGTTAATTCCATTATATAATCATTCAACTTGTTCATCCTATGAGAGTTAACTTTAGATTAACAATTATCCATTTTATTTCCACTTCTAGTTCTAGACTATAGAATTTTGTAGCCTTTATGACTGTGGTTAATAGAATTATCAGTGAACATCAGTTTTACATTTCCAAATTTTGCTACTCTGTGAGCATTTTCTTCGTGATGTTCACCAAGACATATTTTCTTGATTTCAATAATCACTTATCAGGAAGGGTATACATAATAATGTAATATAATCTTCAAAAGCAGAGAATGGGTAAAGCAAAGACGTAAACCAAAAATTTAGTGTCATTTATTTTACTGTCTTGATATCTGAAATGAAGCTTAATTAATGTATTCCCTACCTTTTAGACTGGCTCCTAAATATTAATATCCTTGGAGATACAGAAAAAAAAATTACAGATGAGGCTAGTAAGTTAGAGAAGGCAATGGCACCCCACTCCAGTACTCTTGCCTGGAAAATCCCATGGATGAAGGAGCCTGGTAGGCTGCAGTCTAAGGGGTCGCTAAGAGTCGGACACGACTGAGCGACTTCACTTTGACTTTTCACTTTCATGCATTGGAGAAAGAAATGGCAACCCACTCCAGTATTCTTGCCTGGGGAATCCCAGGGATGGGGGAGCCTGGTGGGCTGCCGTCTATGGGGTCACAGAGTCGTACACAACTGAAGCGACTTAGCAGCAGCAGTCCAGTAAGTGTATTCAATGAATGTTTATGTAATTATGATTATAAATGATTTCTGGTTCTGTGAGTAAATCTGTTTCCAATGAAAATCATTGATGTGTGAAAAACATGGAGAGAATGTTTAAAATAATACTGACCTGTGGTCATCCTTCAATGTTAAATTTAGGCTAGTGGGACAACCCAAAATTGGAATAGCAAAATAAGTGCTTATAAAGCAAAGAGGAAAATTGAAATGGTAGTGCATATATGGTGTCCTGATTTTCAGACACTTTCATTGGTATGAGGATTAAATGAGTTAATCTGTGTGAAAGCTGCAAAATGCAAGAATTCTTAATTATTATATGTTAGGGGTTGGTAAACTTTTTGTGTCCAGATAGTGAGACGTTGGCTTTGTGGCCATATGATCTCTGTCAAAGCTACTCAACTCTGTCTGTGTAGCACAATAGCAGTTGTAGATAATACATAAAGGAATGAATGTACCTGTAATCCAATAAAACTTTATATAAAAACTCATGTAAAGTGAACTTAAACTGTGAGCCTTGGTTTGTTTGCACTTGCCCTAAAAAATAAAAAAGGCTTTGGACTTAAAAATGTATGTATATAATCAAGTGGACAGTGTTGGAAAAGCTAGATAATGTAAAAAAAAAAGAATGTCGTGAAAATTCTGTTAATTCAGTGTGAAATAATGTAGTTTTTGATCTTTTTTTTTTTTTCAAAATTGCCTTAGAAAATTTGCTTCATATGTTGTGATATTTGGCAGATACTTTCCAGCTTATGTAAGAAGAAATGCAGCATGTATTTGGAGCATGAAGAGTTACACTATTAACAAGACCTGCTATAATGCTTTTTCATATTTGAGTCTGTTTTATGTCTGTGTGTGCATGTGTTTAAGTTATAATTTTATAAGTAAATTTACCAAATGTGTAAATAAATGTAAAAGGCGACGTTCATTTAAATCTGCAAGTAATGAAAATATCATTAAAAGATGGACCTCCTGAGAGGAACCAAAAGAACAGATAATTACACTGACATATTCTTTTTTCCTCATGTCTTTTTCTATCGAGGTATATATTTCAAATGCTACTTATAAATAATTTGCTAATTTGAGGTAACTTTTATAAATGAATCGTGGATGTGACAGGAATCCTATGGTCCAAGTTGTTAGCCAACTCGTGCCTTTGCTTGCTTTCACATTTAAAATCTAATCTGTGAGAAGGAAGATAATTTGAGTTTGCCTAATTTAGTAATGCTAGATTAGGATAACAAATTCCAAAGCTACTACCGTTACCATCTCTTGCTTCTTTTGATATGTGATAGAGGTGGCCCCAAAGGGGGATATAAATTGTGTGCACCTATTGGTTACCTGTTGGAGTTAACAGTAGGAAAGGCGTAAGGATTAACAGTCCTGATTTTTGTGTAGGCTATCAACTAAGATACATGTCCCATTTTCCTGAGTGAGAACAGACTAAATGCAGTTATACTGAAAAGTTCTGATTTGATAGAGGTGATTGATGATATTAGTGCCACAGAATAACCCCATGTTAATGTTTCTGCTACTCTTTATGACTGCATTTGTTCTGTCTATTCTGGTGTTATAGTAACAGTTTTGTATGAGGGTGTTAAGCAAGTGTTCATAGGAAAATTGTATTGTCTTTTTAGAATTTATTCATCGAAAAAGTTGCTAGGTCCATAAGGAAATGATATTTAGATGATATATCAACAGAATTTCAACCAAGAATGAATAAGATTAATCTGTGTCTTCTTTATTAGTATTCAGCAGTCACTCACAGTTTTAGTTCCACGTGTCTGGCCTTTTTTGCATCACACTATATCATCAGTTCGAAGAGCAGCCTTGGAAACTCTGTTCACTTTATTATCAACACAAGACCAGGTAAGAACTAACTTGGTCTAAATAACTACAGTAATCTTGAAATTTTTAGAGATTAATTTTGTAAGATCAATCTGACCACCAGGTTACCCTTGCTTCAAATAAAGATCAGGAGAATGTTAGGGCTAGTAAAATTGGTATGGTGAGTATGTAGATACATAAGAATATAATCATCATAAGGGTAGAAATATTTTAATACTATTCTAGATTGTATTCCCAGCCCATGGAATATTGCCTAACACAAAGGTGGCTCTCAGTAAGTTTTTGTTGAACGAAAGATTGAATCATCCCTTCCTGTCAAAGATCATGTTATTCATTCTTTGCCTACTCTGTATGGTTGACAGTTGGATGGTTGGCAAAAACCATCCCAGGTTAGAAAGCTACCTGTGAAGCTCTGCAGTGTGACTTGAAAAGACTGATAATACAGTTGCTAGGCACTTACTTCCTTTTAAGGAATACTCAGTCTTAAGAGCATTTTATTTCCAAGGAGTAACACATTGAAATGCCTACAGAGAACCATCAGTTAATATCACTGTGTAAATAGAAATCTGTTATGAGCTGAGTAATCCTTGCCCTGTCTGTAAAAGGCTTCACATTCCTGTTTTAAAAATAGACTAAAGGTCAAACAAAATACTAGAATTTAGGGAAACATCATAAGGAATCCATTTCTTACGCTGTTACTTATAGGTGCTGCAGTTTGAGTGGTCTTTAAAAAACAATGGTTGATTTTTTTAGACAATATATTAATACTGTGGATAAACGTCTCTTTTGTGTTCACCAACCATGCATTCCTATGTGAATAAGGAATATTCCATGTAGACCTACTTTAATTTATAGCATGATATTGTGTTGCACTACCATGAATCAACATTTGTAAATTTCCTTCTGCATTATCTTTTTTGTCAGATCAGACTCTTCTAAGAAAAAGCTATCATGTCCATTTTATAAATATAATGCTTAGTTGATCAGGCATGGGTTCATATAAAAAACTGCTGGCATGGGTTCTGAGTTTTCACATTATTATTATTTTTTTTTGGTTTTGTGAGTTTTGCCTAAATGTTTTTGATGTAAATATTCTTAAATTCACTTTAGATAGACCTATTAAAATTATCAAATTTCTTCCCTTCATGTTGTTGTTTTCTGGGTTTTTTTTTTTAGTACACTTTACTTTTAGGAGCAATCTTAGGTTTACAGAAAAGCTGAGCAAAAAGTACACGGTTCCTATATGCCCCTACCCATATGCACAGTTTCCCCTTTAGCTAACATCTTGCATTAGTGTAGTGCATTTGTTGCAGTTGATGAACCAGTATTGATACATTATTAACTAAAGCCCACAGTTTACACTAGGGTTTACTCTTTATAGTGTAGATTCTATGGGTTGACATATGTACAGTGGTATGTGCTCACCATTCGAGTATCATAAGGAATAGTTTCACTGCACTAAAAAATGCCTGTGCTGCACCTATGCATTTCCACTTTTCCTCCCTTCAAAACCTTAGCAACCACGACTCTCTTATTGTTCTCATACTTCTGCCTTTTCCAGAATACCACATAGTTGGAGTTATGTCGTGTGTGGGCTTCCCTGGTGGCTCAGATGGTGAAGGATCTACCTGCAGTGCAGGAAACCTGGGTTTGATCCCTGGGTTGGAAAGATCCCCTGGAGAAGGAAATGGCTACCCATTCCAGTACTCTTGCCTGGAGAATTTCATGGACAGGGGAGCCTGGCAGGCTGCAGTCCATGGGGTGGCAAAGAGTTGGACACGACTGAGCCACGCACACATGTAGTATATTGCCTTTTAATAGTGGCTTCTGTTTCCTTTAGCATTACAAAATTAAGGTTTCTCCATGTCTTTTTTTATAACTTGGTAGTTCATTTCTGTTTATCACTTTGTAATACTGCATTGTATGGATGTGCCACAGTTCCATATATTCACCTATTAAAGGATAATTTCATTTCTTTCTGTTTTTATCAGTTTGAATGAAATTTTAAACATTTGTGTGCAGGTTTTGGTATGGGCATAGTTTTCAGTGCACTTGGGTAAATCTGAAGTGCACAATTGCTGGATCATATGCTAAGAATATATTTAATTTTATAAGAAAATGTCTTCCAAAAATGTCTGTACCAATTTACATTTCCACCATCAAGGAGTTTCTGTTGGTGTATATCCTCTCCCAGCATTTGATGTTGTCAGTGTTGTTGATTTTAGCCTTTCTAATAAGTGTGTAGTGGTATCTCACTATAGTTTAAATTTGAAGTTCTCTAATGATATATGATGTTGAACATCTTTTCATATGCTTATCTGTAGTAATTTTGTTTTGTTTTGCAAAACCATAAGACTTTATAAGGAAGATAGCCTGAATCTTACAACTTATCCCATCATAAGTATGTATGCATATATGCTTGTCTCTAAAACGTTTTTGTATAGAACCACAGTTAATAAGTTATTTATAAATTCTCTTTTTTTAAAAATTTATTTGCCTGTACCACATGGCTTGGAGGATCTTAATTCCTTGACCAGGGATGGAATCTGGGCCCTGGGCAGTTGAAGCATGAAGTCCTAACCACTGAACTGCCAGGAAATTCCTGAAATCTCACTTGTATTAGACTCTTTTATGACATACCTTGTCGTCTTTGAAGATAAATTGTTTAATCCTTGTGTCTTTATCTCTCATGTTAACATGTGAAAGTATTAGCAAGTCTGGATTCTCAGAGAGTATGAAATAAGAACTCTTAGGCAAACCAAATTAATTTTATTTGGTAATGACTTAAAATCAGGATGTAACTTTTTTTTTGGCTGAACAAAGAGCTTGACAAAGTGAAATAATTTATCATTTGTTTTTCCTTTTTTAAAAAAGTTTTTATTGGAGTTTAGTTGATTTATCATGTGTGAGCTTCTCCTGTGCAGCAAAATGAATCATACATATATATTCATTTTTTTAGCTTCTCTTCCCATGTAGAGCATTACTTGATTTTACTTTCTATAGACTGTATTTATTCATGCAGGTTTATATATGAATATGTATGTTTACCTGTGAATTACTTTACTGAAATGTCTAGATTAATTAGTGTTGATAACCACTATCTTTAATAGTGGTTTTAGTCAGAACTCAACTAGGAAAATATATTCTGGACATTAACCTCTAGTTTAGCCATATTTTGTTGACTGGGTAAGCTTTTCCATTCTGTTTGCATCAGAGTCACCTTCTGAGTCATTGAGAATTTTAGTACATAAAAGTATTGATTTTTATTTGAAAGGCAAGCATTAGCATGATGCTTATAAATTTAGCATGAAGATGTACATGAGATTGAGTTGGAATTTGGGGGCATGTTTAGTCCAGGATGTAAGAAAATTTAATGTATGCATATGTAGAGAAGGGAATAAAGACCAAAAAAACAGAGTTGACTGAGACTTTGGCATTTGAGAACATTAGCATAATTAGGTATTGGTCAGATTTTATAAAGGTATGAAAAGAGAGCAAAGTTTAAATATTTATCTGATTTTCAATAAATATTGGTTGGACAAATAAATAAAACAAGGCGTTTCGAGTTGTTTAATTATAGAATTGGGTTTTGTTTTTTGGCAGTGGGCCAAAATAGGATTTCAGATCAAATTAGTAGAGGAGCTGAGAACTCAGTATGATTCATAACTTTGTTGTAGCTTCTTTCCAGATTTTCTTCCCTGCAACCCCATATCATTTGATATGGTGATAGAAATGATGATACCTACTGACATGAATCAGGTGTTCACGGTAAAGGATAATCAGATTGCTGCTCCGCCCCACCCCGCCCCGCCTCAACATCTATACACTTTATGGGTGTGCTTGTGGGAAGATAAAAGAGGGGGCATAGCAAAATGGTGCTGGCAAGATCTTATCCCACCTAATACGTCAATTTTGCCAGTTAGGGATTTATTGCAATCCTACAATTGTGGAAAATTTTCCATATTACCAACTATTCCTTGTGACTTTGATTATTCTCATAATCAAGGTAGATTTGCTCAACAGTTATATTAGCTCCTACAATTTTCTAGATACTGATTGGTAAGGGAAAAGTTCTGTTTCCTTCTGTAGAGCTTAAAACAGGAAGCTAACCAAGACAGAAGAAGACAGCTACACAAGCGCTTATAATTACATGGTGGCCATTTTATAAAGCCATCATTACATAGTGAGGTAAGGATCTGGTAGGGGAAGCAGATGGTGCTGCTGGGTCCTTACTAGTGAGGTGAGTAAAGGTCAAGGAAATGTCTTGCTGAAAGTACAGTTGAGACTGAGACCTGAAGGATGAATGGAATTTAACCAGGTGAAGAGCAGGTTAACAGTCAGAGGAAGAGCATGTGTCAGACTCTGGGAGCAGGAGTGAGCATGGTGGCACTAAAGAGGGAGGGAAAGGAAACTGGTCTGGCTGAGGGACTGAGCGCAAGGGGATGCACCAAGCGTTGCACCTTGAGTTTGTAAATATAGTGACATGTCTGACGGTCTTAGTTTTGTTATCAGCGTTCCTTGTTCTGGGTTCCACAAAGGCAGAGTGAAGGCCAGAACACCAGTCTGGATAAAGGAGCTGTACAGAGACTGCCCCATTCTCTTTACACTAAATAAGTATCAATCATTCCCCTGAGTATTCCCACAGATGCCCACCCCTCCATCTGACCCTCATTATAAAAATGACATAAAGTGCTAATACTGTGTCAATTATTTAACATAAACCAAAATATATTTTTTAAAGCCCTCTTAAAACATGAATTATAACTTGAGTTGTAGTATAGCTTATAGTTAATTTAAACCTGGTAAAGTAAACAGTCTGTGGTAGGAATTTTTCTGTAATTTGGATTATACTCTGCTAGACTACTACTGAGGAGAAGGCAGTGGCACCCCACTCCAGTACTCTTGCCTGGAAAATCCCATGGACAGAGGAGCCTGATAGGCTGCAGGCCATGGGGTCGCTAAGAGTCGGGCATGACTGAGCAACTTCACTTTCAGTTTTCACTTTCATGCATTGGAGAAGGAAATGGCAACCCACTCCAGTGTTCTTGCCTGGAGAATCCCAGGGACAGAGGAGCCTAGTGGGCTGCCGTCTATGGGGTCTCACAGAGTCGAACACAACTGAAGCAACTTAGCAGCAGCAGCAGCAGCAGACTACTACTGAAGTCATCAAAACTTTCCAGACTTTGCCTAAGATTAGAAGGGAAATTTGTGACTAGTAGACTCCTAGTTAGTAGCATACTAGAAGTCCACTGACTATTTTTTTAAATTCTGGGATGGAAAATCCCAATGTCACTGTATCCCACTCCTAACCAATTCAGTTTAATAAACCGAAGACAGGCACAAAATTTATGAAACAGGTGAAGCAACTTTCAGATTTGCAAGAGGCAGGTGGTTTCTGGATGGGCCAAATTGTACTTAGTGATTTTTGGAGAAAATACTAACAGCTGAAGCATGTAACTTTTTGTAACTATGACTAAAAGGAGATGCTTGCACAATTGTTCAGATAGAACAGCTTCAGCTGTTTTCTCAGCTTTATTTTGTAACTTGTGTTTTCTGCTAGGCAGACTTTATGTTGTGTTGTTGGAGAAATCTGCATGTTTAAAAATACCTGTTCCTGTGATGATAGTGACCTGCATATTCTGGGTTGGATTTTTTGTTTGGTTGGGCTTTTGGTTTCTCTTTTATTTTTTAAATTTTATTTTCCTCTTTATTTATTGACTTGACTTTATAAAGCAAAATTAAACAGAAAATACAGAGTGCGCATCCATATACCTCCTGCCCTGCCCCAAATAGCTGCTCCCGCCATCAACGTTGCACACCAGAATGTTACAGTTAGTGAACGAACGTTGACATGTCATTATCAACCAATCCATAGTTGTATTAGGCTTCACTTTTTTTTTCCCCAGGCTGTGCCACATTGCTTACAGGATCTTAGTTTCCTGACCAGGAATTGAATGTCCGCCCTTGGCAGTGAAAGCACTGTCCTAACCACTGGACCTCCAGGGAGTTCCCTTGGCTTCACTCTTAATGTTGCGTGTTCATTTTACTGATTTTCACAGATGTGTGATGATCTTTCCATTATTATATCTTACAGAATAGTTTCTCTACCGTAAAACACCCTGTGTTCTTTCATTCATTTATTCCTTTGGTTGTTTTTTAAATAATTATAAAGTAGAATTTACTAGAGTAACAAAGTTTATAGCCTGAGAAGACTACTACAATTTATATTACATTCACTATTTATTAATATGGGGGAAAAAATCTTCATCTGTAGGTATGGCTTTGGGATCTACAAGCAACTGTTTTGATTTCCAGTGATGAGGTTAGGGGTAGATTAAGAGAATTGGTAAATATGGCAGGGGAAATGAGAAGAAATCATAGGAGAGTAATATTAAATTATTGGCTTAGTACTGTTACAGCTTTCCTAATTGTGCCTGTTCTCTCTGCTGAGGAAAGGAGAACTTTTCTTCTTTCCAATGTCCCTTTCCCTTTCAATGAAAAGTAGTTCTTTAAGGCATCCCCTGTCAGTGAGTAGGCTCCCCCGAGCTGATGATTTTGCAGTCTATTTTAAATTTCTTTCAAGCCATTTTGAGAAATGTGAAAAAAAGAAGACCAGGGTTATTAATTTCCTACTGGCAAGAGAACTATAGGTAGCTTTCTGAGTTATGCATTATCCCTAGACCTCACTTTCTGGAAATTCAGTTAAACATTTTCCAAATTTCTCTTCAGTCTCTTCCAGACAGTTCAGTTCAGTCGCTCAGTCGTGTCCAACTCTTTGCGACACCATGAACTGCAGCACGCCAGGCCTCCCTGCCCATCACCAACTCCCTGAGTTTACCCAAACTCATGTCCATTGAGTCGGTGATGCCATCCAACCGTCTCATCCTCTGTCATCACCTTCTCCTCCTGCCTTCAATCTTTCCCAGCATCAGGGTGTTTTCAGATGAGTCAGCTCTTTGCATCAGGTGGCCAAAGTATTGGAGTTTCAGCTTCAATGTCAGTCCTTCCAGACCCAGGACTGATCAATCTCCTTTAGGATGGACTGGTTGGATCTCCTTGCAGTCCAGGGGACTCTCAACAGTCTTCTCCAACACCACAGTTCAAAAGCATCAATTCTTCTATGCTTAGCTTTCTTCCAGACAACATAGTTTTTATTTTTAAAAAATTGTGGAAGGATGTGATATTAAGTACTGTGAACTAGTTAATAAAATTTTTAGTTCATGAGATTACTTTTCTACAATTCTGAGCATACAATCGATTTAGTTAAGCACCATTGGATTGCTTGATTTGGGTGGGCTTTTGATTTGTTGAGAAATTCCTTAGATTGAGGTTTTAAACCTGAGCTTAAAGAAATCCCTGAAGCTGAAAGCAAAACATTATACATAAGTATGTAGATAAATGTATTTTTCTAAGAGAAGATTGTGCATAGTCTTTCCCCAATTTTCAGAGGGTCCTTAACCCAAAATAAATTAGGAACTTTGGCTTTAATTTTGTAGTGAACTCAAAGTTGAATTTTCTAGATTGGATATCATCTCACAGTTCTTTTCTTGCATTAATGATGAGCACATACAACTTAAGCTGATTATCCAACACAACTGTAGTGTGATCATTTATCAAATTTCCCTGACAGAGCAGTGATACACAATGAAACCAAAGAGTTGTCACTGGTTAGAGCTTACTCCCATATACAGGATGCTTTCAGTTTATTAGAAGCAAAATTCAGTGTTGTTAATCATACAGACTTTCTCCAGATTCCTAGAGACTGTTGCCATTTAATTTCTCCAAATCATTGGAATAATACGGTGTTTTTGCTCAGAATCTTGTCAAAATTTATCAACAGTTGAACGTTTTTGATGAAGTCATAACAGTCTTTTCATGGTAGTACTTCTGTTATTTCACTTAAAACTTTTAAAATAAGCTAACACTGCAGAATTACGTTATAATTTTGATTTTGCTTTTGTTTTTAGAACTCTTCATCTTGGCTTACACCTATCCTTCCTGATATGCTTCGACACATATTTCAGTTTTGTGTTTTAGAAAGCAGCCAGGAAATTCTGGACCTCATTCACAAGGTATGTGGTGAATATATCTGTACTCCTTTTCCCAGTACCTTGGTAGATGTTAAAAATTTTTTTTCAAAATTCTGTACAGTTGTTGATCAGGGATTTAAGAAGTTAGAAATCATCCAAGACATTTGAATAGTCTGGAGATCAAGGAAATAGACTTTTTATGGGTTATAATGGTTAAGTCCTAGTTAGTTGTGTGACCCAGTAGGCAGGTGTTTTAAGCACTTTCTTCATAGCCTCAATACAGAAAATTAAAAATGAAGAAAAGACAACTTTTTTCCATCACTTATTTTGCTTTCTATCAGGATGCTTATCTGTCCTATAGAGTATCTTGGGATTTATTGGTAATCATAATTCAGACTTGCACTTTTTCCTTTTATTTAGGAATATTGGTCATATGTGTTGGAACCTATAAAGAATAGCCACTTGATATGTTTAATAATATTTACGGGAGGAAATGGCATTGTTGTACCTTTAATACCTGTTAACGTAGTCTTGAATCATTGGCCTCTGAAGTGGCTCATTGTTAACAGCTGTGGGTTAACATTGGTGGTGTTTCTACATGGTGGCCCTAGCCCATTAATGTTAGGCATCAAGAAAAGTGCTTCAGGGCTTCCCTGGCACACTGGTAAAGAATCCACCTCCGATGCAGGAGACTTGGGTTCCATCCCTTATCAGGAAGCATCCCACATGCCTCTGAGCTGCTAAGCCTATGCGCCACAACTGAGCCTGTACCCTAGAGTCTGGAAGCCACAACTACTGAGCCGAGTGCTCTAGAGCCCTGCTCTGCAACAAGAGAAGCCACTTCAGTGAGAAGCCCCTGCAGCACCAAGGACCCAGCACGGCCATAAATAAATAAATAAATAAATAAATAAATAAATAAATAAATAAAATTTTTTAAAGTGCTTTATTGAGTAAGATCATGAATCAAGATTTACATTGTTTTTAATTTATACTAGGATATTACTCTGGTATATTACTCTGATATGGCTTCCCTCATAGCTGAGTTGGTAAAGAATCCATCTGCAATGCAGGAGACCCCAGTTTGATTCCTGGGTCGGGAAAATCTGCTGAAGAACGGATAGGCTACCCACTCCAGTATTCTTGGGCTCCCTTTGTGGCTCAGCTGGTAAAGAATTTGCCTGCAATGTGGGAGACCTGAGTTCAGTCCCTGGGTTGGCATGATCCCCTGGAGAAGGGAAGGACTACCCACTCCAGTATTTTGGCCTGGAGAATTCCATGGACTGTAAAGTCCATGGGGTCACAAAGAGTTGGACACAACTGAGTAACTTTCACTACTCTGATATGTTGGATATTACTAAGATATTACTCTAGCATATACTAAGGGTATTACTTCTCTAAATTTAGCAGGAGCTGTTATATATTGAAGCATGTATTGAATATAGGAATGCATATAGAGCTTTATGATACAAAGAAAGGATTCCAGATATTTACTGAAATTTTGATAACTGTTTTTATGGGTATTTTCAAAAATGATTTTCGTAAAATACTGAGGAAAATACTTTGTATTCTTTTTTAAAAAACTTTCTTTTGTATTACTTTTTTTAGTATACAAACTTATCTACCCTAAAACAGTATTTCAAAGTAAGCCTATTTGTTGAATTTTAAAATTAATTTTTGTGCTATTTCCTACTTTTCTTTTTCAATTCAGTATCACTAAAAGTATTAGGTTTTATTAGGCCTTGCTAGAAAAATTTCATTTTCTTGTTCCCTTCTCATTCTGCAGGTTTGGATGGAATTGTTGAGCAAGGCTTCAGTTCAGTATGTGGTAGCGGCTGCTTGTCCATGGATGGCTGCGTGGCTTTGCTTAATGATGCAGCCTTCTCATTTACCTATTGATTTAAATATGTTGCTGGAAGTAAAAGCTAGAGCCAAAGTAAGTGTAGAGGAACATAATGTATTTGTATGTTCAATTCATAATTATTAATACAGTAACTGTTAAGAAACCTGTATTGCTTTATTATAAGTGTGATATTATTATTGTAACAGAAGGAAAAATTATTTTATTGGAACCCTGACAAAATGCATAGTAATTTTTATCCATTAAAGTTTTGTGAAAAAACTGTATTCTAGTGGAATTGTAACAAATGAGATTATTTTTTATGTTGTCTATCAAATGTTAATGGTAAATCTTTAATTACTGTTTTCTCTGCTTATTCACTTAGGAAAAAACAGGTGGTAAGGTGCGCCAGGGCCAGAGCCAGAGTAAAGTACTTCAGGAGTACATTGCAGGTGCAGACACCGTCATGGAAGACCCCACCACCAGGGACTTTGTTGTTATGCGGGCCAGAATGATGGCAGCCAGGTGAGTCTGCGTAAATTCAAAGTCGTTTACCCGAAAGGCTCCTCCCACGCGTCTGTCAGTCCTTCCTCCATCATGCTAGAGGAAGAAAAAATTAAAAAGTGAGAAAACGTTTTTCATTCTTTTGAGGTTTTAAAAATAAGATTTGTATTTTTTTGGTGCACATATACTTCAATATTTAAGCTTAGGTGAAGTCATCTTAAATGGCAGATACTAAAATTTGTTTCTGAAGGCAACCCAACAATTGCACAGTCCGCAACAAAATTTGAACATCTAGGCCACATAACTGTGTTTTCAGGTCTGAAAATCTCCTTTGTTTGTTTTGTTGTTTTAGTTGCTAAGTCATGTTCGAATCTTTGTGACCCCCCTGAGCTTTTGCCCTCCAGGTTCCTCTGTCCATGGGATTTCCCAGGCAGAAATATTGGAGTGGTTTGCCACTTCCTTCTCCAGGGATTTGTATTTTTTTTATGAAGATAAGATAGGAGTTAAGTCTTGCCTGGGAAAAGTTATAGCTTCAGTAGGGGAAACTTTTTTATAAAGTAATTTTATAATTATATAAAGTAATTTTATAATTTTGTAAAGTTATTTTTATAGTAACTTCTTTTTTTCTCCCTCTTAGGTTGTTAGGAGCCCTTTGTTGCTGTATTTGTGATCCAAGTGTAAATGTGGTAACCCAAGAAATTAAACCAGCTGAATCCCTTGGCCAGTTACTACTCTTCCATTTGAACTCCAAATCTGCCTTACAGAGAATTAGTGTAGCTTTGGTAATCTGTGAATGGGCGGCTTTACAGAAGGTAAGATTTTGCCCCCAAATAAAAAAGACAATCTAAACTAGGTTCCATTAGCTATTAGGATTCTTTTCATTGTATTTTACAAACAGAAAAGTGAAAATTTTCTCTGTAAAAAATATTGAACATTTATAGAAAAGTATTCCAAGTTATACTGAAACATTGTTTCTCTCTCATTTGCCTTTAACCCTAGCCCCCCAGTTTTGTACCTGAGAACTACAAAACATAAGAGGCTTTGAGAGCTAGAAGTCCATTTGTATGAGTAGTAGCAAGGGCAGATTTTTGGTCACAGGAAGAATAAAATCAGCACATTTAAACCCAAATCTTTGTATTTCCAAATAAACCATTCCCTTGCAGCCCCTTTAATTTTTAACTTCTAGTAAGATGTATTGATTTTGTGTAAGACTTGCTTCTGTAAATCAAAGAAACTTCCTGCTGGCTTTGTTTATTCCATTGACTGGAATTCTGGAAATTTAACTGTCTGCACTTGCTGTGAGAGTTGCTTTTTACTGCCTCTTAACAGTTTGTCAAAGCTGTGTCTAAAAGTAATTGAGCCATGCTCTATTGCAACTGAAACCCCAGCTTTGCCTCTGGAAAGAAGCAAGGCTCATCTGTTTTTAGGCAGGACATGGTGTGCTGGAGAGGCAGTGATGCTGTGTTTTTGTGCCTCTCAGACTCAGCAGCAAGTGTTGACAGTTCGGTTTCTGGACCCTCACAGAGCTTCTCTGGACTTACTCTGTGAAGCCCAGGCTGATCACCCAGATCCCACAGAATCCCTCATGGCTCACCACTGAGGTCATTCCCCCTCTGGTTGGGGCAGGCAACAACCAGAGAGAGTGGGAAGGGTTAGTTAAATTTGGGGGCAGGTGAGTAGCTTTTAAATTATATATCCATTTCTACAGTATGGCATGTGAAACTATGGGTTCAATTGTTAAGAAATCTAATGAGTTTTTAAATAACATTTTTTAGTGCATGCTAAGTGTTCTTTTCTGACTGATTTCTTTTTACAGTTGTATATTTTTAAATCTGTCTTGGAATAAATTCAGAATAAAGTAAGAGTAATCAGGTGGAAAATTTAATGGAATTGTAATAGTTCCATGTGCATGTTCTGTCGTCATTCATATTAAAATTTTAGAGTAGTTCGGGTGTGTTACCTTTTCTCTGTGAAACTAACTATGTTCTGGGAGATAACAGAATATAGATTCAAAAACAATAGAAATGTAGACTTGGTAGTTTGCAAGTGAAGATTATGCATTTCTAGAATTACATTTACATATTTGCCCTGAATATTTGTTGTCTGTTACATTTTAGGAGTGTAGAGCTGTTACCCTAGCTGTGCAGCCACGTTTACTTGATACCCTTTCAGAACATTTGTATTATGATGAAATTGCCATTCCATTTACACGAATGCAAAATGAGTGTAAACAACTTATTTCATCATTAGCTGATGCACATATTGAAGTTGGTAATAGAGTAAACAACAACGTTTTTACAATCGATCAAGCTAATGACCTGGTGAGTAAAGAAATAACTTTCTTAATTTTAGAGCATAAGATAAGAAATTTGTCAATGTCATGTTTACCACAAAAACACTTAATTTGTTGAATCTGTTTGTGGCTTGGTAGCCTATCACATATTCAGAATAAAGTAAGAGTAATTAGGTGGAAATTTTAATGGAATTAAATTCCCTTTGGAAAGGTTATTTCATTGTATTGACTTTTCTTCAAACAAGAGAATGGGGAAGGGATTTCTTAAAAAAAAATCTCAGCTTTGACAAACCAATACACCTTTATTAGAAAAAGCTGTTGCCTTTTGTCATTTCTCAGTTTTGCCTAAGACTGGCAGAGTATAGGGGTAAAAAAAAGTTTCTGAGTATTTTCTTCTCCCCCTTCCTAACTTATAGTGAACACATTCAAACATAAGAGAATTATACAATTAATACTCAGATACCAACCAACTAGATTCCAGTTAACACTTTACTAAATTTGCTTTATCATATATGTATTAATTGCAATATGCAACCATTAATTCATATTTTTAATGTATTTCTAAATAAGTCGCAGACAGCTATCAGTACACCTCAACTAAAATTCAGGGTTTTCCCTTTTTCTGCTCTTTTTTGTGTTATTAACTAAAATTTAGTTTTTATGGTGATTTGCTCTTTCTTTGAGATAAAACCTATGTTCTATGAATTATACAGATCTTCAATGGAATATATGATGAATTTTAACAGAAATGTATACCTTTGAAACCCAAACCTCTGTCAAGATAGAGCCAGTGCCATACCCACTTCCCAGTCAATCTCCTGCGCTCAGAGAACCCTAGTTCTGGTTTCTCATGCACCATAGATTACTTTTGCCTGTTCTTGAATTTCATATAAATGGAACCGTACACTCTGTGCTGTTCACTGTAAGGATTTTTTTCAGCATGATGTTTTTTAAAATCATCTGTGATGGTATATGTATCAGTAGTTCACTCTTTTGTATTGCTGAGTTTTCTTTCATTGTATAAACTTGCCACATTAAGTGTAAGCCCTTCTTCTCTTAATGAACACTTGGGCTGCTCCAAGTTTTCAGCTGTTCTGAACAGAGCTGCTATAAACACTTTTGTATAAGCTTTTTTTAAGACATGTTTTCATTTCTCTTGGGTAAATACATAGTAGAATTGCTGGGTCATAGGCTGAGATGTTTATTTAGTTTTATAAAAAATTGTAGTTTCCCAAAAGTGGCTATATCATTTTACTTTCTAATCAGCAATATATGAGAGTTTTGGTTGCTCCACATCATCACCAACAGTTGGTGCTGGTCACTCCTTGTAATTTTTGCCTTTCTGGTGTTTGTGTGACAGTGGCATTGTGGTTTTAACTTGGCATTTCCTTGATGACTATTATAAGTGTAACACTTTTTTATGTCTTATTCACCATTTGTTGATTTTCCTTTCCAAAATGTGTGTTCAGCTCTTGTCTATTTTTAAGTAGGTTGTCTTATTATTGAGTTGTAGGAGTTTTTTTTAATATATTTTAGATACCAATCGTTTATCATGTAGATGCTTTCAGAACATTTTCTCCCAATATGAGGCTTGCTTTGTCTTTGAATGAGCAGGTATTTTTAAGTTTGATGAAGTCTAGTTTATCAGTTGTTTTCTTTTATGGTTATTGTGTTCTGTGATCTAAGGTACCTTTGCTTATCTCCAAGTGGTGAAGGTATTCACACACCTTTTCTTCTAAAGCATTGTAGTTTTAATGTTTAATCATCCATATTTATGTTTATATATAGTGCTAAATAGAGACTGCATTGTTTCATATAGATACCTAATTTTTTCATTGTCATTTATTGAAAAGATATTCATACTGTTTGTCTCTGTACGCCAGCAGCAGTGTTTTCATTGTTGTCTCTTTGTATTTAGTAAGTCTTTGAGGTTAGGTTGTGTGAAAGAGTTCTTCCTGAGTTATAGAATCAGAAGTTCAGCTACTTTACATGAATTAATCCTGTGAAGGAGCATATTTCATTTCTTATCCCCCTTTCTTATTAAAAAAAAAAACCACAATGTAGTTGAAATTGTTTTTGGTCTCACCTGTGAGAAAAAGCTATAATTGCTCCAGTCTTCTTTATTGTTTTTATATAATTTCTCCTTTTTTGCCTCCCCTTCCCCATGTTTTGCTTTCTTAGAATAAAATCTCAATTTTTCTTTAAGGTCTGGGGTCCCTTTTTAGTGTTTCTGACAAGATTTTTTTTAAGCTATTACATGGCCTCTTAAAGCTTTTCTTATTCAGACCTTAGTCCCTAGTGGAACTACTGTTCTGTTTCATCAATTTCCTTAGTCCAGTGGTTTTAACCTAGGATATCAGAGTCTCCAGAAGAGCATATTTGAGGGAAGAACAGTTTTAAAAGATTAATCTTGGCCCTGGCTAAGAGTTGTTATTTGTATCTTTCTTTGTATTCCTATTTTTCTCTTACCTGCCAGAAACAGGCACTTCTGACGGTCTTCCTGTGTCTCTCACCATTCGCATAATTTAGTTCTTATCCATGGGCTGTACTGTCTTCTCTTGCTCTTTTGTGTTCTTCAGTTAGGCATTTTTGTTTGGATATCTCACTGTCATTTCAAACTTAACACCACCAAAACTGGAATTTATTTTTTAACAGAAAATAGCCCTTTTTATCCACAATCTCAAATCTTGTTAACATTTCCTTTCAGAAAGTTTCATGTGTTTATTCTTTCTCTGTTTCCATCACTACAACCCAGTCAAAGGCCTTATTATTTTATGACTAGGGCCTGACTCATCTCTAAGGCTCCAGGCAGTCTCTGGTTCATTTCACCCTGCCTGCTGTGCCAGACTAGTGAAGTTCTTAGTGCCATTCTGAACATATCCCTCCCCTACTTAAAAAGCATTATTCTCTTTTTCCTTGATTTTGGTTTTTTCCTTTCTTACCTTCAGCACCACCTCTAAACTCCCCATCTCTTTTCTCATTATTTCTCAAACTTCCTCCACTTTAGCCTAGTTAGTTTTTCTCTTGCAAAAGTACACCACCCTTGTTCACTTTCGTTGCTTCACTTATTCTCTCTTCCATGTCTGAACACCTCTTCCCTTTGCCAAAAGTTCCCTATGCTCAACCCTCTGTGCTCATACCAAGTTCATTTTTTGACACTCTTTCATCTAAGCCCTGTGCTTAAGCCATGATGACTGCTGTCAGCTCCTTGAACAGTGCCTCGACTTCCACTCACTACCTGAACTCTTTTTTCCAAGATGTCCTCATAACTCCGGACTGGACTTGTTTAAAAACCTAGCGTAAGTGTTAACTGCCTCTAGCAAGCTTTCGTTGCTTTTGTCACCTGAGAAGAGTTAAGCTGCTCTTGTGCTACCGCAGCAATTTGCACTTAGCTTAGCTTCATGTTATATTGTCTTTGTCTACCTGTGTATCTCCCACATTAGTCTCAACGTTTTTTTGAGTGTAGAAAGACATTGGTTTTACTCATATTTAAGCTGCCTATAATCATTGAAAACTGACAGAAGCATAGTGTATTTAGGACAGTGTTTTTAAACTTTTAGTAGTGAAACCCTGTTTCAAATAATCTTATGCAGAGCTTGAACATACAAAGCAGACGAAGCGAAGTGGAGAATATAAGCTAGAAGTGGCATATGATCATGTTTGTTTGTAGAGAACAGACCACAATCAAACAGATAAAACTCAATTTAAAATCTTTCATATTTTATAGTGATAAAAGATCTTAAAGTCTTTCATAGTTTTAGTGATAAAGGAAGATCTTAACTGTGTGTCTGTTGTGCTTCTCATAATAAAAGTCTGGTATTATCAGTCTTGCCCATAAGAAAGTTGATCATTTCTAAGTCTGAAAAATTGCGTTATCCATTTTTAAAAAGTTAGGTTCTTTAATGTTACAGACTTTTCTGACCAACATTGATCAGACTGGATCCATTTATAGACTTTTTATGATTCCAGTTATTATCAAACAAGACTATTTTTGTTACGTAAGCCATCATACTATCTTTAAATGGTAATTTTAAAAACGTGCACACAAAATCTTGTACATAAATGTTCATAGCAGCATTATTTGTAATATTAACTAAGGTGGAACCAACCCAACCATTCATCAGCTAATGAATGGAAGAATCCAATATGGTATACCCATGTAGTGTAATAATATTTAGCCAAAAAAAGGAATGAAGTAATTATACATGGTAAAACATCAGTGAACCTTTAAAGATGCTAAATGAAAGAATCTGGTCATAAAAGACTATACATTAGTTTATATGAAAATGTCCAGAATAGGCAAATCTGTGAAAATAGAATGTAGATAAGTGGTTACATAGGATGGAGGAAATGAGGTGTTACTACTAATAGGTATTGAGTTTTATTTTGGAGATGATGAAAACGTTCTAAAATTGTGGTGATGATTGTACAATTCTGAATATAGTAAAAACCATTGAACTGTACACTTTGAGTATACTGTATGTGAGTTACATCTCATTAAGTTGTTTTAAAAAGATACAATGAACAGTCTTTTAATGGAGCTTGTAAAGTAGTCTGATGCCACAGTCGTAGCTTTAAGCAGTTCTTGGTAATTAAAGAACTAACAACTGTTATACCATTCTCAAAGAATTGATTTATGTTTGCTCAGTGTTATTTCACCAAAGTACTATGTGGGCATTATGTGTTGATTTTTCACTCAAACTTAAATATAAGAAGTCTCTGAAGAGATTGTGTCTTTCTTAAAAAAATATAATACAATGTTAAATTAAGTCAGATTAAAATAAAGTTTACTTGGAAGGTTTTAGACATTTAGTTTACTGAATACTAAAATGTACTAGTTATTGTAGAATTTACAATTGAAACAGAAAGCTTGCTGTCTTCCCTTTAAGAATTTATAGGCTACTTGGGGTTGATGTCATTAATGATTCTTGATTTCTCTCTTCAATAGGTCACTACTGTTTTTAATGAAGTCACATCATCCTTCAGTTTAAATCCTCAAGTATTACAGCAGTTAGATAGTAAACGACAGCAGGTCCAAATGACAGTCACAGAGACCAACCAGGAGTGGCAGGTGTTGCAGTTGAGAGTGCATACGTTTGCTGCATGTGCAGTTGTGAGCTTGCAGCAACTTCCGGAGAAATTAAATCCTGTTATAAAACCATTAATGGAGACAATTAAAAAAGAAGAGAATACGCTAGTGCAGAACTACGCAGCTCAATGGATGGCCAAACTACTTCAGCAGTGCACAACAAGGACTCCCTGTCCCAATTCAAAAATTATTAAAAATCTCTGTAGCTCACTTTGTGTGGACCCATATCTAACTCCTTCTGTCACATGTCCAGTACCAACACAAAGTGGCCAGGAAAATTCTAAAGGTATATATCTAAACCTTTATTTGGGGTAGAGAAAGAATTAACCATTTAAATTTGTTTACAGTTATCTATAGGTGTATTAAGCAAAATCCAGTTTATGTTGGAGCTTTTTACCATTTTGAGAGAATTTGTACTTATTGCTATTAAAATCACAGCCCTCTTGACTCAAGTTTTTTTATAAAAGACCTGATATCTTTGAGGTCTGTAAGTTCTCACATTTAAGATGACTAAATCCTATAAGACAGGTATTAACCCTTAACTTCCCTTTCAAGATCATCATTATAGGGTTTACTGTTAACAGGGCTAGAAAACTAAACTGCATCCAGTGGTGATTGAAAGTTCTTCCTATAAAATTCTGTTTTCTCTAATTTAGTACATGTCTTATGAGATAACTGGGCTCTGTTATCAAATAGTGTTTAAACAGCTTTTCTGTTTTCCTCCAGAAAATCTATACGTAAAGTAGTAACTGCTCTTTGTAGTCTAGTCTCAAGGACCAATGTTTTGTCACATGCCTTAGTCCTAATTTCCTCCCATCCCCTTCCCTGCGGGCTAGTTGAGGCAACAATATTTTGCATTGGTTGGTGTTTCTGAATTCATGGTTACTCAGAGAAGGCAGTGGCACCCGACTCCAGTACTCTTGCCTGCAAAATCCTATGGACAGAGGAGCCTGGTAGGCTGCAGTCCATGGGGTCGCTAAGAGTCGGAAATGACTTGAGCGACTTCACTTTGACTTTTCACTTTCATGCATTGGAGAAGGAAGTGGCAACCCACTCCACTATTCTTGCCTGGAGAATCCCAGGGGATGAGAGAGCCTGGTGGGCTGCCATCTATGGGGTTGCACAGAGTCGGACACGACTGAAGCGACTTGGCAGCAGGATAGACATTTTGTTTTTTAAAGAGGACTTAACTTGCAGTATTTTTTAATGTGTTTTTTTTAATGCCTGGAAACAGTAACTCATTTTTAAAGAATTAATGTACTTTTAACAGAAGGAGGTACAGTCAGCCTTGCGTTAGATATTTCTGGTTGTTAAGAGGATTCTGCAACCTTAGTTGTATGAAGTATGGTCCTATGCAGATCAAAATGTTTAACTTAATGTTGCAAATTACTGATTTTTGTGATCATTTCATTGTCTAGAGAAAATATCATTGGCCTATAAAAATTGAGGCTTAAAAGACAATTTTAAAATGTGTTGTATCTTTTGGACCAGGAAACCTTTGGTTGGAGGTTATATACTTTAAGGATTATGTGACTTTTTTCCTTAATAGGATCCAACTCTGAAAAAGATGGAATGCATCATACTGTCACCAAGCACCGGGGTATAATTACACTCTATCGGCATCAGAAAGCTGCTTTTGCTATCACAAGTAGGCGAGGTCCTACCCCCAAAGCCGTCAAAGCTCAAATAGCAGATCTTCCTGCAGGAGGTAGTGGAAACCTCCTTGTTGAACTTGATGAGGTAAATAGTTTTTCTTCTTTGAATACTCTGATTTTAAAACAAAATTTCTTACAGATTGAGAGCTAAATTGTCCTATCAGCTTCTAGAATTACATTTTTAAGTGAATGAACTGGGGCTAATAAGTTTTTGGAGTACTCCAGCAACAAGAGTTCAGAAAAACTACAAACTTCAAATTTCTCAAGCTTCTTATTTTTACCAGTTTAGTTTTCTGATTATCTTCCTAGCAAGAAACCCTCTCCATAGTGGGTGTATAAGTCATTCATGAATGTGAACTAATTCACTCCTGTAACAGTGACTACGGAGATGTTAAGTAATAGTGAAAGCTAACTTTTCTCAGTCTTATCAGTGTTAGGAATTACTGTTGATATTCAGAGGATAAGTTTATAATGTCAAATAACTTGTTACCTTTTAGTCAACTTGAAATTTATTAATTGTGTGATGTGAGGATCTAAATTTATTTGCCCATAGGAACAACCAGTTATCCCACCATTGGATCTTTTCATCCGTAGTTGATGATGATGGCTCCTCTGTTATTTATCCTGCTTTCCTGTATTTAAAGATCTCCGTGGGCTTTCTATTCTGTTTCATTGATCTACTTGTTCTACAGTACAGTTTTTAAAGACAATTAAAAAAAATGCTTGGTGGGACTTCCCTAGTGGTCCAATGGTTAAGACTGCCTGCTTCCAGTGCAGGTTTGATCCCTGGTCAGGGAACTAAGATCTCACACTGCTGTGTGGCTGAAAAAAGAAGAAAACTGTTTTTTAACTGTCTGGTTTTGAAAAAATCTTACAGTCACATTTTTAACAGTGGAATTCTCTAGGTAGCTCTACTGGTTGCAAGACATAGGAACTTACCTGAGTTGAGCAATAAACTATCAGTGCTAAAAGACATGTGTTTCTAATATATTTCTGTAAAGTATAGGCCTATTTTTATTTTTTTAACCCAAAATCTTATTGTCTATATTCCTTTAAAAATACTCTGTGAATGAAGACTTTTTCACTAACTATATTATTCTCATGTTAATTTTAATAAAAAATGTATACTTTGATGATTTGCATAGTTCCTTCACTTAAAAATATAATTTTATCTTTCTGGGGGGACTTTTTTTGTATTTAATTATTATGAAATTACTGCTACGTATGAGGTTATATTAATCTTGTTAAATTAAACAGATGCTTACAGTCTGTCTCTTGAAAGTGAAAGTCACTTAGTCATGTTCAACTCTTTGCAACCTCCTCGTGGACTATACAGTACATGGAATTCTCCAGGCCAGTATACTGAAGTGGGAAGCCTTTCCCTTCTTCAGGGGATCTTCCCAACCCAGGGATCGAACCCAGGTCTCCCGCATTGCAGGCAGATTCTTTACCAGCTGAGTCACAGGGGAAGCCCAAGAATACTGGAGTGGGCAGCATATCCCTTCTCCACGGAATCTTCCTGACCCAGGAATCAAACCGGGGTCTCCTGCGTTGCAGGCAGATTCTTCACCAACTGAGCTATCAGGGAAGCCATGCTATCCCTTAAGCAAATATAAATAAGGGCAGGTCATGGTAAGTTTCTTTGGGATAGAGAGAAGAAGAAAACATGTTACTTAGGACTATCTCTAGAAACAGCATGTATTCTATTTCTTTTCTCCAGCCCCCCAAAAGTATTTTATTTTGGATGTAAAAATCTAGCTCAGGATTTTTTGCCTATGTAAATTTATTGAGAGGTGTTTTATAGTTATAACATGTCCAGTAATTGTTTCATTGGTTAATGGTAACACTGAATTCTTAACACTGATTTTTAAATTCTCTTAATAACATTTTGAAAGCATTATGCTTTTTTCTGAAATCTTGTTTTCACCTAACATTTAATTTTTAGGCCCAGAAGCCTTACTTGGTACAGCGGAGAGGAGCTGAGTTTGCCTTGACAAATATAGTGAAGCATTTTGGTGGTGAAATGGCAGTGAAGTTGCCACATCTCTGGGATGCAATGGTTGGCCCACTGAGGAATACAATTGACATACATAATTTTGGTGTGTACATATTTTTCCGAGTTGGGATTTAAACAGATTTCAGTGTGTATCCATTACATATGTCTTTATAAAATAACGATGCCTGTGCCTGTTTATCCCAGGCCAGCTGGTAAGTTTTTAAATAGAAGGTTGGTTAAAACATTGATTTTCATGTCATTTTGTATACTTTTCTTGCTTTTTACTTTTCCTGTTATGTATTTAGAAAGAGATTTGAAATGGATCATTATATTAAGCTTCTTTGGTTCTTTAGGAGTAGCACTTCAGCAGTTAAATTAAGGATGTCGTAGTTCATTTTACGTTATAAAGCAAAAGAGACTCTCCCACAGTAGCTGGGGGGTGCTAAGACTTTTTGTAAGCTCTGAATTTTGAAAAACTATTTGTAAGGTAATACGCACTTAAATCAATGTATCTTAATAGATGGAAAGTCCCTCTTGGAAAAGGGAGATGGCCCTGCCCAAGAACTGGTGAATTCTCTGCAAGTTTTTGAAACAGCAGCAGTGTCAATGGATTCTGCGCTTCATCCCCTGGTAACTAACTAATGCAAGTGTAGTTTTTTTCCTAATAAAATGAGTAGCCTTATTAGAAAGTCTTGGGCTTGAATGAAAAGTGCAACTGTGATGTCATCCCTTATGATTTCATTTTCTTTTAGATGCTGTAACTAGATTCCTTCTTCCTGACAGCTTAACTCTTCCAGGCTTTGAGGCAGAGCTGGGTGTGTGACGAGAGAAAACCCACTCTGAGAGCTCAGAGTACAGGGCAGTAGGAACAGGGCTCTGACGCCCTAAAGCCAGCTGCAGACAGAAAAGAAGGCTGCATCCCTGTTCATCTGCACCGTCTGAATAATACAGTCCAGGAACAGGAGAATACAGATGATAAGATCGCTTCCCTAGATAAATGTAATGGTAGGAGGGAGTTCCCTTTCTGAGATGAAACTAGTCAGTGGCAGAGATAGAACATGGGTTTATTTTTTAACTATTAAAATATCTCTCACCAAAAAATTAGAATAGAGGGAGGAGGAACATAGACCAGAGAATTAATTATCTGGTTTTTCCACTGAATAAAGTATTGATATTATTCTTTCCATGTAACTGTATTAGGAAGCTCTCTGCAATTTATAACATCATAAAGGGTGCTAGCGTTGATTCTCTATTCATATAGGAGAGAGTAGAGGGAAACTTTTCCGTTTATATAGTAATAAAGCATATTCTTTTACTTGTTAAATTTTGCGAATTTATCATTAGTAAAGAAGGGCAGAATTGGTCTGTATGTGCTCACCCTCCATGATCAAACAGGATGCATTCAGTTGCACAGTAAGGCTAGTTTGTTGAGCAAGTACCTGACTCTCATCAGCATTAATCCTGGCTTCTGTGCATCAGACATTTAATAATAGGATATGTCATGCTCTTGTGATTATATTGTGTATGGAAAGCCAGGAAGTTAAAGTGGAAAATAACTACCAGAGTATGGTGCCTAGAACAAAATCAGGATCACCCAACCCAGTGAATACAAAGTATGTACTTAAACCTAAGCCAGATTTGGAGGCGGCTGATGATGTGTAGTGTCATTATCCAAGCCTCAGTAGGAAAATCGTACAAGTGCCTTTGATGTGTTCCCTACGAATTTTGGAAAGTATTGAGTGTTCCCTGATGCTTAAGAGAATATTCAACAGGGGAGAAGTTCTGCACCCATCTATTCTTTTTAAAAGCATTCTAATAATGAAGATTTAGATTAAATTTTTATTGAGTATGTTCTGACAATGTCTTAAGGTAACTGGAGATAATTCTTGGATTTAGCATCACTTGGAATATTGAGAACCTCTGAGTAAGGGCTATTATAGTTGTATTTTAAACATTAGATTCCCTAATGAGTCTTCTGACTTGTCTTAAACTTTTTGTTTTTAGTTGGTACTGCATTTGCCTCATCTTTACATGTGCCTTCAGTATCCCAGCACTGCAGTGAGGCATATGGCTGCTCGTTGTGTGGGCGTCATGAGCAAAATAGCCACCATGGAAACAATGAATATATTTTTGGAGAAGGTTCTTCCATGGCTGGGAGCAATTGATGACAATATCAAACAAGAGGGTGCAATTGAAGCACTTGCCTGTATCCTTTTTCACTTTGACAAACTACTCAGAAATTATATTTGCTTTATTTAAGAGTGACTAAAATACAATTTATTCAGATATATACAGGGCAGTCCAGTGGTTAGGACTCCACACTTTCACTGCTGAGCAGGCCATATCAGGATTAGGGGGTGGGAGCAGAACAAGCCAAAAAAACCCAGCACCAAAAACAAATGTGCACACAACCTGCCTTGTTCCAAAAAACTACTTTTTTACATTTTATTTCAGTGTTATTTTTATTGCATTATATTATACCTGTATTTACATTTTATTATAATATTCACACAAAAAATTAAAGAATTACTATTAATTTTAAGAGATCTTTTTATAAGCAAAAAATTTATAGTCAGTGTATTTTTAAATATGAGGTTGGCCAAAAAAGTGCGTTTGGCTTTTTCTGTATGATGTTATGCTACTTTTTTTGGCCAACCCAGTATTAATCAGATACTATGTAGGTAGTTCTTATAAATTTACTATGTTTGCTTTGTTCATTGATTGTCTGGCAAAACGATTAATTAACTTTAATTAATACAGACAAACTTTTTACCAAGGGTATGACATCCATGAACACTGTTTAACTCAAAATACCTAAAAGATATTTTGGTCTAAGAGCAAGAAAGATGGATAGAGATCAAACCTGTAGAAACTCTAGCTAAAGAAATGCTAAAGATTATGGGACTGAACTCACTGGACCTGCTGTCTCCAGCTCAGGGTTGTTGGGATCCTGGTGGGAAAATTGGAATTAATCTTTGACACTTAGTTGTGCTCCCTTGCTTACAATGTAAATCAATTTATTTTGATATGTGAATTCTAGAAACTTGTAGGAATTTCTTTATGGAAAAAAAATCTTAGTAAAGATTCCCTCCAGCATTCCTGAGATTGAAAAAAAATCATCTTCTTAATCTTGAGAAACTTACATACTCTTTACAAAGGAGTAACCCTGTATAAATGCTGTTATAATTGAATCACAGACCTTGAGGGATAGTCAGTCCCTCATAATACAGGTAAGCAATGAGGAACTGTTTTAGAAGTCACAGTCTTGGTGTATCATTTTGTTTATGAAAACGTCTACCTTGGAACCAGTTAGAAATTTCCTTAGTAACTGACTCAGGTGTAATGGAACAGCTGGATGTTGGCATCGTTCCATATATTGTGCTCTTAGTTGTGCCTGTGTTGGGAAGGATGAGTGATCAGACGGACAGCGTAAGATTCATGGCTACACAGTGCTTTGCAACACTAATTAGACTCATGCCACTTGAGGTAAGTTGATGATAACCTGGTTTATGAACTTAATGTTTTCAATAACTTCATAATAATTGTAACACCTTTTAAAGAACAAGTTTTTAAAAAAGATGTTGAATATGTTTACATTATAAGTGTTAAGACTTTTATGTTTTAATAGGTAATTTTTTTAACACTGTTTTAAATAAAACTGGTTCATAAAAGAATGATAATTCTTTAGGTGATGCTAATTTCTAGATGCTATTCTAGAAGTGTGTTCCTGAGTATCCCAGTAATATCTAAGATTCTGTTCTGGAGTTTACATGAAAGGTAAATTTGAGAGATGGTAACTGAAAGTGTAAAAAGCAAATGATATGTCTGTTGGATTATGGAGAAAGCAGAATGCAAGGCTGAAGCTTTTTGGAGTATATTTATGGGACAGAAATAATATATGTGGCCAGTGCAGGAAATAGAAGTGGCTTGAAGCGAGAGAAAAGCCAGGACCCTGTCACTTAGCCACTTAATATATTTTTATGGGATTTTTTAATTCGAGAAATAAGTATATATGCATTTCATCCATTCTGAAGTATGTGTCCAGTAGTTCCTTTTTAGGCCAGATAATACACTAAAATACCACATTTTGTTTATCCATTCATCAGTCGATGGACATTTGGCTATTATGAGTAATGCTGCTGTGGGCATGCACATGTAAAGTATTTGGGTGTAAGCTTTTTCCCCTCTCTTTGCTTTCTCTGTGAGGCACATGGGATCTTAGTTCCCTGACCAGGGATCAGACCCGTGCCCCTTCAGTGGAAGTGCAGACTCTTAACCACTGGACCACCCGGAAGTCCCTGCTTTTCTTTCTTTTGAGCAGACATTTAGGAATGGAATTACTGGGTCATATGATGTTTAACTTAAACTGTCAAACTGTTTTCCCAGAAAACTGTACCATTTTATATTTCTACTAGAAAAGTATGAGCATAATACTTTGGAACAGTCTCTCGGCTGGGGGACTTTATCTGGTTTAAAAAAAAGCTGAGTCAAAGGACTTACTATAGGGTACTGAGTACAGTCTTCAGAAGTACACTGCCTGAGTAGTGGGGCCAAATTAACCCTTGCAAGAAGATTGATTTGAGCCCACATTAGCAAAGCCTTAAAAGAGCAACCCTTAAAGGATTGAGTTGGTTTCAGATATTTAACTACATCCCAGAAAAAAAACTAAAAAAACTAAAATATTTAACCCCTGAAAGTTCAGCACCTAACAGCATAAAACTTAGAATATTTAGCACACATCAAAAAATTAACCAGGGGGAATTCCCTAGTGGTTAGGATTCTAGGCTTTCACTGCCATGACCAGGGTTCAATCCCTAGTTGGGAAACTGAGATCCCACAAGCCATGTGCCGTGGCCAGAGGGGAAAAAAAGAAGTTATCCAGGAGAAAAGTCAGTCAATAGAAGCAGACCCTGAAATGACCCCGATAATAGAATTAGTATACAAGGTCATTAAAATATGCTCCATATGTTCAAGAAGGTAGAGGGAAAGCATGAGTGTAATAAAGAGTGAAATGGAAGAAATAAGAGCAACCCACATTGAACTTCTTGAGTTGAAAGATACAATTACAAATAAAAACACACTGGATAGGATTAATGACAGATTAGATGCTGTGAATTTGAAGACACAGCGGTAGAAACAAGAATGTCATGCAGGTTAATTCCTATTCTGCTTTAAGGATTCAGGGCCTATCAAGCAGTGGGGTTGGATAGAAGCTTTTATTCCCTGCACTGCACTCTTGTTGCTTTTATAGGAATTGGAGTGAGGAAGATATCAATGGTAGGGTTCCTGGCACTGTACAATATTTATGAATCCTAATCATTGTTAGGAAATGTACCTCATTGTATGGCCTTACGCTAAGTCACTTTAGTTGTGTTCAGCTCTTTGTGGTCCTATGGACTGTAGCCCTCCAGGCTTCTCTGTCCATGGGATTCTCCAGGCAAGAATACTGGAGTGGGTTGCCATTTCTACCAGGGGATCTTCCCACCCCAGGGATCAAACCTGCATCTCTTATTTCTCCTGCATTGGCAGGCAGGTTCTTTACCCGTAGTGCCACCTGGGAAGTACGGCCTTATATCTGGCTGTTATTTATTAAAAGGTCCATGAGGATAAATGCCTGAAGATTTGTTACTTCCATGTAAAGCACTGGGCAGAAAGGCCTTGTTTTGATGGTTATCATTAGGATATTGAATGTGTTAAAATGTTAGTTTCTATCTTGATTAAGTTGTTAATTCTAAAACCTTTTGATGGAATTCCCTGGTGGTCCAGTGCTTAGAACTCTGAGCTTCTACTGCAGAGGGGACAGGTTTGATCCCTGGTTGGGGAACTAAGATCCCTTGAGCTGTACAGCATGGCAAAAACAGAAAACCCCTTTTGAAAATATAACATATAATCATTTTAAGACAGTATATACACCTCACTCCTGATACTATTTCTGGTATTATAAGAAACATACACTTGAATTTAATTGAAGTTCTGTTCTCAGAATATTACTTAACTTTCAAGTTCACATTTCTTAATCATAGGGCAGTAGTTCTCACACTTTTTGGTCTCTATACCTCTTTACACTCTTAAAAATTAAAGACCCCAAAGAACTTTTGTTTATTATACTTTCTGTAGTAGAAATTAAAAGTGAAAAGTGGAAAAAGATTTATTAATTGATTTAAAGAATAAATCCATTAGACTTTTGAATAGACCTTTTACAAAGCATTGGTCATTTGGAGAACACTGGCTCACTGAGTTATGTAAATCTTTTAAAGGTTGATTCATATGAGCATACAGTAACAAAAAATAGACTCCTTAGTATCACCAACAGAAAATTTTTAAATATTGGGAAGCACCTGCAGTGCTAAGTTTCTTTTGACAGCTTGCATTTTATCATTGGCAACAGGTTGTGCCACTCATTTTCCTTGAAGTGACCAAATTTTTTAAAGAAAATAATCTGCCAAATACTCAAGTCAGAATAACCATAGTTTGTCAGTCCATTGAAGTAAACTCGTTCTGTAAAAGACAGCTAGGTCAACTCACAATTTTAAGAAATCTTACAAGCGCTTTTCCTAAATATTTTGTATTTCAGTATGCATGGTATAAAGCAGAAATGCTTTATGGAATACTTCATATTTTGTTGCACAGTGTCTTAAAAAAGATGTGCCATTCAAAGGTTGAGGTTTAATAACATTATTTTTACTGCTTCAATAAGTGAAACCAGCTTGTTTTAAAAAAAGGCTGGTGCATGGCTGCAAGTAATAGTGACTGCTCGTATACTTGGTGGTGTCACCGCCTTGATTCTTCCTGAGGCAAAAGCGGTCTTGCCCACCATTACTTTTGTGCATCAGAGCAAAAGTCAACACAGTGGAAAAAGCAAACAATGTCTTATCCTTGTCATGAAATAGCTGCAGTCAGTAACCCTTTGAAAAGGTCTTAGAAATCCTGAGGGGTTTGCAGACCACATTTTTAGAACCAGTACCCTGGGTAACCGTTAACACTAAAATTAAGAGGCTCTATAGTAACAGCATTCCACTTAAAACAAACAATACAATTTTGTCATTATCAAGTAACAAATGGTATGGGAAAAATAAGTTGTAGCTAAGTTCTTAAAGTAGCATCAGTTCAGTTCAGTTGCTCAGTTGTGTCTGACTCTTTGCGCACCCATGAATCGCAGCACGCCAGGCCTCCCTGTCCATCACCATCTCCCGGAGTTCACTCAGACTCACGTCCATCAAGTCAGTGATGCCATCCAGCCATCTCATCCTCTGTCGTCCCCTTCTCCTCCTGCCCCCAATCCCTCCCAGCATCAGAGTCTTTTCCAATGAGTCAACTCTTTGCATGAGGTGGCCAAAGTATTGGAGTGTCAGCTTCAGCATCATTCCTTCCAAAGAAATCCCAGGGCTGATCTCCTTCAGAATGGACTGGTTGGATCTCCTTGCAGTCCAAGGGACTCTCAAGAGTCTTCTCCAACACCACAGTTCAACAGCATCAATTCTTTGGCACTCAGCTTTCTTCACAGTCCAACTCTCAAACATCTATACATGACTACTGGAAAAACCATAGCCTTGACTAGACAGACCTTTGTTGGCAAAGAAATGTCTCTGCTTTTCAACATGCTATCTAGGTTGGTCATAACTTTTCTTCCAAGGAGTAAGCATCTTTTAATTTCATGGCTGCAGTCACCATCTGCAGTGATTTTGGAGCCCCTCAAAATAAAGTCTGACACTGTTTCCACTGTTTCCCCATCTATTCCCCATGAAGTGATGGGACCAGATGCCATGATCTTCATTCTGGATGTTGAGCTTTAGGCCAACTTTTTCACTCTCCTCTTTCTCTTTTATCAAGAGGCTTTTTAGTTCCTCTAGATGTGCTTATTTAATAATCTCATTATATAGTGCTTTTAAAACCTAATTCTTAAATATTTGTCTCCCAGTCATTAAAATGATACTATTTTTGAATTGGTTTTTCTTTACATATATATGTGTGTGTGTTACCTTTGGTATTTTTTAATTGAGAATCGTTGGTTTACAATATTGTGTTATCTCTGCATTTACATTTTGATAAGACTTGAAATAATTTCATAATCTGGGGATAGACAAATTAATAGATAGTAGCAAATTGTTTTAATACACTTAAAAAATAATTTTAGGCAGGCATTCCAGACCCTCCAAATATGTCAGAAGAATTAATCCAATTGAAAGCCAAGGAAAGACACTTTTTGGAGCAATTGTTAGATGGGAAAAAGTTAGAAAATTACAAGATTCCAGTACCAATCAATGCTGAACTCAGAAAATATCAACAGGTAAAGTTTTATACTTATCTTATAAATACTGATTATTCCTTTTAAATGTACCTTGAAGAATTTAAAGATTGATTTAATAATTAAAATTCTTGTGTTTGGGTCTTATATCCATTTATTTCTCCCTGCCTGTAAAAATACAGTGTGTTTGGTCTTTGTAAACATGTTCTTTACGGAAAAATATTTTTATGATCTGTTCACATTTACCATTTTTCTTTTTCTCCCAATGTTTCAGGATGGTGTGAACTGGTTAGCATTTCTTAATAAGTATAAGCTTCATGGAATTCTGTGTGATGACATGGGTTTAGGGAAGACTTTACAGTCCATCTGTATTCTAGCAGGAGATCACTGTCACAGGTAATTTTAAATGTTACTTTAACACAAGGCTTTCAGATGCTGAGCAATATAAACAAGCTGGTTAATTCATTGTGTTTTGCTGTTGTTAAGGGCCCAGGAATATGCAAGATCAAAATTGGCAGAATGTATGCCACTTCCTTCCTTGGTGGTTTGTCCACCAACATTAACAGGTCATTGGGTGGATGAAGTAGGTAAATTTTGCTCCAGAGAATATCTCAATCCACTGCATTATACTGGACCTCCTACTGAAAGGATAAGGTAAGAACTGTATAACCAAAAAATGTTTAATCTTTGCTTTAAGTAGTTTGGAAGAATAAAATTTATTAAAAATGAATTCTAGTTAGCTTTTTTGGTTGTCAGACATAGAAACTTACTTTAACTTATTTAAGCAAGGTAAATGAACATATTAAAAATATAATCAGTGAGACTCATCAAAATTTAAGAAGTTTTGGAACTTCCCTGATTGTCCAGTAGCTAGAACTCTGTGCTCCCAATGCAGGGGGCCTGGGTTCAATCCCTGGTTGGTGGACTAGATCCCATGTGCTGTAATTAAAAACCACAGTTAAACATGGCCTAGCCAAATAAATCATAAATACAAAGTGTAAGGACATTAACCACTGTCAACAATCAGTTAGGCTCTAAGTTTTTGGAGCTAGGAAACTGTCAAGAACCAAAACCGTTCTTGGTGCCTTTCCTAAAGTCTTGTGATCATAGCATCTCCTAGGTGCTTCTGTTATTTCTTCATTTTCTATGCACTTTCCCTAAGAGCTACCTCTTCCTTCTTTCCTCTCCCCAAAAGTGCTTTTGGTGCACAGTGGCTTGCTCTAGCTGCCCTGATCCCATAGAACACTATAGTTCTGTTAGTACATCTCTGTTCCTAAATACAGGTGTTGAAGAGTGGTGTATCGTTAATTCCAGTTTGTCTTTTAAAGCTTGGATAGTCACAGATTACTGATTAGTCCGTAGGTTTCCTGCCCTTCTGTGAATTAATAGCTAACATATACTGAGCACTTACTAGTCAGGCATTAGATATTCTAAGCAGTTTTATTTACATTTATGTAATACCATGTATTCTTTTAATTACCTTATGAGGTATGGGTACTATTATTGTTCCCAATTTGCAGATGAGGAGTCCAGACATGGGGCCTGGGAAGAAGATCACTCAGCTAATTAAATAGAAGGTCACTAGGTATAGTTAAATGAAGATTTGAACACAGGAAGCTCAAGAGCTTGTACTCTTAAAGAATTTATGTAAAGGAATTCATCCATTTATAAGTGGTAGAAACTCAACTCAGACTAGCTTAAGCAAACAGGAAATTCATTAATTAACCTGAGCGTCTTGGGGTGAATTCTTGCTTCAGGTACATCTAAATTACTGTTCTTCCTCATGCGTAGCTTGTTCTGTTGGTCTCTACTGGACTTTTGTCTATTGTTGGTGTAGGTAAAAGGCTATGGGCAGTCTTAGGCCTACATTCTCCTAGCTTGGCAACTGTAAAGAACAGAGATACTCTCTCAGACTGGCCGGCCATGATTGCATCATGTCCCCAAACCAGCCTCCATGATTGGGGAATAAAATACTGTGAATGGCTTGATCTGATTAAAATGCTTCACCTCTTTGGTGATTATGGGGACATGTGATTGATGGCTCGCGCTCGGCCCCCAGCACAACATGGAATGATGAAGGAATAGTGTGCCTCCAAGGAAGAGGTTTTGGCAAATAAAATGACCTTCACACTTGAGTCAGGTACTCACCTCTTTTCTAATCAGACTGAGTTAGGGCCACATGACCAAGTTGTAAGGAGAATGGCCTTCAGGTAGCAGGGTCATGGATGTCGAGTAAGCAGAAAGGAATATTGGGTTTGGTAGGCAGATTGAAATCACTTTATACAATGGCATCTGTGCTTTCCACTTTGAAAGTATATTACAAACTTTGCAGATTCCCCATTTTCTAATCTTCCTTATTTTTAAATGCAGGTTACAGCACCAGGTGAAAAGGCACAATCTCATAGTGGCTTCATACGATGTTGTGAGAAATGACATAGATTTCTTTAGGTAAGAATTAAAATTTTTTAAAGGAAAACAGTGTCAAATTCAGAGAGAATTGTATCTTTCTGCCTCAGACTCTTCATATTGTTCCTGACATGTAGTAAAAGATGCTAACATTTTTTGTTTATTCTTCCTTAGAAATATTAAATTTAACTACTGTATTCTTGATGAAGGCCATGTCATCAAAAATGGAAAAACAAAATTGTCAAAAGCAGTAAAACAACTGACTGCTAATTATAGGATTATTCTTTCTGGAACACCAATCCAGGTAATTATTTACCTTTTCTTTTCTTGGCATTTGACAGTGAATTAAAGAAGAGGGTTTTTTTAGTTTTTGGAATAATTTCCAATAATTATCTTGCTTTTATAATGGTTCATTTGGTATGTAGCAGTATCTGAGCAAACCTGGTTTTAAATCTCATATTTAAAATGTGATTTTAGGCTATAGTAGCCCATGAGTCCGGAGAAGGCGATGGCACCCCACTCCAGTACTCTTGCCTGGAAAATCCCATGGACGGAGGAGCCTGGTTGGGCTTTGGTCCATGGGGTCGCAAAGAGTCAGACACGACTGAGCGACTTCGCTTTCACTTTTCACTTTCATGCATTGGAGAAGGAAAGGGCAACCCACTCCAGTGTTCTTGCCTGGAGAATCCCAGGGGCGGGGGAGCCTGATGGGCTGCCGTCTATGGGGTCGCAGAGAGTTGGACACGACTAAAGCGACTTAGCAGCAGCAGCAGCCCATGAGTCAGGAGGCAAAGCCCAAGTGCAGTTAGAAGGGCTTCACTGCAGGAAGGCAGCCCGCCACGGTGAGCCAGAGCTTAAGCAGAGTGAGAAGGGCTTCTGGAAGGGGTAAACAGATAGGGTGGTACCTTAGGATCCACACATACTGGGAAGGCATCCAAAATGCATAAGTGTGGGGTTTTTTTTGGTTTGTTTTTTTGTTTTGTGAAACTCCAAGTAGAATTGGAAAGAACCTTTACCTTTTCTCATGACCCATAAATACTGGGTAGACATGACCTATAACCAAACTCTTCTAGGTTTTCCTGCGTTGAATAAATGGTGGTGATGGCCAAATTTCTTAAATCTTGCTATTAATCTTAGTCTCAGAAAAACAAGAAACGTATTCATCATTCTGCTCTATTTACAACTTGATAGAACCAACCAAAAAGATTTAAATACTGTGGACCAAGGCTTATTGTGGTGGAAAAGACTTTAAGTTCCTCTAAATAGGATAGAGTATTTTCTCCAAATTTTACACAATAAAATGTAGACTCACATCCAGAAATATAGTGATAATCTCTCTCATCTGTGTCATTACAGTGGGCTTTCATTAATGTTCCATTTTTAAGTGTAAGGAAATAATCCTAGCACACAAGATAACTGGTGTTCCTTTCTTATATTCAGAACAACGTTTTGGAGCTGTGGTCATTATTTGATTTCCTCATGCCGGGATTTTTGGGGACTGAACGCCAGTTTGCTGCTCGGTATGGTAAACCTATATTAGCAAGTAGGGATGCTCGAAGCTCCAGTCGAGAACAAGAAGCAGGTAGGAAAAAGAGATACCATTATATATTCTATGCACGTGAATCTAATTTATATCTAATTTGAGGGAAGTCATTTAATTTTATTAGAGAAATGAGAATAATAAATAGCATAAAATTAATTCTGTTAATAATTATTAACAGGTGTTCTTGCAATGGATGCACTGCACCGCCAGGTCCTGCCATTTCTTTTGAGAAGAATGAAAGAAGATGTTTTACAGGATCTACCACCCAAAATTATTCAAGACTATTACTGTACTCTCAGTCCTCTCCAGGTTAGGAATCTGGTGATTGTGGTTGTTGATGCTATGTCTATTACTGGAATGCTTTGAATAAGTCATAAAGGTAGTGAGTAAAGGGATTTAGCCTTTGGTTTTATTGCTCTAATCTAGCTTCTACTTCCTTAGACTTCAGGAATATTCTGTTTCAAACAGGTGTAGAGAAAACCTAAATGAATCTGTTTGGGTATATAAGTACACATATGGGTTTGTGCATTTTCAACACATCATTAATACAAAATCTGCTGTCATAATCGCTTTGTTATATGTCTCGAGTTAATTGGAAAAGTTGGAACGTTAAAATGATAAAGAAGTAAGCCAGTGATAAAGAAGTAAGCCAGTGTTTTTTAGGGCCAGAGGTCTGCCTGTGATGTCTTACAGCAGCATTATAGATGTATACATCAGGGCTGAGTTGGGAAGTGGGACCTCATCTCTTCTGAAGTATTGCCAGTAAATTTTCAGGAGAGTATTGGCATCTGAACGTGTGTGTGTGTGTGGTATTTTTGTAAGGGGAAGCTATCTCTTGTCTTAGTAAAATATGGCCTATACAGAATTTTCTCTTTGAATGTTTATGTTGTGTTCTAGGTTAATAAGCATCAGTCTGTGTCAGTATCAGATGATTTCAGTTCAGTTCAGTTGCTCAGTTGTGTCCAATTCTTTGCGACCCCATGAATCGCAGCACGCCAGGCCTCCCTGTCCATCACCAACTCCTGGAGTTCACTCAGACTCATGTCCATCGAGTCGGTGATGCCATCCAGCCACCTCATGCTCTGTCATCCCCTTCTCCTCCTGCCCCCAATCCCTCCCAGCATCAGAGTCTTTTCCAGTGAGTCAGCCCTTCTCATGAGGTGGCCAAAGTATTGGAGTTTCAGCTTCAACATCAGTCCTTCCAATGAACACCAAGGACTGATCTCCTTCAGAATGGACTGGTTGGATCTCCTTGCAGTCCAAGGGACTCTCAAGAGTCTTCTCCAACACCACAGTTCAAAAGCATCAATTCTTTGGTGCTCAGCCTTCTTTACAGTCCAACTCTCACAACCATACATGACCACAGGAAAAACCATAGCCTTGACTAGATGGACCTTTGTTGACTAAGTAATATCTCTGCTTTTTAATATGCTGTCTAGGTTGGTCATAACTTTCCTTCCAAGGAGTAAACATCTTTTACTTTCATGGCTGCAGTCGCCATCTGCAGTGATTTTCGAGCCCCCCAAAATAAATTCTGACACTGTCTCCACTGTTTCCCCATCTATTTCCCATGAAGTGATGGAACCAGATGCCATGATCTTCGTTTTGTGAATGTTGAGCTTTAAGCCAACCTTTTCACTCTCCTCTTTCACTTTCATCAAGAGGCTTTTTAGTTCCTCTTCACTTTCTATGATTTAGTATGGTTCAAATGAATAAAAGATATATAGACGTATCTGCAAAATAGCTCCTTTTCCCTCCAGTATACAGACAGTTAATCTTTTAGAATTTATCTACCCAACTTCAGTTTTGTGGACAAAACACTAATTTAAATGCTAAGAGCTCCGTGATATTATCTACATCATTTCTCGGCCCCCATCCCTTGTTTGTAAAAATCGGATTAATGTTTCTTGAAAGAAAAATTTCAGAGTGATGAGATGAAGACTTTAAGTATGATAAAGAAAAGGTGCCATATGAAAAAACCTGAGATATTATGGTGGTATTATAACATCAGCACGAAACAAATTTAAGTAGTCTGGAGGAAGGGAGCTGGAGAGGGAAGTGACATCTGGGTTTGTTTTGCACCTATAGGTTTTTATTCTCTGACTTCTTTAGCACTGTAGATTTCTTCCCTTTCACATTGTTTTAACATATACAAAGCAGGAACCCAGATTCATAAGGAAATACTTTAAACTTGGTGTGGGTTCTGTGGTTAGTATCTGTTTTAAAACTTGGTCTTTTGAAACTTACCTGTTAGGGTCTTGACCATGTAACTTCACTTAAGGAAGATTTCCTCATTTACTTATAAGGGTTCAGGTTCTCTTTTATCGGTAACTTATTTACCTTCTTGAATAGAGTGGAAAAATTGAATTTAGGATTATTTGACTATTTGTAAAAAAATATTTTAGCAGCTGAAGAATGTGTTAAACTTGTTTTCTAAATGTAGTTTAAAAGGAATCTAGCACGATGCAGTGGATCATCTATACTCAAATAGGTTGTGTAATTTATTTTCTTCGATGAGGGCTGATTTACATTGCTGTTCTTACTGGCCTTTTTTAGTTATGTTTTGAACAATTGAAAAAAATATACTTACTGCTTTTGTGGGGAATTTACAGGTTCAGCTCTATGAGGACTTTGCTAAGTCTCGTGCCAAGTGTGATGTTGATGAAACAGTTTCTTCAGCTGCACTTTCTGAAGAAACTGAAAAACCAAAGCTTAAAGCTACAGGTCATGTATTCCAGGTACATACTATAGCCCACTTTTTAAATGTTGAAGAATGCTCTTCAGTACAGCAATGTTTATATGAAACACTGAAATATGGATTTATCTAATTTTTTCAGTTTTATGTATACATTCTTGAAAATAGGTAAAAGCCAATTTAATTAATTTTCATGTTAGTATAATTAGTAATAGGTAATTTAATATTAAAATTAAAGTGAAAACTGCAGTATGTTATTACATGAAGAGTTTTGTTTCCTATTCATAAAATATTTGAATATCTACCACAAGGCAGTAATTTTTCTAACCTCAGGGGTTAATAAAAGCAGTGAATAAGACCCTAGGGGTGGAAAATATAATAAAAAACATGTATCATGTAAAAGAAAATCAACTATGGGCTTATACAGTATAGGAGTCAGGGTAGGTAGTAGTTTTTCAACAGGGTGACCAGGGGTATACTGAGAAGGTGACATTTGAGCAAAGATCTGAATGAAGGTTGAGGCATGTAGATTCGTGGGAGGAAATGATTCCTGGCAGAGATATTACATACAGTACAGAAGTCCTGAGACAGATGATGAATGTGCTTGAGAAAAAAGAGAAAGCGTCAACTCATTTTTTCTTTCCCTTTTGAAATATTCCACTGTAGAATATCTCCCAACCCCCCCTTGTCACCAAGATACGAAGATATTAAAATACTACAGCATTTTTAAAGATAGAAACGGGAAAAGGTGACTTTGAAAGCTCATACCTCTCCCAGTTTTATCATAGTGCCCAGCACTGGAGCTTACTGATACAAATCTGTGTGCCAAAAGTGAGACCCAAATCATAGGCCCAGTAAATGACAAAGACAAGGGTATGGCTGAGTCAGAGGAAACAAACCTGATTCTCAAACACAACTACATAGTTCCACCTTCCCTTTCCCACCACCAGACATGTTGGATCAAAATACTGTGTAGAGGGGAGAGAGATACAGATTTAAAAGTGTCTTACGAAGCTTTCATACCCACTAATGTTTGAGGAACCTTCCTTTAGGAAATGATGTCTAATTCTAGAATCATCTAGCAACATTATAAGGCACTTTCAGTTCAAAAGGGTTAGCTGTAGGAGCTAATAAGACTTTTTGTCATGAGAAGGTCATTGGTCTAGTGGGGAAGATAGACATCACAGTACAATTTATAGGTTATAAATTCTCTCACAGAAATAAACACAAATTGCACAAGAAGTACAGATGAAGACATAACAGATAAGATATTTGAACTGGTTCCTGAAGAATGAACAGGAGTGTAAGAAGGTGAAGAAGGGCATTCTAGACATGCGGTAGCACAGGACAAGATCCTGAGATACAGATATTTGTGTCATGGGAAGGAGACTTATATATGCTTTTTTCTCTCTTAAAGGCATTGCAGTACTTACGTAAACTGTGCAACCATCCAGCATTAGTCCTAACACCTCAGCATCCAGAGTTCAAGAGTACTACTGAAAAACTTGCAGCTCAGAATTCTTCTCTCCGTGATATTCAGCATGCCCCTAAACTCTCAGCTTTGAAGCAAGTAAGTGCATCTTTTAAGTGTTAGATGTGTGTTGTACACTCCTGATCTGTAACAGTAGACAAATTTGCTTTTCCGAAGGATTACTGATTGATTTACCATTTTTAAAAAACTTGGTTAAATTTTTCATACAGCTTTTTAAAAATTGTGGTAAAGTATAACAACTGCCCTCTGGTTCAGGACGGGCCCCTGGAGGAGGGCATAGCAACCCAGTCCAGTTCTCTTGCCTAGAGAACCCCCTGGACAGAGGAGCCTGGCGGGCTAGGGCCCATGGGCTCACAGGCAGACACACTGAGCACAGCGCAGCAAGCCACATTTCCTTGCCCAGTCATGTGCTGACGGACACTCGGGTTGCCTCCACCTCCGGCTGTTGTGAATAGTGCTGCAGTGAACATTGCCTTACGAGTATCTGTCTGAGTTCTTCAGGTATCGATATGAGAGTGAAACTGCTGGGTTACATAGTTATTCTGTGGTTAACTTTTGAAGGAACTACCAAACCTTTCCACAGTGGCTGTAACGTTTACATGGCAAGCCATGTGCCAAGGTTCTGAATCCTCTACATCCTCCCCAGGATTTTCCTTTTTCTAATTTAACCATCACTGTAGGTATGAGATGGTGTCACATTGTTGATTTGATTAGTTTTCCCTAATGACTAATAATGGCATTTTTTTCATGTGCTTATTAAGACATATCTTCTTTAGAGAAATACCTGTTGAAGTTCTTCAGCTATTTTTTCATTGGACTGTTTCTTCTGGTTGAGTTCTAGGAGTTTATATTCTAGATGTTAACACCTTTATCAGATACATAATTTGCAATACTTTCTCCAGTTCTATAGATTCTTTTCACTTTCTTGATAATGACCTCCATGGCTTCTGATGAGAAAACAGGTGTTAATCTCATTGAGAATCCCTTTCACATGAAGTCACTTCTGGGCATTCCTGGTGGTCCAGTGGTTAGGACTCGGCAGTTTCACTGCCAGGGCCTGGGTTTGCTCCCTGATCAGGAAACTTAAGATCCCACAAATCATGCAGAGCAGGGGTGGTGGGAGTCACTCTTCCCTTGGTGTTTTCAAGGTTTCTCTTTTTGTCACTGTGATTATCACTCTGACTATGACGTATGGTCTTGTGGACCATTTGAATTTATTTTTCTAGAAACTGCTCACTCTGCCATTTTGCTCATATCACTTGTAGTACATCGTATCACAGATGGTGAGCTCCTTATTGCAAAACTCAGCTTTTAGTTTACCCTTAAAAGAAAGCCTGTTTAAGATCTGGACTTCATTATTGTTTGAGGTTTTATAGCTTTTCTGGCTTAAGTTTTATTGAGAATAATTAATGGATGAAGTTTTGATTTCACATGGGCTAGAGTAGAAAATAGTACATAGCGATAGCCCAGAGTGCTAACCTGTTTTTCAGGTCACAGGTAAGTTAGCCTTTTCTCACCACAAAGGGACGCATTTATTTCAGTGAGACTGATTGCCTACTTTTATGAGACACCTGTATATAACAAGTGATTCTTTCTTCAAGTTGCTGTTGGACTGTGGTCTGGGAAATGGCAGTACTTCTGAGAGTGGCACAGAGTCTGTAGTAGCCCAGCACAGGATACTGATCTTCTGTCAACTTAAAAGCATGCTGGATATAGTAGAGCATGATCTTCTCAAACCTCATTTACCCTCTGTCACTTACTTGAGATTGGATGGTAGTATACCTCCTGGTCAGAGGCATTCCATTGTTTCGCGGTAAGTGTCTTCTAAAACTCATAAATAAGTTACAGTAAGTGTATTACTATTACTTCCACAGAAGTTTGCCCACAAGCTACTTTGACTAAATACCTGAAAATGTGTTTTATTATATAATTCAACGCAACTAAATCTTTACCTTTTTAAAATACAGAACTGCAGAAATATAATTGAGTAGTTTGTTTAGCTAGGGGGAAAGACCTCTATTAGGAAAGCATCCTTAAGGGCATGAAAGAAGTTTAAGGCATCAAAAGAGAGAGGTAACTATTTCCCCTTCATCTGCATTTGGTGGTTGGGGGTAAGAGGTGGCAAACAGGTGGCTTAACTATGATCTTCATCCTCATCTCTGCCTCTGCACTGGGAACAAGATGGAAGCTGGCCTGGCTTGGAAGCAGTCAGAGTGCAGTGTTTCTTGTATGTGGTCTGCTTTAGGAGTCTCAGTGGTTCGTTTTTTAAAATGCAGATTCCTAGGATCTGTCATGCAGGCTGCTGACTTCAAAGCATTGTTAACAGACATTGCTAAGAGATCTTAAGGCACAAATCAGAGCCCTAGGAAGGGACTCAAAACCCAAGCTTGACTCCAGACACCACCATCAAAGCAGTGTTCTCTTGGGCAGTAACATTTCTTATCCACACAGCCTGGGTCTCTTTCAAATAGTAATATCCTTATAAAGCTACTGTAACAAATAATATAAAGCATATAAAGTAAAGCCCAGTGATTGTCTCAGTCAGTAATAAATGATAGCTTGGTAATGTTAGTTTTTCTTTTTCCTAGAAGCTACTAGATGTCCTTTGTCAATATCTTCTAGGACTAGTACGATTTTAGTAACCCTTACCACCCTAATCTGCCTTCCCTGACTGATCTGACCTTTTCCCACACTATTCTGTCTCCATATGTTAAACGTTCATACTTGGGTTTTGTCTTAGTGTTCCATTTTTGAAAATTACTCAAGTACATTTTGCAATTGGACTTAATTGCTAGGTATGAAATTTCTAACATGTTACAGACTACCTTTTTTCTGCTACTACAGATGTTATGTCTATTTAAAAGAAGGTAGTCTCAACTCTAGTGGTCACAGAAATGGCTGTATCATGGACTTATAAAGCAACGTTCTTATTTGTGCTCTTTAGTATTTATTAAACTTCTAAGTGTCTATAATTGGAACTTAAGGAAGCAATGTACTAATTTTATTTTTTAATATCTATGTTTTTAGGTTTAACAATGATCCATCCATAGATGTTCTTTTACTTACAACTCATGTTGGTGGCCTGGGGCTTAACTTAACAGGCGCTGATACGGTGGTATTTGTGGAGCATGACTGGAATCCCATGCGTGATCTACAAGCCATGGACCGGGCCCATCGCATTGGGCAGGTAAAAAGTCAGCACTCCCAGGTGTTAACTTGCGCACTGGGAATAATACTTCCCCCAAAAGACAAAGTCTTGGTTTGAGTTCCTATTTTTATGTTAATAAGTGTTGTGACATTAGGTAAGTCACTTAATTTTGTTGCACAACTTTCTCACATTAAATGAGGTGCTTGGGCCAAGAAAACCTGGGATACTATCCATTCCTAATATTCTGTGATTGCAAACATTTTAAGGTCTTAGGCACAGATTTTTTTAAAAACCTGCAATCCTAATTCAGTAGTAGTCAAGTACCTAAAACAAGCATACAAATCCCTCTGATTTGGTGAATCTCAAAGCTTAACCATTTATTTGTGCTGCTGCTGCTAAGTCACTTCAGTCGTATCCAACTCTATGCAACCCCATAGATGGGTGCCCACCAGACTCCCCCATCCCTGGGATTCTGCAGGCAAGAACACTACAGTTGCTTAACTTCTTTTTCTCATTCAGAAACGTGTGGTTAATGTGTACCGATTGATAACCAGAGGAACATTGGAAGAGAAAATAATGGGTTTGCAGAAATTCAAGATGAACATAGCAAATACTGTTATTAGCCAAGAGAATTCTAGTTTGCAGAGTATGGGGACAGATCAACTCCTTGATCTGTTTACTCTTGATAAGGTAAAAAACTTATACAATTTTTGTATTTATAATATATGTGTTCACAGACTTCTGGCACTATTTGGTAAAAGTATTAAAAGGGGCAGCAAAGGTGTTCACTTTAGTACCAACTAGATAACCCCTTGAGGGCATTTTTGATATCCAGATAAAATTCTCGGATACTAGGGGATGTTTGAAGTTTTGACTTTCTGATTGATGGCTCTAGCGTGCTCCCTGAGTTTTCTTTCCTTAGCTGTCCTTTAGCAGGTAGGAACTATCTCGAGTCAGCTAGACCTGACTCTTCATTCCTTGCCCTGCCTCCTATTAACTGGTGACTCGAGGCAAATTAACTTCTCTGAGCATCTTCAGCCTTGGCAGGATAACAATGCCTATATTATCACAAAGGTATGAAGATAATAGGTATTTTTGTTGTTGTTTACAGAACTAATAGGTAACAATCCATTAGCAAATAATGCACCAGCTGGAAATACTGTCAGTTTAATAATGTAAAACGAACAGGGTTGATTTAAAGTCCTGTGTCGGTTCAGAAAATCAATTGTACACTCAGTATAAATTATGGTAAGAGATAGCTTTACATAATGCAGTTAAACCAGCCATAATAACAGGGTTATCATGTCCAAATTTTAGAGAAAGTAGTTTCCCTCTGTATGTTAAGCCACATTTAGAATATATGTCTGATTCTGGGTGTGGCATTTGCAACAGTAACAAATTAGTCCCCCAAATGTGGCCAGAATGGAGAAAGATTCCTTAAGCATGTCATGTAAGATAAGGTAGAGAGAACAAGATCTGTGTAACCTAGAAAAAAGGCTCAAAGAAACATGGATTGCTTCAAATGTATTTTTATTTCATTAGAATATTCTTATGGGTAACTTCTTTGAGCAAGCAGAACTGGGCTCAAGGGGTCTTCCAAGGAAGCAAGAGCTGTTGGCATAAACCATCTTAGTAGCAAAATCTGAATATGAGATCTTGATTTTGTACTCTGGTTATATAAGAGTGTCCTGTTCTCGGGGTAAAGGGACATAAATAATACCTACAACTTAACTCTGAATTGGTTTGGGGGAAGGCTGATAATTTATGTATCTAACCTTGTAACATGTGTACAGGGAGGAAGAACGATAGAGCCCAGAGTGACACAGTTAGCAAGAGTTCTTTGCAACGTTCTTAAAATTCTTCTCAAAAAGCATAAAATGGTAAATTATTAGGGCAGTGGAAAATAGAATAGGCTATCTTACAAGATCATGAGCTTCCCCGTAGTTTGAAGTGTTTTCAACTCTGTTGAAAAAGTGCTGTGTTAGAAACAAGTGTGGTATTTTAAAGAAAAAATTTTTGAAATTTTCCATCTTATCTTTCTTCCAATTAAAGGATGGCAAAGCAGAAAAAGCTGACACCTCTACTTCTGGAAAAACAAGTATGAGATCAATTCTTGAAAATCTGAGTGATCTTTGGGATCAAGAGCAATATGATTCAGAGTACAGCCTGGAAAATTTTATGCATTCTCTCAAATAACTATCAAATATTTTAAATGCAATTGCTGCTAGTTCAGTAACATTTCTGCTGATATTCAGCAAATTTCAAAGTTTATGGTGAACTTTTAGCTCAATTTGTAAATAGATCTGAAGAATATTCAGCATAACGCTGGTCCTTGTTTCACTGGGGGGAACAAGTTATTCTCAAACATTTGCACTGTATTAAATTTAAATGTTAATGTGAAAATGGTTTAAATTTTACACGCTGAATAGCTGCAGAGCAGAGGAACCAAACCAGGTTTACATGTGCTACCATGGGGTGTTCTTACAGGGAACGAGCCTCCTATCTTTACATAGTCACACTTTGTACAGGATAATATCCATGAGTACTTTAGTGTTCATGTACATTTTTTCTTTTAAATAGAACTGGTTTTTTATAAATGATTAAAACTAGGGCTTTTTTTTTTTGTATAAAAGCCTTAATGAGCCATAATTTTAAGAATAATGACTACAATTATTGGTTACGCTTGGAACATGAGAATCTTAGAATGAATTAAACCAGGCCCTTGCTGGAAACGTTTATATATTTAATGCAGAGGCATAGTGTTTTTCAAATCTTTAACATCATTTTGTCAACTTTTAAAATACTGTCAACTATTCTAAATACAGGTAATGTTCTATTTAAGCCTATCATAACATCCTGTTAAGAGGGTGTTTTTTAATTTATCTAAGGGCTAGGATATAGCCAGATTCAGAGAACATATGTACTCAATAGGTTTCAATCATATATATAATATATTTTTTGTAACTATGAACATATACAGTTTTCCAGAAGTAGATTTTACACTGTTTAGAATTTCAAAACCTATGGTGAAAAGACTGTTTATTGTAGTAATGCATGACTGAAGCATAAAAGGGAGAAATGATTCCTTTATATACACAAACATACATAAATACACATATCTATATGCACAGGCATACCTGTCCTGCATCTGAAAAGGTGCTTGGTATTGGCACTAAAATCATGTAGTTATACTGGGCAGCAATAATTGGGCATGAAGCTGATTAGTGTTAGAAAAGTGAGCTCAATAGCAAGGGTGGGTATATGTATATAGATATGCATGTATGTGTATATATATAATTTTATAAATTTCACACATAAATTAATACATGCCTGTGTGCATATAAATATGTATGGATATATTTGTATATACATGTACAGGAAATAGACATCCCCCAGGTTTGTGGCTGGCCATACACATAGGCATCGGTTTAAAAACCATCAGACCTCAGCTGTAAAATAACTTTGTTTAAAGTTATACTGTTCTGCAGCATTTAGACATGGACGTGTGTCACATTTCAGTAGCTTTGACAACTATACTGTAACATTAAACATAGCATTCCACAAGAGAATAAAAAAAGATTTAACTGTAAAATATGTGTAACTGTGTGTTATTTATAGGAAATGATCACTAGAAAAAGCAAAAGATTAATTTAGATACATCCTTAAAAAAAGAAAAACCTTTTTTCTAATGGTTATTTTTTTCGTTATTGAAAATTTATGTCAAATTCAATAGAAGACCAAAAGGAACTTCTTGACTTTATATAGAACATCCATTCTGTATAGAACATCCAAACAGTAAAGCTGTTTGGGAATGTGACCACTTGGAGGCAAAAGTGGGGAGACTATAAGAACATAATCTCAGTACAGTCTTACACGTCCTGATTAAAGACAGACCTCCCCAATTTCCCAGAACACTTGCTGGCATCATCCAAATTGACTGTAGGAGCATATGTTACCAAGTGCCAGAGTAGACGATGTGAGGCTCTAAGGCAAAAACTTGAGTTGTGCCAATTAACAAAATATTTGCCATCCAACAAGTCAGTGTCAGACATCAAAAACTGCCTCTTGGGACTTACCTGCTGGTCCAGTGGCTGGAAAAACTGGACAGCTACATGAAGAAGGATGATATTAGAACATTCCCTAATACCACAGACAGAAATCAACTCTGAATGGATTAAAGACCTGAATGTAAGGCCAGACACTAAAACTCTTAAAGGAAACCATAGACAGAACACTCTGTAATATAAATCACAGCAAAATCTTTTTTGACCCACTTAAGCATAATGAAAATAAAAACTAAATAGTACCTAATTAAACTTAAAAGCTTTTGCACAGCAAAGGAAAGTATAAGACAAAAAGACAGCCCTCAGAATGGGAAAAAATATTTGCAAACCAACTGACAAATGATTAATCTCTAAAATATACAAGCAATTCATGTAGCTCAATATAGGGGAAAAAAAAAAACCCAGCCCAATCAAAAAAAAAAATGGGTGGAAGACCTAAGTTGACATTTTTCCAAAGATGACATACTGATGGCCAGCAAACATGAAAACATGCTCTACACTGCTAATTTTTAGAGAAATGCAAATCAAAACTACAATGAGGTATCACCTCACACTGGTTAGAATAGTCATCATCAAAAACTCTACAAAGAATAAATGCTGGAGAGGGTAAGGAGAGAAGGCAACCTTCTTAGTGGGAGTGTAAATTGATGGAAAACACTATGGAGGTTCCTTAAAAAATTCAAAATAGAACTGCCGTATGACCCAGCAATGCTACTACTGGGCATACACACAGAGAAAACTAGAATTCAACAAGACACAGGTGCGCCAGCGTTCACGGCAACAGTATTTACAGTAGGCAGGACATGGTAGCAACCTGAACGTCTGTAAACAGAGGAAAGGATGAAGATGTGGTGCATTTATATAATGGTGTATCACTCAGCCATAAGAAGGAACAAAATTGGGTCATTCGAGAGTCATGCACAGTGAAGTCAGAAAAACAGATACTGTATATTAACATATATATGTGGAGTCTAGAGAAATGGTACAGATAATCTTATTTGCAAAGCAAAAATAGAGGTGTTGAGAACAAACATACAGATACCAAGGAGGAAAGGCGGGAGCACTGGAGACGGGGATTGACACACGTGCTACTGACGGCTGTTGCCATTGTTCAGTTGCAAGTCACGTCTTACTCCTGTGACTCCGTAATCTGTAGAGTGATGGACTGCCTGTGGGCTTTCCCAGGCAAGAATACTGGGGCGGTGGCCGTTCCCTCCCGAAACCAGGTATCACACCTGAGTCTCCAGCTGACTGCCGACCAGAAAACTTGTAAATGGACGTTTGATGTTACTGCAAATAATACAAAACAGATCTGGGGAAAAAAAAAACAAAATGTGTCTCCATCTCCATTTTGGTTCTTGCAGAGCTGGGTAAATGGTGTCATGAGGAGACATGAACACTGAAAAAGGAACAGATTGGGAAATGGGAGAGCAGGAAATCAAGAATTATCTTCTGGTTGGTAAATTGAGATCCTTGTATCAAAGTAGAGATGCTGACTTAAAGGAAAGGTCAACCTGGAAATATAAATTTGGGGAAGACAATATTTGTAAGACGTGTGGGACCGAATGAGATCTACAGTATATAGTGAAGTACTATACAGCAGGGAAAAACCAATGGGTATAAAGTGGATAAGTCTCAAAAACTTGAGGTTGAATGCAAAAATAATATGTATAGTTGAGTCTACATATATACTAAAAACAGGCAAAAATGAAACACTTATTTGATATATACAAATCACATACATTGTTATTTCACATTTGAAAAATAAAAAACTGAGTGACATTCATATGAACAACACACTGATAATGTCCTACTCTGGTGATGGAAGTAAAGTCCAATGCTGTAAAGAACAATACTGCACAGGAACCTGGAATGTTAGGTCCAGGAATCAAGGTAAATTGGAAGTGGTCAAACAGGAGAGTGAACATCGACATTTTAGGAATCAGTGAACTAAAATGGCCTGGAATGGGTGAATTTAACTCAGAGGACCATTATATCTACTACTGTAGGCAAGAATCCCTTAGAGGAAATGGAGTAGCCATCATGGTCAATAGGAGTCCAAATTGCAGTACCTGGATGCAATCACAAAAACGCCAGAATGATGTTTGTTCGTTCCCAAGACAAACCATTCAACAATATCACAGTAATCCAAGTCTATGCCCCAACCATCATGCTGAAGATGCTGAACAGATCTGTGAAGACCTACAAGACCTTCTAGAACTAACACACAAAAAAGATGTCCTTTTCATTACAGGGGACTGGAATGCAAAAGTAAGAACTCAACAGATACCTGGAGAAACAGGTAAATGTGGCCTTGGAGCACAAAATGAAGCAGGGCAAAGGCTAATAGAGTTCTGCCAAGAGAACGCACTGGTCATAGCAAACACCCTCTTCCAACAGCACAAGAGAAGACTCTACACACGGACATCACCAGATGGTCAATACTGAAATCAGATTGATTATAGTCTTTGCAGTCAAAGGTGGAGAAACTCTATACATTCAGCCAAAACAAGACCAGGAGGTGGCTGTGGCTCAGATCATGAACTCCTTATTGCCAAATTCAGACTTAAATGAAGAAAGTAGGGAAAACCACTAGACCATTCAGGTATGACCTAAATCAAATCCCTTACGATTGTAAGGTGGAAGTGACAAACAGATTCAAGGGATTAGATCTAATAGAGGGCCTGAAGAACTATGGATGGAGGTTCGTGACATTCTACAGGAAGCAGGGATCAATACCATCCCCAAGAAAAAGAAATGTAAAAAAGCAAAATGATTGTCTGAGGAAGCCTTACAAATAGCTGAGAAAAGAAGAGAAGCGAAAGGCAAAGGAAAAGATATACCCATTTGGCAGCAAAGTTCCTTTTGCAAAAGGCAAAAGGAAAGATATACCCATTTGAGTGCAGAGTTCCAAAAAATAACAGAGATAAGAAAGACTTCCTAACTGATCAACACAAAGAAAGAGGAAAACAATAGAATGGGAAAGACTACAGATCTCTTCAACAAAATTAGAGATACCAAGGGAACATTTCATGCAAAGATGGGCACAATAAAGGACAGAAATGGTATGGACCTAACAGAAGCAGAAGATATTAAGAAGAGGTGGTAAGAATATACAGAAGAACTGTACAAAAAAGATCTTCATGACCCAGATAACCACGACAGTGTAATCACTCACCTAGAGCCAGACACCCTGGAATGCAAAGTCAAGCATCACTATGAACAAAGCTAGTGGAGGTGATGGAATTCCAGTTGAGCTGCTTCAAATCCTTAAAGATGATGCTGTGAAAGTGCTGTACTCAATATGCCAGCAAATTTGGAAAACAGCAGTGGCCACAGGACTGGAAAGGTCAGTTTTCATTCCAATCCCAAAGAAAGGCAATGCCAAAGAATGCTCAAACTACTGCATAAATTCACTCATCTCACACTCTAGCAAAGTACTGCTCAAAATTCTTCAAGCCAGGTTTCAACAGTAAGTGAACCGTGAACTTCCAGATCTTCAAGCTGGATTCAGAAAAGGCAGAGGAACCAGAGATCAAATTGCCAACATCCATTGGATCATCGAAAAAGCAAGACAGTTCCATAAAAAAAATTCTACTTCTGCTTTATTGACTATGCCAAAGCCTCTGACTCTCTGGATCACCATAAACTGTTGAAAATTCTTCAAGAGATGGGAATACCAGACCACCTGACCTGCCTCTTGAGAAATCTTTATGCAGGTCAAGAAGCAACAATTAGAACTGAACATGGAACAACAGATTGGTTCCAAATCGGGAAAGGAGTACATCAAGGCTGTATATTGTCACCCTGCTTATTTAATTTATATGCAGAGTACATTATGAGAAATGCTGGGCTGAAAGAAGCACAAACTGGAATCAAGATTGCTGGGAGAAATATCAATAACCTCAGATATGCAGATGACACCACCCTTATGGCAGAAAGTGAAGAAGAACTAAAGAGCCTCTTGATGAAAGAGGAGAGTGAAAAAGTTGGCATAAAACTCAACATTCAGAAAACTAAGATCATGGCATCCAGTCCCATCACTTCATGGCAAATAGATGGGAAACAGTGGAAACAGTGTCAGACTTTATTTTTTGGGCTCCAGAATCACTGCAGATGGTGTCTGCAGCCATGAAATTAAAAGACGCTTACTCCTTGGAAGAAAAGTTATGACCAACCTAGACAGTATATTAAAAAGCAGAGATATTACTTTGCCAACAAAGGTCCGTCTAGTCAGGGCTATAGTTTTTCCAGTGGTTATGTATGGATGTGAGAGTTTGACTATAAAGAAAGCTGAGCGCTGAAGAATTGATGCTTTTGAACTGTGGTGTTGGAGAAGGCTCTTGAGAGTCCCTTGGACTGCAAGGAGATCCAACTAGTCAATCCTAAAGGATATCAGTCCTGAAGATTCATTGGAAGGACTAATGCGGAAGCTGAAACTCCAATATATTGGCCATCTGATGTGAAGAACTGACTCATTTGAAAAAACCCTGATGCTGGGAATGGGTGAAGGTGAGAGGAGAAGGGGACAATAGAGGATGAGGTGGTTGGATGGCATCACTGACTCAATGGACGTGAGTTTGAGTAAGCTCCTGGAGTTAGTGATGGACAGGGAGGCCTGGAGGGTGCAGCCCATGGCGTCACAAAGAGTCGGACACAAATGAGCGACTGGACTGAACTCTACCAAACACAATGGGAGAAGCTTGAAAACCAGTGAGGAGGGAGAGGACATAGGCCAACAGCTCACACAGTCACATTAACCTCAGAAGTAGACCTCGAGGCAGAAACTATTATTTGGAGTAAAGAGGGGTATCTCATAATGATAAAGTGATTTCAGTTAACCAGGAAGTTAGAACAACTCCAAATTGATATACACCTCAAAATCCATAAAGGACAAATAGACAACTACTTAAAAGGAAACGGACAGGGAATATTAGAGATCTTAACACACCTCCTTCAGTAGAATAAGCAGACCCTCCCACTCCCAAAAAAGGCAACAGTATATAAGTAATTGAATAATACAGTTAACGAACATGACAACTGCCCTGACTGCAGAATACAGTCTTTGGAAGCTTATGTGTAACATTCACCAAAGCTGACCATATGCTGAGTCAGTGCAAGTCCCAGCAAATTTTTTAAAAAGTAAAATCACATATACAGGGTTTACTTTCTCCACTCCTATTGAAGAGAGTGTAGTAGTGGCATAAAGATGGATCAAAAATATGGTCGAGGCCCTTCCTTGTGTAATATGGCAAAAGAAAAAGAAAGCACACACACCAGAAAATAAGATACACAACTTTGGACTTACAATGATTGTCTGTGTAGAAAACTCCTAACAATCTACAAGAAAAGCTACTAGAATTGAGTTTAGGAAGTTCTCAGGATACACAGTCAACATACAAAAATTAAAATGTATTTCTATACGTTTGGCAATAAAAAATTGGAAATTGAAATTTTTAAACATGTATATGATAGCACTGAAGTCCATAAAACAAGTCTTAGAAAATATTTAAAAGGTTTGTGTGCTGAAAACTACAAAATGCTCATGAAAGAAAGAAAAAAGATCTTAAAAAATAGAGATACACATTACATTCATGGATTCAAAACTGTTAAAAGATTGCAGTTTTCTCCATATAGGTCTATAGGCACAAAGCAATTCCAATCAAAATTCCAGGAGAACATTTTGTGAAATAAAATGGACTCTAAAGTTTATACAGAAAGGCAAAGGAGGGTGTCCCTGGGGGCTCAGTGGTAAGGAATTCGCCTGCTAATGCAGGAGACACATGGGTTCCATCCCTGGTCTGGGAAGATCCCACACGACGCGGAGCAACTAGGGCCCCGCGCCACGTCTCCTGAAGCCTGCGTGCCCAGAGCCCAGGCTCCGCAAGAGGAGCCACTGCTGCGAGCAGCCCAAGCCTGCAGCAAGAGAGCGGCCCCCAGGCGCGGGAAAAGCTTGCGCGCAGTAGCAGACCCGGCACGGCCAAAATAAAATGTAGAAAGGCAAAAGAACCCAATCATAAAAAACAACTATGAAAAAGGAAGCCGTTGGAAGACTTAAACGGCCAGATTTTAAAGCTTACTGTACATGTAATCAATAGAGTGTCGTACTGGCATAAAGACAGATTACTGGAACAGAATTTGTTCCCTACAAAAAATGACACTAAAATTCTGTATAATAACACAAACTACCAATTGATTTCCTACAAAGGTGCTAAAGCAATTCAATGGCGAAGATAATCTTTTCAAAAACGTGTCCATATGCTAAAAAAAATCCTCACAACTCCAAACATACCTTACGTCTTCTGCAAAATTTAATTCAAAGTTAATCATGGACTAACATAATAAACCTAAAGCTGACTAACTTCTGTAGAGACAGAAAACACCAGAGAAAAACTCTGTGATGTTGGGTTGGGTGAAGAGTTCTTAGAAATGATACCAAAAGCATGATCCATAGAAGAAAAACTGAGGCGAACTTCCCTAGTGGTCCGTGGTTGGGAGTCTGCCTGCTGACGCAGGGGACCAAGGTTTGATCCCTGTTGTGGGAAGAGCCCAGGTGCCGCGGAGCAACTAAGCCACGTGCCACCACAACCACTGAGACCAGGTTCCAGAGCCCGAGAGCTGCGGCTGCGGAAGGCAACGCGCCCTGGAGCCTGTGTCCTTCAGGAGAAGCCCCCGCAAGGAGGAGCCCACTCTAAGACGAAGATAGCCCTGGCTCGCCCCAACAACGACCCGCTGCAGCCAAAAATAAACTGCTTCAAAAGTTGTACTTTGGAAAAAATTAAGAACTTCCACTATTTGAAAGACACTAGAAAGAATGGAGAGTCACAGCATGAGAGAAAATACTTCCAAATCACATATCTGACATCAGGCTTGTATCTTGAGCATATCAAGAATACGTAAAGAACTTCTAAAACTCAGTAAGCAACCCAATTTAAAAACAAGCAGACGATCTGAACAGCTGCATCACCAAAGACGACACACTGAAGAGAAATAAGCACATGAGAGGTGTTCACGGCCTTTCCCAACCGTGTGGAGTGGCATCTCCACTACAAGGACAGCCCTACGAGAATAAGTCAAAACTTCAGACCCGGACAACACGAACTGTTGGTGAAGACGCAGAGCACAGGGCATGGCCACTCTGGAAAACAGTTTGGCCGTTTTTTAAAGTTAAACCCATCCCATTCCGAGTTATATACCTGAGTGTGATGAAAGATGTTCACACAAAAACTCGTACACAAATGTTTATAGCAGCTTTATTTATAATAGACGAAGGGTGCAAACCCCACAAATGCCCGTTAGCTGACAAATGGACACACTTGACAAATGGTATTTTTGGCCACAGAAGTGAATTCAGTGCTGATATATGCGACAGTGTGGATGAACCTTGAAAACATTTTCCTAAGTGAAAGGGCTTCGTCACAGAAGACCACATAGTACACGATTCCACCCATAGGAAACTTCCAGAAGGGGAACTATGCAGAGCTAGAAAGGAAATGAGTGATTGTTAAGGCTGGGAGAGTGGTATCAGGCGCGTGATAAGCAATGGGGTCAGATTTCTCTGGGATGAAAATTTGTAATACTGACTGTGGTGATGGTTGCTGTATCTGTGAGTATATAAAAAATAACTGAACTGCACACTTAAAATGGGTTAACTATGTATGAATTTTATCTCAAAAAATTGGTTTTGGGTTTCTTTTGCCATACCACATGGCATATGGGATCTTAGCTCCCAGACCAGGGGCTCACACCCATGCCTCCTGCAGTGGAAGCATGGATTTTTAACCACTGGACTGCCAGGGAAGTCCAAAACCTCTTTTAAAAGACAGTTTCTAGGGCAACCCAAAGGAAAGAGGAGAGACGAAAACAAGAGCACTAGAGGAAACTGAAGCCACCATCACCTACAGCTACAGCAAACATCAAACAGAGCCAAGCTCAGCCCAGCCGCTCAGCTCAGCCCAGCCGCTCAGCCCAGCCGCTCAGCTCAGCCCAGCCGCTCAGCCGTGTCCAACTCTGGGACCCCATGAACTACAGCGGGCCAGGCCTCCCTGTCCATCACCAACTCCCAGAGTCCACCCAAGCCCATGTCCATTGAGTCAGTGATGCCATCCGGCCATCTCATCCTCTGTCGTCCCCTTCTCCTCCTGCCCTCAATCTTTCCCAGCATCAGGGTCTTTTCAAATGAGTCAGCTCTCCGCATCACGTGGCCAAAGTATTGGAGTTCCAGCTTCAGCATCATTCCTTCCAATGAACACCCAGGCCTGATCTCTTTTAGGATGGACTGGTTGGATCTCCTCGCAGTCCAAGGGACTCTCAAGTGTCTTCTCCAACACCACAGTTCAAAAGCATCAATTCTTTGGCACTCAGCTTTCTTCACAGTACAACTGTCACATCCATACATGACCACAGGAAAAACCACAGCCTTGACTAGACGGACCTTTGTTGGCAAAGTAATGTCTCTACTTTTTAATATGCTGTCTAGGTTGGTCATAACTTTCCTTCCAAGGAGTAAGTGACTTTTAATTTCATGGCTGCAGTCACCATCTGCGGTGATTTTGGAGCCCCCCCCCCCCCAAATAAAGTCAGCCACTGTTTCCACTCAAATAGACAAAATCTGACAGTAAAGGCTTATTTACCTATTTCCCAACATGTCACGTGCAGCTTCCAACAAAGAATCACAAACAGGCTAAGGCAAGAAACGACACAATTTGAGGAGACACAGCAAGCATCGTCACCAGACTTTGGGACTGCCACATTAGAGGCGTGACGGCCACGCTGCTGCTGCTTAGCTGCTCAGTCGTGTCCGACTCTTCGCAGCCTCACAGACTGTGGCCGACCAGGCTCCTCCGTCCATGAGATTTCCCAGCCAAGAATACTGGAGTGGGCTGCCATTCCTTTTTCCAGGGATCTTCCCACACAGGGGTCACACTTGGGTCTCCTGCATTGCAGGCAGATTCTTTGCCATCTGAGTGGCCAGGGGAGCCCAATGGCCGTAGTGCCCAAAGCAATTATATATTTAATGAGATTCCTACCGAATCACCCACAACAGTTTCCACAGAACTAAAACAAATAATCCTAAAATTTATGTGGGACATAAAAGATCCAGAATTGCCCAAACAATCCTGAGCAAAAAGAGCAAAGCAGGAGGCATAACCCTCCCAGACTTCAGAAAATACTACAAAGCTACAGGAATCAAACCAGCGTGGCACTAGTGCAAGAACAGACACACAGACCATGGAGCAGAACAGAGCGCAGAGAGAGAGCCCTCACACCTGCAGTCAATTAGTCTTCAGCAAATGAGGCAAGAACACACCACGGAGAAAAGACAGTCTTTTTCAGCAAAGCAGGCAAGAACACACCACGGAGAAAAGACAGTCTTTTCAGCAATCTGTGTTGGGAAAGTTGGACAGCTGCATGCAAACCAATGAAATTAGAACACACCCCCATGCCATGCACAAAAATAAACTCAAAATGGCTTAAAGACTTACACATAGGACATGACACCATCAAACCCTTATAAGAGAACACAGGCAAAACACTCTCTAACATAAATTGTACCAATGTTTCCTTGGGTCAAAGGAATAGAAATAAAAGCAAAAATAAACAAATGGAACCTAGTCAAACTTACAATGCTTTGTACAGCAAAGAAAACCATAAACAAAATGAAAAGATAACCCAAAGGGAAGAGGGGAGACAAAGACGCGGATGCTAGAGGAACCTGAAGCCGCCAACACTGCAACAGACGTTAGAGAGAGCCTGGCAGCCGACAGACAGGAAGCCTCGCGCTAGAGGCCTGGTCACCCGCTTCCTGGGAGAAAATGTTTGTGAATGATGCGACCAGCAAGGGTTCAATTTTCAAAACACACAAACAGCTCATATAACTCAGTAGCAACACACACACCCCCAACTGAAAAACGGGTGGAGTTCTCTGGTGCTCCGCTGGTTAAGGACCCACCTGCTAATGCAGCAAACATGGGTTTGATCCCCTCCGGGCCCTGAGCCCGTGTGCTTTGGCTACGGAAGCCCAGGCACCTTCGAGCCCATGCTCAGCCCAAGAGAAGCCGCCACAGGGAGAGGCCTGCGCTCTGAAACTGGAGTAGGCCCAGCTCGCCAGACCCGGAGAAAGCCCGAGCGCAGCAACAGAGACCCAGCACCACCAGAAATAAATAAGTGAACAAAATAACACTTTTTGGAAAAAAGAACTAAAAAAAATAGTCTACAAAAATGCTGGAGAGGGTGTGGAGAAAAAGAGAACCCTGTCACTCATCTGTGTCCCAACTTGCAAACCTCTGGACTGTACAGCCCCTCGGGCTCCTCTGTCCATAGGGTTTTTCAGGCAAGAATGCTGGAGTGGGTTGTGGCCATTTCCTACTCCAGCGGATCTACCTGACCCAGGGATTGACCCACATCTCCTGTGTTCCTGTATTACTGGCAGATTCTTTACCTGCTGAGCCAAATGTAAATTGGTGCAGCCACTATGGAAAACAGCAAGGAGTTTTCCTCAAAAAATAAAAAATAGGAGTTGCTATATGATCCAGCAATCCCATTCCTGGGCATATACTAAGACAAAACTATAATCTGAAAAGATAATGCACCTCTATGTCAATAGCCCCCTTCATGGATCACAGCCTTGTGGTGAAGGGGCTTCATAACTCAGCGGAGCTATGAGCCAAGCCTTGCAGGGCCTCCCAAGACAGACGGGTCACACTGAAGAGTTCCGACAAAGCGTGGTCCACTGGAGAAGGATATGGCAATCCCCTGCAGCATTCTCACCTGGGGAACCCCACGGGCAGCGTGAGAAAACACGGAGCTATGACGTCAGAAGACGAGCCCCCCAGGTCGGAAAGTGTCCAGTGTGCTCTGGGGAAGAGTGGAGGGCAATTACTAACAGCTCCAGAAAGAATGAAGTGGCTGGGCCAAAATGCAGACAATACTCAGCTGTGGAGATAGCGCCACCGGCTCAATGGACACGGACCTGAGCAAAGTCCCGCAGACAGAGGAGAGCAGAGGAGCCTGGCGTGCTCCAGTCCATGGGGTCGCAAAGGGCCAGCCACGACTTAGCCGCTGAGCGACAACAACAAATGTTAACAGCAATACTACTCACAACAGCCAAGACAGGGAGACAGCCTGTGTCATCGGGACAAACGTCCACTGACAGGTGAATGGGTAAAGAAAACGTGGTACACAGAGCCAGTGGGAGGCCATTCAGCCATGAAAGAGAACGCAAGGCTGCCATTCGCAGCAACACAGACGGCCCTAGAGATGGTTATTCTAAGTGAAGTCAGTCACACACGAAGAGTCAAACACCATGAAGATATCCCTCATACGTGGCATTTTAAAAAAGACACGAATGAACTTATCTATAAAACAGAAACAGACCCACGGACGTAGGGAACAGAGCTGTGGCTGCTAAGGGGGAGGAAGAGAAGGAGAGGGATGAAGCGGAGTCTGGGATGAGTAGATGCCAACTACCGTGTACAGGATGGATAAACATCAAGGGCCTACACTATAGCGTAGAGAGCTGTATCTATGTTCTGTGATGAACCATACTGAAAAAGAATATGAAAAAGAATGGATGTATACACCCCCACACACAAGTATGTACATATATAAACAGTCACTTTGCTGTCCAGCAGATTAACACAACATTGTAAAGCAACTATACTGCAATACAATTTTTTTTTAAACAATAAAAATGTTTCTAAAAAGAAAATGCTTGAAGCCAAACACACTGTAACAGAAACGAGAAATACCTTTGGTGGGCTCACAGTGGAGCTGACACTGTGCCAGTGAACTTGAAGATGTGTCGATAAAAACTTCCCAAACTGAATTGCAAAGAGGAAAAAATAAATGAAACAACACACTATTCAAGAGTTGAGAGACAATTATGGTGTAACATGTGTAATGGAATAGCAGGAGGAGAGAGAGTAAGGAGCAAAAGAAATATTTTAGCTAGTAATGATTGAGAATTTTCCAATATTAGCATCACAAAGCAAACCACAGATCCAGGAAGCTCAGCAGACACCACGCAGAATAAACACTCCCTCACCCCCGAATCTACCCCCAGGCATAGCGTATTTAAAGTGTGGAAAATCAAAGACAAAAGTTTTTGAAAGAAGCCAGAAGCAAAAAAGACCTTCCCTATGGAGAAACAATAATAAAAATTACACTGGACTTGTCTTCACAAACCATGCAAGCAAGTACAGAGTGCAGTAAAACATTTAAAATGGTAAAAGAAAAAAACCCACCAACTTACTAGTCTGTATCAAGCAAAATTATCAAAAATGGAGCAATAAGGAGTCTCTCAGACAAACAAAAACTGAGGGAATTTGTCATCAGCCAACCTGCCTTGCTTGCATGGAGTATTAAAAGAAATTCTTCAGAGAGAGGGGAAATGATAAGGGTCAGAAACCCAGGTCTACATATATAAAGGAAGAACATGAAAGGAAGGAAAGTAAAATCTTTCAGTTTCAAAATTCTTAATCTAGTAGTAACTATACAAATAGCAACAATGTATTTGATGATTAGAGCTTATCTATAAGTGGAATGAATGAAAGCCATGCTATCAGGGACAAGGAGGAGGAACTGGAAATGCACTATTACAAGGTAACTGCACGACCCATGTGGCTTCCCTTGCGGCTCAGGTGGTACATAATCTGCCTGAATGAAGGGGACCTGGGTTCAATCCCTGGGTTGGGAAGATACCCTGGAGAAGGGAACGGCTACCCACTCTAGTATTCTGGCCTGGAGAATTCCATGGACAGAGGAGTCTGGCAGGCTACAGTCCATGGGGTTGCATGAAGCACAGAACAGTGTTATTTGAAAGTGGACTCAGATTAGTATAAATGCAAACTGCAAATCCTAGGGCCACTAGTAATAAAAAATTGTAAAAGAAGTACAGTTGAAGTTCTAAGAAATAAGAGAAAATGGAATCTTATGATTTACTCGATAAATGCATAGAAGGCAGAAAAATAGGAAATTTTAAAAGAAGTCAAAAATGAGAGCAATGTATAATAAACAGCTATAAATATGATTGATACTGATTCAACTACATCAAAAATCACTAAATGTAAATTACCTAAATACACCAATTAAAAGGTAGAGAGAGAGAGTAATGAGTCCCAATTATATGTTATCTACATGCGACCCACTTTAAATATAAAGATGTAGATTAGAAAGAAGTAAAGGGATGGAATCACCTCACACTCATTAGGGTAGTTATTATAAAAACAAAACACAACAGGAAACAACAAGTATTAACAATAACGTGAAGAAACTGGAAACTTTGTGAACTCGGGTGGTGGGAGTGTAAGATGGTATAGCCTCTACTGAAAACAGTATAGTGAGTCATCAAAAAATTAAAAATACAATTACTACTTGATCTAGCAAAAACACTTCTGAGTATTCAATAAAACTAAAACCAGAATCTTAAAAACATAGCAACATTATGCATGATAGCCAAGAGGGAGAAGCAATCCAAGTATATGCGTCAACAGATGGATGGATGGATGAACTGTGGTACCGACAAACAGTGGACTATTACTCAGCTTAAAAAAGAAAAAGGATATTCTGACATATGCTACAATATGGATGAAAGATACTATGCTAAGTGAAACAAGCCAGTCATTAAAAAAAAACCCTGTATGAGTCCACGTAAATGAAGCATCTAGAGTAGTTAACATCACAGAAACAGAAAGCAGAATGGTGGTTGTCAGGGGCTGGGGAGGAAGAAAGTGGGGAGTTGTTGTTTAATGTGTCTAGAGTTGCAGCTTTATAGGAAGAAAGGGTTTTCAATATCCACGGCACAACAATGAATACACTTAATACCACTTGAACACTTAGAAATGGCTCAGGTGGTAGTGCCGTGTTATGTGGTGGTGTTTTTTTTAACTACAATTAAATAAGAAAATTTTTAAAGTAGAGATGAAGAAAGATACATCATGCTAACACAAATCAAAAGGAAGCTATAATATGGGACTTCCCTGGTGGCGCAGTGGATAGGAACCTGCCTAGGAATGCAGCGGACATGGGTTCAGTCCTTGGTTGAGGAAGATCCCACATGCTGTGAAGCAGCTAAGCCCCACACACACAGCTCCTGAGGCCGCACGTCCCAGAGACAGAGCTCTGCAACAAGGGAAGCCACCAGCCACGGGGAGCCGGCCACCACAACCGAGAACAGCCCTTGCTCACCGCAGCCAGAGAAAGCCTGCAAGCAGCAACCAAGTTTCAGCACATCCAAAAGCAAGCAAGCAAACAGTTAAACCGAGAGCTGCAGTAGTTACATGAATTTCAGACACAACAGCCTTCAGAATAAGGAAGATCATCCACAATGGAAAGGGGCGTTACATAAACGGTAAATGGATCCAGTCTCCAAGAAGACACAACTATGCTTAGGACACGGCTCTAACAACAGACCATCCAAATACTTGAGACAAAAGCTGACAGAACTGAAAGGAGAAACCGATCCATCCGCTGCTACAGCTGGAGGTGGCACCACAGCGCCATCAATAACTGAAGACCCGGCGGGCAAACACTCAGTAAGGCTGTGGCAGAACAGGCCCTAACGGAGGCAGAAGATGCTGGGAAGACGTGGCAACAACACACAGAAGGACTGGACAAAAAAGACCTTAGCGACCCGGGTAACCACGACGGTGCGATCACTCACCTAGAGCCAGACGACCTGGAGTGTGAAGTCAAGTGGGCCTTAGGAAGCATCACTACGAACAAAGCTAGTGGAGGTGATGGAATTCCAGGTGAGCTGTTTCAAATCCTGGAAGATGATGATGTGAAAGAGCTGCACTCAATATGCCAGCAAATTTGGAAAACTCAGCAACGGCCACAGGACTTTTGAAAAGGTTAGATGTCATTCCAATCACAAAGAAAGGCAATGCCAAAAAATGTTCAAACTACCACACAACTGCACTCATCTCACACATTAGCAAAGTAATGCTCAAAATCTTGCAAGCTAGATTTCAATGGCATGTGAACCGAGAACTTCCAGATGTACAAGCTGGATTCAGAAGAGGGAGCAGAACCAGAGATCGAATTGCCAACATCCTTTGGATCATAGAAAAAGCAACAGAATTCCAGAAAAACATCTACTGCTTCATCAACTATGCTTAAGTCTTTGTGCAGATCACAACAAACTGTGGAAAATTCTTTAAGAGATGGGAATACCAGGCCACTTTACCTGCCTCCTGAGAAGAGCAACAATGAGAACCAGACATGGAACAACAGACTGGTTCCAAATTGGGAAAGGAGGACATCAAGGCTGTATATTGTCACCCTGCTTATTTAACTTACATGCAGAGCACATCATGCAAAATGCCAGGCTGGAGGAAGCACAAGTTGGAATCAAGACTGCCAGGAGAAATATCAATATCCTCAGATATGCAGATGACACCACCCTAATGGCAGAAAGTAAAGAGGAATTAAAGAACCTCTTGATGAGGGTAAAAGAGGAGAATGAAAAAGTTGGCCTAAAACTCAACATTCAAAAAACGAAGATCATGGCATCTAGTCCCAGCACCTCATGGCAAACAGATGGGGAAAAAGTGGAAAAAGTGACAGATTTTACTTTCTTGGGCTCCCAAATCACTGCAGACAGTGACTTTAAAGTATAGACTGCATTTTTCGTGCAGCCACGAAATTAAAAGACATTTACTCCTTGGAAGAAAAGCTATGACAAACCTAGAAAGTGTGTTAAAAAGCAGAGACATTACTCTGCTGACAAAGGTCCACACAGTCAAAGCTATGGTTTTTCCAGTAGTCATGTACAGATGTGAGAGCTAGACAACAAAAAAAGGCTGAACACCAAAGAACTGATGCCTTCCAACTGTGGTGTTGGAAAAAGCTCTTACAAGTCCCCTGGACTGCAAGGAGATCCAACCAGTCTATCCAAAAGGAAATCAACCTTGAATAGTCACTGGAAGGACTGATGCTGAAGCTGAAGCTCCAATACTTTGGCCACCTGATGCGAAGAACTGATTCATTGGAAAAGACCCTGATGCTGGGAAAGATTGAAGGCAGGAGAAGAAGGGGATGACAGAGGATGAGATAGCTGGATGGCATCACTGACTCAATGGACGTGAGTTTGAGCAAACTCTGGAGCTGGGGATGGACAGGGAGGCCTGGCGTGCTGCAGTCCATGGGGTTGCAGAGTCGGACACGACTGAGCGACTGAACAAACAGCAGCAGCATGTATGCATTTCTCAAACTGACGTGGATTATTGACCAAGACAGGCCATATCTGGGCCGTAACACACACTTCAACAAACTTAAAGAACAAATATCATACAGAGCATACTCTCAGAGCACAGTGGAATTAAACTGGTAATCAACAGAAGAAAGATAGTTGGAAAATTCAAAAAATATTTGGAGATTACACAACATATTTATAAATAACACATGGGGCAAAGGAAAAAATCTCGAGAAATCAAATTAATGTTTTGAACTAAATGAAAATATGAATTATCTTACAATATTTTATATTACAAATGACAAAATATCTAAAATCAAAACTTAAGCTTACACTTTAGTGAACTAGAGAAAGAAAAGTAAACAAACCTAATACACACAGAAGATATGCTGATACCATCATGCTGATACCAAAGCCAGACAAAGACACACAGAGTAAAACTGCAGGCCAGCATCTTTGATGAATATAGATGCAAAAATCCTCAACAAAATAAAAGGAAGCCAAATCCAACAACACATAAAAATAGATATACACCATGACCAGCTGGATTCACCCCAGGGTCACAAGGATGGTCCAGTGTGATACACCTCATAAACGAAAGAAAGGAGAAAGCCACAAGGTCATCCCAATAAACACAGAAAAAGCACTTGATAAAATTCAGCATCCATTCCTAATAAAAACAAACAAAGCAGGGATAGAGGCACACCTCAATATAATAAAAACTATTTATGACAAACCCACAGCCAACTGAATACTCAATGGTAAAATCTGGAACAAGACAAGGATGCCCACTGTCTTCAGCATAGTATGGGAAGTCTTAGCCACAGCAAGTAAAACAATAATAAAAGGTACACAAATTGTGGAAGAGGTAAACTGTCATTATATGCAGACAACATGATACTATATCCAGAAAAACCCCGATAAATTCAACAAGCTAGCAGGATACAAGACTAACAGACAGAAATTGGTTACATTTTTTTACACTAACAATAAAATATCAGAAAGAGAATGTAAATAACCTCTTTTAAAACTGCATCCAAAAAACCACTCAGGAATAAACCTCACCAAGGAGGTGAAAGACTTCTATGCTGAGAACTATAAAATATTAATAAAGGATGTTAAACATGATTCAAAGAAATGGAAAGACATACCATGCTCTTGGATTGGAAGAATAGTTAAAATGCTAATACTACCCAAAGCAATCAACAGATTTGATCCAATCGCTATCAAATTACCGATGTCATTTTTCACAGAATTAGAACAAATAATTTTAAAATTTATATGGAACCATAAAATACCCACCCCTTCACGGATCACTGCCTTGTCGTAGCAAAGTGACTTGCGTAAGTCAATGAGGCTGTGAGCCACGCTGTGCTGGGCCACCCAGTGGAAGGGTCAAGGTGGAGAGTTCTGACCAAGTGTGATCCTCTGCAGGTGGGAACGGCAAAACACTCCAGTATAACAGCTGTGAGAACAGAAAAAAGGCAAACAGATAGGACACCGAAAGATGAGCCCCCAGGTCAGAAGGTGTCCAATATGCTGCTGGAAAAGAGCAGAGGACAGCTACAAGAGCTTTGTGGATGTGTCTGGTGACGAAAGTAAAATCCGGTGCTGTAACAACAGAATTGCATAGGAACCTGGAATGTTAGGTCCATGAATCCAGGTCAACTGATGTGGTCAAGCAGGAGATGGCAAGAGTAAACAGCGACATCTTAGGAATCAGTGAGCTAAAAATGACAGGAGTGGGTGAATTTAATTTGGATGACCATTGTATCTACTACTGTGGGCAAGAATCCCTAAGAAGAAATGGAGTAACCCTCATAATCAACAAAAGAGTCCAAACTGCAGTACTTGGGTGCAGTATCAAAAACGACGGTATGATCTCAATTTGTTTCCAACGCAAACCATTCAGTATCACAGTAATCCAAGTCTATGCCCCAACCAGTAATGCTGAAGCTCAAGTTGCACAGTTCTATGAAGACCTACAAGACCTTCCAGAACTAACACCAAATAAAGATGGACTGGTATGCAAAAGTAGGAAGTCAACAGATACTTGGAGTAACAGGTAAGTCTGGCCATGGAGGACTAAATGAAGCGGGGCAAAGGCTAACAGAATTCTGCCAAGAGAACGCACTGGTCATAACAAACACCCTTTTTCAACAACACAAGAGATGACTTTACACATGGACGTCACCAAATGGTCAATACCAAAATCAGATTGATTACCTCCTTTGAAGCCTAGGATGGAGAAGCTGTATACAGTCACCAAAAACAAGACCTGGAGCTGACTGTGACTCAGATCATTAGCCCTTCATAGCCAAATTCAGGCTTAAACTCAAGAAAGCAGGGAAAACCATTAGGCCTTCCGGTTACGACTTAAATCAAATCCCTCATGAATATATAGCAGAGGTGATGAATAGATTCAGGGGATTAGACCTAGCAAACAGAGTGCCTGAAGAACTACGGGCAGAGCTGCATGACGCGGTACAGAAGGCAGTGACCAAAACCACCCCAAAGAAAAAGCGATGCAAGAAGGCAGTGTGGCTGTCCGAGGGGCTTTACAAATAGCTGCGGAAAGAAGAGACGCAAAAAGCAACGGAGAAAGGAAAAGGTATGCCCAACTAAATGCAGAGCTCCAGAGGATAACAAGGAGAGACAAGAAGGCCTTCTTCAATGAACAATGCAAAGAAATAGAGGAAAACCACCGAAAGGGTAAGGCTACAGATGTCTTCAAGAAGACTGGAAATAACAAAGGAACATCCCATCCAAAGACGGGCACAATAAAGGACAGAAACAAAAAGACCTAATCGAAGCAGAGGAGATCAAGGAGAAACGGAGAGAACACACAGAAGAACGGTACAATAAAGGTCTGAATGACGCGAATACCGACAATGGTGTGGTCTCTCACCCAGAGCCAGATAGTCTGGAGTGTGAAGTGGGTCTTAGGAAGTACTGCTGCCAATGAAGTGGCAGGCAGCCACTTCATAGTGGAGGCAATGGAATTCCAGCAGAACTATTTAAAATTCTAAAAGATGATGCTATTAAAGTGCTGCACTCAATATGTCAGCAAATTTGGAAAACCCACAGGACTGGAAAAGGTCGATCCTCATCCCAATTCCCCAAAAGAGCAGTATTAAAGAATGTTCAAACCACTGGACAACTGCACTCATATCCCACGTAAGATCATGCTCAAAATCCTCCAAGCCAGGCTTCAGCATTATGTGAACTGAGAACTTCCAGATGTCCAAGTTGGGTTTAGAAAAGGCAGAGGAAGCAGAGATCAAATTGCCAACATTCGCAGAATCATTCCCATCAGAAAGCAAGGGAATTCTAGAAAAACATCTACCTCTGTTTCAGTGATTACGCTAAAGCCTTTACCTGTGTGGATCATAAAGAACTATGGGAAACTTATAAAGAGATGGAACTACCAGACCATCTTACCTGTCTCCTGAGAAGCCTGAGTGAGAGTCAAGATATAACAGTCAGAACCCTGTATGGGACAACTGACTGTTTCAAGATTGAGAAAGGAGTACGATAAGGCTGTTTATCGTCACTCTGCTTACTTAACTTATGTGCAGAGCACATGATGCAAGATGCCGGGCTGGATGAGTTACAAGCTGGAACTAAGACTGCCAGGAAAAATACCTACAACCTCAGAGATGCTTATGATACCACTTTAATGGCAGAAAGCAAAGAGGAACTAAAAAGCCTTTTGATGAGGGTGAAGGAGGAGAGTGAAAAAGCTGGCTTAAACTCAGTATCTAAAAACTAAGATCTTATAACATCCGGTAACACCACTTCATGGCAAACTGAAGGGGAAAAGCTGGAGGCAGGGGCAGAGTCCCACTTCTTGGGCTCTAAAATCACTGTGGGTGTTGATACTAGACGATGACTGCTTCTTGGCAGGAAGGCTGTGACAAACCCAGACAGTGTGTTAGAAAGCAAAGACATCGCTTTGCCAATAAAGGTCCATACAGTCAAAGCGGTTGTCTTTCCAGCAGTCATGTACAGATGTGAGAGTTGGACAGTAAAGAAGGCTGAGCACCAAAGAACTGATGCTTTCAAACTTTGGTGCTGGAGAAGATTCTTGAGAGTCCCTTGGAAAGCAAGATCAAACCAGTCAATCCTAAAGGAAATTAACCCTGAATATTCATTGGAAGGACTGATACTGAAGCTGAAGTTCCAATACTTGGAGCTGAAGCTCCAACTCCGATGCAAACAGCTGACTCGTTGGAAAAGACCCTGATGCTGGGAAAGACTGAAGGCAGGAGGAGAAGAGGGCGACAGAGGATGAGACGGTTGAATGGCATCACCGATTCAATGGGTATGAACTAGGGATACTCTGGGAGACGGTGAGGGACCAGAAGGCCTGGTGTGCTGCAGGCCATGGGGTCGCGAAGAGTTAGACACGACTTGGCGATTGAACAACCACAATCTAAAAGACCCAGAATTGCCAAAGCAATCCTGAGGAAAAAGAACAAAGCAGGAGGCATAACCCTCCCAGACTTCAGACAACACTATTAGATTGGTGCAAAAGTAACTGCGGTTTTCCATTGTTGAACTTTGCTGTGTGATACTGGAATACACTCTTAACTGTGGTTATGTTATACACCATTTTAATGCCTATTTTTCATTTTGCTTTTTTTTTGCTAATGACTTATTACTTGCTATTTATATGTATTTTAGATTACAGAAATGATGTTAGACGAAAAGATAATACAAGTGATTTTCTTATTTGAGTTCAAAATGGGTCATAAAGCAGCAGAAACAACTTGTAACATCAACAATGCATCTGGCCTAGGAGCTGCTAACGAACATACAGTGCAGTGGTGGTTCAAGAAGTTCTGCAGAAGAGACGAGGGCTTTGAAGACAAGGAGTGCAGAGGCCAGCCATCAGACATTGACAATGACCAGCTGAGAGCCATCGTTGAGGCTGAGCCTCTCACAACTGCATGACAAGCTGCTGAAGAACTCAACACCAACCGTTCTACAGCGGCTGGCATTTGAAGCAAGCTGTACAGGTGAAAAAGACTGATAAGTGGGTGCCTCCTTAAGCTGGCTGGAAATTTTAAAAGTGTCATTTTGAAGTGCTTCTCTTATTTTGGAGTGGGAAATGGCAACCCATTCCAGTATCCTTGCCTGGAGAATTCCATGGACAGAGGAGTCTGGCGGGCTACGGTCCACGGGGTCGCAAAGAGCTGAAAATGACTAAGAGACCTACACACACACACACGCACACTCTTATTCTATGCAACAACAACGAACCACTTCTCAATCGGCTTGTGCTGTGTGATGAAAAACAGATTTTATACAATGACAACCAGCAATGACCAGCTCGATGTTTGGAAATGAGAAGCTCCAATGCGCTTCCCAAAGTCAAAGTTGCACCAAAAAAAGTTCATGGTTGCTGTTTAGTAGTTGCTGCCTGTCTGATTCACTACAGCTTTCTGAATCCTGGCAAAACCATTACATCTGAGAAGTGTGCTCAGCAAATTGATGAGATGCAGCAAAAATGGCAATGCCTGCAGCGAGCACTGGTCAACAGAAAGGACCCAACTCTTCTCCACGACAATGCCCAACTGCACGTCATACAACCAATGCTTCAAAAGTTGAATGAATTGGGCTACAAAATTTTGCCTCATCCATCATTTTCACTTGACCTCTTGTCAACCAACCATCACTTCTTCAAGCATCTTGACAACTTTTTGCAGGGAAAACCCTTCCACAACCAGCAGGAGGCAGAAAATGATTTTGAAGAGTTCGTTGAATCCTGAAGCATGCATTTTTATGCTACAGGAATAAACAAACTTTTTTTTTTGGCAAAAATGTGTTGATTGTAATGGTTCCTATTTTGATTAATAACGATGTGCTTGAGCCTAGTTATAGTGATTTAAAATTCATGGTCACAACCACAATTATGTTTGCACAAACCTAATACAAAGCTATGGTAATCAAAACAGCGTGGTAATGGCACAAAACCAGACCTACAAATCTCTGGAACAAAACAGAGTGCCCAGAAATAAGTAGGGAGCCCACATGCCCACAGTCAATTTATCTTCAACAACGGAGGCAAGAATATACAATGGAGAAAAGAAAGTGTCTTCAGCAAGTGGTGTTGGGAAAGTTGGATAGCCGCACGAAAATCAATGAAGTCTCATCATACACAGGAATAGACTCAAAATGGCTTAAAGTTTTAAACATAAGACACGACAGCATAAAACTCCTAGAAGAAAACACAGGCAAAAAGTTATCTGACATAAATTGTACTAATGTTTTCTTAGGTCTGTCTCCCAAAGCAATAGAAATAAAAACAAAAATAAGCAAGTAGAACCTAACCAAACTTACAAGCTTTTGCACAGCAAAGGAAAACATAAAAAACATCTTTTCTATGAAAAGAAAACCTACTGAACAGAAGAAATTATTTGCAAACGATGTGACTGACAAGGGCTTAATACCCAAAATATACAAATAGATCACACAACTCAACAACAGCAGCAAACAACCCAACCGGAAAATGAGCAGAAGACCCAAATAGACATTTTTCCAAAGAAGAAACACAGATGGCCAAAAAGCATATGAAAAGATGCTCAACATCACTAATAATTAGAGAAATGCAATGAGACACAGCTTCACATCAGTGAGAAGGGCCATCATTGAAAAGTCTACAAATAACAAATGCTGGAGAGGATGTGAAGAAAAGGGAACCCTCTTACATTGTGGTAGGAATGTTCATTGGTGCAGCCAATGTGGAGGTTCCTCAAAAGACTCGAGTTGCCATATGACCCAAGAATCCCATTCCTGGGCATATACCCAGGAAAACCTACATGGAAAAGACACATCTACTCCTATGTTTATAGCAGCACTATTTACAATAGCCAAGACATGGAAACCTAAACGTCCATTGACAGATGACTGGATAAAGATGATGTGGTGTAGGTAAACGATGGAATATGACTCTGCATCAAAAGGTGCAATAATTCTATTCGCAGCAACATGAATGGAACTAGAGGTCATCATAGTAAGTGAAGGAAGTCAAAAAGAGAAAGACAAAACCAAATGATATCACTTACATGTAGAATCTAAAATATGATACAAGTCAACATATCTACAAAACAGACTCACAGAGAACAGATTTGTGGTTGCCAAGGCTGGGGGCAGCGGGACAGGAAGGGGAGGGGAAGAATGAGAGTTTGAGATTCGAAGAGCCTGAATATTATATATAGGACGGATAAACAACATGGTCCTACTAACCATATTCAATAGCTTGTGACAAACCGTAATAGAAAAGAATATACATACATGTGTGTGTGCATATACTTACATAACTGAGTCATTTTTGCTATACAGAAGAATTAACACAACACTGTAAATCAACCATACATCAATAACAATTTTTAAATAAATTAAAAATGAGAGCAAAAAATCAATGACGTAGAAAACAGGAAGATAGAGAAAATGAAACCAAGTGTTGGTTCTTTGAAAAGATCAATAAAATTGATAAACCTCTACCCAGCTAGGCTAACTGAAAGAAAAAAAAAAGAGAGAGAGAGAGAAGGCATTGATGACTAATATCACAAGTGAAGGAGAGCCCACCAACACTGAGTCTATGAACATTAATAAAGGATGGTGAACAACTCTATATCTATGCCCATAAATTTGATAATTTACATGAAACAGACCAACTCCTTGAAAGGTACAATCTACCAAAACTCACACAAGGAAAAACAGATAATCTGAATAGACCTACATCGATTAAAGAAACTGAATCAACTGTTAGCAACTTTCTAAAATAGAAAGCACCAGACTCGAGTGGTTTCACTCATGAATTCGACCAAACATTGAAGGAAGGAATGACGTCAATTCTCCACAACGTCTTTCAGAAACCAGAAACATAAGAAACATATCGCAACTCATTCTATGAGGAGGGCATTACTCTAACATAAAATCAAACAAAGGCATTACGAGAAAGCCAAACTGTAGACCAGCATCTTTCATGAACACAGATGTAAAATCTCCAATAAAATATTAGCAAACCAAATCCAATTATGTACAAACAAAATTATGCACACCATGGCCAAGTGGGATTTATTCCAAATATAAAAGACTGGTTCACTACTTAAAAATCAAGAAAAACTGTATTATCATCTCAATAGATGTAGGAAAGACATTTGGCAAAACCCAACACCTATTCATCATAAAAACCAGCAATAGAGAGGAACTTTCTCATCTCAATAAAGAACAATTATGAAAAACCTACAGCTTACATCATACTTAATAATCTAGATGCTTCCCCCTAAGACTGGAAACAAGGTAAAGATGTCTTTTTCTCACCACTCCTGTTCACTATTATACTGGAAGTCCTAGCTAAAACAGTATGAAAAGAAAAGGAAATAATGGGAAGGAAGACATTACCCTGTCTTTGTTTGCATAAAACATAGGGTTGTCTATGCAGAAAACCTCAAAGAATTGACCAAACAAAAAACCCTGGAATTTGTGAGAGATTATATAACAAGGTTTCAGGATATAAGGCTGAAAAATAAAAAGTTCATTGCTTTTCTATATATCCACCTTAACACCCTGAAATGAAATGCTCAGGCATAAATCTAAACTATATGTGCAATATTTATACGAGGAAAACTACATATTCTAAAAAAAGAAAGGAAAAGCAAAAAATGGAGAGCTATTGCATATTTATCCATAAGAAACTCAACTATTAAAGATATCAGTTCTTCCCGAACTGATCTACAGATTCAATGCAGTCCCAACCCAAATGCCAGACAGTTATTTTGTGGGTCCTGATAAACTGATTCTACAGTTTGTACATAAAAGGAAAGAATCTACAATATCGAACACAACACTGAAGAGGAACCAAGCTGTGAGCCTGACACCGCCTGACTTTAATGCAATACTACAGTAATCAGGATGGCGTAGCACTGGGAAAAGAACAGACACAGAACGATGGAGCAGAAGGTCCCAGTCTTTGGCACCCCATGGACTGTAGCCCGCCACGGGATTTCCCAGGCAAGACGACTGGGGTGGGTTGCCATTTCCTTCTCCAGGAATCTTCCCAATCCAGGGATCAAACCCACATCTCCTGCCTTGCAGGGGGATTCTTCACAAATGAGCCACCTGGGAAGCTGATGAAACAAAATATAGAGCCCCAAAATAGACCCTCATAAATGCAGTCAACCAATCTTTCACAAAGCAGCAAAGGCAATTTAATGGATAAAAGATGGTTTTTTCAACAAATGGTGCTGGAACGTCTGGACATCCACATGCAAAGAAGTGAATTTAGACACAAAGCTTACACCTTTCACAAAAATTAACTCAAAGTAGATCATAGACATAAATGTTAAAAGCAAATGTATAGAACGTCCAGAAAATACCATAGATGACCTATGGGTTTGGGAGTTTGGGGATACAACATGAATAGCATGGTCCATGAAAGACAAAATTGATAAGTTGAACTTTATCTCCAAAACATATAAAGGACCTGTATCTAATACACACAAAGAATTCTAAAAACTCAACAATACGAAAACAATGTAAAAAATAGGCTAAAGAACTCAACAGACTTCAAATCAATAATACAGATGGCAAATAAGCACACAAAAAGCAACTTCATAGTATCATCAGAGAACTATGAATTAAAGCAATGAGATGCCACTACACACCTTTTAAAGTAGCTAAAACCCAAAACACTGATGGAAGCAAATGCTGAGAAGGATGCAGGGCAAGAGGAAGTCATTTCTGGTGGGCGTGCAAAATGGTACAGGCACTTTGGAAGCCAGCCTGGCAGTCTCTCACAAAGCTGAGCATATGTTTATCATACGAGCCAGCCAGCAGCTGTGCTCACAGGTGTCTACCCAAATTAGCTGAAAACTTATGTCCACGCAAAAACCTACACACTTAGAGCAGCTCTATTTATAACTGCCACAACAGGAAGCAACCAAGATGTCCTTCAGCAGGTGAAAGAATCAGTAAACTGTGGTACGTCCAGACAATGGAATATTATTTAGCACTGAAAAGAAATGAACTCTGAAGCCATGAGAAGGCTTGGAGAAAACTGAAACGCTTATTACTAAGTGAAAGCAGCCAGTCTGAAAAGGCTACTTACTGTATGATTCCAACTACAAGGACATTTCGCAAAAGGCTGAAACTACACAGAGAGAAAATAAAGAGTGACTGCAAGGGGGAAGGGGAAGCTCATGGGAATCTTAGGGCAGTGAAATTATTCTATATGACATTATAATGGTGGGTGCATGACGTTATGCATTTGTCAAAACCCACAGAAATGTACAACATAAAAGTAAACCCTACACACACACACACACACACACACAGAATGGATAAACAACGAGGTCCTACTGCATAGATTATTCAATGTTGTATGATAAAGCACGCGGCCCACTGCAGAAGGGCATGGCAAGCCACTTCAGCATTCTTGCCTTGAGAACCCCATGAACAGTATGAAAAGGAAAAATGATAGGATACTGAAAGAGGAACTCCCCAGGTCAGTAGGTGCCCAATATGCTACTGGAGATCAGTGGAGAAATAACTCCAGAAAGAATGAAGGGATGGAGCCAAAGCAAAAACAATACCCAGTGGTGGATGTGACTGGTGATAGAAGTAAGATCTGATGCTGTAAAGAGCAATATTGCATAGGAACCTGGAATGTCAGGTCCATGAATCAAGGCAAATTGGAAGTGGTCAAACAAGAGATGGCAAGGGTGAACGTCGACATTCTAGGAATCAGCGAACTAAAATGGACTGGAATGGGTGAATTTAACTCAGATGACCATTATATCTACTACTGTGGGCAGGAATCCCTTAGAAGAAATGGAGTAGCCATCATGGTCAACAAAAGAGTTCGAAATGCAGTACTTGGATGCAATCTCAAAAATGACAGAATGATCTCTGTTCATCTCCAAGGCAAACCATTCAACAGCACAGTTATCCAAGTCTATGCCCAACCAGTAACGCTGAAGAAGCTGAAGTTGAACGGTTTTATGAAGACCTACAAGACCTTTTAGAACTAACACCCAAAAGAGATGTCCTTTTCATTATAGGGGACTGGAATGCGAAAGTAGGAAGTCAGTAAACACTTGGAGTAACAGGCAAATTCGGCCTTGGAATGCGGAATGAAGCAGGGCAAAGACTAATAGAGTTTTGCCAAGAAAACACACTGGTCATAGCAAACATCCTCTTCCAACAACACAAGAGAAGACTCTACACATGGACATCACCAGATGGTCAACACCGAAATCAGATTGATTATATTCTTTGCAGCCAAAGATGGAGAAGCTCTATACAGTCAACAAAAACAAGACCAGGAGCTGACTGTGGCCCAGATCATGAACTCCTTATTGCCAAATTCAGAATGAAATTGAAGAAAGTAGGGAAAACCGCTAGACCATACAACCTAAATGAAATCTCTCATGATTATACAGTGGACGTGAGAAATAGATTTGAGGGCCTAGATCTGATAGATAGAGTGCCTGATGAACTATGGAATGAGGTTCATGACATTGTACAGGAGACAGGGATCAAGACCACCCCCATGGAAAAGAAATGCAAAAAAGCACAATGGCTGTCTGGGGAGGCCTTACAAATCGCTGTGAAAAGGAGAGAGGTGAAAAGCAAAGGAGAAAAGGAAAGATATAAGCATCTGAATGCAGAGTTCCAGAGAATAGCAAGAAGAGATAAGAAAGCCTTCTTCAGTGATCAATGCTAAGAAACAGAGGAAAAGAACAGAATGGGAAAGACTAGAGATCTCTTCAAGAAAATTAGAGATACCAAGGGAATATTTCATGCAAAGATGGGCTCGATAAAGAACATAAATGGTATGGACCTAACAGAAGCAGAAGATATTAAGAAGAAGTGGCAAGAATACACGGAAGAACGGTATGAAAAAGATCTTCACGACCCAGATAATCATGATGGTGTGATCACTCATCTAGAGCCAGACATCTTGGAATGTGAAGTCAAGTGGGCCTTAGAAGGCATCACTACGAACAAAGCTACTGGAGGTGATGGAATTCCAGTTGAGCTGTTTCAAATCCTGAAAGATGATGCTGTGAAAGTGCTGCACTCAACATGCCAGCAAATGTGGAAAACTCAGCAGTGGCCACAGGACTGGGAAAGGTCAGTTTTCATCCCAATCCCAAAGAAAGACAATGCAAAAGAATGCTCAAACTACTGCACAATTGCACTCATCTCACATGCTAGTAAAGTAATGCTCAAAATTCTCCAAGCCAGGCTTCAGCAATACGTGAACCGTGAACTCCCTGATGTTCAAGCTGGTTTTAGAAAAGGCAGAGGAACCAGAGATCAAATTGCCAGCATCCGCTGGATCATGGAAAAAGCAAGAGAGTTCCAGAAAAACATCTATTTCTGCTTTATTGACTGTGCCAAAGCCTTTGACTGTGTGGATCACAATAAACTGTGGAAAATTCTGAAAGAGATGGAAATACCAGACCACCTAACCTGCCCCTTGAGAAATCTGTATGCAGGTCAGGAAGCAACAGTTAGAACTGGACATGGAACAACAGACTGGTTCCAAATAGGAAAAGGAGTATGTCAAGGTTGTATATTGTCAACCTGCTTATTTAACTTCTATGCAGAGTACATCATGAGAAACGCTGGACTGGAAGAAGCACAAGCTGGAATCAAGATTGCCAGGAGAAATATCAATAACCTCAGATATGCAGATGACACTACCCTTATGGCAGAAAGTGAAGAGGAGCTAAAAAGCCTCTTGATGAAAGTGAAAGAGGAGAGTGCAAAAGTTGGCTTAAAGCTCAACATTCACAAAACAAAGATCATGGCATCTGGTTCCATCACTTCATGGGAAATAGATGGGGAAACAGTGGAAACAGTGTCAGACTTTATTTTGGGGGGCTCTAAAATTACTGCAGATGGTGACTGCAGCCATGAAATTAGAAGACGCTTACTCCTTGGAAGAAAAGTCATGACCAACCTAGATAGCATATTAGAAAGCAGAGACATTACTTTGCCAACTAAGGTCCATCTAGTCAAGGCTATGGTTTTTCCTGTGGTCATGTATGGATGTGAGAGTTGGAATGTGAAGAAGGATAAGTGCCGAAGAATTGATGCTTTTGAACTGTGGTGTTGGAGAAGACTCTTGAGAGTCCCTTGGACTGCAAGGAGATCCAACCAGTCCATTCTAAAGGAGATCAACCCGGGGATTTCTTTGGAAGGAATGATGCTAAAGCTGAAGCTCCAGTACTCTGGCCACCTCATGCGAAGAGTTGACTCATTGGAAAAGACTCTGATGCTGGGAGGGATTGGGGGCAGGAGGAGAAGGGGACGACCAAGGATGAGATGGCTGGATGGCATCACGGACTCGATGGATGTGAGTCTGAGTGAACTCCGGGAGATGGTGATGGACGGGGAGGCCTGGCGTGCTCTGATTCATGGGGTCACAGAGAGTCGGACACGACTGAGCAACTGAACTAACCATGATAAAGTATAATGGAAAAGAATATGTATGCCTGGGTCACTTTGCTGTATAGAATTAACAAAACTAGTTCAACTATCCATCAATAAAAATAAATTTAAAAAAGAATAAATCCTAACAAACTGTGGACTTTAGTTAATAATTTATCAATATTGGCTGATCAACTGTAACAAGCGTACCACTCTAAGGTATTAATAGGGGCAGAGTGTTAATAGTGGCAACCTGAGGGGCGAGGACTGAAAGGGCTGTATGGGAGCTCTGCACTACTGACCAAGTAAAGTGAATACAAAATGATAGGAAACCACATGATAAAAAACCTGAAATCAATTGGAAAATGGGCAACAACAGAGACGTTTCACTGAAGAGGACATAGAGATGACAGAAGTCCACATGAAACAGTGTTCATCATCATTAGCCGCCAGGGAAATGCAAATTACAACAATGGGCTGCAACTGCACACACATGAGAAGGGCTACGCTGAAAGGCAGCGCCAAAACCAGATCCTGGACACACAGAAACCTGGATCATCACACATTTCGGTTAATGTGTAAAAGGTACACTGGACTCTAGAAAACATTGTGATAGTTTCCCCAAAAGTAAACATGAAAATACCATACGATCCTGTCACTGCACTCCTGGGCATTTACCCCAGAGCAAATGAAGACATGTCCACACGAAAACCTGTACATGAATGTTTACAGAAGCTTTCTCTCTCATAGTGTGAAGCTAGAATCAATCCAGATGTCCTTCGAACAAGTGGTTAAACGAACCATGGTGCATCCATGCCATGAAGGCTGAGTGCCGAAAAATTGATGCTTTTGAACTGTGGTGTTGGAGAAGACTCTTGAGAGTCCCTTGAACTGCAAGGAGATCCAACCAGTCCATCCTCAAGGAAATCAGTCCTGAATATTCATTGGAGGGACTGATATTGAGGCTGAAGCTCCAGTACTTTGGCCACCTGATTCGAAGAGCTGACTCATTGGAAAAGACCCTGATGCTGGGAAAGACTGAAGGCAGGAGGAGAAGGGGACAATAGAGGATGAGGTGGTTGGATAACTCAATGGGCATGAACTTGAGTAAGCTCCGGGAGTTGGTGACAGGGAGGCCTGGCATGCTGCAGTCCATGGGGTTGCAAAGAGTTGGACACGAGTGAACTGAATCAAAAGGAACAAACTACTGATAATACAACCACCAAGGTGAATCTCTAGAGAATTACGATTGAAAAAAGCCAGTCCCAAAGGTTATACACTGTATGTTTCCATTCCTTCCTTTTTTTCTGGCTGAGCAGCACGCTGCATGTGGGATCTTAATTCCCTCAACAGGGATCAAGCCTGTGCTGCCCTGAAGTGGAAGCATGGAGTCTTAACCACTGGACCACCACGGAATTCTCTATATTCCATTCTTGAAATGAGCAAGTTACAGAGAACAGATAAGTCATCGCCACGGATTTAGGAGGATGGGAGAGGGACGGTAGTGGGTGTTCTTACGGTGATGGAAATGCTTTTCATTTTGTCCTTATCAATGTCAGTATTTTGGGCATAATATTTAACACAGTTTTGCAAGATGGTACGGGAAAACTGGGTAAAGAATACATGGGATCTCTTATTTCTTACAACAGTATCTGAATCTACATGTATCTAAAAATAAAAGAAAGTATAATGTTAAAAAGTCAATCAAGCGACTTGCTGGTGGTCGAGTGATTAAGAATCTGCCTTCCAATGCACGGGACATGGGTTGGATCCTGGTGGGGGAACTGGGTTCCCACATGCTGCAGGGCAACTAAGCCTGTGCCCTGCAACTAAGACCCCCCCAAAAATAAGTAAATATTAAAAAATGTCAATCGGGCTATATAAATGTGGAATTGGGGTCAACAGATCTTGCATGTTAAACAAGACTGCATGTAAGTCAGTCAGCATATGCACGTGAGATTAAATGACTTTCAATGTCTGAGGCTCAACCATCAACTGCAGAGACTAGTGGATGGAGGTTTTTAAACTCCATTTCTCTCTTCCACCTCTCTTTCCAAATTGACTAAATCAAAACAAATCCTCCTGAGTGTGGGCAAGCTTCAGGAAGAGTGGGAGCCGAGAGATGGGAGGGAGGAAGATGGGGAGCAGGAGACTGAGCTTTGGGTGACTGGGAAAGCAGGCCAGTACGGATGGGCTCCTGGTAGCAGCGAGAGCCAGAAGAGAAGGCCGGGCCAGGGGTAGGAAGGTTGCCTGGAAAGAACTGCGTTCGTGCCAAGCATCAGCTTTTACCTTTCACAGAGCCCCCCTTTTTGTTTTAATGTTCCAATGAAAACACAGAAAAGTGCACAGACCTCAGTGAATTTTCACGAACTTCACACACCCTGTATGCAACACCCAGATCAAGAGAGTTACCGCAACCCCGCAGCCAACTCCAGGCCCCGTTTCAGGTATTCCTTCCCCGTTTATATACGTGGGAGTCATAGGTTATGTACTCCTTTTCTGGGTGATTTTGAGCAACACTGAGTCTGTGGCGTACATCTGTAGGTTTTCATCCTTACGCTGTTGCACAGTATTCCATCTGGATCCATTCTAATGCACAGGGCATGTGGAGAGCCTCCAGATGGGAGCTGTAGAAATAAAGCTGCCTTTCTCAGAGTGTCTCGGGAACAGGCTATACATCTCTGTTGGGCTTGTGCCCATGAGTGAGAAGACAGTCACATTCAACCCTTGCAAATAGTTTTCCAATATGGTTGTACCACTTTATACCTCTATCAGAACTTAATTAGATTCTTCTTGATACTTAATAGTGTCGGTCTTTTAAATGTTAGTCCTTGCGGGTATGTGTTGGAACTGTGGTTTTTTCGCTCGTAATGTAGAGTAGTAGAATCAAGCAGAAGGGCCCTTTTGAAAGGAGAGACCAGGTGCACAAGATAACTTCCTGCCTTAGGGACCAGAACTTGGCCAGGGAGTCAGGCCTCCGGTGAAGATGACAAGCTGGGATGCTTCCCTTATACTCAGCATTAGCAGTTCAGCTCAAACCAAAGATTCCACCAGAATCAGCAAAGAAAACGCCATGACAGCGTGGGCCAGAATTAAATACTAAGGTGAAGGTGCACACAGTTACACAGGTACAAACAGTTACGTGTTTGTCTTCATCTAAACACAAACAATGCCCAGACTTGGAATTTAGCTCCCTTCACAATACTATGTAATAGGACAGGACACAGGTAACTTTCAGTTACCTGTCCTAGTGAGTCACTCCAGACATTTATTTGTGAGGACCCCTTGGATTCCCAGAGTTGATGCGAAGATTATTATTTTAAACTTAAGACATCTGAAATTCGACAGATGCAAAAGAAGCATTTTCAAAGCGTCCCTTATCTGACTAAAGGCAGAAGCTTCTCAGAGTGAGGCTGTAATCAATCAAGGCCCTCTCCTGGGGAGTTGCACTCACTCACCAAAGAACAGAGAAAACACTTCCACCTGCATAAACAAACATTATCACAAACTTTTTTAGCTTCCATTTATTCTCCTAAAAATCCGTCTTCCCTAAATCTATAAAAATACTGAATCCCTATATTGGACACTGAAACTAATAATGTAAATCAACTATATCTTTTTAATTTGCAAATTAAGAAACAATTGCATTGGAAAGCTGATTTTAAAAAGAAACCATTTGATCGTCCCATAGAATTCATTTTCTCCCCGTTTCTTCCCCCTATTAAATTAGATTAAAAACATCTACCTCTAATTTGGAGGGACCACTTCTTTGCTGGATTTATGTGCATATGAACAAGCTTTGCCTTTTCTCCCGTTAATCTGTCTTTTGCCAGTTAACTCACAGGCTTCTAATCACTGAGCCTAAATTAGAGCCAACAGTTTTCCTTCCCAACAGTCCTTTGAAGAACAGGACTCCTCAACTGGACTCCCCTCATCTCATGAGTAATCATGAACCTATTTAGTACACCTGCTCTGTTTAAAAATATATTGTCTTCCAATTTAAGTGTCCAAGTGACCCCACGTGCCATGGGTCTGGTACAATTTTTTTAAGCTGTGTCCATCAGCGCTTGCGTGTAAGGTTTTTTTCTTTCTGTAAAGCAGGTAGTTTAGACATAACCCCAGCCTTCTCAGCAGGCAGGGTCTGTCCCCTCGGCAAGGGCTTAGTTAGCGTCCAGTCAGGGGGCTGCTTCAGAACCGCCGCTTCCAACCACACGCCCCAGAAACGCCAGGCCTCCCGGCTTCTCCTGGAAATAGCCAGCTGATCGTCATCTCAGCACCGTTCATTTACCTACGCCGCCTCCGAGCCAGGATCCCAGAATCCTTATGCCAGGAGATGGGGCGCAAAGCAGACCAACATTCTGAAAACAGGATTCCATTTGCCGTGTAAGGCATAATATATTTTTGGAAAACCAAGCGTAAAAGGGACCTGAAACAGTAATCCTCTCCCCATTTTGGAAGGGGCTGCACAAGCTACAGTCACAGAGCTCCAAATGGTCGATGGAGTCCGCAGACGCGGCTGCGCTGAACCCCGGGCCTCCCGCCCGAGCTTCAGGCCTCGGGACGCAGCCTGCCGCTCGGGAGGCGGTTGCTGAAGCCACAGCGCCCGAAGCCCGAAGCCGGGGGGCGGCGGGTGGGAGCGAGCGTGAGTCGCGGGTTAGCTTACCTGCGGGACGCCGCCACGCGCGGGGGCCACCGGGGAAGGGCAGCCTGGGGCCGGTTCTGGGGACCAGCAGCGGGAAGGGGCGCGAGGCGGGCCGGGGAGGCCCGACAGGGAGCCTGGCGTTCCCGCGCCGCCCGGCCAGCTCCCCCGCGAAGCCGAGCGGCTGTGGGGCGGAGCCGGGACACCCCGAGAGGCGGGGCGCTGCTTGGCGCCGGCCCCGCCCCCTCGGGCGCCAGAGGCTCCTGGGACGGAAAACACCTGCGCCAGAGCCCACGCCTCACCACTGAACGGCACCGGGTTGGGACGCTGGCACCTGAAGGTTATAAAAGCGCCCGGGGGATTCTTTCGTGCGGGCACTCGGGGTCCGTTTTCTACAAGGACCAGAGTTAGTGCCTACAAGAGAGCTTCTGGCATGTCCAAAGTCACTACAGGATTGTAAAAAGACCCATTTTCCGAGAGGATCCCTGAGAGCCTAGCGTAAAAATTAAAACAGAAGGGGGAGTACTTACGTTCTCATTGACGTTCTTGGTTTTGATTTTGAAAATTGGCTTCCCGTGGCAAGCGCTGGCGTGAAAGCCCACTTGCACCAGAAAATCGTGTATACACACTCACTTGTGTCAACAAACACCTTCCTGTTTCAAATACACTAGTGTTATTTTTTAAAAAAACGAGTGTTCACGTCCTTAAAAAGGTGAATGTTGCTGTATTGAACCTGCTGTAAAGGAGTTTGTCCCCCTCCCCCTAAAAAAGCTCATCAAGCAAACGAGTGTGCAAATGTTCCCGGACGCAATCCATATACTCCAGCTACTCCTTAGCGAGTGCAAAGGATGACAAGTGTCAGTACTTCATACAACTAGATTTAATAAGTTGTTATTACAGAAAAAAAAAAAAGTCCAAACTACAAAGTTTAAGCATTTGTAAGCAATAGCTGCATTGAGCTCCATGGTTAGTCACAGTACTGCAGTTCCACACAAGCAATTATCAGTCCAAGCCCCAAAGGCGGAAGCTGAGTAAGGGTTACTAGCAAAAACAATCTAAGAGAACAGGTAATAAAAGATACAATACATTTAAAATTAGTTGTTAGTTGAAAAACAAATACAGAGATCTTAGCTGTGAACACTCTAAAACTTATGTCCATTATTTTGACAGCAAAAATACAAATACCTAATACTTTATACCCCAACAGAACTATATCCAGAAGAGAAAAAGAGCAGAAGTTGTCCTGTATTAGCACCCAGGTTTTCTACTTGTTGTGATTAACTTCATTGTCATACAAATCGAAACACCCCCAAATTACATATCCATTTCTTGACCCTTTTGGGGTATAAAGTCAACAGCATTAATTATAAAATACTCTGTGGTAAAATGGAACACTATTGCAGCTGAGATAGAGAAGTTTGGTTATTATTAAAAAAAAAACCCAGAAAATGTTAGATGACATACTATACAAACTGGTGAAAAAGCAACAATTCATACAAATAAGCCAGTTTTAACAAAAAGATAACTTTTTTCACTAATCTGTGACTAATCTTTCACTCAAACCTTGCAAGTAGAGATGTCACAATACTCAAATATTTAGGTAGGAGCTTTACCCAGTTAAATGCCATTTTGTTGCTAATATAATAGATAAAAATGAAAACTAGCAGTTATTTGCTAATTGCATAAATGCAGTACATTCTGCATTAGCCCATGCCTCACTAACAAGCTATAAAACACAAGATATAGGCAGAAATCTAAGCATAATCTTTATAGCACTAAGCAAATTTTTCCAATTTCTTTTCTTCTGTTCCTAATCACTTATTTGTGTTAATGTAAAATTCCAACCAGTAGTATCCAATTTGTTAAAATTTTACATCACAACTTGATCTAATCTATATATTATTTACAAAACTGAATACATAGAGCATACCCAAGAGCCAACTCTGGACATGTGTTTCTCTGAGTCATTGATAACCGTGCTTCCTTGACAAGGGCCCTGGAGGAAGCCAGCAAGGACTGGGAGAAGCACACCCTCTGTCTAGAGCAAGTCATAGGATGTTCTGTTTACGCAACACCAGTTTTGCAGTTGTATGATTTTGGTTTAATTTTAGGTGCCATGACAATGACACGCTGCCTTAATAGCACAGCTTCAAGGTGAGTTCGGGTGTTGGAAAAGAAGCAGGAGGGCAGACAGATCATGCTCAGAGTGGCCAGATGTGTTGCCACAATAAGGGACAAACAGGGGCCACCATTCACAGGGAGCAGGCGGGGCTGGGGTGGGGGTGGGGAGTGGAGGAAGACGAAGTCTGAGCTGTCCGTGTACAGTGGTGACCTCCAAGTGTGCCGCCTCGCCAGGTCACCCATGTGCTCGGGGAGGCCACCTGGGCAAGACACTGAGATCCAAGTCTAGCCACCCAGAGGGCTGGTCCTCTCAGAGACTTCCTTTCACTCTCAGACGTCACCACTGTAAATACAAGGCAAAGATGTGGCCTGGTGAAAGGTACTGTCTCATACGTGGACAGCAGTCAGTGGCAGATTCTCACACACTCACACACACACACACACACACACACACACACACACACGACAGAATGAAGAGTTAGAGGGGGAAAGCAATGAACCACTCTGTTGACCTGGCCAGGTTCTCAACCTGGTGGTGTCTCAGCAACGGGTGACTTCATCATCAGGGCCACAGATTTGGCTGCACCTGGTGTTGTATAAATCCACTGTGACATCCCCAGAGAACTGTACTGTGACATCCCTAGTCTTACACTAAACCACTGTAATAAAGGAAAAGGCTTGTCGAAATCTCACATGTTCTGCTCATTCTGTCATTTTATTACCCAATTATCCATTACATTTTCCAATCACTTTACATAACCAACCATTTTCATCGTTGTCACACTATTGTAAACCACATCAGCAAGTTAATACATAAAGCTTTGCATTTCAAAAAACTAGACACTTTAGTAACAATATTACAAAGGTTTTAGCTTCAAAAATAACTGAAAATGAAAAAAATAAACTTTTAAAGAATTAGCATCATAAAATTAATTTATTCCAAGTAAAAATACAAAATAATATTATGACATTGACCAGATATGAAAGTCCCTCCCAGAAACAACTCTATTAATGATTGAGAAAGCACTCCTTAAAGAAAATACGAAATAAAATGAAAAATATGTAAATATGTTTAATTTTTTTCTTAGCAAAAAATCTTTCTAAAAATAACAATGAAAATTTGTCTCAGTACAAAGGCTACATTACTATTGAAAAAATACCAGCATGAAGAAAAGGTACATATTTGACAGTAGAAAAATGATTTCAGTGAATCACAATGTCTAAAGTTTGCAATGAAAATAAATCTGCAATAAAGATTTATGCCTTTTTTCTTTTCTTTTTTTTCTATTTTTTATACAAACAGTACAAACAGTATTGCACATAACAACAAATAGTCGAGGTTAGGTTATAGCCTTCAAAAAATCGACTAGTTCAAGTGTCACGTCAAGGAAAGGCCACAGCAGGACCTGTGATACCCGGGGGCTTCCCATTAAGTTGCAGGTCAGAACACCTCCGTGTTTTTAAAAAATAATTTTTTTCGAAGGACCCTCTCTTTTAATATAACATTAACAACTTGGGGGCACATTTATTTACAAAACAAAAGGGAACATGTTATAATTTAATAAACTAAAAAAAGTTCTCTTTAAAAAAATACAAACAGAAGAACTCTTTCACAATCCTGGTCAGTCGTGCACAATCAACGCTTGATTATAAATATACAAATTAAGGGAAAGTAGTTTCCACCACCTATTCACAACTTTCAGCACCAAATGGAGTTTATTTTTTGTAACCTATTCTTCATGACAATGTTTTTTTCGCCTTCACGTCAGCTTTATGCTGTACAATCTTCCAGCATTTTTTTTTTAAATCTCAGTGTTACTTTAGTACATGAAAGAGGGGTGCTTCTTCAAAAAGTTTTGCTTCTTTCACATAATTAGGTAGATTTCTGTAGGTTAGATATGATCTTTAATATTATAGTTATAAAGCTCTAACTTCTTCATTTTCAAAAACACAAATAAGCATGAAAAAAATAAAGTTACCCATCTGTTAAATCATTTTTCTTGCAGAATTAAATTAATATATATTTTTCTGAATAAACTTACTTAGAAAATATCATTTTCTTTCCTATATTTCAAAATTGAGGTATTGCAAAAGATCATGTCAGTCAGAAAGCATGCCTTTTTCCTTAAAAACAAACAAACAAAAAAATCTTCAGCCAACTTTTGAAAACTGTCTAGAATACAAAAAGTAGTAGTGCATAACAAAATTTCTTGTACAGATGAAAAAAACCACAAACATAGAAAAAAACAAACAGAAAACCACAGCTGGGCTGGAAAAAAGCAATTATTACCAAAAAGCCCAGAGGTAACCTCAAAGGGGGAGAATTCTAATAAGCATTTTTAATCCAGTAAAAAACTATTTCGTTTTTTTTTCTTTTTGAAAACAAACTATAGTTTGAGAGCTGGTAATTGCAACTAAACACCGAAGAAACAAAACAAAACAAAGCGCTATTAACTTAAGACAGTACAAGGACATCACAGCACATAAAACACAGCGACTTAAGTCTGTTCTGCAGTGTCATATCCAGTCAGATTGTCCCCAGAATTCCAAAACATAGGAAGAAGATTTAAAAAAAGACTTACACAGTCTCATAATCATTATGTGTTTATATATTACTATCTGCAGCCCAAGAGTGAATGCTAAAAAAATGTCCATGGTAGTACTAGCAGGTCTGAATTCTATTCAAGCTTTACAGGATAAATCCAGGGAATTAAGTAGTTAATTTCTCACCCAGACAACCAACCCTGCTCAGGCCATCTTAGTTTGTCCAGACATTTCTTTAGCATCACAATCACACAACTTTCTTAAAATGTGCCTAGTTTGTCAACTGACAACTTATCTCTATATACTGTATATATTCCTAGTGTTTGTAAGCTAAGATGAGCTCTTTGGTTTTCTGGACAAGGTCTGAAGCTATGTAAAATGGTGCAAGCACTAGGAGATTGTAACTAAGAGCTCATGTGTTAGTTAATAATATACCAGTTATGAACTGTCAAGTTCGTTAATGTCTGACACAGAGGCTTTAAACAGTTAAAGTTTGATCACAGTTAGACATAATCACTTTACTATATAAAATAAATTGCACAATATATAACAGAGCACCGCAAAGTACTTCATCTACCATCCACAAATTTGCTTTAAGAATATCCTACACCTAGGTTTTATATTGGTTGTAATATAGGTCATTCTGTTATGGGCTCTTCCTAATTTCAGAAGCATTCCATTTATTGAGGCATGCCTTCCTCCAGTCAATTACCATTTCCTTGAATGAAAAAAAATTTTTCTTTAAAAATCAGTATTTTATAGCTTATATAGATTCTTAATTTGTGCATTGTGGGAAGGTTTTATACTAGACATCGGATATAAAATTTATTGCATGCAGCAACCTGATTAAGTAAACATGCAGTCAGAAACAGTGACCTTCCTTTGAAGCTTTCTCAAGTCTATTCTGATCTCCTTTCGGCAGCTGATTCTATCCCTAGATCACAAAAGTGTGTTGTTGGGTTTTTTGTAATTGATACCTTAGCCTGAATAGAGTATTATGGTATTAATAATACCATTTTAATAGCAGCAAAAGCTATTGCAGCATAAATTTACATAACACTAAAAGATCTAACCAAAATCCTCAGCAAAACAAAAATCAAACATGAAGGAAAAATAAAGATTCAGCTTATGAGGTATCCTTACATGTCAAAATAGAGAGCAACTAAAGGCTTATTTTCATTAAGGGTTATCCTTACTCTAAATGACCCCAACTAATGACTGCTGAATTGTTGTGAAGTTTTTGCTACATCCGCCACCTACTCACGAGTATTACCTTTGGTAAGTCTTCTCCTAGGGGCGATTCTCTAAGTTTCTGAAAATAAGTGCATGCTCCAGTTCAAAAACGATCAGAACAACAACAACAACAACAAACAAACAAAAAAATCACAGACATCAACCTGATGGCCGCTGATGAGAATGGCAGTCTACGAGTGACAAATCAGGTGTAAGGAATCAAGGTACCAAGCAGACAAAGGTGAGAATCAAAGTGCAAATCAGTACCGTTATACACTCTGCAATTCTGCGTTATACTGGACACTGAGTTCAGTAATATGACTGTAAATAATAATAATAATAAAAAGACCCATTTCTTCTTTAAAAATCGAGAACAAATGCACAGATTTCCAGAACACTGTAAGCCCTGAGGCAGTGCCCTCTCTTTTCCCTCCTTGTTATCTACTCCAGTACTTGTGGCTGGGTCTGCCCTGGGCTCAGCTCCAGCGGAACGGAACGTGGCGAGGGCGGTCGCCTCCCTCCTTCACCAGCGGTTTGTGGAATTCCCGCCCGGCGCGGGAATGTATGCTCGCCCAGCAGTATTCGCAGTAATACTGCAGACAGGTGACGTTGGCACAGAAGAACGGGGCAAACTTCCCACCACAGCGTGTGCCCTGGCACTCATCACACATCTGATCATCCAGCACATATGGCTTCACTTCCACCTGGACCCAAAGAGGAGAGACAGGAAAAGAGATTTTAGCAAAGCTTCCTCACATTTCTTCCCCTCGAGAGCTCATAACGTAGCTTAGTATGTCTCAGTCAGGCTCAGTGTTGAACTCAGCTGGTTATTAGCAGTGGCTGAGTGTATGGGCTTTGGGATCTGCTCCTTGATGTGCTCGTTGTGTGATGACAAGTAAATTCTTAACCTCTCTCCATGCTCCTGCTGGCTCCATCTGTGGGTCTGTAAAGTAGGTTTAACAGTGAAACACAGACACACACATACCTGTATATCTGTATGGGCATTATAGGGTCTGCATCAGAGTGCTGGTGAGGATTAAGAGAGGAAGTGTGTGGAAAAGCACATGAGCTGAATCCTGAAGGCCGGCAGCATGTGACAGGCAACAGTGTTTCAGGGAGAGAAACCAGCGAGGACAAAGCCCCAGAGTAGGCAAATGGCAGGAGCTGGGTGGAGGGGAAGCCCCCTGAAGGGAAGCCCCCTCGAGGCCAGCAAGGCCGGCTAAAGGGCGACCAACGAGGCTCTGGGCTTTGCCGTTTTAAACACAAGCTTTCAAAACACTAACCTCTCTCAGTACTGTTTACAATGGGCCGGAGGGAAAGGAGGACAAGGGGGATATTAAGAAACTACTATAATGATTGAGGCTGTTTTAGTTTTAGATTTTATTGCCTTAATCTCCCTCCAAGACTGGAAGCTTCAATAGAGGACTTTTCAGCACAGTCCTGCAGGGGGCATTTTATTCTAAATGAAGCAATGCTATATTATATAAAAACCAGGAGAGAGGAAAAAAGTTTCCCCAGTTTTCCCCCATGTTCTCTTCCTAGAACCTCAGACAGGGAATGCCGTTCATGTTTTCATGGTGAATGTTAGAAATAAGTAGGAAGGAGGCAAGTCTCTGTGTGATCAGGCTCTTTCTCACGCCAACCTCAGAGCCATTCTGGGCAAGAGCAAGCAAGCTCTGTGGCCACTGGGGCTGTGGAGATGGGGACCCATGTTTTTTCTGATATGAGCCAACTGCCTGACGGGTCGAGCTGCCTCTGGACACAGCCAGGGTCTGGGGCAGGCTACCCCGAGGCTGCAGGGCACAGGGTGGGATGAGCGGGGACGTGAGGGCTGCTGGGACTGGATTCTTGAGTTCCTGGTCCTTCTCTTCTCAAGGCCCCTCCACCGGGCTCCTCTGGAGTTCTGTCTCTAACCATTAGCTCAAGTCACCGGTCCTCAGCCAGCCAGAGATTTTTGCTCAAAGGCCCACTGGAGATGACCTGTCCCAGCCCTTTGGTTACCCAGGGGGATTCACTCTGACTCCAGTTCCCTTCTCTTCCCCTCCTCAACCTGACAGCTTAGTGCGTGGGCTTCAAAAAAAAAAATCTCACATTCATCTCTCCATCATAATTAAAACTGTCGTGGCTCTGAGGTCATCTGTCTGGTTCTGATCTAGGCGACATTACCAGCTGTGCAGGCTACTCAGGCACTCCTCATCTGTGCCCTGGAGGAAAGAGCTCCTATGAGGAGCAAGTGAGCTGAACCATGTCAAGCACACAGAACAGTGCCTGGCGTGCCATAAGCCCTAGTTAAGCATCACTGTCACTCCTCTCGCTTCCGCTCTAGTCCCGCCCACAACACGCACCTGATGTGCCCAGTGCCAATGACCTCGGCGCTCCAGGCCTTCCCTGGTTCAGTTCTCCTGCGTCCACGTGAGCATTTCAATCATCTGCCTCTCGGTGTTCCTCATCTAGTCAAAAGCCCTTCAGCTTCTCCCCTGCCTTCACGAGTAGCCCAGCTGCCTCCGTATAGCAGGTACTCCCTGTGCCCTGCGACTCCAGAGTAAGCCACAGCCTTTGTGATCTGCCCCAGTCTCCCTCCCAACTAGTTACCAACTCCAACGCAACCTGCTCTCTTTTCCCGCTTAAGTGCTCAACCCACCCAACAATTTCACATACCCAATAAAGTCCAGTCTTTTCTTTCTCTTTCTTTCTTAACATAAAATTAACAATCTTAAACGATTCACTGGCTTTGATTACATTCACAACGTTGGACAACCACCACCTCTACCTCGTCCCAAAACATTTCATCACCCAGAAAGGAAGCCTGTAGCCCACTAAGCAGTTATCCCAACCTTCTCTCCCTCCCCAGCCCCTGGTGACAGCCTCTCTGCTTCCCGTCTCTGCCGATTTACCTACTTTGGATATTTTATAAAAATGGAATCACAAAACTGTGACATTTTGTGTCCGGCTTCTTTTACTTATCATAATGTTTTGGGGTTTATCCATGTTGTAGCATGCAGCAATATTTCATTCCTTTTTATGACTGAATAATATTCCACTATGTGTGGATATATGTGTATGTAGATATATACACAATATTTCGTTTATGCATTCATTCTTCAATGGACATTCAGGTTGCTTCCACCTTTTGGCTATCTTGAATGATGCTGCTATGAATGTACGTGTACATGTGTTTATCTGAATACTTGTTTTCAATTCTTTTCAGTATATACTTAGGAGTTGATCTGCTGGGGCATATGGAAACTCTATGATTAGCTTTTTGAGGAACTGCTAAATTGTTTTCCACAGCAGCTGTACCATTTTACATTCCCACCAACAATGTACGAGGGTTTCAATTTTCCTGTATACTCACCAACACTTGCTGTTTTCCATCTTTGTGATTAAAGTTATCACAAAAGAGGTGTGAAGAGGTCTCTCACTGTGGTTTTGACTTGCATTTCCCCACTGACTAATGATACTGAGCATCTTTTCATATTCTTGTTGGCATTTTACACATTGGAAGAAAGGTCTATTCAAGCCCTTTGCCTGTTTTAAAAACTGGACTGTTGAGTTGAAAGAGTTTCTTTGTATGTGCTAGATACTAGACTTTTACCAAACATGATTTTGGGGAAGGGGGCTGTGCTGGGTCTTCATCGTGGCACACAGGCTTCTCCAGTTGGAGTGCTCAGGCTCTAGAGTGCAGTAGCTGTGGCACGTGGGCCTGGTTACCCCAAAGCACGTGGGATCTTAGTTCCCTGACCAGGGATCAAACCTGCGTCCCCTCATTGGAAGGCAGATTCTCAACCACTGGACCACTAGGGAAGTCCCTATCAGGCATATGGTTTGCAAATATTTTCTTCTGTTTTGTAGGTGGTACTTCACTTTTTTGAAAATGTTCTTTAATTAAACTAAAAAGTTTAATTTTGAAGACATCCAATTTATTTTTTTCTTTTGCTGTTCTTCTTCATGATGCCGTAGCTAAGAATTCACTGCCAAATCCAAGGTCAGGAAGATCTGTCCCTATGTTTTCTTCTAAGAATTTAATGGTTTTAGCTCCCATATTTAGGTTAATAGATTTTGAATTAATTTTGTATACAGTGTGAGACCAGGGCCCAACTTCATTCTTTAAGTGCCCCAGGACCATTTGTTGAAGAGACTATTCTTTACCCACTGAATGGTCTCAGCAACCTTGTTGAAAATTAACTACAGGCTGACCTTCCTTAGCTATTTCTGTCCCACAGGGAACTCCTCCTTCTTCCTCTTAATACTCCACTTTGCTCCTCTGGCATTTCCTGTCTATAGTCCTGCCTTGGTCAGCATCTTTCCTTATCTTAAAGCAACTTGAGGACCGAGTCCTGGAGCAAGGCACGATGGTGGTAGATCTGTGGAAGCATGTGGTCTGCAGAGACAGTGGGCTCCTGGCGGGGAAGGGAGCTGCAGGCTCATTAGAGTGTATATGAGCTGGACTGAGCTCCCTGAACTTGGAAGCCAAGAAGGAGCGAAGGGATGGACTGAGTGCCCAGGACTACCACCTCGGATAGGGTTAGGGTTAGGGTTAGGGTTAGGGTTAGGGTTAGGAAGGCGTGCCAGGAACTGGAAGTAGTCAGCTTCTCCACCTGCGGTCCAAGAGCTGAGGGCTGCTCTGCTTCTATCTCAGGGTGCTCTATCTTCTGCACTCAGGATGCTCCAGCAACCAGATCTGAGCCCCAAAAAGCCCAGAAAGAGGATCCAGCAGTAAGAGAGAGGACTGGTCTGAACAAAGAGAATTCACACTCAGCAAAAAAAAACAAAAAACAAAAAAAGCTGCCTGAGGAGAATGGGACCACAGCCCTTTGTAATATATACACACATGAAGAGTACTCGAGGAGAATACTTAAGTAAGGGTACTTTCCAGTTTTTCATATGTATACATTAATGTTACTTTTGTTCGGGTGTAAAAGTGACATTGTGGTTATATGGGGGCTTTTGTCCTTAGTTATTTTTAAGAGCTTAATTTTTTTTAATTGAGGTTAAAGTCATAAAGAATTAACCATTTGAAAGTGAACAGTCTAGGGGCATTCACTACATTCACAATGTTGTGTAAACACCACCTCTGTATGGTTCCAAAACACTTTTATCACCCAAAAGGAAACCTTGTACTCCAGTTTTGCTTTTTAGAGAACCTTTTAGAGATACATACTGAATTATTTCAGTATGAAAAATTATATGATCTCTGGGATCTGCTTCAAAATAATCTAGAGTGAAGGTGGGAAAGTGGGCAGAGGTGTAGATGAAGCAAGACTGGTCACAAGTCGACAATGATTCAGACTGGATGACAGGAACCTTGTGTGTTCATAACTGTTCTAACTGTATGATGGGGTTCATTACACTCTTCTCGAAGGACAGGGAAGCCTGGTGTGCTGCAGCTTATGGGGTCTCAAAGAGTCAGACATGACTACGACAGAACAATACTCTTTTATTATTAAGACATTATAATAAAAGTTATTTTATTTATATAAAATATTATTGCAAAAAATTATTATTGTAAAAATTGTAAAAAATATATAAAATATTAAATGTCTATTATTAAGACATTAAAAATAAAAATTACTAAGACATTTTAAATTAATACATCAAAACTGTGACTTTTTGACTAACTATCAGATGAACTGAAGAGAGGATAACATTGTTGAGATTCACTTTAGTGGGCTAGAAGATCAAGGGGTATAAATACTTCAAAGTTCTGGGAAAAAAATAATTGAAAGATGAGGAAGAAAAAAGAAAAATTTGAAAGTAGATCCAGGAGAACCTAATAACAAAACCTACATGACTTAAATAGACCGAAATAACAAGACGGGCGGAAAAGTGAGGAAATGTAATTAGATGACAAGCGTCCTGGAACTGCGCATCAAAACCTCCACCAGGTCCAGTCCGGAACAATGAGAAAAGACACACCCCCAGGTGTATCCCAGATATTGAAACCAAGTCCCCCTAAAACCTACTTCCCCTGTCCAGTTATGATTATCCTCTCTATCTAAAACTTTATGTTCTTTCCTGTCCTGCCCTCTGTTCCTCTCAGGATGGAGGAGTATCAAAAAAAAAAAAAAAGTAGTGGGGCGGGGGGGGAATGCAACGGAGCAGGACCGTGCGGGGCTCTCCTGGGTGAAAAAGCCTCTCTGTGTTCCTTGTTTGTAGAAATAGGCTTTAGTCTCCGTCCCGAAGCTCCAAAGAACAGACTCAACCAGTTACTAAGTAGGGGAGTGAGGAAATACAGAAACAAAGAAAAAACAGTCAAGAAGTAGGAGTCCCAGTTCCTCCTTAAGAGAAATTCATGACAATGTGACATGTATCTTTGAGCTGTTCTGCAGGAACTAAGACCCTCAGCCAGGAGGAAGGTGGTGACCACATGCTGCCCGTAAGCATACAGACCCTAGACTGGTTGGAACTAGAAGGTTAATGATTAAGATTCTTGAGACCCCACCCTGTTACCTCATCATCACCCAACCAGAAGAAAGTCATGTCCCCTGCATCCCTCACCCCAAACGCTGCCCTTCAAAGAAAGCCCTTCCCTGAAAGCCATAGGGAGTTCAGGTCTTTTGAGCATGAACTGCCCATTCTCCTTTACTGGTCCTGCAATAAACACTTCCCTACAAGCCGGCATCAGTGAATTGGCTTTACTTCGCCATGGGTGAGGGGATCCAAGTTCAGCTGGGTAACACCCATATGTGTACAGTTACTTTGTCTTTTTAGTTTTTTGCTTCTATTGGCAATTCTGCAATAAAGATACCTTCCATATGTTCTCACATCTGTGGTTTTACTTCTAAGCATTGGGATTATGACATTAATGACAACCAGCAGTAGGATTATTGGGTCAAAGAGTATACACATTTTGAAGAATTTGCCAGTTTACCTCTTTAAAGGGTTGTAGCAATTCACATTTCTATCAGCAAATGATAAGTAGTTATCACTTCTTTTAAATGGTCTCCAGATGAGAATAAAATGACATTAATTTTCTTCTTCCTGACTATAAAGAAACCTGAACATCTTTTTAGGTGGACTGCCCATCAATTCTTAATGTGAATTATCTTCTAACCAGTATACCACCATGTTGTATGTCTTTTTCTTGCCAATTTTTAAGAGTGCTTTGTATGGTACAAATAATAATATGCAATTTTTTTCCAAATCCATAATTTGCCTGTTGACTTTTTTCAGGGCATCTTTGCCATTTAAATGTGTTTTATTTTTACACAGTCTAATATATTTATTTCCTTCCGAGGCTTCTAGGTTTCTAATCTTTTTTATAAGAGTATCATCAATTTTTTACATTTAAGCATTTCTTTATGTGGATCCTATCTTTATGGTTTGTTTCATTACAAATAATTTACAATTTTTGTTCAAATTGTGACTATTTTCTCCCTTTTTTCCTAGAATAGCATAAAGCTGCTAATGTTCTTCCAAGTCTTTCTTTCCCCCCAAGATTACAGTCCTTTCCGTTATTGGATTTCCAAATTTTAAAAACTTACAAGTTTGTAAGTTTTGTCATTTCTCCTGACAGAGAAATGATATCTTGACTAGATAAAGGATTTTGGGGGTCTTATCCTTCTCTCTCAGACTGATTGATAGTATTCCTTGGTGTTCAAGCTCCCAGTGCTGCATATGAAAACTCTGATGTCAGTTTTCTTCTTTTTTCTTCCATTTATAGGAGATAGTAATAGCTACTAGCTCTTTCACATGGAAACATGCAATGTTTTCTTTTTATCTTCAGCATTCAGAAATTCTAGTGTTATGGAACCAAACTTGGGTCTGCTTGCCCACCATACAGCAAAGCCAATTCACTGACACCAGGCTGTGGTGAAGGAAAGTAAAGCATTTTTTGAAGGGCCCAACAAGGAGAACGAGAGGCTCATGCTGAAAAGACCAGAACTCTTTGATGGCTTTAAGGGAAAGGCTTTAAAAGGTAACATTTGAGGTGAGGGTTGCAGGGGGCATGACCTTTTTCTGGTTGGTCGGTAGTGAGGTAACAAGGTGGTGTTTCACGAGTCTTAATTATCAACTTGGTTCCAACCAGCTTGTGGTCAGCATGTAGTCACCATCCTCTACCTAGGGGCCGGGGCGGTCTTAGTTCTTGCTGAACAACTCAAAGATGCGTCATATCGTTGGATTTCCCTTGAGGAGGAACTAGGGCCCTCTGTTATCACTGAACTGTTCTTTCTTGACTGCATTCCCTCACTCCTCTAATTAGTAACTGCTTGAGTCTGCTCCATGGAACTCAGGGAAGGCCTAGGAGACTAAAGCCTCTTTCTACAAACAAGAAACAGGGGACAAAGAGGGGCTTTTGTACCTAGGAGGCTATTTCAATTCTTAATACAGTATGCGAGGAATAGGTGGTAGTTTAGTCGCTAAGTCGGGTCCGACTCTTTTGCAACCCCATGGACTGTAGCCCACCAGGGTCCTCTGTCTACAGGATTTACCAGGCGAGAATACTGGAGTGGGTTGCCATTTCCTTCTCCAGGGAAGATCTTCCTGATCCAGGGATAGAACCTGCATCTCCTGCATCGTAGGCAGATTCTTTACCACTGAGCCACCAGGGAAACTCTCCATTTCACAGGGAAATGGTTAAATAAAATGTGGTACATCTACCCCATGGACTATCACACAGTTACAAAAAAGACTGACTTAGTGCTTCATTTGGAGGGATTTCAATAGCAGGGGGATAGTAGGATCTAGTGGAATGATGGATACAAACACCTACTGCAAAATGAAGAACACTAAACAAACATTAGGTCAAGTAATACACTCGTGCTGATACTTGAAAATGCAGTATGAATGAACTGCACCTTCTGTAGCGTTTCTGGGCACCTACTGACCTGGGGAGTTCATCTTTCAGTGTCCTATCTTTTTGCCTTTTCATACTGCTCATGGGGCTCTCAATGGTTTGCCATTCCCTTCTCCAGTGGACCACGTTTCGTCAGAGCTCTCCACCACGACTTGTCCGTCTTAGGTGGCCCTACACAGCATGGCTCATAGTTGCATTGAGTTAGACAAGGCTGTGGTCCATGGGATCAACTGCTAGAGTTGGTGATGGACAGAGAAGCCTGTTGTGCTGCATCCCATGGGGTTGCAAAGAGTCGGACATGACTGAGCAACTGAACTGAACTGAACTGAACCGAACCGTACCTTTCTGTGTATTCAGGCTTCCCGCTGAGCTTGGCACCAATATCCCTCACCACATAGGGGTTTGAGGGATCCAGTAAACACAATACTCAGAAGATCTGTCAGAAAGCTCTATCAGTCCAGAGGCACCAGGCACAGGCACACACTGATGCCTTATTTAATCAACTTCTTTAATGAATAACAGATTTCTCATAAGTTACTTTTCCATGAAGCAGACATTTTTCCTGTTCAGTGCTAGACATCTTGAATTTTGATATTTTTAGACAGAAATCTTCCTAAAATGTACTATCTATTCTTTCCCCTCTCGAGCAAAGGGTACTACCAACACCCTTTACAGTAAGGTAAAGGATGTCTTGCAGGTAAGACGACGCAGTGGTCAGTTTTTCCGTCACCTCCTTCAGAATGTGTCTGCCTGCTACCACTGTTAATACCTTTCAAAGACCCTTTATAATTCTGCAACTTCAAATAACTGCTTAACTGGATTAAAAGCTAGATGATCACATTTGCTGAGACTAGTACATTAAATAAGACTCTGAATAAAGCTGAAGAGTAAAGGATGTAACTTTTGGACCACCATAACCTCTCAAAGAGTACCAGTCACATGGTATCTCAGACAATATGTATCAACAAACAGAAGTAGCTGCATGAAGGACATTGGTAGTTAGGTGGTCCTTAAGTTAGAGAAGGGTCATTATTTTCACCCAAATGGATTAATTTATTTGATGAATATTTATGGAGCACCTAGGCTTTTTTGGCTTCCCTGGTGGTTGGTAAAGAATCTGCCTGCAAGTGCAGGAAACCCAGATTCAATCCCTGGGTCAAGAGCCCCTGGAGAAGGAAATGGCAACCCACTCCAGTATTCTCGCCTGGGAAATCCTGTGGACAGAGGAGCCTGGTGGACTACAGTTCATGAGGTCATAAGAATTGGACACAACGTAGCGACTAAATCACCACCTATTCCTTGTATGCCACCGTATTAAACACTGAAATATAATGGAGAATAAGACATAGTTCTCCCTCAAAACAGTTTATGGTCTATTTGAGAGCTTCTTAAAGGCATTCCCAACCATTTGCAGTGTTTGCCATATCCAAACACCATCTGTACTATTACTTGATGTTTTACTTGACTATCTAAATTCTGTTTTTCGCCAATACACAACACATAACTATTAAAATAAAAACAGAAAAAGAACAGATGTATATACAACTGAATCACTTTGCTGTACACCTGAAACTAACTCAACACTGTAAATCAGCAATGTGTGTGCGTGTGTGTGCGTGCTCAGTCGTGTCCGACTCTGTGATGCCACGGACTGTAGCCTGCCAGGCTCCTCTGTCCATGGGATTTTCCAGGCAAGACTGTAGTGGATTGCCATTTCCTTCTCCAACATTGTAAATCAACTATCCTCCAAAATAAAACAAAATTTAAATTAAATTTTAAGTAAGATAAAAACAGGTTTCTCTGTTAACCACCTAAATCACCATTAGGGATCATTAAGCTATGGCATTTTGGAGACACCCACCTGCTGGAATCATATTGGGCATATTGTAATCATATTACTGATCTACACAACCATTAAAATTTAAATACTAGAGCCCAACACAGAGCCAATCAAATCACCAAGCTGACCTTCTTGTTCAAAAAGGTTTACAGGACCAGGAAATGAGAACTTGCAGCAGAGAGAAATGCTCGAGTTCATACACACCCTGAATGGAGATGAGCATGCCCCAGGATGCTGAAGAACATGTGCAAACTATTGATGAGGGGTAACTATTAGGGATAAGGAACACTGATGTGGGACGCTGGATAAATGGCTATAGGAAGGTGGACAAGGGGAATAATATATGCAGGATGATATAGATGGGAAGAAGCCATACTTTAATAATAAACTGATCTCAATGCTAATGCTGCTGTGCTTCTAACAAACCAGGGGAAATATTTCCGTCTGTAGTCTTGATATCAGTCAACAAAATGACCTCCCAAAGTAAATAAAGCAGTGACTAATAGCTCTTGGTAGCAAAGAGGTGATACCCAGAGAGACCATAAACTAATAACAGGTCCAGAGTTCTCTCTCCTTGGACCTGAAAGGCTGCAGAAATGAGAAAGGCCTTAGCCAAGGTCAGGTTCAGCTTGAATTATGTGTTAAAGGCTATGTTAAGAACAGTTACAGGATGGACCCTGCTGCAGTCTGCCCTTTGGTCATGGGAAAAAAACAAATTAAGTCTGTCAGATACTCAGCCATCCCAAGGAAGGTAAGGCTTGTTTACAGGTGTCTAGTAGAGAAGGAGCAGCAGTGATCTCAGATAATGGAGTCAGAGCGGACAAACTGGAGAGACAGGCCAAGTGAAGAGGAATAAGGTATCATTTAATAGGGATACTGTCTGGGAAGGCCTGCCCAGAAGTCAGGTAGGCCATTTCTTATCATCTGGAGCAACATGCTTCCTGGAAAGACCATTTTATTTGGTATACAGAGAAGTCTGGCAGGCTATAGTCCAAGGGGTCACAAAGGAGTCAGACACCACTTAGTGACTTAACAATAGCAACAACTCAAAGCTTTAATCATACTGTGCTCCTAATCTTCTTGGCATGTGTCACAGAGTACATCTTTCCAGGTCTAAAATCCACAATAACCTAATTACCATCCGCCCCACTACACACAGTGTCTTAAGAGTTGCTAAAGAAAGTCCTCCACTGGCAGGCAATACTGAGAATGTTTAGTAGTAGTAGTAGTAGTTAAGTCGCTAAGTCGTGTCCGACTCTCGCAATCCCATGGACTGTAGCCTGCCATGCTCCTCTGTCCATGGGATTCTCCAGGCAAGAATACTGGAGTGGGTTACCATTTCCTTCTCCAGGGGATCTTCCCGACTCAGGAATCGAACCCAGGTCTCCTGCATTGCAGGAAGATTCTCTACTGACTGAGCTAAATTTTCAGTTTTTCAACTGACTATGAACTGGAATCCTGCTGTTCTGAAAGTAGCTGACAGATGCCTAGGAAATTAAAGCAGCAATGTGAAAACAGCTTTTCCTTAGCAACAAACTTACCCACAATTTTCCAGATAGAGCAGATTTGCAGTAGGTAATTTTAGTAGAAATATGGGGTAGATTAAGGAAAATGAGATGAGAATACCAGACCACCTGACCTGTCTCTTGAGAAACCTATATGTAGGTCAGGAAGCAACACTTAGAACTGGACATGGAACAACAGACTGGTTCCAAATAGGAAAAGGAGTATGTCAAGGCTTTATATTGTCACCCTGCTTCTTTAACTTATATGCAGAGTACATCATGAGAAATGCTGGGCTGGAAGAAGCACAAGCTGGAATCAAGACTGCCGGGAGAAAAATCAATAACCTCAGATAAGCAGATGACACCACTCTTATGGCAGAAAGTGAAGAGGAACTAAAAGCCTCTTGATGAAAGTGAAAGAGGAGAGTGAAAAAGTTGGCTTAAAGCTCAACATTCAGAAAACGAAGATCATGGCATCTGGTCCCATCACTTCATGGTAAATAGATGGGGAAACAGTGGAAACAGTGTCAGACTTTATTTTGGGGGGCTCCAAAATCACTGCAGATGGTGATTGCAGCCATGAAATTAAAAGACACTTACTCCTTGGAAGGAAAGTTATGACCAACCTAGATAGCATATTCAAACGCAGAGACATTACTTTGCCAACAAAGGTCTGTCTAGTCAAGGCTATGGTTTTTCCAGTGGTCATGTATGGATTAGAGGGTTGGACTGTGAAGAAAGCTGAGCGCCAAAGAATTGATGCTTTTGAACTGTGGTGTTGGAGAAGACTCTTGAGAGTCCCTTGGACTGTGAGGAGATCCAATCAGTCCATCCTAAAGGATATCAGTCCTGGGTGTAAACTGGAAGGACTGATGCTAAAGCTGAAACTCCAATACTTTGGCCACCTCATGAGAAGAGCTGACTCATTGGAAAAGACCCTGATGCTGGGAGGGATTGAGGGCAGGAGGAGAAGGGGATGACAGAGGATGAGATGGCTGGATGGCATCACCGACTTGATGGACATGAGTTTGAGTAAGCTCCGGGAGTTGGTGATGGACAGGGAAGCCTGACATGTTGCGATTCATGGGGTTGCGAAGAGTCGGACACGACTGAGAAACTGAACTGAACTGAAGGAAAACGTAGTGGAAATGGGTTAGATTTTATCTTCTTTTCCCCTTTTCAAAGGATGGGACTGAACATTTTTCATATTTTTAAGTGCTAGGGGACGAAAGGTTTTAAAATATCTTTGTACCCGTCCCACCACTAGACATACTTATGTGTGCTAATGCTGACACTTACACTGTGTATGTCTACAGAACACACAGAGATCTGTGAGAGTTCTGTTTAGCCTTAAGATAACTTTTTCCATGAAACAAAGAAGGTCCAGCTGACAAAATCCTACACAATCCATAGATTCACTCTTTACTCTGGTTTCCTTCCATGCTGTTTGGGAATGGGGCTGGAGGCGAGAATATAAATCAGCCCAAACTAATCTTTAGTGGCAGAAGAATGGATTGTGTGGAGAACAAAGGGTGAGAAAATCACTAAAGATCTGTGAAATGCATGACTGCCATGCCATCACCACCCCCTCAACCCTACAGGATGTAGAAGTGCAGAGCCCTCTGGCTCTATCCATTAACTGGCTGTATCATAACCTTGAAGGCCTCAGTTTCCCCTACTATGTTAGAGGTGTGGGCCAGCTCTTCCAAATAAGCAGCAGCACTCACCAAGAAACTGCTGACTGACTGATACCCCTGTCTTATGGGGTCAAAGAACTTGAATGTCTTAGTGAAGTAAATACTTTAAAAAATGGTGGCTATCTTTTTTTCTATTAATAATCTCATAAACAACCTCTATACTCAAATATGGGAAGGAAAGAACATTTAATCACTTTAAACAGTTATGTTAAAAATGATCACAATTCCATGGTAGAAGACACAAAAAGAGTGCGAAGGACAGAAAAGATGAGGGGTGGAGACCACAGAAGGAGAGACAAGACAAAAATGTCCCACGAAGTTCACAGAAGAGGAATTATTTCTCTCTCTTTCTTTAGATGACCCAAACTCTATTTAAAAAACTATTTCTAGTCAAAGGTTCTGAGACTCCTAGTGCTTCAAAATAAGCGCATGTGGTATTATTTCAGACAATATTTGAACTCACTCCTGGGTGTTGCTTCCTCTCAAAGGGTCAAATCAAACATAGCTACAGCTACTGCTGGGAGACTTTAAAGCCAGATCAAGGCAAGAACCAGCAACAACAGAAAATTAAAGTCTGGGCTGTGGGAGTTCCAGACTATGGTTAGAAGCTGAAATCGTCTGGGAACAGGTTGTCCGAGCCTTCACTTCTTTTGGTGTTGAGTTATCTCGTCTGTCCCAGCTGTGGCCAGGGACAAGGTGTAGTATTATCAGCACTATGTTAGTATGGTTACTGGGTCAGATTAATCTTCATGAAGGCTAAAAATACAAAGCCTTCAACAGTCTTTAGCTAAAATTAGGCCCAATGTGTTTTTAGGTGAAGAGAGAAAAAATGATTAAATATGTGAAGAACTTGAAGTGCTTGCAAAGAAAGGTGCAGTGGATAACATCTGATTAAATAACAAATTGGCTATTTGGAAAATAAGCTACTGAAAGCAAATATTCCTGTGCTACGGCTTAACTATCACAATGTTCCTTAAATAAAAGTATCAGAAAGCTCCAAGTCAGCTAACAAAGTCAGATTCCCAGGTCCTCTCCACTAAACTAAAATAGAGGCAAAGGAACATTCTTTCCAATGGTATTGTTGCTGTTAAGTCACTCAGCTGTGTTCGACTCTTTGCGACACCATGGACTGCAGCATGCCAGGCTTCCTGTCCTTCACTATCTCCCAGAGTTTGCTCCAACTCAAGTCCATTAAATTGATGATGCCATCCAGCCATCTCATCCTCTGTCAACCCTTTTTCCTCCTGCCCTCAATCTTCCCAGGCATCAGGGTCTTCTCCAGTGAGTTGGCTCTTCGTGTCAGGTCGCCAAAGCATGAGGGCCTCAGCTTCAGCAGTAGTCCTTCCAATGAATATTCAGGGTTGATTTCCTTTAGTATTGGCTTCTTTGATCTCCTTGCTTATCCAAGGGACTCTCAAGAGTCTTCTCCAACACCACAGTTTGAAAGCATCAATTTTTTCGCACTCAGCCTTCTCTGTGGTCCAACTCTCATGGGATACTGATTTCAAAACTCTCTTCCCTTCTTGTATAGGGACTACATATAAGAAAGATACAACAGATAACCTCAAATAACCAAAAGATGAAGAACTAGAAATACTAAAGGGAATACCGATCACACCTTCAGAGCTCTCCCCAGCATCCTTGAATACGCAGCTGCTGTTTGGCTGCCCAACCCCAACCTTTGTAGATAAAAGATATCCATCCAGCAATCCTATTTCTGGGTAGTTAAGAGAACTGAAAACAGGATCTTGAAGAGACATTTGCACTATTATGTTCACTGTGGCACTAATAACAATAGCCCAAGTGTGGGAGCAACTGAAATGTCTACTTACAGATGAACGGATAAAGAAAATGTAGTATATACAGAAAGTGGTATATTGTTCAGATTTAACAAGGAAGGAACTCCTTTCACATGTGACAACACGGGTGAACTTGAAGGACAACATGCTAAGTGAAATAAGCCAGTCACAAAAGAACAAATACTGAATGATTCCCAATACTTTTATATGAGTTACCTAAGTAGTCAAACTCACAGAAAGCAGAAAGTGGAAAGGTGGCTGCCAGAGACTTGGGGCAAGGGGAACTGGGGAGCTGCAGTTCAAAGCATATAAAGTTTCAGTTATACAAGACAAAAATGTTCTAGGAATCTGTTCAGTAAGACACTGTGCTTATAGTTAACAGTACTGTACCATACACGTAAAGATTTGTTAAGTGTAGATCTCATGTGTTTTGTCACCACAATGAGAAAACAAAGGAAAGAAACTGTATGTGTGTGGAACAAACTTGGAAAAAGAGCCAAGGAAGGGAAAAACAATCAACTGTTTATTAAACTTTCAAATTTGAACATGAAAGAAGAAAAGAAGCTGAAAATACTGTAGTTACTCAACTGGGTTCCCTAGAACATTATTCCCAAGAGATGATACACTTTAGAAGAGTTCTATGATCAAAACATTTGTGAAAACTGCATATTGTTTTCCTCTTGGGTGTGTTCACTATGAAGATTAGTATATAAAAGACTCCAAGAACTCCCAGAGTAAACTGGCCTAGTTAACTTCCTTTAAGAAAGCATTTCGAAACCCATTTGACTCAGAAAAGGATTTCTTTTGGTAAAATAAATATTAAAAATCCAATGGATTCATGTTTTATGAACAATGTACAAAATGATGATTTGAAGAACTAATTTTAGGGATAGATTCCTGGGCAGGGAAGACCTTTCTACTGAGAGTTCCTCCTCTTTCAAAAACTCAAATAACTAACCAACTTTACCATTACCTTGCCTGAAATCTTTAACTCTTTTTATCATGTGAAATTCCAACCAGATGTCTAATGATCTTCCAGAAGAGCTCAAATATTAGTCATGTATGATTTCATGTAAATTAATGTTATCAGTGTGACTGTATATTGACAGAATGCTTTACAGCCTTCAAAACCACTTTAACACACATACACGCATGTCCTTCCTTCAAGGTATACAGTAAGTAAGTATAGTTAAGACTAAACTTCAGATTAGCTGATTCTGGTCTAGTATCCTTTCTACTAGTAAAAAGGCTCTACAGATCGAGTTGGTAAATGATAATGTCAACTGCATGATGTATTTCAAGTTATAAACATTTCGACTTTTAAATTCTGAGGCGGCAACATGATCAAGTGGTACTAAACAACAGCTGGGCGGGGGTGGGGGGGGAATCCCTTAGATTTTTATAAAGAAATAGTTCACCTAAATCAAATCACATGTTTTTGTCAGATTAAGGGAGACTCAAATGATTCTATCCTTACAAGTTTCTCAGGACCATGCAGAATAGACAAAGGGCAGAAAAATGGCCATGTAAAAAGACTGCCCATTTTCTAATGGTCTCATTTTTCACACTGCAAAATCTTTCATATGTAAGTGACCTAGACTTGAGTTACAAAGAAAACTGGATTTAGCAGAGCTTTCAAACCTTAAGTGCTCATTTGGCATCACTTCTAAAAATACCATTAAAACAGACAGAATGGGTACAGGTGCCCTCTTTTGCCCTTGTTGTACTTAAACACTTTAAACTGGCCCAGTTTTTCACAGAAACACTGTTCAAGAGAACATAAGTAAAATTTAATCCTAACACGACTCAATTTCAGGCTCAAAATCTTTGTATTATCAGAGAAAGGATGCTGATAGAAATACCTCTTTCTAGACTAAAAAGAGGAAAAACCTTCAATCCTTTAAATAGAAAATGCATCCAGGTATTTACATCTTTAAATGAAACTTGAGTGTCTACATGCGTGTCTTGACTAACATCTAACCAGTCTGTCTGTAGATTGGCACTTATGTTAAACTTTTTTTTTTTTAGTGTCAACTTCAACTATTTCATTATCCTTATATTAAAGATTCTTAGTGGAACTGAGCAGGAACTTTAAAGGAAAAAAAGAATTAACTGTTAGCCTTGGACATATCCTTAGGAGATAAAAGCACTGTTCAAACAGGCCAGGTTCAGCAACAATATAAATCAACATCTGTATAGCCTTGTAACTTTCCAGAGCACTTCTTAACCTTCACCGTTTATTTGTGTAATAAACCTGAAGATTTTAGGCTAGATGTTCTTACTATCCTGGGACAGTAAAATCATTAAAATAAAGCCTCTAAAACGTTAAGTAACTTGCCCAAGGTCACACTGTGACTGGGAGAAGAGATAGGAGTATAAACAGATCTCCTAATTTCCAAGCCAGGACACTTTTTCACTATAGCCTGGTTCTGTGGGTGGTGAGGACAAGAATGGGTGTGAGGTGTACCTTCTCCCTAAGATACATAAATACCCCCCATTAACTTTAGAGAGCCTCTGTTACCCATAAGAGTGTATGCCAAAGCAAAGAAATGCTGAGAACCCTGTGCTGGGTATCATACTACCTTGATATTGTTGCCATAGGGACAAATAACCAATTGGCCGATAGCTGGTAAACATTTAGCCATAAAGTATGCATGAATATAAGCCTTAGAGGACTCTTTCCAAGCTATTATTAACATCTCCTTTGAAGTAAAAACTGAGGCATGAATTGCATGTGTCTCATTTATAATAATGATCAATAACAAGGGTCATTATGACAGCAAAAATGCCACAGTTTCACTAAATGTTACAGTCCAGTGGAATTGCATTGGCTCACACTGACTTGAACAAAGGTTTACATGAAGACAATACAAAAAATAAAAGCAAGACAACTGCAACACAAAATTTCAAACTCTTTTTGTTAATGTTCAAAGTAACTTGTAGACATACTGGCAAACCCTGAGAGCAGACTCCAGATGTGTCCTGCTCTGTGCAGTGTATGTTCAGCTGAAACGTTACATGAACTATGGAAACACACATAAAACTAAAGCACCTATAATACAGTTCAGGAGTTCGGACCCTGGTTTGTGTGAAAATAAAGAAGTGGGGTTAAAGGAACATTAGACCCTGGATGAACAGCAAGGTCTGGGAAGGGAGTTCCATGAGCAGAGGCAGCTCTCATGTCAGTTAATGACAGGTGTCTTGAGAGCCTGTCTCCAAGCCTCTCCTACATTCTCCTCTGCTGTAAATCAACCGGGTTAGATGAGGTCATGCCCAAGTTAAAGTCCAGCTTTAATGGACTATGAGTGTTAAAGAATACTTTTTGATATGCCAAACAGCAAAACCTAAACATCTTTATTAATTCAAGTGAACGCACTCAACTAAGTGAAAAAAGAAAGCTGTGCAGAGTGCCCTCTGGTGGACAGCTGGACATGCCGAAGGAAGCTCTCAGGTCATCAGCATTCATTCATTCAACGACTCATTCATTCATTCAGATATAATTAATTAATGTGGGTCCACTGTGTATCACTTACTGAGTATCCAGGAATTAGTACAGGAGACACAATCATTGCCCTCACTGATGGTACAGTCTGGAAGCACAGATGGACATTAAACAAAGCATTGCTTCCTTTTTGTTGTTGTTCAGTTGTTAAGTCGTGTCTGACTCTTTGTAACCCCATAGACTGTAGCAAGCCAGCCTCCTCTGTCCTCTACTATCTCCCAGAGTTTACTCAAATTCATGTCCATTGAGTCGGTGATGCTATCTTATCATCGTATCCTCTGTCATACCCTTCTTCTTTCGTTTTCAATCTTTCCCAGCATCAGGGATTTTTTTCCCAATGAGTTGGCTTTCACATCAGATGGCTGAACTATTGGAACTTCAGCTTCAGCATCAGTCCTTCCAATGAATATTTAGATTTGATTTCCTTTAGGATTGCTTCACTATAGAGGTACTGAAGGCCACAAAGGAGTAACAGATGCGATTACGACAATGATCTATGGGAAAGCTGTAAACGCCACTGAAGAAAGGATTCCTAAAATTGTCACAAGTAATCTGAGACCTGAAGGAAAAGTGGGTTTTAGGCAGGGAGAGGTAACTATCCATAATCACCCTGTAAAACACGAGAAAAAGACCAAGATGAGGAAATGCGAGCTGAAGCAGAAGCAGTCTGTAGTGTACAGAGGGTCACGTAGGCAGTGTTAATTGACTTTGACCTCGAACCTAAGGGCAGTAGAACATAATCAAAAGGTTTAAAGGAGGGAAAGATGTGATGTAAGATGATTTTTTAAAGACTGCTTTAGATGTTTTTTCACTTTTTATTTATTTCTGGCTGTGCTAGGTCCTTGCTGCCGCACGGGCTTTCCTCCAGTTGTGCTGAGCAGGGCTGCTCTCTAGCAGTGCATGGGCTTCTTCTGCCACAGAGCGCGGGCACCAGGGTGTGCAGGCTCAGTAACTGCAGTCCCCGGGCTCTGGAGCACAGGCTCAGTGGTTGTGGAACATGGGCTTAGTTGCTCTGCAGCAGGTGGGATCTTCCCGGACCAGGGATCAAACCTGTATCTCCTGCATTGGCGGGCAGAGTCTTTACCTCTGAGCCACCAGGGAAGCCCAGAGTGCTTTAGTTTTTATTGTAAAGAATGAATTGGAGATGGGCTAAAGTTGAACTGGGGAGACCAATGAGGAAGCAACTGTAGATGTCCAGGTGAGAGATGACAGTGGCTCATTCCAGTATCCTTGACAGCCTTCCATGGCTACTCCCAGTCCCTGCTCCCTCACATATCATCCTAATTTATTCCACACACTTACTGTCACCCATGTACAAAGTACTTCCATTCAGACCCCTGGGCACAGTGGCAGAGTCAAGATCATGGCAGCAGTCTTGATCTGTAAGACAGTGGTGGCCAACTCTTTTGATATCAGGGACCCGTTCTGTAGAAGTTGATCGTTCCATGGACTGAGGTGAGGGGGATAGTTTTCGGAAGATTCAAGTACATTACATTTATTGTGTACTTTGTTTCTAATTTAATGCCACTGCTGATATGACAGGAGGCACTGGTCCATGGCCTGGATGGTGGGGAACCCTGCTATAAGGAACCACCATTTAGAGCTTCTTCTACCTCTGGAGTCTTCTCAAGGCTGTGCAAATGTGGCATAAAGCCTGCTGATCTGTAGATTTATCAGCCTACTCCAACAGGTGACATACTCTTGGGGGACCTTAATTAATACATAGCAGGGGGCAGAAATTTGCCAACAGCCCAGCCTCCGTTGTTCCTGTGACTTTGAAGAGCACAGGTTAATAAGTAGGATTCCCTGCCTCTAATGATCCCTTCGAACCGTGGTGCTGGATATGTATCATATATGAACTATACTTCAAAAAGGTATAAAGTTGTTATCAAAAGAAAAATTTTAAAAACCACCTCTTGCCTAAGAGGTGAAGAGATACTCCACATCCAAGGTAAAAGAAACCCAAGTTAGACAGTAAGTGCTGAGAGAGGGCATCAGAGGGCAGAGAGACGGAAACCACAATCACAGACAACTAGCCAATCTGATCACATGGACCACAGCCTTGTCTACCTCAATGAAACTAAGCCATGCTGTGTCCACCCAAGATGGGGGGGTCATGGTGGAGAGGTCTAACAGAATGTGGTCCACTGGAGAAGGGAATGGCAAACCACTTCAGTATTCTTGCCTTGAGAATCCCATGAACAGTATGAAAAGGCAAAATGATAGGACACTGAAAGATTAACTCCCCAGGTCGGTAGGTGCCCAATATGCTACTAGAGATCAGTGGAGAAATAACTCCAGAAAGAATGAAGAGACGGAGCCAAAGGAAAAACAACACCCAGATGTGGTTGTGACTGGTGATAGAAGCAAGACCCGATGCTGTAAACAGCAATATTGCATAGGATCCTGGAATGTCAGGTCCATGAATAAAGGTAACTTGGAACTGGTCAAACAGAAGATGGCAAGAGTGAACACTGACATTCTAGGAATCAACGAACTAGATGGTCTGGAATTCGTGAATTTAACTCAGGTGACCATTATATCTACTACTGCGGGCAGGAATCCCTTAGAAGAAATGGAGTAGCTATCATGGTCAACAAGAGAGTCCAAAATGCAGTACTTAGATGTAATCTCAAAAATGACAGAATGATCTCTGTTCATTTTCAAAGCAAACCATTCAATATCACAGTAATCCAAGTCTATGCCCCGATCAGTAACGCTGAACAAGCTGAAGTTGAATGGTTTTATAAAGACCTACAAGACCTTCTAAAACTAACACCACAAAAACATGTCCTTTTCATTACAGGGGACTGGAATGCAAAAGTAGGAAGTCAAGAAACACCTGGGGTAACAGGCAAATTTGGCCTTGGAGGATGGAATGAAGCAGGGCAAAGGCTAATAGAGTTCTGCCAAGAGAACGCACTGGTCATAGCAAACACCCTCTTCCAACAACACAAGAGAAGACTCTACACATGGACATCACCAGATAGTCAACACCGAAATCAGATTGATTATATTCTTTGCAGCCAAAGATGGAGAAGCTCTATACAGTCAACAAAAACAAGACCAGGAGCTGACTGTGGCTCAGATCATGAACTCCTTATTGCCAAATTCAGACTGAAATTGAAGAAAGTAGGGAAAACCACTAGACCATTCAGGTATGACCTAAATCAAATCCCTTTGACTATACAGTGGAAGTGAGAAATAGATTTAAGGGACTAGATCTGATAGACAGAGTGCCTGATGAACTATGGAATGAGATTCGTGACACTGTACAGGAGACAGGGATCAAGACCATCCCTAAGAAAAGAAATGCAAAAAAGCAAAATGGTTGTCTGAGGAGGCCTTACAAATCGCTGTGAAAAGAAGTGAAGTGAAAAGCAAAGGAGAAAAGTAAAGATACACCCATTTGAATGCAGAGTTCCAAAGAATAGCAAGGAGATGAGAAAGCCTTCCTCAGCGATCAATGCAAAGAAATAGAGGAAAACAATAGAATGGGAAAGACTAGAGATTTCTTCAAGAAAATGAGAGATACTAAGGGAACATTTCATGCAAAGATGGGCTCAATAAAGGACATAAATGGTATGGACCTAACAGAAGCAGAAGATATTAAGAAGGTGGCAAGAATACACAGAAGAACTATACAAAAAAGATCTTCATGACCCAGAAAATCACAATGGTGTGATCACTCACAGTCACCTAAAGCCAGACATCCTGGAATGTAAAGTCAAGTGGGCCTTAGGAAGCATCACTACAAACAAAGCTAGTGGAGGTGATGGAATTCCAGTTGAGCTATTTCAAATCCTAAAAGATGATGCTGTGAAAGTGCTGCATTCAGTATGTCAACAAATTTGGAAAACTCAGCAGTGGCCACAGGACTGGAAAAGGTCAGTTTTCATTCCAATCCCAAAGAAAGGCAATGCCAAAGAATACTCAAAATACTGCACAATTGCACGCATCTCACACGCTAGTAAAGCTCAAAATTCTCCAAGCCAGGCTTCAGCAATATGTGAACCGTGAGCTTCCAGCTATTCAAGCTGGTTTTAGAAAAGGCAGAGGAACCAGAGATCAAATTGCCAACATGTGCTGGATCATGGAAAAAGCAAGAGAGTTTCAGAAAAACATCTATTTCTGTTTTATTGACTATGCCAAAGCCTTTGTGTGGATGACAACAAACTGTGGAAAATTCTGAGGGAGATGGGAATACCAGACCACCTGACCTGCCTCTTGAGAAACCTGTATGCAGGTCAGGAAGCAACAGTTAGAACTGGACATGCAACAACAGACTGGTTCCAAATAGGAAAAGGAGTACGTCAAGGCTGTATATTGTCACTCTGCTTATTTAACTTATATGCACAGTACATCATGTGAGAAATGCTGGGCTGGAGGAAGCACAAGCTGGAATCAAGATTGCCAGGAGAAATATCAATAACCTCAGATATGCAGATGACATCACCCTTACGGCAGAAAGTGGAGAAGAACTAAAGAGCCTCTTGATGAAAGCGAAAGAGGAGAGTGAAAAAGTTGGCTGAAAACTCAACATTCAGAAAACGAAGATCATGGCATCTGGTCCCATCACTTCATGGCAAACAGATGGGGAAACAGTGGAAACAGTGTCAGACTTTATTTTGGGGGGCTCTAAAATCACTGCAGATGGTGACTGCAGCCATGAAATTAAAAGATGCTTACTCCTTGGAAGGAAAGTTATGACCAACATAGATAGCATATTCAAAAGCAGGGACATTACTTTGTCAACAAAGGTCCATCTAGTCAAGGCGATGGTTATTCCAGTGGTCATGTATGGATGTGAGAGTTGGACTATAAAAAGAGCTGAGTGCCAAAGAATTGGTGCTTTTGAACTGTGGTGTTGGAGAAGACTCTTGAGAGTCCCTTGGACTGCAAGGAGATCCAACCAGTCCATCCTAAAGGAGATCAGTCCTGGGTGTCCATTGGAAGGACTGATGTTGAAGGTGAAACTCCAATACTTTGGCTACCTGATGTGAAGAGCTGACTCGTTTGAAAAGACCCTGATTTTGGGAAAGATTGAGGGCAGGAGGAGAAGGGGACAACAAAGGATGAGATGGTTGGATGGCATCACCGACTCAATGGACATGGGTTTGGGTGGACTCCAGCAGTTGGTGATGGACAGGGAGGCCTGGCGTGCTGCAGTTTATGGGGTCGCAAAGAGTCAGACACAACTGAGCAACTGAACTGAACTGAACTTGCCTAGAGATGGTGACATAGATGAGTAAGATGACAGTAGAGATCAGAGTGTCAGAAGTTACAGGAGTGACTGTTTCTATAACTGTTGCATATTGGCACATTTTATATTCACAGGCAAGGAAAAGGGGCCTAACCTAAGGAAATCCTAATGTTGCTTATTTATAAAATAGGAACTCTCTGGAAAGCTCAAATCAACCTTTAGAAGACACATAAACATAAAAGTGAAATCAACCTATAAAAGCACTACAGCAAAGGGTGCAGTTAACAGAGACTCGGAGTACCATGCTGCTGCTGCTGCTGCTGCTGCTGCTAAGTCGCTTCAGTCATGTTCGACTCTGTACGACCCCATAGACGGCAGCCCACCAGGCTCCCCCATCCCTGGGATTCTCCAGACAAGAACGCTGGAGTGGGTTGCCATTTCCTTCTCCAATGTATGAAAGTGAAAAGTGAAAGTGAAGTCGCTCAGTCGTGTCCAACTCTTTGCGACCTCATGGACTGCAGCCTACCAGGCTCCTCTATCCATGGGATTTTCCAGGCAAGAGTACTGGAGTGAGGTGACATTGACTTCTCAGAGTACCCTAGGCAACAAAATAAGGTATTGCTGAAAATCAAAGTGTCAGTCACTCAGTTATGTCTAACTCTTTGCAACCCCATGTACTGTAGTCCACCAGGCTTTCTGTCCATGGAGTTCTCCAGGCAAGAATTCTAGAGTGGGTTGCTATTTCTTTCTCCAGGGGATCTTCCTGACCAAGAGATCAAACCTGAGTCTCCTGCAGGCAGATTCTTTACTGTCTGAGCCACCAGGGAAGCCCAAAGGTATTGCTGGCTATGTTCAAAACAAGAAGAAAACAAAAGGAAAGAGTAATGTTTGAGGGAAGGGAGTGCAATATTCACAGAAAACCAGTGGAAAGGAGCCCCACTCAAGACAGGAGCTGGCCTCCATCTCTCATAGTAAAGAATATGGTCTGCATCTTGGTCAGCGTAAACAAAGAGCATGAAGATGGAGCTGGGAGATAGGGAGAGCAGGCAATCCATCACTCGCAGTAATTTTCAGTTTCCCACTCAAATGATTCTCATTCCAGGGCACTGAAGGAACCAACAGATCCCTTTTGACACCATGTGGCATCACAACAGTCCCACTATACACCTGTCCAGTGAGTCACACTGTATGTAGTGCTTTCTTTTTCAGTGTCTCTTCTGGGCTTCTCAACAATCTAGTGGGGCACACAAAGCTATTACTATTATTGTCCTTATTCTGAAACTCAGACTTTAATCACACAGCCCACTGGGAACAGGACCACATGTAGACCTAGCCATCTGACTCTGCCCAGGGCTCTCTTCACTAACCAGTGTAACTTTTCACTGCATCTCCAGCAGAGCAACAATAAAATTCAAGCCATTTAATATTAACAACATCAGTGTAAGTACACTTCCAGCAAGATGAATACTGTTAAATCAGCAAGTGCCAGGTAAATATCTTAACTGCCATATGACTCTGGATGTTCAATCTTCAAATCCCATTTAATCTTCAGACTTTCCCCAGGAGTTACAGATGAGGACCCAAGGCTCTGCACATTAAGTAACTTGTTTGGGGTCACCAGAGGTCTGGTGATTGGTGCAGCAGAGGTTTAAATGTACTGGGATCTGTTCTGGCTCCAAACTCCATACTCCTTCTATTACAACTGGCTGCTACCCTAAATGTTTATCAAGGACCATCCTAAGGTAATGGAGGGTATAGGCAACCCAAATGCAAAGAGCAGAAATAATCAATGGCGTTCCTGAGAAGTTTGATGAGCCAAACACTTTTCTATAGCATGGCCTGTGATTATGCTAACAAAAGAAACGTGACTTCTTTCTTCCTTACCTAGGTCTAAGTCTTGTGGGAATCAATGCTGAGGGTATGAGTACAGCAGAGGTGAGAGGAGAGGTAGGCAATAAAACAAATAGCGCCTGAATTTTCTACGATTCTTAAAGGAGTTCAAAGAATACCATAAACCCTGGAGTAAATGCACTTCCTTCTAACTAAGGAGTAAGACAGGAGGTTGTTAGGGTGGGGGCAAAGGAAAGGTGGAATCTTCTTTTATCATCTTTAGGACCTACCTCCTGAGCAGTCTCAGGCCTTCTGGCTTCAGAGGGGAACAAAAAGAAAGCTACTTGGATACAGATGATACACAAGTGCTTTTCAGGTTAAGTTTATTGCCTGGGATTCACCACTGACAGGGGCCAAAAGCAGTCTAAATGTAATGGAATCTGGGGTTTCAGATTCACAAACATATAGGCACAAGCAAGTCCACCAGCAGCAGAAGTTAATAGAACCCTCCACAGAGCACCATTTGTCAATCCAACAAAGGTTTACCAAGCACCTACCATATCTACACCTAGAGAAGTTAATGGTAAACCACTCCAGTATTCTTGCCTGGGAAATCCCATGGACAGAGGAGCCTGGTGGGATACAGTCCACGGGTCGCAAAAAGTCAGACACGACTGAGTGACTAGACAACAACCGTATCTACACATCAAGCAGTGGGGAAGCAGAGAATGAGACGGACACCATGCCCAGCTTTGCGGAGCTCACAGTCTGTAGGGGAATTACTGCTACCAAAGGGGTGCTGTGGGCACTTCAAAACTAGGAATGGAGCTGAATCTTTATCACCCCTGACTTTCCACTGATTTAGAGTGTCTCGCAGTTTTGTAAAACAATCATCCATTTTAATTAAAAAACAAACCATCACTACTTACTTTTAAGGATCCCAGAGACGTAGCAAACAGACTATTTTAAGCACTGGCTTTTGTAATTTGATCTACGTCTTAAAGAAAATGTTATCTTACTGACTTTAAAAAAATCCATCACCCATTGAAACTTTCACCTCCTAACACACTTAGGTCTGTTACACAAAACCAGTTAGTCAACCACAGAGAGGAGTTGACACCTGGTAAGAAAACACATTTACTACTTTATTTATTCCTGTCCAGTGTATGCCCCCAAAACAGCCTTGACTGGAAGCATTAACCATTGAACAATTGCATATGGAAGTGTCTAAGGCTTGATGTTTTCCCCCTTGCTCCATTACTCTATCAATCAGGTCTCAGATTAGCTCCTAACTCCTTCTATTCCCCCAAGCTTCCAAATAGTGGCAGAACTGGGGTTTAAGGATTTAAACCTGCGTCTGTCCCCAAACCCAACTGAGCACACCAATGCTCTCCAGCTCTACTATCTCCTGTTTGGATGACAGCAAATCTGAGTGCCTCCACTGGCCAGGCAGGCAATGTCAATGAGCAAGGAGACAGGTAACGGGTATGTCTATTTGCTATGAGCAGGAGAAAGAGAGTTGGGGAGGGGACTAGAGGGGACAGCAAGCAGCTACTGCTATCAATAGCTCCAGCAATTGCTATCACATATGATCTTGCAAGTTTAAGAGAAACGGGAACTTCAATATTTTATGTATACTCCTGAATGTTAACATTAAATGTTAGTTCAAGTTCTTTGTTTTAAGAGGACCACGTGGGTCAAACAGGCTCTCAATCTTTGTCACTGTGCTCTTGGCATCATCTTTTTTTCAAAAATATTTATCAATTTATTTGGCTGTGCCAGGACTTCCTTGCAGCACACGGGATCTTCAGCTGTGGCATGGGGGATCTAGTTCCCTGACCAGGGGTAGAACCTAGGTCCCCTGCACTGGGAGTGCTGAGTCTTAGCCACTGGACCACCAAGGAAGTCCTGGCATTATCTTTTAAACAGCACTGGTTTGCTTCACTAAACTGTGCAGCATTATTTTCGTAAGTGTAACATCGCCCCAGGGATGGGGGAAACAGAAAGTTCATTAACACCTTAAATACCAAGGGCATTCTCTTTCTCACGCAGCCGAGTCGGACTCATGGACTAATGCCGCATAAGGTGATTTTCTCCCCAGCGGCCCGTGGAATAACTTTCATTTCTTTCCCATGGCAATGATACCCCAAGCAGCTGCTTACCCGTTTGTCAATGTCATTGTGTTGGAGCTGCACAAAGCGAGCGCTGATGGCTGCGATGTAACTCTGCTGATTGGAGAATGCCACACGGCCGGCACCTTTGGGGTACTTCAGCTCGGGGTCTGTATCAATGCCAGCATAGCAGACACCACCATATAAACGGTCCATGATCATTGCCAGCTCAACTGCAAGAAAATAAACACCATTTGGTATAAATGTTTAGAAGGGTCTCTTGTCCAGGAGAAGGAAGGACTATATGGAAGAATCATGCAGTGTAACTAAGAAATGGAAAACCCATGTTAAGTATCATGAAGAGTGTCCACACCAGTCTTAGAACTCAAGAAGGGGAGCTCCTCATAGGATATTTGAAAACAAAATGAAAAAAGAAAGAAACAAAGAATTTACACACACACACACACACACAAATTTACATAATGAGAACTTCAGCAATAGTATAAAAGAAATGATCTATCAGCAACCCTCCTTTCTAATTTCTAACTGCTTAGTCCACTAGAGTGGACCCTGGGCAGGCAAAGCATTTCAGGTGCCCTAACAAGTTAATAAGAAACAGTCTACTTACTGACCCCTAGGGCTGAAAGTAATTACTAAAGTCACACTAGTACTAAATTAAGATTAAGCTATAGAAAGATTAATTCTAGAGGCAATATGTTTACAGCCTAGAAATAACTCTCCACAATTTTTTAAAAAATAAAGGATTTTTAAGAGTTTATTTCAACTGAGGAATCTCCATACTAACTTCTCACACTAAATTCTAAATAACAATACTAAAAATGATAATAGCAGCAATAAACATTTATTGAGTGCTTATAATTACCAGGAAACACTAAGCTGCTACAAGGCAGTAAAAGCACATCCATCCTGTACCCTGCTATAAATCCAGAGGTCTGGTCTGCACTCTTCACTAGAGCTCTTTGGCATATCTGCAAAACACCTGGACAGAAGGCATTTGGAAACTGGACATTCCAAAGGTCTGATATTCTACAACTGTCCTCATCAAAGGGTACCATGGAGAGACATACAGCAGTTACTTACCTGGATCCAAACTGCCTGAAGTTAATTGTTTACTTGATACTGGATGGCATCTCCTCCAGGTATGACCACTCCTTTCAGGCCACTCACATGGTTTTAAGTCCAAAAGACTTAGCCCTACTCCTAGGGAATGACCCAAGAATCCACTTCCTCAAATACCTACACATGGTATTTGGAAAGGAGCGGACAGGGAAGACAGATGAAGACCTGGGCCACAGCCAGCGTGCAAAGGCCCCCAGACAGCTGAGCTACACAGGAATCAGTATCTGGGGAGAAGGAGAGCTGCACGGGCTGGAGTGGCAGGAGAGCTCTGCAGCAGGTTCAAGGGCTGAAGGACTTAACGATGCAAGAACTCCACCAGATTTCTATGAACAGAAGGAAAGCCATGTACTGCTGGTTCCTATAATGGCAGCTGCTGAGGCAATAACAAAGTTATGTCACTATGAAAGAAAGGCTTTCTTTCTATCTGACTTCTTCAAACCAGACTGCTTAATACTGGTAGTTGATTTCTAAGCTTCTGTTTCTAATAGGAAGAATGACTTAACAACCAGCAGGTAATTTTCAGAAGATGAGTAAATAAGCTAGCAGTAATTAAGCCAAAGAATAAGTGCTTTTAAAGACAGAAGAGCAGAAAGCTACCCCAATGATCCCATTATGATCAGAGTTACTGAGTCATATCGGTCAAAGAAACATTGCTGGTTAGAGCCCAAGTGGACCCTGACTTCGGTCTTGGGGCAGGATCCAGAAATCACCTTCATTCAAACAGTGCAGTAAGAATCATGTCCCTGTTGTTTAGTTGTTAAGTCATGTCTGACTCTTTGGTGACCCCACAGGCTGCAGCCCACCAGCCTCCTCTTTGCATAGGATTTCCCAGGCAGGAATAAAGAATACTGTAGTAGGTTGCCATTTTCTTTTCCAGGGGATCTTCCCAACCCAGGGATCGAACCCAAGTCTCCTGCTTGGTAGGCAGATACTATACCACTGAGCCATCTGGGAAGCCCAAGAATCATGTATGTACCCTGAATATCAGAATTTAGTGGGTCCTTACTATGTCTCAACAACTTATGATAGCTTAAGGACTTCCTCACATAGCTAACGTTATTCCAGTCACAGAGAAGAAGAAATTGAAAGCTGAATTTATTCACCTTAGTTGTTAATGAATTTCCTTTATTAGTCAAGTTGGCTTAGTAAAATAGGTAACCTTGGGGCCTGGAAATTAAACACTAATTTCCCAAAGACCTGGCTTCTTCTGGAATAGAATAAGACAGTGAACACTTCCCGAGCCTGGTGAACGGCCAGGAGATGAATGTTGGCAAAGGATTCAACGCGCTTGTCTTCTACCCTTAGGAAGGACTCAAGAAAGTGTCTAATGTAGAGAGAGAGCTTGAAGCTCCAGCCGAAGACAAGAGCCACTGTGACCAGAGGTTCTGTGGCATCTTGGTCTCCAAAGGAACTTTAGGGATCCGCAGATGCCAGAGACAGCACCTTCCACAAGCACTTTGTGAATCTGGCTATTGGAAAATCACCTTCTCGGCCCAAAGATTCAGTCATGGCTGATGCTACTGGCAGTTAAGCAGTTCTGACAGGAAAAAGAAACCCTCGTTCACTTATGCTTTTAGGAAAATTATATAAATTAATAATTTCCACTTAGAAGCTTATGTGCAGTCATTTTCTTGGCCACCCAAAAGTTTGCAGGCGTTTGAGCCAATGAAGTCTTATTCAAGTGAAGGACAATTTATTGAGAAGCTAGAAGAATCGAAGGTGACTACAGAAAGTTTTTTGGGGGGAAGAATATGAAGACTACTCATTTCTCTACCTTAACCTGTATTTTAGCTACAAAAACCTCAATAGTCTGATGATCCTTGAAGAAAAGTAAATAATAACTCAACAACTGCTGTTTGTATTTGGTCCTTACTCAATCAGCAAGTCCTCATTAAAAGTGTACTTCCTGCTGCCTAGACTCATGCTGCACTCAAACAACAGAGGGATGTTGCTTAAGTACTAAACAGCATTTCTAATTATTGAGAAAAGTAACCAGTTGGTAAAAACAACATTAAAAAAAGAGTAATTTAATTCATCTACTATATAGGTAACTAACAAAGAGCAAGCTTTCCTCAAGTCCTACAAAATTCTAATCTGAAAATACTTTTTATATGGAAGATACAAATTCACCTACAGATGTCATAATATACAACTACTCGTAGAGGCTAGGTTTTAAAGAATTCTTTAGTGAGCATTATCAGTTAATGTAGGAAAGTTCCATATAAATCCCTTCCTCTGAATGAGGAGGAAGCTGAGCCAGCAAGAGGGCTACCATTTTGACTACTTAGGAGGAAGAGAGAAAAACAGAAGAAAAGCAGTAAGGATCTGGTAGAAGTCAACTAAAACCTTCATGGATCTATCTATACTTTATGAACTCCATCCTGCTCTTGAAATGTGAGTCTTTGATCAAGGATATGTCTTATCTGGGAAATGTAGTCAAATCACCTACTAAATGTATAACAGTGAATCCTCATGTGAAACCATCCTCTGTAGATGACAAGGACAGCATTATCTCCCAGGAGCACGTTCTTAACATTTAACCTGAGGAAGATGAGGGTACCAGAGGTTGAAATTCAGACAGATAGAGGTGACAGCAGGCATAGACAGAGTCTGTGAGGAAGTCAGATGTCTCTAAACCACTTCTCTTTTTCTTTCCCATCCAGACAGTGTTATCAGGGTCTGTCTGGCTACCACAGGGGTGGGAAATTACGAGTTCTGGTAGCCATATCCAAGGGCATTATGTACTTTGGTTAAGATGTTCTATGCTCTTATGATAACTCTAGTCAGCTCATAAACAACTGTTCCATGAGAACAGTACACTACTATAAATCTAACCTACACACTGGCTCTTGTGATGAGCTTCCCTGTGTCCCAGACTAGAGAGGGAAACAAAAATACTGCAGTCGTATGTGGCGTATAGTATGTCCGTGAATTCCTCTGGGTTGTGGTGGCCATGTCCTAGAGGTGAATCTGAACCCCAACTTGTTTTACTCCCAATTCTGAAGATCTGAAAGGGATCAGCTCAACAGAAAGAAAACCATGATGACTCTTCCATCCGCGCCCCCCGCCGCCCCCCCCCCCCCCCCCCCGCCACCCCAGGTTTAATTAGATTTCAAAGTTAGCCTAAGGCAATGTAGAAGTCCAAGATACTCTGAGAGCCAAATGGGACAGGGCAGGAATGAGCGTTCCTGAGGGAAATACTAACAGGTCCATCTTCTCAGATTTTAAATCATGAATCCAGAAACTCCATGTCTCCAAGGCACCTCAGGGTGACCGAGAGGCCTGCGCTTCGGAATGAAAGGAATTGCCGAGTTGGATCACAAAAGCGGTTCACGTATCTTCAGTAGAGGAAATGCTCATAAGCTTCCACTCTGCATGAGATGCTGGGAAGTTATGAATATTTTCAAATAAATGGTATGAACAACCAACTAAGTCTGAGCAATAAGAGTATTTAAGTTGATTAAAACGAGCTGGTACCAGGCTGACTGTTATTACTGTTATGGAGACAGAATCTCAGATCTCAGCTTCTGATAAAGCAGCTTCCTTCTGTGTAAAGAGTTCCAGACTTGAAGTCTGGAGATCTGAGTTTGGGCCTTAGCTTTTTTAATTGTTGTGGTCTTGACTAATCACCCCCTTTGAACTCTGCTTCCTTCTCTCTATGATGAAAAGTCTACCACTTACAACCTCACAAGGTTTTCATGAGGATTAAACATGTATGAGAACTCTGGGCATACTGTTGGGCACAGAGCGGTGCTCAAATGTTTCGTTTTGTCCAGGGGTTGTTTTTCTTTAACATTTGCTTAACTCATAAATCTTTGCTTAACATTAACTTGGCCTGGTTTCTGCTCCATAAGCACCAGTTCATCCCAGTCTTACTTAATGTTATTCAAACTACCACTGATACGGCAACCTTTGACATCAGCTGTGGGTGAGGGTGTGCTTTCCTAGAGGAGGGAGCTCACAAATACCAATGAACACTAGAAAATCCTTAATCTTAAGGGCAGTGCGGTGAATGAAGTCAGTATGCCAATTCTGGAGTTTATCTGAGACAAGTCATCTGAACTTGAGACTGGGTGAAAGAAAAAGCTTCTAGTGCTGACCAATTTGACATAAGATGATTTGTGTCTGCCACCACTTCACTGAACAAAAAGGATACGGTTATAATACTCCTCTTTCCTAAATCACAAATCATTCCTAATATGACTCCTACTCTGTGTGGCCTACCAGAATGTTGGCACAGAATGTGTGGAATAAATGCTCTTAGAAAAATTCATCATGTTCTCTAGATGTATGCCATACATTAGGGAATATTTACCTCAAAAAACTGTTTTCCTCTAGAATTCCCATAGAAAAGCCATCCTCAGAACAGTTGGGGTGGGGGGAGGGAGGGCAGAATGAGGAGAAGAAAATAGCAGGATCCATAGCAGAATATAGCAAGAAAAAGACAGGAGAGACTCAGCAGAACAACAGTTACAAAGGTGAGAGATCCAAAGATGACAGGCAACTGGCAGGCTCCAGGAACTCAAGACTGATCTTTTCTGCAGGACCTGGTCAGATAAACTGTCAGGAGGAAGTCATAAAGTGGAGGAACAGCTCACAGATGCCTCTAACTAGAAAGGAAGACTGAGGGTTTTTCAAGCCTGATCAAAGCTGGAAACGCATGGCTCCCAAAGCTGGATTACTGAGGCAGCCCCCAAATGAGATGTCTAGGCCAAGAAGCTCGAGTCAGAAGGTACTTATGGTTACAAACCAGGGGAGAGGACAGCGACCAGATCCTTCCTTTCCCACTCTTTCCTGGTGGTCTCTCCTCAAAGCTCCCAAGCCTGGCACGTACTTGCTATCAGAGCAAAGACATGCCACCAGGAAAGGTTCTCATGCCACAGGGATATGCAACAGGGAGATTTCTGCACTGAGATTTAGGAAGACATGTGGCTCACAACATCTGAATGAAGAGTGGCAATATGCTCTTGCACGTCCAGGTGGCAGCAGGAGGAGAGACAGACGAGAGAGATGGACCACCTCTTTCCTCGTACTGACTCTCTCAAGAATATGTACACTTTAGCCACACGGTGGCATGGCGAGTCTACCCACAGCCTTTCCTAGGGTGGGGGTGGAGAGAGATGGGAAATGGAAGGAAAGCGAGATCTAGAATCAGCAGGAGGCGTCAGGCAGACCATCCTTGGCCTGCCACTGACAGTGACAGGAGTGATGGAAGGGAGAGACAGAGACAGTAGAAACTGCTTCCTAGAAAAGGCAACAATCAGGCAGTCTATCTGTGGGTAAACTCATCGGGATCTTCCACCAATATTTTCCCACTTTCAGGCTAATTTTTCTACGCCCCTGATTTTTTTTCCAAACTGAATTTTTAAAAGTCACGCTTGTCAAAAGATCAGAAGGAACAACCTAAACTCAGTCAAGACAATCCACTTAAAACAGGTTGCCTTGTATCTTCAGAAGTGTTTGTGCATTTCTATTTAGTGGGATAGGACTATATTATCATAGTGACAATGGTCCCTGTCTTACAATGGGAAAATATCAAAGACAAAAAGCCCTATGAGATCCAAAAGGATAATTCTTGAGTGATAACATTTTAGTCACTGTAATGTGCTAAAGGACCATTTCTGGCCCAGGATAAGGTGAAAATCAATCTGGACACACAAAATCTCACTTGTTGAGTACCAGCACTAATACCTAGTTTAGGATCATCTTCTATATAGTGCCTAAAATAGTTCTAAGACTTTCCAGAATTCAAACCACAATAATCCTGGGAAAAAAAATGCCCTGAAATATTTAAAAACCAAAAATTGAGAACGTTATGTTATGGAACATAATTTAGTATTCAATTAATTGGGTGAGGACTCTATTAGTACATTTCTGAAATCTTTGACTTTATAGGTGATGACCTGTTCAGCAAGAGTGGGATGTCCATTCAGTGTGGCATGACATGCACTTTCTCAGTACCAGTGACACCCTTCATGCTCAATACATGTTTACTGTTCAAGTGAACTGCATTGTAGTCAATTTAAGATTGTCTAGCAAAGTCAAACTGAATTCTTTTAAAAACAGTCTTCTACTCCAAAACACACACCGGTCCACAAAGCTCAGTGTGTTCCAAAGAAATTCAATTCTATGCACAGGGATAAAAGCTAAAGATGTTAACTCTTTTTATCCAGACTACTTGGCCTCAAATCTGGAAGTCTTGGATAGAGTAAAATTCCAGGACGCTAACGTAGATTGTTTAGCCTTCTAAAAACTAGCTACATTTATAGGAGGTGCTGGCATGGGGAAACTTTCATTAGACTGAGTGACTGCAGATTAATATCCAACAATGGCAAAAACAAAATTTTAAACCAAAACAAATTAGTTTACTTAAAAAAAAAAACGAACTTTGAAATTTACAAAACATGCATTATCTAGGCAGGGAACACAAAGTCCAATTTCTAACTAGATAACTAAATATAATTCCTGTTTAACCCTAGAACATCTATCATCTTACAGACATAGAATGTTAAAGAAAGAATACAGTTCAGCATCTTGGGTTTTCTGTCTTACGCTGTCAGTGTGATCACAGAACAGTGAAAAACAGATGATCACAGAGAGAGGTCCATATCTATCCTTTCAAATAATTCAAACAGAAAGAATAAAGGATGAAAAATGTTTAAAAAGGCAATTTAGTTATCAACTATTGTGTCTGTGACTTAAAACAGACATGAGATTAAAGTCAGTTTTGTTATTTTTACAACTGCAGGAACTTTGCTTTCAGAAAACTTTTTTTCAGATTCCCATCTAAGAAAAAAGGGAAAGGGCTAAGCTATTAAAACTACTTTGTGTTTGTCTTTAGTTGCAAAAAAGAACAGTGAGAGTACTAGCAAGGAATGCCTTTTTTTTTTCTTTAGAATATATTTGCAGTTTAAAGACTATGAAAGGGGATTTTTCTCTCTCTCCACTCCTAAACATATCACCAGTTAGAAAAGGCCAGAAATATTACACAGCGCCCCTACTCACATTTTTTTTTTTTTTTAAGCACAAGCTCTTTAGAAACAAAGGGTTGCATTGGCCCTCATCTCATAATGCTGTTCACGTTTGAGTTGGCCCTGCTTAGACTTTACTCTCTGATGGCAGATAAAGGGGGAAGCATCTCTGCTGCTCTGCTTTCTTTCTTTGGGCGAGTTTGCCACTAGGATGAGAAAAAGACCCAAGACACCTGACTTTCTGAAATACCATAAAATTATGAACTCCAGTCATAATTAATTTGTTTTAAGGTCTTTCAAAATGGAATTATGAATACATCTTTATAAAGACCTAAACTTTTAGCAGTAGCTTAGAGTTGAGATTTGAATAAATGCATTAGAAAAGTTGAGGAACCTTCAGAATTAAGAAGTCACGAAAGTCACAGAGCTGTTTCACAGCTTGATTTAATGATCTCTGCTTTTTCTTTTACTTTTTAAGTAGAATACTTAAGCCCACTTGTTTATTCTAACATGAGATAACACTGCCCTTTGCTACTACAGTGGCAATGGTTAGCTTATTTTTTTATCTTAGTTTAAAAAAATAAACTCAGCTATTTTAAAGCACTTTACAAACTGTTCTTACAAATAATTTTACTATATTCCACAGGCAATCATACTGATCTAATAAGCAATTAGATTTGTCTTTGGTGCCCCAGTCAATTAGGATACTGCCCAATTCCAGCAGGCACAATTATTTAATCATTGGAAAGGAATTTAAAAAACAAAAAACAGGGGCGCTTTCATGAAGTCAAATGAAAGATGCTCAAATACATAACTCACTTTTCAAAGTACGTAAGAAAAAAACAGGAATCTGTTTTGCTTGGGAAGAGTTCAGGCTGGTTTTCAGTGACACAGTTTCTAGCAGTGGTGTAGTCTGTCGCTGAGTGCACACAGCTGCCCTGGACAGACTTCTGATGGGGTTCTTTTTCTGTTCTACATAACAATACTAACTGGCTAACAATGCATACTGCCAAATGCATTGTTATTATTTTTTAAATAATTGGTTGAACAGGGAATCACTAATTAGAATCCAACCCTCTGAAATAACAGCTTAATGAAATTCACTCTTGCAGCATAAGAAAATACAACATCTTGGCAGAAAACATTTAAGGGTCAGCTCAGTGGAACTGATATGATGGCCTTCTTTTTGGAGACTGTGTATAGCTGACCAGAAGTGTAGAAAACACGGAAGACTAAACACATTGGGGATTGTTGTTGTTGTTGGTTTTGTTGTTGTGGTGTTACTATTTCCACTCACCAGCTCGAAGGGGTCGTGGAACTCCCCCAACAAAGATAGTTTTTCTGGGGTCCAAAGGCTGTGAACCATCCATTACAAAGTCACTGTCACTTAGGTTCCATGGTCGAATTTGCACCTGAAAAAAAGTCGTTTACTTGGTCCTTACTTCATTTCCATTAACCCCAAATGAGAATAAGGTGACTAAAGATAAACCCACTGATTTGTGCATTGTACAACATACACAACCCAAACAAAATCCAGTTATTAGTTAATGTAATCTCTAGACATATGCTGTGAAACCTTCAGAAACCACCTGTGGTTTTAAAAAAGGGTAGTCTTTTATAGATAAGAGTCTGGGTTTTGAATAAGATCCATTTTAACACGTTAAACTGTTCATAACCTGTCACATTATAGCACTTAGCTTTTTAAGAGCTCACCTAAAGAGGGAACAGGAATTTTTAGAATATTTTCTAAAAATTATCTATATGTCTGGCTTTTAAATTATCACCTCCTAAAATGAAAACATTTATCTTTCAGCAATATGATTTAACACAGTTTTACACTTATCAAGTTAGCACACAATTACCAGCAATATCAAATACTGAAGGTCACAGAGTTATCTACTTTTGGTTGATCTGATTTTCCTAAATAAGTCCAGTAAAATAAAGCTAAGTCTAGAAATTCAAGTAAATTTTTGAAGAGTAGGAAAAGAAATCTCTATGACATATTTCTTTCTATTTGGTAATATCTCTTCACTGGGACTCTGACTCCCTGCCCATAAGTTACACTATGCTATCCTTATCGTATAAAATATTTCACCAGAATCGTAACCTTAAAACATACTCCTTTTAACTCATAACTGAACTATCAGAGAATAGCTTAAAACAAAACAACCACCAAAAAACCCTCTCATACAGAAAGGCCAGCTTCAGCACGGCCTGAAAACCACCTGGCCACACACTCAGCTGGCCACATGCTCAAGCAGGCCAGTTGTAAAAGCGAAGAAACAAGCACTGGTTTTTAAGGAACATGCCTCTCCTTTCGCCTCATTGATTAGGATAGGAAACAAAACAGCTGAATTTTAACTTCCTTAGTATCAACAAAATTTTTCACTTTTCCCATTGCTCAACCATCAACACTTAATGCAAGGAAATACATATATGACAATTTTTTATGTGGCTTGCCTTATATCCAGTAGTTCTTCTATTTGAAAGATAAATCTGCCAATGACACTTTCAAAACACCTTGAATCAACTCCAAGACTGGCACTGCTCATCAGAAACAGGCTACACATTATGACGGTTACAAAATTTACCTCCCCCCCACAACTTTTGGAGCTTTTATGACACAGTTGCCTTCACCAGTTACTGGAAGCCATAAAATCTCCACATGGGGGGGAAAGAAAATCTAGTTCTTTCCTTGTAAAATTTGGTCAGTTTGAAATTATCAATCCCTTAATATTTACCACAGATTCACCAATACAATAAAACATCACTTTCAAATGCCTTCATGAGGGCTCGTTATTAATGTTTAATTAAAAACACAATCTCCTGACACCAAGAGAAAGGATTCTAACGTCAACATACAAAAGACAGGGCAAATCTTTTTCTGTAGGAGCCCTTTTTTCTTCTAGTCTCACCCCTATAAAGTAGTTAAGGTAGCTTCAGAATCTGGTAATTCTATTTACTTTATGATAACTGAGTTCAATCATATGGCTCACAAATAAAAACAATTCGTGTGTAATATCCATAGTGTGCTGGTTTCATTTAATCAGAAGTACAGAAAATGAAGCCTCATACAATAGCTGGAGGTTGCTGCTGCTTCAAAGAATTCTGCAGAAGATCTCAAATCCGCCTGCTGAGAGGCTTCACTGCTGCCTCTTCTTCCCTCTAACACCCTCCCCACCCCTTCATTACATCACACACAACCCATTCCCTTACCCTATTCTTGGGAAAAATACAGGAAGAAGACTAGGGAGACAGTAATGATTAACCGTATTCACAAAACCCACATTTCCCAGCTGCCATCACAAAACAGCTCCTCAAAGCTCACGCCACTGCAAATTCAGAGAAATGTCAACACAGGCCAACATCAGCACACTCTAAATGCTAAGCAAGAAATATTGTGGTACTGTTTGCACTGAGAAGTTTCATTTACACTTTAGTTTCTTTCTGAAATATAAGACCATTCTTACTCAGGAATGTTCTCCATCTTCTAAGGTTTATTCTCAGACCTCAGGGTCTAATATTCATGTTCTTTCTGACTTACTCTTTGAATAAATTCTCTGGTCCCAAGACAGACAGACAGACAGACACACACACACACACACACACACACACAGGTTTCTCTACTCTTTTAGTCGAATACTTTGTAAGCTGACTCAAATATTTTGCAGAAAGGAACACAATATAAATAAAAGAACTTTTTATTATCTTTATTTCTTTAATAATTGTTTTTGAGAAATGTTGAAATTAGACCTCTGTCTTAATTCAACACAAATTTCCCCTGGCAAAACAACTTTTATATCCACAGTGATTATTCTGTGTGTGTGTGTGTGCATGTCTTTGTATAACAATTCTTCTACTGTGTTGTCAACAGGTTATATATGCTGGGCAGTAAAAGCCTTAACAACCTAAGGAAAAGATAAGGCTGTCACCAGAATGATGAAGATTACTTTAAATGAAACTGACATGGTTCCAGTACCACTTCCTGAAGAAACCTGATCACATTTGGTTGCAAAGGTGACTCCAGGAAGAGGCTATCTGGCAGGCAGCACCCACGAGCCCTCTGGCCATGCCACAACCTTACAGCAAGGGTTACACAACACAGAACGTCTGTAGGGCAGGACAGGTAGCATAAACATGTCAGGTTACCAGGACAATAGTTAGTAGGCGGGCAGTGACACTATGGAGTAAACCACTCCTTCTATTTCATTTTATATTATAGTTTATATAGTTTATATATAGTACTATATTATAGTATTAGTTTCAGGTGTACAGCAAAGTGATTCAGTTATACATATACGTGTGTATCTATTCTTTTCCAAATTCTCTTCCCATTTAGGTTGTTATAGAATATTGAGCTGAGTTCTCTGTGCTATAGAGTAGGCCCTTGTTGGTTATCTATTTTAAATATAGCAGTGTTAAACCACTCCTTTTAAAGGAAGCAGACACTCCTCTCAGCTAGTATTTATCATTTGTGAATGTATTGTCAGGCTTCTCCATTTCTCAAAAATAGCTAGAAATTCAGATTTTTATGTGAAACTCCAAGATTTCTGAATGTTGGGAACTCATTCAAATGTGAAAGACACTCGTACAGGCTAGACAAAATTAACTGCAGGCCAGATCATTTCTGCGGGCTCCAGCCTGTGATCTCTGATTAGAAAGGTTTAGTTACCACACAGTTCACAAAGGACTGTTTTGTTCCATAAGCACTTATGAGAGAAAATATGAATACAAAAATGGTTTTCCCTTAGTTTCAGTTCCTTTTTTAAGCATGTATTCCGATGGAAGTTCTGGTGAGGACCATAAACCTCCTAGCTGAATTATTAGTCTTCTAAATTTTTATCTTCTGATTTAATAACTGGCTTTGTATAACTGCTTATCTCCAAAGGCAAAAGCTTTTTAAGGATAAAGGCAAAAACCAAACATAAAGATTGATAGCATAAATACACAAATTTATACCATAATATGACTTCAACAGCTTTCAAGAAATCTAAAACAACTTAATATTAACATGTAACAGCAACAGTTGGTACTGAGTTCAGAATGGGTCATAAACCAGTGGAGACAACTTGCAAAATGAACAATGCATTTGTCTCAGGAACTGCTAACGAACATACAGTGTAGTGGTGATTCAAGAAATTTTACAAAGGAGATGAGAGCCTTGAAGATGAGGAGCGTAGTGGCTGGCCATCGGAAGTTAACAATGACCAATCGAGAGCAATCATCAAAGCTGATCCTCTTACAATTATACGAGAAGTTGCCAAAGAACTTAACGTTGACCTTTCTATGGTCATTCAGTATTTGAAGCAAATTAGAAAAGTGAAAAGGCTCTATTAGTGGGTACCTCATGAGCTGACCAGAAATCAAAAGAATTGGCATTTTTGAAGTGTCGTCTCCTTCTATTCTATGCAACGACAATGAACCATTTCTCGATTGAATTGTAATGTGTGATGAAAAGTGGATTTTATATGACAGGTGGTGATGACCAGTTCAGTGGTTGGACCGAGAAGAAGCTCCAAAGCGCTTCCCAAAGCCAAACTTGCACCAAAAAAAGGTCATGGTCACTGATGGTCTGCTGCCAGTCTGATCCACTACAGCTTTCTGAACCCTGACAAAACCACTGCATCTGAAAAGTATGCTCAGCAGTTGACGAGACGGACTGAAAACTGCAGTGCCTGCAGCCAGCACTGGTCAACAGAGAGGGCCCAATTCCTTCCCACAACAATGCCTGAATGCACGACACACAGCCAACACTTCAGAAGTTGGACAAACTGGGCTACAAAGTTTTGCCTCATCCACTATATTCACCTGACCTCTTCCCAATCAACAACCACTTCTTCAAACAACTTGGCAACTTTTTGCAGGGAAAACGCCTCTACAACCAGCAGGAGGCAGAAAATACTTTCCAAGAGTTCACTGAATTCCGAAGCATGGATTTTTATTCTATAGGAATAAGCAAATTTATTTCTCATTGGCAAAAATGTGTTGACTGTAATGGTTCCTGTTTTGATTAATAAAGATGTGCTTAAACCTAGTTATAATGATTTAAAATTCACAGTCCGCAAGCACAATTATGTTTATACCAGCCTAATAACTTAATTTCATTTTATTTAAAACAGAGTCATTAATAGGGATAAGATTAGGCTAAGTTCAAGGGGGAAAAACTTAAGAAATATAATACAGGTCATTTATTTTGATAGGATGCTATAGCATTATTTCCTAAAAAGCAAATGTCATTGAAAATTTGCAAAAGCCTCTAAGTTAAATAAAAAATGCATTTTTATTTTATCTTTAATAACAGGATAAGAACAGTTTTAGCAAGAACAGTTTTAAACACAAGTCTTAGGGCTTCAAGTTTCTGAATATGACCAAGTCTCCCTATAGCTCTGGAACTCTCTCAGTTCAAACCCCTATTTAGAATTTAGACATGACCTTGGTGAGCTATAGTCCATGGGGGTCGCAAAAAGTCAGACACAACTGTGTGACTAAGCACACACTACTAATAAATAATGTTATCTTGAGCTCACTTTGCACATCTCATCCTATGCCTGCTCTGGTCCTCTCCTTAATACCTACCACTTGAACGGTTCTACCGTGTGGTGCCTTCCTTTTCATTTGCTGGGCTCAAGGTAGCTCCAAAGTGCAACCAAACTGTTCAGAGTCAACAGTGCAATCTGGTGGTCAGTTTAGGAAATTACCTGACCAAACCCCTCTTGCAGGCCATTTGTTCTCTTTCCCACAAATTACCCATAAAGCTTATAGTTCAGCATCCCCCCAACCCGGCCCCATTTCCTTTTTCCTCTTTTCAATACCCTTCAAACTCCTACTCAAGCTCTTCAGGAAAATGTCTCCATTTTTCTCTCCCTAATCCTACAATTCTTTTAATTGACATGAATCAGAGAAACAACAGCGCAGAACCATCAGGACTGCTCTCCCCAGTAAGCAGCATCCCAGCTCTTCTGACAGCCAGGATGAGTCAGCTAAACCTAGGTCTGTGGACATACAGCTGCAACAGCTCAGCTGTAGTGGTAATGAACCCGAACCCACCCCAGCTGTCAGCAGTTCTATTTTAAGCATCTCAGACCTCACAGAATGACTGGAGTGCCCCACAGTATCACAGATAAGCTAGTCTGTGGTTTGTGAGGCATCTTTATCTCATCCACAGTGCAAGGGGTCATTTTATTATTATGACCACTATAAAACTAAGAGTCATAACGGCAATAATTGTGGTTAAGACTCTTTAAAGTATTTTCGTATTTGGTATCTCATCTCAACCTAAGTTTCACCACATAATGCCCTAACAAACAGCTCAGCCACCTTTGAGGAGTGTGGGTGCTACCTATTATTCTCAAATACCGTCCTCCACCCAATGGAGAGGAAAAGGAAACGCCCTCCCTGTATCTTCTACAGTTAAGTGGCCAGAAAGGACTTAATAGCTGCTCAGAGTCATTGGCCTTGATATGACTCCCATAGTCTGGGCAGGTCTGGGGCCACCAGGCAGAACTCCACTGGGACCCAAAGCAAATGAAGATTATTCCTCAGATACCAACAGGTTGCTGGTCCTGGAGCACCTCAGTAAAATAGCCAGGATTTTTCCTACACAGGGACCCAAAAATAATCCCAGGAAATTCTCTTACACCCTCCTAGGATGCTCCAAGGCCCACCAGCAATATCAGGAAAGAGTGCAGGTACAAGATGGAAACTGCTGCCTTCTTTGCCAAGCTGCACAGCCTGATGCATAGAAACCACAGGCTCCACTGGGACCTTCAGTTACTGCTGAACAATTCAACTGCACTCTGTACACTGTTTCATAAGGGCACCCAGTGCAAAAACAGAGCATGCATAGACTGTGCCCCGAAAATGGTCATGTCACCTTCTTGCTCTACACTTGCTATAATCAAGCCATTATCAATTAGACGATATGATTAATATCTAGACTTAACATTCATAAGATTCAAGGAAATACCTTCCCGCTAAAGGTTTTCCAGACTCCCTCAGGGACACCTACATGTGTGTTAGTCACTCAGTTGTGTCCGACTCTTTGAGACCCCATGGAGTAGAGCTCTCCAGGCTCCTCTGTCCATGGAGTTCTCCAGGCAAGAATACTGGACTGGGTTGCCATGCCCTTCTCCAGGAGATCTTCCCAACGCAGGGACTGAACCCGGGTCTCCTGCATTGCAGGCAGATTCTTTACCAGCTGAGCCACCAGGGAAGCCCCCAGGGACACCTGATCACTTTGCTGTTTGGCTCCCCAGCCCAACTACTGTCTGTAATGCTTCCATCATAGCACCTTGACTCCTTACTCCACTTCCTGTTACACGGCTACTTCTCTCCATTGGACTCCTGGGGCCTGTAAGGCTGAGACCACTTCTCTGTGTGGGTCCTGACTGCTCAGCACAGTAGCCAAGCCTTAGTGAGTGCTCCGAGCTCTTCAGTCTAATGGTGAATTAATGAAGGTTTTCCTGAGGGGCAGACGGTGGTGCTGTAAGAACCTGTGCAGCAGCCGTCCCTCTATAGCTGCCTGATCACTCTCCTCACTCCACCAAAAGCTACCTTCCAGAGACATGGAATTATGGTATGTCTGCTCACCAGTGGGTGCCCCAGGGCTTGAGCCTAATTTGTGAAAATTTCTGATGCCACCAGGGGACCCACTCAGTGATCAGAAGTGCCTAGTGCTTGTCACCACTTCTGATGTTCCCACATCACTTAGGAAGTATAAGCGTAATAGATGATTTCCTTTTGAAAGAAAGAAGAAACTAGCACTTTTGAGAGCCAACACTGCCCCACTGTGCTAGCCATTTTACACTCACCATAACTGGTATGCTATAAAATTATCCCTACTTTTAAAGACAAAGAAACTTGTCAGTGTGAAACCAACTCAGGACTGAAACAGGTTTCTCTGACCCCGAGTCTCTCTTTCCACTGCAATGATGTCGTGTGCCTGCAAGGCTCCCTGTCCTCCAGGCCACTGGCCACCAGCTCTGGTTCACAAGTTGCCTTCAAAAGTCAAAATACATTTTTATTTGTGAGCGATTAATCTCTCTCCTTTCCAATCTCATATGGCCTGTTCTCAGTGCATTAAGAAATGACCCAGAGACTCTTCTTAAACCTACTAACAAAACTAGCAGTTAGAAAAGCTCGAAAATGATTTAACAATGAAACTGGCACTATAGTCAGCTATTTTAACTTCTAGGTTCATAGCCTCAGGCACTCATACTCTGCAGCCAGACAATTTTGTCCAATGTCTACATAACTGTGTATTTTCAGCTCCATGGTGCTAGGGCAAGGATGTTGTCCCTGGCATGCTGTTCACTAAAACTCTTGAGAGGAATGTACACATAAAAGCTCAAGTTACCTAAGTTTTTCCTGGGATGAAGCCTATTCTTTGAGCGAGCTTCACGGAATACTAATTCCACCAGATCTTCACAAGTATAATCCCCAGAGAGGTATATAATATGCTGGGTTAAACAATCTTACACACATTTATTTATTGCAAAACTCCTCAGAACTTTAATATATCAATGTTTCCCAAATGTTCTTGGCTATGGAATCTTTAATTAAAGGAGAAAGTGGATATAAAATCTACAAAAGTGCCCAGTAAGCAACACCTGTTATTATTAAGAGCAAACCTTCTTCTGTCAGTGATCCTCTCAAGAGACCAGTGTGTGATCAGACAAGTGTTCTTCAGAACACACTTTGGAAAACACTGAATACATCCTTTAGGGGATGGGGTTGGCTATTTCATCCCCTGGTTACCAGCTTGTACACTGGACCTGCAGCATCTTTTAGGCTTTTCCAGAAAGGAACAACAACTTCCAAAGACGTAATCACTACGAAACTCTGGACCCCTTTGCAAATTCAGAGATTCAGGGACGGGGAAAAAAAAAAAAAAGAACTTATGAATAGTTTAGAGGAGGAATTCTTTCTTTGGAGAAATTCTTTTAATGGGAGGTGTCCAAATCAGGAATTTACCCTGAGGACCCAAGGAACAAATAAATAAATCAAGAAGATCAGAGTGCTAAAGATTTCCAAGTTTGAGATAGTACACACAACCAGATTTGATTGAGTCACGGTAAAATTATTGTTATTGTCTTAGGAAGTAGTAGGTGGGGAATGAAAGAGTTTGAGCAAATATACCAAAACCCAAGGACTGAGGCCATCAATCAAGATTGCCCTATAAGTCCTTACCTGTTTTTCCCAATTTAATTTCCCTCTGTTCCCTTCATACATTGGTGTTCCATCTGAAGTGTTCTGCATTCATACCACACAATTTCTCATTTCTGTGTTCGTACTGTTACGTTTCTCCAAAATGTCTATTCCCCGACATCTCCACACTTCTGGTCAATCTCCAAACTCCCTTCATCCTTCAAAGCCCCATCTAAGTGACACTTCATCCAAGAAGCTTTCTTTCATCATTCACGGTACATATGAATTGTTCAAAATACTTAATCTACATTTTATCTTCATCGTAGTCATTATTTTTCTTAATTTGACAAATATTTGAGAACCTTTTATGCACCAGGCTCTATAAATTTGTGTATTTACACACTTTTTAAAAATCTACTCATTATACTATTAAGCTTTTGAACACTTTTTATGTCTGATTCAAAGTATTCTGATTCACAGTAACCAATACTAAGGCCTTGCCCCTAGAAGGCACTCAAATATGGTTTGAAGGGAAAAAGGAGGGCACAGCATTTTTTTAAGTTATATGTGGGCTGGAGATAGCTATAATAGAAGGTATGATTCACTATAGGATGGTGCAGTGATCAGAGAAGGCTTCATAAAAGAGATGACATTTGAGAGGAGTCTGAAAATAAGGGTAGGAATTAGAAATTGAAATGGGGGCAGAAATATTTTAGTTGATTGGAATATAGGGTTCAGGAGGAAAGCAGAAAAAGTTAAGGTTGGAAAAAAATTTGGAGTCAGAAAGTCTTAAATCCTAGGCAAAATAATCCCGGTTGCTTTTGTAACTTAAAAAAGTGACTAAAAAATTCTAGAGATTGCTCTGATATATAAATGGGGGTAGGAGACACTGGAACGATAGATTAGGTAGAATTAAAAATTAAAGAAATAAACCAGCTTCTATTTCCAGTTTCCTTTTTTTTCTCCACCATTTGTTTTTCAATTTTTGTCTTTCTAGTTTCAAGTGGATGGCCTGAACAATAACTTGAAGAACTGACGTTACATAAGCACATATCAGTTTGGTAAGACAGTTTTAAAAATATATAGCAATGTCAATCCGTCATGTTTTAGGATATTTGTAAATTTTGATTGTGCTATAAATTTTAAGGAGGAGGAATTAAGAAACTTCTCTGACGCTCCTTTGGTGTTTGCTATCCCATATCTCTGGCCAAAGTGTTCTAGAAGTTAAGAACCATGACGTCTTCTTCCTCACCTCCTTTCCAGGGTTACTGTTTTCAGCCCCTCCATCTGTTAGACCCTCCTAGGCTTCCTCTTCTATCAGCCGGCCGTCTTGAACCTTCAGGTTCAGCCTATTTATACATTCAAAAGGTAGAGTCCCCTGAACAAGAGGGACCACTGTCACACTGTCTGCCTGCTTCACCGGAAGCACGGACAAGGACACAGCTGTCCTCTGGGATGCCTGGGACATGTGAGCTATGGAACTGCTCTTGCCAGAAGAGGGAAGAACAAACACAAATCTAGAGACTGTGCAATCACTCCTGCTCTTGCCAATTTGTCTTACATTCTTTAAGACTGAGGGATCCTCTGCTCAATACTCTGTAATGGACTACATGGGAAAAGAATCTGAGAAGAGTGAATATATGTATATGTATAACTGATTCACTTCGCTATACTCCTGATACTAATACAACATTGTAAATCAACTATACTCCAAAAAAACTATATGAAAAAAAAAACACTGACCAGTCAATTATCAGGCCATAAATACAGTTTCTTTTGCCATCTTTCAGGATCAGACCTATACATAGAGTAGCCTGAGTGGAGTCATTTAATGAAAGGTAATCACTAACCAGAAATAGAACTACCTGAAATCCGCTAATTATAGATTCATTTGAGTTAAAAAACAAACTCAATCTTAGAAAGGGTAAGTAAGGGGAAAGCTTTTTATCAGGCACTGTATTAGGAAAACCATTTGATTAACTAATCCACGCAAAGGAAGCGGGAGGCTGATTTGCGGAGAAGGGTGAGGGCAAAGGATAGAAAATCTGTGAGGTCACTCTGGAACATGGTGTATATTTCCAAGGAGAAATTCAGGGAGGTTGGAGAGAATTAAACAACAGAATGAGGGCACTAAGAACTGAAAGGCGACCAAGCTAAAAAGTAAGAAAAGCAGGAGAGAGTCACAGCTCTGGTCTGGTGAGCAACCTCTAGAAGCTGACCTTACCTCGAGCTATTGCCCAGGTCCTCATTTACTCCCAAAGGTTCAACCCAGCTCTCACTTTCTGTGGGAGCATCCTAGATGAGGTGGAACGTACTGAAATCTGGGCAGGGGGAGGGGGCAGGAAATGGGGGGAAGTGTAGCCAAATAAGGCTGGGAGTGGAAGATGCGGAACTAACGCCAAGAAAGAGAAGGTTTCAAAACTGGAGCCAAAGAGCCGGAACCCAAAATGGGATCCAGTTCATTAGAATTATAGGCATTTGGGGACTTTCATGTTTCCCATGCTAAGTTTCATTTAAACTGCTTATGCTGGAAATTCTGAGTATGCCTGGGTCAAAGAAATACGTGATCAGCGGCCACCGTTCAGAACTCACCAAGCTCCAATAAAACTGCTTCATTTGAGCTCAGAAAACGGAAACTGCAATAAGGCAGAAATTCGTAGAGACACAAATAATGGAAGTTAGTTTCCCTATAAACATTTCCAAAACAGATAATTACACTATTTAATTTCAAAAGTCCTTCATACCAAGGGTAATATGCATGTTTGGCATGAAAATATTCAACAGTAATGGTGCTGCCTCCATACCACCTCTGCTCATCCCCTCTCACAGGGACGTCCAGTCCTGGTGTGAGCTTTCCCTGGCCAAGCAGACAGTCCACCTTCTCCCACACAGCCAGGGACACGACCCTGCTAAGGTACACAAGCTCCATCTGCTCATCTCCAGGCTCCTCCCCTCAATTCAACAGCTTCTTCATCTCCTATAAGTATAACTCTCAATATGTACCTCTATGTCTCTGTCATGTGACAGATACAAACATATCTCAAATCCCCTTCTACAGTGTACAATCAACCCCACCTTAACACTGCCCGGCTCACCCCCACACCTCTTCCACTGATGTGTCGGTGGCAGACTTTCTGAAGGGTGACCATTTTCCCCTGACATCCGACCCTGCCAAATTGGGCTCAGTCTGTCTAATTTCCTATTGTTCCAAAGAGGTTTACAAGTTACTGCAGCTTTCTTATTATTGTCTCAGAAGAAACACACTCCCATTCCAGTCAGTCTCCATGTCTCCCTCAACACAGCCTCTCCATGCTGTTTAAATTAAGACCAAAGTTAACAAAGGCCCCCTGCTCTTTTTCCCAACCTACTATTTTCTACTGTTTTTCTGTATAGCTACCTGAAGAGCTACCCTATCTAATGTTGTTCATTGCTGTTACAGAAACTGGATAATGGTCCCAGAAACTGAAAATTACAGAGGTACTTTCAAACTTGCTAAAATCCTTGCCTCTTCTTCTGCATCAATCATTGTGACATGACTCAGGGTTCCCTTTCCTTAGTAACCCGCTCTTCTGCTTTACATGCTGCGTTCTCCTACTTAGAGACGGCCAGTCCTGGCATCATTCTGCAAACAATTATAAACCCTGTTCTAGAGTCACCATTTGTTTCAAAAGATGCTGCTCAGTAGGTAACCTCTGATCTCGCTCTCCCCAGTCCTCTAACACCATGTAGGACTAGCAGCACCGTTTGTGCAAGTACCCGACCCCATCAAGTGCTTCTACATGCTTCTTCCTCTTATCTGAGCCCCCAACATCCCGAGAAGAACTATTGGTCTTCTCATTTTATCAGTGAGGAAACCAAGTTGCAGCAAGGATTAGGTGACTTATGCAGTCAAGCAGATATTTAAATGCTCGAATCAAGACTCAGACTGGGAGCTTTACATCCGACCACAACTCCTTCCCCAAACATGTTTCTGAGAGTAAACCTTCCTGTTAACCAAGCCCATACCTCTGGTTGAGTCTTACAGGGGGTGCTGCAGGCCCCGTGGTAAATACGTGCCTTGGCCCACGCTACTGTTTTTACTCTATTTCCCACTCTGAGCATCAGGCCTTGACACACAAGTCTCACCCCTCTCCCAACCTCCTCAGGGATCACTGTTGTGTCTGTTTAGTCACCAAGTCGTGACCAACTCTTTGCGACCCAATGGACTGCGGCACGCCAGACCTCCCTATCCCTCCCCACCTCCTGGAGTTTACTTCTGCAGTATTAGTTAAGTTTTTTCTTCTGCCCTGAACAGTCTTGCCTCTTTTCCACTGATATCCCCTCTGTCAGGAGAAAGGAAGTAGTCTTCCTTTCTCACCCAGTGACTTATTCACTCACACTCTTTGGCTCAGAAACCACAGACTCAACCACAAATACCATAGCAGCGTGCATTATTTACAGCTTTGGATCCACGTTCTCCATCTTTCCCCGCCCCTTCTCAGCTTGAAGCTATCCACTCTGGAGTGTAAGCTCCTGGCCCAGAAGGCTCTATTTAGCCAGCTGTGGGTACCACCCAGCACAAAGCTTTGCATTCAAAGGCACATAAACATCGAAGATTATGATCTTTTATTTAAAATAAATAAATAAATAAATCACTCCTGCCCTTGATCTGAAATAATGACAGAAACCAGCTGCCAAAACGACTAAGGGCCCTATCTACCTCAATTCAGAGTTTCTGAATAGGAATTAGTTAAAAAGAACTGTAAAGTGAAAGACAAGGGCAAATTTGTTTATATTTATTCCCAAAGGTATAAAACCAAAAACTGAGAAAACTGTTATTAGCTCCCCGTCAACAACAGTCCAGCGCGCTACCGCACAGCGAGGTCACCCTGGGTAAGGGGATCCTAGTTCCCAGCATTCTTATGACAAGGGGAAGGTGATCAGCTATTCTGACTGCACACATGCTCTGGAAAAGCAACAGCTGGCTGCACGTTACTTACTGGTTTATCCTTGATGGTGGGGCTTGACACACACAGGTACAGTTTCCCGTCTTCCTCTAGGCAGGCGTCGATCAAAGCTTGTACCGAGCTCTCCTCCTGGAACAGCAGAAAGGCATAGCCTTGGGGAAGACAAAAACAAAAGGGTGGGGGGAGGAATCAGTAAATTAAACTCAAAGTACCAACTAAAAACTCATCTATTGTTTCACTTTGGTGAGTTCTTACTAAAATCTAAGAACCTGAAGTGGGACACAGGGAAGAAATACACCCTGAGACCCTCATGTGCCAGGCACTCTATTAGATACTCATAAATTTTACTTTGATTTCTAAAATGCCTCAGGGAAGCAAGTTCAGGTCACATCTATGGAGTTTTCATTATATAGGCTTGGTCAACTTTAATGAGGGTTGGACACAACTTAGTGACTGGACAACAACAACAAGAGGTTCACCACTGGCCTGAGCCACAGCCGCTCTTGAAACAAGCATCACCTGGCCTCCAATTTCCATAAAGCTCCAGGCTTGACACGTGTTTCAACCTGAATGTGTGCTGAAGACACTATGCTAACTGAAAGGAGCCAAGCACAAAATACTATGTATTTTATGGAATGCCCAGTATAGACAAATCTATAGAGACAAAAATAGATTAGTGTTCTACTGTCCAAGGCTGGGGGAGTGGAGGAAATAGATATGTGTTTCCTCTGGGAATGATGAAAATCTGCTAAAATTGATCGTGCTGGTGACTGCATAACTCTGTTAACATACTGGAAACCCCTGAACCGTACATTTTAAACGGGTGAACTGAGAATTATATCTCAACGAAAGTTGTTAAAAAAAGAAAAAAGAAGCTCAGCAATAGGCTAGTGTTGTCTTTATATGTCATGTCTGATGGTGATGCTCTGTTTCTTCAAGGATATTCTCCTGCCTCACAGGTGAGTACATGATCTGCAAACATGGACATGAGCTGCAGGATGTCCATGGACATGCTGAGCTTTGTCCCATTTAGTAAGATTTACTGAGCAACTGTTACAAATGACACACAATCTATGGATTATGAGGAATAGTGAGAGGAACTAGACTACGTTCCAACTGTCCAGACACTTACATGGTAGAAGAAACAGACTTTAAAGCAATTAACGACTTGCTACAAAGCTGAGGGAGATAAATGGAAATAAAAAGCACTGCGGGAGCCCAGACAAGCAAGGAAGCTGACTTGAGAGAATCAGCACATACGTCAAAGAGGACAACAGGTGTTGAAGGGGCGAGCTCTGGCGCATCCTGCCACACTGGCAGCTAAGCAAAGGTCCACCATGAGTTAGTCTAAGCCTAAGTTCAACTGTTTGACCTCTCTACAATCCTTTTAGCTTTGCTAAGTCTCTCAGCTGTCACCTCTACTCCCAGTCCTGCTAGTGACCTCAAAGGAAATCATCAGAAATAAGGCCCTCCTCTGGCACTCCAATATTTTGGCCACCTCATGCGAAGAGTTGAGTCATTGGAAAAGACTCTGATGCTGGGAGGGATTGGGGGCAGGAGGAGAAGGGGACGACTGAGGATGAGATGGCTTGATGGCATCACCGACTTGATGCACATGAGTTTGGGTGAACTTCGGGAGTTGGTGATGGACAGGGAGGCCTGGTGTGCTGCGATTCATGGGGTCGCAAAGAGTCGGCCACGACTGAGCGACTGAACTGAATTGAACTGGCACTCTGAGGGCCAGAAAGATGTAAGTGGGGAAGGAGGATAAGAACCACCACATTCAGAAGCTTCTCACACATCAAAGCAGCTCATCGACTGGCCTAGAAGCAAAGCTCTCTGGAGTCCTGAGCAGCCTGTAACGGCAGTGGCAGGGGACAGTGAATAATGGGTACTCTTTATCTTCTCCTCCAACTCCTCATCCACTATACAGAGCATCCAAGCAAACTCAGCAGGAGAAAGATCAACCATGAGGCAGCACACCAGGAGTGGCCACCGCATCAGGCAGACGACAGGACACAAGGGAAAGCACCAAGCCCACAGGAACGGGTATGGTGCCACAAGAATGAGACTGCCTGCGTGGCAGGACCCAGAGTTGTTTCCTGGGCTTTGCTTCCGGGCTGGATGGGCTAAAGAATTCAGCAGGTGGCCAGGCAAGAACAATAAAACTTAACTGAAAAACCAGAAAGGATAATACATCATTTCTTCATACCCTCTCTCCTTTGGAAATAATATCAAATGATTACCAAGCCCCAGGGAATCTATTAAAAGTTCAGTGTTTTCATTTAATGTGAGAACATTAATTAAATTTGTCAAGGAGAGTATTAGAGGTCAGTGGGTTAAAAATGCAAAGATCACAAAGAGGTCTTGGCACGTCTTCTCAAATCTCCTGCCTCATCAAGTTAAATCTTGGTGCAAATGTTCCATAAAGACCCTGAGAGGCATACTGAACATCCTGTTTTTGGAGAGGACCCTGTCTGTGTACAGTAAATGCAGCAGGCCCATCAAAAAGGCCTAGGGATGGACAGCTCAGTGCGCTAGCTGAGTTAGCTCCTTGCCTCTGCAGGGCCGTGGAGCTGGCTGCACCTTTCCTGTACATTGCTGCCTGCCTCCTACAATCTTCTGCATCACATCCCACACTGGGTTCAACTTGGGCATCAGAGGAATGGGAGGGTGTCGCCCCATAGCAGCTGAGTAGCTACCACAAAAGTGCACAGGTTTTTCACTCAGGCCTATTTCATAGCCATAAATGTCAACACTGGTGGTGGACAGAGTAAAAACTGGGAATCACAAGTAAAAGCCTGCTATAAATGTTATTACCAAGAAAAAAATCTACAACTTCTTTTCCCTTCCCAGAAAATATGCCATAATACTTTACCGATTTCTTCAGAATGGCTCTTTTACGACAAATGGTCTCTACTCCCTGCAGCTGCTACTCTGAGTAACGCTGCTCTAAGACATTCCTTTAGCACCTCAGAGAACGGGTGTAACTCAAGTGCGGCCAACCCTGCCTCCTACCCCAGGCCTTTCAACCAAAGTAAAACTCAGAGAAACCCCAACAAACCCATGAGAACAACTTCATGAGACGTTCACCTGCTAAAACGCCTTCTGATACCTCAAGGTCAACCAAACCCAGACGACAACAGAAGTCAGAGGATTAAAAAAAAATCAGGAAGGAAGAAAACTTCAAACACGTTCCCCTTTGATCTTCAGAAATTCGAGGTCAAAGCAAACAAAGCAGAAAAAAGATGCCTTCAAAAATAATAAGGTCAACATGAGACGGAAATTAAATCAATGACTTACTAAAAGGCAAATTCCACATGGTACTGGAGACAGAGCTCTGGATTAGGGAGTCAGCACGCCTGGATTGGGGTCCTAGTCCTCACACTTACTAGCTGTGTAGTAATAATAGAAGCTAACATTTACTGAGCATCTGTTATGCACCGGGTGCTGTTTCTAAATGCCTTATGTGTATTAACTTGTTTCATCTTCACAACACTCTGTGAGGCAAGCACTACTTTAAATTCTGTTTTACAGTTAAAGAAACTTGAAGAGGGACTTCTCTGGTGGTACAGTGGATAAGAATCTGCCTGCCGATGCAGAGGACACAGGTTTGATCCTTGGTCTGGGACGATTCCACATGCGGCTGAGCAGCTAAGCCCCTGTGCCTCAACGACTAAGCGCGTGCTCTAGAGCCCTCGAAAGGTAACTACTGAAGCCTGAGTGCCACCATATACTGTGCTCCACAGCAAGAGGGGCCATTGCAATGAGAAGCCTCTGCACCCTAATGAAGAGTAGCCCCCACACAGCAATGAAGACCCAGAGCAACCAGAGAGAAAGAAAGAAAAAAAGAAACCTGAAGAGTGATTAAGTGACTTGTTTGATGGTGACTGTTCCAAAACCCAGTTAAGTGGTGAAATCATGAACCAGAATGCTAAAGTTTAGGAATCTTGTCTCTTTTATCTGTAAAATGAAGAAACTAGTTATTCGTCCTGATTATCTTACAGAGTCATCTCGGTAGATGACATATGTAAGGTGCTTTGGAAACTAGGATATTGTGCAAGTGTCTATTTTTCTTTTATTGCATTTTCAGTTATCGTTGTGTTATGTAAACTGTTTAAAATATTTATTTATTTTGGCTGTTCCAGGTCTTAGCTGTGGCCTGTGGGATCTAGTTCCCTGATCAGGGATCAAGCCCAGTCCCCCAACACTGGGAGCAGGGAGTTCTAGCCACTGGACCACCAAGGAAGTCCCTGTGATATGTAAAATTAAACTGAGTTCTGCATGTGGTCTCATTATAAAACTCAGAGTTCAAATGAATGAGATACACTCTCTTCTTTGCATTTGTAAGCATTTGGTGAATAAAGGGAAGTAATCTAGACACGAAAGGAAAACCTTAAAGGTTTTTGAATGACAGCTTGAATATTACTGTAAACAAACAATAAGGTAACTGAATATTTGCTTTCGTATATCATTAGCCAGCTTTATCAGGAGACAGAATGACCCAATGTGGTACTATTTGTTGATTTTAATACAGTCTTTAAATAAAAGCCTTTTATACCTAAAAATCAAACTTCTGAAACTGTCACAATGATGGTAGGTTCTTCTATTAGTTTGGTTTGAAAGGTGTTAAGAAAAAAAAAAAAAACTTGGCCTCAAAATTATAACTCCCTCCATCTTCCCGTGCCATCTGAGCCAGGCAAGAGATTATAGGATTATAAAATTCAAGTTTCAGAAATGGTGACCTTTTTACCCAAGTACCTACGAAGTGTGATGAGCTATGGGAGGCCCTCAACTCAGAGCCAGTCTGTGGGTGGAAATCTGGGCTTTGAGGAAGCAGTGGGAACTCCTGGCATGGCCACCACCCCCACCCGGGGTTATGGGCAGAACGGGTGGCAGAAAGCTGCTTGCTTCCCCACCAGGGCCAGAGAGGTTGGGGAGAAGAGGAGGACTGTGAGGGATTTGGGGACAAGCTTGAACTGACCAATGTGCTTCTCTGGGGAAACAGGTATGGCATGAGGGCAGGGACTTACGGGGATAATTCCATTTTGTTTGGCCAGGCTTTTGAAGGAAAAATTTAAAAAATTCTCCCCCTTAACACCTGAGAACACATTACCACAACCTCCAAAATGTTCTTGGCTACCTTTCAAAAACAAAGCTTCCTAAGTTCCTGAATTCATAATTTTTCTTGTTACATTTTTTTATATTTGATCCCTAGCACAAGTAACCAACTTTACCACCACAAACACCAGTTATTAAGTGCTTACAATACAGGATCCGCTTTGCTAAAAATAAACACTTTACCTCACAGTAATTCTGAAGTAAAAACAGTTGTTGTTATTATTACCATTTTACAGATGAGGAAAACTGAAGCTCTGAGAGGTTATGGGATACCTCAGATTAAAACCTGGACAGTAAATTTGGGATTGAAATTCAGGTCAGCTTCCAGTGGCCTCATTCTTTATCTATTAATTTGTACTGTCTCACCTAAAAATGATGACATAAAAATTTTAACACCACTAGCAAACAAGTACTTGCCTATTTATTATTTGTCACTTTTGTGACAGTGATCATTTGACAGCGGTTTAGTCGCAGGAAGTGGTCACCTGTGCTTTAGTCCTACAATTTAAGGTCTATGCAGATAAATCCACCCTAGAGCCCACAAAAACTATATTAAGAAGAGCTTATAAAACCAAACAATCTCAGCTAAAAAAAAAAAACTCTATTAAGAAGAGTTAAAATGATGAATTTCAAAATAATCAGAAGTTTAGTTTTATTTAGGTCAATCAAATTTTCATATTTAGTAAAGACATCGGTTTTCAATGTATTTTTAGGTAGCATATTTAGAATGAAGGCTCTTGAGGGAGTTAAACAGCGGATCTCACTAAATCAGATTTTAATAAAATGAACATCGTCCTCACAGTAATCATCAACTTACGCAAGAATCTTCAGTGGATGCTAAAACCATTGTGTAAATTTGGGAGGAGATACAAGTTACTCATGCAATCTTAAGGTATCACTTCAAAGATTAATTAGTATTTGCAAAGGGACAAAAAGGTTCTTTCACAAAGGAAGAATCTGGCCGACAACACCATAACCAAATGATCACACTGAGCATCACCAACAACAGGGCTGACTGACCTAAATGTGCCTCTCGTATTACGTCCTTGGTGCAGCATGTCACCCGCTAACAGTGTTTCCCCCTGCATCTCAGTATAAGGAAATAACCGATCATTCAAATTAAATGATAGTCCATAGAGCATCCAACACGAATCCACCAAAAGACACAAAAGACAAAAGGCCTAGGAAACTATCTAAATTATAGAAGACTAAAGAGAAATGACAACTAAATGTATGGCTACACTTGGACCGGATCTTGGATTTTTTTTAAAAAAAGAAAAAACTCTAAAGGACATGACTAGAACAATCTGGATACCTCTTGCTCTCAGAAGATATGGGGAAGTGTTTAGAGGTGACAGTCTTAATGTCTACAACTTACTCTCACACGATTCATCAAAAAACACAGGGGCTTTCCTGGCGGCTCAGTGGTAAAGAATCTGCTGGCCAGTGTAGGAGACATGGGTTTGATCCCTGATCCAGAAAGATTCCACATGTTGTGCAACAACTAAGCCCATGAGCCACAACTACTGAGCCTGTACTCTAGAGCCCAGAAGCCACAACTACTGAAGCCTGCGCACCCCAAAGCCCGTGCTCCATAATGCCGCTGCAATGAGAAGCCCACACACGGCACCTGGAAAGCAGCCTCAGGTCTCCGCAACTAGAGAAAGCCCACACAGCAAGGAAGACCCAGAGGGGTCAAAAACAAATAAACAAATACAGGTGGATATGCATACACAGGCTTCCCTGGTGGCTCAGCCAGTAAAGAATCTGCCTGCAATGCAGGGGACCGAGGTTTGTTCCCTGGGTCAGGAAGATCCCCTGGAAAAGGGAATGGCAACCCACTCTAGTATTCTTGACTGGAGAATTCTATGGACAGAGGGGCCTGGCAGGCTATAGCCCACGGGATTGCAAACTTGGAAACAACTGAGCAACGAACACTTTCACATACATATACACATACTGACATGAAAAAAGAAAAAGCAAATGAAGCAAAATGCTAACAACTGGTGAATCTAGAGGAAGGCTATATAGGTGTTCACTGTACTCATACTTTTTGTAGGCTATGAAATTTTTCAAAATAAAAAATTGTGGAAAAAAATTAGAACCACAAGGTCTTTCTGGCAAAGAGGGTAATATACTCTCTCAGTCTCTACAGAAGTGTGTGATCTTTTGAAAGACCTAATATTTCTTAAAAATCAACTAACGTTCTTAGTGATTTATATGTTTAAGTTATCAGCCACAATGGTTTGAAAACAATTCCAACTTGCACAGCTGTGCCCTGAGCTGCAGCTGCATTCACAAAATGGTGACCGACCAGGGCGGGCCAGTTTCTGGTGAGAGGAAATCAGTACCAGAAGGGAGGATCCGAGGTCTGGACAGAGAGAGAGCTCACTCCCTGCACAGAACCCAGGCTCCTTGATTTCCTGTGACCTTCCTAGAGAGACCTGAAGGACACCTCTCCAGCCAGAGCTGTGTGAGTTCAGACGTTTTCTGGCACAGGGAGTCTGCTCCAGACATTCTCCCTGACCTTGGCTTTCAGGTCAGAGGACCTACTTGGTTTGCCTCAGGAGTCTTTGCCTTTGGATTCAATTCAACAGAACCAAAAATGTTTAGGAGTTTCAAGGTAGGACACTAGGCGCTAAAGCTATGAAGATAAATAAGCCAAGAAAGAAATCCTGCCTTGGAGAAACGCAGCCTGTAAATAAGTGACTAAAGAACAACAAGAGAAGTGTTAGATTGGGGTTATATCGTATAAAGCACTGAGCAGAGAGGCCCAAACATCAGGAAAGCCATACTGTAAAGGGCATATCTGGGCTGGAGGATAATTGCTTTTCTAGGAAGGAAGGGCGGGAGAAGGCAATGGCACCCCACTCCAGTACTCTTGCCTGGAAAAATCCCACGGACAGAGGAGCCTGGTAGGCTGCAGTCCATGGGGTCGCTAAGAGTCAGACACAACTGAGCGACTTCACTTTCACTTTTCACTTTCATGCATTGGAGAAGGAAATGGCAACCCACTCCAGAGTTCTTGCCTGGAGAATCCCAGGGATGGGGGAGCCTGACAGGCTGCCGTCTATGGGGTCGCACAGTCAGACACAACTGAAGTGACTCAGCAGCTTAGCAGCAGGAAGGAAGGGCAGTCCAAGTTCAGGAAACAGCACAGGCCAAGACTTGGAAGGGTCAAAGGATTGGCTTCTGTGGAAACCAGGGAGTAGAGTTTATTAGTTAAGAGTATGTGACTGGGGGTGGCAGGTGAGAAAGGATGAAGTGGTTCATCACCCCCTGCCTGCTGCCTGCGGAACATGGTAGATCTCTGAAGTGGATTCCTTATTCATCCCCATCTTGGATGAGAACATCTGATCTCCAAGATGTACTGAACACTCACTACGCACCCTAGGCAATGCAGGGGAATCCTAGTATGAGCAAATCTTTGTACTCCAGAAATTTATAAACCAGTACATGAAGATCATGAAGAGTAAGTATCAAGAAAACTCTAATCTAGGAGCAATGCATTCAGGGTCCTTAGAAGTATTTTCTAAAATGTATTTTAAAAAGTTGGATTTCATAGAAGGAAGTCAGATCTTTCAGTGAAGAAGACATGGATGAAGAAATCAGGGAAGACTTTCTGTCGGTGGTAGCATAGGAGACAAGTCTTACATGAAAAACTGGAGGAGGGCATTCCAAGGGAAGGATTTAGCCTAATTAAGATGCAGAGATGGCTCAGCAGGTACTGCCCATGGATTCCTAAACACTTCCCTGAGATTTGGAACCAGATGTATTTCTTTGGCTATCTTTGCTACACAGAGCTGAGGAAAAAATGTTTTGGTTCAAGCCTGTTTTGTGTTTTCTATTACACTAGTAACTGTTGCTTGGTGGGCTTGCTGCTTGGCAGGAGGTGTGGAGGAAGGGGAGAGTGGACAAGAAAAGTCTGACGGGTAGTGACCCACCCCAGAACTGAAAACTGGCAGCCTGCTTCCTGTGTTCTTAGTAAAGTCCTACAGTCCAGGGCAGTGACCTGGGGCATTTGGGCTTAAAGTCTGCTGTGTTTACATAACCACACATTCCCTATATAAAGAGGTCCTTGTGAAGTCTGCCAAATCTGTCAGTTCTAGTCACAGTCAGTTCCAACAAGCACCTGACCAGGAAAACTGAGATCAGACTGGGGGTGTGGGAAGGAACTGGTCAAACTAGTTGGGCAGTTTTATTTTTACTGAGCAACATATTTTTAACTGGGGGAAGGATGCTAATTCTATCTAATCTCTATGAAACTGATGCATATGTACACTGTCTCCTATAATCCTTTTAATAATAATAGCAGTATTAATTCAGATGAGTAAACTGAGGTTCAGGGATTAAATAACTTGCTCAAGGTCATCTAGCTGGTAACTGCTGGTGCCCACAACGAGTCCACAAATAGCTACTTCCTGCCCCACTGCTTGTTGTTCTGTCTCCTTAGACAACTGGCAAGCTCTCCATTTTAACCCAGGAGACACTTCCCTGCAGATGAAGCTTTAGTCCAACCCTGCTTGTACACTGCCTGAACTCTGACAATCTAATTTCGCCTCCGTGCACTTTCAACACTCCTCTGATGAGTTCTTAATGCTGCTACCAAGAGGTTTTCTTGGTGTCACGGCTTCCCTTTCTCAAGATGAAGTCTATCCGTTCTATTTTGGAAGACAACCCAAGTCTGTGCTCTCAGCTTTCAAGATGTTTCCCGAGATCCTCTCAGTCAGCTTCCCATTCTGAACCCTCTCAGATGACACATCCTCTCTTGGGCTCGCTGGCTCAGGGTCTTAGCCCTATTCCAACTCCTGTCAGCAAGTCCTGCCCCAAGCCACACCCTCTTCTAAAACATTCTCTCTGCCTCAGCCTACCAAATTTGCACCTGGCATTTTGGTTCCTACATTTCACTGTCTCCAAAACAAACTTCTCATTGGACTTAACTCTGGCTTCTCCAAATTTAATCAACATTGCCCCTTCCCAGCACCTCTGCCTGGGGATAGTACGACAGATCCTGCTAAGACAGAGGGCACGGTGTCTCTGTTATTCAAGTCGCTACTTGGCTTTGTTCCATGGTCTGTACATTCCTACTGACTGTTTCCTTCTATACAGTCTCTCAAATTATTAATGTTTTAAAATCAAACAGTAACTCTTACATCTGCAATATAATGCAAAAAAAGAGAGGTATTTAATAGAACAGTTTAAACTGAGGGTGTGCTAGGCTGTTAAAAGCAACAATATAACTGCTCCATCTGTCAAAACAGGACAAAACAGAACAAAAAGCCCACTCCTACTGCTCTGCAATGCAATTTCCATATTTTTTAATAAGAAAATTCATCCTGAGAATGAAAATTCTATCAATTAAATATAAAAAAGGGTTCATAATTCATCAAAGACTATGAATTTTATAAGCCAGGAACTGTGCTTTAAAAAAAAAAAAAAAGGCCAAGTATTACTCAAAAGCTTACAAACTGCAAAAGGTTAAGCACAGGCTAAAACTCCATTAGGTTCCCAACTTGATCAGTTTATGTAACTCAGAAGGTGGAAAAACTTGGAATCTGGGCCTACAACAACACTGAATTATTTCCATCCAAGTTACGCTACAAGGAAAAAAAATGTGAAGTTTGAAAACTTTCCTTTCAAAAGCCAGATTTAGACAAACTGAAGGAAAAAGGAACGAGACGCTGTGAGTCCAGCCCATTGCAGCTTCACAATGACCTATTTTGCCCTTTCCAAGGAGAGCTCTCTTTCCTATTCCTTAAACAGCATCTGCTTAGCTAGTCAGCTCAAAGTCAATGTGAATCCTACGTGGCCAGGTTTATGCCAGGTTCACAAACTATGTTTGTATTGTGTAAACTTCCACGACTGCATGACCTTGGTCACAAGGACTGGCAGTTAAGTCAGCCTGACCGGTGTGGAGAAAATACATGATCAGCAGAAATGCCACTTAGAAGTACATACTTTATCCAAGGTGGGCAAGAGGCAGAGAGCAAGGCCCATGGGTCACTCTTGCATAAATAGGCGTGACTGTCACGGTTCCGTCTACCTGGCTGTGCACCTGAACGGCTGGGGCCGATGCTGGCTCTCGTGTGGGCTGAGGATGCCAGCACCACCAACGTCTCAACACAGTTTCAGAGCCATGTGGCCAACTGCCTGTCCAACATCTGCAGCTGGCTGCTGGCCTTGCCTTTGCCCCAGAGGTCTCTGCCAGCAGGGGTAGTGCAGCTGTGCTCACTGCCCAGGAGATGCCAACTCTTCTCCCTGGCCTCAGCCCCACCACAGGAGGTGAGACTGTTGGCAGCATGGGGAGCAGCTGTTTGGTTCAGAACCAGAGGCAGAGGCTGAGAGTAGGCAGACTTTTTTTGTCGCTCTAGTAATAGCAACTTTCGATGTGGGCTATTCTCCCAGGAGGTGATGAGGGAGATTATGAGAAACACATCTACTGTCACAAAAGTTTGCCATGCCCAACCTAATCTTCCCACACGCACAGCACCACGCTCAAGGAAGCAGAACTATGCCATTTGCTTTATTTTTTATTAAGCACTCAAGGATCCTACAGAGAAGGCAATGGCAACCCACTCCAGTACTCTTGCCTGGAAAATCCCATGGATGGAGGAGCCTGGTAGGCTGCAGTCCAAGGGGTCGCTAAGAGTCGGACACGACTGCGTGACTTCACCTTCACTTTTCACTTTCATGCACTGGAGAAGGAAATGGCAGCCCACTCCAGTGTTCTTGCCTGGAGAACCCCAGGGATGGGGGAGCCTGGTGGGCTGCCGTCTATGGGGTCGCACAGAGTCGGCCACAACTGAAGCGACAGCAGCAGCGGCAGCAAGGCTTCTAAGGTCACTACGATTAGGATGGCCTATGTCACAGCAAGGGGTTAAAAGATGAACTGAACTAATCAGATTCCTGCTCTCTGGACTCTAACTAGAAATATGAAATCAATTTGCCCCCTGGAAGCACAGAAAGAAGCACATATGCAAGGAAGAGCTGACTCATGATAATACAGAACATTACAAGGAAGAATTAATAGTGCCTACTGTTCTAATCCCTGCAGCCTGCCACCCCCGAGCACAGTCTCCATGACACCTGGTTGTATCGTGGCTCCTATTTTGGGGCTTTCCTTGTTCCTCATAACCATAACCCTAATTTGAAGTAGCACAAGAGCTCTCTCTGATCCTTGCAGTCAAAGATTTGCCTACAGAGCAATGCACTTATGTGCAGAAACAGCCTGGCATCACCCAAGAGGCAGAATCCCCTGGTTAAGCTACAGCTAAAGGGCAGCTCAGACCTACAGCCTTCACCTAAACCAGCTCTTTGGAAATACCCTCAGCTAGTTAAGTGTGACCAACAGAAGAGAAGAACTCAGGAAAAAACCAAGGATCACTTTCAGTTTTAAACAGCTATGAAAGTGTGCCCATGGATCATATAGCTTAAGTTGCTAAGTTTTATATAAAATCCAGCCTTGCAAATAATAGCATAAGTTATCAGACTATATAGTTTAAATCTATTTACCTTTCCCACAAGTTACACACCCTAGCAAAACAAAAACTACTTTTTTTTGATAATTCACCAGGTGAAATAGTATATACTACTGGTCAGCCAGGTTCAAGTCTGTCTAATAAGAGATGTGCGCTGTTAGCAAAAGACACATCACGTCTTTGAGTCCTGGCTTAAATTAGAATGAGATTAGAATGAGATGCTCTTTAGGGCAGCTCTAACATATGATGGACTCTGCTTCTCTCTGCACAAGTCATGAACTCATTATTCGCAAAGATAAAATCCACTCATTTAGCAAATATCTGAGGGCTAGCCACTGATGCAGGTGTGCAAGGTACTGAGTATAGAGCAAAGAACAAAATCCCTGGTCTTATAAAATTTACACTCCTAGCTGGAAAAAAAAACACACATACAATTTTTTTCAGGTTGTGATAAGTATACCTTATCACAAGGAAAAATAAATAATGAGGGTGGAAAATAAAAATAAAATGAGAGTGAGGACTAGAGAGCAACAGAATAGAGGGGCTGCTATTTGAGATACGGACGTCAGGAAAGATCTCTCTGTGAAGGTGACATTTCAGCAGAGTCTGTCTATGGGAAGAGAGGAGCAATCCATTTAGAAATCTGGGGCAAGACAGTTTCAGACAAAAGGAAGTTTCAGACAAAAGACTAAGACCCTGAGAAGACTTTGTGTACCTCAAGGAAGAGCAAAGGAGTCAGTGTGGTCAGAGAAGGTAAAGCAGAAAATGACTGGAGATGATGTCAAAAAATACCCAAGATTCAACAGACGAAGAGGACCCAAGAGGAAAAGGTTTAAACTTCAAGTACAAGAGCAAAATCAATGTGATTTCCAGCTTCTGTAGGGGTCCATTACATTCCAAACACATAGGCAAAAAAGGTAAGCCCACAACTGCAATGTACCATTCATCTGACTTAAAACTAAGCAAAAAAATGTGCTGCAGATGTCCAAATTAGCATAAACTTCATAAAGAAAATTGCTTTGGGAAGCCATGTGATATCAAATCCGGAGTCATTAGGACTTCCATTTCTTTCAACTCTGGTTAAGCTTCTGCTGCAAATTTATCCTAAAGAAGAACCATACGAAAGGATATATTAACAGAAGCATTATTTATAATAGCCTACATGACCAACAAGCAAGTAAATTATGGTGTAATAAGTGAGGCAGCCACTTAAAAAATAAGAAAATTAAGGAGAAACATGGGAGGAAGGAGAATAAAAAGCTGTATCTCTGCTATTATTATACTCCCACAAAAAAGATATATATGAATAAAGACTGGACGGAAACAAAAATGATGACAGTGGCTTTGCTAGGGAGGCAGAATTATTCTTTTTCCTTATAAAATAACACTTATTCACTGCAAAACAGATTGCTTTCTACTTCATTACAATACTAAGGCCTAGAATTAGGATAACAACAGAAATTACTATGATCTTGTACTTGACAAGAGAGCCATACACATCTCTACTCCATGAAGGACTGCTCCATAACCCTGGCGTATCTGTTGGTGCTGACTGTTCTTGCTTGAAGCTTCTTTCCTTTAGCCACCACGGTCACAGACAACGCCAGTCCTTCACTCCCCTTCAACTCTATTGCCATGTCCTCTTTTTCTTTCTGGTTCCAGATAGAACTTACTCACGGCTTTTCACTTTCTTCTCCCTCCTCTCTATAAAGTTGACTCTCAAGAGATGTGTACCTCCAGCGTCAGACTCTTCCCAAACTCCCTAGCCACAATGTCAAGTGCCCACGAGGAATTTCCTCCCAGATAAGATGTGAGGACATACCAAACTCTGCATGTTTTTAATCAGATCAACACCACACACCAAACTGGTTTTCCCTCTATTGACTGTCCCACATTCAACAGTGCCGATTCTCCCATTCAGTGGGCCTATCGCTTAACACATGATGGTGAATAAATTACACTCTTCTGATTTCTTACTCTTTAAAATGGGGCTAATAAGGGCACTTATCTTGTGGCGTTTAAAATACGATTAAGCACAGAAAACAGTAACCCACTGCCTAGCTGACAACAAGTCCTTAATAAACATTTACCATCCTAATTTTCATTATTCTAACCCCCAGAATAATTATCATTATTTTACCTCTTTTATCCCTGTCTAGCTTTTAAGACTCAGGTCTTGCACAGCCCACAGTAATCTAACCTGTGCCCCTGCATGTATGGAAGTGTGAAGTCTTAACCACTGGACCACTAGGGAAGTCCCCAGCCCATGATAATCTATTCCTCCTCTGGATGCCTAGAATTGTTTTTCACTCATTTGTCATTAACCATAAGTTGATTTGTATTTTCTTTAATAAAAATAACATCACTCATAAACCTACTGTATGCCAGGATGATTTTAAGTACTACACATGGATTCATCCATTTTAGTCTTTATCACAACTTTATGAAGTAGGTACTCATATTACCTCTCTTTTACAGGTAATGCAACTAAGGAACAGAAAGACTAAACATCATGCTTAAGGTCATACAACTAAGAGGTGGGGTAGCCCAGCAAGTCTAGTTCCCAAATTCATGGTCTTTACGATTACTTAATGTTTCACATCTGTGTTCTCATGTCTCCTCTGAAAAACTGCAGTCTTCTCAAAAACAAGAATGGTTTCTTCTCTACAGCCCCACAAGGCCAGAGAGTATAGACTCTTCCACAGACAGATGGGCAACAAATATTAGATGGATTGATAATCTCAACGCTACTTGATCATTTGCACCAGGAAGCAAGCCCTCTATCGCACTTAAATTCTGTTTTCTCACCATCCACTTGTAGTAACTATCTTCGAATTACCTTAGCACCCAAGCTACTTACATAGTGATGTTGATTAGCATTTTGTATGAATGCAGGGATTGGTTCATGTGCTAACATTTGGGAGAACCTCTCTTTCCAGCACTCACAATTTCAACTCTGCTATTTCGGAACTAAAAAGCATGAGGGTGGAATGTCAGGAAAATTCCTCAATATTCTGACTAGCTGAATCTCTTTTCATCATCAAGAGCCAAATGCAGAAAACACAAAGCAAGACTTTGGTTTAGTTTTATCAGTAACTATTTGGAAGTATGTTAAATTGATATTTCTATTTGACCCAACTCCATTCTGCCTTCACCCCAAACACCACAGAAATGCCTTTATATCTACTCTCTCTGGGAGACTAGAGCAACTGAGGGAAGGGAAAAAAATTGTATGTCTTTCCAAGGCTTTCTTTTGCATCATTTTCTCCTTCATCACAACATTCCAACCACCCTTCCTTCATTTCTTCAAAGGAAGTAAAGCCCTTTTCTTACTATTTCCCACATGGTATTCCTCTGGTTGAAAATTGCTTCCCTACACTTTCTAGCTAACTCCTCAATAATCAGTTTACCTAATCCATGTTTTCTCAAAGAAACTCTATATCCTCAGTCTAAATTGAAGTCCCCTTTTTAAAAGTCACTGCATTCTCCATTTTTCCTTCAGAGAACTACTCTAGTTTATAACTGTGTTATTTTATGATTTCCCCCAGAGGACTCTAAAGTTCAGAAGGTCTGAGAACGCATCATGAAGACACAATATGATTTCCATGCTTTCTTCCTCCTTCATGTTCTCAGAGGTGCTGTGGAGAACACCAAGCAATGACCTGCTTGTGACCCACAGACAAACTGTTCCAGAGGGTTCTGCATATCCTCAAAGAGGTGATCAAATGCCTCAGTGCCTTTGTGCTGGTGAGAACCCCAGTCTCCATCCCCTCTCACTCTGCTGGCCCAACAAGACTTAAGAGAACAGTTGACGTATGTGGTCACTGCTTCTTTACATAGATATTAAGCTCTCCATAGTTCAATGAAATGGCCATGGTTTGACAAACCGTACTCCAAATCTATACCAGCGTCCCTGCTAGATACACGAATGATACTGTTTATTTCATTAGGCACACACGTTCTGAGAAAAAAAGAGAAGGACTTCATAGTGTATGGTTCTTATTTTCCTCTTATCTACACATAAGCCTAAAGCATAAAGCCAAAGAAACTGTGCCTAATGGCCAAGCTGCGGGGACCTAAGAAAAGTATAACTGACAAGAGGAGTATTACCAAAAAAGCACTGACCTGAATTAAAACTTGAGGAATTCAAAGAAAAGCAGAAACAGCACAAGGGGGCATTATTAACGAGGCACAAAACAGTTTGGAATAAACTACTTAGGTGTCCCCAGTGTTCAAAGCAATGGGCATGGAATCTCAAAGTTACTGCAACCTTGGACTAACACCAAATTTCTTTAGGTCCTTCCAAAATAGGTCAACCTTCAGACTTTGGCTGAAAGCAAAACACAACAGGAGCCAAAAGTTTAATAATTATTTCTCCTTCTTGACCCCAAAATCACCAGAGAGGCAAGCTGCTCTCTGAGGATGCAAGCCTGAGGACCAGAATCAGGGGATCCAGATTCTCTGCTTGGCCTGGCTCTCACTAGTCCATCTCAACACTTAACCTCAGTCGTAAAGTAAGGGCAACTTCTCTAATGTCCTACAAGTCTATGTTATTGCGCTGTTAAATAGGAAGAGCACCCAAACCATGGAGAGTTCATAGAGCTGCTAAGCTCTACACTGCTTATACCAACCCAAATGTTTTCTCTTCAACTCTCAGAGGCAAATTTAAGCGGGAACTTCCGGAGATGATACACATACCAACAAGGCAGGCAAGAATAATGGTGGTCCATTATGCATAAAATATGAGCAGAGATGTGAAAATATTTAGCTTGGAAAAGAGAAGGCTTGAAGGGAACTGATAGTCCTTGATGTACCAAAAACATACGTCACAACAATGACTGACTCTGTTCTACTCTATTGGACACAACTGACCAATGGGTAAAGACTGTATGGCCATATATATCCTTATTTTCACTGTTACTTTTACAGTGATCATCTCCAACGGAAGAACGAAATTTAATAACTAGTTATGTCTACACAGACTTCCTCTGAAATAAATGCCTCCTTTGTCACTGGGTGTCTCAGAAGGTAAACAATTCTCTGGGCTACAGAAGTCAATAAACTTTCTGCAAAGGGATTTGAGGGCCACATATAGTCTCTATTACCTATTCTTCTCTGTGTATGTGTTTTCACAACACTTAAAAATATAAAAACCATTCTGAGCTCACGGCTAAACAAAGAGAGTTTGTTGACTTGTGCTCTGCAGGTGTGCTGCCCAATAAATATGAGTCACATATGTAATTTAAAATTTTCCAATATCTACATTTAAAAAGCTAAAAATCAGAAACAGGTGAAGTTAATTTTAATATATTTTAATCCAATATATCAAAAAAAACTATCATTGTAACATGTAAACAAAATTACTAATGAAATCTTTTACCTTTTTAAAAAATTAGTCTTTGAAATACAGTGTAGAGAAACAAGAGAGATAACCTTTCAACCAATACTGAATTCTAATGATTCAAATCAATAAGGAAAAAAAAGAACTGTCAATAAATGACAGCTGGGACAGCTGGCATATTACCTGGAAAAACAAAGGTGGATCTTTTCTTGTTCCTTACTCCATTATTAATCCCAGACAGAAATGAAATGTCAATGAAACAAAGTAAAATAATAAATTCAAATGGCTAGTAAGAGGAAAAATGTCAGAAAGGATGCTATTTTAACCATCAGATTGGCAAAGATTGAAAAAGAGCCATATCTCTTGATCGTCAACAGAACAAAGTTTCACAAATTAGGTACTGCCAGTGGAATATAAATGTGTATGATCTTTGTTAAGGGCAGCTTGGCAGTGTGTATAAACATGTACCTCACTTTTGCAAATTCACCCTAAGATGTCATAGAAAAAAGCAAAAAAATGAAGGCACAAGGATATTCACTGAAGCAGCATGAGAAAAAACTGAAAGCAACCTAATGTCCTCAGCTCAGTTCAGTCGCGCAGTCTTGTCTGACTCTTTGCGACCCCATGAATCGCAGCACACCAGGCCTCCCTGTCCATCACCATCTCCCAGAGTTCACTCAAATTCACATCCATCGAGTTGGTGATGCCATCAGCCATCTCATTCTCTGTTGTCCCCTTCTCCTCCTGCCCCCAATCCCTCCCAGCATCAGAGTCTTTTCCAATGAGTCAACTCTTTGCATGAGGTGGCCAAAGTACTGGAGTTTCAGCTTTAGCATCATTCCTTCCAAAGAAATCCCAGGGCTGATCTCCTTCAGAATGGACTGGTTGGATCTCCTTGCAGTCCAAGGGACTCTCAAGAGTCTTCTCCAACACCACAGTTCAAAAGCATCAATTCTTTGGCACTCAGCATTCTTCACAGTCCAACTCTCACATCCATACATGACTACTGGAAAAACCATAGCCTTGACTAGACGGACCTTAGTCGGCAAAGTAATGTCTCTGCTTTTGAATATACTATCTAGGTTGATCATAACTTTTCTTGCAAGGAGTAAGCGTCTTTCAATTTCATGGCTGCAATCACCATCTGCATTTGGAGCCCCCCAAAAATAAAGTCTGACACTGTTTCCCCATCTATTTCCCAGGAAGTGATGGGACCAGATGTCATGATCTTAGTTTTCTGAATGTTGAGCTTTAAGCCAACTTTTTCACTCTCCTCTTTCAATAGGACTGACTAAATAAAACAAGATCATTAAGGATAATGTAAGTTTCTTATAGAAAGACGTTGACATTGCTGGGGGGAAATGCAGGTTATTAAATATTAGCATATATAATGTGATCCCAATCATATAAAATTTTAAATTTCAATAAATGTATGTATTCATAAAGAGATATAAGAAAGATATTTAATAAAATGTATACAGTGATCATCTCTGACAGAGGTATATTTGGGTTAATTTTCTTTGGACATGATCATAGATGTGCTTATTTTCATTTTTAGTTTTTACAATGATCATTCTGCACCTTTTATCCCAGAATCATTTTTATAACCTTCTCAGAATGATTTTTTTTCCACTAGCAATCTTAAAAATATCTCTTACACATGTCTAAAGCACAATATTGTTGGTTGTTTATAAGATGTATTTGAAATTTAATTTCAAGAATAAATACATACTCAGTCTCGGGGAGGTAGAGGGAAGGTATCTTTTATACACGTCATTTTATAGAGTGTATCACATGCACCACAGTATGGTGGATACATTCTTTCCCTAAAATGACACTGCCTTCATTCACATGTACAACTAGTACTCTCAGGAACACCTTTTTATACATGTGACTTTACAGAGTGTATTACATGCAGCACAGTGAGATGAACTCATTCATTCACTGAAATACCACGGTTCTGACTCAACAAACCATTAATCACTGTTAAAAACGTGTTTTAAATATTTCTTTAGTGTCATATATGTACCACAAAGTGAATACATTCCTTCACTGAAATAATCAGTGTGATGATTTTTATCTTTTTAGACTAATATAAAACTTATTTTTAATTTTAACAAATTATTGGAGAGGATCGACAGAAGAATGTTAAAAGCAAACAAATAACCTTATATTTAGTGAATAAATTATTTCATAGGCAATAGAGTGGGGAGAAGTACAGGTAACAAATCTAATAAACCAGACATAAAAGGAAGCCTCCTGCCATTCCTAGGCTAAGCTATAATTTGATTCCTGTACAAGGCACAGGAAGGACAGGTATTTAGACTCCATATTCTTGTGGTGAGTATCGTTACATAATAACACACATCAAAGCCGAATTCCTTAGAGAGGAAGGACATCCTTGAAACATACAGACCATAACACAAGAAGAAAACTTTCTCTGTAGCTCAAAACACTCTTCAATATAAATGTAGGAACATACCCAGAATTAATACCATCAGAAAAGTTCCCTAGATTCCACAAAATGATAAACTATAAACAAAGTGATATATTTTCATGCCCTCATAAACCATCGAAAAAGCCTACCAAAAGTAAGGAAAGCAAGGCTATGGAAAGGGAGTCAAGGTCATGCTACTTCGCCCTCTACCCATCACCAGGCTAAGTCACTTAAGATACAGTCATGGATAAAGGTAATTTCATAAAATGTCATTCTTCTTCTGTCACTAGCTGTTCCAAGTTTGGGGTTTTATAAGATCTATAAAACTACAGGGCTAGGGCTACAAATAAAATTTTATTCAAAATAATCTTTTCCATTGTTGACAATCCTCAAACCCTAGATCTTTTCTTTCAATTGATAAAAAGTTAGCCAAGGCTCCTTCACAGCAGACTCACAGGATCTCATTGCCAATAAAAGTAGATGCTATGAAACAATCAGTATGCTCCTGGGGGAACAGTATCCAAAACAATCAACATTAAAATGATTTCTTAATGGGGGGGAAAGTCAAAAGCTATTTCCAGAGTTAAAATGCTGCATTTTATTGAACTATCATGTTAGTTCTCCAACCGGCGAACAGTGCAGACATTTTAAGCACATTACCTTTAGGAGGAAAATACGACTTGCTTTCAGCTTTGTGAGGCCAGTCTACGACAAGAGGTCCAAACCTGCGAAAGCTGGCAGTGATCTCATCTACAAAACAAAGAAGGAATGTTAGCAGAAGAGAAAAAATACTGCAAACAGAATAGCATCAAAGATATCTCTTTATTTTAAAATGTTTTTTTGAGAGCTGTTTTCTAGAGCATTCTTTACAGAAGTCAAATTTATTAAGTGAAATAACATTGTTAGAGGGGTACATTTGGTTATCTGCTATCAACCATGCAGAATGTGTTTCAAACTGTAATTTACTTCCCTTCACTTTCAATAAGCCTAATATAAAGAATCTGGAAGAAAAAATATCTGACATTAGCGAAGGTGACTACTCTGTCAAGGAAAAAGGAGGCTGTAAAAATAGGAATGTTCTCTGTTTTTAGAAAAAAAAAAAGGCAAAATACACAAAATATTTGAAATACATTTCTACTTATGTGAAGTAATCTCTGAGATTATTAATCTCAGATTATTAATATCAGATTATTATTGTTAATATAAGATTCTTTTAGAAATAGATACTATTCTTTTGGTGAGGAGCAGGGACAATAAGTGACTTAAGGATAAGAAAAAACTAAAAGCCAATGGCCTCTTTCTCTTACACATATCTACCACACATCCTATAAAGAAAATGTTTCAAAAGGTATAGCTTAACGGACTTATCTTTACCTTCTGACTTTTGATTCAAAGCAGAAGGTTATAACTGAGCTCCTGATCAGGTTTAAGTTGCCACTCTCTCAGGACAGGGAAGCCTGGTGTGCAACAGGCCACGGGGTCGCAATGAGTCAGACAGGACTGAGCGACTAAACCACAGCCATGATCAAAACCTTTGTCTTAAAGAAAAATCCAAGAGGTTTTCCATTAACAGGCATCTCTACAGATGAGATTAACACTAGTAAAAGAATAGTTTAGAGAAAAATGAGCCTTCAGCTGTGTACAACGTCAAAGCAGTAAACCTAAAGTAAAACCACTTCTCTCATGAAAAAAAGAAAATCATGATAAATTAAGAGAAATATTATAGCTTGAATAATGCTGGCAAAACAATTCTGTTTTACCAATATTTTTATAGCAGATCCAAAGCCTACTAGAACTAGAGTTGTTTTCTTCCCTTGAGTTAACTCTGTCACAATTCTATTTCATTCTTCTAGTCAACAAATATTTACTGACAACCTACTATGTGTTGACCAGCTTTAGGCACTAGTGAAACTCACTTCTGGATTGCTAGTATCTCACACATATTATTAAGAAATATTCTAATTAGCCTCAATTCTTTCAAAGGCAAAAGGGGTTATTTCATTAACAGGTATCTACATTAAAATATGAAATGGTATGGTGTGATGGATAGGAACAAAGTTCTGGAATCAGTTGGATTTTGATTCCAGTTGCACCACTATCTCTCTGATCCTTCGTTTCCTCATCTACAAAAGGGAGTTGGCAGGAGATGACTTAGAGGAGAGCTGTGGAGGTTAAATGAGATAATATGAAGCACATAGCACACAAGGGGCTTACTGGAAGAGTTCTGTAAATATTAGTTCTCATTATCATTTAAAAATGTGACCCAAAATTAATAACAAGGAAATGAGAAGCTGTTTGGAGACTGCCATGTCTGAAGAGCAGACCAGAGGTGCAAAACTTCTTTCTTTTCCATCTATTGAGCATCCTCATCTCCTGACACTAAGACATGAAAGTCTTAAAGCCGTCTTCGAGAGGACAGGTAGGGTCAGATCACACAAGTAATAACCCTGGCCTTTATTAAGCCATTAGTGAGGGCATGGTACCTTCATCGATATCAGGAGGAAGGCCTCCAACAAACACCTTTCTAGAGTAGCGCTCTACTCGCTCCCCGTTCTGACAGCGAGTGGGAGAACTTAAGCCAGATGACAAAGACTGATCGCCGTGACTGTCGTCCAGGAAGGCATCTTCAAAGGGAAAGAGAGAAGATCGACCTGAAACAAATGCGGGAGTTTCTATGGTTAATAGTGGTTTCCTGGACAACACATGTTTTATTAGGAGCCAAAGTACAGAGTGAAGCATTCCCAAAAATACATCTTAAACTGTGATTAATTTTTTAAGTATTTATTTATGTGGCTGTGCTGGGCATGCAGGTTCTTTGATCCTTAGTTGTGACACATGGAATCTAGTTCCCTAACCAGGGATCGAACCCAGGCCCCCTGCATTGGGAGTGCAGAGTCTTAGCCACTGGACCGCCAGGGAAGTCCCATAAACAGTGATTTTTTTCAGTAGAATAAGCAACTGCAGATTACCATGTCTAGACAAGTTTATAGCATCAATTTTTAAAACAAAACTTTTTTATTTTGTATTGAGGTATGGCCGCTTAACAATGTAGTGATAAGCTCCGGGTGAACAACAAAGGGATTCAGCCATACTTATACGTGTATCCCTTCTCGCCCACACCCCTCCTCCCATCTAGGCTGCTAGGTAACATTGACCAGAGTTCCATGTATAGCATCATTGTTTGTGTAAAGGTAGTACAGCACAGAAGTGACTGGACTGATACTAAGCAAGAAGCATAGAAAACCACAGCTGTTTTTTGCTGCTAAAATATATCACTACATTTTACTCATACAGCCCCTATCTCTGCTGCTAAGAGTATTCAGTGATTACTTTTCCTTTCCCCAGGCATTTCTTAAAGGGAAGAATAAAATAAATCTTTATTCACAGATTTTGATTGTGCTTCATGGTAACCTCAGAGGTTCAGTTCTAAAGACTGGCCCTGATAGGCGGGGGAATATTAAACTGATGACGGAAGCTGATAATTTCTCTGAGAGCAGGACTAAAAATGATTAATTTGTCCCTGCCACTCCAAGCTACTTCCATTTGGAAATGAACGTCTACAATAATAAAAGGTGGGGCAAGTGAATCAAAACATAGAAATTAAGATGCGGATATATAGATGTAGGTGTGGTTGTGACTAATCCAAGCTGTATTTTATGTCATTCAAAAAAAATAACGTCCATTGTTAACTCTATAGTCTGAGAAGCAAAGGCCCCTAACCCTCTGCACATGACTATAAGGAAGATGCCAGAAGTTAAAATCTGTTAATAAATACAACACAATAGTGCCATTTGGCACTACAAAATAAAATTTAAGTTTAAAAACAATTTTTTTTTCCTGTTTGAGTCAGTGAGTTCCTGGTAAAACTTTCCATTAGGTTTTACCCTAAAAATGAATTATCTTGAACTTTCTAACTTTTGAAAAAGAGAAAAACTCCCCTCTAAAATAAATTCATAAGCTTTTCAAAAAAAAGATACTGTCTTTCTCATTTAGTCTCTCCACTCTATATTTCCCTGAGACCTAGGTTTTGCATCACTATAGCCAACTCTCTAAACAGAATATAAATAGCCTTAGAAAAACACTGAACATTTCTTTTATAAAAAAAAAGGTACTAATATAACTCTGTTTATTTTATGAACAACCCAGGTGGTGTAAGAAAGGCACTGTTTTGATGTTGAGAGTTAATAAATAAAAGGACCAAAGAATTTTTTGTTCCACTCTTCCCAGCTTAGCTACAAAGAAACAGAACAAAATTTGTCACTGCATGTCACCTAGCTTTTTTAGCCTGGCAAGGGCAAACAAGAGACAGTAAATTCTCATCCCCTGATGTCTGTTTTGTTCAGTGGGAGTAAAAGAACTAGATCTGCAACAACTGTAGGCAAAACAAGCTTCCCCAAGACATCCAGTGATGTTCGCCCATGGCCGTGGGTTTGCTTTTCATGTCGTCCACACTCAGTGAACTATGTCCCTACCGTGACAAGCGTACCTCCAAACCAGCATTCCCACCTTTGTTCCTATCACCAGCTCCTACACTCAACAGTAGTAACATGAGATGCTCAAAAAAAAAAAATCTAGTGGAGGAGAGGTTGGGAGAACTAAATAATATGGGAAAATACTATACACGTTATGCCCTTCCCAGAGACTCACAAGCCATATTAGAATACAAAGATTGGGGAAAGTTCTGTAGTAAAATAACTTAATCTAGTATTACCTGAATTTAAGATAAAGGAAATCTTAACATACTATGTAACTCAGTGGAAAACACTTGTAGAATTATCCACATTTGGAGAACATTAAACAAATAAGAGCTATTTGGTAGCCCCTGCCCAAGAAATCAAGTCTGGGGAGAGAGAAAAGCAAGCACTTAATTTAGCAAATGCGTGCATGCATACGTGCTCAGTCGTATCCGATTCCTTGGAACCCATGGACAGAGGATGTCCATGGGATTTCCCAGGCGAAAATACTGGAGTGAGTTGCCATTTCCTCCTCCAGGAGATCTTCCTGACCGAAGGAACGAACCCAAGTTTCATGCACTGGCAGGCTGATTCTTTACCACTGAGCCACCTGGAAGCCCAATTATCAAGTAGAGACAGAAATACTAAGAGAAGACTTTACCAAATGACACAAGGGCACAATTTACTGCTCCATGGAAAATGGTAGAGGCAGGGCGTTCAGGGAGCTTCAGAATGATTTCACAGGAGGGCAACTCTGAGCAGAATCTTGTGGGAGTTACAGTTTCAAACATGAAGAATAAGAATCCACAGAGAAAGAACTTTCAAAACAGCTCGTATCTTTCCTGCCAAGCCTGCTTCTCTAGCATTCTTACAATCTCAATGAAAATAACTATTATTCGCACTCAATTCAATCATGAAATCTAGGAGTCACTCCTGACATCCCTTTCTTTCATATTCCACATCTAATCCATCTCCCACTAAGTCCTACCAACTCATGCTACAAAATAATTCTTCATTCAGTTCTCTCTACCTTCAGCCCTAACACCCTGGTCCATACTGCCATCATCTCTCCCATGAACTAGCAGTCTCAAGAGTCTATACAATAGCTTGCTCAGTCTGCTAATTCCTACCTTGTACTCCACAATGCTTTCTCTACAAAACAGCCAAAGTCACCATTTTAAAATATTAATCTGAACATGACCACACTCTTTGTCACATCCTTAAAACCCCTCACCCCTAATTTGGGGATAAAGTACAAAAACATCTCTGTAAACTGTAAGGCCTCTGCCTAACCTTCCTACATTGAGTTGTTGCCCTGGTGGCTCAGTGGGTAAAGCGTCTGCCTACAATGTGGGAGTCTCGGGTTCTATTCCTGGGTCAGGAAGATCCCCTGGAGAAGGAAATGGCAACCCACTCCAGCACTCTTGCCTAGAAAATCCCATGGACTGAGAAGCCTGGTAGGCTACAGTCCATGGGATCGCAAAGAGTCGGATACGACTGAGCGACTTTCCCTTGGCCTCTCCCTCTGGTTCACTAACCTCCAATGACACAGGCCTCCTTAGAAATTTCTGTTATTCCTCCCTGCCTCAGGCCTTAAGGAAAAGGTGTTCCCCTACCCAAAACAAACACCCTCCTCTCAACTCCCCAGTTTTCTAATTAAGTCCTATTGATTCTTCAGGTCTAGGCTAAAAAGTCAGTGAAATTCAATTGGAACTTTCCTGACCTTCTAGATTAGAATAGATGCCCTTTTCCATCCATTCACAGCACTTTTTCCCTTTTCTCCCCCTAGTTACCATTATGCTATCATATGGGTTTTAACTTGGTATCTCGTTCCCCAACCCCATGAAACTGTAAGCTCTGTTAGGACAAGGACCGATTTAATCTCGTTCACCACTATATTTTCACGTCCTAATAAAGGCACACAAAGTAGGTATTCAGTAAGTGTTAACAGTGAGGCAGCAGACAAGAAAGGAAAATACCATGTGCAAATAAGTAAATGTTGGAACACAATAGATGGGTTTGAGGATCCTTCTGGGATCCTGTTCCCAGAAGGCTGAGATCTCTTCTCTTGCTTCTGATTGTTCAAGCATTACATATTACACTCCACATTTTCCAAATATGCTATTTCATTCTAATACTAGCTTTTCTTTAAAAACAAAAAAACGTACTCACTCCCTAGAGTCTGATACTCCCATCTAATCCATCTTCCTCCTGTCACAACCTGACTATGTTCTTCCCTCTACCCCAAATCCAACAACAGCTACCATCACTCCATTAATAACGTACACCCAGGGAGAGGACGGATGGGGTGCAATTCTGAAGAAAGCTGTGACTTGTCCACCTGGGAGATGAGGAAGTCTTGAACCAGAGCAGATATTCAAGATATTCTGGAACAAAGAGAGGTTTCTTTCTGTGTAGCCAACATAACCACAGCTTCCCCAGAGTATTTTGACAAAAATAAATAAATTAAAAGCAAGAATTAACTACAAAAATTTGACCTGTTTTAAAAATTGGTTGTGGGTACTTAAACTTTCCAAGGTTTTGAAAGTAAATTTCTGTCTTCGCAGATAGAGTATCATAGACTTCAGGAAAGAATTTGCCCTTGGAAATGAAACTGCTAAGAATTCACACATATATGATGTTTCTCTAACTGTAGGTAAGACCTAAGAATAAACTCAGTCCCCAGATCTACTTAATCTGAATCAAAGAGGTCAAACTTGAAAATCTGCACTTTTAACAAATTTCCCCAGTGACTCCTATGCTCCAATTTAAGAAGCACTGAAAAGCAGATGACCTGTCTGTAGCAAACAGCCACTAAGAGAGACATTGTGTGCAGTGTATGAAGCCTTGGGAAACTTGCAAATTCAATCAAGTTAAGAAAAGTATCTTCAGGAATGGAACATAAAATCTATAATCTAGTCCACCTTACTGTAACGTGACTGCCTCAAGTCCTCTCAGATCAGAACAGTCAGTCTGCAGGAAGCATTTAAAAGACAGAAGGGTAGATTAAGAATCCGTTGCATCTCCCAGCACAAACCAAAAGGAGAGAGGAGGATTTTATCATACTGCTGGGATGACTCTGTGGGACATCTGTGGCTCATCTGATCTTTCCAGATCCTAAAAACAATTTTTTTTCCCTGTGCTCCGATTATAAGCTCCTGAAGGACTGTTCTACTAATTATTTAATTATTATGAAAAGGTGACTTGAACTACTAGATAAATAACCAGCCATTGAAGTTTCATTTCTGTTACATCCATCTCCATGATAAGTTGAAACACTGGCATTCTAGTCTGTCCAGGCATTCATCTGGTTGGCATACATCTTTCCTCCACGACAGACAGTCCCTGGGAAGACTGGTATAATTTTAGTTTCTGGACACATGCTACTAGAAACTGAAACTTAAGAGGCTGTACCCAAATTGTGTCCCATAAGAGGTCCCGCTTCACTAACACTAGTAGCTCTCTGACAGGTTTCTTTTCTTTAATAAAAGCATTTCCCAAGAGCAAAACGTTTTAAGTAAGTCACATTACTTACCAAAACTTATACTCTTACGTACCTAGCATAGAAATCTGCTTTAGAATCTCATCCTCTCACATAAAATATTCATACTCAGTAAGTCAGCAAAAGCAGGAGGAATACTTCTTAATTGTTGCACTTTGGCCATTTGGCTCTCTCTTCCACCAGTGGTCTGGTTTTCTGATATCTATTTTCAGTTAAGAAGCAGAATGGTAGCCCACTGGCCGTGCCGTGCTGCCAAAACTGCTCGGACCTCCCCTCTGAGCTCCCACATCTCTGCTGTCAATCCAGCAGCTCCAGGGCAATCTTCCCCCAATATTCGCACTCCAAACCTGATCCTTTTCCTCTTAGTTTTAGAAAGAACTCAGAAAAGAATTACTCTGGGGACGTTTTAGTAAATGGCTTATGAGACATTTCTCCCTTAGGCAGAGGAAAAAAAAAAAAAACTCCCTATAAGTCAAGACAGTCAAGTTTCAGCCTCTGTGACCCTGGATAAAACATTTCACTTATCTGAGTTTTGTTTACTTAATGAGAGATTTGAACTAGATGAAAACGTTTTCACATCTCTGAGGGTAGCAGCATTCCTTTGATTACACAAAAATCTTACATAAAACCCTAATGCTAGAATACAAATAGATAAAAATACATCTTACTTGATATTACTATGTGGTTATCTCTTAAGCATCACAACCTTAATGTATTTATAAATGAACTCAACCTCTGCCTGAAGCCTATTCTTGCTCAGTCCTATTTCGATATGTGGCATCACACTTCACTCAAGTGTTCAAGCTAGAACTTAAACACCATTTTTGAGTCTTCCTTCTTATTTGCTCTCCATATTCAATTCCTCGGTCTAACGCCATTAGAGAGGGCTGAGTCTGTCCCCAGAACATACCTTCCAATTGTTCACTTCTTCCAACTCCATTGCATTACCCTATCTTAAAACATCATCTTCTCTTGCCTAGACTATTACCATCATTTTGAACTAGACAACCCACTTCTCCTCTCACTCCACTCCAAACAAAAGCCAGAGTGCTCTTTTAAAACATAAATCTGATCACTTGACCCTGCTTTAAAACATTCATAGGCTTCCTCTTATATCTGGATCAAATTCAAAATCCTTACCAGGAGCTAAAGCCCAGTGAGATCAGATTTCCTTTCTTCCTCCAACCTCATATTAATACACCCGCCTTCTCGCCTACCAAGCTCAGCCATTCTGGGCTCTATTTATTGATACTTCCTCAAAGACACAAACTCCTTTCTTGCCTCAAGCTCCTCTCCCCTTCACCACTACCCTTTTTCAATACTTTATTAAAAAATAATTCACTTAGTATACAATTCATCCTTTTAACCCATTAGCAGTCACTCCCCATTTTCCTGGAACCCTCTCAGCCCTCGGCAACCACTAGTCTAGTTTCTGTCTCAACAGATTTGCTTATTCTGGACATTTCATAAAAGGGAACCATCCAATATGTGGTCTTTTGTAATTGCCTTCTTTCACTTAGCATAATGTTTTCAAGGTTTATCAATGCTGTAAACATTTATCAGTACTACACTTCAAGCCTCTTAAAACAGTTGTATTTTGATGTCTGGAATTTCCTTTAAAATATTCTAAAGGAAAAAAGGAAGGAGAATATAAGAAACAAGATAAGCAAAAATGTTGATAATCATTGAAGCTAAGTGATGAATACATAGTTCATTAAACAATTCTATTTTTGTGTATGTGGAAATTTCCAAAATAAAATATTTATTTAAAGAATCCGTTCTAATGAGGTGGATGAAACTGGAGCCAATTATACAGAGTGAAGTAAGCCAGAAAGAAAAACACCAATACACTATACTAACACATATATATGGAATTTAGACAGATGGTAATGATAACCCTGTATGCAAGACAGCAAAAGAGACACAGATGTATAGAACAGACTTATGGACTCTGTGGGAGAGGGAGAGGGTGGGATGACTTGGGAGAATGGCATTGAAACATGTACACTATCATGTAAGAAATGAATCGCCAGTCTAGGTTCGATACAGGATACAGGATGCTTGGGGCTGGTGCACTGGGATGACCCAGAGAGATGATATGGGGAGAGAGCTGGGAGGGGGGTTCAGGATTGGGAACTCATGTACACCTGTGGCGGATTCATGTCAATGTATGGCAAAACCAATACAGTATTGTAAAGTAAAATAAAAACAAACAAACAAATAAATAAATAAAGAAAGAAAAATAAATCTTTCCAGACTTTCCATTTTGTCTTTCCAGCCCTAGGGTTTGAGTTTAAACATCTCTCAGAGCAAATCATCCTCCCTTAAAAGATACTTCCATTCTTCCTTTCTGCTGCTGCTAAGTCACTTCAGTTGTGTCCGACTCTGCGCGACCCCATGGACGGCAGCCCACGAGGCTCCCCCGTCCCTGGGATTCTCCAGGCAAGAACACTGGAGTGGGCTGCCATTTCCTTCTCCAATGCATGAAAGTGAAAAGTGAAAGTGAAGTCGCTCAGTCGTGTCCGACCCTCAGAGACCCCATGGACTGCAGCTTTCCAGGCTCCTCCATCCATGGGATTTTCCAGGCAAGAGTACTGGAGTGGGGTGCCACTGCCTTCTCTGTTCTTCCTTCCTAGTACTCAACAAAACTTTTGAGTATAAAAATATTTGTTTGAATATAAAAATGTGTCATCTCTCTCTCCTTCACTAGAGTGAACACTCAGGAGAGAGACAGCTAGGGTCTAGCACACCATCTGATCCACAGTGAGCACACAAACATTTAATGAAATTAAGGTAGGCAGCCCAGAACCCCTCCTTCATAATCAATGTAGGTTCCTTCCAGACCAACTTCTTTGCAAAAGAGAAAAAATAGTGATCTTATTCCACTCACCATCTGCTGTGCTCATATTTTCCTATTACTATAAGCAGTAATACTTCAGATACCAGAGCTATGAACAGTCAGATATTTCTTCAGCTGTCCATGTTTCACTCTAGAACCATCCATTCCTCTAGACAAGAAAGCTCGCACAACCCGGTTGGAATTAGCAGAATATCATGTTTGTACCATGGTCTCACTGATACAGCTGACCTCTCCTCCCTTGGTCAGGCTTTTGGCAGAAAGACAACACCAAATTCATACACAAGTTTGTTTTATTGGATTCTTAGAACCTTTGTTATTGACTAAGTCATCTATTAATTTCAATAGATTTTTATGGATTAAATATACACAGAACTACATTTTACAATAGTAACACCAATCCACAGTAAATCCAATAGTAAAGTAACTCCAATCATTCTTTCCATTTGCTCATTCACGTTACTTAAAAAGACCTTTCATATTTTCCTTGTTGCTCTTTAACTAAGAAACTCTGTTAAACATCAAGAGCACTGGCATAGCCAACATCTCTGCATATGGACAAAAGTCTCCCAGAGACCATAAAAACTCGTATGAGATGAAAACACAACATATATTTTAATCAAGTGTGCTGTAAAATGTGTAGGCAAATATCACATATAACACCAGCGATTAGGCTAGTTTCTAACAGGGGCTGCAGCTGTATGGAAAAACATATATAAAAGCTTGTGAAAGTCAGAACACTATGGAAGAAAAATGTTAAGATTCTTTGCTGTCATTCTGATTCCACAAGGGAAATCAACATTTGTCTACTGGAACACATCTTTAAAATAAAAGTGGGAATCAATGGGAAATACAATTGAATGTTTAAATTCTTTATATACAACTGGAGCTTCCCCAGTGGCTCAGACAGTAAAGAATTCACCTGCAATGCAGGAAACCTGGGTTAGATCCCTGGGTCAGGAAGATCACCAGGAGAAGGAAATGGCTACCCACTCTGGTATTCTTGCCTAGAGTAGTCCATGCACAGAGGAGCCTGGCAGGTTACAGTCCATGGGGTACACTCAATAGCCATTTTCAAATCCTATTCTTTCACACCTAACTATTCTTTCCAACTGCTACTGCTTCAACTGTACTACTGAAGGCACTGGATTTGCCAAAGTCTACCCTCCAATACCTGATGCCCCATCCGAGCTGTCAACCAATGTCCAAATTCTCTCCTGTCTTCATTACTTGTATCATGAAACCCTGCTCCTAAAGCCTGACAGTATCTGTGTCAAAAACCATTCATCAGGGTAGCATAGATCATCTCACTGCCAAGTTCTCCTCTCCAGCTGGCCCCCACTGCATACACTCACAGGCACACGCTCCAAGCATCTGGCCATGCCAGTCTCACCTCAGAGCTTCCTTTTAAGTTGAATCAGATACCTGGAGTGCTTCACTTCCTATTCCTTTTCCATCATCCAAAGAGTTCTTGAAATTCCACCTGTTCCAGGAAGCCTTTCCAGGTTTTATCAGAAAAGATGGAAGGTTTCACCAGCCTAAATTTTGCTGATAGATCTTGAAACTGTCACAGATAATTCCCTCTGCCCTCTATTCCTAAAATGTTTACCAACATGTAAGCAAAACATAGAATATAAGTTACAGCCAACACACATCAGCAAGTTCACTTTTTATATTTTTAGGGGAAAGCCTAAATTTTGTTTACAGGAAATAAATCAAGCATTAATACAATCCTTGATCACACAAATAAACAAGTGTGAGGAAATTGGCCAGATCATCATATTTATACCATGTAATGTTGGTCCAGATGAGTGTATTTCAGAAAATGAGAGTAAATATGAGATATACCTGCCCCATCCTGTATGACTACGTTACCACATTTTTAACAGATGACATTTCTTCTTTTTCTGTTTTGGGAACAGAAGACTAAATAAAAGCAGGGATCGAAAAATTAACCGGCTGTTCTTTTCTCATTACAGAAAGTCAACACTCAAGCATTTCGGTGACCTGTCATGCTCTTTCTCTGTCACGCACATGTATGTGTGTGTATGTGCAGACACACACACACATTTCTGTCATTATCTTCTTCATCTACAACTATCAAACTGCAGACTTCTACAGAGCAGTAACCAAGTCATTCTAGGCAGTGTTTAGCTTAGCACTTGATGGAAAGATATCATGGCTTCTGAAAACGATTAAGTCAAACCTTACAAATAAAGATGGGGAAGGTAACACGGAACTAGGAAGAGTAATTATTTTCTCAGCAGTTTAGAAATTACAGGTGATCTTATATTCTTGATGCCTAGTATTTAATATATTATGATTTTTAAGTTTATAATAATTGAAAAATACAAAGTCAAATTCTGGTCTGCATAGACATGGGGTCTGACTTCAAAACAATCCTCATCAATAAGCATTCAGTAAGTGCTAACTATATGTACGTCACAGTGTAAGGCACATGAGACAACTGTCCTCAGAGAACTTATCTCCCATTGAAGAATGAGGACATATAGAAAAGGCAGAAGGCAAGTAAGCAACAGAAGCAGAGGAAAACATGGCCTGCAAGGCTACCAGGCAAGGCTTCCTGGACGGGGCAAGGCTTGAGTCAGGCTTGAATGCATTAACTAAAGATAGGTTTTAGTTAAGTAAATGAGAGGAAGGGTGGACAGTACTTGCAATGGCTAGACAATGGGAAAGCACAAGGGTTGGTCAAGGGGAAGGTGAGGTAGGAAAAATGGGAGATGATGAGGACAATGAAACAAGAAGACGTCAGATGACAGAACTCCTGAATGGAGAAAGAGGGTAAGAAAGACAAAACGGTGTTTCAGAAAGATGAAACAAGAGAATGGAAAGGGACGGGGAAGGCCTGAGAAACTAGAGGAAATATACTGACAAGGTCTGGGGACTGACCAGTGCCTAAGATGAGGACAGGGTCTGTTATCTGCCCCTGAGATGCTGTCCTTCTCTATTCCTTCCCTGAGAGCAATCAATTTCCTAGCACCAAGAAAAAAAAAAAAAGTTACATAATAATTACAGTAATATTATTTTCTACACTTGAAATTTTAAAATTATAAGAGGAAAAAATGTTAAAGAGTCTTGTCATAATTAAAAAATAACCAATTATACAAATGTTTTTCTTCACCATCATGTGAAAACAAAACTGACTATGTGATTCCACCATGAAAGAATGTTTCAATGGTAACTCAAATACATATGAAGTCCTGCTGATATCCACCTATTCAACAAATATTTACTGTGGAACAAATACTATCAATTTAATATTATTATTTTCTCTCCAGGACTCATCTACAGAGTCAGAGACAGCTTGATGAATGGTAAAACATCACCCAACAAGCAGCCAAAAGACAAGGATTCCGGTCTTGGCTCTGACTTTAACTTGAGATCACAAAGCAAATTACCTCATCTCTCCCAGCTTTTGCAAATGAGCACCAAGCAACCAGCATTTGTGGAATGCTTTTAGTTTAGTTTATATGGACAAATTTTCCTCTTCCATTTTTTATACTTTAATTCACTAACTTAACATTCTTAAATAAAATTTTTTTTAGTTCCTGACCTGGGATTGAACCCAGGGCCCCAGCAATAGAAGCCACAGTCCTAACCACTAGACCACCAGGGATGCCTAACTAATATTCTTGAAGTTGGACAGGGTTGATTTTATTACTTCATAACTTATAGATGAGGACACCAAATGTTAGTGATAAAGCAGTGATTCCAACCTAAGTTTCTGACCCTGAATTTCATACCTTTCTATTAGATTAGGCTTACCCTACCTACTTTGTAATATTAGTTAACAAATTATAGATATGGAAATGCTTTAGAAAGATTACAGCAATACACAAATGAAAGCAGTATTACTTTGCTTGGGTGTGGACAGGAGAGAATGCAAGTTCTATGGATCTTAGAGCCTATATAAGTAGAGGACCTCTCTTTAAGAAAAGAAAACAAAGATAAGGTAGAGAACTTGGAAGGGATCCCATGAAAGTGAGGGTACCTGAAACTCAAGCTTCATTTAGCTCCAAGGTAAATCTGTCTCTGGATGTAACACAGAAAAAACTCGCCAGTCAAGCTAAGATCAAGAATTGCCCTCCAAAGCCTAACTTCTAAGTAAGGTGAAAAGAACGCAGTGAGGACAGAACCACAACAAAATACAGATGTTTGGCCTTTATTCCCTTAAGATCATTCACAATAAACCATATAACACAAACTTCCAGTTAGAAATAGTCTTTGCCATGTCTTTATCGGGATTAGAAGAACAAATTACCAACTAACATTGAAAAATAATTATAACAAAAGAGATAAGAGAATTATTTCACTAAAATAATTAAGCTAGAACATCATACCACACCATAATTATTGTTTTACACACACAAGTATAAACACACACACACTCATATTTACTCACAATTTGGCAAGCAAAAGATCTCATTAAAAAAATTTTACCTCGTCTTCGCCCATAGCTCCTGGCTGCATGTAAACACAGAAGAAAACCATGGGTATTTGTATCAAAATGCTGAATTTAGAAATAAAAAAATATTCACACAAACCTTTTCTAAGTATTCTCAGAATTAATCTGGAGATACTGTTCAACGTGACTACAGACATATTATATTAAAAAAAAAAATCTTTATGAAGCACAAGTTAAATCACAAACTTAAAGAGAAATTCAACTGGATGCGGCAGCCACTGGAAAGGATATAATGGATGCTTAAGTTTAACAAATCTTATAAGGATTTATATTGTGGCCCATTATCTATATTAGATATAGATAAATAGAGTTCTATAAAATTATTTTCTGATTTCTAAATCTTCATTCGTACTATGTACTACCACCAGACATCACTTTGAAGGAAAAAAACATTCATCCTAAATAAGTAAAAACTGTGGTGCATGGTGGTCATTCTGAATTTCTTCACACACATGTAGACACACACACACACACACACACACACACTTCACAGTCTTCCCTGAAAACTGCATAAAAATTTTACACAATTAGCTGTTGCTTTACAGACTGTGTTACTGTAAGTTTCCTCTAAGCCTCCTCATTTATTTTCCATACAGTATTACAGGTGTAGGAAACAATATTTTTTCATCTAGAAAATGAATGGAAAAAGCAGAAAGGAGGCAGTGGGTACATCCCATAGTGAAGAACAGAGTACTTTAAAGATTATTTTCCCCTTCAAAACTCAAGGCCCACAGAGTATATCGTTACAATGTTTAACAGAGCTAGATTATCATCATACATATACTACCAGGAGATCCTGTCATCTAAAATGACTTCCAAAGTGGAAAGTTTTTCAAATTTGAAACCCCACATTCAGTAACACTTAAATGAGAACTCTATTTAATCCATTTTTTAAAGGCATGAAACGTTACCATATTAACTTTAAACCCCCCCCAAAAAAACAAGGATAATTTGGGGTTACACTTGTATCATAAGGCAGAACTAAAGAAAACTACTTCTCTCCTAGGAAAAGAATTCAGACTTTTCAGCTAGAAAGTTGAAATACCAGTTGCTAACCTCATTCTTCCAGTTCCCATTTTTCTTCAGACACCGTACTCACCCTCATCAACACACTTTCGGCCTCTTCACTTTCCCATGACACAAATATTAAAAAGGGTTAGCCAGATTAAAAGGATTATTCAAACTCTACATACTCCCTAACTCGGTCATAGCTTTAACTTTCAATGAAAAATACCTCTTCTGAATTCACATAGCGTTTACTGTTTACGTTACTTACAAGCGGAATGCATTCTAAAAAAAAAATTTTAGGAACATTTATACTTTTCATTATTTGGAACCTGGAATTCATCTTCCCACAGAATGTATAGTAAATGGTAGTTTCCTAGCTTGGTTCCTCCCAAAGCCTACTTCACTTATAATAAATAACATGGGTAAATTAACACTAATAGACAACACTTAAAAAAGAGAGAGGAAAATAAGTTTTGACGTCCTACCACTTATTTCTTTGTCTTTTCTCCCATCCCCAGTGATGTCATGCTGCCCAACACTCCTCACTATAAAATCTCTATTCAGAGAGGAAATACAACATTTTGTATTTCAACATTACTCATTTCTCTCCCAAACAATACATTCCAATTCTTTCATTCTACCTGATTTCTGGCCAGATACTCAATGAAAAAGAATCTGATTATGATACTAAGGTACAAATGACTCATCAGACTTTAACATCCCTGAAAGATAAATGAAAATACTGCTCACTTAAGTCTTTAACTGCTAAACATTCAGGTAATAAAGAACACAAAGTGAATAGAACCAGACAGTCAAGGGGGAAGGGAAGAGCCTCCTGAATTAGGGACAGGGAAGAGTTGCAAAAGACATACTTGGGAGTTTTTTATTTTTGTTTTGCCTTGAAAGAGGTTTTATTTATCTCTCACAATGAAACTGCAAAAATAGATCAGTATTTCACAAATACTTCGGAGTTTTAAACAAAGTTTCTTTAAATGGTTCATGATTTTTACAGACTCTTCTCTTTTTCCATTTGCTGATATGAACAGTAAATTGGCTCCTATCAGTCTGGAGACTCTGATAACATGGGGCAAAGATGGCACACGGAGTCAGTTCAGTTCAGTCGCTCAGCTGTGTCCGACTCTTTGCGACCCCATGGAGTGCAGCATGCCAGGCCTCCCTGCCCATCACCAACTCCCAGAGTGTACTCAAACTCATGTCCATTGAGTCAGTGATGCCATCCAACCATCTCATCCTCTGTCAGCCCTTCTCCTCCTACCTTCAATCTTTCCCAGCATCAGGGTCTTTTCAAATGAGTCAGTTCTTTGCATCAGGTGGCCAAAGTACTGGAGCTTCAGGTTCAGCATCAGTCCTTCCAATGAATGTTCAGGACTGACTTCCTTTAGGATGGACTGGTTGGATCAAGCCAATTTAAAGCAGTGATCTGAGATGCTTCAATTTGCTTTAATCATGCATTGTGGAATAATTACTTGCTACCTTGGTCCCAATTTCAATAGTTTACCTATGATATCTGTGGTAATTTTTATTGTAACTGCTAAAACTTAATGAGTTTTTACTATGTGTGTGAAATAATTCAAAATACGACCAAGGATGAGATGGCTGGATGGCATCACAGACTCGACGGATGTGAGTCTGAGTGAACTCCGGGAGATGGTGATGAACAGGGAGGCCTGGCGTGCTGCGATTCATGGGGTTGCAAAGAGTCGGACACGACTGAGCGACTGAACTGAACTGAACATATTTTAATATCATTTAATATACTCCACAACTTTATGACATGAGTATTCTTTTGCTTTCTTCTTACAGATGAGGAAAATGGGACACAAAATTAAGTATCTTGCCTAAAATCACACAGCTAGGAAGTGGTAGACTTGGAATATGAATTAAGCACTCTGGCTCCAGAGTCCACACTTTCAACCACCTCACTATACTGTTGAATTCCCAGAGGAAAAGTTCACGATCTTATGTTTCTTTTAATACTAATACACCGGGCAGAAAGCTCTGTATCAAGCTAGTATTCAGCAAGTATGGCTTGTTAGCTATACGTGCAATCAAAGGAAGGAGTAATGCATGTCATGATGGCCTTCTGAATGTAGGCCACCTGTGTTGGTGATTAAAAACTTGCTCATAAGGGCTATTTGCAAATAGACTAATTAGAGTCAAACTCTTCCCTAAGGGAGAGGTAATGAAAAGAACACCAAGGAGGGAAATTTGGGAGCACAGCAGCAGTGCTTCCCCTGAGAACAAATACAGCTTTACACAAGAAAGAGTACTGAATACAGAAACCCAACATGAGCCAGCACAAAATGACCCCACATAGAAATAAAGGAAGTAATGTGACTGCTCAGTATTCTATGTTAGTCATGTAATCTATGAAAGGGTAAAGTTATACCAGATATGACAAGATATGATAATTTTCAAAGTCTTATCTACTTCCTCCCCAAACTTTAATTATTTATTAGTAATCATCACCATTACAGATAAAATTCTTTTACTGTTCATTATGTATTGAACAACTCTGGACCTCATTTAAGAAAGCTACATTCAGTTTCTAGAAGTCAAGGTAGTGGTTACCTTTGGCTAGGGGTATTAACTGGAAGGAAACCTGAGGTGGGGTTCTGGGGTATTGATCTAGGTATGGGTTATTTTGTGTTAAGTTTGTACTACGTATATATTTATGGTCTGTGCATTGTTTGGTACATAATCACACTTCAATTTAAAAAAACAGTACAAACATTTTAGACCAATTCCCTGGGATTAGATTAACATAGAAAGTCCAAAAAGTTAAATTTTTGTAATCTTCAAAGCATAAACCTGAATAATCCAAAACTGAAAAAAACAAATTTTGCAATCCATCACAATAAGTATAAAAGGGTGCATGTACTATGGGATATGGGATATGCCAGTTACTCTAAATGCCAGTTATATGCTCAATGACCAAGGCATTGTGAACAGCACCCTCACGTTAACAGCACGGTGCTCTGTTAGGCACAGGAGGCACTGTCATAAAACGGACCGTCTGTTACTCCTTAAGACTTGGGCCGCATTAGGTTTTAAATGGCTGCACTCACACACATGATTCTCTAAGGACAACCTGTGATCTGACTTTAAAATCTAAACTAAATTTTCATCTACATGGATTCATCCAAAGTTGCTGAAGTTTCTGTAGCAAAGTAACATCATACACAGATTCAACTATAGAGGTTCAAAAACACTCCTGCATAGCATGAGGCGGTAGGAGAGAGGTCTATCTTCTTTCTTTTGTGGATCAAAGTAGCATGCACCCATTTCAGGCACTTAAGCAGAGTCCCTGAGATGCTATACTTAGGAAAACAAACAAGATACAAAGATCTTAACACAACATTTTAGTAACTGTCTTGGAAATATCTGTCAAAACTGTTGACTGTAGGGACAAGCTGTTAACTCCTCTACTTGCAATAAAATCAGTTTCTAAGAACACCCTGTAAACTTATTTCTTAATACCATTTCAATATTCAAAATTAAATTATATTAGAACATCTAATGGTCCCTCCCTTTCAGCTTCCATCTAAGTACTAGTCATGCAAAAAAAATCTACCTAAGATGAGTTAGGATCTTAAAGTTAGCCTTTATAGTAAAAATACCAATATACAGACTTCACCTTTGACTACCCAAAGCCCACGTAGAAGCCCCAATTGCAGTTAGTACAAAAATATCCCCCTTTTCCTAGTTAAGACTGTAAATTCCCAAAGAGCAGGAGTGATGGAGTCTGTCCCATGAATGCACTGCCTCTATCTTTGTCTTTATAATGGCAGGTGAGAGTTTTAGCTCAGTAACTTTCAAATCTGGCAAGTTATAACTGAAAAGATTAATTTATTCATAAACTTAGCAGCTAAAATGATGCCTGAAGGGATGGGATACATTTTCATCTGCTACATTCCCATAAAGTATTTGCATGTTTCAAAATCCCTTCTTCCTAACCTTTTCTCTTTAACTCTTACCCATTTTTTCAAAAAATCTTTTCAAGAAATAACACTAACAACTGGCAAGTATACTGGTGTTGCTTACATACTTCATAAAGGAAAAGAAATACCATGTAACAACCTAATAATTTACTGTGATCCAGGCACTATATGCTAAATGCTTATGTTCTAATTGTGAAAGCAACTACCATAATGTATATTTCCAGATGGGCAAACTGAGGCCCAAAGAGAATGCCTGGTCCAGGTTATTCAGCTACATAAACATCAGGGCTGGGACGGAATTCAGGTTAACACTGGCTCTAAAGCATTTATTCTTTTTCTTTTAAGTTGTGGTATTATTTATATTCAATAAAATTCCTCCACTGTAAGTTTACAGTTTGATCCATTTTGGTAATCATATACAGCCATGTAACTTGTACCATCATAATTAAGATACAGAACAACTCATCTCCCTAAAACATTTCCCTGTGCCCTTTGGCTGTTGATCTTATCCCCTGAACCATGGGCCCTGGCAACCACTAACCTACTTTCTTAGTTTTGTCTGCCCTTTATACAACCGCATATAAATGGAAATCAATGTGTTTGACTTTATCTAGCATAATGTTTTTGAGATTTATATATGTTATTACATGTGTTTTTTTTTCTCTTTATTGCTGAGTAATATTCCATAGTATGGAAATACTACAACTGATCCATTTACGAGTTGTTAGAAAGTGAAATCCATTCACCCTAAAATTCAAGGGTTGAAGCCCTAACCAGCAATGTGACTATATTTGAAGACAGGGTCTTCAGAGAGATAAATAAGTTGAATAAGGCCATAAAGGTAAGGTCCTACCCACAAGCACTGCTGTCCTTTTAGGAGGAGGAGATACTAGGGGCACCCATGCACAGAGTTAAGGCCATGTGAGGTCACAGCAAGAAGGCAGCCATCGGCTAGCCAAGGAGAAAGGCCTCAGGAAAAACCACCCTGCCAACACCTTGATTTTGGACCTGCAGTCTCCAGAACTGCAAGAAAACAAATTTCTTTTATTTAAAAAGCCACCCAGTCTATGATATTTTGTTATAGTATCCCTAGTAAAGTAATACATCAGTCAATGGACATTTGCAAAGCTTTTATTCCTAACCACCAAGATCAAACAGACAGTATTTCAAACCTGTACAGTCCTTGAAAATACACAGAAATTCCCTTTAGGATTTCCACAACCTTCTCATCCTCCAAGAGTTTGCTCTTAGTATTATGCTGTTGTTTAGTCGCTAAGTCTTGTCCAACTCTTTTGCGACTCCATGGATTGCAGCCCTCCAGCTCCTCTCATAATCCAAGGTTAATAAAAAGAAACATCTCACTCAAATTTTCACTACTATTATTGTAGTGCTATTACTACCAAAATATCCTGTCTCATTGCTCACAAAATGTTATAGGAAACTTACAGATCTTTAAGCAACCTTCCACACAAAACAGGAATTACTTCTATAACCAACACAAAGATATTCTCCCTGGTTCTGCTAGAACTTCATCAAGGTATTCTTGATGGGCTTCCCTAGTGGCTCAGTGGTAAAGAATCCATCTGCCAATGCAGGAGACACAGGTTCGATCCCTGATCCAGGAAGATCCCACATGCCTGGGAGCAGCTAAGCCCATGTGCCACAACTACCAAGCCTGTGCTCTGGAGCCTGTGCTCCCCAACAAGAGAAATCACCCCAGTGAGAAGCCCCAACACCGCGACTAGACAGTAGCCCGCGCTCAGCCACAACCAGAGAAAGCCTGAGCAGCAACGAAGACTCAACACAGACAAAAATAAAATTAACGTAAAAGAAAAAGAGCTAGGGTTAAAAATAAAAAAATGAGGCTCACTTCAGTCTCTTGAGTCATTTTCCCCCCAAGCTTTTTTGTAAGTATTAGCAGAATCCTCTCTCCTCCGTTATCTGTTCCCTGAACACAGTTGTTCAGGGTGAAGCAGTATAGGGATTCAGAGCCCCACCTCTTAGATATTCCTCCTCATAATGGTCCTTAAAGTATCTCCTCAGGTGCAGGGGTTCCAGAGAACATGACTGAAAACTGAAGACTTATGCTCCATGGTAGGACAATTCTTTCTAGCTAGAAAGTTCTTTCTTATACTTGCCTCACCGCTATTCTTAACCATAGACACCAGCCCCTTATTTGAGGATCATTAGTTCATCTCCTGTAGTTCTTTTCTACAATGAAGTTATCGGTAGCTATTCTTCGTAAGAAGAATACCCCACATCACCCTTAACATTGTCCTTTAGATAAACCCAATTTTCCAGTAAGACAACACTTGTCTGTCCAGGCTTCTCAGAAGAACAAATACCAAAGCCCTTCACCATCTGACCTCTGATCACCTTTCATATCCTCATTCCCACTATTCCATACATGAGACTCATAAATTCCAGTCACACCAATTCAACTATTCTTCTGATAATATCATTATAATATAATCACTTATCCAGTTAACATAAGGATCCAGATACCCACATCTTAACATCTATTCTTCTCTGCTTCCTAGGGAACTCCTAACTCCCCTTTCCATTTCTATCCACTATTATATTTCCTATCTTGTCCAAAATGGTCAAGTCAAGGCTTCACTATACCATCGTGCAGTGTTCATGCACACCTCGTATTAATGTCTAAAGTACATTTACCATATGGGTTACTAAGTAAACCTCTCAATAAGGGACATGCTATCAAAGTAATCACTTTAGAACTTCCAGGTCCATGTCTTAAACTTTTCACTGAAACAGAGAAAGGTCATTTAAAATTTGATCATCTGACAAGATTTCTGTGGAAACAAACCTAGGTAAAGAACCTCTGCATGTCACTGCTGTCACTGGTTAGCAAGTGTGGACATGCCCATGAGCTGGCATCAGTTGACACCCCTGCACCCTCACACCTGAGGCCTCAGAGCTTTCCACGGGAGTAACTATTACCACCTTCCTTTTAATTTCAGTAGCACACTGCTAAATGGCACACTAACTGCTCTCCCCCAAAGCCACAAAATCAAGCAAAGTTCTGAGGATCCTAATCACATACCAGAGTATTTTATATTTTACACAGATCAGTCTGTCAAAGTCAGGCCTAAAAATGCCTACGGCATGCACCCAAATATCTGGCATATGTTGCCAATAAAGCATCTTCACTATGCCAAAATCTCACGAAGCCTCTTTTACTCACTCAACTTTTAGATTGTTCAGGATGGCCAACACTTGCCAACACTACACGTCTGAATTCCCAGATAATGTAGGGAATTTATACAGAGGGAGGAAAGGGTGGACAAAAACAGCTGCTGCTATACCCAGGCCCCTTACTCAGCCTCTCTGGCTCCTCCCTACCAACAAGGCTCCTCTCAAGTGGCCAGGAGGGTTCCTTCATGGAAGAAAGTTATGCAAAGGAACAGACCCGAGAATGTGGGAAGAACTCTGGCCCCACAGAGAAAAGCTCATTCCCCTCCCTGGTGCCACCTTTGGTTCCATGTTGCTTGTAGAGCCAAGATGAAGAATTACTGCTAACTCAAAAGGAAAAAGAGAGGGGTACATGGGTAGAAGAGGGAAGATAAGAGACTAACATCTGTTAGGTGTGTATTTCTTTCCAGGTTTGGTAATCAAACATTGCACACTTAACTTTATTGTTAGTAAAGAAGGGATTAACATGTCCATTTAAAATAAAATAAAAAAACAGGCAACTTTCCCAAGGAAACAAATAAGAGATGGGTCCAGAATTTAAGCCCAGATCTGCCTGGTTCTTCCAAACTGCATTATTTCCACTACATTTGTCTGGAAAAACAACAAGACAACAGTAACCACAACTTCAGTCATATAACAAAGGTATGTGCATGCATGGAGACTAACAAAGAAGAGAAGGCAAAGTTTCAGGTAATAAATTTTCCCTCCAGATCATCTGCATACCAAGTCTTCGTTCAAGTCTCAGACTCACAGTCTACACCAGAGGCTTAAGTGACAATGTGTTAAAATTCTTGCCACTAACAAGGGAGGCTATGTTCTAAAAGTAAAAGTGATCATTTTCAGAAATGCACGAATTCTCTACCATCAATAAAGCATTACTTAGTTAATTGCTACTAAAGGAAACCTGAGTGATCTTTCTGGAAAAACCCAAAAGGTCAGAAGTCATTGCTCTTTTTGGATTAAAGGACTGGTTGGCAGAACAATCTGTGTGTCTAAGCCATCGATGGCTATTTGCTGGTGGCATGACATCAGCAAGTTCCAGAAAATGAAGACACTGCCATGTTTAAAACAAGGATGCAATGAAGAAAGGAATAACCACAATTCTCTGCTTTCTATCAATGGGCCCCAATAGCAGAAGGAAACAAATCACAGGGCATTCCTAAAACATGCTGAAATCCAGAAAATCCTTTGAAGTCTCCAATTTTCTCTTAAAACCTGCAGTAAGTGGCACAGACTGCTCTATCACAGAGCCATATTTTTCTTGGATAGGAGAATAATTCTGGAGTGAAACATGAAATTTTGACTATGTCTTGCAAACCATTTAAAGCATTTCAAAGGCGGAGAGAGGTCTGTGAAAGCACTCTATGAACTGTTAATTTATGTTCATTTAGTTGCTAGATCCATACATGTTAGCACCATCTTCCAAAAGGAACAGTTACAACAAATCTTCTTTAAAAACTGTTTTTTCTAAGCAACGTTTTTATCTATTTGTTTTTGGCTGTGTGGGGTCTCCGTAGTGCATGCTTTTTCTAGCTGTGGTGTGCAAGCTTCTCATTACAGTGGTTCCTCCTGTTGCAGTGCACGTGAGCTCCAGTAGTCGCGCTGCACAGGCTTAGCTGCCCTGCAGTATGTGGAATCTTCCTGGACCAGGGATTGAACCCCTGTTCCCTGCATCGGCAGGCAATTCTTAACCACTGGACCACCGGGCAAGTCCACGTTAAAGCAAATCTTTAGGAAGAAATTAAGGTGGACTAGATATTCTCTAAGGCTGTTATACTGTGCTTTTCAGTCTCTCCGCGATATCATGACTGCAGCCATGAAATTAAAAGATGCTTGCTCCTTGGGAAAAAAGCTATGACAAACTTAGACAGCATATTGAGAAGCAGAGATATTACTTTATCTACAAAGGTCCATCTAGTCAAGGTTTTTCCAGTAGTCATGTATGGATGTGAGAGTTGGGACACAAAGAAAGCTGAGCACCGAATAACTGATGTCTTTGAATTGTGGTGTTAGAGAAGTCACTTGAGAGTCCCGTGGACTGCAAGGAGATCAAATCAGTCAATCTTGAATATTCACTGGGAGGACTGATGCTGAAGCTGAAACTCCAATACTTTGGACACCTGACGCAAAGAGCTGACTCATTAGAAAAGACCCTGATGCTGGGGAAGACTGAAGGCAGGAGAAGAGGATGACAGAGGACAAGATGGCATCACTGACTCAATGGACATGAGTTTGAGCAAGCTCTGGGAGATGGTGAAGGACAGGGCGAAGGGCAGGGCGAAGGACAGGGAAGCCTGGCATGCTGCAGTCCATGGGGTCACAAAGAGTCAGACACAACTGAGCGACTGAACAACTGATACAGCACTCCCTCTCTTCCAGTCTCCCAGACTTAGTACCTACTCCATGGACTGGGTACCGCGCTGGAAGCCAACAAACAGCTATGAACAGGAGCCAGTCTCTGCCCTCTTGAAAGCATACATATTAAAGTGAAACACCAGCACTAAACAGTTAACCGCCAGGGCGATGAGTGTTATAAAAGAGAAGTCCAGGCTCTACTGCTGACACAAGTGCAGGAAGCAAACAGGGAAATCCACAGGGGAAAGCAGGCAAGTTTTCAGTTTCCCTGAATCTTTATTATTTATTTAGAGCACCCAAATCCTGATACTTGAGACATATTTACACACAGAGAGAACGTGTTCCAAAATTCAGCAAAGTAAGTCAAGAATATTTCAGACTTCACTTCTTTACAATATTTAATGCCAGGCCATGTAGACCAGGTATATCACTCTATATTTTGGGAAAAGAGGATTTATTGAGCATTCAGGGCATGAACAAGGTGACAAGTAATATTCTGCCAGAGACACTGAATTTGTGTGTTTGTGTTAAACTAGTATAAAAATAATATAACCACTTTTAACAATGAATTAGTTAAAGCAAAGTTTATCTTCAGCCTAAAGGCAGATGGTTCTGGCTCCATCATGTCACCCTAGCCAATTCACAGTCTTTTTTTTTTTAATTGGGAGGATAATTGCTTTACACTATCATACAACATGAATCAGCCATAAGTGTACATATGTCCCTTCTCAATAAGTTTGAGAAGGGACATATGTATATCCCTTATGCCTCATAAATAAATGTATGCTCAAGAAATCCTCTCTTGAACCTCTCCCCCATCCTCCACCCTGTCCTACCCCTTGAACAACCGGTTAAGCCCCCTATGCCTATACAGCAGCTTCCTACAAGGAGAGGATGGGACAAATTGAGAAAGCAGTAGCATTGACATACAACCACACAGTCTCGAACTCAGCTTCCCCATTTGTTAAATGAGAAGGTCAAAATAAAACAACAATGTCCTTAGGTCCCTACCATGTTCGTGTGCAGCATCTATGCAAAACAGTTTGAATTTTGAATGCTTAAAACATATAGATCATTACATGTCCTTCTGATTACTATTCTGCTTTTTAAATTAGTCATCATTTATAATATATTCATTCCACAATTATATACTAATTTTACTTCTAAATCTGTTCAGATAGAAACAGGGATCTGGTCTTTTAAAAGTTCAAAATACTCAAAGACAATATCTTTGAGAATCTCAAAATAATTCCTTCACTATCTTATTACTCTGCTTAAAAAAAAAAAAAAACACTACTTAGATCAACTCATGGTGAGCAGAAATACAATGTACTCTTCAAATTTTGGAAAATTCCATCTGAAATTCTAGCAAACCTGGCTTTATTCCCACTTTAGCATCAAAGCATCACATGTTCCGCTCCCTCTCTGCCACTTCCTCTCAGCTGAGCTGCTCCCCAAGGAGATCACTCCCAACAGAGAATGAAAGGGAGGGGGAAGAGGAGTCTGCCTGGCAAAAAGTTCATACCAAAACCCTTTTACATTGCCCTTTTGATTCAACAAATGCACTGGCAGCCCTCAGTTCAAGTAGAAATAGAGGCAGAGTCTTCAAAAATATTTTCAAGGCATTAATAACGAGGACAAAGTGGAAGGCAGCATAATCTTAAGCTCCAGGTTTCTTGGTGCATCAGCTGTGTAACATGTTAGCTATAAATGACCTCAGAGTTTCTCAAGCAGATCAATGTTCTGTTTTTTTTTGTAAATATATTAATTTAGGTCTTCAAACATACAAGGTTTTATTATGGGATGCCTCAATTTCAAAAGTTTGATAAGGAAGAGTGATAGCAAACAATGATTTCTCCCTGTCAGAAGGAAAGTGACCCTTCAAATTTCTTATTCACCTCTTAAAACCTGGAACAGACTCTAGTCACGAGGTGAGAAATAGCAAACAATGAATGGCATGAAAAATTTTAATTTAGATAAAACTGAACCTATGTTACATTACAGAGCTATTGTCTTAAAAAAAAAAAAAAGCCCTCTACTCTAAATAAGACTATGCCCTCTGCTTTCCAAACGTAGCTATAAGCTAAGTCACTTCAGTTGTGTCCAACTCTGTGCAACCCCATAGACGGCAGCCCGCCAGGCTCCCCCGTCCCTGGGATTCTCCAGGCAAGAACACTGGAGTGGTTTGCCATTTCCTTCTCCAATGCATGAAAGTGAAAGGTGAAAGTGAAGTCACTCAGTCGTGTCCAACTCTTAGTGACCCCATGGACTGCAGCCCACTAGGCTCCTCTGTCCATAGGATTTTCCAGGCAAGAGTACTGGAATGGGGTGCCATTGCCTTCTCCAAAATGTAGCTATATTAATACCTTATTTGTACATGTGCCTAACGTCATCTAAATCTCACAAAAATAATGAGGTACTCAGAGTATCACCAGGGATGGGGGAGCCTGGTGGGCTGCCGTCTATGGGGTTGCACAGAGTCGGACATGACTGAAGCGATGCAGCAGCAGCAGCAGCAGCAGCAGAGTGTCATAACTGTCTTTTTGTTGGTTTAACTAAAGAGATACTTAGGAGATTCATAGACTTGCCAGCCAGAAGCCATCCCTATCATATGACTCCTCTAAGATCTAAGCCCTCAGTTTTGCTCTCTGAAAAAAGGGGGATGATATTACTTCAAAATAGTCTTAAAGCTGCTGTATTTTCTCTCACCATAGATTAGTGTTCACGTTCTAGAATGTAATATTATTCTAGTTTTTAAAATTCAGCCTATTTTGAGTCATTCATGTTGCTGAATGAATCAATAATTTGTTCCTCTTTATTGCTAAATAAAACTACTGCGCGAATATACCAGTTTGTTTATCCATTCTCCAGTTGAGGGACATATGCATTATTTTTAATTTTGGCTATCAAGACTAATCCTACTTTAAGCATTCACATACACGCCTTTGTGTGGACATCAGTCAGTTCTAAGAACTGCTGCGTCCTATGGTAGGTGTGTTATGTTTAACTTTTTAAGAAACTGCCAAACTGCTGTCTAAAATAGCTATCCCATTTTACATCCCAAATATCACTGTATAGCACCTTTGAAAGTGCCAAACATCATGAAAGATACAGCAACTCTAAGCCCCAAGGAAGGTGCATGCTTCGGTCCGGGGACAGAGGCAGGTAGCATTTCATGCAGAAAAAAAGATTCACACAAAAAGAGATGTAGTACACCCCAGGACAGCCACTTGAGCCTGTGAGTGACTTGCAGGCATGCTGCCCTAAATTCCATTAGGAAAACATCTAAGTACAACCAATGTAAGATATGTTTTGGAATTCTTACATGCAAAGAAAAGGAAATCCTAAAAGGCAGCCATAAAGCTGATGCAAGCAATCACAACAGCAGTTCAACAGAGCATTATCTACAAGGCAGCTACGGTAAACTTTAAAAGATTTATATACGGATGCTCTAGTGATCATGATCTCCATTTTACAGCTGAAGAAACCAGAGGCAGAGAAGGTAAGAATGTGGCCCCAAAGTCACATAGCCTATAGAAGGTGGGACCAGATCTGTCTGATTCTAGTCAATGTTTTTCTTGACTGTGCTAATTTACTGTTCCATCTCCATGTTTCACAAGCCTCCTAGACTGCTTGGAAGGTACCTCCCTGAAGCTGAGTGATATCCCTTAAGCCATACTATAGAGAAGGAAGGGGCAATGCATTCCAGTATTCTTGCCTGGAGAATCCCATCGACAGAGGAGCCTGGCAGGCTACAGTCCATGGGGTCTCAAGAGTCAGACATGACTGACCGACTAAACCACCACCAACCCATACTATTTCCCGTTTCTAATGTACTCATCTGGCATCTTTCTGGTATTTCACTGTTTTTCCAAGCTGGTTCTCCACCTGAAAGAAGAGGAGCTGCCCAGTCAAAAGGAACAAATTGGATATACTTGGCAGTAATCTGCAGTGATTTTCCTAGAGTAAATCACAGCACCTGGCATTCTGGTTTTGAACATTAATTTGACCATAACTTTGATTCATTTGACTGATGATGAAGGCACCAATATCCTTTTCTGAGGATCATCATAACACAGGAAAGAGAATCAAGGCAGGTATCAATCCCCTATAAATCCATAACTGCTAAACTCAACTCTATACCTAGAGTGTAATCACACACACACACAAACACGCCAAGGAAAACACACAAGCTACAGTTAAGTGTTAGAAAAAAATATTGCTAATAGAACTACTACATATATAGCTGGAAGCACTCTCAGGAGTCTCCTTCCTTCTAGAGAAGGAAAAATAAAACTACATTATGCAAACTTCTAGTGTTTTTGGTGTGAGGCTAAAGAGGATGAAAAGAGAGAATTATTTAAAAACTAAGAAAAAAAATACACGAACAGCTTAAAAGGCAGGGGCATACTGTTTCAAAATTAACTGCATTTTGGAAATAGCAGACAAGTGGCAGAACTTACCGATGGGTCAGAATCTTCCCATCTCTGCTTCTGTAGTTGAGGACTATTATTTTTGGGGACCAGCCAAAATTTAGATGTGTCTCTTGAGTTTCCTCCCCAGTGGTTGGCCTGCTAATTCCTACCAGAGTCACTGTTTGCTTGTCTCACTGTTATTTATTCTCTTGGCTGCACTGGGTCTCGGTTGTGGCACACAGGCTCTCTGCTGTGGCTCATGGACATGGGCTCAGTTACCCTGCATCATGGGGGATCTTGGTTCCCTGACCAGGGTTCGAACCTGCATCCCCTGCATTATAAGGTGGATTCTTAACCACCAGACCACAGGGAAGTCCTGATTCATGGTCTTGAATAGCAAAAACCAGGAGACCTCTGGCATTCCACAAATATTGCCAGTCCTTCCACACTAAATGTCCACCACTTTACTGTTCTCTATAGCTACCCTCTTCTCCCAAGCTCCATTTCCTGGCTTCTAGATGACATTGGCAGTGGTGATTCTGACAGGAAGGTACAGCTGGAAGACATGCACTAGGAATATCCCCCAAATGGGAAACTGGCCTATTAAAAGCTGGGGACTGGAAATGAGATAAGAAAATGCTCACCAGGACACCTCTCTCTGTCTCAAGTCAGGAAACCTGACATCATGGCACCTTCAGGAGAGTGTTGGGTTTGAGCAAGATCAGGAAAGTAAAATGATGGGAGATTTTCTAAAGATATAGCAAATGGCAGCGTGACGAACAAAGCTGGGAAGCACCAATTTTGCATAGCAAAAAGGGGTAATGAAAAAACACTACAACTGACTCACATTTCCTTTTTAAAAAAATTTAACCATTGACTGAACTCTCTTTAATTTTCTTAGCCAGTCCCTTCTGGCATGAAAATATAGTTCAACTTCAACCCAGCCTCTTTGAATAATCACAAATTCTGAATTAATAAAGATTTACTGATCTGTGACACAGTGGAAACAGTGTCAGACTTTATTTTCTGGGGCTCCAAAATCACTGCAGATGGTGACTGCAGCCATGAAATTATAAGACGCGTACTCCTTGGAAGAAAAGTTATGACCAACCTAGATAGCATATTCAAAAGCAGAGACATTACTTTGCCAACAAAGGCCCGTCTAGTGAAGGCTATGGTTTTTCCAGTGGTCATGTATGGATGTGAGAGCTGGACTGTGAAGAAAGCTGAGCGCCAAAGAATTGATACTTTTGAACTGTGGTGTTGGAGAAGACTCTTGACAGTCCCTTGGACTGCAAGGAGATCCAACCAGTCCATTCTAAAGGAGATTGGTCCTGGGTGTTCTTTGGAAGGAATGATGCTAAAGCTGAAACTCCAGTACTTTGGCCACCTCATGCGAAGAGTTGACTCATTGGAAAAGACTCTGATGCTGGGAGGGATTGGGGGCAGGAGGAGAGGGGGACGACCCAGGATGAGATGGCTGGATGGCATCACCGACTCGATGGACGTGAGTTTGAGTGAATTCTGGGAGATGGTGATGGAGAGGGAGGCCTGGTGTGCTGCAATTCATGGGGTCACAAAGAGTTGGACATGACTGAGCAACTGAACTGAACTGAACTGACCTCATCTCAGTGTGATTTGTGACCTCATCGACATGAAGATTGAGGGAAAATAAGTACAGACAAGTCACAAGACAGTAACTGCCAGGCTGACAAATTGTAGGCATAAAAGGGAAGATAAAAAATACACAGGTGTGTTTGTGCATGTTATATACAAGTTACCAGCTGGGCTGGGTCCAACTATACAAGGGGAAAAAAAGGTTTATCACAGCAAATCTGTCAAAACCTGTAGACCTCATAAGTATCTACCAAGGAGAATATTTTGTTTATTCTGATCATTTCAAGTTGAAGTCAACTTTGAAAGCAAATTGACAGTAAGTAATGCGGATGTCAAACCCTGCTTGTTTTTATGGTTTACTCTCAGGAGCCTACAGGGCAGTACCCATAGTCATTTGAAGATGGACGTGCTCTGGTATCTGCCATAATATTGTAAATATGCAGAACTCATCAACATTTGATACAGATATTGACAAAATGACCCTTTTGGTACTTTAAAAAATATTACAGCATCACAGAATCTTCATTCTGAAAGCAATCATTAAGATGACCTAATTCAGTCTCCTTCTCTTAGAGATGAGGAAATTTCAAGGCTAAATGGGGGATTTAAACAACATGTACAAAGTGGAAAGAACAGAAATGAAATCTCTTGTTTAAAAGCAGAGATTAAAGAGAATCAAATCAAAGAGAATCAAAACCTTTTAAAAAGAAAAGTGTCCTTTAGCTTCATTTTTTACACAGAAAATCATAAATTATATCCTCTCCCTCTTGCAGAAGAAGACTTATACCATGGCAAATTAGGTCTTTTCTAAAATACACACGTATTCCTTCAAGCAGATACACTATCATATTGTTCTTTCCCTTTACATTTAATTCTAAATCCCATCATCTAACTGAAGTGTTCTCACAAAGGTTCACAAAATTGCTGTAGTTCAGCAAGCTAAGCATGTTTATTAATCTTCACCCTAAAATACCTACTTCTAGGAAAAAAGTTAGAGGTAGCAGAATCTAACTGTAAAGTGACCTTTCTTCTAGAAATTAAAAAATAGAGGTGGATAGCCTGGAATTTTCATTGCTTTCAAGACCCCCGAAAATAAGAAATAGTAGCTATTTAGAAGAAATGCATGGAACAAATTAGGCCCTACCTTATCAAATAATGCCAGTGGTTCTCAGCAGTGCTCCTTGGAAGGGAGGCTACATGTCAGAACCAAGAGAAATATGGAATATATAGAGATAACCTAAATATGCTCTAAGGAACACCAATGGCATTTCACCATCCTTACTCAAGCAAGAAGAAAAGAGGTAATGTTGTAGACAACAGCAGATTGACCCAGTATGTCTTCCATGTGTATTGAGAGTCAGCTTGTATGTCAGGGAGGATGAGAGGGGACAACCTGATATCACTCATTTGATGGAAAAGGAAACTTATATCCTGAGGGATTCAATGGCTTGTACTGTCCTTAAGACAAGGGACAATTTCCTTTTAGGGACTGTTCTTCTGCAAAGCTATTAGGTCCACAGACACTAGGAAGGAGAGTTGATGCCAGCCAGGTATTTCTTGCAGTATTATTTAATACATCGACTTTCTGGCTAATAAGGCTTTGATGTTCCAGAGCTCAATCCAACAACTATACTGACAAAACTATCGCTAAGCAGCAAAACTACTGACACATTCCTATGCAAATTCCACTAATGGGGGACTCCTGATGTCCAGTTTGAATTCCAGCTGGCTACCCACCACAATGAGAAAATTCTGAGTTACAGTAAGCTGATCTATTTATTCATACTCTCTCGCCCAGTCCCTCTCTCCTTTCATCTCCCACCTTCGTCCTGCCCTCCTTCCTTCCCCCACTGCAACAGTATACAGCAGAGGTCAGCAAAGTCTCTGTAAAGGGCCAGACAATAAACAGTTTAGGGTTTTTTTGGTTCTGCCATTGTAGAACAACAGTAGCCATAGACAATCCATAAATGAATGGGTGTGGCTGTTTCAATAAAACCAGTTACAAAAACAGGCAGGGGGCCAGATATGGCTCCCAGGACTGTAATTTTTCAGTCCCTTGTATACAGTAGCAGTTCTCAAATTTTAACCTGCATCAGAATCACCTACAGAACTTAGTAATACACAGATTTCTGGGACTCATCCTTAAGTTTCTGATTTTGAAGATCTGTAGTGGGGACTGAGATTTTGCATATTTACTAAGTTCCCAAATGATGCTGATGCTGATGGTCCACGGATTACACTTTGCGAACATACTCTGAAAGCCACTGGTATAAAATAATGGTCTTCACTGCAGTCAGTGGCAGGCTGAAATGTCATGAATAACTGAGAAAGTGGAAATTACATGCTGTCGATTGCTAATTTTACAGAATATTTCATATGGAGACTTACTGTTAAGTGCCATAATATTATCTGTTCCTGGATGATGGAAATTTATTCCCATGCGTCCTAAAAAATAAAACAATTCTGTTTTAAGCACAAAGAAAAGAATGTTCAAATATAATCACAAATATATTGCACAATATGAACACTGCAAAAAACTAAAACAGATTAAACTATAAACAATGCTATCAAAGGCCACAGCAGTTACAGCAGTTTTAAATCAAGTCATAAAACATACACAAGAAAAATCTTAAAACAAAGCCAAAGTCTCAATAACAACAAATAAAATAAACCAAAACAAAAAAGAAGCTTCCATTATAATAGGAAATTTTAACACATCTCCCGCATTCCAATTTAAACATGCCAACTCCCTGGATTACACATTTTATTTAAACAATTTATACTGCCCTTCAAATTCAAGCAGCAAAATAATGAATTCAAAGAAGTATATAAACTTGAAGCTTAGAGAGAATTCAAAGACAAACATTTCAAAGCGGCTCAAAATGCAACATAATGATGAGAATGGCGAGCAGAAGAAAGATGTAAATTTACGTAACAGATATAGTGGGGAACAATTACTGGTCCCAAAATTTAGGGTTCCTGTGCTGCCCCTATCACTAACTAGTTAGATGACCTTGGACATAATACTTATGTCCAGACCTTTGTCCTTACAGTAACAGGGGACTAGATGCTTATTTTTGTATGCTGTATGCCGTCAAGCGAAGAATCATTTTTATATTTTTAAAGAGTTGTAAAAACAAACACAAAATTTAAAAAACAAAGAATAATGTGCAACAGAAACCATATGGCCCACAGGCCTAAAATATTTACTCTCTGGTCTGTAAGATGCCAAGTCTGAATCAAATGTTTTAACAGCCTCAGGGGTTTAAGAGTGGAAGATGTATTAATTATTTGGGAAAACGGAGGTGGATATGATTTACTTATCATATTCTGAGGTATTCAAACTTAACAAACAACCAGTCACTGAAACATATGCCCTAAAAAAATCCAAACACTGCCAATCAGAATTTAAGAAAAGGGTGCATTGAGAGGGTCTCTCAATCTCTGACCTAGGAATATTCAGATATTGGTGGTGTTCCCGTAAAGCAGGGATGTTCCCTAAATGTTTTCATAACTATAAAGGGCTATCAAGAAAACCAAGCAAGCCCAGATTTAGCTCATTCAACTTCTATTTCCTGTGCTACAATCATTTACGGTAAAGAATTGTGTAGTTTATTACTACCACATCAAATAATAATTTTTATGTTTCTGGAACTCCTTATGTTGTAGTCCTCCAGAAGTTGGATCCTTTTTATACTCTTTCCATCAGGTCTTAAAACTCTTCAGCCTAGAAAGATGAGGCTGAAAGGAAAATCTGTAGTTCAATTCTAATTATCATCCTCTACACTGATTACTTCCAATTCAATCTTCTAAAGATGTAGCAAAACAAGAGCCTTAGGCAATGTTTTGTAAATGAAAGTATCACTACTTGCTGAAAAGAAGAAAATTTTTGCCCTTCCTGGTATCCTTCCTACCACTTCTGGCCAATTTAATGATCTCTAGATCAAGATCATCCACTAAAGATCTTATGAGAAACTCGAGTTCAGCGTCAAATCCATCATCATCAATTACTTAAATGTAATCGATAATTTTTTCCCAACAATATGCAAATCCTTTTTAGTAAACTGCTTATGGCTTCTTTAAGCTACTTTCTTTACCTCTTCAAAAATTAATGTCTAGATTATAAAATATATTTTCATGGAGAAGATCAGACAATACAGAAAAGTGAAAAAAATAAGATCATCAACTAAAGACAAGCTCTGTTAGCATTTTGATTTATAGTCTGCCAGTTTAGGAGTCTATACGTGTAAAGGTTTCTTATCTAAAATGAGGTTTATTTTATAATATTCTTTAAATTTAATATATTGCATGCCTTAAGTTTTATGGTTATTCGGGATTTTGAAGGAGAGAGAAAATATCAAAAGCAAAAGAAAAACTGACTCCAAACTCAGATGAGGCCATTTCTTTTTTCTTCCCTTTGTCCAACAAATACTGCTGTTTAATCAGCTGTGAAAATAGAATCAAGTGTGTGACATCTGGTGATTTTTGTTAATGCAGTCTGGTGCTGCCTGTGTGACATTTTGTCACCTGTCCATGGTCTGCTATTTTTAAATTGTTCTTGTCAGCTAGCTATCTTTTAAGTATAGTGTAAAATACAAGGTTTCGAAAACTGGAAGGCATACTTGGTTTTACTGAGTTAAATGATGCTGTGGAAATCTGAGACTGTGTCCCACTTTCCCCACTGCAGAAGGCCTGATAAATGGGGGTGGGAGAGGAAGGGAGCAAGGTTGGAGAATACAGTTATTCAGACTATAAAAATCACAGTCTCGTAAGCTCAATTCATATTCATATTTAAGATGCTAGTTATATAAAACTGTCTCTACTGTTATTTAAAGTTTCAGAGTCAAACTAAACCTATACTTCTATAAGCCCGAAGTAAAAACTGGAATTTCTGTTAATTAGTAATTGATTATGAAAGTCACCTCTTCACTTCTGCAATACCGTTATAAGATAGGGAACAACTGCTGTATCTTTCTCTAATCATTCCCGTATGTTCTAAAAAGTCAAGTCCTTTGGAGACCTTTATGTAACAGAATGTAAGTGCTGTGTTCTAGAAAACATTATAAGACAATGTACATTCTACTGCATTCTATTTCCTACCAATTTTCCCAATAAAGTTGAAGAGACAGTGTCTCAGAAAAAGTATCTATAAGATAAAATAATGCATTAGGTAAGAATACAATAAAATGGTGCTTTAAATTCCTTTTAAGGGAAAAAATTATAAAAGTATGGTACTGTAACATTTAAAATGTTTCAAAGAACCACAAAGCAAAAGAAATGAGGTTCAACCTGAGGTCAAATCCTAGTTTCTTTGCATACCAGTAGTGAATAATTTTTGGTATGTTGTCAATTCCTTTGGGCCTACATTTCCTCATTTCAGGCTGTACTCTGGAACAATTAAAGCCAGAAATTTCCAGAGGTATACCCAGGATTAAGTACCCTTAATCTTTTTCTTACTCTTAGGTGACTATAGCGCTATACTAAAAGGATCACTGGACAAATTAATGGGAGTTACCAACTTAAAAAAAAAATCACTCAACTTCTATGTATCGTCTTCCCTTTTGTGTAGAACAGAAACTATCACTTCTTGCTAACTTAGAGCCTGTGCCCTAACAGTTTCTGCAATCAGCCAACTTTTATACAAGACGGACTGATATGGGCCAAAAGGAGGCAGTACAAAAACAGAACCGGAGCAGTAATTCAAGTAAGTAAAGAGACCGTATACCTTTCTGAATCAACTCAATGTAATGAAGGTGCACTTTTTCTAAAACAAGGTGACCTCAACATTTCGGAAATGGAGCCAGTTTTCTGTAAGGCTGTGTAATGCCAAATGTTTCATCAGGCACTACCCCCAAACAGCCAGCCAAGCTTACTCCTCCGTCACAACATGCAGACTAAGTGGGATGAGAGGAAAGTGATTGCTTCCTGTTTTCTTGCCACGGTGTCTGCTTGTACTACTCTAGCCAGGCTGAGGTGACTTCATAATGTCACCTGCCCTGCCCAGTGCACGGCTGTTGGTTTTGCCCTATTATTCTTCTTCTCTCACATCACTTAGTCCTCTTTGAATGAAAATCCCAAGAGAGGGTATGAATAATCAAACCTAACGTCCCTGAGTTTTCAGAGGGGTTCCCCCAGTGGCTAGGTAAAGCCTCATCATTAGGAGCAACTCAGGAGAGTACCTCTAATCATAACTCTCTTGATGCCAGAAATCCTCCTAATTCTCATAGTCAGGAGAAGAGTTAGCATTCCCTATGTCCACTAGAAAAGAGGACAGAGGACAACTCTTCCTGCTAAGGCCTCACTCTTCCTTTTCCTCCTCAATTTAAGAGAAAAGTTGAATAAAAGGATTTCTTATTGAAAACATTTATACAATGAAATATCACTGTGAACTTATTTTCATCATGTTTATGTACATCATGAAGTACTTCCATTTTGCAGGAATGTGATATCCTACTTAATTATATTTTTTTACACTACTCAGATAAAAAATTTTGGAGAGCCAATAAAACTTAGGAGGATTGTTTTTCTTTCTCATTTAGGTAGTTTTTTATAATGACAGAATGCTTATCCTTCAGTAATTACTACTTGTATCTATGGCAAAGACACAATTTTGACAGCTTGCATTTGAAAGCCTTTAACATTTAGCTGCAGCCTAGCTAGAAGGAGTAAATTCTGTAGGGATAAAAAGGTTTACTTTATTACCTAGGTCAGGCAGAGGCACACCACCACCACTGCTGAGGCCTTTATCTCTCCTTCACTTTATGAACGAGGTGCTTTATTTTAATGATGAAGACACTAAGGCTTTGAAGAGGCTAACGAATCTAGATCAATAGCCAACTAAAGGGAGAACCAGAATTCAAACCCAGGTTTGAGCGGCTGCAAAATCAGAAAGGCTGAGTTGAAATACCTTATACCCTACAGAGAGAATATAAAATGTTTGGAAAAATGTTAATAAAAATAATAACCTTTGTTATCTCTAGGTAGTAAGGTTCAGGTGTTTTTTCACTTTTCTTTTGTCTTTTTACATACCATTAGAATTTCTTACAATGAGCGAGAATGTATTTTTTTCTAAAGAAAACCGAAATTCAGAGCAAAACACCAAAACAAATAAGCGCACAAAAAACCAATGACTCTCTAACTTGAATTTAAAGACTCTCAAAATAGTCTTCAACTAAAAGAGGATATTAACGGCAGGAGGAAGCAAAGGATAGATAAGGAGCAGTGTTTTTGGACAGACTCATACAGAAGCCACATGATAGGTACCCTAGCCTATCACCTTTCTCTTAAAGCTCAATTCATCTAGATATTTCCATCTTTTGACCCAGAGACCCTCTCTATAAATTTACCTTAAAAAAAAAAGCTACATGCAAGAACTCGTCCATGGCAGCATTATCTATAATGGAGAAAAAGCTAGAAACAACCTAAGAGTCCAAAGTTAAGGTCTATTAATAAATTATGAAGACCAGATAAAAAGAGTGTTTATTATGCAGGGGAAAAAGTGTTTACTATGCACCATCACAATGTTTCTTTTACTTTTAAATTATCTTTTAGTCATTACACTGTGCTCCATTTTTAAAGTAAAAAATTACTGAAAATCTTTCCCTTAAAATGCTGGCATCATAATTATGTTTTTAGAAATAATAAGGATCAAACATATGGTGCTATAACCAAATGTAAAAGTCTCCCAGTTGGAAAACGGAAGCAGGCGGTTCAAACACCCTAACTAGGGGACAATAACATGGTGATGTAACTGACCACGGGAAGTAGATCATTCATAGGAAATCACTGTGAGTGGTATGAATTGTGAAGTTGTAAGCATATTGAGACTGTAAAAATGCACATATTAAATGCCTTCCAACTTCTTAGGTCATATCGTATCTTAAAGTACAATTCAAAAGCCTTTTACAGATGAAACCTCATATTTGCAAGTGTATTGGAGAAATTTACGCAGAGGTAGCTGGACAGATAAGAAAAAAACGGCCCCAGGGTTGGGGCCGGGGGGAGGGAGATTTAAGAGAGAGGGGATATATATATATATATGTATAGTTATGACTGATTCACAATGATGTATGGCAGAAACCAACATAACATTGTAAAGCAATTACTCTCCAATTAAAATTTTTTTAAAAAAGGGGGGGAGCCACCACAAGTGGAATAAGACATTTACCCTGTCCCACAGTAAGGTACTGTAGCAGCGCTACTCTCAACAGAGCACAACTCCTGCTTAATCAATATTCACAAAAACTCTAGAAAATTATTTTATAGACCATAATCTAACATCCTTTCATAATCTTTTATTGCTAGAAGAACACAGACCAAGAGAAGACAGACATGCATAAAGAACAAGGGCTGACTTCTTTAGAATAATAGGATGGGCTTACAGCTGTTCCTGGAAGAGAAGGACGACAGATGTAGCCTCAGAAGATACTAAAAACACAAAACAGTCTGCGAATATTACGTGTGTGTGTGTTTTTTTTAACACCATTCTCACTTCTCAGTGAAATTACCATGTACCTAATCTTTGCTGAAGAAAGATGTGGTAACAGTGACTAAATATAACAATGACAAAATGAGAGGCAGTTTTTTTCCTACTTCTAAAGGCCTTAAAATATAGCTTTTGTCAAAATCTTTTATTTTCTTCACAGCCTGTTAACTACTTTCTTTTCACTAGAAATTGAGGAAAGCAGCAGAAAATCATGAGTGTGACAAGAAAATGATGAAATAGATTTTTGGTGTGGTGTGAGGAAATGACTATCACGTTCCCAGTCAGTCATTTCCTATATAAGAGCCCGCAGAGAACCAGAGGGGATCAGATTCCTCACAACTCTAGAGGACATAAGGGTTCATACAAGATGAGTGTCCCTGTGGCTAACTCTTCCAGTTTTCAGATAGGTAGACTCTCAACCCAAGTACAATAGCTATCTCCACAGAAAAACTATTCTACTATATTTTTTAAATATCGTAATGCCCCCAAGAATTCCTATAATCCATAACAAGAACTAGCTGTAATCATGAATGTAATATCACCCCCTCTCCTGAATTTAAGTGGGCTCTAAAAATAGGAAATCCTAATATTGCTGACCTTGGGACTTTATGCCTTACATTTAACTCAAAACATTTTCCCTGAGTTCCCTGAAACTCATTGGTGGGCCACTGGGAGGGTAGCCTTAGAGAATGCAAAGTGTCACTACCTGCTCTTAAAGTGTGTGTAGTGATACTTCCTACCCTAGGAAAGTGATTTTATTTTAATAAAACCCCTTTCTACAAAGTTTTCTGAAGGAGCCTTTAGAGATTAAATCTCATACTTCCTTGTAGTAGACTTGGATTTAAATGAATTAATCCAGGTTCGGCCAAGGATTTCAAATACACAAAGCCCAGAAAACTTGGCTCGGGTCTCATGCTATAAACCACGACCTCAGCTACCCAACACATGCTTCTGCCAGACATTATGATTAAAGCAGTCAACCATGATTATGGTAGGTAGCTGAACCCAGGTTTAAAAAAAAAATCAACTTTAAATACATTCCACAATGCTTTACAGAAGCAAACAAACAAAAACAAAAAAGAAAAACAAAACACAATTAATAAAAAGCTGATTTTTGTTTAAAACACCAAGCAAGGAATGGACATATGAATATTCCTAACCTGCAAAATGATTCCTCCACATTATATCAGCGAAACTCATTGGTGGGCCACTGGGAGGGTAGTGTTTACCTTTCAGAGGCTCATGATCTGTCCTTATCATATCCATTAAGGAGTTCTCCAACGAGTGCAAGTTAAAAGTGTCATAGGGCCTACTCCGGTCCTAAAAATGAAAACAAAATAATACATAAAATTACTTCAGAAAATTAATAACCATATCATTTGCTTCTTTCCATGGATTAATGACATGAATCAAAACTCAAGGCAGTTTTAATAACACAGTCATTCTTTTCATTAAGAATAATGACTTGACAACATGAAGTTTAATATGTTTTCATAATTAAATTGTACCCTTTTCCCTAATAATTCTTTAATGTATATGCCCCACTACTTCAGACCAATTTTCTCTCAAATGAACTAAAAAAAAAAATTTCAAAAAAGAGTCAAGTGAGTTGACTTTGCCTTCAACCCTTCACCCTTTGCCTCTACTATCAAATGAATGTTCTAGTCAAATGAATAGAGATTTTTTTTCCCTAGAGAAAGACACTAAGAGCTCAGTCTACAAATGGAAACATTTCCCTGAAAAATCAAAAGGAGGCTATAGTTTCAATGTAATTAATTGTATTGGGCATCTTTAATAATTATTACTAAGATCCATACATTAGATATACTGTATAAAAATTAAAATGTGTCCAAAATACTAAAACTACCTTTTGAAAAACACTACATGAAAAAACCTTTAACCCAAGGTTATATGTTTTCATGATGTTAGATTCAACATTTTGAAACCAGAGAGCTAACACAAAGTGAAGAAAAAAACTGTTCTACTGTGTTTCATTTAAGCCCATGGGAAACCATCACCTACAAATTATTTTTAGTAGTATGAGCCTAAAAGGAAGTGTGGTTCATGGCCTAACTTAATACTATAGAACAGATTTAGTTTACTTTTGTTAAAAGAAAAGCAATACAGTCATAAACCTCAACAACCACACCAAATCAAACTACAGCAATGAGAGATTATTTTCAGGGTCCTGAAGAGTTTATCCAGCTTTGCAAATGATCACTTACCCTCCCCTTTGAGCAACAGAATAACAAAATGACTGCCTAGAGGAGCAAAAAGGGATACACTAGGTAAAAACCTCAGCTACAGTCATCATTTTCCAGCTTAAGTCTTAAAATCTTGGGAAGCTGTTTCCTTCTGGTTTCTGGAAAGTATTACCTATCCATGGAGGCAGAAAGGAAGGTGGCATTTCCTCAGCACTGAGCGTAAAGTGGGAACCCAGAGGGTTACTGAATGAATGAATGCAATAAGTTTGGCTGCAGGACCCAAGAAGAGCCCTAAACTGAGAACCAGAAGCAAAAGTGCTAGAACAACCACAATCAACAAGGGGCTTCTGGACATCATTATCTACCTCTCCAGTCCGTGCCTGAAATTTCTCCCTTTATACAAATGAGAGGATTGAACTAGATTATTTATAATACTGCTTCCAATCCAACACTTGTTTTTAACTCACACATTAAGAAGGGCACAGATGCCTTTTTAAATTCACACATGAGGTAGAGGGCACAGATATTTTCAGACGCTACAGAGAGAAATTTCATTCTTACAAACCTTTAATGCCCAAGCTAAGGGCCAGGCCCTGGTGATTCAGAGACGAACATTAGAACCTAGTCCGTTTGCAAGTAATTAGCAGAGGGAGACATAACCAGTTAAAATGAGAGTATGACAGGTGTTTTAACAAAGGAATATAAACAGTACAATGAAAACTAAGTCACATCTATGTCTTAAAGAACATACAGGGGCTTCCCTAGCAGTCCAGTGGTTAAGATTCTGTGCTTACAATGCAGGAGAAATGGGTTCGATCCCTGGCCGGGAAACTAAGATCCCCCATGCCATGTGGTGCAGTCAAGAAAAAAAAAAAGACAGACATATATGTGTGTGTGTATAGTTCTTTTTCAAATCACATTCTATAAAGTTGTGTCTTAAATCTGGACCTGTCATTTAACCAGCAATTAGCCTTGTCTTCATTTATTCTTGATGTCTTCAGTATTCTCACTGGCAAAATGGGATCTTACCTGGGAAGATTAGGGACGTGAGTCTGAGTGATCTCCGGGAGTTGGTGTTGGACAGGGAGGCCTGGCGTGCTGAGATTCAGAGGGTCACAAAGAGGTGGACACGACTGAACTGAACTGAAGTGTTCATTTTACTCACATTGTACTTGTCAAAGAGCTAGCATGCATCATCTCTTTGCTTTTTAACAAGTTTATCTACTTATTCATTTTTGGCTGTGCTAGGTCTTTGCTGCTGCGTGGGCTCTTCTCTAGTTGCAAAGCATGGGCTTATTGTAGTGGCTTCTCTTGAGAAGGATGGACTCTAGGCCACTCGGGCTTCCACAGCTGTGGCCTGTGAGCTCAGGAGTTGCAGCTCCCAGGCTCCAGAGTACAGGCTCAACAGCCGTGGTGTACGGGCTTGGTTTCTCCACTGAGAGATAGATCTTAGTGGAGATCTTCCCAAATTAGGGGTCGCACCCGTGTCTTCTGCACTGGCAAGCTGATTCTTTACCACTGAGCCACCCGGGAGTCCAACATTTCTTTCTTTGGGTTGCTCTCCCAACCTTTTCTGCCTACACTCCGTTTTTTTCCTTTTTAACACTCAGCAGTTAGTTGTGCACTAATGGATAAGAAAGAGACATGAAATACTCCATTTTGGTCCCTATATAATTTAAGAAGGTCCCTTCTTTCGCCTTTAGAATCTTGCCGCTGATTACTTGTTTTGCTTTGAGTTCAAGTTATCAGTGGAAACTCCAATTATTTATGGAGTAAAGCTTAATTTTCAGAAATGCAAGCTTATCTGTACCCAAAATAAGTATCATATTCTTTGCCCAAAGCAGGAAGTAAAAAAGTATGCTGAGGAGTAGTGAAAAGGACCGACTATTTCTGGCACTGACAATCCCAGATTGTGTCTAAGAGCCTTCTATTATATGTATCCACACTTCTAACTAGAACCCTGCAGATGTGGCACTACTTCCAAAAAGGCTGATGAGGTGAAGGAACTATTTTTAAAAAATAGCTAACGAAGGCATTTTAGACTCTTTCCAGCTAGGACAGTGTACTTTTTTTTTTTTTTTCATTTAATTCTTCATATGATCCTTCAAGGTAGATAACATATTCATTTTACACAAGGAAGGTAAGGTTCAGAGAAGATTCAATCCTGGATTTGACCTCCAAACCAATACTTAAGAAGTATAAAAATAGATTCAAAGAAGTTGATCTAAGCTATATGGGATGGTAAACAAAAGTTCTACGGAAGCATAGCATGGCATCTAATTACCAATGAAATGACCTTCTTGGCAAGGTGGCAGTGAGTTTCTGTCAGAGGACTATCAGATATTAGATGACTGCCTATCAGGAAAGCTGCAGCAGAAATTTGGAGAAGGATTCACGTATCTGAAATTGTTCCCAACCTGTCAGATTGTTAAAATCACATGTAGAATGGTGAAAATGCAGGTTCCTGGGCTCTGGCTAAAAGCAACTTATTATAATTTAAAAAGAAATGAATGGGATTTTGCTGGTGGGTACAGTGGATCAGAATCTGCCTGCCAATGCAGGGGACACGGGTTTGATCCCTGGTCTGGGAATATTCCACGTGCCACAGAGCAACTAAGCCCATGTGCTGCAACTACTGACCCTGTACTCCAGAGACTGTGAGCCATAACTACCGAGTTCAGTGAACAACTACTGAAGCCTGTGTGCCTAGAATCTGAGCTCCACAAGAAAAGCCACTGCAGTGAGAAGCCCAGGCACCACAACAAAGAATAGCCCCCACTCTCGCCACAACTAGAGACAGCCTGTGCACAGTAACGAAGAGCAATAAAAAATAAACAATTAAAAAAAAAAGAAATTAATGTCCTGGTGATTCTTATGACTGGCTGGATGATTCTTCAAGTCTTTATACCCATGAATCTGATCACTAAAATGGGACAGTAGAGTGAGGGGAGAGACTAGACAGCAGCAAGAAACAAACAAGCTGGGTCACTTTGACAAGGGTCAGCTTTGTAGTCTCCTAATTGATTGTGGGTGAGAGAAGCAGTTGGTGGCCTAGTTTTTAGAAGAACAGACTTTGAAATCAGACATCTGATTTTCAAATTCTGGCTCTGCCACTTGCTGGCATGTCATTCTGAACAAGTCTAAGCCTTGATCATCTACATTTATAAAATGGCAGTGAAAAGAATTCTCTTTTTATGGCTGTTTTCAGTACTAGATGGCAAAGTACAACGAGGCATCTGTACCTTGTTGAACTAATACTGAAATCTGTACTAATATTGGAATATTAGTGCTCAACAGATGAAACAAGTGAAATGCACAGTGGAATTTGCATCGGCTTCTTAATTGAACAAATGTCAATAAGTGCTGAGAGACTTACTTTCTCTCTAAAATTAATTCTATCTATGCCTCATCAATTTAGATTTACATACGATCCACCCTTCTTAGTTTTGTAAGTAGTAAACATTGCTGAATTAACTGATTAACCAGGAACAAAAAAGATAAAAAAACTAAAAAATCTGAATTGAAATTCATCCGAAATTATGCACACAGAAAATCAGACCACAATTTATCATTTAACAACAGAGGTGACAAATGGCAAATAATCACATAAAGTCTTTTTTTCCCATTAGTTCTGTTTCCAGGTATAGGGAGTAACAAACAGGGAAAACACCTTTTAAAGCTTGTGTTTAACAAGCAAACATATCAGGATGTACTCGTACATGTATAAATAATGTTTCCCATTACTGACTCTTTTCTCCAGAGATAAGGCAGGACAGATGTTATCAGTTGGATGTACACAGAGGCAGCCCACCCTCACTCTACAGTTCATTAGGCCTGCTTTCCTTTTTCCCCTAGCTTCACTTAATGTTAATACACTTACCAAGTACTTAATATGTGCCTGACACTGTTCTAAAAATGCTAAATGTATTCCCTCACAACTCTGTGAGGTAGGTAGCTTTTACCCCATTTTATAAATTAAGCAATTAAATCTTGGAGACAAAAGTAGCTGGCTCAAGGTTACAAGGCAGAACCAGGACTCCTTGTACTGCTTCCCTGACTTCCTCCTACTCCTTCCACCTTAAATCTTTTTCACAAACACCCACCTCAACCTAATCCTGACACAATCACAGAGAGGACTCTTTGATCCCACTCTCCCACACAGGCAACCTAACCTTCACTTACCCTTGGTCAATGACCCTGGTTCTACTGACAACTAGTTAAATTCAAGAGGAAGTTTGATCTACCCTCCAGGACAACCTCAGGTAAGCCTCTACCAGCCCTATTTCATTTACTTGCCTTTTTCTTGGGAGAGAAATCCAGGACCCTTTCCAAACCTTTCTGGCTTATCCCCAGACATTTCCTCTCCTAGAGATACAAAGTCAAAGCTGCAAGGGGCAAGAGAGCATTTGGGGGAAAAAAAAAAAAAAGAGCAGCTCTGGAACCACATGATAAAATTAATCATGGTTATATAACTATTCAAAGTCACAAAGCTGGACAGAAATCAGGATGTGAACCCAGATATGTGACTTTCAAGTTCACACCAGTAATGCTCCAATGCTCTACACTGATCAGTTGCCATGAGTCCCGTGAACAACAGGAGCTTGGCTGGGAGCAATGGGGCAGAGACAAGATCAAAAATCAAAAGGAGGACAGGTGTCCGAAAGGGCTAGCAAAGGATAAATAGGGTTGTGAAATGATATCAAAGAAAGAGGAGGAATTCCTGAAGGAGGTGTTTTTATTTATCATAGGGCTCCAACATACGTAGGATAAAATATTTCAAGGTTAAGGGCATTCAACCCATAAGCAAGAACCCACAAAACTAGTCATTTCTGAATTTCTACCATACTGCTTTTATTATCTGATCAGTTTACATTATTTGAAACTATCTCAATTCCCTGTTCTATACTATAAACATTGTTTAAGGGTAATGAATATGCTTTACCTGTTCTTAAGTGGATATTTAATTACATAATTAAAAATATGAATATATTCTTCTCAAACACACACACATACACAATATATTACAGAAAAAGCAAAAACTGCCAATCCTCCTGCCTTTTTTAAACTCTCTAAGACCACTACATACATCTGGCATATATTCTTTCAGATTTTTTAAAATACACATACATACATACGTAGAAAACATATATTATTTTGCTATGTTTTGTTAAATGTGAAAATATGCATGCTATCTTGCTATTTGCTTTCTTTGATCAATACTGTGCTTCTGAGATGTTGTTTAGTCACTCAGTCATGTCTGACTCTTTGCGATCCCACGGACTCCAGCACACCAGGCTTCCCTGTCCTTCACCATCTCCCAGAGCTTGCTCAAACTCATGTCCATTGAGTTGGTGATGCCATCCAACTATCTCATTCTCTGTCATCCCCTTCTCCTCCTGCCTTCAATCTATCCCAGCATCAGGGTCTTTTCCAAGGAGTCAGTTCTTCACACCAGGTGGCCAAAGTATTGGAGCTTCAGCATCAGTCCTTCCAATGAATATTCAGGACTGATTTCCTTTAGGATGGACTGGTTGGATCTCCCTGCAGTCCAAGAGACTTTCAAGAGTCTTCTCTAGCACCACAGTTCAAAAGCATCCATTCTTTTGCTTTCAACCTTCTTTATGGTCCAACTCTCACATCCATACATGACTACTGGGAAAACCACAGCTTTGACTAGACGGATCTTGGCTACTTTGGCACAATGGTATCCTGACCCCTGGTTTCTATGAAGGACACCACTACTAATGAAACATAAGGATCTATGGAATCTGACAGCCCTGAGTAAAAATCCAAGAGGCAATACAAGCTAAAGATCAGCATGTAGTAATCTCAAGCATAGAATATGCTTAAGAGTACCAGAAAGAACAAATAGAACATTTCATAACAAATATTAGATAGGGATAGGAAACAATTAGATGAGTAGTAATATAAAATTTCTATTTATCACAAAGTAGAAGTCTAGGAATTTATAGTTTTAAACCAATACTGCTGTTGTATGTCAGAACATATCAAAAGCATGAGGTCCCTATATCAAACTGAACTTTACTATAGTACCAAGCTGCTTGATAAACATTTGTCCAAAGATTAAAACCGTTCTCACATAAAGGAAAATCAATGTCACTAATCTATGGGGAAGAGAAAAAAAAAACTTTTCAAATGTAGATTTTCATCTCATCTTCAGTAGGTATCAAGTCCTTCAGTCAATTTTAACCATCCCAAATGAGATTATCATATTTGTAGTCCTCTTGAAAACATGATTGTAGACTCTCCCCCAGTTACTCAATAGCAAGCAGATGCACCTTTTATCCAACCTGCTGCTGCTACTGCTGCTAAGTCGCTTCACTCGTGTCCAACTCTGCGCAACCCCATAGATGGCAGCCCACCAGGCTCCACTGTCCCTGGGATTCTCCAGGCAAGAACACTGGAGCCGGTTGCCATTTCCTTCTCCAATGCATGAAAGTGAAAAGTAAAAGTGAAGTCGCTCGGTTGTGTCTGACCCTCAGCGACCACATGGACTGCAGCCTACCAGGCTCCTCTGTCTATGGGATTTTCCAGGCAAGAGCACTGGAGTGGGGTGCCATTGCCTTCTCCATTTATCCAACCTGAAGTCCTTACAAAGTTGAGATCTCTCTCACTTTCCTATCTTCAGAGAAAAATAACTGATCCCAGCACCTGCTATGAATTTTAATATTCTTTAACATTACTGTCAAATCAATTCTCCATGCAAGAAATTCTCAAGAACCTGCAACACAGCCGTACATAAAGAAATCAAAGCTTTCTCATTCTTTTCTTCATAAGGATGACTAATTCCAACCACTCAAACTTTTCATCAGATCATATTTTTTCCTTACTGTATAACAGCAAAAGGATAGTTTGACCTGCTCTGAGAGATGCTCAAAGATGAGATAAGCATGACAACTTGCAGGACAACCCAGGAGTTTCACCTCATCTCGTCCTATTCCCTGCCACCCCAATCTTCCTGCACAGCTCTCCTCACTGGTTTGCCGTAAGATGTGGTAAGAGGCCCAGTTTATCAGACACAGGGAAACATGGCTCTTAGAATGTTATTCACCATAAATGACATTCACTTTGAGGCCAGATCTAGCTGGGTAAATACTGACAGGGTCAACTGGACAAAAAGTACAAAAGCCTATTGCTACCACTTCTGACTGTGGTAAACAGCTCAGAGCTAAGTACATAAGCACTTTTAAAAGGAGTGATTATACAGTTTAGCAGTGTGCTAGGTAAAAGGCAGAAAGTCAGACCTAAAAAGGACACAGAGAGGGAAAGCAGTAATTAGAGAGGTCAGAAGAGCAGGGTCCAAGGAACTCCGAAAATTAAAGCTCCCCTTTTCCCGGTTATTGCGCATATGTGACTAGCTGGTGTTGGACCAAAACTGTTAGGTAGCAGAATATTATCCCAAGTAGCTGATTATTAGACATGACAATGTAAGGGGAGACCTTCACAACCAAACCTATCTTAGAATATTATGCAAAGGTACATATACTCTCTATATTGTTTTCTTGTTACTGACCATAAATGTCAGAATCCATCCACAAAACTGGCCATTTCCAGGTAATGTTGGATTCTACTGGTGTTTCCAACCCCAACATCTTAACTCCAGAAAATCAGCACTAATGCCTGTTATCCTCAATAAACTATAACTTCCATGGGAGCAGAGATAAACCTTATTTCTCCATATTTTCACCACCCAGTAGAGGGCCTGGCATATAACAGGCATTCGGTAAATGATTGCTTTACATTTAAATCATCCTCCCGATGGCTTCATACTGCAAGATTTTCATTTAAAACAAAGAACTACATACCTATTAGAGAGGCTAAAACCCAAACAAACAAAACATCCTGACAATTCCAAATGCTGACTAGGACATGGAACAACTCTCATAAATTGCTGGTGGGAATGCAAAATGGTACTGCCACTTTGGAAAAACAATTTGGGAACAAAAACACATGTCCATACAAAAATCTGTACATAAATGCTCACAAAACTTTATAAAACAACTTTACTTACAATTTCCAAATACTAGAAACTATGCAAATACCCACCAAGTAGAACATTATTCAGCAACAAAAAAAATGAAATACTGATGTTCTCTAACATGGGCGAACCTTAAAAATACTATGATGAGTGAAAGAAGCCAGTCACTAAGAATCACATGTTGTATAATTCCAATTATAGAAGACATCCAAAACAGGCAAATTATCCAAAGACAGAAAAGCAGACTGGGTATAGCCTCGGGCTAGGAGAGTCAAGAGGGAAGTGGGGAGAGACTGCTCATAGGTACAGGTTTCTTTCGGCCATGACACAAATGTTCTAAAATTAGATAGTAAAGACTGACATATAATTTAGTAAATATACTCAAAGGGTGAATGAATTTCTTGGTTTACGAATTATATCTCAATAAAACTATTATTTAAAAAAAGAAAAAAGCTTTCCTAAGATTTGAAGAGGAATTACGATACTGCCTGAAAATCACCTAGTTTAGTCACAGCACAGAAGTCCTAACAACTTTTTGAGCTATGACTGAAAAAGGCAAAGTATGTTCCATTCAGGAGCCACTGAAGGATCCAGGTAATTAAATCGAAATCACACAGTAGTGAAATTCAAAAGGCAACCCTGCTGCCGGTCATTGTCACAGTATGTATCATTTCTACTTTGTTTTTTGGTTGTACTTCATGGCATGTGGGATCTTAGTTCCCTGACAAGGGATCAAATCAAAACCCATGCCCACTGCAGTGGAAACATGGAGTCTCAACCACTGGACTCCCTTCATTTCTGTTTATAAAGATGTCTTTAATGTTCCTCCGGAAACCCTCAAGCACAGCACCTTTTCATGTCTCCTATTGTTTCTGACCAATTTTTTTCTTTTTTAATCCCAGAGATTGCAGTCTTATAATGATAGCACTGTGACTTTCAGAGACCCAGCTTATCCCATGTACAACCTTTTAAGAATAATATGCTCCAGCATCTACCTAAACGCACTCCTAGGCCATAAAATATATCTACGTTCATAAACACCAAAACAATGCTCTGCTGCTGTCCACTTGTTTGGCTCCAACGGTTAGGTGAAGTGACAGCAGAATTCGCAGATTCACCAGAATCTGACAGGGGCCACGACGTGAATGCTTCTGCTCTGGCCCCTTGTTATCCTTTGATCCCTGTATTTAAAAACTGGTCAGCAAAATACAGCTGCTTTAATGCAAATAGTCCTACGGCAATGAAAACAATAAAGCAACAACTGCCACTTTGGGCTAGCACATGTTTAGGGTCCTTCTCCCCTTCAGAAACCAATAGATGATGCCGCGCCCAGCGTCCACGTAGATTAAGAGCTACAGACTCTAGCTTTTTGCTGTCACTCCCCGGACACCATTGGAGATGTCACCAATGTGCTGTGTGTTTATTTTTAAGCAGGGAACCTAGTGAGTACCAAGAAAATTCACCCCACGTTGATGGACTGGAACCAGAGGAAGAGAAGAGTATTATGTTTTTTGTTTCCAAACACCTCTCTTCTAATGGAAGGAGGGAAAACAAACTCCCCAAAACCCTGCTTCTCCAGTTTACTGTACAGTCTCATCCAAGTCCAGATGAGACTGATAATAAAAACAGATTCAGTTCAGTTCAATTGTTCAGTCGTGTGGGACTCTTTGCGACCCCATGAATCACAGCACGCCAGGCCTCCTTGTCCATCACCATCTCCTGGGGTTCACTCAAACTCACATCCATCGAGTCGGTGATGCCATCCAGCCATCTCATCCTCTGTTGTCCCCTTCTCTTCCTGCCCCTAATCCCTCCCAGCATCAGAGTCTTTTCCAATGAGTCAATTCTTTGCATGAGGTGGCCAAAGTACTGGAGTTTCAGCTTTAGCATCAGTCCTTCCAAAGAACAACCAGGACTGATCTCCTTCAGAATGGACTGGTTGGATCTCCTTGCAGTCCAAGGGACTCTCAAGAGTCTTCTCCAACACCACAGTTCAAAAGCATCAATTCTTCGGCACTCAGCCTTCTTCACAGTCCAACTCTCACATCCATGCATGACCACTGGAAAAACCCCTTGACTAGACAGACCTTAGTCGGCAAAGTAATGTCTCTGCTGTTCAATATGCTATCTAGGTTAGTCATAACTTTTCTTCCAAGGAGTAAGCATCTTTTAATTTCATGGCTGCAGTCACCATCTGCAGTGATTTTGGAGCCCCCAAAAATAAAGTCTGACACTGTTTCCACTGTTTCCCCATCTATTTCCCATGAAGTGATGGGACCGGATGCCACGATCTTTGTTTTGTGAATGTTGAGCTTTAAGCCAACTTTTTCACTCTCCTCTTTCACTTTCATCAAGAGGCTTTTTAGTTCTTCTTCACTTTCTGTCATAAGGGTGATGTCATCTGCATATCTGAGGTTATTGATATTTCTCCCAGCAATCTTGATTCCAGCTTGTGTTTCTTCCAGTCCAGCGTTTCTCATGATGTACTCTGCATTTAAGTTAAATAAGCAGGGTGACAATATACAGCCTTGACGTACTCTTTTTCCTATTTGGAACCAGTCTGTTGTTCCATGTCCAGTTCTAACTGTTGCTTCCTGACCTGCATATAGATTTCTTAAGAGGCAGGTCGGGTGGTCTGGTATTCCCATCCCTTTCAGAATTTTCCACAGTTTGTTGTCATCCACACAGTCAAAGGCTTTGGCATAGTCAATAAAGCAGAAATAGATGTTTTTCTGGAACTCTCTTGCTTTTTCCATGATCCAGTGCATGTTGGCGATTTGATCTCTGATTCCTCTGCCTTTTCTAAAACCAGCTTGAACATCTGGAAGTTCACGGTTCACGTATTGCTGAAGCCTGGCTTGGAGAATTTTGAGCATTACTTTACTAGCGTGTGAGATGAGTGTAATTGTGCGGTAGTTTGAGCATTCTTTGGCATTGCCTTTCTTTGGGATTGGGATGAAAACTGACCTTTTCCAGTCCCATGACCACTGCTGAGTTTTCCAAATTTGCTGGCATATTGAGTGCAGCACTTTCATAGCATCACCTTTCAGGATCTGAAATAGCTCTACTGGAATTCCATCACCTCCACTAGCTTTGTTCATAGTGATGCTTTCTAAGGCCCACTTGACTTCACATCCCAGGATATCTGGCTCTAGGTGAGTGATCACACCATCGTGATTATCTTGGTCATGAAGTTCTTTTTTGTACAGTTCTTCTGTGTATTCTTGCCACCTCTTCTTAATATCTTCTGCTTCTGTTAGGTCCAGACCATTTCTGTCCTTTATCGAGCCCATCTTTGCATGAAATGTTCCCTTGGTATCTCTAATTTTCTTGAAGAGATCTCTAGTCTTTCCCATTCTGTTCTTTTCCTCTATTTCTTTGCATTGATCGCTGAGGAAGGCTTTCTTATCTCTCCTTGCTATTCTTTGGAACTCTGCATTCAGATGCTTATATCTTTCCTTTTCTCCTTTGCTTTTTGCCTCTCTTCTTTTCACAGCTATTTGTAAGGCCTCCCTGGACAACCATTTTGTTTTTTTTGCATTTCTTTTCCATGGGGATGGTCTTGATCCCTGTCTCCTGTACGATGTCACGAACCTCCGTCCATAGTTCATCAGCCACTCTATCTATCAGATCTAGGCCCTTAAATCTATTTCTCACTTCTACTGTATAATCATAAGGGATTTGATTTAGGTCAGATTAAGTAACAACAATATAATAGGATAAGTTTGGTTAAAAGCTCGGTCTTAACCATTTTTAAAAATGCATTCTTTTTGAATTTGAAAAGGGTTACTCCCACTTTATGACCACTGGCTCTGACATAAAACAACGCTGATTTACAAAAATAGCTTCCAATCTATCTCTAGAGAGAGGGAAATGGATGGGTATACTGGTTTTCATTACATCTTGTAGAATTTATTAGGTCACAGCTACCATATAATGGATAATTAATATGTGCCAGACCCTGTGCTCAGTACTTCACTTGGGTTATTTAATCTTTATAATTTTCCTATGAGGTAGATATTATAATCTCTATTTTACAGAGGAAGAAACTAAATCTTAAATTTGGTTCTCAATACAAATCAGGTATCCTTGGAGAAGGCTGACCACACACACAAAATTATTTGTTATGTAAGAATTCCAGGAAGAAAAGAACATCTATAAATCCTCAGCCTAATCTTCCATTTAAATGATATCACATTTAACGCAAACTTGTTAAAGTATCCAAAATGCAAAGCATCTACATTTATTAAAATATTTGTTATTTGGAAGGTTAAAAAAAATTTTGTTCAAAATGAAGCCCATATCATTCTTGTAATGCTACTCTAAGGTACTTTCGAGAATTTCCAAAATATCTACATCACAGAATATTTTTTAGAAGAACAGCTTTAAATGTTAGTGCTAACAAGATTTTGTCAAGTGTGCTGAGGGCTGTTTTTCTTCATTTATTCCACATACATTTATTAAAAACTTTAATATGTCAAGCATTAAAAATGAAGAAGTTAAGTGAGGCACAGCCTGTCCATAAGAAGCCAGCTGTCTCACTTATAGATAATTACCATATAATGAGGTCAGCACAATCACAGAGCTATGTGCTTGGAATTATGGGAGCACAAACGACAGAGACATCAAAAATGTTTCCAGAAAAAGAAGGCCAGAGGCATGGAGACTTGCACAGACACCTGGGTCCAACTTCCTCAAGAAATCTGGAAGGACCCAAACAGATTCTTCAAAGGAAATATATGGTATAGGCTATAAACAGATAAGACTCATTTGTAAATACTATTAACATTAAGGATATACCTTAGGAAACCATTTCTCCAGCACAGTATCAGGTTAATTTGTGTGTGACTGTGCCCAACTTCAGAATAATATTCTACCACAAAAGAGTCCAAGTTTATTTTAAAGACTATATTTTTGTGGCCTTAAATCTTTTCCCTGGTATTCAACTTTGGGAATCTGGAGGAGAGTATTACCTTTATCTGTTAAGTCAGATCTGCAAATATTTATTCACTAGCATCCTAAAGCAACAAGTAATCTGATTTCCTCCTGTTAACTTTTATTTACAGAGTACTTTACATCTCTGAAAGCATTTTCCCACACCTCAGCTCATCTGAACTTCATTAGGGTGTTCTTTTGAGACTTACTTAGCATGCCCAATTCCATTTCAACCTATCCCAGAACGTTGTTGTCTTATTAAACCAGCAACAAGGCTAACAAAAACTCCTGGAATTAAATACTTGCAGAACTGATCAACACTGGCTATGTGCCCAGTACTGTTTTAAGCACTTTACATGTTTCATCTCATTTTTTTCTCATAAGAGAAAGAGTCTATGGAGATAAATACTATTGCTTTATTAGAAACCGAGGCAAAAAGACATTAAACAGAAAGTATCTGAGATAGGACTCAAACCCAGCAAGTCTAAGCTTTAAAACCACGTGCTCTTCTGTGTCTAGGTGGGTAATCGCTACTAGTTAATAATTTTCATTTCTGTTATTATCTAGCCATTATTTTTCTATCATTCCTGGTGTGGAGCAGTATTTGTATGAAAAAGAGTTGTATCTTTTTATATTATTATTTCTTATTCATTAAGCTGAATCTACAGGAACAAAGGAAAGCAAAAAATATGAATAATTCTAAAAGTGTTTTTTTTTTCTGTCTATAATTTTAAATCTTTCCCACATCTATTAGATGACTGAAAAAACCCTAATGTTTTACTTCAACTTGTGTTTCAAACACTACTTTGAGGGAAGTGTTTACTTTTAAGTGAAAAATTTTCACTTAACTTGCTTTTTTTAAAAAGTAATTAAAGTAGGACCTTGTTTTAAGGTGAAGACATTTGGAGAGTTTAAATTGACTCAACTCACGAAAATTAATTTTATTTCCAAAATCTGGTGGGAATTTGACAGCCTCAAAACTGAGATACCAATGTAAAAAAATTTGCATGTGGATATCAATAAATACACAACCACAAATATGTTTGTGTATAAATACATAGATAATATTCCTTCCATGAACTCTGTCACTAGAATATAATATAGCTTCAAACAAGTGGACTGGCTGTTCTGATTATCCTCATTCAACGAGACTATGAGGTATGTACAGTATTCCAAAAGCAAAGACTCAAAAGATGGATTTCAAGGCACAAGTTGAGAAAGGAAAAAAGAAAGAAAAGCCAAGAAAAACTAAAAAGGAAAAAGCAGAAAGAACTCACTATTTGTACAACCATATACAAAAGATAATCAGTCTTGGGAATCCCCTGGGGGTTCAGTGGTTAGGACTCAGCACTTTCAATGCCATGCGTAGGTTCAATCCCTGGTCAAGAAACTAAGATCTCACAAGCGCGCACGCACGCGCACGTGTGTGTGTGTGTGTGTGTGTGTGCGCACGTGTTAGTCGCTCAGTCGTGTTCCACTCTTTGCGACCCCATGGACTGTAGCCCACCAGGCTCCTTTGTCTGTGGGATTCTCCAGGCAAGAATACTGGAGTGGGTGGCAGGGCCAAAAAGAAAGAAAATCAGTCTTTTCATTGGGATGATTGATGGCAGCCAAAATGAGAAAACTCTGCTGCTCTGTAGATAGGCAAAAGTAAAGATTTGTAAATCACAGCACGTTGAAAAGCGCTCACATTTCAACAGAAATGGCAAGCTACTTAACCTCCCTGTGAATCAGTTTCCTCATATGAAAAATGAGGATAACAATAACACCTACCTTACATGGATGCTATGAAGATATCGGCAAAGCACTTAGCAGACTATGCAACCGAATGTAGCACCAAGCAAATGTGAAATAAATAAACAAATGAATATTAATTGTCTCTGTCATCACCTAGGGAAGTGAAGGTGTCATATAGCATGGTATGGCATTTCAGAATGAACCTTAATTCCTTTTTCATGAAGTAATGATGAACTCAGGTAGAAGCAAGGCATGATTTACAGGCTGCAAACTATGGAATTATGAAAGAGGCCAGTGGCAAACAAACTGCACTCAAGTGGAACTGAATACATATACATACATCTCTCTATGCCTGCGTGTGTGCTGCCACTTCAGCAGTGTCCGACTCTTTGCGACCCTGTGGACTGTAGCCCCCCAGGCTCCTCTGTCCTTGGGATCCTCCAGGTAAGAATACTGGAGTGGCTGGCCATGTCCTCCTCCAGGGAACCTTCCGTGACCCAGGGATTGAATCTGAGTCTGTTATGTCTCCTTCTTGACCGCTAGTGTCAGCTGGGAAGCCCCCTCTCTCTATATATATGGCACACGAAAAATCTACAGTAATTATTTTGATATAATAGAAGACAGGGAAACTGTCGGAGCTCAAAAGAAAGGAGGGAAAATATTATGTATACACATCCCACATAGAGTCCTCCCCTCACAACACACACACTCTTTGACTAATACCTAAACTACTGAACAATCTGTAGTCACTTGGAAAAATCGTAGATATGAACAAAACCTCAAGATATACAGTGCTTCCAAAACTACTTTTCATTTGAATAATGCTGTTGATAAGTCATCTATCCTATATGAAAACTATTTCATTCAAAATGTAAACATAAAGGCTCAAAGATAATATCTACAAATATTTTTAGTGACAACAAGAATGCACGTAAAATGTTTTTGTCAACTATAAAGAAAGCACCACATAAAATTAATAGAAACAGTGTCAGTACAATATACGCATTTAGTCATTTCTGGGAAATATTTGTTGCTCAAAATACTCCTAGCTTTAGAAAATCTGATGAAACATTCCACCTGATGGAAACAAAGACGTAGCCTAGTAGACAGTCTGTCAAGCATATTAAAAACCTCTTACATTTTCTTTGTGAATTACATATTGTATCTCTCTATATGTTGTTTTAATGATGGCATGCTAATGGAAACCATAGATTTATGCATAAAAGTCAGAAATAAAATAGAAATCACAAGTTATAAAACTACATAAAATTTATAATTTATCTACTTTAAAAAATTCTAATATGTAATGGAGCTAAATGCAATTTTGTTTTGTATTTTCCACGTCTCCTGTATATGTGTTATCATATTTTCATAATTTAAAAAATAAAAAAGAGAAAGAAAAACAATCAGGTGCCCTGTGGGGGGGAAAGAAACTATACTACGATTTGTAGTACAGATATACTGTGCCAAATCATGACATAAAGCACAAACTAAGACAAAACTGCTTTAAACATCAGTTCACTCAGACCCATTTGTTCTAAGACTTTATATTTGCAATGTCCAATATGGTAGCCTCAACCCACACGAGTCTATAGAGTAACTGAAATGTTGCTAGAACAAATTGAGATGTGTTGTAGAGGTAAAAGCACATCCTAGATTTTGCGACACAGTATGAAAAGAACAATGTAAAATACATTGTTAGTAATTCTTATATTGGTTACATGTTGAAATGATATTTTGGATATAGCAGGTTAAAAACAATATATTGCTAAAATTAATGTCACTTGTTTCTTTTCACTTTTTAAATATGCCACTAGAAAATTGAAAATTATCCTACGTGCCTCACAGTTCATTTCTTTGGGCAGTGCCGCTACAGACAGATTTAATGGCAACTCAGCTTGAATTCCTATATTCCAAAGTTTAAATCACTGACTATTCCAGAAACTAGACTAGTTTACAAATTTAACCAATCCCTGCCCACACTATACTAATTTCTGACCTAAAACCACCCTATTACTAACCTCAGTTAGTCAGTTCAGTCGCTCAGCCATGTCCAGCTCTTTGCAACCCCATGGACTGCAGCACGCCAGGCTTCCCTTCCATCACCAACTCCTGGAGCTTACTCAATTTCATGTCCATAGAGTCGGTGGTGCCATCCAACCATCTCCTCCTCTGCTGTCCCCTTCTCCTCTCACCTTCAATCTTTCCCAGCATCAGGGTCTTTTGTCAGTTCTTTGCATCAGGTGGCCAAAGTATTGGAGTTTCAGCTTCAACATCAGTCCTTCCAATGAATATTCAGGACCGATTTCCTTTAGGATGGACTGGTTGGATCTCCTTGCAGTCCAAGGGACTCTCAAGGGTCTTCTCCAACACCACAGTTCAAAAGCATCAGTTCTTCGGCACTCAGTTTTCTTTATAGTCCAACTCTCACATCCATATATGACCACTGGAAAAACCATAGCTTTGACTAGACGGACCTTTGTTGGCAAAGTAATGTCTCTGTTTTTTAATATGCTGACTAGGTTGGCTATAGCTTTTCTTCCAAGGAGCAAGTGTCTTTCAATTTCATGGCTGCAGTCACGATCTGCAGTGATTTTGGAGCACCAAAAAATAAAGTCTCTCACTGTTTCCCCATCTATTTGCCATGAAGTGATGGGACCGGATGCCATGATCTTAAGTTTTCTGAATGTTGAGTTTTAAGACAACTTTTTCACTCTTCTCTTCCACTTTCATCAAGAGGCTCTCTAGTTCTTCTTTGCTTTCTGCCATAAGGGTGGTGTCATCCACATAACTGAGGTTACTGAACTAACCTCAGCCTCCAAAATTTACTTATGTACACTAACTCCCCCACTTTTAAGACACTCATGAGACTGTCAAGATGGTGCTGGCTCAGCAAGTTTAGGAAATCTGGCTTTGTATGATCAACTGGTTTCCCTGGTGGTCTCTGTATGTGGTATTAACAAAGTCAATGAATTAAGAGTTGTAAAATGCAATAAGTCACACTGAGGAGGTGTAACAGGACAGTCAGAAAAAAATACTCATATATAGGTTGTTCTGTCTAGTGATTTAAATGATCTAAATTGAAATCCACACTTGTAGCAATCTACCTTTTTCTGGAAAAGTGAAAGAGCAGATCACATGGGCACTAAAGTTCCTGCGACAGAGTAGGAAGGAGTATGTAACATTAAATTAGACAATCAGTATACTGTATCAGTTTCATTGAGGTTTTTGAGTCTTATAAAAAGGCTGGAAACATCATTTAAAGTTTCAGACTGTAGAATCCTTATTATTTTCTTGTTTTGTACAAGAGTGGAGTTTTAAGGAAGAAACGAAACAAATGTGGCCATCTCTACTTTTCTTTCAATCTTGGTAAGTTTAGTCACTAAGTCATGGCTGAATCTTTTGCAATCCCACTGGACTGTCGGCGGCCAGGCTCCTCTGGCCATGCGATTTCCCATGCCAGAGTACTACAGTGGATTGCCATTTCCTTCTCGAGAAGATCTTCCTGACCCAAGGATCAAACACCTGTCTCCTACATTGCAGGTGGATACTTCATCAACTGAACCACCAGGAAAGCCCTCTTAGTCTTAGAACTCAGTAAAACACCAATTTAAAGTCCAAAGGCCAGGGTAAACCCCCTAGTCTAGAGCTGATTATAATGTGGCAACTTAGTTGGCGTCCACCAAGTTTGCCCAGTACAGAGTGAATTACGTTGTGAATTACATTGTGCCATTTTGATTCCTTCAATGGCGACATTTAAACTCCAGAATTATAGCCACTTAAATAAGCCATATTTATGAAAAGCTAAACACACCCTCAAATCACTAAACAGAAAACCATACAAAAGACTCAATTTTCAACGTTTCACCATTGCACACATACTGATCTCAAGTAACACATTCCCATTTACTGCAAAATAATCACCCATCCCACCCAAGGTTAACTATTTTCCTGTGAGGAAACTTCCTCAGAGTTCTACACATCAGTAAATCAGAAGAGTTTCTTAATAAATACAGATATCAGATACCCTCCAAATACTATGGCAACCTAACTACAGAACATCAGAATAAAAATCTTAACTTGGGAACTATGCATTTATGACAAAAATACATTTACTTGATTTATTAATACGATGAACAACAATCTCGCAGTTTTACTTTCATTTTCAACAAGTTTCTTATTTCCCCACTCTCAATGAATACTCAAATCAAATCCATATTAACAAATGAAGAATGATTAAGAATGACCACTGAGAAAACAGTATTCTAAAACCAAAGAGAAAATTTTACTTTTATTTTAGATCACTAATACCACTTCATAATTAAATGGTCTATTCAAAATGTCTCCACAGGGTGTGTGTCTATATGTGTACACACATATGTAAAAGGGAGAGATGTGTTCAAAAAGCTCAAAAAATTATAAGCAGAGACCCTGTTTTCCAGCCTGCCTTCAAGTCTACAATCTGCAGTGAGCCAACATAAATTGCTGAACATCTAAGATGACCCTTTCGTGAATTCTGTGAAGGAAGAGCAGCAGCAGGTGTTACAGGGAACACTATCGCACGAAGAGACACCCTCACTCACTGCCAGGACCTGACTTTACATCAGTTCTGCATCTTCACTTTTAACTCCATGCCTGCAGCTCATCTCTACTTGAACAGCCCTTCAGCAACATAACACTCACCCTATTTGGGGACAGGAATTCAAGAAGTGAAAATATCCCTGTCGGGAGTTAAAGAAGAAAACAGGCAAGAGCAATTTTGATTTCTTGAGCTTCAAATGATAAAACTCAGACAGAGGTGGCAAAATTCTCTAAGTGCCAAAGAGAAGGGGGGAAGGGCATCCTCTTCCTCAATCCTTTTAATGGATAGGGACCTACTTAGAGAATGTTGTGGAAAATACATTGTCACCACATTTTAGCTGGAGTAAAGCCATGAAGGGAAAGAGAAAGATGAGGGGAGAACAGCCTAAAGCAGATACTGTTTTAAGCATAACAGCTCAGAAGAATCTGGTACTCCAATCCCTCAACCCCATCCACCAGCACTCCTGACATATTTCTCTTTGTAAGGTTTCCCAGTTATACCTCCCTTGTTGGACTGCTTTTCATCTGATTCTTGGCCTGGGAAGTAGTCATAATAGAGCTCACCTTGGATTATTTGTGAAACGATGCATTAGTGTTATTTGAATTTTTCTATATATTGATATTTCAGAATAAACAGTGGGGAGAAATTCAGTTCAGTTCAGTCACTCAGTAGTGTCTGACTCTTTGCAACCCCGTGGACTGCAGCATGCCAGGCTTCCCTGTCCTTCACCATCTCCCAGAGCTTGCTCAAACTCATGTCCATTGAGTCAGTGATGTCATCCAACCATCTTGTCCTCTGTCATCCCCCTCTCCTGCCTTCAATCTTTCCCATCATCAGGGTCTTTTTCAATGAGTCGGATCTTCGTATCAGGCAGCCAAACTATTGGAGCTTCAGCTTCAGCATCAGTCCTTCCAATGAATATTCAGGACCGATTTCCTTTAGGATTGACTAGTTGGATCTCCTTGCAGTCCAAGGGACTCTCAAGAGTCTTCTCCAACACCACAGTTTTGAAAGCATCAATTCTTTTGTGCTCAACCTTCTTTATGGTCCAACTTTTACATCCATACATGACTACTGGAAAAACCATAGCTTTTTTGGTCGGCAATGTCTCTGCTTTTTCATACACTGTCTAGGTTTGTCATAGTTTTCCTTCCAAGGAGCAAGTGTCTTTTAATTTCAAGGCTGCAGTCACCATCTGCAGTGATTTTGGAGCCCAAGAAATAAAGCCTTTCAGTGTTTCCACTGTTTCACCTTCTATTTGCCATGAAGTGACGTGACCAGAAATATCTCCTGAGATTTGGTGATCGGATATACCTCCCTAGACTTATGCTAAACCCAAGATTATCAAGCCTTCTCACCAGCCTCCCTGTTGCCAGGCTGCATTGTGGCAGGCACACACATTTCTTCAAACCATCTGCCTTATCTTTCTAAAAACATATTTTTATTGTGCCGCTGCTCTCATATTAGTCCTTCAGGGCTCCCCAGTGTCTGCAGGACAACCCCGCTCTCTACAGCCAGACATTCGAAACTGTCACCATTGTGATAAGCATCTTCAGTATTAGTCTAATTCTCTGCTCCATTCTCCCAAAGAAAGGCATCCTTTATCTCTTCTACTTCTGATCTAAGTTCTCTTATATGCTTTTCAAAACCAAGTGGAATCTAGAAACTAAAATATTTATTTATTTATGTATAATCCTAAGGAACAACCAATCCATCCTTCTCTCTCAGTAAGACCTAAAAGTTTCCAGCTCTCATCAGAAAAGTCTTTTCAATAAGACCGTTGACAGCTCATTTTTCTTTCCTTAGTTTGGATTTCCATGCTATTGAGTCAAATTCTATTTATCCTTTAAAATGGAGCTACAGGGACACTAACACAATCACTTTTTAAATTAAAAAAAACTTTTTTTTCTCTTTTGGCCACGCAGCTTGGGAGATATTAGTTCTCTGATCGGGGTTAAACTTGAGCCCTCAGCAGTGAACGTATAGAGTCTCAGCCACTAGACCACCAAGGAACTCCCTATCACTTAAAAAAGAAAAATTCTAGGCCAAATTATTCTTGCCCTTACTTGGCCATTCATGGCAACTAGCACATCACACAATCTGGTCTTTGCTTTTTATACTAAGCTCCATGGCATGTATGTTAGTTCCTAGAGATAGGATTCAGATAATTTGAGTCATCCTTAAGACCTAACGCCAATCCAAGAACATAGTCTGAACTTTGTAAATACTGAATTCAAACTCCAGTTAACAGCACTGCCACATATATGTAAATTTCTATAGATTTACAATAAAGAGAAAACATATAAGAGTATATAAGAATTTTACACAGCATAGTTTCTCTACAGCTTTTTCTACAGAATACAAATCTACAGAACATATCTTTTCTACATAGGCCATCTTTTTACAATTCTGACTATTGTGTGAAGTCATTAGACTAGATCATTAATAATATACACAATGCAAATCATGCTGAACACACGGTCTATCTTTCTTTGATGGTTTAGAACAAACGAACTGTCTTAGAGGCATCATGAATATTATGATCATGCCACAGGAGATTAAAAGACTGGGTTTTGAACTTGCTTCTGACATTCCCTAGAAGAAATTTTTTAATGTAAATCCCTGATGTCAGCTTACTTGCCTATGGCTTGCTTGCATAAAACTGGAATATAAAATGGGCAATTGCTTAACTTCCTGGATAGGATAAAGTGGCTGCCTTTTTGAATATTTAATTATTGTAACAAAAGCTGAAGCATCCTTTTACCTTGCTTTGTCCTCTTCATTGAAATCTTCTTCAGTGTCTTTCAATGTCCTTTGCCGTCTCAGTATTCAATACGTTCTCTATTATTCATATCCCGCTAAGAGAACGTGTCACTTCAACCCCCTTGTCTGCTTCCCTACTCCATTACCACCCTCAGTGTGACGGAATACCTTCACCACCAAGAGATTCTCCTTCCTTTCCTCCTCACTCCAGGCCTTACATTTTTGAAATGAAACTATAATATCCTTTAAATCCCTTTCTATATTTCACATTTAACAGAATCTAGGCCTGAATTGGAATATCAAATATCCCACTGTATTTTTAAATGAAAATCTTGTGTTACACCTGGATGATTCATCAACTTTAAAATAGCCGCATGGGAATAACATTTTATATGCTAGATCACATCAAAGTTGATAGGTCAAACGGAATCACCTACTCTGGCAAATAAGTAGGAAGTAGGCAGTAAACTCTAAAATGGTAACTAAATAATTTCGCTACCTTCAGATGAGCTCATGTCTTTGGAATGTTGAGGAATTCAGGGTCAAAATGATAAAATCAATCTCCCCACCCAGTCCCAAATCCTCTAAAATGCTAAATTTATAAAGCCTTTGAAAGTAGGGTTTAAAATTTTCCATTCACCAAGTTGTACACTTTGCAACAGCCTGAAACATTAGCACATTAGTCTGTCTTTATTCTGCTTAAAATCAACACAAAACTTGACAAACACTGCAAAATAATGTTTCATCAGCATTGTAAAATGATTCAAAGTGTTCCGACTGTGTTTCTGCAGCTTAAGAAACAACTATTTTTAAGCTTTTCTCCCCGCTCAGATACCTTTTGAACTCCGAGTGAGCATGATGGCAATGAGGTGCCTGGTAAAGCTTCAATTTAAACTGTCCCATTAAAAGCAAACAACAACAAAACCCAGCAACTCCCTCCCCAAACAAGCAAACTAACCAAACAGCCTTTCTGCTTTAAGTATGTGCAGAATATGATGCTGCGAAAAAATTCAGAACTGGCAAAAGTTTGGTCACTTTTTCTTACCAGGCCTTCATGTTATACATCTTAAAGACACTGTATTCCAAAATGCTCTACTGTTAAAATGGCTCTTAACCAATAGAAACTAAGTAATAGGTGGTAATTAGGTGTCCACACTAGCCTCTAAGTAGTTAATTGGTTACAAAGCTAAACAACAACAACAAAACGCCTGTATCATACAGGCAACATTGTTTCAACATGAAAAATGTAAGATCTCTTGGTATCTTGCAGGTCTATCATTGAGATTTAGGACAACTGTGCTCTACCCATCTAAATTCAAATTTTTACCCCCTCCTCTAGTTTAGTGGGTAAAGAATCTGCCTGCAATGCAGGAGACCAGGGTTCAATTCCTGGGCTGGGAAGATGCCCTGTTGAAGGAATTGGCAACCCACTTCAGTATTCTTGCCTGGAAAATCCCAAGGACAGAGGAACCTGGAGGGCTATAGTCCATGGGGTTGCAAGAGTCAGACACGATTTGGCAACCAAACCACCACCACCACCTCTAGTCTACTCTCTATTCTCTTCAGTAGGTTATAACAATAGGAAAAACAACAACAAAGACACGAATGGGAGAGGGGAAACACTTCTCTGAGGTCACATATATTTGCAGTTTCTGCATGCAGTATTTCTAACTGAACTAGAAATGGATCAACAGCCCTCTGTTGAATCAAAAATTTCTAGTCCAAAGAAAAAAGGAAAAAATAGAAAACAAAAACAAATGAAAAGCTTTCTAGTCCATTTATTTATTCAATACATGAGCATCTACTATAGCTGAAGCTTTGCTTACTTTCCAGATTTACCCACAAGTTCCACCTTTCCAATAAAAAAGAAGAGCCCACAGTATATTCAACACCAGTGATCAATAAGCCCATAAACTTCTGTCCACCAGGTTACTTACAACCTGGTTACTTACAACCAGGTGACTTGTAACCTGGTAGGACAAGATTAGTTTGTCCCCTAATCTTTTTAATGTTAGTCTCATTGTAACTATGTGATTTAATATATATAAACCAATTAAATAAATGCCAAAAAATTATGAGGAAAAGTTAATTAGAGTGCTCCAGAAAAAGCTAGATAAAAGAGGAGTTAGATCGCTTCTATTTAGAAAGTTCTCAAATTATAGTTAGGGAAAATTCCTTTGAGCTATGATGAGGGAGAAAGATAAAGTTTACGAGGTGCCTAAGTTTTCATCTTTTAAAGGTGTACTGGGTGCCTTGACAGCACTTTTACTCTACATCTGTGATTCTTAATCATTTTCAGGTTATGCATTCCTTTGGAAATTTAATGGACGTGAAAGCCCACTTCTCTCCCTAGAAATACAAATGAATAAACACACAATTCTGGTGGATCTTATACCCTGTCCCCATCTCTCCTTCAGCCTCTCAGAGAGCTCATCTCCCTGTGGCTCTATGGATCTTAAGCTTCAAAACATTTCATCATGTTTACACCCATTTTAAAAACTAAGCATTTTATTAGTTCAGAAGAGCTAAATTCCGTCAGATCTAATCTCAACTTTGCTAAGACCTGATTAGTGATATTTCAGTCTGGCTAATAACATATACTGACCTCTCAAGTGAGTTTATTCAACCTAAGTAATAAAGGATACCAGGGCCTGTTTCTCTTAATTCTTGTTATTCTCCCATAAGATCGATTGGTTAGCAATTCCTTATAGCTTTTGCGATGCCTAGCTGTAACCTATAAACAAGATGACTACTCGGCTAACACATATTCTAATTCTCAGAGTACCATTTGAAAAAAAAAAAAATCAAGACTAGAATCAGAAAAAGCTTTTGACTTAGAACGGTAGTTATTTCTTCTCTTGGATTTCATGTTCTAATAAGTAGTCCACAAAGTAATCTATCTTAATAAGGCCTTCTTCCCATGCATTAAGAGTCACACAAAAGCATGGGTGGATAAGAAACGTCAGATCACTTGCTCAAATATTCCCAACACATAGCTTTCCCTCCTGAAGTTCCTTCACTCTAAACCCATCTGGGTTTATGAGTCATGAAAATTCTGATCTGCCACTATTAAGCCTTTTCACCTCTAAATCATCCTTCCCAGCTGCCTAACCAAAACTTGAACAGTCACTCTAAACGCCTCCTTCGCCTTTATTACCCACATCCAAGCAATCACCACTCCTCCAGCTGGTCTCCTAACTCACTCCTCAAGTCTGTGGCTTCCTCTCAATAACTTTAGGTCCTTACATGTTAACTGGTTTCCCTGCTTATGTACAGTTCCTGACCATCCATATCGCAGAAGAATCTTTCTGAAACAAAGATTGATCACTTCATTGTGCAGATTAAAGCCTTGCAATGGTTTTCTCAGCTTAAAAATCCTTGTGTTCCTACTGAAAAAAGATGAAGGCACAGAAATGCTGGAATGTCCTTTGTGATCTGACCCTATCTACATCTCCAGCCTCATCTCCCACTAGTCTCACCACTATGCTGAATCTTCTGCTTCCTCAATACACCATGTTGTGTGTGTCTGTGTGTGTGTGCATATGTTTTCCTGTGACTCTGTTGTTCCCTCTGTTTAAAATAAATCTTTGCTGCAACGCCAACCATGATGTCCTGGTCTGTCTATGGAATCCTATCCACTCACCTCTACATAAAAATTTTAAATGCCCAAAGATGTTCATGACACCATTATGTTTAACAGTTAAAAACTGAAAAGTGAAATCCTCCAAATACAAATATAATTTGTTAAACTGCAAGGGATTTCTGTGATGGACTATTAAAAAAAAGTTTATAAATTTAATAGTATGAAAAGCTAAAAAATATGGGAATAAAAGTATTTACAACAAAATCATCTCAACCATATAAAATATACTATACATATAATACATTAAAGACAGAATTATCAGAAAATGCACCAAAACTTTAAGAATAATTGTTTCTGGCTGAAAGAATGACAGCCACTCTTTTTCCCTCAAGTTTATAACGAACATGTATTACTCTCAAAATCAGAAAACATTTGAAAATATTTTTAACTACAAAAGACTTTCCTAGAGCCTTTCCAGCCCACCCCTTATATACCCCTCTCCACAATTTAATGTGTCCTTCCTCTGATTCAACCACACATTCTCTTTGCTGTGTGATATCATCCCATTATAAAACTTACCATCCTATATTTTAGCTCACGTTTGTGAGGGAGCTGGGTGAGGACAGGATACCGCTCAGCTTTAATCCTCAGTGCCTGACCTCGGGGAGCAGCCAGTTAAATGTTTATAAGATGAAATTGCTCTTACATTGCCAACTACATGCAAATGACCAATAAATACCTTATCGATCACTTGTAAATGTGAATCATTCAACAAATATTTACCATGTGCCTAAAATATCCCAGGTACCGTTACAACCCCGAAAACACAACAGGGAAAAAGGTCCTTGTCTTTGTGGAACCTACATTCTAGTGTGGGGAAACAAACAAAAACCTCATCTCATTTCAGTGAGTAAGGAGGGCTTATAGGAAATGAGGGATGAGGGGAATCAGGGAATTTCTGGGGAAAGAGTGAAATATCAAAGGCACACTGAAAGAGCATTAAGTGGTAACAGACAAGCAAGTGTAGTAAAATGAGAGAACTGGACACAGAGTCAAAAGACCTCCTCTGTCACCTTACTCGTCTGGTGATAGTCTGAGTCTAAGGTGGATGATGACCCCTAATTCACAAGAAACGTATAAGGATTAAATAAAATATTTTATGTGAAAAGGGTGAGGCCAGTGCTTGACATGCAGGGTCCCCTGTATTTGTTAGCTGAATCTGTTTGGAGACGACATCAAAAATAATACAACACCCACAAGCTGGAGTACATGGATTATGACTGTGAACAAAGATGCCAAAAGAAACTTAATACAAATCCCATCCCTTTGATCAGGAAATTCTGTAATAGATATGTGATTAACAAAAATACTGCATGGGCTGTTTATCTGAACACAGGATTCTACCATTGATTACAATCACTTCAAATAACAATGTGGCAAAGAGTTGAATAGTTTACCCATAAAATCAAATGCAAACACATAAACAATGGATTCATGATCCAAAAATTGTCTCTCGGCCTTTCCCCACAATCTTTATTCATAAACCTCACTGGTCTTCACTATTTTTAATCCTCTGCATATCTAGTTTATATGTCTCTAGTCCAAAAGAGGAAAGGAAAATTTCCACAACAGATTGCAAAAGAGAGGTGCTTCTGAGCACATTCACTTCTTGTCCTTTTTAACTGCTGGCTATCTGAAACCTAAGAACTAGGTCTTCTGGACTTAGGGGGTTAGAATGTCAGATCATTAAAATGTTTCCTCTGAAGTATTTAAATCCTTAGCTAGTCCCAAAACTCTACCATGTATCTAAGATAGAATGTCTTTTGCCCCTTACATCTCTGCTTTCTAATCTCACAATCTTCAAATGAATGAGTAGATGAACAGGCCAACTATAATCTACTTCTGTGTCAACCTCTTAGACCAAAGAATTGTCACCTTAATATGTATTCTGATGCTCATTCTGGTCACTTCAAATATTTATAACTTGATTTGGGAAGACAGGAGTAAAACAGATCACCATGACAGGGTCAGTTAACTCCAAAAGAACAAGCTGATTAATAGTGAAGAAGTAAAGAAAAATTTAGCTCACAGGATACAAGTTAATGTTACCCTCTATTGGCGGCCAAAATTTCTTACATCGAAGCAAGACCCTTGCTTACTTCTTAACATGCCAAACCTACAAACAGAGTCACAGCCTAGAAACTATGTGAAGATATCCTTTATGACATTCTGTACATTTGCCTATGTTTTCATATTCTATGAACACCTTGTAGAGACGTGCTATAGTGGAGAAGTTGTCTTGAAAATGTTAAACATGCGGTCTTGTAGAAAGGACAAAACTGTAGCAACTTGCATTTAAATGTTTATTCATTCATTTAGTGAGCACCTACTGTCAGATGCTCATGAACTTCTAGATGCCGGTTCAGTTGGTCACACTGGCCATTTAATTCACTGCACGGAATTTCTAAAGATAAGGGGTTAAGTTTTTTGTCCTGTACCTGACCTTGCCTTTGAAATAAGTTTGAACATTTGAGAAATGAAGATATTTGGCTGTACAAGTCTTATCCAAACAATATCAGTCCACAACATTTCTCTCCCTCTGTGTACCTTGATTCCATGATCACTTCAAACGATATAAAGGCTCTTTGGTGCCCATTTCTGTTTCTCTAACTCTGAAGACTTCTAACAACGTTTCATATCATATAGTCATTATTTCTGAGGATTATGTAATAGCATTTCTGGAAAGAAGAGTGGTCTTGATTCTAATATGCTAATTTATTGTATTATTATAATTCACTAGTACTTCCCTACATCAAATTAGGTCAAAACATTACAATGGTTTCACATTAAGAAGAAGTTTACATGCCCAGCACTTGTAATGAACATCAAAGCATATGAAAACTAAATGTAACAGGACTGAAGCATAACAGATGCCCGCAGAACAAGCCACCTACAAGGTATAGGAACCAACTAGGGAAAATTCCCTATGAAGCCAGCTACTACTGCAAGCAGTAGTGATCTCTCCAGGAAAGCACCTTTGAAGCTGTAGCTAGAATATAATCCTCAACTGTCAAGATCCAAACGTGGGTATCTATACTGAATTCTCTTTCTCATAACTACCCTGCTCCCTACAGAGTCTGGCGTGGTCTTCAGGGTAGTGGTGGTAAGGAGCTTCAGATCAGAGCCTTTGGGGCTCCAGAACAACCAAAATCTCACATTTGCATTGGTGACTTAGCCACAGAAGAAGCAGGTAGTTATAAATACACACCATCCTTGTGACATAAGTCACAGCACCTCCAGAGCACCATGACTGGCTTCTAGGACAGGCGGTCAGCATAACACACACACAGCCTTTCGCTGCTCTTCTGTCGCTGCTGGACACATCTTTCTAGGCCCTTTCTGCTTCCAGATGCCCACTAGCATTTCACCCTGGACTACTGGCTAGCAACAAGCATGTCTTCTATTAAACTGGAACTGTCTCTAGTTACCAGTGGTTAGGCAGACATTTAAGAGCCATCAGTTCAGTTCAGTAGCTCAGTCATGTCCGACTCTTTGCAACCCCATGAATCGCAGCACGCCAGGCCTCCCTGTCCATCACCAACTCCCAGAGTTCACTCAAACTCATGTCCATCAAGTTGGTGATGCCATCCAGCCATCTCATCCTCTGTCGTCCCCTTCTCCTCCTGCCCCCAATCCCTCCCAGCATCAGAGTCTTTTCCGGTGAGTCAACTCTTCACATGAGATGGCCAAAGTACTGGAGCTTCAGCTTTAGCATCATTCTTTCCAAAGAGCACCCAGGGCTGATCTCCTTCAGAATGGACTGGTTGGATCTCCTTGCAGTCCAAGGGACTCTCAGGATCCTTTTCCAACACCACAGTTCAAAAGCATCAATTCTTTGGCATTCAGCCTTCTTCACAGTCCAACTCTCACATCCATACATGACCACTGGAAAAACCATAGCCTCGACTAGACAGACCTTTGTTGGCAAAGTAATATCTCTGCCATACCAGTATCTAATTTTCTGAACACCTGTATACATTCTCTCATAAAAGAAACCCAAAAGACAGGCTCTTTCCATTTTTGCAGACTTTTGGAAAAAGAAATCACTGGATAAATGACTTGATTCTAATCACCAGTGACAGAGCTGGGGCTTCAACCAGAGTTTTCCTCATTCCAAACTTGAAAGGCTGTCCACTACTCTATATTCCCCTCCATTCCCTTCCTCAGTAAAATCCACAAGGCTTCATCAAATTTTTCATATTGTAGTAAGCACATTCTTTTGACACTTGCCGATCAAAACACTACAAAAACTATCTAAGCAATGACATACTCCAAGTGGATACGCATTACCCCTTACGCAGCCCTTGGAAGACAGCAAAATAGGCCAACCAATGGAGAAAGATATTTAAGTAGAAAATTATGTCTTAGAGGATATCTAAACTCATTACAATTCTGAGAGCATATTTTTATATCAACTTGCTACAAGGTTATGAAGAGTTTAAAGCTAAGTCCTTTTCTACATGCAATTTTAAAGTATACAGTTTATATATTAATGTTTTCAGTAGTATAGAAAATCTTCCAATATTTTCTAACCAATGCCTCTTTTACATAGAATATAGATACTGCGGCTTTTCTGGCATACATATTAACCATACCATAATAAGTTCTGAAACAATTTGTGGAATTGGGTGGACTTTAAGTGGTTTTACATTAGAGCAGTAGTTAAGAAACCAACTATAGAAAGGTCTAGGCCATACATACTATCCTTACTCAAAAGCAAGAATAAACTAGACAGCTTACCTCCTGAAAAGAGTTTCAAAAATAAAAGGAGAATAGGTAGGTTGAAAATATTGATGTTTCTTCAAAATTTATTATGCATAGGCATATTTTTTTAAAAATAATTTATATTCCCACGAATTCATGTAAGAAATTTCTTTCTCTGTTATAGACAACCCACCAGCACAATTAACACTAGTAGTCCACAGGCTCTAGAAGCAGATCTCCTGGGTTCAAATCCCAACTCTGCCAGTTACTGGCTATGTGACTGTGAGGAAATAATGTAAACGCACTAACCCTCAATTTCTTTGTCAGGATAATGAGGCTAATAATAATCCTCTACTTTAAAGGAGTTCCAAAAAGAAACTGCATATGAAGTGCTTAGCAAAGGACCTCGCTCACAGGTAAGTGGGCGATCACCTCATTGTTACAGTAACCAGAGAGTACCTTCAGACAGATGAAAAAAGGACTAAATAACATTACACAGAAGTTTGGGGTTTTTCAGATTGCACAGAATGAAAAAGCAGTAATCCCCACTATGATAAGATCATACAAAGCCTCTGGTCACCATTATAACTAGCAATAATCATAATTCAACATTTATAAGGTACTTTACTATGAGCCAAAAATTGTGCTAAGCACTTTATACGTAGCTTCTCACTGAATTCCTATGAAGCAAGTAATTATCATTATTCCCATTTTACAGATGATAAACTTGAGGATCAACATGTATACACAATTTTCTCAAGATTACAAGGTTAGGAACTGGCAGAGTTAAGATGTGAACCTAGCAATCTGTCTCCAAAATCTGCTTCTGATAGAAACTACCCACCTGAACTTGAGGAAGCCATCTGAACTTTCATTTCCTCTTCTGGAAAATGAGCCGAGTAGTGGAACAGGTGCTCTCAAAAGTCCTTTCTAAATGTCTCTGGACAACAACAGCATCTAAGCCCGAATTCATTACATAGAGAAAATACCTCTGGTTCTAGTCCTTTTACAAACCTAGGCTTCTCTTTCTTACATAAATAAGAGAATGAAGCATAGTATAATACCCCATGCGGGGTAACTCACTGCTCTTGAGCTCGGACGGTGGGTGGTACAGCACTAAGAGCCAGATGGAGAACCTCATGAGATAGTTCCATAAGTAAGTCCCTTTGAATGGAGCCCAAAGAGAGCCTGATATTAAAATGAATTGTACCTGACAGGACCAGTGCTACAGGGAAGTTAAGAACACACATCAACAAAATTAGCCAAAGTGCTAGTACCTTAGTTATGCCACACTACCTCCCGGGACCTCAGTTTCCTTATTTATAGAAACAAGGTGGCTTCTAGATACAAGTAATCCCTAAGGAAGGAGCCACCCTAACGCAGAGAAACCAGTCAACTTTGTTAGAATTAAGGGAAGGGCATAGAAAGCATGTATAGTTTGAAAAATCACATTAAAATACAGTGACTGCTTTCACAATATAAACCACAGAAGAAAAGTTCCAAAAACTATTTTATTAGTTGGCGAAAGAGTGAACCAGCACTGTTGGGAATGGGCTGGAGATATGGATTTTTTTTTTTAATATTAAGATACGTTAGTGTAGATCACTATTGAAAGCCCCTTTTAGCTCAAACAGTCTGTGGAATAAAAACAAATTCAGGTGGTATTCTATGAAATAAACTCCTAGATTTAAAGAAAAAAGTCCTATTTATCAAAATAATTTTTAAAAAGTCATTAAGAACTACTTAAGGCATTATCTTTTCATAGAAAAATGATTCAAATACACACACAAACATGTAAATTTCTGCCCTCAAGACTCAAGGTATTTTTGTCTTTTTAAACTTGATATATTTATCAATAGAAACCTAGTATGATAATATTCCAAGCCAAAACACAGCCAGGTTACTCCTACTCTGGTTCTAATATTGTTTCAAAACCCTAAAGCTCCATTTTAAATAGTTTTTAAAAAGAGAGAGAGAGACATAAAGTCCACGTAATTCTTCCTAAGGCCAAATTTATAAAGCTCACTTTTCAATCAAATCTCTCCTCCTACAAATCTTTTGGCCATCTTTCCCTACTCAATAGCACTACCAGGGATGAAAAAACAAGAATCCAAACTCAATCCAGTCCATCTGGCTCTTATTAGCATGGCTGGTAAACGCTTTGCTGAGAAACAACTGGCAATCCCCATATTACTTGTCAATATCAGTTTGGGGGAAATTTTATGGATTTAATCTCTCCCTAGTCCCCATTTCTGGAAATAATTAATCAAAACCTAGTTGTATTCAGATTCTACTCTTAGAAATAGCTAATGTCTACACTATCAGCTTCCAGGCCTGAAATCTCTGTTAGATTTTAGGTTATCTTCTAAAACTAGATTTGGGTAGACCGCATCAGAATAAAAAGAGAGACTGTTAGTAAAAGAGGGGCTCTCCTATCAAAGGCAGCCTGCCTGTCTAGCCCTCCAACACACACACACACACAAATAAGCACATAGAGAAATTGGACTCTTCCATCCCTGAAGCGATCCTGTAAAAATCTGGTAAGATTGGCTCATTAAAAATTCTCATACACATAATTTATGGGTGTCAGGGACCCCCTTGAACTGACGAGGTTAAAAATTCTTGCTCTAGCTTACAGCATCATGTGCTTCTTAATATCCCTACCTCCTCCTTCATGGATGGGAGCCACACCAAACATCACATCTGAAATGTAAAGAGCAATAAAATAAGGCTCCAACTGCACCTGATGCTTTAAACTAACTCTGTCGAATGTCGATTCTGCCATTTTTCAGCAATGCTCAAAGGATTTCTGTTTCATTTCCTTGGATCCAAAGATCTAAGCTGGGTCTTATCCAGAGCCGCCCTCACTCCTTCTTTCTCTTTTAACCGAGCCTGGAAGCCTATGGACAAATCAGTTTGTAAGTGAAGGATGAATGTTTTCCTGAGAACAAAGGCCTCCAGTGAGCCCTCACCCTCACCACCCTTTTCCAACTCAAGATGTCCAGCACACTGCCAACTGATGTGGCCACGCACTGGATCAGAAAGCAAGTACAGAATAAGGACACTCCATTCAACCTTTTTGTCTGGGGCACTTCCTGAGTTTTTCACTGGCATTTAACACCAAGACACAAGGCTCATTTTTCATTAAAGTTGCAAGACTTTCACTTTGCCCAGTTTCAAATAGTGTAATTGATCTGCACTGTCTTCTTAAATAACCCAACTGAAGGACACTGCAGCTTTAAATATTTCAGTGCTGGCTAGCAAATAGACTCCATTGCAATATGGCTCTGAAGGTCGCGTCCTATTGTCTCTATCCTCTGGATTAAAAACAAAACAAAAAAATTTCTAAGTCCTAGATAACATGGGAAAGGTTACCCCTAGAATTTCCACTCTTCCATCTTGGTTCCTGATACAGTTCCAGTGTTTATTGGAATCTCACACTCTAATTTTCCCGGCAGGGGCAATATGCTGATTGCTATTAATGATGCCAGCACCTTAGCGAGACATAAACACATGTGTTCACATTAGTTTAATTGAGCATATGCAACTGTCTGAAATAGCACCACTCCAGGGCTGTTAACCCCTTGAAGAGTAGGGCCAGGGTGGTTTGGGAGTGGACGGCTTTCCGGAGACACCCTGAGCCCGGGATTGCATAACATGAAACGTGCAGCCACTGAAAAAGACAGGAATCTCACTCAGCCTACTCAGCCTGGAACTATGCCGGCACCTTGCCATACACTTGCAGCTTTTCCTGTCAAAGAAGGTTAAGAGAAGAGGCACAAGCACGACGAAGAGAAAAAACAGGCTAAAAGAAAAAGGCCCCTTTCTATCTCGTCAGGGTGCATAAATAAGATTCCTCGGCCAGTCACAACGTCTCCCCCACCCTTGACCCCGTAGTGGAACACCCCCAGTGAACTGAAGGCTTCGGAAAAGGGCAGGGGAGTTGGCAAACGCTGCCTTTTTTAAAGAACCACAATCAATGGCCGATTAAATGGCAGGGAAGACAGGGAAAGGGGAGGGGAGTGGAAGGAAAGCGTATACAGGTGCACCGGAGCATTACCTGAAATGGCAACAGATTGTTACCATTATCGGTCCGGAAAGCGTTATCCTCCATCCAGGACTTGGAGGTGAGCGGGGCCGCGCGGGGGAACTTGGGCGGCGCGATCACGTTGCTGGAGAAGGGCTTTTTGAGAGGCGAGATGGGGTTGAGGGGCGAGGGCACCCCCACGCCCACGCCCACGCCCACGCCGACCGCCCGGCGAGGGTCCCTGCCCGCCTGCAGGCCGCCCCACGGGTTGGACGGCGCGCTCCAGGCGGCGTTCACGCTCTGGTGCGTGTTCCAGCTGGACGACGCGGACGAGGCGGCGGCGGCGGCGGCTGCGGCCGCGGCGGCCGAGGACGAGGACGGCTTGCTAGTCATGATGGGCTGGTGACCGTACGCCGCCGTGGCGCCCCTCTGCGCGTAGGGAGCCTGGCTGGGGCTGGCAGGCGAGCGGCGCTGCTGCGAGGGCTGCGCCTGCGGGGGCTGCGCGGGCTGCGCTGGCTGCGGCGCGGGCGGCGGCGGCTGCTGGTGGTGCTGGGTCTGCGCCAGGCCGATCTGCGGGGAGAAGGTGCCTCCGAAGACTGGGTTGACGTGGTGCGGGAAGTTCTGGAAGAGCATGGTCCCGTTGACTGGGGTGATCCCCTGGAAGAAGCTGTCCTCTACCGCGTTCGTGGTGCCCGTGGACCAGGTGCTGCCGAAGGACGGCGACAGAGACGCGCCCGGCGCCGCGGGCTCCTGCGGTGGCGGCGGCGGCTGCTGAGGGGGCTGGTGGAAACCCAAGCCCGGCAGGAGCGGCGATTCCATCTGCATCTTGTCGGGGCCGTTAGGGGCCGGCGGGGCCGCGGCGGGGCTGAGGGCCGGCACTGCGCTGCTGTCCTCCGGCTTGGGGGTCTCTGAGGACAGGGGCGTGGAAGGGGCTTCGGCGGTGCTGGGCTCGGGCTGGGGCTGCTGCTGCTGCTGCTGCCGCTGCTGCTGGGGCTGGGGCTGGGTTTTGCTTTTGTCCATCAGTAAATCATCCTGCATGGTTTGCGCAGCTGAAATGGGAAAAAAGAGAAACGCGTTATTGTCAGTGTGTTCGTTAATGCCGCTTGCTGGAGCGGCCGGGTGTTTTAGTTGCGAAAATCCAGTGCCACCGCTACTAGCCAATTGCAATGCAAATCCATAATCTCCCATTTAGAAGAACAGGTCGGGCTGGGGTGGGGGAGCTCGTGCAAGGTCTCTAAAAATACTGTGAGAGCGTCTTCACCCTTTCTGATGTCTAGGTTCCTTTTCTGTATTAGTAAGAGAGGTGCTTATAAGACAGAAAGACAGCAATTTCGCCACGTCTCTTTCCCCTTCACCGGAACTCAGAGCGTTCACCCTGCAATGAGAAACTGATTCTGGTTCCTGTTTTTTCCCAAGCACCACCCTCCCCCAGCTATTTGCATACGTCAATAAATACAGCTGCGTCCTTCAGCAAGGTTAAAAAGACACCACACACGACCCTTTCTTCCCCCTTCCCAGCTCGGACACTTTAAAGAAACAGTAGTCTTATCCCCCTTGATTAGCAAACTGCCTTCTTGCCTAGATAATTGTTTCATTTAGCCGCAGCGAACCACGAGGGAGGAAATCCTTGCCATTTGTTAGGAGGACTCAACTGCACAACCATTCTCTGGCCTCCCAGTAGCTGCAGCTACTCCATTTTGTTACGAGACATTAAAAAAAAAAAAAAAACCAACATCCTTTTAAAAGAGGTAAAAATCTACTGAAACATTTGCAAGTGCTTGCTTCTTGTTATTCTAAGGATTAGATGGGTGGGTTTTTTTGTGTGTTTTTTTTTGTTTTTGTTTTTGTTTTTTTTTGCTTATTCTCCAATGTTCTCGTTTCCAATTCTGCCTCTTAAGAGATTTCTTGGCATCTCAGTAGTTCAGGTCTCAACAGGAGCCTGAGAATTTCTCTGCAGAGTGAAGAAATGTTCTCGTTGGATTTGAGGTCAGAGAGAGAGAGGGAGAGAGACACGCGGAGGGAGGGAGGAAGAAGGAGAGAGAAAAGAGGGAGGGGGACGGGGGACTGTCTATGAGATGAGGTGGGGGTGGGGCTTTAAAAAAAATCCCTCAGATTTAAGTATGAAGTCAAGATAACACTGGGGTTGCCAGATTTTTTCATTTTTTGAATCCTCCTGCTGCTGCCTTGGTCACAAGACTTTGGCAAATTTAGAACCTATTCTCTTATCACTAGTATTAACAGTGGAAGATTATGGTTTGAAGACCCTGAATTACCATATGCTAGCTAACGTGTTAAAAATAGCACAGTACAAAGTCGCAAATTCTCATACATTGTAATTATAGTGCATTGCCATCACTGCTTCATTTAGCCATATAAGGAGTGTATGGTATTTTCCATTTCGCATAGAAGGGCTATATTCACCTCTGCCATACGGCCTCTTTTATCATTCAAGGATGAAAATAGTAATCGCTCAAAACCAGGAGATTTCCATACCCATAGTTACCACTGAGTTCATTTGTCCTTTAGAACACGTTAATTGCTTTAAATATATGAATATTACAGTGCCGAGACCCTGAAAACAAGTATTTTGAAATGTTCAAGGTGCATATGATCAAATACATGATTATTTTTAGATGGTGATTCAGTATACTTGCAACAAAGTTATTAATATATTTAATACAGTTAATTAACTCAGATACTCTGAGAAGGATCTTTCTCAGGACACTCCTAAAATGGCATTCAGATACACACTGAAGTTGTGCCTTTGGATATTCTCACGATAACTGCTGTAAAATAAATGTGCTGGGAAATGGATTTGCTACTGCTCTTAACTATTAAGCAAAATATGTCAGACTAAGAAATGGAATTAAAAGTAGTTCTACTATTTTGTTGAAGAATATCTTCAAAATGGTTAATATCTCATTCTAAAGTTTCATACACAGACAAAATAGTGGGCTCAAGGAAAAGCTTCACAGCCACCTTAACTCCTCCCTCCCCAACCCACCCCTCCAAAAGAACCCAACCCAGTATAATACAAATCACAAATGGCCAACTACTACCAATAAAACCTATTTAAGATTGGTTTTGTGTTCCTTAATTCCCTTGGTCTAAAATAATGACTTTGATCAGTATTGTAAATATGACAAAGAGGCAGGGAGAGCTTGGATTCACAGCAACACAAAGTTCTATTGTTGCCAAAGAAAATGGACATAGAAAGAGACATTTTTATACTTGGTTTAAGCAGTGCTGCAGTAAACCATTATAATCTGGGATTTGAGTCTCTCCCAGTGGGCTAGAATTGTCTTTACAATAGCCATATCATCATGGCTGAAATATGCATTTGATTACAATTTTAATATCACTCAGCTTTTCTGATGCTAGTACCAATGCCTTCTGTTAATGCCTTCAGTTTAAACTATATGTTTATAGTGGAAAAATTAATGTTGTCCTATGGCAAAAAAAAAAAAGCCATAAAGTAAGCTAGACTCAGACTATTTTAAGGCTATAAGTAATATTAATATATTAAATTTAAAAATTTTTATCATACTAGGAACACTCATTTCTCTTCTTAACATTTCTTAAAGACATTAATTTCACTTTCTGCATAAATTCACTCTGTCAAGGTCAAGACCCATCTTTAATAAATAAGACCCTTTTAAACAAAAGATAAGCAATAGATTAAAATAACATTTACAAAATTAATATGCAATGTCAGTAACTGTTTGTACAGTCTATTCGTTTGGGTGGGTTTTTGTTAGTCTTTTTTTCTTTTTTCTTATTTACAGCAAAGTCCGGGAAATAGATACCTCCTTCCCCTCCCCCCACCACACACACAATAGATCTTCCTTTACATGCAATCACCCAATCTCAAGTAACAAATTCTTAGCAGCAGTTACCTTTGAGGGTCCAGTTTTTAAGGATCGATAAAATTAAAAAGTGTACAGTACTTATTTTCTTCTTTCAGGTTGATTATGTGACCGCTCTGGCAAAAGCACTTTGACAACTGTAGGAAGAGAGGGCATGCGCACACAAGGAACTGTGGGGGCTGAAGTCCTTCACTAGGTACTCTGCCCGACTTAAGCACGCTCAGCCACGAAAGGAGGAAGCCTTTCAAATACTGATTCCAGGGGAAAGAGGTTGTGCCGGATTACATTTTATCTTCCTAACCAATATAAATCACGAGTTGTTAAGAGAAAAATAAACCGGTTTGTCAACTGATTTAGGAAGCCAGGTTAAAAGAGAAACTGGATTACAGGACTCAAATAAATAAACCCAGCAGAGCTACCTTAAATGGTATTAGAATGGTAATGACTGGGTAACCAGCAGTAGGAACCCAACCACACCAAAAGAGGTGGGGTGGGGAAGAATAAAGAAGGGCGGAGGTGGACTACTAGGGAAAGATACTTAAAATCTGGCCATACTTAAATACATGTAATATTATAAAATGAAAAGTACCTTAATATTAAATATGATATTAACCTTGGACGTCAGGTTAAAGATAGGTTTCAGTCATAAATTTTGGACATTGTCTATCCACCAAGATTTCTATTTGATTTTCAATGAAGATACAAATCACTTATTTCAAGATTCTACTCAATATGCTCTAAATCATACACCTCCTTATTTTACTTGTCAAAATGAAAGTTTACTTTGCATTATTCATACAATGATCAATCAAATAAAATTCAACTCTTTAAAACTAAAAGTGTTTTAGTTAAATATTAAAAAAATAATTTGACATGTTTATTGTTTCACTGCATAGGACAGTGACATCTTTATTCAAAGCAGAAAGTAGATACAGTTTCTTTTAAAACTTTTTTTCCCCTGATGTACATTTTTCCTATCTTAACCTCATTACCCCAAGGCTGGAATCTCACAACATCTTAACATCAACTGGTGTTATCTATAGCTTCTGAAAGCAATACTTCAACTACCAGTTTGCTCACATAGGCAGAAGGTATTATCTCTTGTGGGATTTGGTTCAATGCCATTCATGCAAAGGGTTCAGAATAAAGTCACTTGATGACTGTGCTGATTGAACTAAGAATTAAAAATGTCAAACATCATTTAAAACTATCTTAATTCTCTATTTCCCCTCTTCACCAATTAGAACTAAAGTAGTACTATCAGAGACTACCAATTTGCAGCAGTCAGCAGTCTTTATTTCTACTTATTTCCAAGGGAAAAAACAAAACAATTTAAGAAGAAAAAATCATTTTGAATCAATCTACTAAAAGCTCTTTTTAAAAGAACTAAATAAGTGGTCCTCTTATTCCTACTATGAGCTTACTGTATATTCCCCTTTTTCTTTCCTTCCTCTATCTTTCTAAAGAAAAATTTTCCTCTGACAACGTGTTATACTTACCATATTCATTCCAGAGTCTGTAAGGATGAACTCAGTTAATCTTACTTCTGAAGACTTCCCTAATCTACCCAACTTCTACATTTTCAAGTACTTCAATAAAGTTTAAAAAAACAAAAGTTCCCTCATAAAATCCATATGAAGACTTGTTTTAAGAGATAGATTTTTCAAGATTATTTAAAATTAATATGCCAAGATTTTATTGGTAAGGTAGAAAATCTTATTATTCAGGTGTACTTGAAAATGGTTTAATTGGGCATTTAGCAATCCACCTGACCCCAAGTACAGGTCTACTAATAATATATGCAGTGAAGAAAAATAAACTTTGGTCTCTGACCCTTTGATAAATGACAAAAATAAATTAGCACTGCCTGTGCTTAACGTAACTGTATTGTATTTGAAAATGAACTATCTCTGCTCTTCCGTTCCTAAAATGAACACTCAAATTTAAAAAGAAAATGACTCATATATCTATAAGCTGCTGCTGCTACTGCTAAGTTGCTTCAGTCGTGTCCGACTCTGTGTGACCCCATAGACAGAAGCCCACAGGGCTCCCCCGTCCCTGGGATTCTCCAGGTAAGAACACTGGAGTGGGTTGCCATTTCCTTCTCCAATGGGTGAAAGTGAAAACTGAAAGTGAAGTCGCTCAGTCATGTCCGACTCTTCGCAACCCCATGGACTGCAGCCTACCAGGCTCCTCCGTCCATGGGATTCTCCAGGCAAGAGTACTGGAGTGGGGTGCCATTGCCTTCTAGAGTTACACTATTACAATCATTGATCATGTATCAAACTATACATTTGATCAACTGCTTCAAGTCTAGTCATCATTTCCATTGAAGGCTCAGTAATATACTTGGTAATACAAGAAATAATAATCTTGTGAAACAAGCAAAATACAAATCGTATACTTAATAACATTAGTAGAATTAAAAGTAAATATTTTAGCCATGAGCCTCCCACACCAGTTTTTTTTTTTTTTTTTAAAGATTGTCAAGACTAGGGAATGGGTCACTTAGAGCAGAAATCTGATTTTTCATATGGTTCAAATGTGTTACATTAAAAGATTTATCAGGTACAAAAATACAGCATTCAGTTTGAATTATAGCATAGATATCTCCCTGAGATGCTGTAAGGTGTCAAGGGTCTTACAGTTGTCTAGTACTGCCTTTCTCATCATAGAAATCTCAGAATTCAATAGATTAATAGCCCGGTTACCATCATTTAAAGATTATGAAAGTTGTCGAGGCTTCAGTTCAGTTCAGTTCAGTCGTGTCCGATTCTTTGCAACCCCATGAATCACAGCACGCCAGGCCTCCCTGTCCATCACCAACTCCCAGAGTTCACTCAGACTCACGTCCACCAAGTCAGTGATTCCATCCAGCCATCTCATCCTCTGTCGTCCCCTTCTCCTCCTGCCCCCAGTCCCTCCCAGCATCAGAGTCTTTTCCAATGAGTCAACTCTTCGCATGAGGTGGCCAAACTACTCAAGTTTCAGTTTTAGCATCATTCCTTCCAAAGAAATCCCAGGGCTGATCTCCTTCAGAATGGACTGGTTGGATCTCCTTGCAGTCCAAGGGACTCTCAAGAGTCTTCTCCAACACCACAGTTCAAAAGCATCAAGTCTTCGGCGCTCAGCTTTCTTCACAGTCCATTTCTCATATCCATACATGACCACTGGGAAAACCATAGCCTTGACTAGTTGGACCTTTGTTGGCAAAGTAATGTCTCTGCTTTTCAATATGCTATCTAGGTTGGTCATAACTTTTCTTCCAAGGAGTAAGCGTCTTTTAATTTCATGGCTGCAGTCACCATCTGCAGTGATTTTGGAGCCCCAAAAAATAAAGTCTGACACTGTTTCCACCGTTTCCCCATCTATTTCCCATGAAGTGATGGAACCAGATGCCATGATCTTCGTTTTCTGAATGTTGAGTTTTAAGCCAACTTTTTCACTCTCCTCTTTCACTTTCATCAAGAGGCTTTTTAGTTTCTCTTCACTTTCTGCCATAAGGGTGGTGTCATCTGCATATCTGAGGTTATTGATATTTCTCCCGGCAATCTTGATTCCATCTTGTGCTTCTTCCAGCCCAGCATTTCTCATGATGTACTCTGCATACAAGTTAAATAAGCAGGGTGACAATATACAGCCTTGACGTACTCCTTTTCCTATTTGGAACCAGTCTGTTGTTCCATGTCCAGTTCTAACTGTTGCTTCCTGACCTGCATACATCCTCCAACCCCATTGAAGACACACACATACTGCTAAATAGAATACCAGTAGAATACAGATCTTTGACCCATTGGGATCATACCAGTGGAGGACTGGTTGGGGTTACCTGTAATTTGTTCACATGTATGACCTTAAATTCTTGAGAATCCCAGGCTACACCTTCATATCATCCCTGTAGACGTCAACACCATAAATTAGTGCCACAAACCACTGAGTTCTATACCAATCACTCTCTCTAAGGGTAATAACAGGCATAGTTCATAAAGCACCCAGCCTTGTCTCATAATTACCAGGTTGACCATTTTTAGTATGATTTAACCGTTCCCAACATAGAGGAGCCTTTAAACTTGAATGACCATAGCCTGGTGTTAACCATGTAGATCCTCCTCATAATTGTAGGAGCTTTCCTTTTAATAGGTGAGAAGTTAATTTTTTATTGAGACTTAGCTCATCACTCCAACTGAGTTTAAATGACCCTACTAGAAAACTTAAATCTATGGCCAGCCTCAGAGCAGGTATTTTTAATTGGCCAGGTGAGAGGATCCCATCTAGAATTATTATGAATAGATAGAACGGGACTGAACACTCATCTAAAACAAATTTCCTTGGGGGTATTCAATCAGAGCCCTAAAGAACAGAGCTGCTTTTGGGGGGATGGGGGTGGTGGCAAGAATACTGGAGTGGGTTGCCATTCCCTTCTCCAGGAGATCTTCCTGATCCAGGGATTGAACCTGGGTCTCCTGCATTGTAGGCAGATGCTTTACCGTCTGAGCCACAAGGGAAGTCCATATATTTATATACCAAAGTATAAATACATACCAAGCAAACAATAAATTATAGGAGGCCTCCCAAAAAATACCTTCTCTCCTGAACCCTTGTTTTTTATTTAACCAAAAAGGAAGCATTTTCTAAAATTTTGCCTTTAAGTCACAAAGCTTAACCACAGACTCCTTTTGAATAATCATGGAAAGCTCTAAAAATAGAGATTTTTGCAATCATTGCAAAGTTAATTCATTGAGATATACCTGGGTCAATACATCTTTCCAGGCGTCCTTTTTTCCTTCCTTTCCCTACTTACACCTCCAATACAATTCTCATGAGTCCTGGGTAGTTGGTGGTTGCTCCATGTATACTTGCTGGATAAATGAATGGATGGATGAATGAATGGATGGATGAAGTATGGTTTTGGATTATCTAAAATAGCTAAGGCTTGAGTTAAGTATTAAATTATTCTCCATTTACAATAAAGAGCAATTACTTTTTCATCAGCAGCAAGAATGGGAAGTGGTATAAAATAGATAACCATTTTGGCCCTTAGGATGCTCAGTAGTATATAGATCATTGGATGATCATCATGCAATAATATTTATTAAGCACTAATTAAACAAGGAACTTTGTTCCTACTAAAGATTTTACAATCTAATAAAGACACACACCCTGCCCCCTACAGAAACTGCTTCATTATAGCAATGGACAATCAGAGCTAAGTCCAAAGGATGTTTTGTTAGTCTTATCTTGCTTGACCTTGCAGCAACATTAACCACACTTTCTAGATATACCTTCTTCCCTTGGCTTTCTTCAGGCTGTTCTTTGTTGGTTTTCTTACCTTTGGGGTATTACTCGCTTGCCCCCATATGCACACTCATGCTCTCTCTCAGTCTTCTTTGCTGACTTTAAGTATTGAGTTCCTCAGGACTCTATCCTAGGCCCTCTTCTCATCTCTATGTGAGTGGCTTCTCCAACTAAAGGAAGGACCACGCCTATCTTATTAACAGCTATATTCCCAACATATATCACTGTGCCCAGGACATAATAAATAGGTATTCAGTAAATATTTGTTGAATTAAATTTACAATTATGTGCAAAGGGCAACAATGCCAACAATACCTAGGTGAAAAAAAAAAAAAAACTTAGAGGGACTTATACTACTAGACATCAAGATTTATTATGAAGCAATAGTAATTAGATTGTGTGGTTACGGGCACAAGGATAAGCAAATAGACAAATGGACCAAAAAGTCCAGAAACAGATCCACAAATGTATAGTTCTTAGGAAACTGTTGACCTAACTACTTGTCTTGGCCAGACATGATGATAACTGCTTGCCTGAGCTGTCCACAACAAGAGGTCCCAATAAGGAACATGGTCCTGCCTCCAAAAACTAACCAGAATTCAGGAGGAGCCAAAAGAGTGAGGAGACAACCAATATCCCAGAATCCTTTGTGCTGGAACCCATCCTGGCTGAAAGATCAATGTGCCACCAGGAAGGACCCTGAGTCTGACTATGGACCAGAGATGACTGGTCATAGACAACCCGGAAACTAATCATAAAACATAAGACTACAAGCCACATGGCAGAGTAAATTCTCCAGGGTTCCCTTATCCTCTTGCTCTCCACTCAGGCACCCTTTACCAATAAAGGCTCTTGTTTTGTCAGCACACGTATTTCCTTGGGCAGTTCATTTCCGAGTGTTACACAAGAGCCCACTCTAAAGCCCTGAAAGGGGCCCCCCTTCCTGTAACATGGTGACCAGATTTCTGAACACAGTAACTGCAGTGGTGAAAGGATGGTCTTTTCAATAAAGAATACTGGAGTCAACTGAATGTCCATATGGCAAAAAAGAGACCTTCATCCTTACCACACCATACACAAAAATCAATTCCAGATGGATTGTAGGTCTAAATGTAAAAGGTAAACAAGAAAGTCTTTAAAAGAACATATGAGAATATTTTCATGACATTAGAGTAGGCAAAAATTTTTTCAAAAGGTCACAAAAGCAATAAATATAAAGGAAAAATTTAATAAACTAAACTAATTAAGAACATCTGTTTACCAAAAGTCAGAGTGAAAAATCAAAGAAAGGGAGAAATATAGGCAATATTCAAAATAATTATAATTCAAATACATGAAGAACTCTTACAAATTAATAACAGTGAACATCCCAAAGAAAAATGGGCAAGAGACTTCAACAAAAGATACTCAAATGTTCAAAAAGCATATGAAAATGTGCTCTACGTCACTTGTCACCAAAGAAATACAAAATACAACTAAAATGACAAAAACTGGAAAAGACACAAATACCATATATTTGCAAGGATGTAAGGCAACTCATTCTCAAACACTGCTGATGGAAGTATAATTGAATTTAACTATACAACTACACTGCAAAACTATTTACTAGGATCCATTAAAACAAATGTCCACACAACTTTCTTATTCTTGTTCAGTCAACTCAGTCATGTCCGACTCTGCGAGCCCATGGACGGTAGCACACCACGCTTCCCTGTCCTTCACTATCTCCTGGAGTTTGCTCAGACTCAAGTCCATTGAGTCAGTGATGCCATCCAACCACCTCATCTCTGTCGTCCCCTTCTCCTCCTGCCCTCAATCTTTCCCAGCATCAGGGTCTTTTCCAATGAATCGGCTCTTCCCGTCAGGTAGCCAAAGTACTGGAGCTTCAGCTTCAGCATCAGTCCTTCCAATGAATATTCAAAGTTTATTTCTTTTAGGACTGACTGATTTGGTTTCCTTGCAATCTAAGGGACTCTTAAGAGTCTTCTCCAACACCACTGTTCGAAAGCATCAATTCTTCAGTCTTCAGCTTTTTTATTGTTCAGTTCTCACATCCATATACGATTAGTGGAAAAACCATAGCTTTCACTATACGGCCCATTGCCAGCAAAGTAATGTCTCTGCTTTTTAATAATGTAACCTAATGTCTAGGTCTGTCATAGCTTTTCTTCCAAGGAGTAAGCATCTTTTAATTTCATGGCCAAAGTCACAGTCTGCAGTGATTTTGGAGCCCAAGAAAATACACTCTGTTACTGTTTCCATTGTTTCCCCATATATTTACAATGAAGTGAAGGGACCAGAGGCCATGATCTTCGTTTTTTTGAAAGTTGAGATTTAAGCCAGCTTTTTCACTTTCTTCTTTTACCTTCATCAAGAGGCTCTTTAGTTCCTCTTTGCTTTCTGCCATAAGCATGGTATCATCTGCATACCTGAAGTTATTGATATTTCTCCTGGCAATCTTGATTCTAGCTTGTGTTTCATCCAGTCTGGCGTTTCACATGGTGTACACTGCATACAAGTTAAATAAGCAGGGTGACAGTATACAGCCTTGACGTACTCCTTTCCCAGTTTTGAACCAGTCCATTGTTCCATGTCTGGTTTTAACTGTTCCTTCTTGACCTGCATACAGGTTTCTCAGGAGGCAAATAAGGTCGTCTGATATTCCCATCTGTTTAAGAATTTTCCAGTTTGTTGTGATCCACACATTCAAAGGCTTTAGCACAGTCAATGAAGCAGAAGTAGATGTTTTTCTGGAATTCTCTTGCTAGTCTATGATTCAACGGATGTTGGCAATTTGATTTCTGGTTTCTCTGCCTTTTCTAAATCTAGCTTCTATATCTAGAAGTTCTCGGTTCACATACTGTTGAAGTGCTTATGGCTTGAAAGATTTTGAGCATTACTTTGCTAGTATGTGAAATAAGTGTAATTGTGTGATAGTGTGAACATTCTTTGGCATTGCCCTTCTTAGAGAATGGAATGAAAACTGACCTTTTCCAGTCCTGTGGCCATTGCTGAGTCTTCTAAATTTGCTGGCATATTGAACGCAGCACTTTGACAGCATCCACTTTTAGGATTTGAAATAGCTCACCTGGAATTCCATCACCTCCACTAGCTTTGTTCATAGTGATGATTCCTACGGCCTCCTTGACTTCACACTCTAGGATGCCTGGCTGTGAGTGATCACACCATCATGGTTCTGTGTATTCTTGCCACCTTTTCTTAATATCTTCAGCTTCTGTTACGTCCATACCATTTCTGTCCTTTATTACGTCCATCTCTGCATGAAATGTTCCCTTGGTATCTCTAATTTTCTTGAAGAGATCTCTAGTCTTTCCCATTCTGTTGTTTTCCTCTATTTCTTTTCATTGTTCACTTAAAAAGGCTTTCGTACCTCCTTGCCATTCTTTGGAACACTGAATTCAGATGTGTATATCTTTCCTTTTCTCCTTTGCCTTTGCTACTCTTTTCTCAGCTATTTGTAAGGCCTCCTCAGACAACCATTTTTCCTTTTTGCATTTTTTTTTCCTTGGGGATGGTTTTGATCACCACCTCCTGTACAATGTAACAAACCTCCATCCATAGTTCTTCAGGTACTCTATCAGATCTAATCCCTTAAATCTGTTTGTCACTTCCACTGTATAATCATAAAGGATTTGATTTAGGTCATACCTGAATGGCTGAGTGGTTTTCCCTACTTTCTTCAATGTCAGTCTGAATTTGGCAATAAGGAGTTCATGATCTGAGCCACAGTCAGCTCCTTGTCTTGTTTTTGCTGACTATAGAGCTTCTCCATCTTTGGCTACAAAGAATAAAATCAGTCTGATTTCAGTATTGACCATCTGGTGATGTCCATGTGTAGAATTGTCTCTTGCGTTAGAAGACGGTGCTTTGCTATGACCAGTGCATTCTCTTGGCAAAACTGTTAGTCTTTGTCCTGTTTCTTTTTGTATTCTAAGGCCAAACTTCCCTGTTACTCCAGGTATCTCTTGACTTCCTACTTCTGCATTCCAGTCTCCTGTGATGAAAAGGACATCCTTCTTTGGTGTTAGTTCTAGAAATCTTGGATGTCTTCATAGAACTGTTCAACTTCAGCTTCTTCCGCATTAGTGGTTGGGGCACAGACTTAGATTACTGTGATACTAAATGACTTGCCTTGGAAACGAACCAAGATCATTCTGTCGTTTTTGAGATTGCACCCAAGTACTACATTTCAGACTGACTCAGAGGCCTACTCCATTTCTTCTAAGGGATTCTTGTCCACAGTAGTAGATACAATGGTCATCTGAATTAAATGTGCCCATTCCACACACCTTATGATCCAGCAATTCTGCATCCAGATATATATACAATAAACATGGCAACAGATGGTCACCAAAAGACATACTCAAAACAACATTATTCACAATAGCCCAAACCTGGAAACAACCCAAATATCCATTTACAACAGACTGAATAAGTAAATCATGACAGAGTCATAGAATCAAATATCATAAGGCAAAGACAATGAACAGACTCCAACTTTATAGAACAACCTAGATGAACTGCATGAATGCAATGCGAAGTGAAAGAAGTCTACCATGTAAGAATATATATGATTCCACTTATATAAAGTTCTAATAAAACTAATTTATGCATCCAAAAGATAGTATTCTGGTAACTTCTGCAGAAAAATAATGATTTATGGGGGATATAAAAGGGGGCTGCAGGGATACTGGTGACACATCCTGTTACACATGTGTATTTACTTCAAAAGTTCAGAAAACAGGACACATGATTTTTGTACTTTTCTGTCTTTCTGTTATGAAAGTGAAAGTGTTAGTTGTTCAATCATGTCCCATTCTTTGCAACCCTATGCACTGTAGCCCATCAGGCTCTTCTGTCCATAGGATTCTCTAGGCAAGAATATTGGAGTGGATAGCCATTCCCTTCTCCAGGGGATCTTCCTGACTGATGATCAAACCTGGGTCTCCTGCATTGCAAGCACATTCTTTACTGTCTGAGCCACCAGGGAAGCCCATTTTTTGTTCTACTTTCTTTAAATGTATAAAACATATACATGTATTTGCCAAGGTTAACTATCTTCTCTAAGGCAGAGGCGAAAATGGCAAAATCTGGCCAAGTAGGAAGGGGAGCCTTAAATCTGGGTCATTGAAGCTAGAGAAATAAACTGGGGGGCCAGTGGAGGGAGGTAGGATTCCTATGTGCCAGACCAGTATTAGAGGCGCACACACACACACACAAAAGCACAAATCCCTTGACTTCAAAGGCCTCACAGTCTAAGGAAGGAAAAATCATTCTGGTCAATTATGATAAATAAGATATCCCCTAGTTCAGTTCAGTTCAGTTCAGTTTCTCAGTCGTGTCCGACTCTTTGCGACCCCATGAATCACAGCACGCCAGGCCTCCCTGTCCATCACCAACTCCTGGAGTTCACTCAGACTCACATCCATTGAGTCAGTGATGCTACTCCTTGGAAGAAAAGATATCCCCTAAGTCATCTAGAAAACTTCTAAGATTGTTATAGCCTAAAGGCAATTTACATGCAGGAAGTCCAGAGCATCTGAGGAAGGACTCATTAAGCAATTCTAGATCAGAGTAAGTTTGAGAATGGAACAAGAAAAAGGGAGCAAAAGGAAGCCAGGTGACTCAGGTGTGGTTTGGTAGGCACTCTGAAGAGCACCTGGGGTTCTTTATACTTCTTGCCTCTCTGTCCATTAGGTTTAAGTTTGTTCACTCATTCATTCAACAATTTTACGAAAAACCTAGCTGCAAAGTAGCAATTCCAAAACTTCACCTGCTTTCTATTGACCCTGTCTCTAACCTCTACAGAAAAACTGAGGATATTACACAGAATTTCCTCAATTTCTCAGCTGCCTCCCTCCCTCTTTACAAACGTACCCATGTCCCCACTCATACTTGCTTTCCTCCTACCTCAAAAGAAACTGAGTTCCCCTACAAGTCTACATTAATCCCTCCAGCTGTAGTCTAGAGTTCATTCTATCTTGTTTCCTTGAGATCCATTTCATAAGTTAATGTCTAGGCTTCTCCTTCCCATTCCAGAGAAGCTACTTAAAAGAAACCTCTAAATCCAAGCTTTACTTCCTTTGACTTCCAGTTGACTCCCTAAATTTACTGCATCTAGCTTCTGCCCTACCATCCTACAAAAATTGCTCTGGCTACTGATCTTACTCATCAATGACCAACTGACAACTTTTCAATTTTTAGTTTATTTTCCAGTTATCCTTCATAACACTCTTGTAGTAGGCAGAATTCTAAGGTGGCCCCCCCAAGATTCCAAGCTAGAAGGAAAATAGGAACCCTAGTCCTGCAAAGGCAATTCAGCCAAAAAGAATGAACCTGAAAGTGAATCTGACACCCTAAACAGAGAACCCCAGTCATAAAGAACTATAAACTAATAAAGGAATGGAGTTTCTGTAAGCTTACCACCAGTAAGCTTGTGGTAATTTGTTACAGAGAAGTAGCCAACTAATACAATATTCCATTGTCTTTGAAGATACTGCTCTCCTGGTTCTTCACTTCTGAAGCTTATTCTCAGTTCTCTTGGCCTCTAAATACAGTTACCCCCAGAGTTCTCCTAATTCTGCTCTCTCCAAAAGAAAGTGTTACATTCATGAACTGGAAAACTGAGTTCACCAGTATCTAGGTTTCCAGAATAAATCTTTTTACTAAGCTCCAAACCACTACTTAAGCAACAACTTCTCTTAGGATCCTATAGCACTTCTCTTGTCTAAATCCTATTAAATGGTACCACCATCCATGTCGTCAATCAAGTTAAGAATCTGGACATGATTTCGTCCTTTCTCTTCCACCTCACTGATGGGCAAGTCCAACTGGTCACTAGTGAAAGTCGCTCACTTCAGTTCAGTTCAGTTCAGTTCAATCCCTCAGTCGTGTCTGACTCTTTGTGACCCCATGAATCACAGCACGCCAGGCCTTCCTGTCCATCACCAACTCCCAGAGTTTACTCAAATTCATGTCCATCGAGTCGGTGATGCCATCCAGCCATCTCATCCTCTGTCATCCCCTTCTCCTCCTGCCCCCAATCCCTCCCAGCATCAGGGTCTTTTCCAATGAGTCAACTCTTCATCAGGTGGCCAAAGTACCGGAGTTTCAGCTTCAGCATCAGTTCTTCCAATGAACACCCAGGACTGATCTCCTTTGGGATGGACGGGTTGGACCTCCTTGCAGTCCAAGGAACTCTCAAGAGTCTTCTCCAACACCACAGTTCAAAAGCATCGATTCTTCGGCACTCAGCTTTCTTCACAGTCTAACTCTCACATCCATACATGACCAATGGAAAAACCACAGCCTTGACTAGACAGACCTTTGTTGGCAAAGTAATGTCTCTGCTTTTTAATATGCTATCTATGTTGGTCATAACTTTCCTTCCAAGGAGTAAGCGTCTTTTAATTTCATGGCTGCAATTGTGTCCAACTCTTTGAGACCCCATGGACTGTGTAGTCCATGAAATTTTCCAGGCCAGAATACTGGGGTAGGTAGCCTTTCCCTTCTCCAGGGGATCTTTCCAACTCAGGGATCGAACCCAGGTCTCCCGCCTTGCAGGTAGATTCTATACCAGCTGAGCCACAAGGGAAGCCCAAGAATACTGGACTGGATTCAGTTCAGTTCAGTTGAGTCACTCAGTCGTGTCCAACTCTTTGGGACCCCATGGACTACAGCACGCCAGGCTTCCCTGTCCATCACCAACTCCCAGAGCTTGCTCAAACTCATGTTCATCAAGTCAGTGATGTCATCCAACCATCTCATCCTCTGTCATCCCTTTCTCCTCCTGCCTTCAATCTTTCCCAGCATCAAGGTCTCTTCCAATGAGTCAGTTCTTAGTATCAGGTGGCCAAAGTATTGGAGTTTCAGCTTTAGCATCAGGTCCTTCCAATGAATATTCAGGACTAATTCCACAAGGGAAGCCCAAGAATACTGGAATGGGTAACCTATCTATTCTCCAGGCAATCTTCCCGACCCAGGAATCAAACCAGGGTCTCCTGCATTGCAGGCAGATTCTTTACCAACTGAGCTATCAGGGATTTGTCACTAAAACTTGTTAATTTTGCCTTCTAAATTTCTGCTTCCCTTGTGGCTCAGGTGGTAAAGAATCCGCCTGCAATGCGAGAGACCTGGGTTCGATCCCTGGGTTGGGAAGATCCCTTGGAGGAGGGAAAGGCTACCTACTCCAGTTTTGTGGCCTGGAGAATTCCATGGACTGTATAGTCCACGGGGTCGCAAAGAGTCAGACATGACTGAGTGACTTTCACTTTCACATTTCTGCCCCCCGCCCCTGCATTCACAGGCAGCACTTTGTTTCACCTAAACTATGGCAGTAACATCCTAATGTCTCTCGTTGCTGTGCTCAGCCGCTCAGTCCTGTCCGACTCTTTGTGACCCCACAGACTGCAGCCTGCCAGTCTCCTCTGTCCGTGGGATTTTCCAGCCAAGAATACTGGAGTGGGTTGCCATTTCCTTCTCTAGGGAATGTCTCTCATAAGTACTCTTCCAAATATGGCCTCCACACTAAAGCCTGAGTAATCATTCACAGTTTTACCATTTTATGCCCCTTTCTAAAACTCTAATTACTTTTCCCTTGCCAAGAGGATGCAATACAACCTGAATCTTCTACTCTTCTTCCCAGCCATACCAAACTACTGCTACAGGTCCCTGGATGGGTTGCACCATGTAGTATAATGCCTATGCATGTATTCCTTCTGCCTGAAACACCTTTGTACCTCTTGATAACCTGCTCCTACTCACCTAAGAGAGCTGACCCTGACCATGTAAGCAAAACTGCCCGTTCCTTTCTTTATATACACCTCTGTCCCACACACATATCTCTATTATAATATTCTCCATATTTGTGTACTATCTGTTTACACATCTGTCTTTCCTCCAAAAGCTCCAGGATCAGGACCATATTCATCTTTGGAATTCAGGCTCCAGGCCTGTAATGTAGAGATAAATCAAAGGAGAAAATATATTGTACTTACAATTTAGAAACTGAAAGTACTTCCTTAACTTTAGATGAAGCCAAATTCTCTTGCCATTAAAGGCATTTCAAAACCACTAGTTTAAAGACATGCTATTTAATGTTTAATGAAGATATTCCATACTAAAATTTGGTGGAATTAATTTACTCTTTCTCCTGTTGTAGGACATTTGTTTCCAAATTTTCATTATTTTCCAAACTTTTGTTTCCTTAAAGCTATATTTCTAAAGAAAACAAGACTTGATGAAAGGCATAACATTAAAGCATCTGATACATATTAGCAAAATTTTTAAGCTTCAGCAGTTTGTATTTCCTGAAGAATTAAGCTTCTAATATGAAAACAGTGTATGAATAGTGTATGCAGTCCATGGGGTCTCAAAGAGTCCAACACATGACTGACCTGAGCGACTGAACTGAACTGAACTGATGGATAAAAGAACAATATAGTTACTGTTCTGATAATAACCTAATGTAGAAAGATGTCTCTACTCTTTTGATTTACCAAATAAGATTAAGTCTCTTTCAGCATCCTAATACGTTTACTACTTTGTCAGTCTTCTTTATCATAATTTCATGTGATGATGAAACAGTAAAGATATGGTTATGTACTTACACCCTATGTTTGTTGGAGATTTCATTTCAAAGAATGCCATGTAAATGTGTACATGTGTGTTTCCAGATGGCTCAGTGGTAAAGAATCTGCCTGCCAATGCAAGAGAAGCAGGAGACATGGGTTTGATCCCTGGGTCATCAAGATCCCCTGGAGGAGGAAATGGCAACCCACTCCAGTATTCTTGCTTGGAAAATCCCATAGACAGAGGAGCCTGGTGGGCTACAGTCCACGGGGTCACCAAGAATCAGAGACGACTTAGAAACTGAGCATGTGTATTCCGTTAGAGAAAAAAAGATGAGCAGACTTCATCTATGTTCCCTATGTTTCTAGACTTCAACCGTACTAAATCGAAAACCTAATATTCACAGAGGTTGCCAAAAGGTACAAACCTCTAGTTATAAAATAAATCAGTCACACAAGTGTAATATACAGCACAGGGATTATAGTTAACATACTGTATTGTGTATTTGAAAGTAGCTAAGAGAATAGATCTTTAAAGTCCCCATCACAAGAAAAAAATATTTGTAACTATTAGTGATGATGAATGTTAACTAGATTTTTTGTCATGATCATTTTGCAATGATCAAATATTAAACCATTATGTTATATACATTAAAGTAATATAATGTTATATGTAATTATATTTCAATTTTAAAAACCTACTATTCATAAATATATCAACTACCCATGTTCACCTTGGGTCTGAATAATGTTCAGTAGACCAAGATATTTTACATTAAAAAAAAAGATTTTACATAAAAAGTTTTCTGCATCAAAAATTTGTAAACATAAACAGGAACTAAATTTGATTTCTTAAAAAAGCCTACTCAAACTATTTTTAGATTTTATCCAATGGCAAATTGAGCCTCCTAACCACAAGGTATTCTCCTCTACAAACTGTTTCTGATACAGCATACCTTCCTTCATCCCAGGGACAGAGGAGCCCGGCCAGCTATAGTCCATAGGGCAAAGAGATGGACACGACTGAGCGACGGAGCATGCACGCACCTTCCTTCAATCAACTACAGCCTGATCATTTTCCTCCTTTTGTCATGGTAACTCACAAGAACCTTCTGGAGACTGCAAAAATTGCAGAATGATCTCAGAAAATATAATTAATCTTTATATGAGTTATTTCTTCTCCCCCTAAAATAACTGCCATTTTATTTTAACATTTTTCATTTTAAAATATTATTGTAAAAGGCCATGAGCTCTTTCAGAAGACTTCAAAAAAGCAGACACTACCTAATCTTTTAAGTTGTTCTTCAAATCTCCGGACAGCTTCACCATTTCATTTTAAATGCTGTTCACAAGTTGCCTGCCTTAGACTGGAGTCAACAGGCACTTCCCAAGGAGTTGCTGCAGAAGTATCACCAGATTCCACAATTTCAACCTCCATCCCCAAAGGTTTAGCTACAGCTTTAAGCATTTTCCCAAGAGCATTCCAATTGCCTGCTGGACAATTTCATGTTCAAGTTTCACCACATCACTCGTAGTTATCTACTGGCAAGAGCAAACATCTACCTTAGTATTTAGAACTCTCCCCTTCTAATCCCAACCTATGTTATTAGATACCATTGGCCCTGCTTCTCCAGGTAAATATCTACTGAACCCTACTGATGCAACTGGTTCCATATGGTGTACCCTTCTCATCCTCTCTACTTTGCCTTTCTTTGGGGCTGAGTTCAAACACCAGTTCCTAAAAAGAGCATTTATCTGTACCACACATTTATAGCTGTGCATTTCTATTTACCGTTTCTGGTATAATTATGTTAACTCCTCAACCAGATATCTTAAGTTTTTTACGGGAAGGCACTAGAACTCATGCCTCTGTTCTCCCTCAGACAGGCAGAGTCTATTGCAGACAGCCTTGGAATAACAGGTAACATTTATGGCACATACATAGTGTGGCAAATGCTTTCTACTTATCAGTTCATTTAACCCATGTAATAAATCTATGCAGCAAGTACTGTTATTGTCCCTAATTTGAAACAAGAAAATGGAAACTTAGAAAGGTGATTTACCTGTCCAAGGTAACAAAATTAGTTTGAACTAGGCCTTAATTTCAGGTCTGTCTGACTCTAAATTGTCTTCTGATTAGTGACTCATAGAAGCAGAGTTTCTTGTCCTCAATTCAGTTCAGTTGAGTTGCTCAGTCGAGTCCAACTCTTGGCGACCCCATGGACTGCAGGACGCAAGGCCTCCCTGTCCATCACCAATTTTTGGAGTCCACCCAAACCCATGTCCATTGAGTCTGTGATGCCATCCAACCATCTCATCCTCTGTCATCCCCTTCTCCTCCTGCCTTCAATCTTTCCCAGCAGCAGGGTCTTTTCAAATGAGTTAGTTCTTCCCATCAGGTGACCAAATTATTGGAGTTTCAGCTTCAACATCAGTTCTTCCAATGAATATTCAGGACTGAATTCCTTTAGGATGGGCTGGTTGGATCTTCTTGCAGTCCCAGGGACTCTCAAGAGTCTTCTCCAACACCACAGTTCAAAAGCATCAATTCTTCTGTGCTCAGCTTTCTTTATAGTCCGTCTCCATACATCTTACATGACTACCGGAAAAACCATAGCTTTCACTAGACGGACCTTTGCTGGCAAAGTAATGTCTGCTTTTCAATATGCTATCTAGGTTGGTCATCGCTTTTCTTCCAAGGAGCGTCTTTTAATTTCATGGCTGCAGTCACCATCTGTAGTAATTTTGAAGCCCCCCAAAATAAAGTCTCTCACTGTTTCCATTGCTTCCCCATCTATTTGTCATGAAGTGATGGGACCAGATACCATGATCTTCATTTTTTGAATGTTGAGTTTTAAGCCAGCTTTTTCACTCTCCTTTCACTTTCATCAAGAGGCTCTTCAGTTCCTCTTCACTTTCTGCCATAAGGGAGGTGTTATCTGCATATCTGAGGTTATTGACATTTCTCCCAGAAATCTTGATTCCAGCTTGTGCTTATCCAGCCCAGCATTTCTCATGATATACTCTACATAAAAGTTAAATAACCAGGGTGACAATATAAAGCCTTGACGTACTCCTTTCCCTACTTGGAACCAGTTTGTTGTTTCATGTCCAGTTCTAACTGCTGCCTCCTGACTTGCATACATATTTCTCAGGAGGCAGGTCAGGTAGTCTGGTATTCCCATCTCTTTAAGAATTTTCCAGTTTGTTGTGATCCACACAGTCAATGGCTTTGGCATAGTCACTAAAGCAGAAGTAGACTTCTTCTGGAACTCTCTTGCTTTTTTGATAATCCAATGGATGTTGGCAATTTGATCTCTGGTTCCTCTGCCATTTCTAAATCCAGCTTCAACATCTGGAAGTTCATGGTTCACGTACTGGTGAAGCCTGGCTTGGAGAATTTTGAGCATTATTTGCTGGCATGTGAGATGAGTGCAATTGTGCAGTAGTTAGAGCATTCTTTGGCATTGCCTTTCCTTAGGATTGGAGTAAAAACGGACCTTTTTCAGTCCTGTGGCTATTACTGAGTTTTCCAAATTTGTTGGCATTTTGTGTGCAGCACTTTCACAGCATCATCTTTTAGGATTTGAACTGGAATTCCATCATCTCCACTAGCTTTGTTCACAGTGATGCTTCCTAAGGCCCATTTGACTTCCAGGATGTCTGGTTCTAGGTGAGTGATCACACTGTCACGATTATCTGGGTCGTGAAGATCTTTTTTGTACAGTTCTTCTGTGTATTCTTGCGACCTCTTAATATTTTCTGCTTCTGTTATGTCCATACCATTTCTGTCCTTTATTGTGCCCATCTCAGCATGAACTGTTCCCCTGGTATCTCTAATTTTCTTGAATGATCTCTAGTTTTTCCCATTCTATTGTTTTTCTTTATTTCTTTGCATTAATCGCTGAGGAAGGCTTTCTAATCTCTCCTTGCTATTCTTTGGAACTCTGCATTCAAATGGGTATATCTTTCCTTTTCTCCTTTGCCTTTCACCTTTCTTCTTTTCACAGCTATTTGTAAGGCCTCCTCAGACAACCAATTTGCCTTTCTTCATTTATTTTTCCTGGGAATGGTCTTGATCCCTGCCTCCTGTACGATGTCAGGAACCTCTGTCCATAGTTCTTCAGGCACTCTGTCTGTTAGATCTAATCCCTTGAATCTGTTTGTCACTTCCAATATGTAATCATAAGGGATTTGATTTAGGTCATACCTGAATGGTCTAGTGGTTTGTCATACTTTCTTCAATTTAAGTCTGAATTTTGCAATAAGGAGTTCATGATCTGAGCCACAGTCAGCTCCTGGTCTTATTTGGGCTGACTTTACAGAGGTTCTCCTTCTTTGGCTGCAAAGAATATGATCAATCTGATTTTGGTATTGACCATCTGGTGATGTCCATGTGTAAAGTCTTCTCTTGTGTTGTTGCAAGACGGTGTTTGCTATGACCAGTGTGTTCTCTTGGCAAAACTCTACTAACCTTTGCCCTGCTTCATTCTGTACCCCAAGGGCAAATTTGCCTGTTACACCAGGTATTTCTTGACTTCTTACTTTTGCATTCCAGTCCCCTATAATAAAAAGGACATCTTTTTTGGGTGTTAGTTCTAGAAGGTCTTGTAGGTCTTCATAGAACTGTTCAGCTCTTCAGCATTATTGGTCTGGGCACAGAATTGGATTACTGTGATACTGAATAGTTTGCCTTGGAAACGATCAGTGATTATTCTGTCGTTTTTGAGATTGCATCCAAGTACTGCATTTCAGACTCTTTTGTTGACTATGATGGCTACTCCATTTCTTCTTCGGGATTCTTGCCCACAGTAGTAGATATAATGGTTACCTGAGTTAAATTCATCCATTCCAGTCCATTTTCGTTCGCTGATTCCTAAAATGTTGATGTTCACTCTTGCCATCTCCTGTTTGACCACTTCCAAGTTGCCTTGATTCACGGACCTAACATTCCAGGTTCCTAGGCAATATTGCTCTTTACAGCATCGGACCTTACTTCCATCACCAGTCACATCCACAGCTGGGTGGTATTGTTACTTTGGCTCCATCTCTTCATTCTTTCTGTAGTTATTTCTCCAGTAGCATATTGGGCACCTACTGACCTGGGGAGTTCATCTTTCAGTGTCCTATCTTTTTGCCTTTTCATACTGTTCATGGGGTTCTCAAGGCAAGAATATTGAAGTGGTTTGCCATTCCCTTCTCCAGCGGACCACTTTTTGTCTCTGTCCTACTTGATATAAACAGCCAAGCAGAGTGTTTGGGCTTCAGAGGTGTGAAGAGAAAGTAAATTATGGTTCAGCAACTTCCCTTACTCCCTTTAACACAAAGTTTTTATTCAATGACCCTCTTCCAACAACACAAGAGGCGAATCTACACGTGAACATCACCAGATGAACAATACTGAAATCAGATTGAGTATATTTCTTACAGCTGAAGATGGAGAAGCTCTAGACAGTCCAGCAAAAACAAGACAGGGAGCTGACTGTGGGTCAGATCATAACTCATTGCAAAATTCAGCCTTAAACTGAAACAAGTAGGGAAAACCACTTGGCCATTCAGATATGATCTAAATCAAATTCCTTATGATTATACAGTGGAAGCGACAAATAGATTCAAGAGATTAGCTCTAATAGCATACCTGAAGAACTATGGACAGAGGTTCATTACATTGTACAGGAGGCAGTGATCACAACCATCCCCAAGAAAAAAAATGCAAAAAGGCAAAATGGTTGTCTGAGGAGACCTTACAAATAACTGAGAAAGAGAAGCAAAATGCAAAGGAAAAACAGGAAGGATATACCCATCTAAATGCAGAGTTCCAAAGAATAGCAAGGAGAGATAAGAAAGCCTTCATAAGTGAACAACGCAAAAAAAAAAATAGAGGAAAACAACAGAATGGGAAAGACTAAACATTTTCTCAAGTAAGCTAGAGCTACCAAGGGAACATTCCATGCAAAGATGGGCACAATAAAGGACAGCAACAGTATAGACCCAACAGAAGCAGAAGATATTAAGAAGAACTGGCAAGAATACACAGAAAAACTGTATAAAAAAGATCTTAATGACCCAGATAACCACAATGGTGTGATCACTCACCTAGAGTCAAGCATCCTATCATGTGAAGTCAAGTGGGCCTTAGGAAGCATCACTACAAACAAAGCTAGTGGAGGTGATGGAATTCCAGCTGAGTTGTTTAAAATCCTAAAAGATGATGCTGTGAAAGTGCTGCACTCAACATGCCAGCAAATCTGGAAAACTCAGCAGTGGCCACCAGACTGGAAAAGACCAGTTTTCATTCCAATCCCAAAGAAAGGCAATGCCAAAGAATGTTCAAACTACCACACAATTGCATTTATTTCACATGTGAACAAGGTAATGCTCAAAATGTTTCAAGCCAGTATGTGAACTGAGAACTTCTAGACATAGAAGCTGGATTTAGAAAAGGTAGAAGAACCACAGATCAAATTGCCAACATCCGTTGGATCATGGAAAAAGCAAGGGAGTTCCAGAAAAACATCTACTCCTGCTTCATTGAGTGTGATAAAAACCTTTGACTGTGTGGATTACAATAACTGTGGAAAATTCTTAAACAGATGGGAATACCAGACGAAATTCCTTGCCTCCTAAGCAACCTGTATGCAGGTCAAGAAGCAATAGTTAGAACTGGACATGGAACAATGGATTGGTTCAAAATTGGAAAAAGAGTATGTCACGGCTGTATAGAGCCACCCTGTTTATTTAACTTGTATGCAGAGTACATCATGTGAAATGCCAGGCTAGATGAAGCTCAAGCTGTAATCAACACTGCTGGGAGAAATATCAATAACCTCAGATACGCAGATGACTCCACCCTTTTGGCAGAAAGCAAAGAGGAACTAAAGAGCCTCTTGATGAAGGTGAAAGAGGAGAGTGAAAAACCTGTCTTAAAAATCAACATTCAAAAAACTAAGATCATGGCATCCAGTCCCATCACTTCATGGCAAACAGATGGGGAAACAATGAAAACAGTAACAGAGCGTATTTTCTTGGGCTCCAAAATCACTACAGATGGTGTCTGCATCCATGAAATCTAAAAATGCTTGCTCCTTGGAAGAAAAGCTACAACAAACCTAGACAGCATATTAAAATGCAGAGATATCCCCTTACTGATAAAGGTCCATATAGTCAAAGCTATGGTTTTTCCAGTAGTCATGTGAGATTTGCACTGACTATAAAGAAGCCTGCGTGTTGAAAAATTGATGCTTTTGAACTGTGGTGTTGGAGAAGACTCTTGAGAGTCCCTTGGACTGCAATGAGGTCAATCCTAAAAGAAACCAATCCTGAGTATTCATTGGAAGGACTGAAGCTGAAGGTGAACCTCCCATACTTGGGCCACTTAATGCAAAGAGCTGACTTATTAGAAAAGATCCTGATGCTAGGAAAGATTGAGGGCAGGAGAAGCGGGAGAAAGAGGATGAGAATGCTTGGATGGCACTATTGACTCAATGGGCATGAGTTCAAGCAAGCTCTGGGAGATGGTGAAGGACAGGGAAGCCTGGCATCCAGCAGTCCATGAGGTCACAAAGAGTTGCACACAACTGAGCGACTGAACAACTTTCCTTTCTCCCCTTGAGACAAAGCTTTTATTCAATGACCTTTGCCTGAAGACCAAAGATAAACTCTAACCAAAAGATTGCAGATTCCATTTATGGGCAGGACCCAGTCCCACTCCAGAGTGGTCTAAAAACAACATGATTGCTCCCAAGAGGATGAATCATCAAAAGAACTGATTTCAGTCTTAGATCTAGAGAACAAGGCTAGTCCAGGCCTGAAAAACATGGACAAAATCTTTCTTGGCCATAGTCTCTATACAGGTATGCAGTAGGTGTTGTACAAGTTAATGAGTCACCAGGATCACCAGAACCAAAGGGAAGGGCAATGGTCAATGTTTCTACCCACGTCACCCCTAGATTCTGGTATCTGAAACTGTGTGATATCAGTGCCTTACATTCACAGAGGGTATTAGACTTTACCAGACTCCAACTTATTATCTCACTTGCTGTGGAGAAATAGCACTAACAGGGCCCTCGTGTTTGCTTTTGCATGCACCAGAAAGCTGGCCAAGGAGGCTAGTGGAGACTGAAATCTCCCATAGGCTCTGCTCACCAGGCTCAAGACTCATAGTGGCAGACCTTCATCTGCCTAGAGGAAAAGGCACCTTTTCTTCATTTCCACAAAGAAACTATATGAACAAGTGACAGCACCAAAGGTGACTACTGGGATCCCTATGTTAAATATGTCAGTGTCAATTATACCTCAACAAAGCTAGAAAAATAAAAATTTAAGAAGTGGAAACCCAGGCTCAAAGATGTTACAAGATACAGTTATAAGTGATGGATCCAAGATTAGAATTCGAGTCTTCCAACTCACTAGTTAGCATGCTTTTTCAACTATCCTACAAATCTCCCATTGTTTCAGTTTAATGTAGGCTGTCTCTGACTTCTCATGTGGCAGACTGGTATCCTTAGCACTTTGCTCCAACAAAGTCCCAAGCTTTTTGGTGTATCTCTGTCCCGAAGCCACAGCTGTCCTGTTATTGAGGAGGCCGAGAAACAGATATGTGTGCCAACTGTACCAAAAGGGATACTTTAGATGGATCTCCTACCACTTTTGGAAAAACAAATTAGACCACCTGTCCTAATGTTATGCATCATACATCATCACAGTGGCAGAGAGTCAACGTTATTAATATTATGGGAGGTGGTGTGTAGAAAAGTCATGCAGTATGAAATCCAATTATCTAAATTTAGAGACTAGCACTGCCATTTATTAGCTGCCTGGCCCTGGGAGATAACAATTACAAATATTCACTGAGCACATACTATTTCCCTGTACTTTGTTTACATAATGACTAACTTCATACAATCCTAAGAGGTATATATCTTCATTACTTCCATTTCACAGGCAAAGATGCTGAGGCTCTGGGAAATTCAGGTAACTCAGCCTAGGTTACACTGTTGGGAAGTGGAAGAACCAGGAATAAAACCCTACCAATATGACTCTAAAACCCATGTTCTTAATTTCTCAGTCTTTGATTCCTCTAGAATAAAACAGAGATAATAACAGCTGCCCTACCTAACCAATCAGAATTATATTAGCAAGTACAAGGGCATTTTTAATAAACTGTAAAGTAACAGAGGTCAATGTATGAAATCCAAAGCTAACACTGACAAGCAGATGGGTTTATCTGGAAGGTCTACACACATACAGATTTCCTTGTCTCCTTTCCACTTAATACTGAGAGTCAAACAAGTTGTGTTAAGCCCATGCTTCTTCTAACAACAATGATCTTGCTATCCAAACATTTCTTACATTACCTCTTTCCTTATCTTGAGTTCCTATTTATGGAAGCAGAAATCAATGTTATATATCCTTAAACTGCTAGAGAGTACAGATTTTTTATTATTATTAGTTTCAACACCTATAGTTTCAGAGAATTTCTTCACCGTCTGGTGATGGTGGTGTTTATACTATCGGATCACTTATTTACACGACGTGCTTAGTCACTCAGTCATGTCCGACTCTTTGCGACCCCACAAACTGTAGCTAGCCAGGTTCCTCTGTCCATGGGATTCTCCAGGCAAGAATACTGGAGTGGATTGCCTTTTCCTTCTCCAGGAGATCTTCCCAACCCACAGATCAAACCCACATCTCCTCTGTCTCCTGCATTGGCAGGTGGATTCTTTACCACTAAGCCAACTGGGAAGCCTAGTAGATAAATAAGCTCAGGTCTATTCTGACTCCAGACCTCAAGTTCTAAAACTTAATTTTTATCCCTCCCATCTTGACATGCCCAGAAGACAATGCCCACATTTTCTTTACAATTACTGCCTCCCATTGCTTTAGTGACCATATTTTTTTCAACCAAAAGTCAAAACAGGTGGCCTGATCATCTGAAATAAACTCCAGAAAAATGCAGGACCTGTGCTTATTGGGCCTTTATCTTCCTGCATCGTACCTGATCACTTAGAACAAGCCCTATTCATGTTGTTCTCAGCTTCTCTTTTGAGGGCAGGCCTGGCTTCTCTTTGTGTTAAATCCATTTCTCAAGCAGGGGCCCTATCTAAACCCTTCACCCAAAGGCCTCAGAGGTTCCTAGAGAATGTGACCTTGACTAGTCTTACCATTCTAAAAAATTCTCCTCAAAATTTAAAACATTGAAAGAAGAAACTTTTTTCCTCTTTTTTTTTCTTCTTAAAATAAGATGTCCTTGAGACACCCCTTTGGGGAGAATCTCCCATTCTTCTATCAATGGGCTCTCCTAGAGAAAGCCAGGAAAAGGAAAACAGAAGTTTATCTGTTCTGTTAAGGGAGAAACATTGTTTGGCCTCTCCTTTCTAAAGTGGCTCTTCATTGCAGTTTGACTTGTAGGTCCTCCCAGAGAGGACAAAGAAGAAAGCACAACCCTAAACTTCATATTCGGAAATAATCTGGAAGTTCATTCATTCAACACATTTTCTGAGCACCAACTATGCAATAGGCTCCCAGTATTTACTATCCCTCTCTTTCATCTAAAATATAAGGTCAGGAACACTCAAAAGTAGTATACAAGAGAGAAAAGATATTTCTACATGGGAGAAATGGTTACTGAAAAAATAAAAATTAATAAGAAATACCAGATAGGTGCTTAAAGAACAAAAAAGGTGATGTGATTAAGGGACTCTGGTAAGGTATTTATGTTAGGTAGTCAACAAAAGCCTCAAATTGGAAAATATGGTTCCAAATTGGGAAAGAAGTATGTCAAGACTGTATATTGTCACCCTGATTATTTAACTTGTATGCAGAGTATACCATGTGAAATGCTGGGCTAGATGAAGCTCAAGCTGGAATCAAAATTTCCCAGAGAAATATCAATAACCTTAGATACACAGATCACTCCACCCTTTTGGCAGAAAGCAAAGAGGAACTAAAGAGCCTCTTGATGAAGTGGAAAGAGGAGAGTGAAAAGCTGTCTTAAAACTCAGCTTTCAAAAAACTGAGATCATGGCATCCAGTCCATCACTTCATGGCAAATAGATGGGGAAACAGTGAGAACAGAAACAGAGTGTATTTTCTTGGGCTCCAAAATCACTGCAGATGGTGACTCCATCCATGAAATTTAAAAATGCCTGCTCCTTGAAAGAAAAGCTACAACAAACCTAGACAGCATATTAAAGAGCAGAGATTATCACTTTACTGACAAAGGTCCGTCTAGTCAAAGCTATGGTTTTTCCAGTAGTCAGGTATGGATACAAGAGTTGGACCATAAAGAAAGCTGAGTGCCTCAGAATTGCTGCTTTCGAACTGTGGTGTTGGAGAAGACTCTTGAGTGTCCCTTGGAATGCAATGAGATCCACCCAGTCCACCCTAAAGGAAATCACTCCTGAATATTCATTGGAAGGACTGATGCTGAAGCTGAAACTCCAATACTTTGGCCACCTGATGCGAAGAGCTGACTCACTGAAAAAGACCCTGATGCTGGGAAAGATTGAAGGCAGGAGGAGAAGGGGACGACAGAGGATGAGATGGTTGGATGGCATCACAGACTCGATGGACATGAGTTTGAGCAAGCTCTGGGAGTTGGTGACGGATAAGGAAGCCTGGCGTTCTGCAGTCCATGCAGTCGCAAAGAGTCAGACATGACTGAGTGACTGAACTGACTGAAAAGCCTCAAATGTGAGGTGACACCTGAATTAAGTCCACACCTGAATTAAAAGGACTCCTGGGTAGCTCAGTCAAGAATCTGCCTGCAATGTGGAAGATCTGGATTCGATCCCTAGGTCAGGAAGATCCCCTGGAGGAGAGAATGGCTACCCATTCCAGTATCACCTGCAGAATCCCATGGACAGAAGACCCTGGCAGGCTACAGTCCACGGGGTTGCAAAGAGTTGGACACAACTGAGCAATACTTTCTCTTTCAGCCACGTGAAGACTGGTAGTGGAGGACACAAAGAAACCAGCTAATGTGAAGATCTTAATGCAGGAGGAATAAGCCTTTAAAGCAGAAGTTGGCAAACCTTTTCTCTGGGCCACAAAGCAAATATTTTAGGCTTTGCAAGTCACATAAGGTCTCATGTTACATATTCGTCTTTGTTTTTGTTCCTGTTGTTGTAAGTTGTTTTACAATCCTTTAAAAATGTAAAACCCCTTCTTAGTTCCTTGCCAGTATAAAAATAGGCTTCCAACAAAATTTGGCCCCTCTTAGTTTTCTGACCCCTACTTTAGAGGAACATCTAATCTATCGTCACTAGAGAACAAGTAAACAAGAGCAAGTGGTAGAAAATGAGGTCTGAGAGGCGGTCAGAAGCCATATGGTGCAGTGCCTTTTAGGCTAAATTAAGATTTTGGATTTTTTTTTTTTTCCCAAGTGTGATGGGAATCCTCTGGAGAGTTTTAAGCAGGGCAGTGGCATAATCTGACTTATACTTTTAAAAGGCCATCGTCGTCGTGTGTGAAAACAGACTCTGGTGGGGCTAAGAGTCGAAACAGAGAGAGAGTTGATTAGGAGGCCAGCTATTATCACTCAGGCAGGAGAGAACAAGGGTGGTGATGTGAAGAGACAGAACTGAACAGAAGGGAAACTAAACACTCTCGATGAAAGCTCTGTTTATTATGGATAAACAAAAACATGGAAGAATTCTTGAAATTTTACTTTAAAATCAAAAGTATTATAAAGAGCTTGATTAACAGAAAAATCTTGGTTACTCAAAGTTTTAGCAATATTTTAACATGTTTGATTTATAGATATTTGACTTTCAGGAAGATCATTTCCCCTCTCTCTCTGAATCCTTTCCTCTAGTGAAATGATTCCATTTCTCCTCTGGTCCCTGATACTCATTATTCTCGTTTCACTTAAATGAAGCATACTGAGAATGTTCCTCTCATTTCAGAGTGCACTGCAGTCAACCAAAACAGCAAAACTGTTTGCTCGTTTAAAATCCAAGAAACTTCCAACTTCCCTTTACCATGAGGAAGCTGTAAATGTAGGTGGTTCTCACTTTATCCAAACTCATTTTCTTATTCTCTCTGATAAAAATGAAGCTGAGTTCTTGAAAATTCTTCAAAGTGTACATTTATTTGGGCACTTTTGGTGTATATTTGAGGGAGAAGACTAATTAGATAGGGTCATAGGTTAGGTTCCTCGGAGATAGATTCTGAGACGAAGTTTTTCAAGGAAGTCATTTACTGAGGCAGGATGCAACTGGCAAATACATCTGCATTGAAATGAGGATGATCAGGAGAGTCAGAGAGTCACTGACTGCAAAGTGGTTGTAACTCAGCCAATACCTGTGGTAGCTGGGTCCTCAGACTTGTCTTCCAACGAGGCAAGGAGGCTAGGTCTTTGCATCTTAAGTCAGCCAGTCACTGGCCGTGGGCCTCTAAGAGGATAACCTAAAGAGAGGCAGTTCTCTGCAACCTAAGGCAACATCCAGCAAAAACAAAGCTTTTCACCATCAGGAGCTAAAATTCCCAGCAGCTGAGGGATGAAGAGAGGCTCTGGGTTGGAACACCACAGTACCTACTGCAAAGGGACATTCCAGTATTCTCATATGGTCATTTCTATCATTTAATATTTATCAAGGCACATAGTATTTTACCATGACTATGTATGGATGTGAGAGTTGGACTATAAAGAAAGCTGAGCACTGAAGAATTGATGCTTTTGAACTGTGATGTTGGAGAAGACTCTTCAGAGATCCAACCAGTCGATTCTAAAAGAGATCAGTCCTGGGTGTTCACTGGAAGGACTGATGTTGAAGCTGAAACTCCAATACTTTGGCCACCTGATGCGAAGAGATGACTCATTTGAGAAGACCCTGATGCTGGGAAAGATTGAGGGCAGGAAGAGAAGGGGACGACAGAATATGATATGGCTGGATAGCATCACCGACTCAATGGATATGGGTTTGGGTGGACTCCAGCAGTTGGTGATGGACAGGGAGGCCTGGCGTGCTGCGGTTCACGGGGTCGCAAAGTGTCAGACACGACTGAGCGACTGAACTGAAATGATATAGTACTTTTTTTAGCACTTTTAGTAGACCAAATATACTAATTAGCATGCCAATTGGTATTTATCACATAAAACAACATTTTACCACATAAAGTATTTTTATTAAATACAGAGACTTCATGTTCAAGTGTTTAGGAATACACTTTCAAAAAATACTGCTGGAAAAGTGACTCTTGTCATTTCAACTGTGTACCTGTATGAGCTGATGATTAAACCAGTCATTTTTGACTCTTGCTCCTCCCTTATCAAGTTCTATGGCACCTTCCATGGTAAGACACCTCCATCTCTACTTTTTTTGTCACTGCCAACAATTCTGGTTCCCACCTTCATTTCCTCAAACTTAAAACATCTCCTCTGCCCAATTTCATCCAAGATGTGCTTTGGGGGGGGTGGGGGAGGGGCGATGTTCCATTGCATGACTTGCATTAATTACTCAAATAGCCACTGCGTAAGGCACCAGGAAAATAACATTGAGCAAAAAAAGACAATTCCACCATCTCTCATGAACGTGAATTTCTAGTGAATGAGAAGGACTTTAAATATTAAATTTCATGATAAACAATTTGATGGCAGCTGTGATAAAAATGCAATGAAAAAGTAACTGATGTTATGAAACCACATAATGTTGGGACCTGAACTAGGGGGTCAGAGATGAGTTTTCTAGAGTAAGTAAGATGAAACTTGAAGGATAAAGTTCACAAGAAGCATGCTTCATGTAAAGAGAATACTATGCTTCTTACCTTCAGGATCTGAAGAGGAGGAAGCATGGTGTGTTCAAGGAACTAAAGAAGAAAGCCAGTAGCCAGTATGCTAGAGCTCAGGGTTCATTTGTGAAGCAGAGGAAGGTGTTGGGAAGTAGAGTTAAGTAAGAGAAAATAAGTAAGGGCACTATGAAACCATTAGAAACAGGGTTTTCTTTTACTTTTAATGTTTCATTTTAATTTCAGAATCACAAAAATGTTACAAAAAATAATTCCCTATACTTTTCACCCACATTCTCCAAATGCTCACATCTTAAATTACCCCAGTATAATTATCAAAATCAGAAAATTAACACTGATTCAGTACTATTATCTAATTTACAGTCTGGGGAGGGGGGTTGAGGATGGGGGGGGGCCATGGGACATATATACACCTGTGGCCAATTCATGCTGATATATGCCAACCGTCATAATATTGTAATTATTCTCCAATTAAAATTAATTTTTTAAAAGTCACTGTGTCAGATATTAACCAATAATAATTGTTTAAATTTCATGTATGTTTTTCCAGAACTATTCATTTTTTTGCTTAATTTATATAAACTACTGGATTTCCTTTTAGTATAATTCCTAAACTTCCCCTATTTATTTACTTTTGGGAAAATATCTTTTAGACATCAAACCAATGACAAGAAATAATATATAATATCACTAGCTTCTATTGGTTTTGCAATAAAACAACCTGTGCTTTAAACTGAAAAAATAAAGTTAATGCAGTCTAAAAATAATAATAATAATTCTTATTATTCCCGGTCTATATTTTACCAGCTAGCCAACTAATGCCAATCACATACTGCATTTAGTTATCATGTCTCCTTAAATATTGGACAGTTCCTCAGTCTTTCTTTCATAACCCTGACACTTTATTTATTTATTTATTTATTTTTTTTACTACAAGGCACAGCATGTGGGGTCTTAGCTTCCCAACCAGGGATCAAACCTGTGCCCCCTGCAGTGGAAGCATGGAGTCTTAACCACTGGTATGCCAGGAAAGTCCTGACCTTGACACTTTTGAAAAGCACTAGCCAGTTACTCGGAGAAGGCAATGGCACCCCATTCCAGTACTCTTGCTCAGGAATCAAAGGAAGAAAAAGTAAACTGGAGAAGTCAATTTTCAAATCAACTGAAGTGGGATGAAAGCATAGGCGGGGAGATCGATAATGAGACTAGTAAATAGTCCAAGGTAAGAGATGACAGGCAACTGGACTAGGGTGAAGGGAGGGACAATGGAAACAAATAAATGGATTCGAGAAGTATTTAGGAGATAAACGGACCATACCTGATGACTGACTGAAGGGTAGGGGGATGAGGTAAGGGAGAAGGATGACTGAAACAGATTTCCATGTATTGTAAACATATGACAACATGTCTCTTCATTAAATTGTGACAACCTGATGACACGAACACGCAAGTATCTTTCACATCTTTGTATCTGCAATATTTTCTACAGTGCCTGGTACACAGTTGGAGCTCAAGAAATGATGCGGAATAAAACGAATAGGTGAACTTTCTCAGACTTATCAAGTTGAGATTTCAGCCGTAGGGTATCAAATTTGTTATAATACATTCACAAAAGCTTTAACAGAAGAAAACTACTTATAAGCAAGGTGAAAAGACAGCCTTCTGAATGGGAGAAAATAATAGCAAATGAAGCAACTGACAAACAACTAATCTCAAAAATATATAAGCAACTTATGCAGCTCAATTCCAGAAAAATAAACACCCCAATCAAAAAATGGGCCAAAGAACTAAATAGACATTTCTCCAAAGAAGACGTACGGATGGCTAACAAACACATGAAAAGATGCTCAACATCACTCATTATTAGAGAAATGCAAATCAAAACCACAATGAGGTACCACTTCACACCAGTCAGAATGGCTGCGATCCAAAAATCTGCAAGCAGTAAATGCTGGAGAGGGTGTGGAGAAAAGGGAATCCTCCTACACTGTTGGTGGGAATGCAAACTAGTACAGCCACTATGGAAAACAGTGTGGAGATTCCTTTAAAAATTGCAAATAGAACTACCTTATGACCCAGCAATCCCACTGCTGGGCATACACACCGAGGAAACCAGAATTGAAAGAGACACATGTACCCCAATGTTCATCGCAGCACTGTTTATAATAGCCAGGACATGGAAACAACCTAGATGTCCATCAGCAGATGAATGGATAAGAAAGCTGTGGTACATATACACAATGGAGTATTACTCAGCCATTAAAAAGAATTCATTTGAATCAGTTCTGATGAGATGGATGAAACTGGAGCCGATTATACAGAGTGAAGTAAGCCAGAAAGAAAAACACCAATACAGTATACTAACACATATATATGGAATTTAGAAAGATGGCAATGACGACCCTGTATGCAAGACAGGAAAAAAGACACAGATGTGTATAACGGACTTTTGGACTCAGAGGGAGAGGGAGAGGGTGGGATGATTTGGGAGAATGGCATTGTAACATGTATACTATCATGTAAGAATTGAATCGCCAGTCTATGTCTGACGCAGGATACAGCATGCTTGGGGCTGGTGCATGGGGAAGACCCAGAGAGATGTTATGGGGAGGGAGGTGGGAGGGGGGTTCATGTTTGGGAACGCATGTAAGAATTAAAGATTTTAAAATTAAAAAAATAAAAGAAAAAGAAAAAAAATTAAAAAATTTTTTTAAAAAAAAGAAAACTACTTATGCTGAGTATCTATTCTCCCCAAAGAGCATATCCCAGTCTTTTAGTATATTACGTACACTTTCTCTTCCATCATTAGTTCATCTTACCCAAGAGGTAAAACCCAGAAGCTATCAAACAGAAGTAAACACTTGACTATAACAATGAAATTTCACTTCACACCCATCAAACTGCCAAAAATTAATGCCTATTAATTGCCTATGCTTGCAGGGGAGTGAGGCTAAGCGAGGCCTCTGTTTCCTCACCCCGCAAATGGAACCACGGGGATTAGGTGAAATGTTTCTAGACTCAAGCAGGCATTTAGTAAAAACTCACACACTGCCTTTTTACACATCCATATACTCCTCCTTCAAGACCCAGTGCAAACCACTCCTCCACTAGGAAGCCTGCCCAGACCACTCCAACATGCAGCTACTTCTTTTCCCGTCTCTGAGCTTCTGGGATACCTATCTGTGAAATTTTTCAAAGATTAATCCATAGGTGGATCTGTGATTGCTGTTGCAAATCAGTCACTTTCTTCTTTACTGTTATTTCGCTATTTGTATACTCATACTCTGTTCTCCAGTGGAGTCAGATGTCTCTGGATTCAAAAGTCAGCCATGTGAACTGTGGTGTTGGAGAAGACTCTTGAGAGTCCCTTGGACTGCAAGGAAATCCAACCAGTCTATCCTAAAGGGGATCAGTCCTGGTTGTTCATTGCAAGGACTGATGTTGAGGCTGAAACTCCAATACTTTGGCCACCTGATGTGAAGAGCTGACTCATTGGAAAAGACCCTGATGCTGGGAAAGATTGAGGGCAGGAGGAGAAGGGGATGACAGAGGATGAGATGGTTGGATGGCATCATCAACTCGATGGACATCGGTTTGAGTGAACTCCGGGAGCTGGTGATGGACAGGGAGGCCTGGCGTGCTGCAGTTCATGGGGTCGCAAAGAGTCGGACACAACTGAGCGACTGAACTGACCTGACCTGATACTCATACACTGTTCTCCAGTGAAGTCAGATGTCTCTGGCTTCAAAAGTCAGCTATGCCACTTATTTGCTATGACTTCATCTTCCCAATGTTCACGTCTTCTGTGTGATACAGGAGACACAGCCATCTATCTGTTAAGGTCATTGTTAGGATTTGGGATAACGTGTGTAAAGGGTCCACATATTAGGTGTCCCATAAGTAGATGCCAACAAGCACTCACTGAGAGCACCTCTCAGATCTTTCCCAAACTGCAATACCCTCCTAGATGCACCACCTCACAGAGTGCCTCACACGTGGCTGCTGCTCGATGGTCTATTTACTTACACTATACCTTATCCAAAAAGGACCTAAAGCAGGCAGGTGTTTGCTGAGTGATTACAGGCTACACTTTCCTGTCAGATTTTCTCTTTCTTTCTGTTTTTCCATGATAATCAGAACCATCGGAATATTGTGACATTTTTTGACCACACAGCTTGAGGCATCTCAGTTCTTGACTGGGGACTGAGCCCAGGCCATGACAGTGAAAGCCCAGAATCCGAACCACTAGATCACCAGGGAACCCCCCATATTATGACTTTTTAAAAGTCTTTACTCATCCTTCACCTGCACCAAGTATTTTTTAAATTTAATTTCAAAAATTTTAACTATAAAATACAGGCTCCTGGCAAAAATGAAAACATCAAAAGGGAATAAAATGAAAAGTAGGTTCCTCTCCGGATATTCAGTTTCACTATCCAGAGGTAATACTTAAAAAAAAAAGTCCTATGTGTCTTTTTATTGGCCTTAGTGTTTGGCAAATACTCAACCTTCTTTACACTATTACTTTAAGATTTTCCCTGATTTAGAATCCTAAGAACATAAGCTCCATAAGAGCATTTTTGTCTCTTTTGTTTTCCTCTGTTCCCAGCACCTAGACAGTACATGAATCATAACCATATGTTCAATAAGTGCTTGCTAATGCATGGACTTCCTTTTGAGGAATTGCCGCCACTCAAGGTACACTGCCATCCTTTAGCCAAGTGGCAAGGAAGACTGATTAGATGTTCCCTCCTCAGATTTTGATCTGTGAGCAGAATACAAACAGTTGGAGGGAGCTGAACCCATATGAGAGCATGGAATGTTCCTGCAAGAAGGTGGTCGGTGGTGGCTGCTACCTGACTGCTTCCAGCCTGGTTCTTCTGCCTTATTTTCAATCCTGTGAGCTCACCCAATTCCTTCCAATAGATTGCCTTTTGCTTAAGTTAGCTCAGCACTTCTTACCCTCAGCACTGTTGACATCTTGAGCTACATTATCTTTGCTCTGAGGGGCTGTTCTGTGCCTTACAGTATGTTCAGCAGAATCCCTGGTCTCAACTTGTTGGATGCCAAGAGAATCCTTAGTGTAACTATCAAAAAAGTCTCCAGACATTAACAAATGTCCCCAAGGGGGACTGAATTAGCTAGAGGTGATTTCTGTGGAACAAAAAAGTCCTAACTGCTGAATACTATATCTCTGCCAACTTTTCATTATGGCCTACATAGAAATAGCTCAGCTATATAATATTATGTTCTATTGATAGGTCCTAAGTTATTAAATCAGTCAACTAACAGTGGATTTTAGAGTGTTCACCTGTTATGTTAACAGCCTGGTGGCTGCACACTGAGCAGTGTGGCCCATCGTAATCCATCTGGGCGGCGGATAGGGCCCAGGGCAGCCAGGTGAGACCAGGGAGCTCTCCACTCCTGGGCATCCTCCAATATCGACTGGCTCCAGCCTTCCCCAGACCCCCCTTGTCAGCAACTCCAACAGGGCCTTTGTCCAGGCCCCTGGGCGGTACATTGATCAACACCCAGCATCCAGTGAAGGTTTACACACTCAAGAGGACCAGCAGTGAGACAAACAAGGTGCCAGGCACATCCTCCAGCTATGTGGAGGAACGAAAGGGCATGTTCCTGTGAAGTTAAGTGGGCCTTAGGAAGCATCACTATGAACAAAACTAGCGGAGGTGGTGGAATTCAGGTGAACCATTTCAAATCCTAAAAGATAATGCTGTTAAAGTGCTGCACTCAATATGCCAGCAAATCTGGAAAACAGCCATGGCCGCAGGACTGGAAAAGGTTTGTTTTCATTCCAATCCCAAAGAAAGGCAATGCCAAAAAATGTTCAAATTACCACACAATTGCACTCATTTCACATGCCAGTAAGATTATTCTCAAGATGCTTCAAACTAGGCTTCAGCGGTACATGAACCAAGAACTTCCAGATGTACAAGCTGGATTTAGAAAAGGCCGAGAAACCAGAGATCAAATGGCTAACATCCACCGGACACCAGACCATAGAAAAAGCAAGGAAATTTAAAAAAAAAAAAAAACAAAAAACCTTCTTCTGCTTCATTGACTACACTAAAGTCTTTGACTATGTGGATCACAACAGAATGTAGCAAAGTCTTAAAGACATTCTTAAAGAATCTTGAAATTCTTAAAAATTCTTAAGGAAAATTCTTAAATTTGACCACTTTACCTGCCTCCTGAGAAAGCTGTATGTAGGTCAGGAAGCAACAGTTAGAATGTTGGAACAATGTTCCAAATGAACATGGAACAACAGACTGGTTCCAAATTGGGAAAGGAGTGCATCAGGGCTGCATATTGTCACCCTGATTATTTAACTTCAATGTAAAGCACATCAGGTGAAATGCCAGGCTGGATGGAGCACAAGCTGGAATCAAGATTACTGGGAGAAGTATCAGTAACCTCAGATATGCAGATAACACCACCCTTATGGCAGAAAGCGAAGAGGAACTGAAGAGCCTCTTGATGAAAGTGAAAGAGGAGAGGGATAAAACTGGTTTGAAATGCAACATTCAAAAAATGAAGATCATGGCATCTGGTCCCATCACTTCATGGCAAATACATGAGGAAAAAGTGGAAACAGTGACAGATTTTATTTCTTGGGCTCCGAAATCACTGCAGATGGTGATTGAAGTTAAAGCCGTGAAATTAAAGATGTTTGCTCCTGGAAGAAAAGCTATGACAAATCTAGGTAGTGCATTAAAAAGCAGAGACATCACCTTACCAACAAAGGTCCATATGGTTAAAGCTATGGTTTTTCTAGTAGTCATGTATGGATATGAGAGTTGGACCACAAAGAAGGCTAGCACCAAAGAATTAATGCTTTCAAACTGTAGTGTTGGAGAAGACTCTTGGGAGTCCCCTGGACTGCAAGGAAATCAAACCAGTCAATCCTAAAGGGTATCAAGCCTGAATATTTATTGGAAGGACTGATGTTGAAGCTGAAGCTCCAATACTTTGGCCACCTGATGCGAAGAGCTGACTCATTTGAGAAGACCCTGATGCTAGGAAAGATTGAGGGCAAGAGAAGGAGGTGACAGAGGATGAGATGGTTAGATGACATCATTGACTCAACAGACATGAATCTGAGCAACCTCAAGGGAGATAGTGAAGGACAGGGAAGCCTGGCGTGCTGCAGCCCATGGGGTCACAAAGAGTCAGATACGACTTGGTAACTGAACAACAACAACGTTAAACAACAGCTTTAGGGAGATACAAGTCAAACACCAAATAATTCACTCAGTTAAAGTGTGTATTCACAGAGTTGTGCAATCATCATTACAATCAATTTTAGAATAGCTTCATCACCTCAAAAATAGGTATAAATCCCTGCACACTTTAGTTGTCACTCCTCAAAACTCCAGCTCCCTCGACTGTCAGCAACCATTTAATCTACTTTCTGCCTCTACAGACTTACCTATTCTGAACACTTCATATAAATGGGATCATAGAATATGTTTTCTTTTGGACTGGCTTATTTCACTTAGCACAGTATTTTCCAGGTTTGTCCATGCTATAGCATGTAACAGTAATTCATCCCTTACTGTTGAATAATATTCCACTGTATGGACACATTTTCCCTATCCATAAATGATAAGCATTTAGGTTGCTACACTTTGTGGCTATGATGAATAATGCTGCTATGAGCATTTGTGTGCAAGTTTTAGTGTTGACATAGGTTTTCATTTCTCTTAGGCATATACCTGGGGGTAGAACTGCGAGGTTAAATGGAAACACTATGTTTAACTTTTTGAGGAAATCCCAGACTGTTTTCCAACATGGCTATACCATTTTACCTTCCAATCAGCAGTATACTAGAGTTTCTTTCCTTACTTCTCACCAACACTTACCACTAATCATTTATTATTCATCTTTTTTATTATAGCCATCCTAGGGAGAGTGATGTAGTATTTCATTGTGGTTTTGATTTCCATTTCCCTAATGACCAATGTTGGTGAGCATCTCCTTCAGGTGCTTACTGGTCATTTGTATATCTTGAAGAAATATCTACTCAGATCCTTTGTCCATTTTCTAATTGAGTTATTTGCCTTTCTATTGTTGAGTTACAAGAAATCTCTGTATGTTCTAGATATAAGTCATTTTTCAGATATATGATTTCCAAAATCTTTTTACCCATTCTTAAGTGAATGAAAGGCTTTTCATTTTCTTAACAGCACAAAAGTTTAAAATGTTTATTGTTAGTCGTTCAGGTAAAAAATGAATGGCTGGTTCACCTTGCAGCTCAATCACGTAACGTGTTTTTCTCTAAGACAACTATCAGCAGAACTGCTGCTCTATGACATCCATGTTTATTTTAAAAAAGAATATAATTCTTTATATATATATATATTTGCTCATAAAATTGATTCTCCTGGAACAAGATACAAGAAAGAAGATGTGGTGTGTCATCCTGTGATTTTTACCTACTCTTGACACACCACTGACTTATCCAAGGGACACGTGACCCGGAGAGAGGAGTATAAGCAAGGACAATGAAGAGTAATGGTTCTTCCACAGTATTTACAAGGAGGAAGAAAAGACTAATTAATGGATGATGATTTTTTTGAAAAATCAATCACCTTTTGTAAATATCTTTTTCGCTAGAGTTGATATAAGATGTTAAAATTCTATTCTCTGCATAGCAAATGAAGATATAAAGGTTTTAGACTGTCCTAAGTGGTCAGTGAAGCCTCTGTCCAGAATTAAGAAAAGGTCAATTCAAACAAATCCTATAGATGCTCAGTAAAATATATTCTGGAGATCAAGGTGTCCCTATACAAGTCCTTTAAGATGCCCAGGAACATTATCTATTTGAAAACTACTTAGCCTATATAAGGCTCTTCAAGAACTTATAGCTGTGTTAAAGCAAACTTCTGAAATAGTTACAGACCATGGCTAAGTTACTGAAATCTAGGCCAGTCCTAACTTGCCTTTGTTCCCAACCCACTCTGCATACCACTGCAAAATTAATCCCCCTAAATCACTGTTACCTTGACTTGAGAATTTTTAGTAATAATTAAAAGCTAATGTCAGTGGAGTTCTTAACTATGTGCCCAGCATTGTCCTGAACAATTTAAATGGATTTTCTCATTTAATCCTCCCCATAACCCAGTGAGGTAGTTACTGTAATTCTCCTGAAGATGAGGAAACTGTGGCTTATTCAGCAACCCACCCAAAACTGCTGAGCCCCCGAGTGGCAATGCTAAGATTCAAATGTAGGTTTGAGCTGAGGCTCTCAACCACTATGGTATTTCTGCAGAGACATCACTGGTCTAGTAATCACTTAGGGGGACAACTACAAGGCAAACGCGTCAGAATTTCCAGGGTAAATTCTCTGACTCACAGCAGGTTTGGGAACCACTACAAGTTAACTCTCCATTTCCTACAGAATGTCTAAACTCCTCTTCCCGGAGGCTTCTAGGATAAAGGCAAAATTCCTTAAATTGGCTTATAAAGCTCTTCAGAGTCTGTCACTTGACTGACCTTTCTGGTCCCATTTTGCCCCAAGCCCCCTTTTTGTTTCCATTTCTATTCTTTATCACAAGACTCTTCCTTCTCAGGGTATTTGCACAAGCTGTTCTTCCGTTTGGGATGCTCTTCCCTCCTCCCTTTGTCCGATTAACTCTTGCTCTTCCTCAGGCTTTAGCATGATGGGCACTTTGAGAAAAAATTTTCTGATTGCCCTGTTTAGGTCAAAATCCTAGCTATCATCTCTAATAACATCATGTAACATATGCAAACTAAAAACTGTCTTTATATGGTTATCTCTCTTGCCCTCGATAAAGAGTAAACTCTACAAAGACAGGAACTGTGCTTGTTTTTCTCAGTATTGTACCTCCAGTGCCTGGCTTAGTTGTTGTTGTTTAGTTGCTAAGTCGTGTCTGACTCTTTGTGACCCCAGCAACTATAGTCCGCCAGGCTCCTCTGTCCAGGGGATCAGGCAAGAATACTGGAGTGGGTTGCTATGTCTTGGTCCAGTAGTATCTTCAGTGCCTGGCTTAGCCTGTCACATAAATATTGCTTGTTCAGTAAACACTTGTCAAAAGAATTAATGGCTTCAAGGCCTTTTAACTATTCCGTACTTAACCAACCAACCATATTTTTCACTCTTGCCCAACAGAGAGGTACTGTGCCATTTACAGAGGTTAATTTCTCTCCACATGTTTTCATCCTTATCTAAACCCAAAATCCTTTTCCACCTCTTTACCTACCTAATTCCTCCTATTGCTACAAGGTAGAGCCTAAATTTCCCTTGTTTCACAAAGTTCTCTAACTCACCAACCCACAACAGTCTCTTCTAAACTGTTACCTCACTTTGTATTTCTAGGCCACTCACTTGGCACTTCATCACACACTGCCATATATCCTCATGCAGTATCTCACATGTAAGTGGTCTGGTTACTTTTTTAAATATAAGTATCGTTAGGTAGTCTGTATGTTCTCTGTTGTTGTTCAGTCACCTAGTCGTGTTCGACTCTGTGTGACCCCATGGACTGAAGCACACCAGGCCTCCCTGTCCCTTACCATCTCCTGAAGTTTGCCCAAATTCACGTCCATTGCATCAATGGTGACATCAGGCCTTCTCATTCTCTGATGCCCTCTTTTCCTTCTGCCCTCAATCTTTCCCAGCACCAGGGTCTTTCCCAATAAGTGGGCTCTTTGCATCAGGTAGCCAAAATCCTGGAGCCTCAGCCTCAGCGTCAGTCCTTCCAATGAGTATTCAGGGTTGACTTCCCATAAGATTGACTGGTTTGGTCTCCTTGTTGTCCAAGGGACTCTCAGAAGTCTTCTCTAGCACCACAGTTTGAAGGCATCAACTCTTTGGTGCTTTGCCTTCTTTACAGTCCAGCTCTCACAACTGCACATGACCACTTGGAAGACCACAGCCTTGACTATATGGACCTCTGTCAGCAAAGTAATGTCTCTGATTTTCAACACGCTGTCTAGGTTGTCATAGCTTTCCTTCGTTCTTAAAGGGCAGTCATTGGTTAATTTGTGACTAGAGTATCCAAGCACATCATAAATACTCTGTAAATGTCTGCTAAATAAATTAATGAAGAATATTTTGTAACCTGCCATGCGGACTCAACCAGCAGTTTATCAGCAAATTTAGCAATTGACAATTCTCCTTGGAGGACACCTGGATATTTTATATTATTTCTTTGGAATATCTCTAGGGTCCTTTGGCAGACAGTTCAAAACAAGTGTCAGGGGAGAACATTAAAGTAATATACTACTTCAAATTTCCTATAGTTCTATACTCAGGTATTTCTAAATCTATTATAAAATTATTAATACATTTCATAACTCTTTAGGATAACTCTACATTATCGATCCTAATCCTCCAAGGTTGGGAGAATCTTTAAATATTTTCAGTAGATTAATTTCTATTTTAAAACATAACATTGAGGAAAATATTTTTGTGGTCATACTATTAATCTCTTGGTTAAATATCACTTACCATAAATCTTTAACTCTATGTAAAATAGGTAAGTGCATTTCAGCTTCTTATTTGGAGGGGGTCAAACTGAGATCTAAGCAATTAAGAACTTTTTACTTCAAAATCAGAATAAATTATGATTCCAGTTATTCTAATTTGAAAATCCTAAAGCCAAGGAAAATAAAGTTGACAAACAGTGGGGCTAGTGGTAAAGAATCTGCCTGCCAATGCAGGAGATGCACAAGACCCAAGAGACGGAGGTTTGATCCCTGCGATGGGAAGATACCCTGGAGTAGGAAATGGCAACCCCCCCACCCAGTATTCTTGCCTGGAAAATTCCAAGGACAGAAGAGCCTGGTGGGCCATAGTCCATGGGACTGTAAAAGAGTTGGACACAACTTAGCAACTAAACAACAACAATTTACATACTCTAAAATTAACTCATATTAAATTTTTTCAGTCTGTTTACAGATTTGTGTCACCATCACCAGAATCTAAATTTGTTTTATATTATTTTTGCAATATAATTTACAAAGCTGTGTAGTCATCACCACTCTAACCCTGGAACATTTTCATCAGCCCCCCAAAAAACATCATGCCCTTTAGCAATCTCTCTCCATTTCTCTCCAGCCCCTCCAGCTTTTGGCAACTACTAATCTACTTTGTCTCTGTGAATTTATTCTTAACATTTAATATAAATGGAATCATACAATATGTGGTGTTTTGCGACTAGCTCCTTTCACTTAACATGTTTTCAAGATTTATCCATATTGTCACATGCATTAGAACTTCATTCCTTGTTGTCAGCTAATAACATTTTGGGCGTGCATGTGTACATGCTCAGTCACTTCAGTCACGTCCGACTGTTTAAAACCCTACAGATTGTAGCTCCCCCCAGGTTCCTCTGTCCATGGGATTCTCCTGGCAAGAATAATGAAATAGGTTGCCATTTCCTTCTCCAGGGGATCGTCCGGACTCAGGTATCAAAACTGTGTCTCCTGCATTGCAGGCAGATTTACTGGTTTATCCATTCATCAGTTGATGGATACTTGGGTTGTTTCCACTTTTTGGCTATGAGGAATAATGCTGCTATGAATGTTGGCATACAAGTCTTGGTGTAGATATATATCTTTATTCCTCTTGGGTAGATACCAAGGAGTGGGATTACTAGGTCAGGTGCTAATTGCTTCATTTTTCCCTAACCAGTCTTAAGGTGAATAACAAAGTTTTTCCCTATTTCAAAGGATTTTTGACACAGCCAGGAAGCAGAATTTTCATGAAAATGCTAATATAATTTTTTTTTAAAAAAAAGAAGGATAATCTGCACACCACTTTGCTAGCAATGGAACTGTACCACATTACTTTCCAGTTTGAAGTTCAAACAGAAATTCTAAGATGAGGTGAAAATTCCTTTTAATGTAAGTCATAAAATTAAATGGAGTCTGCTCTAACCTATGCAATCAATATGCTAGAATAAAATTGTTTTTCGAGCAGAATGTATGTATCCATCTCCTTCTGGCTGACAATTGCTTTAACAGATAAACACACAGTAAGAGAAGACTTACCCAGTAGGAGTAGTAATAAATAGGAATTTAAAATCTCAAATGCCTTAATAAATTACTTATTTCCCTCCCCTGTCATGGGCCTGCTTCTCATTTCATGAGAAAAGGGTAAAGCATTAATTATAATTAGTCACGTAAATTCTCAAAGTCTTTCATAAAAGCATCTTTCAGAAATCAGAGGCCAAATAACTTCTGGTCACATGTTATTTTTATTTTTCTTCCTGGCGATGTACACTCTAGTTCAAATATATTCAGGAAGCAGACTGTAAGCAAGAAATTAAGAGCTGATTGCAAAATTCTGCGTAAAAATTAAAAGAACTTTAAAAACACATTTTAATGTAAAGAAAAATCAAACATCTTGCGGCAGAAATTAGGCATCATCAAGAGAAAACTACCAAACGTTCTACCAATCACAGCACTAGAGAACGCCACAGGTCGTCCAAAAGACTCCTTCCTTTTAGCCAACAGTTCTTTTCCTCCCGCCAAAGCTGTCCCTAGAGCATCAGAGAATAACTTCAACGAGCGATTTATGATTTTTTTCCTTTTGATCTCTCCTCCACACACATCCACCTGCTTGGAGGTGTCAAGGCGACTAGAAATGGTTAACACTGACCAGCAGCAGACAGAGAAACAAACACCCCTGACAACCCACAGCTGAGTAAGCAAGAGCTGTTTATTCACGACCATGTTCCATTTGGAGACTATTGGCGAGCCCTTGAAAGCCCAGGCACATTTTAGAAGGTTCCTAGAGAGGGAGGGAATAATCTCCCCTCGACACACACACACACACGCACGCACGCACACACACGCACGCGCACACACACACACACGCACGCACACACACACACACACACACCCCACCCCTCTCCCCCCGCCCTGAGAAACATACACAGAGGTTCGGGTGGGAACCTTCTGGTCAAGGCAGCCCCTGCCCTTCCGACCCCTCAGGAATAACCTCACGCACTAGAGCATCCGACCCCTTGCAGGGGTTGTGTAACTCCCCAAAATGGGCTCAGACGCCGCAGAGGCTGGCCCCAGCGCTGAGGGCTTCCGAAGACGCTTTCTGCCACCCCCACCCCCTCCACGGCCCACCCCGACGCCGCGGCCGGGACTGGAGACCCTGCCGAGAAATGGCCCTTTAGATCCCACCCCTCACCTGGCTCGGTCCCACCTGAGCACCAGAGCTGAGAGAAAACAGGCAGGGAGAGCTGACCTTGATGCTACTGACAGTGGAGCGGCACATCCTGCTGCTTCCTGGAAAGCGGCCCGCAGGACATTTTTCCCCCTGGAGGAAGGAAACGGGAGGGCGCCGGCCGGGCGGCGGCGGGCGCGGCGGCGGTGGTCCGGGCGGGCTGTGCAGCCTCTAGCGGGGACGGTCCGAGGACTACATCTCCCAGGCTGCTCTGGGCCGCCTTGCGTCGTGACCCCAGCGCGCACGGAGGCGGTGACTCTTACCTCACAGAGGTAGCTCCTCCGCCGGCAGCAACTCGGCGCCCGCGGTCCATGGACCGGAACCCCGGGCCGACGGGCAGGAACCCCGGCCGCGATTGCCGTCTCCCCGCCCTAGGCTCCTCCTCCTCGCTCCCCACTGCCTCCTCCGGACGCCCGCGGGCCGCGCACCGCCACCGCCGGGCTCGCGGAGCCGCCCCGGGAGGCTGGGTGGCGGGTTCGCGGCTGCCGCCGGACTGAGGCCTACTCCGCCGCCTCTCAGTGCTATTGTCCTGGGCCCGGCCCTGACCGGGCTCACCGGAGAGGCGAGTGCGCCGGCTCCGCCGAAGATGCCGGACCAAGCCCTACAGCAGATGCTGGACAGGTACGGGCAGCCTTTGGGGAGGACGCGAGCAGCTGATCCTCGTTCCGGCCCTGCCGCGCCCGGCCTCGGGGCTCTTCGGAGCGGAGCCCAGCATGCCGGGAGGAGTTCTACGGCCTGGGGGCCGGGCGAGGGGCCGAAAGTTTGGAGTCAGTACTTGCGGGAGGACGGAGCGGGCGGCCTGGATGCGTAGACTTAAAGCGAAACTTAGTTAAGGAGTGGCGTCTAGCTTCGTCGGAACGCCTTTGCGAAGTGAGAGGGGCTTCTATGAACCCAGAGAATTAGTTTCTTTTTCTCACTCTTCTCCTCCCCTCCCCCCAAACTGTGTTGTAACGTGTTTGTCCGAGATGTCACTGGCAAGAAGAGCCAAACTAATTTTCTGAGGAATGATCCTCCTCCAATTTTAACTCTTTCCAAAAGCCGAGGAAAAATAAGCATTCGTTTGGAAAGCTTCATGGGCAAACTTCATTCTTCCTCCGCATCCCCAACCCCAAACTATAAGACCAAGAGTATCCGCAAGGGACTTTAACGGTCAGACCAGAGTAGAGGTTATGGGAAACACATAAATCCAACCCTGAACATTTCGTGTATTTTACCATGCGTTAAGTTCCCTGAGAAAGTTTCATCTTGTCATGCGGCAAGTTCCTGGGGGCGGGGGGTGGGGAGGGGGGGGTCCGGTCGGTAAAACTTTATGTGAAATCGGCTGCAGAGCCCTCTGCTGTTGAAATTCTAGTCTCTGGGTTCTACCACGAGTTTCTGGAGACCCTTACTCCGCATTTTCCACTAAGGACATAACTTCCTGGCAACGCCAATGCTATTGGGTAATGTATGTTTTCGTTGCCTACGACTCTCAGTAGACCACTCGCTACCCACTTCAGCGTGTGATATAGCTCTATACTGAGAACAAATCCAACTGGAAAGTGTTAAATGAAGAGGCTCCCTTAAATGAAATTATACCCAATGAAATTATGCTTGGATCACACCCAGAACACAAATCACTCAAGAGTACCTCTTCTTTCAAAGTGACAGACATTTCCTTTGGAGCTTAGAATTTTGGGACGTCTGCTGCTGCTGCTGCTAAGTCGCTTCAGTCGTGTATGACTGTGCGACCCCATAGACGGCAGCCCACCAGGCTCCCCCATCCTTGGGATTCTCCAGGCAAGAACGCGAGTGGGTTGCCGTTTCCTTCTCCAGTGCATGAAAGTGGAAAGTGAAAGTGAAGTCGCTCAGTCGTGTCCGACTCTGCGACCCCCTCGACTGTAGCCTACCAGGCTCCCCCGTCTAGAAATCATGGTACTGACTTTTTTTTCAGTTGGGGTGACCCAGTGATTAATCCAACCCTTGTTCTAGGAGAGCATTCAGATCAAGTTGTATTGACTACTCCCTTTTTGTATAAGTAGTTTACAAGCTCCTGAAAGGCAGAAGTCATTATTTCAAATTCTACAACCCCCTGTACAAAGCAAGTCATCAGTAAATACTTTTATGAACAAATGCATGAACTTTTTTGTCATTCTCACCAGTTCTGTAGTGGTCTAATAATTTACCATACTGGCAAGTTACATAGGACAACTGAAATATGCCCAGAGGAGACCATTTTCTGCCACTGCCAATTCCAATCAAAGACCCTATTTTGGTGCTGGGTATTTTGTAATTAATTTTTACCCCCTCTGAGGGCCTGCTGCTTTCCACTTATATGTAGTTGACTTTTGTGTCCAAAAGCTGATCTGGCTTTGGAGATTTCCATAAAAGTAAAAAACCCAAGGAGTGCCAGCAAGACATTTACAGTTGTCTCAACAGAAACTTGGAAATTCTGGCTGCATATACTGAAACAGGTGACTGTAATACTGGCTTCCCTCATCTTCTCTTTTTGACATATCTCTTTAAGATGATATTCAAAGATCATTTTGCAACCTGGCCCCCTGTTGGAATCACCTGAGGAGTATTTTAACATATGGATAGATGCCTGACTGTACCCACGACCAATTAGTTCACAGATTTCTGGAGAATAGGGCCTGAGCATGGGTATTTTCAAAAGCTTTTCAGATGTTTGTTGTGGTTGAAAATCACTTTTAAAGGGTTTGTTTGTTTGTTTGTTTTTGGTAGTGCCACATGGCTCCAGGGATCTTAGTTCCCCAACTAGGGATTGAATCTGGGCCTCCTGCAGTGGAAGCAGAGTTCTAACCACTGGACCACCAGAGAATTCCCACTACCCTAAACCCTAAGTGATTGTTTCATGATAAGGGATAGTACTTTTTAGTGAGGTAAGCTTGGACAGAAATCTTGAAATTCTCTTTTTGCCACTTACCGGCTATATGACTTTGGATTTAAATTCTGAGGTTCTACATCATCTTTAAAAAATGATAATGTCCTACTTTACAGGACTGTATAAATGAGAACAAGTATAAGTACTTTGTTGTTGTTCTTGTACAGGCTCTCTGTTGTGTTTTATACAACAACAAAATGCCATTCGTATGTTAGGCACACAGAAGGTACTTAAGATCCTGGTATAACCGGGATTTCCCTAGTGGTGCAGTGATGGGGAGTTTGCCTTCCAGCGCAGGGGACATGTGTATGATCTCTGTTGGGGAAACTTAAGATCCCACATGCCACAGGGCAAGGAAGCCTGAGTGCCGGAACTAGAGAGAAGCCTGTGTGCATTGTGCTAAGACCCAATCCAGCCAAATAAATTAATATTTTTTAAAAAAATTCTAATGTAACCAATCAATTAGCAATTTACACACACACACACCCCTCCCTCATCTCCTTTCTATTTACTATCATCTTAATCTGGGCTAGCCCCCCTGCAAGTTGAACACAAAGATACTTGATGGGTTCATTTGAGGAATACTGACAAGTTCAAGAGACTAAAATATGTCAACCTGTTAGGACCCAGAATTCTTGCTTGAATTTGGCTCCCCCCTAGCTTGGTCTTTGGGTGGCAATTTTTGAGCTACAGAATTTACTTCAGAAACTTGCCTTTATGTTTATTTCTTCAGTACAAGTTCTATCCTTGAGAAGATTAAGGAAATGTATATAACATATATTGTTTTGCTTCTGGGTTAAGATTAGGTATATTTTAATAGTTTATTAAATTAGTATTCACTGAACTGATTTGATAAATATTGATCCATTTGCCCAGTACCATTCTAAGCCCTCAGTATATGGTGGTAGTGAACATAAGCAGAAATACTTGTGTGGAGCTTTAATTCTAGTGAGGTTTGTGTTCCACAAATGTCAAATAAAATAAAGATTATATTTACAAATATGATGGTATGTTCAGTTTATACATTCAGTCTTCCATGGTCTTTTAATTAATAGCAGCTTACTAAGAGCTGAAGTTCAATTGCTTGTCCTTTGTGAATAAGTCTAGTTTAGCAATTGTTTACTTAATAAATTTTATTCTTGCCATATTTGCAGCTGGAAAGAGTATATATAGATAGATATTTTGATTGCCTTTCATTTTTGTAAACAGTAAGCAGCTCTTTTATGTAAATTTATCATTTGAACCTTTTAAATTGAGAGTGGTGGAAAGGGGTTAGTTTTCTATCATGAATGATTGGGGATCACAAATCATTGCCCTGAAGTTATAACCATTCATAAATTCAAACCCTTTACATCAGGCTCTCTGAATCTTATTTTCTATTCTTTCCCTTCATTGCCATACTTTTTTAAGAAGTCTGTTATGTCTACTCTGTCACCATTATACTTTCTCATTTTCTCTTTTACTTCTCAAAATGAGGGTTAAATGTATAGAGAATACAAAGAATACTATAAACAAACGGCAGGAATGGACCTCAAGTTTAAAGCCTGGTGAGAGATGCTTCTGGAAACTAGACTTTTGTGTACCCCTTTCATATTGAACACTTAGGAATTTGTTGAGGTTGTTTTGCATCACTTAATTGCACATGGTGAGTAGGCAAGGAACAGAGCCATTCTCCCCGGAACAGTCAGATGGGAAGAACAATGGAAGAATAATCTGCTCCTCAGAGGCCTCCTGCAGTAGCAAGTGAGTTAGAACCCCATCTCACAGGATGTTACCGACCATATGGACATCTCTTTAGAGGTTGTAGATGTCCTCATAGGACCGAGCTGTATTACCTTCTGAGTTATAAACCATCTCTAGCTTCCGCTAAAGCAGCTTGTCACTCTCTTTGGCATCTTTCCTCAATCATATTACAATCCCATTTTGACATTTACAGAACAATACCTGGAGTTAAGAACCATTAGCAATTAGTTGTATTTGTTTCCCTCTCTATATAAAAAGCAGAAACATTACAGATAAAGTCCCCTTTGGCCATTATCCCCCAGGCCCATATCTTCTCCCATACCCAGTTCACTATTATATAAGTGGGTTTATGTTCTTCCAGTCTCTTTTTAATGCTTTTATATATATTATATGTAATTCACAGTTCTGTTTTTGTTTCTAAAATTTAAATATATCAGCCTACAGTTTACTTTTTAAAATGCCGAGTTCTGTGATATTCAGCAATTAAAGAGTATACATATATAATCTATTGTATTAACATACTACTTGTACTATGAGTATGGATACTCGTAGTATGGATCATCGAAAAAGCAAGACAGTTCCAGAAAAACATCTATTTCTGCTTTATTGACTATGCCAAAGCCTTTGACTGTGTGGATCACAATAAACTCTAGAAAATTCTGAAAGAGATGGAAATACCAGACCACCTGACCTGCCTCCTGAGAAACCTATATGCAGGTCACGAAGCAACAGTTAGAACTGGACATGGAACAACAGATTCATTCCAAATAGCAAAAGGAGTACGTCAAGGCTGTATATTGTTACCCTGCTTATTTAACTTCTGTGCAGAGTACATCATGAGAAACACTGGGCTGGATGAAGCACAAGCTGGAATCAAGATTGCCAGGAGAAATAACAATAACCTCAGATATGCAGATGACACCACCCTTATGGCAGAAAGTGAAGAGGAACTAAAGAGCCTCTTGATGAAAGTGAAAGAGGAGAGTGAAAAAGTTGACTTAAAGCTCAGCGTTCAGAAAACTAAGATCATGGCATCTGGTCCCATCACTTCATGGCAAATAGATGGGGAAACAGTGAGAGACTTTATTTTTTTGGGTTCCAAAATCACTGCAAATGGTGACTGCAGCCATGAGATAAAAAGACGCTTACTCCTTGAAAGAAAAGTTATGACCAACCTAGACAGCATATTGAAAAGCAGAGACATTGCTATGTCAACAAAGGTCTGTCAAGTCACGGCTATGGTTTTTCCATTAGTCATGTATGGATGTGAGAGTTGGACTGTGAAGAAAGCTGAGCACTGAAGAATTGATGCTTTTGAACTGTGGTGTTGGAGAAGACTCTTAAGAGTCCCTTGAACTGCAAGGAGATCCAACCAGTCCAGCCTAAAGGAGATCAGTCCTGAATGTTCATTGGAAGGACTGATGTTGAAGCTGAAACTCCAATACTTTGGCCACCTGATGCAAGGAACTGACTCCTTTGAAAAGACCCTGATGCTGGGAAAGATTGAAGGTGGGAGGAAAAGGGGACGACAGGATGAGATGGTTGGATGGCATCACCGACTCAGTGGACATGAGTTTGAGTAAACTCCAGGAGTTGAGGATGGACAGGGAGGTCTGGCATACTGCAGTCCATTGGGTTGCAGAGTCAGACATGACTGAGCAACTGAACTGAACTACTCTAGTGACATTTAGATTCTTATTACCTTGTTATAATTTGACTTTTATCCACCTTTCTTATCCGTGGCTCAACTAAAAGTATATTAAATGCTACTAATAATTTCTTAATCGATAAACCTAATGACTTTTTCCTTTGTCTTTCCTTTTTCCTCATGTCCTTGACATGTATGTAATGAAGCTGAAACTGGTGACCTCCACTCCCTAACTTGAAACTGTGTTCTAGTCTACTACATTATTTGTCTGTCTGTGTTTTTCCCCCTCTTACATATCACCTTATCCTTACTCTCTTCAATCACTTAAGTATGGTTCAATTCTCAGCCCTTATTCTTTGAAAAGTAGACACTTTTATCACTTACCATCTCACTTTCACCTTTGAATGACTCCCAAATGTCTGTTTTTATTCTTGGTGTCTTTCCCGCATTTTAGTGTCTGCTCTCCAGCTGCCCAGTAGACAGTTCCATTTGTGTATACACGGTATTACTAGTGTCTTCACGTATCTAAAGCTAAACAACTGCCATTTCCCTGGTTTTTACTTATCTTGGCTTCCCAGTTTCTGGCCCATTCTTCTAATCCACCAGCCATAAAACCTACATCTTTTTTTTTTTTGCTTTTTGCTTTTTTCCCCCCCCTCTAAATCCACCTGCTTATCAAATACTATAGATTCTTCATCTGACTCCAGTTTTTCTCTTCCAATTTGACTTACAGAGTGGTACCAGAATTGGCTAGAGCACAATTATAATCATGTCATTCCCATGCTTTAAAACATGCCAGTCTCTACATTGCCAATAGGATAAATTCTCAACTTTCAAGACTTTGTGAAGAGACTTAGCTCTATTAATCCAATCCAGCCCTAACCTACTTTAACCATACTCTTCTGTACTGCACTTCATTGTCCTCTGAGTATATCCTGCTGTGCATCTTATTTTTTGCTTTAGAGTCCTTCCTCCCTTTTGACACCTGGCTGACTCTGAACCATCTTTAGAATTCAGCTCAAATATCACTTTGAAGCATTGTACATCTCCTTCGGGCAGTGAGTTACTTCTTCCAAAATTTCCAAAGAATCTCTTTCAATAGAACTCATTATAGTACATCGCTCTTAATTGTAATTTTTTTTCAATGCATCCATCCCGTGTCTCAGAGCCTTTATCACCACCACCATGCACATTCACGTGGGAGTTCACTGAGAACAGAAGCTGTTCCATTTCTTGAGAAGGGGAATGTACATTGGCAACACTGTTGAATCACGCCATCTTTTCACTATTTATGACATATCACTACTTAGAATAATCTTGCTGAAGCACCATTTTAAAAATATCTCATTTGTTCAAAACCTGTATTTTTTTATTGCTTACTAAGCTTAAGTTCAAAATTTTTTAACTTGGCCTTCAAGACCCTCCATCAGTTTAGTTCAGTTCAGTCGCTCAGTTGTGTCCGCTCTGTGACCCCATGAATCGCAGCATGCCAGGCCTCCCTGTCCATCACCAGCTCCCGGAGTTCACTCAAACTCACGTCCATCGAGTCAGTGATGCCATCCAGCCATCTCATCCTCTGTCGTCCCCTTTCCCTCCTGCCGCCAATCCCTCCCAGCATCAGAGTCTTTTTCCAATGAGTCAACTCTTCACATGAGGTGGCCAGAGTACTGGAGTTTCAGCTTTAGCATCATTCCTTCCAAAGAATACTCAGGACCACTCTCCTTTAGAATGGACTGGTTGGATCTCCTTGCAGTCCAAGGGACTCTCAAGAGTCTTCTCCAACACCACAGTTCAAAAGCATCAATTCTGCGGCACTCAGCCTTCTTCACAGTCCAACTCTCACATCCATACATGCATGACCACTGGAAAAACCATAGCCTTGACTAGATGGACCTTTGTTGGCAAAGTAATGTCTCTGCTTTTCAATATGCTATCTAGGTTGGTCATAACCTTTCTTCCAAGGAGTAAGTGTCTTTTAATTTCCTGGCTGCAATCACCATCTGCAGTGATTTTGGAGCCCAAAAAAATAAAGTTTGACATTGTTTCCACTGTTTCCCCATCTATTTGCCATGAAGTGATGGGACCGGATGCCATGATCTTCATTTTGTGAATGTTGAGCTATAAGTCAGCTTTTTCACTCTCCTCTTTCACTTTCATCAAGAGGCTCTTTAGTTCCTCTTCACTTTCTGCCATAAGGGTGGTGTCATCTGCATATCTGAGGTTATTGATATTTCTCCTGGCAATCTTGATTCCAGCTTGTGCTTCATCCAGCCCAGCGTTTCTCATGATGTACTCTGCATATAAGTTAAAGAAGCAGGGTGACAATATACAGCCTTGACGTACTCCTTTTCCTATTTGGAACGAGTCTGTTGTTCCATGTCCAGTTCTAACTTGCTTCCTGACCTGTATACAGGTTTCTCAAGAGACAGGTCAGGTGGTCTGGTATTCCCATCTCTTTCAGAATTTTCCACAGTTTATTGCGATCCACACAGTCAGAGGCTTTGGCATAGTCAATAAAGCAGTCAATAAAAGCAGGAACTGTCTTGCTTTTTCGATGATCCAGTAGATATTGGCAATTTGATCTCTGGTTCCTCTGCCATTTCTAAAACCAGGTTGAATATCTGGAAGTTCGCGGTTCACGTATTGCTGAAGCCTGGCTTGGAGAATTTTGAGCATTACTTTACTAGTGTGTGAGATGAGTGCAATTGTGTGGTAGTTTGAGCATTCTTTGGCATTGCCTTTCTTTGGGATTAGAATGAAAACTGACCTTTTCCAGTCAGACCCTCCATAGTCATATTTATTATGCTCTCTATTATGTTTAAGACACAGAATACATGGCTGGCACTAGCTACCTTCTTAAAGCTCTGCTTCTGTTTAAAAATGAGTATGTGAGTATACATCTTTTGCCCAGGCCAGCTTGATATGCACACTGTCCTGTATTCTTTTCAGCATCTTGTCTTTCAAAATTCTACTCACTCTTCAAGATCCAGTTTAGTTTCTGCCTCATTTATAAAGCTTTTCTGACTATTTCAGCCAGAAGTATTTCCCACTCTTCTCCAGACTCCTGTAGCAGTTGTTTACATACCGTATATACATACATGCCTCCCAGTTCCTTATATGCCATAGTTATAAGATGAGAGGTGGTAACATTTATATGGCACATTAGGGCACACTGGAAGAGGTTTAGATTTCTAGTGAAAGCTCCTTATGGCCGCTTAAAGGTACCCTAGCGAAAATGAAACACATAATGACTTGCACTAACCATAATTTCCTTAAAAATGAGAAATGGAAAATTTTCTCAGAATACACTATCCATAAGGCAGCATGGCGCAGTGAAAAAAGCTGATTTTTTTTTTTAATGGCATATAATTTACAAAAATCTGATTTTTTAGAGCTGAGGCCTAGGTTGCGTTCATGCCTTTCTATTTAACCATGAAGCCTTGGGCAGACTGTTTAACCTTTCTGGGCTTTTGTTTCCTTATTTAAGGGGGGAAATAATTATGTTTGCAGACTTTATGAAGATCCGAGATAAAGAGCATGGCATGAATATATGCTCAATAAATGATTGCTTTCACTGTGGTATATTTCTCTTCCTCTCTTTCATAATGTATTAATAATTGTGGTAACTCTTTGATAAATTCAGGTACTTTTTAACTTCTATTCCACTTGGGTGGACAGACATATAAAGAGGTTTTTAGTCTTGATGGTATAGTTTTTGTTTAAGAATACATAGGATGTGATACTTTAAATCCTGAGACAAAGCAAGCAATTTGCAGTTTTTTTCCATTGTTAAATTTAGGCATTCCTCGCATTAACCAGAGCATGGTTCGCTAAACATGTTTTGAATTAAGGACATGTTCTCTTTCCTTAAAACACTCATGCAAATACATTGGTAAGACACCATATATAATAACAACAACAACAATTTAAAGCCTGTTTCATTCCTCTCACTCCTGTATTCTGGAACTCTTCTGTTCTGCTACCCTCCATTTTTCATCAAAGTAATCTCTAGGGCAGAGTTTCCAGATCTTTCTGATAATCCAAGATAAACACCTGCAGTCTAAATCTGCAAAGATAGACTTTACTGTCAGCTGTTTTATTAGATAACCATACTGGTTAATTTATGTGACAGTGAAAAAGTATTCTATTGATAAGTAAAGTTTGCTCTCCTTTTTTCCCCGTATACTTTTTAAATAATTAACTTAACCATATAAACTGGTTTAGTCACATATGAACCCTATGAAGTAGGTTACCTTTGTCATCCATCCTTTCCCAACTGGTTTGTAATATCTAGCTTTATTTTAAAACTTTTCTGCTCCAATTACATTGGTTTTCTCATGGTCCATGGCCATATGCTCATTTCTGTCTCTAAGCTTGGTTATGCTGCTTTCTTACTTCAGATACCCTTGTTCTTTTCATTCCCTAGTTGTCATCTCAATTGTAGTTCTGCCTTTTCATGAAACCCTCTCAGCTAGCTGTTTCACCCTGTGTTTCTTATGGTCATCATCACATTTCTGCATTAGCTGGACACTTAATGCTCTGTATGGTTGTTTTTATGTGATTCTTCTATGCGTATATTTGTTCCTTAACTAGACTATAAGTTCCTTAAATGTATTTCTTCTGACATCAAATAGTGAACATACTTAGTACGTTTAAGTTAATCTCGGAGAAATCTTGAATATAGTTAGATTTAAGAAAAACTAGATATGTATTCCTCAAACTGTTTATAAGTTTTGCTGTCAAGAAGGACTTATAATTGGAAAATGTTTGAATTTAAATTTAAAACCACATAGAATTAACTTTTTTTCAAATAAAGAGAGGCATGTTATGCATATAGATCAGTAATATTACCAGTACCAATAAGGCCATACGTTTATTTTAAGGAATAAGTAATAGACTTTAGAGTTGTCTACTTTAGTTCTTTCTCATGTCTTCATAGTATAATAGTGATTTGTTCTTTGATCTCTGAACCAGTTGTGATAATTCCTAGACCTCCTTTTAATCTGTAAACTGATGAGCCTCAGCTTGGCTGGCAGAAAGGTGTGGAAGTATTATAAATTGTGAGTGTAAATTGCTGATATCAGCAAGCAAGCAGCATTTACAAAACCTAGTGGAAGGAAAAAAAAGGATGGAAGAAAGTGAAATGTGGCTTTGAATGAATATCTTACGAAATGGTGTTGGCCTACTGAAAAACTAAAGAATGGTTAGGAATCCAGGACTTTTCCCACTGAATACCAGGGTGCCAGGCAGAACTACTTTATGAGCTAATTTAGGTAAGAAAATGCATCCATAAAATCTAGGCATAGCTATAAAGTTGATAGCATCTTTCTTGTCTATCCGTGCCATTATTGCTACTGTTCATTTGGTGGTTATATATATGCCAGGCAATTGAGCTGTTTCAAAATCACTTGTTTAATCCTTTACAATAGAGAATCTTTTTTTAATTTACTTTATTGAAGTATAGTTAATTTATAATGTTGTGTTAATTTCTGATGTTCAGCAGAGTGCCTGAGCCACACACCTACATACAGTCTCCTTTTTCTAGCACAGATTACTGAACATAGTTCCCCGTACTATACAGTAGGGTCTTTATTGTTTATCCATTCTGAATATATATCGGTTTGCATCTGCTAGTCCCAGACTCCTAATGCATCCCTCCCCCTTGGCAACCACAAGTCTGTTCTCTATGTCTGAGTCTGTTTCTACTTTTTTTATAGGTAAATTCATTTGTGTCATTTTAGATTCCACATGTAAGTGATGTTATTATGGTATTTGTCTTTCTCTTTCTGACTTACTTAGTATGATAATCTCAGTCCATCCATGTTGCTGCAAATGGCATTATTTCATTTTTTATGGCTGAATAGTATTCATTAGATAACCATACTAGTCAATTTATGTGCCAGTGAGAAACTATTCTATTGATGTGTGTGTGTGTGTGTGTGTGTGTGTGTGTCGATGTACATGTGTACACATATCACATCTTTATCCATTCATCTGTCAGTAGACATTTAGGTTATTTCCATGTCTTGACTATTGTAAATAGTGCTACAATGAACATAAGGGTACATGTATCTTTTTTAAATTACGGTTTTGTCAGGAAACATACCCAGGAGTGGGATTGCTGGATCATAGTCAACTCTGTTTTTAGTTTTTTGAGGACCCTCTATACTGTTTTCCATAGTTGCTGCACCAATTTAATTCCCACCAACAGAGTAGGGGAGGTTCTACAATAGGGAATTTTAACATAAAACCTTTTTTTATCCTGAGAACTACTTTGGAAGTTTAGTTATGTATATGAGTTCCTTCTCAGAATGTTTTGAAAGAATAAAACAAAATAGGTAGGTCAGAAATGAACCAATTATGTAGAAATACACCTGACAAAATATTAAAAATCTGATGTAGTAATAGAAGCTTTAACACAAACGCAAGATCTATTATTGGTGACTCTTGATAATTAATTTCAGATTAGTGATGGGTTAAATGTTATTTGGGAATCTGGACAGCTATAATATGAAAATTACTGGTCACTGTTCTAATTTCTAATTTCTGTACTGCTGATATTACTATGATTTACTTAGATTCATAATTGAAAGAAAATTGAATATCATTCAGTGATTAGTGAAAATTTTTAAAATGTTATTTTTTTCCCCATCCAAATTTACTAACCCCATAAATTTTTTGTGGACCCCAGATTAAGAACCCCCTGACTTAAAGAAGTCCTGAAAGAGACTGTCATTAAACCTAAAATAAGCAGTAAGTAGGGAATTTGAACTCAAACAGTCTGGCTCCAAAGCCCAAATTCTTTAACCAGTTAGAATATCCTGAACTCACAAAATCTTTTTCCCAAATTTAGCTAGCTTTTTTCCTTTAGAATAAAGAAAGATCTGAAGCATTTTGTTTACTTTTTAAATTAAAAACCATTTACATTGAATATAAAATCAGATTTCATTTTTCTATTACGGTGAGTTGAGAAAATTTACAAAGGGAAGAAATATGGAAAAAGGAAGAATGACCAAAGCAGAGGTTCTCAAACTTTAGGTCTCACAGTCAATCACATGAAGGGTTTGTTAAAACACCACATTGATGACTCCTCAAAAAGTTAAAAATAGAAATACTATATGATTTAGCAATTTCACTTCTGGGTATATATCCAAAAAAATTAAAAACAGGATCACAAAGAAATACTTGTACACCCAGGTTCATAACACCATTATTCACAATAACTAAAACCTGGGAGCAGCCCTACTATCTATGACTGAGATAAGCAAATGTGGTGCGTATGCATACAGTAGAATCGTATTCAGCCTCAAAAAGGAAAGATACTCTGCAGATTAGCTGCTACAATGTGGATGAACGTGGAAGACATAAAAAGACGAATACTGGATGATTCCACTTGTGTGAGGTTCTTAGAATAGTCGAAGTTATAAAGACAGAAAACATAAGGGTAACTGTCAGGGGCTTGGGGAGTTTAATAAGAACAGAATTTGTTTTACCAGATGAAAAGTTATATGGGGATGGGTGATGGTAATGGTAGCACAACCTGTAAATGTGTTTAATGCCACTGAATTGTGCACTTAAAGGTAATTAAGATGGAAATTTTATATGTTCTACCAAAATCAAAAAAGAAAAATAATTTTTGAAGAAATTTAAAATAAATAATTTTTTTTTATGTAATGTGGGGTCCCATCAGAGTTTCTGATTCTGCAGGTCTTGGGTGGGACCTAATCTGCGTTTCTAGCAAGGTCTCAGATGATGCTTGTACATCACACTGATCGCTGCTTTCTGAGAGATGGAGGATTGAAGAGAACAAGGGTAGGAAATGACTCAAAGAGAAGCTCTTAATTAGAGTTTTGTCAGAAATTACAACCTCTCCTTGGGTGTGGACTTGAAAAGTTTTTGGCTTTGTCTTTTGAAATCGCAAATACCCAATTGTTCTCTTTTTTTTTTTAATTATTAAAATCCAGTGCTCAAATTTATTAAGATAATAATGGGGGAGGGAGGTAGGGAGGAGAGGAGGTGTGCCTTAGAGCAGTTGTTCTTACTTTTAAGGGTATTAAAATTGCCATCCCATAAATTATAGCATTAAAATATAACTTAAAGTAGAATTATAGTTAAATTGATCCTGCAGTGGAAATATTATAGCGCTGTCAGTAAGAATTTTTAATTTCTTAAAAATGTTTGGTTTTATCTTTGTTGGCTGTTTCTAAGAAATGACCTGATCTAATAACCAGAATCAGGAGCGTATTTTTGCTCTGTGTGAGAAACAGAAAAACTTACACGACTCAGAGTACTTGGCAGTGGAAATCAGATTTATTTAAGTCTTTCCTGCTCAAGTCTGGTCAGTAGGAAATAAAGCCATTGACAAAAATACCTGTGTGTTATTATAAAAGCTGTTTAGGAGTTCACATCATATAATTGTTCAGGGCTATCTCTTTATTTCCAATTTCTCACACTGTATAACAAGATTGTTTGGGTTACACCTGAAAGATCGGCCCCAAACAGGTTAAACCAGGAAAAAAAAAAAAAAAACTATGGGTTTATGTAAGTGAACAGTGCAAGAGTATATTTAGCTTTAAGCACAGCTTGATCCATGTCTCAGACAAAGTCATCAGTTTCTACCTTTTAGCTTCCTCTGGGTTCTTCAGGCTCCACGTTGTGGGTTTCCTGGCAGCAAAGCCTCAGACTCTCCTTTAGCTCCTCATTTTTCCTGCCTTAAAGCCCAGTGGAAAAGAAAGTCTGTGTACCAACTTTCCCAGCAAAAATTCTGAAGTGCACTCTAATAAAACCAGCTTTATGGGCCCAGACTCGTCACTGTAATCTAGGACGTGGGATACTCCCCTTAAACCAATCTAAGGATTACTCTTCCTGGAGCTGGGGATGTGGGACTAACTGCCTAAAGAAACCACACACATGGCTGATGCTGGAGGGAAGAGTGATTTTCCTTAAAAAGTGTGGGATACTTTTTGCTCCTAAAAAAGAGAAATCATGCTGTACATTAAACCACAAATTTCTATTTTCCTAAGATGCTGAGAAACTATAAACCCATCATTTTCAAACAACCTCTTTTCTCCTTAAATGGAAGAAGGAATTGGGGAATATATAGCTGAAATAGATTGCATCAAGGAGGGGGTAGGGTATGGGGAAGCAGAGAGTGAAAGCATAATTATAAAACCTTCTTAGGTGATATTCCTGGTCAGACTATTATAAGTCTTTTTTTTAATGAGGGAAGAAAAGATTTCTATACAGACATTGTTCCCTCCCCTCATTTCCAGCCCTAAAGACTAATAACTGTCTTATAGGCTGTCTGCCCATGTGACCATTTTTATACTCTTTAAGTTAATTTCCCACATACCTGGCCCTTATTTCACAGACTAATGTTCTTTCCATATCATGTAGGTTAAACTCATAAACCTATTAAGGTGGTATATCAGTTAATAAATTCTTTAGAACTTAACATTTTCTGTACTGTTATTTATATTAAAAATATGTACTCATCAGAAGCTATTATTTCTACCTTAAGTAAGTCCGATAATTATCCCTTTCACACAGTTTGCTTTCTGCAGTCTCTTTGCTTTTTTTAACCTGCCATTTTTCTGTACTAGTGGTTCCCAGACTTTATTTAATATCACGTCACCTTGAGGGTTTGTTAAAACACAGATTTCTAGGCCCTTTTCCTCTTGAGTTTCTTACTTACTAGGTCTGGAGTAGAGCCAGAGAATTTGCAGGTTTCCTAGTGATTCTGAACTGCTCATCTCAGAGAACTGTGTTTTGAGAATCCCTATGATAAAATCACTTGCTCCTGCAAATTTCTACTGTCAGGCCTTCCTGAAGCCTTCTCTGATCTATCCAGATTGATCCATCCTTCCTTAAAATAGGGAAGGATATAGCTATGGTAATTTCACTAGAACTTTAAATATCTTACATTTACTAGATGTAGCCCGAATTAATTTACAGAGTTTTCCAGATGGGTACAATCTTCCATTTATTTTGTTTATGCAGCTTCATGGAACCAGTGAAACTACATGGAATCAGTGAATGCACAGTGTATGTTACTGACAATTTCTTTAGTTTTCAGTTGCTTGCTTGTTTTGTTCTATTAAGTTACAAGTCTTGATTTCATACTTATTTGCATCTAAATTATAATTTTTAGATGCATTAATTTGGTGGTGTTAGAAATTTACATATTGTGGGCAATACTATTTGATCTCAGATGACCATCATCAGATGTAATGTTAAGTGATTAGAATAAATGGAAAATGTATGTGGTAAGTTGGTAGATGTTGAAAATCAGCAAACCTTTTGGGCGTATTGTTACCAATAAGGATTCTTTTTTTAAGTATCCGCTCTATAGAATAATTTCAGTTAATCTCTAACAAGCATTACCTTAAAAATCCAAATTTTTAAGCTGTATACTATCACTATGAATTAAACAATGTACCTAATAAGTTCACTGTAAATCATAGTTCAACTATCTTATCTACCATAGCCGTAAAATTAGAAAAAAATCCAGAAGTGCCTCTGACCTGAGTACCTTCTAAAAAGTAAAACTGTAAATGTGTTTAGGGGTGAAGTGCACTAATGTCTGAAATTTTGAAATGCATCAAAAGATAAGATTGGTGAAAGAATATGTAGCAAAATGATAGAATCTGGGTGTTAGGAATAAAGTTCGAAATTTTTCATATTAATTGAGAGGGGGTGGTGGTGCAGAAATAGGCTTATTCTTATCCAGAATTTGTAGGGATTATAGCTATACAAATATTCCCATTAGATTGATATATGAAACTTCCATTTAAATAAAAGTTAAACACATAAATATAGGCAGTTTCATTTGGTTCAACCTAATTAATACTTCTACATTTTGTTTTTTCCTGATGACTGGAAATTGGCCTAATTTAAGATTCAGTTTAATTTAGCTACATATATGTTCCATTGTTGATATGAAAAACTTACAAGAACCTAGAAGTCTACTTTCTAGATATTTCTGCCTATATTTTGTTACCAAAATAATACATTTCATTCTGTCAGCGATATACAAATATATTTACAACATTACCTTGGTTATGGGGAAATATATATACTGCTGCTGCTAAGTAACGTCAGTTACGTCTGACTCTGTGTGACCCCATAGACGGCAGCCCACCAGGCTCCCCCGTCCCTGGGATTCTCCAAGCAAGAACACTGGAGTGGGCTGCCATTTCCTTCTCCAGTGCATGAAAGTGAAAAATGAAAGTGAAGTCGCTCAGTCGTGTCCAACCCTCAACGACCCCATGGACTGCAGCCTACCAGGCTCCTCTGTCCATGGGATTTTCCAGGCAAGAGTACTGGAGTAGGGTGCCATTGCCTTCTCCAATATATATACAAATACCACAAATAACTGGGATATTTGCTCTATACTTGTCAACTGAATTTTTATGAAAAAAACTGGTTTAAACCCAGTCAAATCACAGGTAGTAGTGATGGTTGGACAGCAGTGTGAATGACTTAGTGCTACTGAATTGTAGTCTTAAAAATGGTTAAAGTATTCAGTTTTATGTTATGTATATTTTACCACAATAAAGTTAAAAAAAATAAAGTGGAGGAGGAGACATTTCTGTTTAACTATAAGATAGCACGAGGGCCCAGACAGCTTGGCTGAGGTGAGTCAGAGGGTCAAGCATGCTTAAACAAATGCTACCTCCCTCCAGTTTTACCAGGTAGGTCATATGAAATCTGACTGATTTTGAAAGCTAAGTAAAAACACAATTTTGGATATTGTTACCATGTATTCAGTTCAGTTTTTTCCCCCTATTCTAAGAAGTTTTAATTGGTGCATGTGATTAAAATTCACGTTGATCTACAAAGACTGGAGACTTATCTACAGTACCTGACTATATAAGTCTTTCCCACTAAGCATAGTTAAGCTAGTTATTGTAACAGAAGCCAACTTATCTAATTAAAAGTGCACAGTAGGTGACAAGCTTTAATTAGCAGTTGTTTTCCTCTTGTGCAGTGGGAGTAGAAGGGAGTGAATGGTGTCATTGAGTTTAATTGTAATATTTGCCCTAATGGAAATAGATGTCAAAACTTGTGTCAATAGGGAGGAAAAAATAAGGAATTGCAACCTAATTCCACAAGAACAAATTAGAGTTCATGAAGCACCCTTCAGAGCACAATAGGAAGAAGTTTAAAAATTAACCATCTCAATAAAGATTCTTTTTATAATATAGGCATCCCAGACTTGAGACTTCTAGGTTTCAAATATAATAAATATAATTTAATTCCCAGAAAAAAGGAAAGCCACTCATACCTATAATATCTCACTATCCAAAAACAATTTATCCTGATGTCTTCATCTGTTCTTTCCTTTGTGCTTTTAAATTTAATCATCTTTCTCTCTTATAGTCATACTTTACCAGAAAGAGAAATGACTGGATTTTTTCTCCCTCTCAGGTGAAAATTGAATGAGACCATATGTGAAATCATTTGTGTAATACTTTTGTTCTCCAGGTTCAAGAGGTTAAGAGATTAATGTTGTTGAAATGGGAGATACACTGAATTTCACATATTCCTGTACTTACCATTCCTCAAGAATTATTAGGTCTTATAAAAGCAGCTTGAGGATTGTTTCTTTGCATTCTGGTTCATTAGAGAAGGTGAAAAATTACTAAAAACATTGAGGAAGTTATGTAAAAACAAAATTCAGAAAACACAAGACTCTACAGAACACAAGGAAAAACAGAAAAAAGGAGAAGCTACTCTACTGGAAATGTGTTGGTTATTTTCCCCCTCAGTCTTTTAATATAGAATTAAAGGTTCTATAATATAACATAGGAGGCTCATCCCATTAAGTGGAGCTGCAGTGAAGAGGAGGCTGGAGTGTTAATGATAATATCATTGTTTTCTCTCTTAATTTACAGAAGTTGCTGGGTGTGTTTTGCCACTGATGAAGATGATAGAACAGCTGAATGGGTGAGACCATGCAGATGCAGAGGATCTACGAAATGGGTTCACCAGGCTTGTCTACAGCGCTGGGTGGATGAAAAACAGAGAGGAAACAGTACAGCCAGAGTGGCGTGTCCTCAGTGCAATGCTGAGTACTTAATAGTTTTTCCAAAGTTGGGTAAGAAGTCCCCTGAAACCAACACAGATATATATATATACCATGTTCTTACATTGTATGTGACTCTAAGACCCTAGGTTTGTCTTTGAGTCATCTCTGCTTTTTTGTGAGTTTCTCTATTCCATTTCTGTTTTACATCTAAATGTCAGATATTTATTTGTTTTGCCAACAGTTTACCTTATCCTTAATATATTCCCAAATCTATCCATTTGTGTATTAAATGTTTTCTTTTGGTTGACGGATAAAGAACTTGGATATCTAATTATGTAGATAAAATCAAGTAACACAACTATAATAAAAAGCTAAGGAGCCTCATTCTCTAGAAACCAATGGTGTGGGAGAAAGAAAACAATAGTTGTTCTAATATTTATTCTTCTTAACTTTTGTATTAAGGAATAAAAGTAAGGACATTAAATATTTAATAAAATGCAGTGTTAAATTAATCTTTGGAATCCAATTTATATGGCTGTCTTTCGTGAAAACTACTTTCCTTTCTCTGTGAATTGGCTGGCAAGAAATAACCAATAGTCTTTGAGAATGAGGCTAGAGTTGAAATAAGTGTAGCAGAATGTTTAAAGGAAGCTGTAACTAACACTGATATTTAGTTAGCATGTTTCAATACAGCCATGTGATTATGAACTGGTATCATTCTCTGGTGGTTATGCCATGCCATTAATAAAAATGTTATTAAACATTTTTAATATCATCCTTGACTACAATCAAGAAGTATTTGAAAGCAGTTTGGTTTTTCAGAAGGTCCAAAGGAAAAAATGACTTTGTGGAGGAATGTTTGAAGGAGAAATTGGAAATTATTAGATATGTTATTTTTTTCTAGGTGCTATACATATTGAAATCAGACCTTTTTTTTTTAATAAAGCTACATAAATGCAGATGATGAAGTGCTTTTCTTTTTTTTTTTTTTTTTTTGAAGTGCTTTTCTAATGTGAGAAGATTAATAATAAGGGCAATCAAAATTTCCGTAGTTGTCTGTATTTCTCTAACATAATGCATAGGAAGAAGTGATAGTTTTCTATGAAAGAAAAATAGTGTAGTAGAGAACGTACCCTTTTTTTTTTGGACATTTAGCATTTGTGGATCTCATTGATGGGCCTTCCAAACATCATGAAAAGCAATTACTGCTGCAATCTTTCACCACATTGATACCTGGCTCACTGAAGTCAAAGCTACAGTTTCTTGTCTTATTAGTTCTGCTAAATCAGATAATCGCACTTTTCAACTATAGATTGTTGAATATTTCCAACAACCAAGTATAGGATGATTCAGCAGCAAGTATAGGATGATTCTTCTAGATGTTTTAGATACTCAGATGGATGAATACCAAAATTATTGCAAGAATTCTCACTGAAAACTACCTACAATATCTGAGTTGACAAATGCATGGCACTCAGCAATGAAGTTGAATATTTCAGTTTGGAAAGTGGCACTGGGTAAATCTGTCCTGGTGTATTTCAGTTCTATGAAATACATTTTTTTAGGTCTAGTGTGGTAACTGAATAAATTTTTCTAAGTATACTAATAATAAGGTACCCAATTCATTCTACAAGGATAGAGCTTGGCTAGATGTTGGAAAAGTCAAACTATGATTAAGCTGTGTGTATCATGATTTGGTCTTTGTATTTTATCCTAAAGAATTTCAGCTATGATGGGTTCAAGCTATTCACTATATGTCTCACAGAGATCTGCCACTTGAGTAAGCCACAGATAATCACAGAAATTTTTTACTGACCTTATCGGTGTCATGGGGTGGAAATGTATATTCTTCATTTGAACAGCTTTTAGTAGCATCTTTCCTCCTGACAAGATAAAAAATCAGAGTGTTGTGCTTACTTCTTTTTTCCTGACATAACATGCCGAGGATATCTGCTCAGGGCCTGCAGTTGAATATATATTCACAGTTTTCTATGCAATCTTTAATAGACTCAATAGCAAATTTAACTGTCAAACTCCAGCTGTTGCCTGTGAATGGAGCCTTGTGTGAATTGACTTTTAGGTGCCATAATGTTCCTGGGTACACACGACTAGTGCTTTTGGCTATGTTGATCCTAGTGTATATTTTCAAGTTAAGGTTCAAAGATAATTGTTGGTTAAAGAAAATCCCTTCTCTAAAGCATGTTTTCATTGATAATCAGAATTAAAGTTTTATTTACAGTTTATGTATATGCCAAGGGTTGGTTCATACTTTGAATACTAGTGGTTTCTTACAGTCATAAAACAAAATATTTAAGAGCATACACCTGTGATACTAACTGTTCTTACTCACTGAATATGACACCTGTTATATAATGTCCAGCAGTGTCATCTGATACAGAAATATACCAGTAGATTGTTTTCTTTCTGAGCATATTTGTCATTAATTTTGCAGCTGACTGTAGTTACACTTGATTTCATTAAAATAAGTTAAAGTTCCTTTACAGTTTTTAATCTTTGCTGTCAGTGACAAAATTTGTAATGCAGGTGTCAGCTGGTTTACTAGAGTGGTTGAAAATTATATGAAGACTTCAATGGCTTTGTGGTTGAAAATTATTTGAAGACTTCAGTGGCTTATTACTGTTTTATAATGATTTAGACCCTGTTTTAAAATGTGTTGTGCTGTGATGGGAATAAGGAGTTCCCCTAGTACAGACTAATAACTTGTAATTCACTGGTCACAGCCCACTCTAAGATCCTACTGTTTTCACTCTGTAAGATCATACTATTTATCATTTCGAGTCAAGTATATTTTCATCATTTCTACTCTTCAGTGAATGCTTTTGAGGCAGTTATTACTTAGATTAGAGGCTTACCACGCTGATAAGAACAACAATAAAATAATATATTTAGCCAATGTAAACAACTCATGATGTCGAAGTTTGTTAGCTGAGTCAGTCTCTTCTTAACCTTGTAAAGCATATGTGACCCTTGGAACATAACAGTTAAGAACCTAAAAGAATTTCCTTGAAAGTCATAATTAATCTTCAATTTATGAAATGTTTGTGATCAAAGCTTTTATCACTTTTCATTGAAACCAAATTGTCTATAGTAAACCAGATGATTGCCAGGGACCACCATTGGTCCCCCAAAGACACTTAGGAGACACTGGCAAAAAGAAGAAATAAGAGACAGGAGAAAAGATGCAGAGAGGAAGAGCTGATGGTCAGCGTTCTGTGAGATGGTCTTTGTGTAGCGGGTATTAAAAAAGAGTTTTCATATGGATTTAGCTGCAGTCTGTTTGACCAGCTGGCCAAAGTCTGCATCTTCTCTGGTACTTAGTGCTGACCATGGTGAAGGATGCTGGCAAAGGTCTGTTCTTAGTTGTCAGTAGGGAATGTATCGTACCTGGCTATGGAAAACTTAGAGACAGTCCATCAGACTTCCACTCCTCTCATTATTCGCTTTTTTCTAGTGAAGTAGGACAGTTGTGTATAACTACAGGCACTTAAAAACTACTCAAAATATGGTCTCAGAACCAGCAACATTAAAATCATCTGAGAGCTGTTAAGGACGAAAAACCTGGTGAATTCCCTGGTGATACAGTGCCTAAGACTCCGTGCTCCCAATGCAGGGGGCCGGGGTTCAATCCCTGGTCAGGGAACTAGATTCCACATGCCACAACTAAGATCCCACATGCCTTATCAGATCCCATGTGCCACAACTAAGGCTGGTTACAGCTAAATGAGTAATTAATTAAAAGAATGAAGAATGTTAACTCCACCCCTCATTGTAATTAATGATCTGCATTTTCATGGAATCATTAGTTTATGTGCATGTTAAAGTTAAGAAGCATAGATTTAAAACAGGAAAAGAACACCAGCCAAGAACAGTTTGTCTTCTATTGAAAATAAAATATTTCAAAAAAAAAAATAAGATATTTATATGCAGCTTAAGACCAGATAGTTATTTTGTTTAGCTAAACAAAAGGATCCAGGGACAGTATGTTTGTGGTGTACAGGTCTCTTCATTTGTTAAATTTATTCATAAATATTTCATTCATTCCTTTTTTTTTTAAGTATTTTGGGTTTTTTTTAATTGACTTATAGTTGCTACACTACATTGTATAAGTTACAGATACACAGTATAGTGATTCATGACTTTTAAAGGTTATTCTCTATTTATAGTTATTATAAAATACTGGCTGTATTCCATGTTGTATCCTTATAGGTTATTTTATACCTAGTAGTCTATACCTTACTCCCCAAAATTTGTTTTGTTAAATTTATTTCTATCATTCTTTTTGATGGTATTTTCAATGCAGTTGTTTTCTTAATTTTATTTTCAGATTGCTTATTGCAAGTGTGTAGTATACAGCTGATTTTTGTATTTTTATCACATATCCTACAACCATGCTGTTCTCATTTAATAGTTCTAACAGTATTTTAGTGCATTGCTTAGGATTTCCTATATATAATATCATGTCATCTGGAATAGAAACAGTTTTGCTTCATCTTTTCCAGTCTAGCTGCTTTTATTTCATTCCCTTGCCTAGCTGCCCTGAGCTTCCCTGGTGGCTCAGACGGTAAAGAATCCACCTGTAATGCGGGAGACCTGGGTTCGATCCCTGGGTTGGGAAGAGTCCCTGGAGGAGGGCATGGCAACCCACTCCAGTATTCTTGCCTGGTGAATCCCCATGGACAGAGGAGCCTGGTGGGCTACAGTCCATGGCGTCACAAAGAGTGGGACATGACTGAGCAACTAAGCATAGCACAACACAGTTGCCCTGGCTGCAAACTCCAGAACAATGTTAAATGGAAGTGGTAAGGACATCTTTATCTCATTTTTGATCTTAGAGCAAAAACAGTCTTTCACCGTGAAGTATGTTATCTCTGGGTTTTTCATAGATAATTTCTATCAAATTGAAGATTTTCCCTTCTAGTTTGTTGAGTGTTTTTTTACCGTAATAGGGTGTTATATTTTGTCAGATGTCTTTTCTGAGTCTGTCGAAGTGATCATGTGGTTTTTGTCCTTTATGCTACTGATATATGGTATATTGCATTAACCAGTGTTGCCTTTCTGGGATAAATTCTACTTGATATTGATGTATAATCCATTTTAGATATTGCTGAATTTGGTTTGTTAGAATTTGAGAATTTTTCTATCTGTAGATATTGGTCTTTAATTTTTTCTTTGATGTTTCTCAGTGGTTCAAGAATTAGGTGATACTGGTCTCATAAAATGAGTTGGGAAGTGATCTTTTCTTTCGCATTTTTGGGAAGGAGATTGTGAAGGATTGGTGTTAATTCTTTAAATGTTTGGTGATAGTGAATCCATCTGGTCCTGAGCTTTTCATTTTTTAATTTCTGTAAGGTTAATATTAATGTCCCCTCTTTCATTCATGACTTTATTTTAGTAATATGACTCTTACCTCTTTTTTCTTGGCCAGTCTAGCTAAAGATTTGTTAATTTTGTTGATCTTTTCAAAGAATGAACTTACAGTTTGTTTGTTTGTTTCTCTCTTTCTATTTCATTTAGTTCTACTTTAGTCTTTGTTATTTCTTTCTACTTGGTTTGGATTTAATTTGATTTTCTAGTTTCTTAAAGTATAAGGATAGATTAAGGGTTTGAGATCTTTTTTAAAACATGTTGCATTTGAGAACAGTTCACAGTAAAATTGAGAGGAAGGTACAGAAACACCCTCATATACTCCCTGCCTCTTTACGTGCATGTGTGCTCAGTCACTTCCTGTCCCAGTTCTTCTGCGACCCTATGGACTGTAACCCACCAGGCTTCTCTGTCCATGGGTTTTAGCCTCCTGCATTAATTAATGTGTTTCGCCAGGGTGATACATTTCTACAACTGATGAACCTATATTGACACATTACTACCCAAAGTCCAAAGTTTACATTAGGGTTCACTCTTGGTATTGTACATTCTATGGGTGCGGACAAATATATAATGATGTGTATTCACTATTATAGTATAATACATAGTATTTCACTGCACTGAAAATCCATCTATTATTCATCCCATCCTCTTCCCTAAACCGTGATAACCACTGATCTTTTCACTGTTTTCATATGCCTTTTTCAGGATGCCATGTAGTTGGAATCATACGGTATGTAGCCTTAGTTTCTGTATTCCTTTTACAGTTAGATAATTCATTTCTTGTGAGCACTGAATAATATCCCAGTATCTGGACTTACCACAGCTTATTTTTCCATTCACCTACTGAAGGACATTTTGTTGCTTCCAGGTTTTGGCAATTATAGATAAAGCTATAGTACACAGCTATGTGCAAGTTTTTGTGTGGACATATATTTTCAGCTTATTTACGTAAATAACAGGGAGCGTAATTGCTGGATCATATGGGAAGAGTATTTTTAATTTTGTGAGAAACTACCAAATTATATTTCAGAATGGCTGTACATTTTGCATTCTGATCAGCAATAAGTTCCTGTTTCTCTATATCCTTGTCGGCACTTATTGTTTTCCATTTTGGGGATTTTAGCCATTTATATCATATTGTTTGAATTTGCAGTTCCCTAATGATGTAGATATTAAATGTCTTTTCATATGCTTATTAGCAGTCATACCTTCTTTGCTAAGATGTCATAATTGGTAATGTCTTTTGATCATTTTTTCCCTATTGTTGAGTTTTAAATGTTCTTTCTATCTTTTGGATAACAGTTCTTTATCAGGAATATCTTTTGTAAATATTTTTACCCCAGTCTGTAGCTTGGCTTTTCATTCTCGACCTTTCTTATTTTTCAATGTAGTCATTTACATCTATAAATTTCTCTAAGCAATATATGGATTTCTTCTTTGACCTGTTGATTATTTAGGAGTGTGTTTATTTTTAACATATTTATAAATTTCCCAAATGCCATTCTTTTATTGATTCTAATTTCATTCCATTACTTTGATATCTGTTCTTTTAAATGATTAAGGCTTGTTTTATGTTCTAGCAAGCTTTATCCTGGCAAATATTCCATGTACACTTAAGAAGATGTGTATTCTGTTTAGTGGTTGTGGTAGAGTGTGATATAAATATCTAGTTGACTCATAAATTTTTGAAATCTTCTGTTTCCTTGTTGATCTTTTACCTATTCATCGTTAAAAGTGAGCTGTTAAAGTCTAAGCTATTGTTGAATTATCTGTTTCTCCAGTTCTGTCCATTTTTGTTTTATTTTACACTCTATTGTTAGGTGCATAAATGTTCCTAATTTGTTATGTTTTTCTGATGGACTGTCCCTTTTACCATTATAAAATGTCCTTCTTTGTTTCTAGTAACAATTTTTGCCTTTAAGTTGATTTCAACTGATATCAGTGTTGCCACTTTCACTCTTTTATGTAAATTCTTAGATTACTTTCTATTTAATTTTTATTACAGCTTTGTTTTCTATTTCTGTATTTTATTGTTCTCAACTAAGCATTAATTCAAACTTCTGTGTAAAGTTGAAGATAACTAACAATACCCTCAAAAACTGGTTGTCAAATGTTAGGTGGCCTGTAACGCTTAAAAGGAAAAGATATTCTCTAGCGATGATAGGAATGATTCCTGGGAGAAAACTTTCCTAGAGAAACTAGCAAATAAAATTAATAGTTATTACTATTTTATAATGTTTTCTTTTAATAATATTAACAGTGATATCAGTAGCTATCACTTGCTAACAGACCCTGACTATTTGCCAGGCACTGTGTTGATTGTGTTAGCTCTCACAGTAGATATTGTCCTTACTCTACAGTTAAGGAAACAGACTCAGCGTATTTTTTTTAATGGAAGTGCATGAGTTTCTAGCAAGTAAGGAGCCAGGATTTTAAATTGCTGAATTTTATGTTACTTGCAGCCAGTGAGTCAGTTTATCAGGCCTTATATGAATAAGTAGTAGTCTCATGTACTATAACAATAGAGAGACTGGGAATTTGCATTAATTTGAGATAATGTTAATAAATTACATTTTTATACGTAAACAAAGATTTTCTGTGATTTGATGCTATTGGAATCAAAGCATGTATTTTCCTTCTAGATAATATATTTACATGGACCAAGATTCAAAGTAGGGTATTTAATGAAAAGTCTTTTTACCATGTCCACCAATCACAGTGCCACGTAAATTTCCTCCCTTGGCGGCAACCACTGTTATAGGTCTCTGGTGTTCCATTCCAAAGTGCTTCTCTTTTTCTTTCTTATCCTTTCTTCCCCTTCCTTCTCATTTCTCTTTCTCTCCCTTGTTTCTCTCTCTCTCCCCCCATCCCATGCCTTCCTTCTTTTCCCCTTCCTCCCTAAACATACACACACTCATGCACAAAATCTATAAACATTAGGGTAGAGTTAAAGGAACAAAAGGGATAGAGAAATACTCAGTGACTGGCAACTATGAAAACCATTTACATTCCTAGGTCTGAGGGTATAAGGCAGGGGATCTGTTAACAGAACTTGCCAAGAGCTTTGGCTGCTCAATAGGACCTGTGCTCTTAGAGAAAGGCAGGCTGCATACAGCCAAGGTGCCAGGGTGGGGAAATTGCCTTAACACTTTTACCACTCTCTGATTTCCTAGCCGTTCCACTCATTGTTTGAACACATGAGAAGGAAACGGGCAAGGTTACCTAGAGGATGCAGTTTGTTTGGTCAGCTTCCCAATACACAAAGCAGGTTGGAGAAAGAGAAGTGAGCTTGGAGAGGCAAACAGAACATGGAGCACACGGTGACATGGAGCACAGCAGGTGGTAGAATATACATCGTGTTCTGTGCTTGCCTTTTTTTTCTTAGCAGTGTATGGTAGATATTAGTGTATTAAGAGCTTTTATATTAGTGTATAAAGAGCTTTCTTTCTCTTTGTAGTTGTATAGTATTGTTACATAGATGTATGATTATATAACCAGGCTCCTTACAATGGACATACAGACTTTGTTGTATAATCTTTTACTACTACAAAGAGTGCTGTCATAAACAGCTATGTAAAATAATTTTACATGTGCAAATATTTCTGTAAGATAAATGACTAGAGTGGAATAGCTGTAAGTCAGAGTATGTGCAGTTATAACATTAATAGATACCATCAAACTGGCTTTTGTAGAGATTATGTCTATTTAATCTTCCCAACAGTGTATTGGAGTGCCTGCTTTTTCATTGCCTTTGCCAACACGCTGCTATCAATACAGAACTAATTATATTTGCTGCCTTAGCATTTATCAAAACTCAGCAGAATGTTCACTCAGGTACTTTTTTAATGATAAAATTTTATTTGCTGAGAAAGAATATATCATAAATACATATGAGGGATAATGACTAATAAACTGTCATTCATTTACCTATCCCTCAGGTTTAGAAATAAAATACCCTGGTGAGCTCAACTTTTTATCATTAAGGACTGTTTTACCTATAAGAATTTTTTTGTCTTATACATAATATAGATATGATAATACAGTTGCCCCTTGGTATCCATAGGAGGTTGGTTCCAGGACCCCTGCAGAAACCAAAATCCATGGATGCTCAAGTCCCTTTTTAAAAAATTGCATAGTATTTACATATAATTGATGTACATTGTACTATATTCTTTAAATCATCTCTATATTACTCAAAATATCTAATACAAAGTAAATGGTAAGTAATGAGTTGCCATTGTGCAGCAAATTTGAGTTTTGATTTGGGGAACTCTGGAGATTTTTGCCCCAGATATTTTCCATGTGCAGATGGTTGAATACACAGATGCAGAACCCTTGGATATGGAGGACCAACTCTAGAATGAAAATATAGTTACACCAGCTTTTTAAAAAATTGATTTGTTGTTATTTTAGGACAATTTTTGATTTACAGAAAAGTTGCAAAGGTAGTATGGAGAGCTTGCATATATACCATATGTAGTTTTCCTCTGTTATTAACACTATGTATTATGGTACATTTGTTATTCAGTTCAGTTCAGTCGCTCAGTCGTGTCCGACTCTTTGTGACACCTCCCTGTCCATCACCAACTCCTGGAGTCGACTCAAACTCATGTTCATAGAGTCAGTGATGCCATCCAGCCATCTCACCGTCTGTCGTCCCCTTCTCCTCCTGCCCCCAACCCCTCCCAGCATCAGGGTCTTTTCCAGTGAGTCAACTCTTCATCAGGTGGCCAAAGTACTGGAGTTTCAGCTTCAGCATCAGTCCTTCCAATGAACACCCAGGACTGATCTCCTTTAGGATGGACTGGTTGGACCTTGCAGTCCAAGGGACCCTCAAGAGTCTTTTCCAACACCACAGTTCAAAAGCATCGATCCTTCGGCGCTCAGCTTTCTTCACAGTCCAACTCTCACATCCATACATGACCACTGGAAAAACCATAGCCTTGACTAGATGGACCTTTGTTGGCAAAGTAATGTCTCTGCTTTTTAATATGCTATCTAATTGGTCATAACTTTCCTTCCAAGGAGTGAGCATCTTTTAATTTCATGGCTGCAATCACCATCTGCAGTGATTTTGTTATTAGGTTGGTGCAAACATAATTTTGGTTTAAAACTGTGAATTTTAAATCATTATAACTAGATTCAAACACATCTTTATTAATCAAAATAGGAGCCATTACAATCAACACATTTTTGCCAGTAAGAAACATTTATTTCTGTAGTGTCCAACCACTGAGCTGGTTGTCACTGGCTGTCATTGTATAAAATCCGTTTTTCATCACACGTTACAACCTAATTGAGAAAAGGCTTGTTGTCGTTGCACAGAATAAGAGAAGATGACTCTTCAAAACAATTTTTTTTTTAAATTTTCAGTCAGCTCATGAGGCACCCACTTACTGAGCTTTTTCACCTTTCCAGTTTGCTTCAAATACCAAACGACTGTAGAATGGTCAACATTGAGTTCTTCAGCAACTTCTCATGTAGTTTTAAGAGGCTCAGCTTCAATGATGCTCTCAGTTGGTCATTGGCAACTTCTGATGGCTGGCCACTATACTCTTCATCTTCAAGGCTCTTGATCTCTCTTTGTGAACCACCACTGCACTGTACATTCATTAGCAGTTCCTGGGCCAAATGTATTGATGTTGTGAGTGGTCTCTGCTGCTTACAACCCATTTTGAACTCAAATAAGAAAATCGCTTGAATTTGCTTTTTGTCTAACATTATTTCCATAGTCCAAAATAAATATACACAGCAAGTAATAAGTCATTAGCAAGAAAAACAAAGTGAGATATGCACACTAAAGTGATGTATAATATAACCACATTTATATAAGAATGGATTCTAATATCAAATGGCAAAGTTCAACAGTGCAAAACTGCAATTACTTTTGCACCAACCTAATATAATTAATGCACCAATACTGCTATTATTATTAACTTAAGCCCATACTTTATTCAGGTTTTCTTAATTTTTCCCTAATGTCTGTATTCTGTTCCAGGATCCTGTTCGGGATATTACATTACATTTAATCATGTCTCCTTAATGCTCCTCTTGTCTGTAACAGTTTCTCAGACTTTCCTTGATTTTGGTGACCTTGAAAGTTTTGAGGAATACTGATTACATGTTTTATATAACATCTGTCAGGATCTATCTCATGTTTTTTCCATCATCTACTGGGGTTATGAGTTTTAGGGTACAAGACCACAGAGATGAAGTACCGTTTTCATCATGTTGCTGGCTCTCAGTTACCTATCACCTGTGATACTGACCTTGATCATCTCAGCAAGGTTGTGTTTGTCAGGTTTATTCACTGAAAAGTTGCTCTTTCTCCCCCCTCTCATACCACCTTTTTTTTTTAATGTTGTTGCATTTGCTTATCTTTTTTCATCCTTTTATTTTCAGCTCTTCTGAATTCTTTTTTACACTTACTGTGATACTCATATAGTTGGATTTTTACTACCAAATTTAATGCATTCTATTTCTCCTTTTCTCTCTTTTCCCCTTTAGTTGATCATCATCTGGACTGAAATGGCTTTTCCTCTCATACTAAATTTTCCCCTGTACTTGTTACTAAGTTTTATATCTTACTTTCCTTTTAAGTGACTATCTTTGAAAAGTCTTAGCTTTGTCTCTTCAAATATTGCTTCTCCCACATTCTCTCTGTTCTCATATTCTAGAACTCTGATGAGAGTTCTGTTAGACATTTTATTTTTCATGTCTCTTCTGTGTTTTTCATCTTTTCATCTCATTATAATTTCTTCGTAACAGTTACCCTTTTCTCAGATTCTTTCTTGAGCAGTATATGATCGAGGGGAAGTGAGGTTCCCACTATAAGTTCTAATTGTTTCTTAAATGTGCCTGATCATTTTTTTAATAGTCTCTCGCTTCTTGTTCATTTAGAATTATTTGTTTTGTTTTGTTTTTTATGATCAGATTGATAGTTCCATTATTTAGCCTTTGGTAGCCTGATTTGTTTTCTTCTGGCTCTTGCCCATGATGCTTGATTTCTCTAAAGAGGGAACTGTGTTTATATTTGTAGGCTATGCATATCCTGAAGGTGAAGGAACTCTAGACTGATTGCATTTGCTGTTGGTAGATGCCAAGGGATATTGCTAATATGGGATCACTTTAATATGAGTTTGGGTTTTCTCCCATAGCACAGACAGATTTCTAACCTGAAATCAGCATGCTAATTGACTATGTTTACAAATTCTTAGAAGAAACTCTCCTCCTTATTGTACTTTTCACCTTTTGAAAATAAGACAAAGTTTTCTTTGTTGGCTCATTTTATTGTCCTGTGGATTTTTTTCTAGCTTATTACCCTTTCATCCAGGGTTTATATAACCCTTTTGAGGGTTTGAGGGTAAACTCTGGCTTTGTATGGACCCAAGACCTAGTGTGACTTGTAAAACTGAGTATTTTACTTTTCCTTGTAATTTTTCCATTGAATAAAAAGATCATCTGTTATCAAGAATTTCCCATTTGGGGGTTTTGTTATTATGCATACCAAGAATATATCAGTAATATATTGCTTTATTCTTTGCATTTCTTATATACTGGTTAGATCTCATTGATGGGGTTGCTGTGATTTTTTTTTCAAGAATATTTCATAGATGTTTCTGTGTACTTTTACATCACAACATGAGGTACGTATGTGTACTTGTCTTTCAAAGAGGAAACATTATCACTGACACTTCCAAAATACAAAGGATCTTAACACATTATTAACCGGGGGATTTTTATACAAACTAATGCCTGTGGCCAACAATTTGTTATGTAAGTAAATATAGAAACATCTCTGGTCAATAACCTTCAGGTAACAAGACATAATACATCTCTGGTCAATAATATGTTAAGAAAGTACTGTGAGCAGCTGTATGCCAACAAATTGGATAAACTAAAAGTAAAGATAAATTCCTAGAACCACAAACGTACAAAAAGTGAATCATGAAAAATAAAAAATGTGAACAGATGAATAAAAAGAAAGGAGATTATAAAGCTCCCAACAAAGAAAAGACCAGGACTAGATGGTTTCACTGGTGAATTCTGACAAACCCATAAAGAAGAATTAGTACCAATCCTTCTCAAACTCTTTAAATAGGACGGATTCCCAGACTCATTTTATGAAGCCAGCATTATCCTGATACCAAAGCCAGATACAGACACTGTAAGAAAACTACAAGCCAATATCCTTGATGAATACAGATGTAAAAATTCACAACAAAACATTAACAAACCAAATTCAACAGCATATTGAAAGATCGTACACCATGATCAAGTGGGATTTATCCCTGAGGTGTAAGGATGTTTCAATATCTGCATATCAATCAGTGTGGTATACCACATTAATAGCATGAAAGATAAAATCTTAGTATCTCAGTGAATGCAGAAAAGTATTTGACAGAATCCAACATCCTTTCATGATAAAAACTCCCAACAAATTGGGTATAGAAGGGTGTACCTCAACATAATAAAAGCTGTATTTGTCAAACCCACAGCTAATATCATACGCAACATACCCACTAAGATCAGGAGCAAGACAGGGGTATCTGTTCTCACCACTCCTGTGTAACATAATACTAGAAGTTCTACCCAGAACAGTTAGTCAAGAAAAAGAAAGAAAAGACATCTGAATTGAAAGAAGCCGACTTGCCGCAGCCGCTGAAGCCTGTGCGCCACAAGAGAAGCCACTGCGATGGGAAGCCTGTGCGCTGGAGAACAGCCCCCTCGCCACAGCCAGAGGAGAGCCCACAGCAGTGAGGACCCAGCACAGCCAAAGAGAATTTAGATTTTGTTTAAAAATCTCCATTTCAAAAAATAAGACACAAGTTAGTGGGAAGGTATCTCTTACTCATGGATTGGAACAGTTAACACTGTTAAAATGTCCATACTACCCAAAGCCATCTATATTGTCAGTGTAATCCCTTCAGGTTCAAGGGCATTTTTCACAAAAGTAGAGAAAGTAATCCTAAAACTGTATGGAAATACAAAAGATCCTAAATAGCCAAAGCAGTCTTGAAAAAGAAGAACAGAGCAGGTGGCATCTTATTTACTGATTTAAACTTTATTACAAAGCTATTGTAAAGCAACATGGTACCTCAAAATGGATTAGAGATTCAGTTTCTGTTTTTTGTCTTCACTGGCTCTTCACTGTGGCATGTGGGCTTATTTGCTCCATGGCATGTAGGATCTTAGTTCCCCAACCAGGGATCAAACCCATGTCCCCTGCATTGGAAGATGGATTCTTAACCTCTGGACCACCAGGAAGACCCTAGAGGTTTAAATTTAAGACCAGAAAGTGTGAAAGTTTGAGAATAAAACATCAGAAAGTTTCCTTGACATTGGTCTTGGCAATTATTTTTTTTTAATAATTGGATATCCATTATAATTATTTTTTGGATTTTTTTTCTTCATAAGCAACAGAAACAAAAATAAATAGATTGGACTATATCAAACTAACATATTTCTCCACAGCAAAAAGAAACAGCAAAATAAAAAGATAAACCATGGAATGAGAAAATATTTGTAAATCATCCTAAAGCCTCTATCTGATAGGGGATTACTATCCAAAATATATAAGAAATTCATACAACTCAATGTATGTATGTGTGCATGGGTAGTCATGTCTGACTCTTTGCAGCCCTTTGGACTGTAGTCCACCAGGTTCCTCTGTCCATGAGGTTTTCAGGCAAGAATGCTGGATTGGATTGCTACTTCCTCCTCCAGGAGATATTCCCAACCCAGGGATTGAACCCGCATTTCATACATTACAGGCAGATTCTTTACCCTCTGAGCCATCAGGGAAGCCCCCCAACTCAACATCCAAAAACAAAACCCACACACAATCTGATTTTAAAATGGATGAAGATCTTGAAGATTTTCTGTATAAGACATACAAATTGTCAGCTGATATATGAAAGGATACTCAGCATCACTAATCATCAGGGAAATGAAATGTAAAAACCACAGTGAGATGTTGCTTCATGCCTGTGAGAATGACTGTTGACAAAAAGACAAATGTTAACAAGGTTGTGGAGAAAAGGATAGTGTGTGCGCTGTTTGTGGGAATATAAATTGGGACAGCCAGTATGGAAAACTATGGAGACTACTAAAAATATATATATTCTTTTAACTATCGTGTGACCCAGCAGCCCCACTTCTGAGTATATATCTGAAGGAATGAAATCACTGTCGGGAAAGATAACCTACACCCGCGCCCCACCCCCACCCCCGCTCACTGCAGCATTCTTCACAATAGCCAAGATACTGAAACAGCCTAAAGGTCCATCGACAGACGATGGAGAAAACGTGTGTGTGTATATATGCAGTAGAATATTCAGCCATTTAAAAAAAAAGGAAATGCTGCTTTTGCAACAACATGGCTGGATCTTAAGGTCATTGTGTTAAGCAAAATAAGTCAGAGAAAGAAAATGCTACATGTTCTCACTCAGATGTGGACTCTAAAATACCCAAATTCAAATAGAATCATTGGGACTGGTGGTTGGGAAATAATGGGAGATATGGTCAAGGGGTACAAACTTCCATTTAAAAGCTGAATCAGTTCTAAGGATCAGTGTATGGCATGGTGACATAATTAACACTGTATTATATAAATGAAGGTTAAGAGAGTAGATCATAAGTGTTACCACCACAAAAATGTTAATTGTGGAAGAGGATTGAAGTTTTAACTAGCTTTATTGTGGTAATCATTTCTCAATAGATATTATCAAACTATTGCATTCTAAACCTTCAACTTGTATATGTTGTGTTTCAGTAATATCTCAGTAAAGCTGGAAAAAATGTGTAGTTGTCTTTTTTTTTATCCTAAGACTGATCAGTGGGCACAGGTTTTATCACCTGATCCATCCAGTAGTGTTCCCTGTCAGCTTCCACCTACTGGTTTTAGCATTGACTGATAATTTTTTCACTCACTACCTCCAGATCTGTTATTTCATTAGATGGTACAGAAGGATGATATTGTAATTCTCCATTTTTGTGTGTTTGTTAGCTTAGAATACTTATAAAAGATGAACTGAGAAAGGGTTGCTAAGTCAGAGTGTGAGCTGCACATATACTTTTGCTGCATATTACCAAATTCCCCTCCATAGGTACTATACCATTTTACATGTACCAGCAATGGATGAGTCTACCTGTTCGCCTATAGCTTTGCCAATAGAATGGCTAATGTTTTAGTTTGTCAGTATAATCTATAAGATAAGAAAAGCTTTTATTTCACAGTTTTAACTTAACATTTCTTTATGAATGAGGTGGCTAAACCATTGGAAAGCCAAAAAGAATGTTGTTTGAAACAGGGTACTAAATATGCATTAAATATATTTTCCCCAAATTTAAAGAAGTTTTTCATGGCTTCAATTTAATGAGAATTTTACATTTTTAATGTTTTTCTAAGCTATCAACTACTCTCTCAGAATAGTCTGTACTGTTTCCTCTAACTCCACAGCCCTCTATTAATAAATCCAAGCCATTTACACCTGACTGCTCTCATAAAATATATCGTTGTCTTATTTCATTACTTGCAAACCAGTTTAGACTTAAGAATTCAAGTCCTTTCTTCATATAAATATAATTAAGAGTGTCTAGTAATATTTACACTTGGTCATTAGAGAAGTGTTTATTTTTACTTTGCTTTATATCTAAACTCCTATCAAAATGACAGAATTTAAAAACCGAAATCCTACTCCATAATGATTCAGGCTTTGAGTACCTTCTGGTGTTAAAGTTTGTAGTTAGCTACCTCATTATATCTTCTTTGGCCCTCATTCATATACCCTCTTATGAAGCAGATGACTAGTCTACCTTCAAAGTAAGGATTTCTTGTATTTATTGCTGGATCACTTCTAGTCTTATTCCCTAAGATTTAAATATAAATTTATTTTAATAAGTATCTTCCAACAGGGTAAACCTTTTTGGGTGTACACTATGTGTAAATACAGGTAACTGAATTATAGGTCCAAAACACAATTATAGAATCTTAAAATTTTTTTGACATAATTACTAATTATAGCATAGTGTCTTCTCTTTCTCCATTCCCAGATTTCTTGGCTCCATGAATTTGCCTCTTCCTCCTTGTCCTAGACCTTTAGGCAGAAAAGATCTATCCTTTATTTCTTACCTAAGATTTTCCTGAAACAGTCTATTTTTATACCAGAACCTTATTCCATAAGTTTTTCCTCAACATCCATCTTGGATTATACCTCTGTTCCAGAGTTCTATTATACTTAGTGTGCCATTTTTGAAAGAACTAATACCTGACATTACAGCGTAACATTATGTCCTGTATTGAGTTTTATATGCATTAATTTTTCAGAAAAACTCTGAAGTAGATATTATTTTCATAATCATTACATATGTAGAAATTGAGGTCCAGAGATAGCATTTTGTCATAATTCACACTGTAGGCCCTACTGAATCCTCACCTACCTTGTTATTTTGCCTCCTAAGGAGCCTACTGTGAGTTTCTCATATAAAGGGGAAAAGAAAATTAAACAGTAATGTCAGGTTGACTTTCCTTGGGGTATGGTTACCTGAATTTTATGATAACCTTTTGTTATTCTCTAGAAAGTAGTTTTTGTTACTAATAAAACTATATTCCCATCATGGAAAATTTTTTAAATAGGGGTATGTTTAAAGAAGAAAAAAGAATATGTAATAACAGTTCCTTGGCATATATGTAGTGTGTGCATAATTAATATTGCCATCTGTTTTTATGTATTAATGATAATTGGTAGTGGTCTTTCTTTTATCATGACTTAACTTTTTCAACTTTTAAGTTTGAAATTAAAAGAATAATCCTTCAGGCATGGTTTCTCCTAAAAGCAGACAAAACATTTTTTCTCTAATAAGGTTTAATATTTATCATTTTTAACTCATCTCTCTTTTATATTAAGCTGATTTAATATAGAGAGAAAGATTGATGCTTTCTCCCTTTTTTTATACTTACTTTGGATATAAAATCTTGTGGATTCTATTCTGGCTTATTCTGACTTTAAATATTCTTAGTTTTCCTAAAAGATCACGTTCACTTTAACATGTCTCTCACCAGAGACTCCCACCTATCGTGTCATGTTTTCAAAGATCCAGCCAACTTTGTATCAGTAACTCTTGATAGCAACTAGCTGTTTAAAAAATATATAAGCCCTTTGAATAAAATCTTTTATCTCTAGTTAGAAAGTCTTTTAGCATAGACTTTTCAGATCAAAGACTTCAAGGTCAAGATGCACTTCTCTTGATTAGTACATACATACATACATACATACAAAACTCCTTGTATCCTTACCCTCTCTATAATCTTAAAATTTTGTTGACATGTATCTGTATAGTTTGTATGATACTATCTTAAATTTGTCAGTTTTCTATAAAGTTTTCCAGTTGTTTAATGAGTATTTATTTATTGTTTGTCCCTAACTAGATTGTAGCTCCTTGGAGGCAGAGGCTAGTGTATTAAATTTTGTTTACATTTTAATGCATAGTAAAATTCTGTGTGTACAATAGGTGCTTAATAAGTACTTAGTAGTTGACTTTATAGCCCTCATATATTCTATGGGCTATTCCATTCTAATGAGGAAGAATTTAAGCTTTCCCTTGGCACAAACTATGTACTCCAAACTACTTTGATGGTCTTTAGTTACTTTTCTTAGTCATACACTATATATATTCACACACACATATATACACACACACAAATACACTGAGACCATGGTACTCATCTCCTTTGACTCTGAATCTTTTTTCAGTGTTGCTTATTTTGAGGGATTTGGGGTCAGTTATTATTAGTTTGGTTCAATAAATAATTGTCCAAAATATACCCTTCTGTTTATAATCTAATGACTAACTTTTTGTTATTAGGCAAAGTAACTTACAGCCTAAGTTTGCAGGATGTTTGTTTTAACATTAAAAAAAATAGTAACATCTCACCCTAAAAGCAGAGCAATTAAAGATGAAACTTACATAAGCTTGTCTGAGGCTCCTAGATCTTGCCTCTGGGGTGTTAGTGTTGGAAACAGATGAACGCTAGAGAAAGAGTTAAAGCTCTTTACATCAAAATTCCCACGTATTTTTAACTCTTTGTTGAATTGGTGGTTGTGATACTGTTTCTTAACAATGGATAGAGTCAAATACTTGCCACAGAGTGCTGCAGCTAGCTCCTCTGCCATTACATTCTAATGCCCTGTAGAACAGGCCAAAGTGCCCTGATGTACTGCCAAGTACCATGTGCTGAAGATAGCTGGCACTTAGAGAGTCCCTGAGAGTGGTACCAGTTATCGTTAAAGAGCATTTTTTAAGCACCTATCTGTACATGGTTCTATCCTAGGCACTGTACAAAACGAGTTAAACAGACATGGCCCCTGCCCCCTGGGAGTTTTCAGTCTAAGATGATGCTGACATGGACAGACATAAAGGATACTGAGACAACTGAACAAACACTGAACAAGAACATAAAGTACTAACATTATGCACAAGCAAAGGGGTAAGTGCATTTTGTGGGATAGTGTGTGAAGGAAGCTTCGTGAAACATGAACAGGGTGGGGTAGAGCAGTTAGTCCACTTCTATCAGGTTAGGGTAGTTTTCATTGGGAAGTTGGATTTTCATACAGATTTAGTCAGAGTAGGGGCAGTACATTCTGGAAATAGTGTGCAAGGAAAGAAGTTTAGAACTATATTGTTAAGACTCTTGGTGGCCTCCAAAATCTGCAATTCTGGATACTTCTGAACCTGAAAGTGGGGTTGATCATTTGGCTTAATGTTGGCATTTGAGTTGGATCTGAATCAAAGCTAATTCTCTGCAATCTCTCTTAGAAATTTGACTACTTAATAGAAACCTTGGAGTTCATGGAAGCTGTTACCTTCTCAGGAGCTTATAAAAGGTTACCTTGTGAAGCGTTAAATTATGTTTTGTGCAGCATTTAGAAATTATTTTTCAAGAATTGGTCAGAGATGTTTTTGAGGATACCTTTCTTCCCCAAGAACAGGCCTGGGAATTCTGGGTATGACTATAAACAGTGCCGGGAGATTTTGAACACTAAGTATTACCTGTCCTTCAGTCATTAATTCATAAATTTAATAACCTTGCATACACAGAGTTGAATTTAAATCACAACACAACAATTACAATATATCTACTTTTGCAGTGTCTGCCAGATAAAACTGATTATTTCTTTTCAGTAGACTTGGACTTAGGAGTTTCCCCAATAGTTTTCAGCTCAGTTTGATGTCACTCAAATCTGAAATGTGAAAATCTGAACTTACCCAAAACATTAGGTATAGTTATTTTCTTTACAAAAGCTTTTTAGCTTTATTGTACAAAAGAATTCACAATAGATTTTCTTTTAATTCATGTTTCCCTAGCGACCTTTTATTCAACAATTAAATTGTTGAATTTTAAAAACTTGTATTTATACATAGCTTCTCCAATTGCCATTCATTATATAAATACAGTACTGTTGGAACTTAAGTGATGAAGCCAACTGAGGTATTAAAAATTCATTAATGCCTTCTTAAAATACTAAAACTTTTTTATGCCCTTACATATTTAACTTGTGATTTACATTTAATCATACTTCTTCCTCTCCATTAGAATTGAGGTTTTCAAGGGCAAGAGTCTTGGCTTTCCTCATTTCCTGCAACTGTTTGCACTGTAATCTTAACAGTGAGAAGAATCTAGTGACTTACAGTTTTCCTTTTATGACCTGAAGTCATGGCATAGTAACACATGATAAGCTTCCTAATAAGAAAAGTATTATCGAGGGACTGCATCCGGAGGATTTTGGTGATTATTCTTATTCATCAAATAAGAGACTCCCAGATAATCTTTAGCTGTCAGAAAGAAATACCTGGCAGTTTATATTTCTTTGGTAATGTTTACCACTAGGCGTTTACTCTGCTTTAAAATACCAAACTAATCTTGTACTAGTCTGTCTGAAAGAGACTTGAGAGGTTTAGGCAAAAAAAAAACTTAAGACAAAAGCCTAGACAGAATTTTGTCAGAAAAACTGGAAATAGGAATTATAAAATGCAGCTAGTGTCTTCATTTAATCCAGCATATCTATTGCATATGACACAAGGGATGAGTAAAAAATTTCCAGAAGGAAGTATGAGTGTTTGTTTAGTTTGTACAGAAAGAATTCATATCTAATGATTTAGAAGAAAATTGAAAACCGAGCTTATTGTGTTGAAACCTTCTGAGATATTTAAAGGAAAGAATTCAAACATCTCTGTATTGTCCGTGTTCGTAGCAGATAAAACTGGTAGTGGTGAATTGCTTCTTAGGAACTACGTTTCCATCTAAATGACCTATCGCTTTGCTCCATCAGCAGATCCTCCATCAGTAGATCTTCCCAAGTACCCTTTTTGAAAAGATAGGGTGTGGGAGGAGGCCATTTGGAAGCAGGTAAAATACCTTCTCTTCCAATACATTCTGATTCTGACTATGTAGAAAATAGTCTCGTCATGACTTGAAGTCTCATCACTTCATACAAAATAATGAAAAAGGAAGACCTAGAGATTTTTGTACCATAGTTTAAGTACCTCAGTAGAAAGGTAAGCAAATTTTTGAGAATCATAGGAATTTGGGATTCATCAGTAAGCAAAATATAAAGGTTACTTTAACTTTGGATCTTGTGTTCTAGTTCAGGAGCCAGAACACTTTTTCTGTTAAAAAACAGTAAATACAACTGACCCTTGAACAGTGTATGGGGAAGGGTTGCCAACCCTCTGTGTGGTTGAAAGTCCACATATAAACTTATAGTCCTCTATCCACAGCTCCTCCATATCCCTCCGAATCCACAGTCAACCAGTAGAGGGTTATATAGAACTGTAGTATTTGCTGTTGAAAAAAATCTTAGTATCAGTGGATCCATGCACTTCAAACTCATGTTGTTCAAGAGTCAACTAACTGTGTTGTAGGCTTTGCATGTCACCATGTTGCAATAAAACATTATTTACAAAAACAGCAAGGTGGATTCAGCCCATGGGCCATAGTTCCTCAACCCCTATTCTAGTAGGTAGAAACAATTAATAAGGACATTAGAGTATGTTAAGTGATAGATGCTTTGGTAAAAAGAAAAGTAGAGCTGAGTAATCAAATATGGAGTGTGAAGAAGTAGAAGGTGATGGGATGGGCCTCACTGAGGTCAAGAAAAAGAGGAGGAACCAGAAAAGGAGACTGAAAATAGTGACTGGTGAAATAGAAAACCAAGAGATGGTGAAGTCCTGGAGATGCCATGAAGAACCATATATTGGGAAAAGGGGAACATCTGTCAGATGGTGGTGGTAGGCCAAATAAGAGGAAGGCTGAGATTAGACCACTGGATTTAGCTGTGTGTAGCTTGTCAGTGACCTTGAGGAGCAGTTTGGATAGAGTGCGTTCAAGAGAGGATTGAAGGAGAAAAAATGGAAACTGAAAAGTCTTTTGAGTAACTTTGTTGTAAAGGGAGCAAATAAATGGATCAATGGGAAGAAAGGATCAAGAAAAGAAGTGTTTGTTTGTTTTTTAAGTAAAAGAAATAATGACATGTTTGATGACAATAATCCAATACAGGGTAGGGGAGAAATGCTGTAGGAGGGGAGGAGTGAATTGCTGGAGCCATGTCTTTGAGTTGGTGAGGGGACGGGATCTAGAGTGAAGGGACTGACTTCAGATAGGATAGTTGTGATGCTGGTAGGTGGAAATGTGCTATAAAGAGACTGTAGTTGTTCTCTTGTGGTTTCAATTTTCTGATTAAAGAATTATCAGTAGAGAATATGAAAGCTGAAGTTTTGAAGTTTTATGTATACCCATTGGCTTTAACTTTTGGTACTAGCATTTCAGGGATCTTTGAAGACTCACTAAAATTTTTTTTATTGTGCCTTCTGAGTTATAAACTTAACCCAGCAAATTTGTGTCTTAAGGGTTAAACCCTACATTATGAGGCTGGTTAAGGACACATGTAGTGAATGTGTCACACAATGCCTACTGTCATGTAGAATGTAGAGTCAGTATGCACTGCACTAGGCTTACTTTTTCTCTTTGGTCCCAAAAGATAACTTGTCGTGATTTTAAATGTTCTGTAAGTTAGACTTTAACAATAGTAAGTTTATATGCTGAGTTTAAATCATAGGTCCCTTTGACATCTCTCCTAGTGTCCTTTCTTCTTTACAATATGGTCTCTTTGTATACAGTGATGAGTGATATTACTGGCTCCAGAAATCAGGAACTATAAATTAGAGCTCCGTAGATGGATACTTGTTCTTGTAGTGATTTTATCATCATATTGCTATGTGAATTTCTTTGGACACTGAAAAATATATTGGCTTTGTATACAGCATTCTCTTAGAGATTGCAAGCCCTCAGGGGTAGATACAGCTCTTAAATATTTCTGAGAAAATGTACATAGAGAGCATTCAACAAATATGATTATTAAGTCAAGATTTTTATGATATCTTAGTTAAACTTAGATATTCAGTTCTTTAGGCCTTGCTCTAAATCAGTTCTGGGGCTTTTCTGCTATTCTAGGAGATTCTGGAGCTAAATTATATCAGGCTTAATGGCAGTTATTAGACTTCCTCCAAGTGTAGTTATTCCAGATAACTGCCAGAGGAGGTAATAACCAGAGTTCGCTTAGTAAACACGTAATAATAGAGGTATAATTGGCACATCCAGCTGTTAGAATGCCACAAAAACTGGCATGATCATTAAAAGTTGTTTGTTAAGAGAATAACGCTCAACTAAATTGGATATCAAAGTAAGACAGACTTGTGTAACTACAGGAAAATAGCCTTCGTTACCTTTACACACTATCAAGGAAGTAGTAAGTGAAGTAAAAAAAGTGACTCTGACCAAGTGTGTGGCCAGTCTAACTGTGGCCAGGAACTGTTTATGGAGAGCAGGCAGAAATGCTATGTCATTCTATAGTCTTCAGTGTCACTAAGAGAAACAAGAGAATTATTTTCCTTTATAAAAAGCAGCTGTGTTTGAGGCTTTACTCTTAGGTTTACTAGGTTTACTATTAAAGATAAAAATTTGAAGAGGTATTTCCTAGGGTTTAGGAAGAGAAACAACTATTCATGCAAATGACTGAAATTCTAAATCTATTAAATCTAGGTTATAATTGTTATAATAAAAGTGATTTCTAAAGTATCAGTGCATTCAACTTCATAAAAATATTTTGTATCTGTGGACACTGAACAGGTCTTTTTTAAAAATCTGTCTTATGTTGAAACTCTGTTTTCTTTGTATTATAGGTCCAGTTGTTTACGTCTTGGATCTTGCAGATAGACTGATCTCAAAAGCCTGTCCATTTGCTGCAGCAGGAATAATGGTTGGCTCCATCTATTGGACAGCTGTGACTTACGGAGCGGTGACAGTGATGCAGGTTCACTTGTATTCTATCAGATGATGTTACTTTTGATATGAAAATCTACTAAATAGATTTTTGTTAGGAGTTTTAAAAATTATTATTTTGACCAAGTAATAATATTCTCATGGCTTAAAAATAAGAAAATATTTTAAAAGCTCTCTAGGGGAAAGTCTTCTTACTCCTGTCCTTCACTTGCCCAGGTTCCCCTCTCCCCAGGTAGCCACTGCCTAACCCAAACCTTCTTCCAGACTTTATTTGTGCATATGTAAGAAAAAATATGTTCTCCCACACACACTATTCTTTTCCTTACAAAAGAAAACATTAGAGCTGAATCCCAGTGAACTTTACAGATCTTTTCACAAAGTATGGAGAAATCTGAATAGCATTGTTTGTATAGAATTTCAGCAGTTCAACAGCCAGTCTCTTGTTGATCAGTCACTTAGTTACTTCTTGTTTTTTGCTTTTACAAAACAAAGCTACAGTCATTGTTGATAGAAATTAGAGACTTAAATTTGAAGATTTACTTAGTCCCAAGCCCTTGACTCTTCTCTCTTTATACCTTTTCCTTAAAGATTTCTACCTGTCTTAACCATGAGTTTTGTGTTCAGATTTGTCTTTCATCTTAATATTTTCATAAAATCAGTCCTATAACAGCAGCATGGCCTTTCTCCTTAAATGACTTCTTATGACTTCACACCTACTATTGAAATCAAACTTGGTCTTTTCCTCAGTTTGAAGTCTAAATTTATTCCCTGTTATATTGTCCTATGTCTTTGATTCCTACAGTTATTTTCCCTTCTGCTCAATAAATAGCCTACATTCTTAGGATTACCTTTATTATTAACTCTTTCTGTTGCATAGCCCTATATTCAGTCCACTGACCAAGTCCAGGCAATTTCCATTTTGATGTCTTAACATCTGTGACTTTCTTTCCACTGTCTTTAATGCCTGACTTACTATCAGTTCCCCCACCCAGCCCTCATCATACCTGGATGGCTAACGGAGCCTCTTGATTGTTTTAACTTCATTCTTTTTGTCAATCCAACCTTCTAAATGAATCTTCCTAAAATAATACCTTTCAGTATCTTTCCTCAAAGCTTAATATCACCTCTAACTTAAGTGATCAAATGATTGTTTCATAACTAATTCAGTAAGATATAACTTGCCTTTCTTTAATATAAATTAAAGAGTATGTGAAAGAAAAAGGGATCAAGAGATTATCTGTAGTATTCTAGAAACTGCACGTAACCTATCTATGCCTGGTCAAGAGTGAGCAGCCCTTCTGGTTGCTACATTAATAATCATGATGAGATGGGATTTGCAATGCTTCTTTATAAAATGTTGATGACACCTCAGAAATCTGGATATAGTCACTGGAATGAATCACAAATCATTTGTCACAGGATAGTGGATAAAGATTGAGACTCACTGACTTGAAAAAGATTTCATTTCTTTAACATGATTTGTTACGCAGTGTTCTCCACAATCTTAACTTTGTTCTACTTGGAGGCCTATTGGGCTGCCTCCTCCAAGGCATTCTAAGTTATTTAATTTTTGCTGTATCCAGGCCTTGCTCTTCCTATTAACAGGTATTTTTCTTGAGAAAGTAGAGACTATCTGATATCTAGGTATCCCCTATATAGTATATATGCAGATATTAACTTTAAAAGCTTTCATAAATAATTATTTTTTTAATATGACCAGTTCTGCCAGGTAATAACAGGTTTGTCTGGCTGATACTTGCTCTGCAATAATTTATTAAACTCCAGTAATGAGAATTAGTATATCAGTAGATCAAGGAAGTTCAGGACCATTCACTCGGACTGACAAAGACCTGAAAACTTAGGAGATTATACATTGTTTAGTGTACAAATACATTATATAGACATATATGCAGATGAGGAAGTTAAGTCCCTTTTAGACTGAGTGATTTCTCTTTAAGGCCTAACTGACTATAAGTGGGATGGCTCTTTTTTTTTTTTTTCTTTTTTTTTTGAGGAAAAATTTTTAGGCTAGCATAGTCTTAAAAAAATTATAGTAATTGATGAGACACTTCAACAACAGGAGCCAATTAAAGGATACAGTTTGTATCCCCTAAAAAGGGCTATCAGCTATATTTTGGCATTTTGAAGCATATTGGTATGATTCATTCAAAAAATATCACTGAGATCCATAAAATACCAAATTGAAAGACTGAACAAATTGAAAGCCCTGATCCGCAGCCTCAAGGAATACAGCCTAAAGCAAAGTGTACCTAAGTGAGCAGCTGGCAAACAGTAATAACGTTAGATAAACAAATGGGAAGAATGCAAAAGCCTCATTAACAGTATTTTAATTCTGTAAAGGTGAGAGGCTGTTTGAAGTTATGAAAAAAGTCTTGAGGTAACTCTTAAAGAATAATTTGGACTGGTATAAGAGGAAATGATGTGAGCAAGGAGACAAAAATGAACATGTTAATGGTGACAGAAAAGAGCTAAAATGATGGTAATACATACATATACGTGTGTGCGTGTGAAATGTGTTATACCATTCAGAAGTAACCTTCACGTGTACTGTCTCACTTGAGAAGATTTTTTTTAGCCCAGAGAGAGATCAGCTGTGATAGTAGGTAGATACTGTTGTGCAATTTAAGAGTATTTTTAAGGCTTTTTATCTTTCATCAGAGTATTTGGTAGCAATCATGCCCCCTACTCCATCAGCAGAATTTGAGATTTTCTTTTTAACACTTAACTGTTTTTTTTCTTTTGTTCTCTGACTGCCCTGAAGTTCAAGTAAATCAGATTAAGGAATCAGATCAGTATTTTTTCCCCCATTCATTTGCATTTATTTCTTCATGAACCAGAACCAATCCTAGGTTCAATCCCTATTCATCATAAAGACCTTGAATAGCCCCTTCTACTTAAATTTCTGTCAAAAAGAGAACATGATAGTTAACTTTTTCCCCCCCAGCACCTGGCTGAGCACCTTCCAAGCACTGATGCACATAATTCTTGCAATAGTCTTGTGGTAAAGATACTATCAGTTATTCCTGATTTACAGATTCAGAGAGCCTATATATGCCCAGTACCACACAACAGGGTAGAAGCATTAGGACCACTGTCCCTAATCTAGGGCTCCTTAAGGGAAACTTGGTTCCAAAAGCACAAACATTTTTCCTGAAACAGTGGAACCTTAATATCCACCCTAGGTCCACAATGACTTCTTGTGACTTCACACTCATTATTATTGAAATCAAACTTTCTTTTCCTCAGTTTGAAGCCTAAATTTATTCCCTGTTACAATCTCCTATGTCTTTGATTCCTACAGTTATTTTCCCATCTACTCAATATAGCCTACATTCTTAGGATTACCTTTATTTTTAACTCTTTCTTTGGGACTTGCTGACCAAGTCCAAGCAATTTCAGTTTTGATGTTTTAACATCTCTGGCTTCCTTTCCACTGTCTTTAGTGCCTGACCTACTGTTGTTCCCCCACCCCAGCCCCATCATGCCTGGACGGCTAGCGGAGCCTCTTGATTGTTTTAACTTCATTCTCTTTGTCAATCCAACCAATCTGCCTCTAGTGTAGAACCCCCACAGGATTGACTGTTCTTAATTATGTTACATTTAATTATCCTTAATGCTAAGAAGACTTTTTAGTTCATCACTGTTCCATCCTTCTGTTTAAAAGTAGGGTTCTGTAGGAGGTGCTTTAAAGGATCAGACCTTAATTAAAACTCTTAGCTTTTCACCTTTGATTAACTGCAGGCCTGGCTGACTATGGAGACTAGCCTACAGTTTCTCTAAACCTACAATTCCATAGGTCTTGATTTTATATATGGATAAGAAATTCTTAGCAAAGGCATTCTATCATTCCTGAATCTAACCTCAAAATTTAAGTCTTGAAAATAATCTCTTTTTCTGTCTTAGGGCATAAAACCAGAATGTACATGATTCTACACAAGGTTTGCTGGTTTCGTTTTGACCAAAGTTAAATCAGCCCCATTGCTTAATTCAGCTTTCGTTTATTACCCTTGACTCTGACCTGTGGTAGCAGGTAGTATGACACTGCAGATGTTACACTATCCTAGTTCCTTAACATCTGCGTTTGTACACTTGTTTGATTTGATTGTCTGTCACCTCCAAAAGATGTCTCTTTAGTTCACTTTTTATTTCCCAGCACCGAGTTCTGTGTCTGGCACATAATCAATATTCAGTTGAATGAATGCATGCGAGTATGCATGTAATGGTCAGCCTCAACTTCATGCACAAAGCATGCCTCTTGAGCACACATGGGAAAATGGACTGTTGCTCACTATTTGCCCTGTTTCCTTTTTATTTCCTCATCCTTAGACACCTGTTTAGAAGATTTTTACTGATACCCCCAATGTGTAATAAATTTTCCTTTTCTATATATAGCCCATACCTGAATACACACTCTGCTTTATATTTTTAAAACCTAAATTCTAAAAAGAAAGCATAACCCAACAAAGGAATTTTTCAGTTTTCCGAGTTTATTTGCTAACACTGCAGAAGTATTTAAATCACATTTAGTTATAAAGTGATCATAATGTTAAAAATAATAAAATGATATAAAAAATGGTGTCATGGAGCAAGCATTATAGGTAAGGACAGTCTGGGCTAATTCACTTTTGCCCTCAATGTGTGGGATATGTGTTTATGAAATATTGTGAACCAGACTAATTCACTTTAGGGCAGCTCTACCTGGAGACACAGAAGAATATTAGATACTGACACCATGGGTTTTGAGCGTGTGGAAGAGGCTGGTCCCTACTCTTCAGTGTTACATCTTGGTTAGATAAATCAGTCATGTACAAAAGTCTGGGCTGAAGCTTTAATAATGCCCACTTTGGTCCACTCCACATGGCTTCATAAACTATTTCTACCTGAATCAGGTCTGTTGCCTAGAATTTCAGTTTGCCCTGATCATTGTCAGCTTCCTTATCTCACATCTTGAAGTCCACCTTTAAAAAAAATCTGCTATAATAGCTGACATAAAGGACATCTCATTAAAAAAAAAAAAAAGATCCCATTTACTTTTTCATGAGTTTGTTTTCCCAAGTAAATGTTGTCTGTAGGGCTTTTAGTCCTCCCTGCCTTCTTTCTTCCCTTCTCTCCTTGCATTTCCTTCCTTTTCCCTCATCCTTCTCAGAGATATAGACAGATAAAGATATAGATAGTCTGTATCAACAGTTCTTTCTTCACCATTTAATCCTCAAGTGTATACAGAAAAACTATATAGAATCCTTCATAATACTGTCCTCATATCAACCTATGATATCTGGATGGCCTCAAACTCTGAAATTCTGAAATAGTCTCCCCTGTCATAACTGCCAAGAATAATCCTTCAGAGAAATATATTTAATTTGTGAGCAGTTGGGACTTTTGGCTAAAGGAAGGTCATTTGAGACCTGTGAAAGAGAATCCAGGGACATATTCTAGTTAAAAGTAAGACACTCACCAGCAGAATGGCCATGTAAAAGCCGAGACTGATGAGCAAATGAAAAGAATTCTGCCAGGAAGGCAAGTGTGGAGATTCACAGATGATAATTCATTCATGTCCTTCTTGCCTTCTCAGATCTTAAACAACTGAGAAATAACCCCAAGACCCAGATGAGAGGAAAAGGATTGTTTTAGCTTTACAACCTGATAGAAAAGCACCCTTGGGTTCCTGGATTAGAAAAAGTGACTGGAACCTATAGCCGAAACTGGACCTCCTATTGCATTCCCCCAAATCTAGACCTTGGAATTGCATTTTTGAGTTTGGTCTGCATTTTTGAGCCAGCATTTACCCAGCCAGAGAAATTACACTCAATCTCACTGAGCAGGGAGAAAGCCTAAGAGAAATGAGGTTTCAGGCCATCTCCTGAAGACTAGTCCCACCCCTTGGCTGGCTGTGCTTACCTCCTGGTAGGAAGAGCAGGAAAACAGATGCTCTTGGGAAGATACATGGGAACCTAAAATTATAACCCAAGCTAACCAAATTAAGTAAGAGGAACATAAGCAAGAAGCAGAAATCCCCTTCCCTCCATTGAAACGTAATCAATGTGAGTTTTAAAGCTTTTATTCCAATTTAATATGAAACAGCTTTGGTTTATTTTTTTAAACTTTGTTTCTAAATTTAGTAGTTTTCTCTAAAATGAATTGTACTCAAGCATGCAACCCTTCATTAGACAAGGCAATGATTGGAGCAAATGCTGTCTGTTTCACAGGTTGTAGGCCATAAAGAAGGTCTGGATGTTATGGAGAGAGCTGATCCTTTATTCCTTTTAATTGGACTTCCTACTATTCCTGTCATGCTGATATTAGGCAAGATGATTCGCTGGGAGGACTATGTGCTTAGACTCTGGCGCAAATACTCAAATAAACTACAAATTCTGAATAGTATATTCCCAGGTAAGGCCCTAAATTATGGTGGTAATGAACATACCAAATCAATCTTGTGGACGAATCCTACCATGCAAAGATATTTTAGCTTCTGATTTATTAGCACTAATACCCTCCGTCTTTTTCTCTAGGGATTGGTTGTCCTGTTCCTCGAATTCCAGCTGAGGCTAATCCTTTAGCAGATCATGTCTCTGCCACCCGAATTTTGTGTGGAGCCCTTGTTTTTCCTACTATTGCGACAATAGTTGGTAAACTAATGTTCAGTAGTGTTAACTCTAATTTACAAAGGACAATCTTGGTAAGATGGCTTTAATGCTACTTTTTTCAAGTGACTGTACAAAGAGAATGCACTATATATTTGTTTCAAAAAAAAAAAAAAGAATGGGACTATATAAATATTAATACTATTGCTCCTGTGCCTTAAGCCTCTGTTTGATCCCCACTGTCATCCAACAGCAACAAAAACAGGAGGCTCCACTACAGTAGCTCTGGTCTTGTGGGACTATGCTGTGGGTGATTTCTCTCCTCGATTAGGCACAAATCATCACTCCCAAAAGACACTGGTGAAGAGCTTCTGCTCTAGGGTCAGACTGCCCAGTTCAAATCCTATCAGAGACATTGCCTTGCTGAGAAACCTAAATAAAATTGCTTGACTTCTCTGTGCTTGTAGAATGGAAATAGTGGTGGTAGCTACCTCAGAATTATTATGAGGGTTAAATGAGATCATACATTTGAAATGTTAGCACAGAGTAATAAATAAGCCTTTATGTTGTTTGATGTCATTATTATTATTCCCACTTCTCTCTGGAGATAGCCTGCATATAATGCCTGAGCATTAGAACTAAGTAGAAGGAAGATTACTCAGAGATGATAGAGGCATCTCTGACCTGTTGGGCTTCCTGGTGGTTCAGATGGTAAAGAATCTGCCTTTAGAATCTCTGCAATGCAGGAGACCTGAGTTTGATCCCTGGGTCAGAAAGATCCCCTGGAGAAGAAAATGGCAACCCACTCCAGTATTCTTGTCTGGACAGTTCCATGGACAGAGGTCCATGGGGTCGCAAAGAGTCAAACATATCTGAGCAACTGACACTCACTTTTTTCACTGACATATTACCTGCAGTGTCTGTCTCCATATCTCACTGTGATTAAAAAAAAGAAGAAGAGTACTGTTTCGTTTGCAGCCATCTGAATTAGCAACAGTGACAATGTCTTTTGTGATATAAGTAAAATGATTTTTATTTTCTATAAATTGCATTATAAAAAGCTAATATTTCTTTTTATTTTAGGGTGGAATTGCTTTTGTTGCCATTAAAGGAGCATTCAAGGTTTACTTCAAACAGCAGCAATATTTACGTCAGGCACACCGCAAAATTCTAAATTATCCAGAGCAAGAAGAAGCATAAAACTGTGGCTTCCCGTTGTTCTGCAGCCCTCTCATTCTTATGAACCTGTTGTGTTGTTCTGACTCCATCATTGATGCACAGTAGTGGACGCTTGTAATAAGCTGCTGCTCTCATATTTTTAAGAAATATAATAAAGCACTTAGGGCAGGGGAACCCTCTCAGTAATCACGGAACCTGAGGATGTGATTTGTTTTCATTGTTTTGTATGTACTTCTTCCATGGCGGTCATCTGAACCATTATCTTAGCATGGTGAACCTGAGTTTTGCTCATATCTTCCTCAAGTCAGAATTGTAAAGATCAAACTGTGCAAATATTTAAAAATACACATGCTGTTTTATTCAAATGCCTCTTTTGTACATGTTCATGTTCAGTGTTTTCTTAGAATTAGCAACTCAATGAAGGTACTGTGAGGATTTTTCTCACTGGCATAATTTGATTACAAGCTAAGCAGAAGTATATGTTAATATGAGGAAATGTAAATTAGTTATAAATAATTAACAAACCAAAAATGTATGTAAACATTCAAATGATTATCTGAACAAATGCAATTTTGTTGTGTTTTTCTTAACCCATGTGATGTCCTCCAAAATGTGTAGGGTGAAAATTCACAGGGCTTCCAGATCACTTTTTCACTATTAAATTTTATTTATATAATGTTGACATCTCATACTTCATGATGTAATTGACTCATGCAGTCTTAATTACTATGTGCGTGCATGTGTATGTGTGTGAGAGAGAGAGAGACAAACTGACACAGAGACACAGGAATCAGATCCTTCCATCACTGGAGAAAGGTTTTTAATTCATATTTCTAGAAAACAGAACTGACAGTTTATCGTAGTTTGAGCACAGAGAGCGATTTGCAGAAAATCAATCGTTATTTCACTCTCCTCTCATCGATTCAGTTATCCAGGTATTTTTTAATCACCTCCTGCTTCCCCAGGCGCTGTGCAAAGTGCTGTGTGGGATACAGTGGTGAGCACAACAGACTTGGGTCCTGCTTTTATGTAGTTTACAGTCTAATTTCAACAGACAGAAAACCAGCAGTGAGTAAACCAAGGTGAGGCCTTGAGCTCTTTGTTTTTATACCAGTCAGTGAGGAATAATTATGAAAACAAGTCTTGAGCAAATATTAAGGTCATTGTTTTTGTGAGATTATTATAAGGAAAAAAAAAATACTAATGTTTTTAAATTTAAATTGCTTGTCATATTGAGGAGGCTAGCACCTTAATAATCACTGTAGAACTAGTTTTATATTCATTTTTCAAAAGCAGTTATTTATTTTAAGCTGTTCAGTAGTGGCCCTTTTAATGTTCATTGATCTGAATGGTCTTGGAGTTATTTTCAGGAATTAATATTAAATTTTTTAAAGATAGTTCCAAAAACCCTATTTATTTTCTAATTCACAGTATCTAACGCATGACAATATGAATGTTCCCCCTTACCGATTAAGTGGCCACTTTTCTTTAGGATTGTAGCAACTATAGATTGAGCTTTGTTAGATTGCAATGATGTATGCTAATTTAGTAATTTAAGACTGGTACCTTTCTATAGTATGAATGTCTTAATTTTGAGTGATAACATGAAATTTATGTGAATGACTATTGAACATTCAAAGTTGTATTTACTTAGGAAGGGAATATTTGACAGCCTTATTAAGAACCCTGCTACACTTCTGAAGGGGAAATATAAAAATCTATGATATATAAAAATAGCAGATTATTAGCTATAATTATAAAATATATTGGCTTTTCTTTAATTTTCAATATTAAAAGACTGGATATTTCCTGCATAATTTTGTTATATAGAACAGCTTCTAGCAGCCTTTGCTAAAGTTATACAGGCACACAGTTCTCCATTTAATACTTTATGCCCAAAATGGGGGAGTAACTGCTTGGGTTTGTTTGGCATCAGGGCTTGTGAGGCCAGAGGAGCAACTCTAATCCTTTGGAGGCAGGGAGAAGAAGTTTCTAGGGCTCTGGGGGGAATTGCAAGTGCCTGGGGACCGGAGGAGCCTCAGCCTCGGGATGGAACATTTGGAAATCTAAAGAGCCTTAGCTCAAGAAGTACCATGTACCAGCCTCTTCAGAAAGTGGCCCACACCACCCTGAAGCAACAAAATCATAGGCTAACTAAAGTTGGGTGGACCTGGGTTGAAATCCTAATTCTGCTTTTAATAATTATAGGTATGACTTTGATCAAGCAACTTACCTCTTAGCCACGGTTTTCTTCATCTCTGAAATATGAGTAATACTTTATTTCAGAAGACTGTTTCTAGGGTTAACTGAGAAATTAAAGGAACAGAGGCACTTTAAGCTCAAAATAGCCCCTACAGAGTAGCAGTGTCTCAATTGCTGAACTCTAGGAAGAGGGAATGAGGTAGTAAGAGAAACACCAGGGGACAGATTAAAGGAATGCTCTAGACTTTGGGGATGGGTGGGTATATTTGTGTTTTCCAATTTATTTTCACATTGCTTTACTGTGTTATTTCTATAAATGTTAATGTTTTAAACCTCTTTTATAAAGTTCAGTGATAACTAGTAGAATTCTCTTGTTTGCAGAAATTAACTTATCTCAAAAGTGGCAGAAAATATTGTTCATCATTACCTGATTATCAAATGACTGTGAAGAATATAAAATTAAACTGAGTGACTTAATTAGTCACTGCCTTGCTAACTGTGCTGTAATTTTTTTAAATGTCTTGTTTTTAACATAGACTATCTCAACACTGGCTGGATTAGGTTAAATAAAGAATTTTTATGTTCTCTAGGTGTACTTTGTCTGTTGAACAACTTCCATAACATAATTTGTTTATTCCATACCTACATAATTCTTTTTAAATCATAGTAATTGAGATACTAGTGACATTTGCTCTTAATACAAGTAATCTGTATTTTTTGAGAACTATAAAGAAATTTATCTTAATTTTATAAGCAAGCCAGCCTAAATTCCAAGTATGCTCTAATTTTTAAAATGAAACCCCCCTCACCCACCCTCAGAGCCACTTGGACTATGATTAGATGAGGTCTGTGGGTGGTCTTATGCCATGAAGATTAGAATCTTCTAGAATGAGTACATCAGATACTCCCCTCCATAGGAATTGTCTAAATCATTTCACTGCCACCATCTGAGAGACAGGCTAGCCAAGAAACTTCTGTCCTGGATGCAATTCTAGTTGATGTTTAATTAATTGTAGGGTAAATTACCTTTCAGATGACCCTCAACTTCCTCATCAATAAGGTGAAGATTATAAAACCTATTTCCTGGGTTATTTGAGAATTAAGTGAGGACACTTTGATACACAGAGAAACTAAATGTATGCCAATTTGTTGTTCAGTCACTCAGTAGTGTCTGACTCTGCAACCCCATGGACTGCAGCAAGCCAGGCTTCCCTGTCCTTCACTGTCTCCTGGAGTTTGCTCAAATTCATATTCATTGAGTCAGTGATGCCATCCAACTATCTCATCCTCTGTCATAGCTCTCTCCTCCTGCCTTCAATCTTTCCCAGCATCAGGGTGTTTTCCAGTGAGTCTACTTTTCCCATCTGGTGGCCAAAGTGTTGGAGCTTCAACTTCTGCATCAGTCCTTCTAATGACTATTAGGACTGATTTCCTGTAGGGTTGACTGGCTTGATCTCCTTGCCAGTTGTGCCAATTTAGAGGTTCTTTTGCCCATAACCTTTCTTTGGTTCCCTGGGATCTCAAGGTTGCCTCTTCTCTGCAACCTGCCACCCACATACCTATTAGAAATGGTGGAGTGATGAAATGTCTTGTTTAATTGCCTTCCTGGAACGAAGAGCAAAGGGAAGAGATGTGTTTGCAGCTGAATGTAAAACACTCTGGCAGAGGTTTGACTGGTCAGCCCATGCGGATTTATCTTACTGCTAACAGCCTGCCAAGGTTACTGTATGTCAACAACATATCCTGCCTCACCAGATGTTTGTTGAGCACCTGTATGAACCAGGTACTATCTTGGGGTAAATGAGAAATAAACCTGCTTTGAGATGTTTTAAGAGTATATACTACAGATCTTACTTAGTCTTATGATACCACCTCCACAAGAATGTGAGATGTGTATTGGGGGGTGGAGGGCGGTGTTTGTTTTTAGTTTTGTTTATTCCACAATTAACAGCATTCATGAGCCACTGTTGAATACTTTGAAACCTTAGAAGGTGTACTGTCCTTACATCAATCAGGGTCCAGTCAGGAAGTAGACATCAAACCAGTTATTTGAGCAGGGAAAATGTAATAGGGTGAATTGTCTGTTAACAAGTGGGAAATAAATGGCTTCCTTTGTATTTCAGATGGCAAAGAATCTGCCACCAATGCAGGAGACCAGGGTTTGATCCCTGGGCCAGGAAGATTCCCTGGAAAAGGTAATGGCAACCTACACTAGTATTCTTGCCTGATAAATACCATGGACAGAGGAGCCTGGTGGTCACAAAATACTCAAAGAGGAAAAAAGGGCTTAAAAGTAGCAGGGCAGTAAAAACGCCAGAAAAAAAAGCCACTGCCTCTAGGCTGAGTAAGAATGGACAGTAAGGTAACTAAGCACCCCTCCGCACTCCTGCACAGCTGAGACTCAGGCCTCTTTGAAGAGGGCATTGGTGGGGAGGGCCGGGAACTGTATCAGGAGCAGTGGAGGAGCTTGCCAGAGGGCAGGCTAGAGTTGGTTGGTGGGGCAGGTGAGGCCTGAAGGTCACAACCCGACTTCTGCACAGGCTGCTGTGCTCAGCCATGTCTGACTCTGACCCATGCACTGTAGCCCACCAAGCTCCTCTGTCCATGGGATTCTCCAGGCAAGAATACTGGAGTGGGTTGTGACTTTCTCCTCCAGAGGATTCTTCCCTATCCAGGGATCAAACCCGCATCTCCTCCATTGACAGGTGGATTCTTTACCACTGAACCACCTGAAAGCCCGAACTCATATAGAACTAATTTCATTTACATATAAAATCTTGACTCAATAAACAAAACTCAATTTTTTAAACAATCACAATATGTCATCAGATTACAAAAAATATATATAAAGTATATTGAAATATATAAAGTATATTGAAATATATAAAAAGGTATTTAGCTTGATTCATAGTATTGTTTCCTTGGTGGCTCAGACTAAAGAATCTGCCTGAAATGCAGGAGACCTGGGTTCAATCCCTGGGTTGGGAAGATCACCTGTGAAGGGAATAGCAACCCACTCCAGTATTCTTGCCTGGAGAATTCCATGGACAGAGGATCCTGGTGGGCTACAGTGTATGGGGTCGCAAAGAATCGGATACGACTGAGCGACTAACAGACATGTAATAAGTATCCAGATTAAAACGATAATGATGGTTAATATCTCATTACATATGACACAAGTACAGTGTATACAAACAGCTCATACAACTCAATATCAAAAAACAAGCAACCAAATAAAACATGGACAGAAGACCTAAATAGATACTTCTTCAAAAAAGACAACACACATATGATCAACAGGCAGATGAAAAAAATGCTCAGTATCCTTAATTATTAGAGAAACAAAACCACAATGAGGTATCACCTCACACCAGTCAGAATGGCTATCATCAGAAAGTCTACAAATAATACATGCTGAGGAGGGTACAGAGAAAAGGGAACCTTCCTACACTGTTGGTGGGAATGTCAGTTGGTACCGGCACTGTGGCAAACTGGAGGTTCCTTAAAAAGCTAAAACTAGAGCTACCATATAATCCAGCAATGCCACTCCTGAGCAAATATCCAAAAAAAGACAAAAACTTAATTCAAAGAAACACATGCACCCCAGTGTTCACAGCAGCACTATTTACAATAGCCATGACGTGGAAAAGTCCAAATGCCCAAAAACAGATGACTGGTTTAAGAAGATGTGGGAGAGCCTAGACATTATCCTACTAAGTGAAGTTAAGTCAAAGAAAAATATATCATTTACGTGTAGAATCTTAAAAAATAACACGAACTTAATCACAAAACAGAAATATGCTCACAGACACAGAAAACAAACTAACAGCTATCATTGTGCTCATTTCAGCAGCACATATACCAAAAAACAAACTAATGGCTATCACAGAGGAAAGAGGGGAGGATGAATTAGCAATTTGGGATTAAAGGATGCACAATATATGAATCACTAGGTAGATAACAATAAGGACCTACTCTAAGCACAGGGAACGATATTCAATATCTTGTAATTATTATAAAAAAGAATCTGGAAAAGAACATATATATGGATGTTAACTGAATCACTTTGCTATACTCCTGAAACATTGTAAATCATCTATACTTCAATTTTAAAAAAAGATGTAGTATGTTTCAGTACTTCACTTTTTATGGCTAAATAGTAATCCACTGTACAGATAAAATCACATATGACTTTTCCATTCTCCCACTGATCGACATTTGGGCCCTTTCTCTTTTGAAACTACTCCAATTGTGTTTTTACCCATGACATCCCACACTTCACCAAAACTACTCTAATAAGGTCACCAATTATCTCATTGCTAAATCCAGTGATAAATCCAATGGTCACTTCATTTAATTTATATAAAGTATTTGACAGTCTTATGAGAAAGAAGAATGGAACTGGAGGAATCAACTTGCCTGACTTCAGGCTCTACTACAAAGCCACAGTCATCAAGACAGTATGGTACTGGCACAAAGACAGACATATAGATCAATGGAACAAAATAGAAAGCCCAGAGATAAATCCACACACATATGGACACCTTATCTTTGACAAAGGAGGCAAGAATATACAATGGAGTAAAGACAATCTCTTTAACAAGTGGTGTTGGGAAAACTGGTCAACCACTTGTAAAAGAATGAAACTAGATCACTTTCTAACACCGCACACAAAAATAAACTCAAAATGGATTAAAGATCTAAATGTAAGACCAGAAACTATGAAACTCCTAGAGGAGAACGTAGGCAAAACACTCTCAGACATAAATCACAGCAGGATCCTCTATGATCCACCTCCCGGAATACTGGAAATAAAAGCAAAAATGGGATCTAATTAAAATTAAAAGCTTCTGCACAACAAAGGAAAATATAAGCAAAGTGAAAAGACAGCCTTCTGAATGGGAGAAAATAATAGCAAATGAAGCAACTGACAAACAACTAATCTCAAAAATATACAAGCAACTTATGTAACTCAATTCCAGAAAAATAAACGACCCAATCAAAAAATGGGCCAAAGAACTAAATAGACATTTCTCCAAAGAAGATGTACGGATGGCTAACAAACACATGAAAAGATGCTCAACATCACTCATTATTAGAGAAATGCAAATCAAAACCACAATGAGGTACCACTTCACACCAGTCAGAATGGCTGCGATCCAAAAATCTGCAAGCAGTAAATGCTGGAGAGGGTGTGGAGAAAAGGGAATCCTCCTACACTGTTGGTGGGAATGCAAACTAGTACAGCCACTATGGAGAACAGTGTGGAGATTCCTTAAAAAATTGCAAATAGAACTACCTTATGACCCAGCAATCCCACTGCTGGGCATACACACTGAGGAAACCAGAATTGAAAGAGACACATGTACCCCAATGTTCACCGCAGCACTGTTTATAATAGCCAGGACATGGAAACAACCTAGATGTCCATCAGCAGATGAATGGATGGGAAAGCTGTGGTACATATACACAATGGAGTATTACTCAGCCGTTAAAAAGAATTCATTTGAGTTCTGATGAGATGGATGAAACTGGAGCCGATTATACAGAGTGAAGTAAGCCAGAAAGAAAAACACCAATACACTATACTAACACATATATATGGAATTTAGAAAGATGGCAATGACGACCCTGTATGTAAGACAGGACAAAAGACACAGATGTGTATAAAGGACTTTTGGACTCAGAGGGAAAGGGAGAGGGTGGGATGATTTGGGAGAATGGCATTGTAACATGTATACTATCATGTAAGAATTGAATCGCCAGTCTATGTCTGACGCAGGATACAGCATGCTTGGGGCTGGTGCACGGTGATGACCCAGAGAGATGTTATGGGGAGGGAGGAGGGAGGGGGGTTCAAGTTTGGGAACACATGTACACCCGTGGTGGATTCATGTCAATGTATGGCAAAACCAATACAGTATTGTAAAGTAAAATAAAGTAAAAATAAAAATTAAAAAATTAAAATTAATTTGATTGGAGTATAGTTGCTTTACAATGTTGTGTTAGTTGCTGCTGTACAGCACAATGAATCAGCCATACACATACATATATCCCCTCCATTCTGGACTTCTTTCCCATTCAGGTCACCACAGTGAATTAAGTAGAGTTCCCTGTGCTGTACAATATGTTCTCCTTAGTTGTCTATTTTATACATAGTATCAGTAGTGTATATCCGTCAGTCCTAATCTCCCCTTTCCTTCTTGGTATCCATATATTTGTTCTCTACATCCGTGTCTTTATTTCTGCCAGCACAATGTCTTTTATTAATTAGTATTTGTTTATTTTTATTAAACTATTGTTGATTTACAAAAAAAATAAAAATAAAGTATTTGACAGTCTTAGCTTCATTCTTAAAACAGTTTTTTTTCTTTGGGCCACATCTCACAGCATGTGGGATCTTAGTCCCCCAACCAGGGATCAGACCCACAGCCCCAGCAATGTGAGCACAGAGTCTTAACCACTGGACTGTCAGGGAAGTCGCAAAAACAATTTTTTTTCCATTTGGCTTTGGGGTACCACAATCCTGATTCTCTTCCTACCTCACTGACTGCTCATTTCCAGTCTCTTTCATTAAATCTAATTTATCTCTCCAACATTTGAAGAGCCCCGGGGCTCAGTCTTTAACTTTTTTCAGTTATATTCCCTAAGTGAACTCATCCAGACTTCTGACCATCCATCACATGATCTACCAATAGCAATATGGTAATAATTCCCAAATTTGTATCTCCAGCCCAAATTACACCCATAAATTTCCAACAGGAATTTCCTATTCAATATCTTCAAGTAGATGGAGATATTGAATAGATATAATATATATATGAATATATTATGTATATACAACATATGGCGCTTCCCATGTCTAGTGGTAAACAACCCACGTGACAGTGCAGGAGACGTGAGAGATGCAGGTTCAATCCCTGGGTCAGGAAGATCCCCTGAAGGAGGACACGGCAACTGACTCCAGTATTCTTGCCTGGAGAATCCAATGGATAGAGGAGTCTAGCAGGCTACAGTCCATAGGACTGCAAAGAGTCAGACACAGCTGAAGTGCCTGAGCATGCATGCATAGAATATATATGAATATATACGTAATTTGAGATGGTATCACGGAGAGAGGAGGGTGAGGAAGACATGGGAGTGGAGCCAACTTAAAAATGAATCCTCCAACCCCAGCCTGCCCCAGCCCTGCCCCAGTTAACGCCATGTGGATCAGAGACAAATTACTTGGCTAAACACTTCCTGCCTGAATTCCTGACACATGGAATTGCCAGTAAAGCTAAATGAGGTGATTTGTTATGCAACAATAAATAACTGAGACACACAGTAACAAACATTAGATACTGGTATGAGGCATCTTAGAGGGTGGACCTCAAGTATTTCTGGCTCAATCGTTAAGGACATCCCTATGGTGAAGGAGGCATAAAGGTCCCTCACCCTGAAGCCAACACACTTTGGAGCTATTCAGCTCCTCTTGCCCTAATGCCATGTCCACCAGACAACTCTCAGTTGCCCACAGACACCAGACTAAAGAAGACTCCCTGCATCTTTGGAGTCCTATCCTGGCCTTGATGGCACCCATGGTGAATTAATAAAATGATCCCTTCATCTTTCCCTGCTGCTTAGTCACTAGGTGAGAATATGCTGATTATGAGGTCACAGGTATACTAGTTTATCCACATGAGAACTGTAATTCTCAGTTCAGTTCAGTTCAGTCGCTCAGTTATGTCCGACTCTTTGCGACCCCATGAATCGCAGCACGCCAGGCCTCCCTGTCCATCACCAACTCCCAGAGTTCACTCAGATTCACGTCCATCGAGTGAGTGATGCCATCCAGCCATCTCATCCTGGGTCGTCCCCTTCTCCTCCTGCCCCCAATCCCTCCCAGCATCAGAGTCTTCTCCAATGAGTCAACTCGCATGAGGTGGCCAAAGTACTGGAGCTTCAGCTTTAGCATCATTCCTTCCAAAGAAATCCCAGGGTTGATCTCCTTCAGAATGGACTGGTTGGATCTCCTTGCAGTCCAAGGGACTCTCAAGAGTCTTCTCCAACACCACAGTTCAAAACCATCAATTCTTCAGCACTCAGCCTTCTTCACAGTCCAACTCTCACATCCATACATGACTACTGGAAAAACCATAGCCTTGACTAGACGGACCTTAGTCGGCAAAGTAATGTCTCTGCTTTTGAATATGCTATCTAGGTTGCTCATAACTTTTCTTCCAAGGAGTAAGCGTCTTTTAATTTCATGGCTGCAATCACCATCTGCAGTGATTTTGGAGCCCCCAAAAATGAAGTCTGACACTGTTTCCACTGTTTCCCCATCTATTTCCCATGAAGTGATGGGACCGGATGCCATGATCTTCGTTTTCTGAATGTTGAGCTTTCAGCCAACTTTTTCACTCTCCTCTTTCACTTTCATCAAGAGGCTTTTTAGTTCCTCTTCACTTTCTGCCATAAGGGTGGTGTCATCTGCATATCTGAGGTTATTGATATTTCTCCTGGCAATCTTGATTCCAGCTTGTGCTTCTTCCAGCCCAGCGTTTCTCATGATGTACTCTGCATACAAGTTAAATAAGCAGGGTGACAATATACAGCCTTGAAGTACTCCTTTTCCTATTTGGAACAAGTCTGTTGTTCCATATCTAGTTCTAACTGTTGCTTCCTGGCCTGCATACAGATTTCTCAAGAGGCAGGTCAGGTGGTCTGGTATTCCCAGCTCTTTCAGAATTTTCCACAGTTTATTGTGAACCACACAGTCAAAGGCTTTGGCATAGTCAATAAAGCAGAAATAGATGTTTTTCTGGAACTCTCTTGCTTTTTCCATGATCCAGCGGATGCTGGCAATTTGATCTCTGGTTCCTCTGCCTTTTCTAAAACCAGCTTGAACATCAGGGAGTTCATGGTTCACGTATTGCTGAAGCCTGGCTTGGAGAATTTGGAGCATTACCTTACTAACGTGTGAGATGAGTGCAATTGTGCGGTAGTTTGAGCATTCTTTGGCATTGCCTTTCTTTGGGATTGGGATGAAAACTGACCTTTTCCAGTCCTGTGGCCACTGCTGAGTTTTCCAAATTTGCTGGCATATTGAGTGCAGCACTTTGACAGCGTCATCTTTCAGGATTTGAAACAGCTCAACTGGAATTCTATCACCTCCACTAGCTTTGTTCATAGTGATGCTTTCTAAGGCCGACTTGACTTCACATTCCAGGATATCTGGCTCTAAATGAGTGATCACACCATCGTTATTATCCGGGTCGTGAAGATCTTTTTTGTACAGTTCTTCCATGTATTCTTGCCACCTCTTCTTAATATCTTCTGCTTCTGTTAGGTCCAGACTATTTCTGTCCTTTATCGAGCCCATCTTTGCATGAAATGTTCCCTTGGTATCTCTAATTTTCTTGAAGAGATCTCTAGTCTTTCCCATTCTGTTCTTTTCCTCTATTTCTTTGCATTGATCGCTGAAGAAGGCTTTCTTAACTCTTCTTGCTATTCTTTGAAACTCTGCATTCAGATGTTTATATCTTTCCTTTTCTCCTTGGCTTTTCACTTCTCTTCTTTTCACAGCTATTTGTAAGCCTTCCCCAGACAGCCATTTTGCTTTTTTGCATTTCTTTTCCATGGGGATGGGCTTGATCCCTGTCTCCTGTACAATGTCACAAACCTCATTCCATAGTTCATCAGGCACTCTATCAGATCTAGGCCCTTAAATCTATTTCTCACTTCCACTGTATAATCCTAAGGGATTTGATTGAGGTCATACCTGAATGGTCTAGCGGTTTTCCCTGTTTTCTTCAATTTCAGTCTGAATTTGGTAATAAGGAGTTCATGATCTGATCCACAGTCAGCTCCTGGTCTTGTTTTTGTTGACTGTATAGAGCTTCTCCATCTTATGTAATTCTCACCATAACTTAATAAATGGGCATTCTATCATCTGCCTACTTATGAAAACTTTTCAGTTAACTGCTCTTCGAGGACAGAGGAGAGCAAGGGCTTGAGTCTTCAGGGCAGCAGAGGGACAATTTCAACTGTTTTTGTTTAGATGACTCATTTGTGAGCCAATTCCAGTTGTACTTGTTTTCTATTTATCTACACTCTTTATTCTACCCATTTAGCAGATGAGAACATAGAGGGTAAGTGCCCTAAATGGTCTCCCTTCTCTCTGCCTACTCTATTTGTTCATTCTTCAAGACTGTGACATCTCCCACATGTCAGTGATTTTATGTGAGGTTTTTTGGTTTTAATTTTATACAGTAAAATAAACAATTTTAAAGGTAACAGCACAGTGGGCCTTTATACACAGAGCTTATTGAAAGGAAATCTACATGTAAGTCAACCCACAAAGTTCAAGCCCATGTTGTTGAAGGATCAACTGTATTCCCCTCTGTGACCACATCAACTCCATACATAACATTTCTGTCTCCTGAGAAAATGCCCTCTTCCCAGTTAAGACATCCCTCACAAGAGACAAATGTATTCTGACATCTGTCAATAGTCTAATTTTAGCCATACTGGGAACAGTAATAGTATCTCATCACCATGAGATGAACCTCAACAACGTGTTGAGGTTCAACCAAATGTGCTACCTCAGCCCTCAGGCTGCTATAAAAGAGTGTTAGTAACTGGCAAGAATTTGATGGTTTTGGCTGAATAACCAAGCAACCCCAACTTTTAGTTATTTGGATAGTGATAATTCAAATCATAATTTTATTTCCTCATATATATATATAGAAATGTATTACTATACATATAATTAAAGTCCTATAGTTGTATTACTAAATCAGGAAAGATAAGCATTCATAGCAAACAGTGCACTTCATTTATTCCGCCAGATAACTGCTGTATGACTACCCTGTATGCAACAGCAATGAATGAAATAAAACAGGAGTCCTCCCCTCATGGAGCTTGCAGTCTATTTTTATAAAAAAGCTCTTACTTGTAGTTCATACAGCCATTCGTTTAATTTGCCCAATTTCTAAGAGGCTTTGAAGGCTTTGCTGTACCCTGTTCATCAGCAGGTGCTTGTTATCATTTGGCTGTGTCATTCCATGTCAATTAATGGTTTTTTTCTTACAGTAATTAATCAAGACCATAAACTTTCTGCAAAATTTTAACCAGTTTGACATCCCTCTTTTTCTGAGGTATTAATGATGGTTATTTCTTTGCAAAGCTTCTCACCAAAGTACTCTCTATAGCTCCAAAAAGTGCTTTTTTAAATTGTGGTTAGAAATAGCACAATTTAGCCTCCCTGGTGGCTCAGAGGGTAAAGAATCTGCCTGCAATTTAGGAGACCAGGGTTTAATCCCTGGATCAGGAAGATCCGCTGGAGAAGGGGATGGCTACATATTAGTATTCTTGCCTGGAAAATCCCACGGACAGAGGAGCCTGGTGGGCTACACTCCATGGGGGTCTCAAAGAGTCGGACATGACTGAGCGACTCACTTTCTTCAACCTCAAAATGAGTTCTTAATATCCTAAGCTGACTCATATTTATAAAAGCTCTTCTCTTTTCATACACTACACGCTAGTGCTATGTTTATCATTTTCACCAAATGCAATTTAAACAGTTTTACAATTCCTCTGAGAAATCTCTAGGATGATTTTTCATCCAATAGTAGATAATGAGCTCCAGTGATTTTACGGGCTTCCGCAAGGCTCAACAGTTAATAAAAGAAATAGGAATAGACCCTGGTCAGTGCATCTCTTTTGCAGCATCTACAGATATGGGATTCTAGGCAGGGGGGAGAGGGGTGACATTTAGACACCCCATGGTCCACAGGAGTCTTCTCTACAGTTCCAGGAATCACTGAGCTGTCAAAAAGTAGAAGGCATGAAGTGCTGATGGCAAGGACCAACTTCTATTAACATCTTATTTGCCTAAAGCCTTGGTGAGAACAACTGCATTGAATTTGACCTGACAATTCTAGGTCCTTTGATTAAAAATTAAAATTTCCGGGACTATCGTGTGGTCCAGTGGCTAAATGGGCACTGCACTCCCAATGCAGGGGGCCTGGGTTTGATCCTTGGTCAAGAACTAGATCCTACATGCTGCAGCTAAGAGTTCACTTGTGCAACTAAAGATCCCACATGCAGCAACACCTCAACTAAGACCTGTGCAGCCAAATAAATAAATAATTTTTTTGATTAAAATTTTCAAGTACTGCTATTCATACGCAGTTATTTCATACCTGGGCCTGAAAATTCATCTACCTACCTACCTATCTAGCAGCACTGTGAGCCTTGCAGGATGTTAGCTCCCCAACAAGAAAGCAAACTCGGGCCATGGCGGTGAAAGCACTGAGTCCTAACCCCTGGACCTCCAAGGAACTCCCATGAAAATCTATTAAATTTCATTTTTATTTTCATCAAAGTAACACCAAAAGTAAACACTAAATCTCCAAATTTCACTCCCTAAGTTACAGCCTCAATAATTTCAGGTACTTCCTCGAGCATCTATCTATATATTTCCAAATAATACATTTCCAGAGTCATTTCTTGTTTTATTCTTTTTTTTCCACCATTATCTATTGATTTCTCACTCTACTGTGTAGGAATTAGCTCTCTCAAAAGGCCAACAAACTTATTTTCCCATCTCCCCATTTCTCCAACATATAGTTATGTCACAGTATTAGGACTATGTAAATTGCTTAATGTTGAAGCCACACCTTTTTTCCTATTATCTCTTCATTTTTCCCTGTAAATCATAATTAGCTTCTTTTTTAAAAAATCTGACTAACCCTGTATGTTTTTATTAAAAAATTTTCCCCAATCCAATACTATCAACCATATAACTATCAATAGTATTTTGCATTCTAATATATTAGTTCCATTTTTTTCTAGATACTTTTCTCCTGGAGCCTTTTGTCTTCCTGCTCAAAACTGTAAGACTTGCTGACTAGGTTTGTCATGACTGAAATCACAGGACTTCAGTTCTCCTCCTTGTTGACAGAGCTGCCTCAGTTTGTGCCTAGCTGATGGGGCAAATCAGGAAACCGGTTCCAGATCGGGAAAGGTGTACATCAAGGCTGTATATTGTCACCCTGCTTATTTAACTTATATGCAGAATACATCCTGAGAAACGTTGGGCTGGAGGAAGCACAAGCTGGAATCGAGATTGCTGGGAGAAACAGCAATAACCTCAAATATGCAGATGACACCACCCTTAGGGCAGAAAGCAAAAAACTAGAGAGTCTTTTGATGAAAGTGAAAGAGGAGAGTGAAAAAGTTGGCTTAAAACTCAACATTCAGAAAACGAAGATTATGGCATCCGGTCCCATCACTTCATGGGAAATAGATGGGGAAACAGTGGAAACAGTACACTTTATTTGCTTGGACTCCAAAATCACTGCAGATGGTGACTGCAGCCATGAAATAGAAAGATGCTTGCTCCATGGAAGAATAGCTATGAACATCCTAGACAGCATGTGAAAAAGCAGAGACATTACTTTGCCAACAAGGGTCTGTCTAGTCAAAGCTATGGTTTTTCCAGTCATCATGTATGGATGTGAGAGTTGGACTATAAAGAAAGCTGAGCACTGAAGAATTGATGCTTTTGAACTGTGGTGTTGAAGAAGACTCTTGAGAGTCCCTTGGACTTGCAAGGAGATCCAACCAGTCCATCCTAAAAGAAATCAGTCCTGAATATTCACTGGAAGGACTGATGCTGAAGCTGAAACTCCAATACTTTGGCCACCTGATGTGAAGAACTGACTCATTTGAAAAGACCTTGATGCTGGGGAAGACTGAAGGCAAGAGGAGAAGGGGATGGATAAGATGGTTGGATGGCATCACCAACTCAATGGACATGAGTTTGAGTAAACTCTGGGACTTGGGGATGGACATGGAGGCCTGACATGCTGCAGTCCATGGGGTCACAAAAAGTCGGACACGACTGAGCAACTGAACTGAACTGATGGGGCAAAGAGTAGAAATCCAGTCTACCCTTGGCTTAGCAAGCTGGGTATTCTGGCAGCTGCAACTGCCCAGAGGGGATATTTTTTTTCCTAATTTATCCTTGCAAAAGGGGGATTGTTCTCTAGTTCACATGAAATCTCCATTGAGGGGGTCCTGGATTCCTTTTTCCTTTTCTGATCTTATTTCTTTTGTCTTTTGTTTCGGTCTTTCTTTCTCTCCCTCTCTCTGAAGACATACTCTTGCACAAAGACAGTTTTTTTGAAACTTTGTAGGTTTTATTTTTTTAATATTTACTTATCTGTGGCTGCATCGGGTCTTATGTAGGTACGTGGGATCTTTCACTGTGGCGTGTGGGATCCAGAGCGTGCGGGCTTAGTAGCTGTGGGGCTCGGGTTCAGTAGCCCTGCAACATGTGGGATCTTAGCTCCCCTGACCAGGGATGGAACTTGCATCTCCTGCATTGGAAAGTAGATTCTTAACTCCTGGACTACTATGGAAGTTTCAAAACTTTGTATGTTTTAAAATATATTCTGCTCTTATACTTGACTGAAAGAATTCTGGCTCAGAAATTATTTTCCCGCAGAATTTTAAAGCATTACTTCATTATGTTTGGCTTCTAATGCTGCCGTTCAGAAGGCCGATGCCATTTAATCCTGATCCTTCAACCATGACCTGCATTTCTCTAAATGTTTTTAGGAACTTCTCTTTATCTCTGGTATTCTGAAACTGTGTGACCATGTGATGGAAACTTAGTGGGCTCTTTCAATCATAAGATTCACTCTGCTTATTGAGAATTCCTTAAATTGTTTCTTGATAATTTTCTCCCCTTCATTTGATCTCTTTTCTTGCCTTTTTTTTTTTGCTATTTCTATTAGTCAGATATTTAATTTCCTGAATCAATACTTTAATTTTCTTATGCTCTCCCTTTGATGATCCAACACTTTTTCAAGAGTTACTTGACTTTAACTTTCGACCCTTCTGTTGCAATTTTCATTCTGACTATCCTGTTTTGAATTTCTAAGAGCTCTTAATTATTCTCTAAATTTTCCATCTAGCAATAACATCCTGTCCTTGACCTTGGCTTGTGGATGTAACATCTTCTCAGAATATTATTAGTTGTTTTTTTTTTTTTAATGTTTTCTTTTACTCTGTGCATTGCCTCGTTTCCTCTGAGCTCTTTTCCTTGAGGGCCTGGTGATCCTTGGTTATCCTTTCATATTTAAAAATGCTGCACTAAACAGCTGACTTGGAGCTCTGGAGGGATGAGGAATGCTTGTCAATTGGTGCACTTCACAGTGTAGTGAAAAGATAGAGAGCCAGCTTTTCCTGGGGGGATGACCTCTGTCCCTGGGATTCTCCAGGCAAGAATACTGGAGTAGGTTGCCATGCCCTCCTCCAGGGGAATTTCCCAACCCAGGGATAAACCCAGGTGCATTGCAGGTGGATTCTTTACCATCTGAGCCACCAGGGACAAATAACCCAATCTAATATTCCAGGCGGCGTTTTCAAGCCACTCAGCGTTCTTCCCAAACAGCCCTGCCACCTACTGTCAGGGGTGAACAGGCAAGCCGCAGGTGTTCTCAGCAGGGGGACGAGGCTCTCCGTGACCAGCAACAGCAGGCGGTCCTCAGCTGCTCTCATTTCCAGTCTAGCCCACAACTGCTGCTGTCCCCGCGCTTACTTCTCTTAAGTTCTGAACTTCTCAGTTTCACTTTCTCCAAAGAATACACCTCTGGTATCCTGTGCGAGCGAAGGAGTCAGTCTTGCTTGATTGCTGGAGGTGGTTTTGTCTAAATGCTCTTTGAGAAAACTCAGACTAGCTTGCCTTCACCCCGCCTTCTGAGGTGTTATGACTCCCAGCCTCATCAGTTCTCCCTTCTCTGGGGAGTTGTATTTTCACCTTCCCACTACTTGGTTAGTTCCCACTCCATTATCTGCTTTTTCACAGGAGTAGTTGGGATTTACAATTTCATCAAAGATATAGTTTGTTTTTATCCCTCACTGGTTTGCTTTTGTTTGGTTCTGGAGTGATTTCCAAGAGTTGGAAAGGCTAAAAAGGTCTTCTATTCTCATCCTTAAACTAGAAGTCTAGGGAATTCCCTGGTGGTCCAGTGGTTAGGATGCTGTGCTTCCACTGTGGGGGGAGATACAGGTTCAATCCCTAGTCAGGGAACTAAGACCCTGCAACCTATTCAGCGTGGCCAAAAAAAAAAAAAAAAAAAATTTTTTTTTTAATAAAACAAAACTTGGAAGTCTAAAGGAGAAAAACAAATTTTAAAGCTACCATCTATTGATTGCTAACCATGTGCAAGGCACTCCACTAAGCAATTTACACACATTACCTCATTAAATCTTTACAAAGTCCTGAGAACTAAGTGTAATTATGATTATGCCCATTTTATAGGGCAGGAAATGGGGGCTAAGTCAAGTGAAATAACTCAGCCAAGACCAACAAACTAAAAAACAGTTGCGTCAAGATGAGGAGTCAAGTCTGTCTGGGAGTCTGCATGGTGGGTAGATTCTGTACGTGATACCTGTTTACCCTTCATTCTTTGTGAAGGACAAGCTCCGGACCAGGTGACTGGGGCTACACAGATCAGTACAGAGGGCCCTGCTCTCAGAGAACTGACTTTTCCTGGGACCCCAGTTCAAAGTGCTTATCCAGTCCTTTATGTGGTTACAATTCTGCCAAAACTGTCACATGGAGAATGTATTCGTTAACATGCCATATTTACCAGGCACTAGTATAGGTTTCCTCAGTTCTGAACATAGGAGTGCCAGGAGGAAATTCTTTCTCATTCTACTCTCTCCACCATTGTTTGGCTGTCTTTGGAAACTCACAAATCTGGCACATCCTGTGGAAGGTAATCACTGTCTAAAAATGTGAAGGATTGTAGAAATGGCCAAATTCCATTTTTTTTCAATCAGAAAACACTCCGTTATGTCAACTTAGAAATGGTCTAAGAAAATTCCCCCAATATTACACATTCAAGAAACACCACATGAACAATATATCATTTTTTAAATAAAAATAAAGTCTTATAACAGTATTGTATGCTATGATTTATAAAAAAAATCAAACCTAAAAGGACAAAATAAGAAGTTAAAATCTGCCCTGTTTCTTTCCTAATTTTCTAAATATCATGTGTTTGTTGTAAACACTTCAATCGAATCTGTAAAAAAAAAAAAAAGAAAGAAAGAAACATAAATAACCAGAAACCTTAAACAAAATAGAGTAAGGAGACCAGAATGGTGAGCTCTCATGATCTGGATGATAGTGGGGATCAACAGGAAGAAGGAATCTCGTCCCTGTTTCCCAGCAACAACTCAGCCAGTGAGAGGCCGTGGGCTCTTAGCACAGCCCTCCTACTCACTCTTCTGGAAAAGCTTCTCTTTCTGCTGTTGTGGGGGCACTTGCACTTGGTTGCTGACCCCAAATTACAATTCTTTCCTGACCTCAAATAAACCCATTTTTGCTGGAGAAATAACCTGTGGTCCATTTGTTTTAGGTCAATAAAGCATACTCTCAACCCCGTTTCCCACTTGTAACTAGCATCTCTCCATTTTTTATCTTTCCATCATCTCTTTAAAAAATAACTCAGAGGAGTCTTTAAGACTGATAACTATGTTTTGCTGAGCATTCCTCAGGTACCATCAACTATGTGTAAACCAGAAAAAATCATATCTCAGTCTTAGGGGATTTTGTTTCCCTTTGTTTTGATTGCTGTGTTTTTGAAGTCCAGGCTCCAGTGAAAGATTCCAATTGAAAAAGCAGCCAATCCCTAAACACCCAGCACAGTGCATCTCAACTGTAGGGTGGTTTTTAGGAAATGAAGTACCACCTTCTGAATAACTCTAATACTGGGAGTAAGGAATTGTGTCACACGGGAAAATTGCAACTAGGATTCTAATGATAAGATGCTATGGATTTCTCCATTTCCTTACCAAGGGAAAATCCTTTTATAAAACGTATATTTTTTGTGTGTTTTTCATCTTATAAAATTAATCCATTCCTTTGCTAAAAGTGTTAACAGGGTTTTTTTCTATAGAGCAATTTTTTTTTCTGTTTTCTTGATGTCCTAAATATTATGTGCTTGCTGTAAAAATCTTCAGTTGATAAAGATGCATGTCAAAATTTAAAGTGAAAATTTTCTCCCTTCCACATTCTAATTTTTAGAATTAGTTTGGTGTGTATCTTCCTTTACAGATGTACTTTATACATCTTCCTGTTTTCCTCCATAGATATTAAGACATCAGGCTGCCCGGGGGGCACAGTGGTCAAGAATCTGCCTGTTAACGCAAGAGAGGCAGTTTCCTTCCCTGGGTCAGGAAGACCCGCTGGAGGAAGAAATGGCAACTTACTCCAGTGTTCGGCAGGAGAGCTCCAGTTCAGGGGGTCACAAAGAGGTGGACATGACTGAGCAACTGAGCATGCACACAGTAAGACATCTATTTGACTTTTGTTTTCAATATAATAAGCCTATTCTGTAACACACCATCTTTCACAAACAATACATCTTGGGCTTTTCCCCATGTCTATTCATGTAACTCTGTCTTGGCTATTTACTATTTGCATAGTGTTCAACAGTACTGGATATTCCAGTCCTATGTGCCCAATCCATTTCGGTTGTTTCCTTTTTACACATTTGTGCAAGCATTTTCAAGTGTGGTACAGTGGTTACCAGGATAAATTCTGCCTGGATTGATACCAGTTCCAATTCCACCACTCTGTATCTTGAGCAAGTTACCAAACTCCTTTGTACCTCAATTTCTTCAGCTCTAAAGTGAGAGTTATAACACTCTGTAATATCATAGGGGGCTTCCCAGGTGGCTCAGTGGTAAATCCACCTGCCAGTGCAGGAGACGAGAGAGACTCAGATTCCATCCCTGAGTCAGGAAGATCCCCTGGAGAAGGAAGTGGCTTCTGTTCCAGTATTCTTATCTGGACAATCCCATGGTCAGAGGAGCCTGGAGGGCCACAGTCCATTGGGTCTCCAAAGAGTCAGCCATGATTTAGTGACTGAGTTCACACATGCAATGCTTATCTTATTGCTTGGCACACCTAAGTACTCATTAAATATTGGTTCTTAATTTTTATCATCAATAAGATTAATAAATGGTCACTATCATTTTAATTATCATCATTCTCAAGAAAGCAAAAAACAGAGTAAACTGAGAAAACAGTATTTAGTTAGTAATTAGTGGTTAAGAAAAATTATATCATTACCACTTAATGATACTTACTCTACCTGACAGGTCAGTTAATTAAAGTGTATTTTAGGCTGTGAAGACTTTTACATTAAGCTAGTTACTTGAGACAATCTTGCATTTTAAATAAGAATAAACAGGCCTTCTGAGGCCCAGAAGGGATGACATTAACTGGTAATTAGAAAAATCAATCTCTTAGCTGAAAGTTTTAATAGCTTCCTTTGTTCTTGCATCCTAAATGCCACTGGACCTAAGCAGTGGCTGGTGTGAGGGAAGAGCCCTGAGGGTCCCTGGCAGGGCTTCTGCTCAGGGGCTCTGGGGGACCAGCAGCATCTCACTCAGGGTGGGGCCTGAATCTTGGTCACTTTAATATCATGAATACCTTCTCACTAGAGATTAGTGTCCCTCTTCTATAGCTTAGAAAACTGAGGCTCAGAGACCACATTGTTTAGGGTTTCCGGTTGGCATCTCTCAGAAACCAAGGCTGCCAGAAGTAAAGAGGATTTGGAGGCAGGGATGTTTGGAGCTCACAGGGTGGGAGGGGTGGCTAGAGAGCCTGGACCAGAAACAGGCAGGATTTTGCAGGTAACATGAGGCAGGGGCAGGAAGCAAGTCCAAGTTCTTCAATACTCAGGTTCTGGTTCCGGCATCTGGAACATTCGATGGCTGAGTGCTTGAGAATAGGCCAATGGGCCAGCAGCTTCAACATCTGGGAACTTGCAAGAAATGCAGTGTTTCAGGCCTCATTCTGGACCTTCCAAATCTGGATCTGCTTTTCAAGAGATTCCCTGTATCTGTGCATGCTACAGTCCCGGAAGCAGTGGGCAGACCACCTAAAGAACACCTCATCTCTGATCAACTTTCCCTTGGGGAAGAGGTGATACTTCCAAAGGAAATCGGGGGTGTTGCTCAGAGAAGGAAGAAGAATGGACTCTAGGAGAGCCATAAAAGTCATCCCCAGGGTTCCAGCTCAGGATGCTCTCCATCAGTCTGCCTCCTCCTATCCATCCTCAAGAGACGTGTGGACAGGCAGACAGTCCTGTTGGCAGCAGGACATGGTTTATCACTCTAGAACAGATTTCTTGGAGCTGATGACATCTGTAACATCATTGGTCTTTTAAAGCCAATGAATGTTAAAAAGAAAACCTTTTCCCCCTCTTACCCAACTTTATGGACAAAGATGGAATGTTAAGACAGCAGCTGCATTCCAATTCTCAGTGGTGCCCCTTTCACAGGAAACTGCTATAGATTTGCTGCCATACAAAAGGAATAATAAGGGCCTTGGATGCAGGTGTCAAAGACCAAGGAAGCACTTGGCTTTGCCAGCACAAAGGCTCTGGGACAGAAAAAGCAGGATGCAAGCACTGGAATGGCAAAGTAGGGCAGCTTCACATTCCTTCATCTGGGATTGCCTTGACAAGGCACTTATACAGGAGAGGCCTCTTTGGAGACTCCCCCACCCCTCCTTTCTGGAGCCCTGTCCCTCTTTCTACCCAGGTGTCCCTTGCAAGAGTAGAGCCAGCCCACGCTGATCCTGGTAATAGAAAGACACATGGGCCGCTATCCTTGGTCCTGAAGCACAGTTACGTGTTGCAGCAGTAATTCTCAACCTAGCTACAAATCTGTCAACGGGGAAGGTAGATAAATGTAAAACCCCACACCCAGATATTCTAACTCAGTGGGTCTCTGCATCTAGAACACACACACACACACACACACACACCAGAGACCAGATGAATCTGATAGTCAGCTTACCCTGTTTGGAAATCACTCTGCTAGGATATGCTTATTGCTCCTAAGCCTATGCAGCAGGCACCTATGGCTTTTTTCCCCTCCCTCCATGAGGATTTATTCCCCAGTCTTCTAGAAATGTCCCCTGGTTCTTATAATGGAGCCAACCCAAAGGCTGATAGAGCTGAGAGGTACAGACTGCCCAAATCATCTTGTTGGAACCTCTAAATCGAGTGGCCCTGGATTCTGAAATCCCCCTGGACTTTTCAGAGCTAATATATTCCTGTTATTGCTTAAGCCAGTTTGGACTGGGCTTCTGTCACTTGTAACCAAATCTGTCTAACATTTCTTAGAACTTTGGTGGTGACTCTTAAACATCCTGTCCAGAGAATTCTCTCCCATGAACTCTGAACCAAATGAGAGAAGAGGCAGTATGGGAGAGAAAAGCTGGGGCCAGAGCGAGAATAAGGAAAAGATGCCGAAAAGTTGCCAGGAATAAGAATGACTCTGATTTGGACAATGTTTCCAAATAATCAGTTACTGAGGATAGACCCTCCACCAACCATAGCCTAAAGATCACTTGACTGAAGGAGAGTCAGAAGCATGGGTGGACTCAGGGAACCAGAGGGGACCAATGTCAGTACACCTCCAGTAGAGACATCCTAGGTTGTGTCGCTAAAGTGTTCACAGATTTTGTTTTTACTTCCTATCTCCAAAACCTTGTTACTTTTACCCTGTCCCTCATATCTTTGGTTTATGCTATACAGTTTTTGCAGTTATCTCACTCAGCTTTTTCTCTGACATGTACTATGCGTGTCCCATCTGAGGAGCTGGGGCAGCAGGAACCCCTCTATCAGCACATTGGGGTCAGCGTTTGCTCCCTCTAATGGTACTGAGCGGAGGGGACACGTATGATGCTTACACTCCCAGGAGTTTTAGAGCCATAACAAAATGCACTGAAAGATCAAAAGGTTTTCAGGAAGGAATAACACCCAGTGGTTTTCAGACCAGAGCCTCATTTTTCCAAGTAGGAGGTAAATACAGGAGTAGGGAAGCATGACAAAGATGCCTGAAATCCCTTCCACGTGACTTTGAGAGTATTCCTATCTGGCTGGGGCAGGAAAAAAAAAGTTTAATTAGTGGATGTTGAAGTGGGTTAATGTCTACATTACCAAAGAAGGGAGAACTGCCTGACAGAGATTCCAGGACAGAGGTCATTAGACATGAGGAGATGGTCCGGAAGAAAGAACACCGGGGAGATCTGAAGAGTCAGGGTAAAACATGAAAGGAAACCATTTATAGGGACAGGGATGCTAGATCAGAATGCAGGACAAGCAGATCGAGGCATCTGGCAATGATCATTAGAAATGGCTTGAAAGCCAGTAACTCTGAGCAAGAGTATTAGGGCAAAGTTGTGGTGTTTAAATTATGGCAAAGAAGGCAATGGCACCCCACTCCGGTACTCTTGCCTGGAAAATCCCATGGGTGGAGGAGCTTTGGTGGGCTGCAGTCCATGGGGTCTTGAAGAGTCGGACACGACTGAGCAACTTCACTTTCACTTTCACGCATTGGAGAAGGAAATGGCAACCCACTCCAGTGTTCTTGCCTGGAGAATCCCAGGGATGGGGGAGCCTGGTGGGCTGCCATCTATGGGGTTGCACAGAGTCTGACATGACTGAAGTGACTTAGCAGCAGCAGCAACTTAGCAGCAGCAAGAAATGTGCAATTTTCCACAAATTCTGGAGAGTCAGATGCCTCTGAGCTATATGCAAAGGCTAAGAAAAGGAGATGTCCCTTTTTGAACAAAGGTTGCTCCTCTAATTTGGTGCAAAGTCCTTAGACCATGAACAACATTATTTCACTGACCTTTAACAGTATTGTAGCTGAACATCTGGAGGAAGCAGTGAGCACACAGGGGGCTCTGGGGACTGGCTTTCATCTGATTCTTGGCCTGGGAAGTAGTCACAAGAGAGCTCACCTTGGATTATTTGTGAAACCATTCATTAGCGTTATTTGAACTTTTCTATATATTGATACTTCAGAATAAAACAGTGGGGAAAACCTATCCAAGTGCTAACAGAGGAACATTCTGAGTCACTGAGAGAGGAGGGAATCAAGGAGGAAAGCACAACCTCTAGGGGGGTGTGGCCGTTAGAAAGAGCATTTATGACAAGTTTTGATGTGAGAAAATGTTAATGATGTGGTGTTAGGTGAAGAAGTAGGCTACAATATGTGTATGTACACATATGTACAAAAACTGTGAAATCATTATAAGTAAAGGAAAAGGATTGAAGAGAAAGGTTCTATCACCACCCAGCTTACCTCCGCTTCCTAAAATGAAGGCAGGTAGCTTTGATAGCGCCCTGACTGGTTCCTGGACAATAAATACAGGGTGATCGTTTAAGATTTAAAGATCCAAACCCAGGCCCCCTCTTACTAGTTGGGCCCCTGTGTTTTTTGGGAAATAGTAATGTTAGGGAATCATAATGTTGGGGAAACAACAAATAATAATATTGTTGGGGAGACAGGTCCTGGACAAAACCTGCCAGCATGGTTTAGGGAGGCCTGATTTATTAAGCACACTCCAGCCCAATATCAAAGAGTCTTTCATAGTCTGTACTTTTTCCTTAGTATGGATGGCGCTGGTGATGATTATTAAGGGTTCAGAACCTCTTTGGGCCCATAACTTGCTACTGTCATCTCTTTTTTTGTCTATTTTGTTTCGTAATGGTGCTCTTTGATCCTATGTGGGAAGCTGGAAGAGGTGAACTGCAGCTCACGCCATGCCCTAGGACATGAAGATATACCTCACTGCAGCCTGCTCCTGACCCACAAGCAACAGGGCTGGCTGGCAGGAACCAGGTTCCATTGACTTTGATCCTATTTAGGGAGACAAGTTTTGGAAATACTAGAAGTCAAAACATTTCTCTGGCCAGATCACCAGTATTGAATTATTTCGGACCTATCAAATCTCTAAAACCAAATTTCTTTCTTTGACCTTTGATAATCAATATGACCCCTGGTTGCCCTTTGGGAGAGAAGGACATTTATGCTGAGATTTAGTTGAGGGAAATTCCTCAGGCGAGCGTGGGCCACCATCCCTTTCTTCTTTCCTTATTCTATCCTGGGCTAGAGAAACATAACCAGCACTTTAAAAGTATCCTCTGAAATACCTCCCTTGAAAGTCGTTTTGGAGATCCGGTGAGAATGGAGCAGCAGGTAGGGACTCAGTTTCTAGTTCTGTAGCCGGTCAGCTGCAGGAATCAGGGCAAGATGCTTTACATCTCGACCCTGGCTTTCCACTTTCTAATGGGGATTATTCTACCCATGGTCTTCTGGGTACAAAATATCGAAGCTGACTCAGGGCAACCCAGGTGAAAAGCGTCTGTGCTGATACTGGGTGGGAAGGGGGAGAGCTGACACAGAAGCCAAGCCCAGGACAAGAGGTGCCGCAGGGCTTCACGGGAACCTCTCTGCCCGTCTCTCTCGGGGCAGTGTGGCCGTGTCTCTTGGACAGCTTCTGCAAGTTCTCACTGTGTCCTCCTCTCTTCTTTCCTGTCTGCGTGCCCAACAACTGACTCTGACTTTCCAATCTCTTAAATCAACTCCAAGAGAAGACATTGGGTTGATCATTTCATATCTGTCAGGGCAAGGATATAATAAGTAACAAGCCATTAGCTGGCCTTTGAGTTGGCTGGCTGTTCGAGTAAGATATCCACCTCTGGTCTGGGACTGTGGTTGGGGGTAGGTATATGCAGATCTGTCCTTGACGAGGCTTGGTTGGGCAAAAGATGAATTCCGTTTTTTGCAGAAATTAATAAAAAGCCTCATCATAAAGATCATAAGACAATAAATATGAAATTGCTTCAGAAAGAATGAGGCATAAATTTAAGTTATTCTAATTATTATTCAAAATTATTAGGGGACTTAGAACAAAGAATCAGTCAGGAGGCAACGTGAAAGAGCTCCTAATGGCCCAGTCTGTTATAGTTTGAGTACCAAAATAATGACAATGATGAATTATTGACCACAGTAAAATGAATAAGCCCTTGATGATATAAATAGTTGAATAAGCTTTAAAATATAGGAAAAGGGAAAACTCTTCCTTAGAGTAGAATTTCAACTAAATTCAAGTACAAGGAAGACTGAAATATAGAAAATCACCACTTGGCAAATAACATAGTAATAACTGTTACAAACAAGGATCGCTGACGAATGCCAAAATCATGGGCAAATGTATGATAAAAACAGCATGTTTGCACTGTCTCAAAGTAGCTCTCCTAAGATACATATTAACTGCAAAAGGCAAAACGCAAACTTTACAGTGGAGAAATAAGGCAGACATCTCAACTAACTGTTCAAAGTCAGCATCACTGGTAATGTAATACAGCATCATATGCCTCTGAGTACGGAGCAAAAACAAGAACACATCACCTTCGTGGCCGTCTGTTAAATGCAGAACCTGAATTTAGCCATAACGAAACATCTTATAAGCCCCAATTGAGAAATATTCTCTAAATCACTGGACAGTGCTCTTTAAAGGTGTCAAGGTCACGAAAGACAAAACCAGAAAACAAAACTGAGAAACTCTCCAAGACCAGAAAAATACAAGGAAACATGAAAACTAAATACAGTATCCTAGATTTGATCCTGGGCCAGAAAAAGATCATTAGTGAGATAATCAGAGATACGTGAATAAGGTCAGAAGATTACTAGTAGTATTGCAACAATACTCATTTCCTGGTTTTGATCATTGTCTTGTAGTTATAGATTATGCTAACTAACATTCAGGGAAGCTGTAGAAAGGTTATGTAGGAATTCTTGTACTATACACAGTTTTATTTTTAAACCTGAAATTGTTCCAAAATTCAAGATTAACAAACCTAAAAAAATAAAATGAAAGCTCAATAATACTTGATATGGAATAATCTCCAAAATATATTACTGAGCAAAAAAAGTTACCTTTTGTGTAAAAGGGGATCTCTGATTCTCTTTCACATACTCTCTTTTAAATCTACATAGAATATGTCTTGAGGAAAATGCTAACAACTGCTAATAGTGATTGCCACTATGGTGGGGAATTGGGAATTGGACAGAGTTGAGAGAAAGACTTTTTAGCATATGCAGTTTTTTATACTGTTTGAGAATTTTTTAAAAAATCATGCATGTTTTATCTTTAAAATATCATTAAACTACCAAAATCTATTTGTCTTGTGAAATCTGAATTCATTTCACCAAAGCTTACTAGGGCCAGATATGCCATTTTTAACACCCTGACTCTTCCACCTGCCACTTCTCTCTAAGCTAACAGCATAAGCCAATCTGATTAGATTTCTTCCCAAACCTATATTCCCATGGAAACTGAAGAGCAACAGATCAAGAAAGAGAAGCAAAGAAAGACACAAAGGATATTCATTTATTTACGATTATTTGAAACTCTTTAGGTCACACCTCCTGATTTCTGCTTACGTACCATGCTTTGAAACACACCAAATGCCTAACAATTCTGCCGTTAAAGAGCATGAGTTTTATTACTAAAACCAGCAAAGGAGCCCTCTTTAGTGTTAGGCAATGTCTGGATAACTAGGACCAATATAAAAGATACAAGTCTGTCTCCTTGTGCTTTTGAATCTAACTGGTACAAGTGGGGCTTCTCAGGTGGCGCTAGTAGTAAAGAACCTGCCTTTCAATGCAGGAGACATAAGAGATGTGGGTTCAATCCCTGGGCCAGGAAGATCCCCTGGAGGAGGGCATGGCAACTCACTCCAGTATTCTTGCTTAGAGAATCCCATGGACAGAGGAGCCTTGCGGGCTATAGTACATGGGGTCGCAAAGAGTTGGACATGACTGAAGCAACTTAGCACGCACCCGTGGTGCAAGAGAAGCCTCTTGGAGAGAAGTCTGACCACATATTAAAACCTTTAAAATGTGCAGAAATGAGACTTTCGGTTATGACAGTATGAAGAGGTAGGCAAATATTTTCTCACCAAACACAAGGAAAAAAATGGAGAAAATTATCAAAATCAAACCATTTCAAGGCTCTGGATGGAGATCAACCAAATGCAAACAACAAAGAGATGTTTGAAACTGAAGTTGTTCAGTCACGCCTGACTCTTTGCGGACCCCATGGACTGTAGCCTACCAGGCTCCTCCCTCCATGGGAGTCTCCAGGCAAGAGAACTGGAGTGGGTTGCCATTTCCTTCTCCAGGGGGTCTTCCTGACCCAGGAATCGAATCCAGGTCTCCCACATTGTAGGCAGACGCTTTTACTGTCTGAGCCATAAGGGAAGTCCTGAGGAATTTGCTGCAACTTCGTGTAAGAACAATAGGAGCCTGCCGCCTCCTTGCCCAGGATGGCTTCCATTCCACACCCAGCTTGGTAGGCTAGGTGCAGTTGGTTTATGAGGGCAGGACAGGAATGGGAAACCACAGGTTGGCTGCAAGTAGGAGCAAGCTTGCCTTGAATGGAGAGTGAAGAGTCCGTGCCTGAGGACTTCCCTGGCGGCACAGTAGATAAGCATCCACCTGCCAATGCAGAGGACACAGGCGTGACCTTGGTCAGGGAAGATTCCATAAGCTGTGGGGCAACTAAGTCTGTGTAACCCAACTACTGAGCCTGAGCGCTGCAACTACTGAAGCCCACGAGCCTATACTCTGCTCCACAAGAGAAGCCATTGCAACGAGAAACCCACGCACCTCAACAGAGTAGCCCCGACTCGCTGCATTTAGAGAAAGCCCACACAAAACAACAAAGACCCAGTGTAGCCAAAAACAAATGTCCGTGCTTGGTAGCACTGTCAGAAAGCACCACGCCCAGCAGGAAAGTGAAGTGAAGTTGCTCAGTCGTGCCCGACTCTTTGCGACCCCATGGATAGTAGCCTGCACCAAGCTCCTCCGTGCATGGGCTTTTCAAGGCAAGGGTACTGGAGTGGGGTGCCATTTCCTTCTCCAGGGAATCAAGGAACACACAAAGCCTGTGGCTTGCTGGCCTGGGGCTGTGGTCCCAGGTAGGGTAAGCAGTGGATCAGCCAGAGGTTCAAGAGGAAGACTCTGGAAGAGATAGGACAATAGAAGGCCTCCACATATCTCCGGCTGACTGGAAAGCTACATACATGTTCAGGGAGACACAGGAGGGCCCAGGGAAATGTAAAAGCCACGGCCCATTTACCGCCAACTTGAGAACTGCCTGAACTTTGAATGCCCTCCTCACCCCACACACAGACCCATCAGAGAAGGGTAAAAATGTTTTGGGCCCAAGCTATTTAAACACAATCTCTGCCAGAATCATTGGCTGACTACTTAGCTATGTTGACACAGAGTTTCCCTTAGGAAGTCAGGCTAGAAATAAAAATAAGAATAAAAGTACTGAGCAAACACCAACTGCTATACACTGAGAGGAAGACAGATTGTGCAGGTTAAGTCAAACCAAAAAAGAACAAAGAAACAAAAGAAGCCCTCAGGGAAAGAAATCAGAATCTCTAGGTGCTATAGAATATATAATACTGAATTTTCTTTAGCTTTCGACAAAAATCTATGACACACACAAAGAAACAGGAAAGTATGGTCCACACAAAGAAAAAAAAACCCTCTCTATTGAAACAGACTCTGAATGAGCCTAGACACTGATTTTAGCAGATAAAGGTTTTAAAGCAACTGTTCTGGGAGTTGTGTTTTGTTTTGTTTAGAAGAAAGCAATGGAAATTTTGATTTGAGCCAACCTGAAGATTATAACTCAGGAGACAATCTTTCAGAAAGCTCTGAAGGGTGCTCCGTTAAAGCAACTATTTTCAGTTCAGTTGCTCAGTCGTGTCCGACTCTCTGAGACCCCATGAATTGCAGCACGCCAGGCCTCCCTGTCCATCACCAGCTCCCGGAGTTCACTCAAACTCATGTGCCTCGAGTCGGTGATGCCATCCAGCCATCTCATCCTCTGTCGTTCCCTTCTCCTCCTGCCCCCAATCCCTCCCAGCATCAGAGTCTTTTCCAATAAGTCAACTCTTCTCATGAGGTGGCCAAAGTACTGGAGTTTCAGCCTCAGCATCAGTCCTTCCAATGAACACCCAGGACTGATTTCCTTTAGGATGGATTGGTTGGATCTCCTTGCAGTCCAAGGGACTCGCAAGAGTCTTCTCCAACACCACTTTAAATATGCCCAAATAACTCATGGAAATCATTAAAGAACTAAATGAAAATATGACAATAATTCAGTAAATCAAGAATCTCAGAGACAATATCAACTAGACTACAACAAAACAAGTGGAGATTCTAGAAAAGTAGAAAAGAAAAAACAATCAAAATGAAAAATTTTATTCACTGGATAGGCTCAACAATGGATTTGAAAGGACAGAAGGCAGAATCAAAATCAGTCAGCCTAAAGGATACACAGTTCAGTAGAAATTAGCCAATCTGATGAATAAAGAGGGAAAAATAAAAAGAATGAAGAAGAATGAATGCCGCCTCAAAGACCTGTGGAAGAATATCAAGCAAGCTAACATGTAAAGAGAGTTCCAGAAGTAGAGGACATTGCAAATATTTGAAAAAATAATAGCCAAAAACGTTTCAGATTTCATGAAAAGCTCAACAAACCTCAAATCACAGACACAAAGAATCTATGCCTAGACACATCATGCCTACACACATGCCTAAAAGCCAAAACAAAGAGAAAATGGTGAAAATAGCAACAGAAAAGTTATTGTGTACAGAGAAACCACAATACAAAAATATATTAAAATTCACGGTCAGAAAGAAGTCCAAAAGGCAGTGAAATGGCATAGAGAACTAAAAAAAAAAGTCAACAAATAATTACAGAATCAGCAACATCCTTTAAAAATGAAGAAAAAAAAAAAAGATGTTTCCATATAGACAAAATCTGAGAGAACTTGTTGCGAGCAGACCAACCTTTTAAGAAATACTAGGAACTTCCTGGTGGTCCAACAATTAAGAAGCCACCTTCCAATGCAAGGGAGGCAGGTTCGAACCCTAGTGGGGGAACTGAAGATTCAACATCCCACGGGGAAGTTGAGCCGCGGGAGGCAAGCACTGGGGCCGCGCTCTCTAGAGCCCGGGGGTGCAGGTGGGGCACAGTTACTGAGCAAGCGCGCCCCAACTGGTGCGAAGCCCGCATGCGCAACACAGAGCCGACGGGCCTCCACGGAAGATCTACATGCTGGAGTGAAAGTTGTGCCTTGCAACCAAGTCAGGAGGCAGCCCAGTAGATAAATATCAATAAAGGAAGAAAGACTGAAGTCCATCAGGGGGACAGAAAATGACACGGATAGAAATTTGAATTCACAAGGTTAAATGAAGTGCCCGGAAAATGTTAAGCATACAGGCAAATTAAAAAGAGAAGATTCCCTGGGGAAGGAAATGGCAACCCACTCCAGTATTCTTGCCTGGAGAATCCCGTGGACGGAGGAGCCTGGTGGGCCAAAGTCCACGGGGTCGCAAAGAGTCGGACAGGACTGAGCAACTTCACTTTCACTTTTCTTTTAAATATGCATACTTCTCAGTTCTGTTAATTTCTTATAAAATGTGTTGCATAATAGAAACCATTGACTTGTGCACTTTGAACATGCGGATTTTATGGGACATAAATTATATCTCAAAATTACTCAAGAAATGCAAAAATGCGTAAAAATTCTAACACTGTATTGTTGGATTGCTAACATATAAATATGACCTTAGCACAAAGGAGGGGAAGGAAATGTTGCTTTATTGGAACAAAGTTTATGTATTTTACCTGAATCAAGTCAGTATTAATCTCGAATACTTGTGATACATTAAGATGTGTACATAATCTTGGCACTACTGACATTTTGGGTCAGATAATTGTGGTGGGCTATCCTTTGCATTGTAGGAGTTTAGCAGCATCTGTGCCTCATCCCAGCAAAATACCCCTACTCTCACTTGTGGCAAATAAAAGTGTCTCTAAATAAATTCTATTCAGATGGCTGGAGGTGGGAAATCCCCTTAGTCAAAAACCACTACCCTAGAGTAACCATTGAGAAATTAATCCAAAGAAATATAGCTTAAAATCAATAAGAAAAAAATCAGCAAAAAATTAGAAAGATACAGTATTTGTTTAATACAAAAGTCAGTAAATAAGCAAGGCATAATACATATAGGAAAAAATAGTAAAGTGGTTGACTTTTAATAAAAAAAAAAAAATTCATGTGAGGGGAAACTCTGCTTTCCATAGAAACTAAGGTTTCCCCACCACTTCCTGCTCCCCAGAAGGAGAAAGCTGGGGACTATGGAAAAGAATGTTATGTCACATTTAATGGAATGTTCCAATTCACAAGTAATAATATTATTCCATTAAAGTCTATCATTCAAAATGTCTCATACCAGAGAATGAATTATTATTTAACTAGGTGTTCAAACCGTACTTCGGAAGGACCCGTTCATAATACATCACAATGTTCTCAAGCTGAGAATGTGGGTCATCTTGGCACTTCCTGTGTCCTGCTTTCATTTGCAGCCAAATCTCAAAACCAGGGCACTGAGTGTCAGCATTAAATGTCCCCAGTCAGACAGGGAGAGAGACATTTACAGAATCCGGCAGGGTTCAGAAGGCAGCTTCGGGTCTGATGGCAAGTGCGGGCTTTGGAGCCAGGCTGGGTTTGAGTCCTGGCTTTTTTACTCTGAGCCCCTGGGCAGCAAATCACTTAGCCCCTCAGAGCCCACTCCATGTCATCTGCAAAACAGGAGTGATGAAATCTACCTTCCAGGCTGCTGTGAGGGGAATGAGGTGATGTGTGTCAAGAGCTTCAGACGGGGCCTAGTATCTACACAAGTGGTCAGTAAGAGCTGTGATTAGCGCAGCAGACCTGGTGTCACAACTTTGACTCCTGGGTTTTCAATCCAGCATCCTGCGCTCTTTACCTTCCTCTCCCCTCAATCCAACCTCTGTTAATTTCTGCACTTCCAGTTGCTCAGCCCCCAAATCTTAAAGCCTTTTTTTAAAATATGTTTTTAAATTTTATTTATCTTTTGACCACATCTCTCGGCATGCGGGAGGGATCTTAGCTCCCAAAACATGGATCAAAGCCACACCCCCTGTAGTGGAAGCAAGGAATCTTAGCTACTTAACCACAGTCCCTTGAAGCCTTTCTTTTTAATTGAAGTACAGTTGACTTACAACATTATATTGGTTTCAGGTGGTACAACATAGTGATTCAATATTTTTATGGATTAAACACCATACAAAGTTATTATAAAATATTGACTAAATATCCTGTGCTGTACATTAAATCCCTGTGACTTATTTATTTTATAACTCGAAGTTTGTAACTCTTAATGCCTTTCTCCTGTTTCACTCCTGTCCCCCATTCCTTCCCCTCGGGTGATCGATCACCAGTTTGTTCTCTGTATCTCTGAATCTATTTCTGTTCTATTGGTTTGTTTTCTTTTTTAAAAAAATTCCATTCCTGGATATTTACCCAAAGAAAATGAAAACACTATTTTGAAAAGATACATACATCCCAATACTTGTTGCAGCATTATTTACAATACCCAATATGGAAGAAAACTTCAGTTCAGTGGCTCAGCCATGGCCGACTCTTTGCAAACCCATGGACTGCAAACTTAGTGCCCAGCAATAGACGAATGGGTAACGATGAAGTGTGTGTATTCAATAGAATATTACTCAGCTATATATATATATATATATTTTTTTTTTTTTTTTTTGCCATTTGAGACAACATGGAGGTTGTTATGCTTAGGGGAAGACTTTTTCTTTTACTCCCCACATCTAACCCATCAGCAAATCCTGCTGTCTCTACTTTTTAAATACCATCCAGCATCCAACCACATCTCACCACTCTGCTGGCACCGGCTGACCCAAGCCCCAGTCCAAACTCCCAACATCCTTCACCTCTTGACTGGTGTCACTGCTTCTGTTCTCCCTGGCAGACCAGCCACCAGAGGGATCCTATTAAAATGTCAGATCCTTTCTTCTCCTTCTCAATGCCCTCTCAAGAAAACAGTTTGGCAATCCTTGAGCCTGAGTCAGGGGTGTACCCTGAGGCAATGGTGATTCCTTGACCCAGGAAGGGTGGGAGAGACAGGAAGTACAGGGAGGAAGTGCTTTTGGGAAAGGAGTTTCCTGAAGTCTAGGCCGCCAGCTACTTGGAGGGCCCTCAGAACAGCACTTACCTCCAGCAGACTTCCAGAGGCAGGATGTGGAACCAGAGGACAGGCTCAGAGGCTGGAGTGAGAGTGGGGCTTCCCTTCATTCCTAAGCCTCATACTCCCTGAACTCCAGGATCCTCTCCAGCAGCCTCCCTTGTCCCCCCAACGCTACAGAAATCAAAACTGGCTCATGGGTTTCCTATGAAACAACAGGCCAATTTAATCAAAGCCCACAGCATACTGCTGTGCTGAAAAGGAGTGACTCCACCTGTACCATGAACTACTGACTTAAAAAAAAAAACAAACTTTACTGAGGTATACTTGATATGTATAAAAGTTGCAATTATGTAATGCATACAATTTAATGAGTTTGAACATATGTGTATACCTGCAAAACCATCACCAAAATTAAGGTAACAGATATAGCCAGCACCTCTAAAAGTTTCCTTATGTCCCTTTTGTTTTGTTTGTTTGTGAGATTATGTGAGATTACCCTCTTAAATTTAAAATGTATAATACAGTATGTTGACTATAGGTTCTATGCTGTACAGCAGATCTCCAGAACCAATTCATTTTGCATAACTGAAACTTTTACCAGTTGAAAAACTCCCATATCCCCTTCCTCCCCCCCAGCCCCTGGCAACCACTGTTCTAGTCTCTGCTTCTAGGAGCTTGACTATTTTAGGTCCCTCATGCAAGTGGCCACAGGACTGGAAAAGGTCATTTTTCATTCCAATCCCGAAGAAAGGCAATGCCAAAGAATGCTCAAACTACTGCATAGTTGCACTCATCTCACAGGCTAGCAAAGTAATACTCAAAATTCTCCAAGCCAGGGTTCAACAGTACGTGAACAATGAACTTCCAGATGTTCAAGCTGGATTTAGAAAAGGCAGAGGAACCAGAGATCACATTGCCAAAATCTGTTGGATCATCGAAAAAGCAAGAGAGTTCCAGAAAAACATCTACTTCCGCTTTATTGACTATCCCTAAGTCTTTGACTGTGTGTGTGGGTCACAACAGACTGTGGAAAATTCTTAAAGAGATGACCACCTGACCTGCCTCCTGAGAAATCTGTATGCAGGTCAAGAAGCAACAGTTAGAACTGGACATGGAACAACAGACTGTTTCCAAATCAAGAAAGGAGTACGTCAAGGCTGTATACTGTCACCCTGCTAATTTAACTTATATGCAGAGTACATCGTGAGAAACGCTGGGCTGGAAGAAGCACAAGCTGGAATCAAAATTGCTGGAAGATCAATAACCTCAGATATGTAGATGACATCACCCTTATGGCAGAAAGCGAAGAAGAACTAAAGAGCCTCTTGAAAGTGAAAGAGGAGAGTGAAAAAGTTGGCTTAAAACTCAACATTTAGAAAACTAAGATCATGATATCTGGTCCCATCACTTCATGGCAAATACATGGGGAAACAGTGGAAACAGATTTTATTTTGGGGGGCTCCAAAATTACTGCAGATGGTGACTGCAGTCATGAAATAAAAAGACGCTTACTCCTTGGAAGAAAAGTTATGACCAACCTAGACAGCATATTGAAAAGCAGAGATATTACTTTGCCAACAAAGGTCCGTCTAGTCAAGGCTATAGTTTTTCCAGTGGTTATGTATGGATGTGAGAGTTGGACTATAAAGAAAGCTGAGCGCTGAAGAATTGATGCTTTTGAACTGTGGTGTTGGAGAAGACCCTTGAGAGTCCCTTAGACTGCAAGGAGATCCAAGCAGTCCATCCTAAAGGAAATCAGTCCTGAATATTCATTGGAAGGACTGATGCTGAAGCTGAAACTCCAATACTTTGGCCACCTGAGGTGAAGAGCTGACTCATTTGAAAAGACCCTACTGCTGGGAAAGATTGAAGGCAGGAGGAGAAGGGGACGACGGAGGATGAGATGGTTGGATGGCATCACCGCCTCAAGGGACATGAATTTGAGTAAACTCTGGGAGTTGGTGATGGACAGGGAGGCCTGGTGTGCTGCAGTCCATGGGCTCACAAAGAGCTAGACACGACTGAGCGGCTGAACTGAACTGAAGGTAGAATCATTCAGTGGTGGTCCTTCTGTGACTGCCTTATTTCACTTAGCGTGATGTCCACAGGTTCATCTGTGGAATCTTAAAGAAATTTCTGCCCTCCTGTGTTCACTGCAGCACTCCTCACAATGGCCACGGTATGGAGACAGCCTAAATACCCACTGACAGATGAGTAAAGATGATATGGTACACATATATGGTGGCATATTATTCAGCCTTTCAAAGAAGGAAAACATATCATGAGCTTCTGGAAGGAGCTGCCTGTGGAGCAGGAAGGACATGCATTGAGAAGTAGTAGACAGAAGTCTAGAACATTCTTCACAAAGGCCAGTGGGGACTGGGTTACTTTGGAGTTGAGGGAGAGATAACATAAATACAGCAAAGGAGAATATTAAGGGCCCAGAAATCAGAGGAAGTAAGGACTTTGAGAAGTTCTTTCTAATTGCTGCAAGGAATTGATGGGCATTGTGACCAGGTTCTCCTCATGTCTCATTTATTGCAGCATAACAAATCACCCCCAAGCTTGATTTTAAACAATGAGAATTTATCACTGCCTATGAGTCCTCAGGCGATTTTGGTGGTTCCTTGGGTCTTGACTGGGCTCATTCACGCACTTTCTGTCAGCTGTGGGATCTGTTAATCATGGCTGCGCCCTCTACTTCCCATATTTGGGTAGGTCCACAGGCTGCTCTAGGGTGGCTCGGGATGAGACTCCCGGGCTGCCTCCCATGGGCTCGGGTCAATGGAATGTGGCATGCAGGATGTTAGTACCCCGGCCAGGGATCAAACCCTCACCCGCTGCAGTGGAAGCACAGAACCTTAATCACTGGACCGCCAGGAAAGTCCCGGAAAAGGGTCTTTCATCGCTTTCACCAAACATGATGGAGCTGTGACCCCTCATTTGACTGACTTCTGCATATATCTGTTTGTGTCTGCGTGTGAGGAACAGGCAGAGACAAATGCTCGCTTGGAAGAAAAGAACTTCATTTAATAATAAGGCTATGGGAGCCAAGAGACCTTTTGGTTTATCCTTGTTTCAGATGAGCAAACTGAGGCAGTGAGACCAAGCAGTTCTTGCCAGTTCACACAGCCAGCCAGCTACTGAGCCTGGGCCAGAACTCCGGGGTCCTGCCTCCCTTGATACCAACTGCAAGTCCCAGGTTTCCAAAACCACCCTTGGGTTGAGTAATTTGCTGCAAGGAATCACAGAACTCACTGAAAGATGTTATACTCACAGTTACAGTTTATTTTGGGGGAAAGGATAGAGATTAAAATTAGCCAGAAGAATAGACACAGAGCTAAGAGTATGGGAGGGTTCCCAATGCAAAGCTTCTATTGTCCTCAGAATATCTGATACTCCTGGTGTTGATATTAATGTACAGAATATGCATGGAGTGTGGTCAACCAGGGAAATTCAATCAAGCTTCAGTGTCTTGAGGTTTTATTAGGGCTTCATCCCATAAGCATGAGTCATTTATTGTCCATGGGATGAACTTAGATTCCAGCCCCACCCCACTCCCTGGAGGTGGGACTGATATCACTTGGCCTGAGTCATCTCATTAGCATAAACTATCAGGCAAGAGCTAAGGGGCCCACCAAGAATAACAAAGACACTCCCATCATTTGGGACATTCCAGGGGTTTAAATGTTTCTTCCCAGGAACCAGGGACAAAGGCCAGACCAATTTGGGTAAGGCCAAGAAGGCAATGGCACCCCACTCCAGTACTCTTGCCTGGAAAATCCCATGGACAGAGGAGCCCGGTAGGCTGCAGTCCATGGGGTTGCACAGAGTTGGACATGACTGAGCGACTCCACTTTCACTTTCCTGCATTGGAGAAAGAAATGGCAACCCACTCCAGTGTTCTTGCCTGGAGAATCCCAGGGACGGGGGAGCCTGGCGGGCTGCCGTCTACAGGGTCGCACAGAGTCGGACACGACTGAAGTGACTCAGCAGCAGCGGCAAGTTCTTCACTACACACCTTACGTCTGTTAAATCTCGGGAGCCATAAAAAAGGCTGAGCACGGAAGAACTGATGCTTTCAAACTGTGGTGCTGGAGAAGACTCTTGAGAGTCCCTTGGACTGTAAGGAGATCAAACCAGTCAATTGTAAAGGAAATCAACCCTGAATATTTAGTGGAAAGACTGATGTTGAAGCTAAAGCTCCAATATTTTGGCCACCTGGTGCGAAGAGCTGACTCACTGGAAAAGACCCTGATGCTGGGAAAGATTGAGGGCTTGGGGAGAAGGGGACGATAGAGGATGAGATGGTTGGATGGCATCACTGACTCAATGGGCGTGAGTTTGAGCGAACTCCAGGCGACAGTGAAGGACAGGGAAGCCTGGCGTGCTGCGGTCCATGGGGTCACATGGGGTCCATACGGTTGGACAAGACACAGACTGAAAAACAAAAGGGAGTTGCAATAAAAAATAAAAATAGCTATACTGAGTGTGTCCCAGGTGCCAAACCCTGTACACGTATTTTGTCACATTCTCACAACAACCCTGCAAAGCTGATGTTTGGTCCTTTTTAACTGATAAAATTGAAGCTCAGAAAGTTGCCTAAAAGTTTTAGAGCTGGAAAACAAACAGATCTGACTATGCTGACAAACTCCTTGGGCCCAATGATGTTGCCAACTTCATTCTTTCATTCATTCATTCAACAAACATTTATTCAAGCCCAACTATGTGCCAATAACATTTTTAGGTGTTGATGCAGCAAAGAACTGACAAAAATCTCACTCATATAGAGTTGCTATTCCAATGGGAGAGATAGATAATAAGCACTAAATGTGTAAAATGAATATTTTGAATAATTTAAAGCAATGCATGTAGTTTGTATCTGTGCATTTGATTCAAACTTAACTGTAACAGTTGTGAAGTTTGAATGTGGACTGCTATTATATACTATTAGTTTTGTTATATTCAATGATGGTACAGTAACTATGTTTTCCCCAAATAAAGGTACTTATCTATTAAAGATGCAGGCTAAAGTATTTATGGATAAAATAAAATTATAAAATGTTGTTACTTATTGACATTGGATGATAAGATACACAAAGAAAGACCTTTATATTGTTCTAATTCAGTGTGTATTTGAACACTTTGTTAGTACAAAGTACGGTTTTTTGCCTTTTTTTTTTTTTTTTGGTTGGTTGGTTGTTCTTTAAGTGGATAGGGCTAACAGATAGGATGTGTAAGAGGTATTGCAAGACCAAAAAGCAAATCAAGGACGACTTCACTAAGATTACAGTGGAGCAAAGACTTGAAGGAGACAGGGAAGAGATTTATGTGCTTCTCTAGGAAAGAACATTCCAAGCAGAAATGGGAGCCCGGAGGTGGGAGAGTGCCCTGTACGACACGTTCAAAGCATAAAAAGCCAACTGCTGGAAAGGGGTGATCAATGAATAAAAGAGTAGGAGGTAGCATCAGAGAGCTCAGAGACGGATGAGGAGGGGAGGAAATGCATACAGAGCCCTATTCAACAGGGGATCCACACCCAGATTATGTAAGAAAACACACAAAACACAAAGGGATAGTGCGGTCAGCTTCACAGAAAAACTGGCAAAAGACTTTAGCTGGCGCTTTACAGAGAAAGTTATGGCCAATCAGCAGAGGAAAAGGTGTTCTATTTTATTAGGCGTTAGGGAAATGCAAATTAAAACCACAATGCTACACTTTCACATACCCATAGATAAAAGGCAGGCAATGCTAGGTATTAGGAAACAGAACTCTCATACGCTGCTGGTGGGTATGTAAACTGGCACACATGGTGTCTACCAAAACTAAAAACCATGCAGCCCTCTTCAGCAATCCATCCCATTTCCCAGGGTATATATCCAACAGAAAGCCGTGTAGATATTCACCGGACACTGGAAAAGTATGTTCAGAGCAGCACTCTTTCCTAACAGCCCAAACCAAAAACCATCCAAATGCCCAGTGACAGCAAAATGGACAACGGGCTAGACTACAGTATTCAGAATAACAAACGAAAGAATCGCGTAAAGACAGCGAGCAGAGGCAGCAGGCGCAGAGGGCCTAACACTACGTGATTCCAGTTATGCAAGTTCAGAAACAAGCAAACCTAATCTGTTCTGTTAGAAGACACCGCCGTGGTTACCACTGTGGAGAAAGTGATTGGATAAGAGCTTGTGGGAGGTGAGGGGCGGGGAGCTGATGACAACCTGTTTCTTCATCTGGATGCTGGCTAAGTAGGAGAGTTTACTTTGTGAGCAGCCACCACTGACAATGTGCATAATTTACTTTTCAGGATCTGTATTATAGTCAATAAACATTAGAAAAAAATCATGCAGGAGTGCCTTAGTTCCCTCCTCTGAACTACTGGTGAAAACACCCCCAGCCACCCCTACCCGTTTCATGCTGCATCAGAGGGACGCAGAACACTGCGTTTTTGGCTTAAAAAAAGAAGACATGCTTTCTCAACTCACAGCTGCAACCCCTATGTTTAAAGCCGCTGAAACTATCGCAGGGAGCTCTCTGGCTCATAGGAGGGGGGAGTCTAAGAACTGGGCAAGACTGTAAATGAAGTCTGAGAACTATCCTCCCTAATAGATGTTAATAATGTGCCTTACTCACAGAGTCAGGCTCGACTGAGCACACACACACACATTCCATATTATGCACCAGAGCAGTTTAAAACACCGTCATGATGCTAGCTGGGTCATGGCATTGTTTTGAGAGCCATCATTTTGAGTTTAAAGAACAAGAAGTTGAATATTTTAAGTGTAGGCATCATGAGCTCTTTTTAAAACCAATTTTAAAACCAAATTACAACTTTTCAAACTAGAAATAAAGAGACACTGAAACATCCTACAGGTTTTCATTTCTAACAAGATACAGACAGCATAACTCATATAAACAAAAGGCATGTGGGGGGCCTCGCTTAAAAAAAAAAGTTATTGTTCTCAACCTGAGATCAAAAAATGAGAAAATCACTGTGGATTTTCCCCAAACCTATTGATAGGTCTATTTCTTCCTATGCCCTCATAAGGAGCTGTTGTTCCAGAATTCTAAGAATTTCAAATAAGCACCTGGTTAGGACCAGTTTATCAGTCCTTCTGCCTCAATAAGCTGCTTTTCAGTGACCTCAGGGAGTTTGACCAACGTCAGCTTGTTTCCTCCTTGGCATTTTGGTTTATTTTGGTTTGGGGGTTTTATTTTTTCCCCGTATATTATTTTCTCACTTCTTTATTTTTTTTCTCACTTCTTTAGATTCGACTTTTACTTTTATTGTTTTTTCCTTTCCCTCAGTTTTTCTTTTTAAATCTAGTTTCTTGCTATTTGCTTTTTGTTGCCATTTTATCCTTCTCTGGCATCGTGTTTTGATTCGACATAGAGACCAGCTCATGGGGTGAATTTTAAACTGCTTTGATTTGGACCAAGCTTCTCATCAGCTCTTCCCAAACATAAGCTGACGTTAGGACACCTCGACTCCAAGCACAGCAGTGAGTCCACCGTGCTGAGGGGCCTCTGAGCCGTCTCTGCTGAGGAGACACTCAGATTCCCATGGTCTCCTCCAGACCCTCAAGACCACGGGCAAGGGAGGCGGGGCTCTAGCACATTCTGGCTGGGAAAGCAACAGCTATGAAGATCGTTGATGGGACTGGACAGAACTCTTCCAGCCTCCAGAGACAGTCCACAGAGCAGGAAACACGAGGGCTTGGATCATCCCAACAAAGTGAAGTCTCTCAAGTGACAGAGGCTGAGGAACCCCCCGCCTTGTTCAGAGGACACTAGCGGAGGAGAGGTGTGCGAGCACCCACGGCTCAGGGCAGTAGGAAAGCAGAGAGGCTGAAGGCAGAGCCCACCAGTAGTGAGCTCTGTGTGATGGTCACCAGGAGGGCGCTGTCCACAGAGACTTACAAGCAGAAAACCTGTGCTTGGATGTGAACATGAACATCAGACTTTAACTTCTTCAGCAACAGATTCACCTTTCACGACAAGCTGGACACCTTCTGGGGTGGTCCCCCTCACGCTGCCCTGGAACTCTCGTAGGTAAGAACCACAGAGGTTATCCTGGCCACAGTGCGATGGATTCCTGCCTTTTCATGGGCAGAACTTCAAGGAGCTGCCAGAGGGGTACTAGAACAGAATACGTTAGGTTCACTTCTGGATGGATGGTTATGGGATGAAAAGCTGTTTAAGAAATCTCTGATTCTCAGTAAGAAAAAGAGCAAATTGTGACGGATCCATGGATTATTGTGGGTCATGGATACGAGGAACTAAAGCTCTGTATGGAGCCACTCTTTGACTATAAGGACTCTGGGCAGCCTGACTTCATGGCATCCGTGGTTACACCTGGAGATGGAGGCCCAGGACTCGCTGATAGGCCAGAAACAGGAGGCAATGTGCCAGTATCCCCCCTGGGTTATAAGAGATCTGAGCTGGAGGGCTGCCGGATCACGCTGAAGCCTCAGCCCTCAGCCGATCTAACCAACAGCAGCCTTCCTTCCCCACCCACTGCGCGAGGGGATAGGGTCCCCACCAACCGCAAGCAGCACATCCCCACCTCTAAACTGCTACTTAGAGCATTCAGAGGAGGAAGGCAGATCTGGGGGGCGGAGGACCACAGCACAGCCAGCTGCCTGTGGGGAAGAAGACTACCCCTGTCCCCTGCCAACAGCACCCTCTCCACCAGCACAAATCAGCACAGCCTGTCCCCATGTTCACCTCTCTCCCTGCAAGGTCAGCAGCTGGAATGGAGCCCTGGGTCTGTCCAAAGGGAACTCTGCCCACAGGGGTGGCCCCACAGGTGCCAAACCGCAGGCTTCTGCAATGAGGTGAGACCCCAGTCTCTCCCCATGGAGCTTCTCCAGGAAGTTCAAATTCAAATCTATGGGAAGAAATTGAGGTTTTCCAGAGGAACCTGTATGAACCTGAAAGCAAAGACAGAGGGAAGACACTCCACCCCCACGTGGTGGGCAGCGGAGGCAGGGAAAAAACAATGAGCCATGCCCAGTACCCTGCAGGACAATGGAGACCACAAGCGGCTGCGAGAGAGAGGAGATGATGCGGGGACAGAAGACGATGCGGGGACAGGAGAGGATGCAGGGGCAGGAGAGGATGCAGGCCGGGCGCTGCTCCAAGAGAGTAGTTGCTGGTACAGTCGAAGCGTCTCCATGGCCTCCTGGAGCACTGCCTCCAGATCCACCCCCCGGGGACCAGAGAAAGGGCTGCTCTGAGCTGAGACCACGCTCACATGCCTGGACCAAACCTCAGCCAGTGTTTCCTTGGAGCCCTGCTCCTGCCATGATCCCCTCTTCTCTTCCACTGAGTGCGGAGCTCTGTAAGATGAACACAGGCAGCTCCAGCGAGAACATACAGCTGTTTACTCAGAGCTGGTCAGTTGACAGAGTCACCACTATCACTCAGGTTTGGCAGGGAGCCCAGGCCAGCAGGGTGGGGGAAAGCTCCCAGGTGGAAAGGGAAGGCTGGGAGTGCATGGATTGGAGGCTGGTGGCCAGTGGCTGCCTCCCCTCTGCTCCACTGGGACCATGGAGAATGATTGTGGGGTTTCCTGGGAGGGGCTTGGACTGGGTTGGAGAGTTCTCTGTCCAGCCCTCCCAGGCTCACTTCTAATCTATTTGCTCCCCTCAACTTCTCTTTCAAGCAAACCACCAGTGCAACCTGCCCCTACCCACCCATGGACCCTGGGCCTCGGGCTGCAGAGGAAAGGGGTAGGGGCTCTGCCCTCCTGCCCCCCCCCACCCCGAGCCTTGAGCCCTCCTCCTTCCCCAGAGCAGATGTTTCTCCACAGGGTGCTGTGCAAGAGTGTTTGTCCCCCTGGTCAGGTCTGTGCCATCACCTTCCCCACCACCCTCTGGGACCTGGAGTGTGGAGGGCTGCAGAGACCTTAGGGCCCCTGGGAACCCTGGGCTGTGGGCCTCCCTGGTGACAGGGACATTGAGCATCTCCATCTAGGAGAGCCTTTGCCTGAAAGCACCACCACCCACCACCCTCTTCCCCATCGTGTCGCTGGGTCCACCACGATGTGGGTCACAGCTAGTTCCTCACAGGGAGCCCCCCCATCACTGCCCCATCTCTCTGTCTCCCAGCCATCCCTTCCTCACAGTATTGCCTGTTCGTGGACTGGGGCACAGACTGGGCAGAGTGGACCCCTCCTGCTAACCCCGCAGCTGGGGTAGGGTGCAGGCTGTGGGTGCCGGCTGGTGCTGGCCTCATACCCCTTATCTAGACCAAGCACTCCCCCTCCCTCCCCTCCCTCTTTTGCTCTGAGGGGTCCAAGAAAGCCTCGCTTTGTTCCCAACTGGGGTGGGGACTGGGAGATCCCAGCAAGTGGCCCCTCCTCTCCCAGCATCCCCTCCTGCACTTAGTTTCTCCTAGGAATGAGAGAATGTTTTGAGGGGGGAAACTTTAGTTCTCTGTGAATAACTTTTAATCTGGGAAGAATGGGGAGACTTTGGGGAGAGTCTTCACAGAGAACTGACATTGGCTGACTTATATCTTATCAGGAAAGCAAGAGTTTGGCATTTTCATCTCCCACAGGCTGAAGCAACCTCTCCACCCCACTATGGCTGATAAAGCTGGGGAAAGCTCAGACATTCAAGGGATTGCAGGGTGCGATACACAAGTGTAGATCAGATGGGGAACAGTGAATGAACTGATTATAAAACTACCAGACAGATTTCACCCTGTGGCTCTAATCTACACGACTAGAAGGAAAACCCAAGAGAAAAATTACTCTCCTGAGGGAACCACCTCAAATGAAACACTTGCTTGGATATTTGTTTAAATATTATTGTCAACAGCCTGATAAAATTTTTATAAAACAATGTTTGTGATAGATATAACACTTGAATCCGAACAACATCATTTGACACCCTATTTGATCCAGTTATAACTAGAGCTGAATAAATCCTTGAAACTCCCAGGTATTCAAATAAATAAATTACCTTTCAGCCAGTTAGTTTGAGATGAGTTTCTGTCATTTGCACCCAAGAGAATCTAGGATAAACAAATATTTGAATAAAATTGGCACTTAACATTTGTTAATTCTCTTTGGACTATAGACATAAATGGACTTATGTGAGAGTACTTTTAATTCATAACAGAAAGAAATAGAAAATAAATGGAGAAGTGATTATAGATTTTTATAATCCTTCATCTGCAAAAGCTTTGTTAAATTTCATTTTCTTTATAATTTTTCTTAGCTTTTAATGTTTAATTTTTCTTATTATGTGTACATGAGACAAAAGCATGTTTAACAAAAAATGTCAAGGTCCTACTGTATTTTGAAAAACTTCTACATTCCAGGCAAGGCAGGTTCTACTTCTTCTTGAAAAGGGAGAAACTTTGACATAGATTTAAGGCCAATGTGTGAAAGAATAGATTTAAAAACAACTCTTTATAAAATATGAGGGGAAAGGAGCAAAGAAGATTACATTTGTGATTAATTATGGTAATAGTACAAAACTAGGGTCAATTAAACATTTGTCTAGCACTGATGCCCCCTTATCCTCAATACACACACACACAAAGCAGTTACTCAGCTCAATAGGTTCTAGGACACTAGATTAAATTTAAATAGTACCTAAAATGTATATGAGAATTTTATGATAGCTCCCAGTATTCATCAAAAAATGAACAAAAAACTTATCTCTACTCCCTCAGCAATATGTGAACCATAAACTTCCAGATGTTCAAGCTGGTTTTAGAAAAGGCAGAGGAACCAGAGATCAAATTGCCAACATCCGCTGGATCATAGAAAAAGCAAGAGAGTGCCAGAAAAACATCTATTTCTGCTTTATTGACTATGCCAAAGCCTTTGACTGTCTGGATCAAAATAAACTGTGGAAAATTCTGAAAGAGATGGGAATACCAGACCACCTGACCTGCCTCTTGAGAAACCTATACGCAGGTCAGGAAGCAACAGTTAGAACTGGACATGGAACAACAGACTGGTTCCAAATAGGAAAAGGAGTGAGTCAAGGCTGTATATTGTCACCCTGCTTGTTTAACTTCTATGCAGAGTACATCATGAGAAACACTGGGCTGGAAGAAGCACAAGCTGGAATCAAGATTGCCAGGAGAAATATCAATAACCTCAGATATGCAGATGACACCACCCTTATGGCAGAAAGTGAAGAGGAACTAAAAAGCCTCTTTATGAAAGTGAAAGAGGAGAGTGAAAAAGTTGGCTTAAAGCTCAACATTCAGAAAACGAAGATCATGGCATCCAGTCCCATCACTTCATGGGAGATAGATGGGAAAACAGTGGAAACAGTGTCAGACTTCATTTTTGGGGGCTCCAAAATCACTGCAGATGGTGATTGCAGCCATGATATTAAAAGACGCTTACTCCTTGGAAGGAAAGTTATGACCAACCTAGACAGCATATTCAAAAGCAGAGACATTACTTTGCTGACAAAGGTCCGTCTAATGAAGGCTATGGTTTTTCCTGTGGTCATGTATGGATGTGAGAGTTGGACTGTGAAGAAGGCTGAGCGCTGAAGAATTGATGCTTTTGAACTGTGGTGTTGGAGAAGATTCTTGAGAGCCCTTGGACTGCAAGGAGATCCAACCAGTCCATTCTAAAGGAGATCGGTCCTGGGATTTCTTTGGAAGGACAGATGCTAAAGCTGAAACTCCAGTACTTTGGCCACCTCATGTGAAAAGTTGACTTATTGGAAAAGACTCTGATGCTGGGAGGGATTGGGGGCAGAAGGAGAAGGGGACAACCAAGGATGAGACGGCTGGATGGCATCACCAACTCAATGGACATGAGTTTGAGTGAACTCCAGGAGATGGTGATGGACAGGGAGGCCTGGTGTGCTGCGATTCATGGGGTCGCAAAGAGTCGGACACGACTGAGCAACTGAATTGAATTGAACTGAACTGAACTGAACTCCCTATTATAACTCCACTGAAGTAAGACTAAACAGATTCAATTAAAAGTTCAACCATAAAGAAAAATAAAAGTGGCAGGGAGACAACAGCAGTAAGAGTCTGGAAGCACATAGCACTGGACTTGAGCTCCCTGCGTCATACGGCAAATATTTCCACTGGCGATTTTGCAGTGGGAGGGAGCCTCAAGGGGGAGGAGACATACATATACCTACAGCTGATTTATGTTGATGTATGGCAGAAACCACCAGAATAGGCACTTACGTGATGGTCCAGTGGCTGAGACTCTGCGCTCCCAGTGAAGGTGGCCTGGGTTCAATCCCTGGTAAGGCCCGCTGTCGCGATCAGGTGGGTGGAGAACTGGGGGAGTCAAGGCAAGTCTGAACAGAGCGGCTGGAATCTATATCCCCTTGCCACTGGCTGAAGACTGGAGGTTTACTCCCTGGAGATGCTTATTCAGCAAAGCTCTGGACTCGGGGCCCAGCCTCCCCTGGAGGTGGTAAGGCTGTGCTGAAAGCAGGGGAACAAGTGAGAATCGATACGCCAACAGTGCGAGCCTCTTGCCCATTAGGATCCCTGAATACTGGGAGTTAATTTAGGGTACAGCTTTCAGGCCACCTTTACCTTCTTTCTACTCATTATTACATGTTTTGAATTTTTTACAATGACATGTATTAATTATGTATGTAAACTAAATTCAGGAGGTAAATTACTTCCAACAGACATATCAGACCCAAAGAATGTGTTGCTTTGCTCCAACAAAGCAATGACATCTTGAAGAGCAGCTACATTGGGGTGACCCTCCGATGAAGTTGATCATCCACCGTTATTCACCAAGATCCAACTGTCCTTTGCAGACTTAACTGAACAATCCTTTAGAGAGCAATTGGGGTTAAGATCACACAACTGATAAATATCTGACCATAATTCAAACCCATTTGCTGGGCCCCAAAGTCTAAGCAGAGGTCTCACACAGGCATAAGACCTCTGTAGCCAGTTGTCACTCACAAGTCTTGACTGGCAGCTCTATCACTAGAAATTCAGAGAAGGCAGTGGTAGCCCACTCCAGTACTCTTGCCTGGAAAATCCCATGGACAGAGGAGCCTGGTAGGCTGCAGTCCATGGGGTCCCAAAGAGTCGAACACAACTGAGCAACTTCACTTTCACTTTTCACTTTCATGCATTGGAAAAGGAAATGGCACCCCACTCCAGTGTTCTTGCCTGGAAAATCCCAGGGATGGGGGAGCCTGGTGGGCTGCCGTCTATGGGGTCACACAGAGTCAGACACGACTGAAGCGACTTAGCAGCAGCAACAGCAGCACTAGAAATTAGTCTCACTTTTTGGTAAGAGAATACATTAAAAAAAATAATTACCCTCTCCCAAACGTTAAATGAACTGTAAGGTGGATACCAAAGTAAGAATCATTCCTCCTGCGATACCTGGATGATCTCTGATGATGTTTGAATCATGACTGGCTTTCCAGACGGCGGTTTGGTAACGAATCAACATCCTTAATGGCCCAGACGGGCGCGAGCGGTGGGGCTGCAGAGTGGCTGAGTGTCCACAGCCCTCCGGCTTCACCCCAGGTCCTCACCCGGGTCCCGCAGCCATGCTTGGAGTCCCTGCTTCCCGGACTCGGACCGCGGAGCCCAGCAGAGCTCGGGAGGCGCTGAAGCGCCAGGAGAGACTGTGACCACAACAAATTCACTTACAAGTTGCCCACTGAGGGTGGGACGAGCTTCGACTCCGTGACCAAACTGCAGAACGCGAGGAGCTCGGAGGAAGAGCGAAGGGTTTCACCCCGGAGACGGTGCACCAAGGCGAGAGCCGTTGAGGGCGAGGACGTGGACGCGGAGAAGGCCCAGGATGCTGACAGCGACTCGAGACATTTCGGGACAGTTTCTGGTTGTTCCTCTGCAGGTAACAGCAGGTCGCCTAAAACAACCTCACACAATGGGGCTGCAGGTCCCCTTCACAAGCTATGGAGACAGCAGAGGCGAACCCGCCGAGGGTGAGCTCAGGCCTTCCCGCTGGGATAAAGAAGGGACATACATAATGATAGAAGGGTCGATTCCCCAAGAAGCCGTAACAGTGTTTAATAGGGATGGACCCAACAACGGAGTCAAAATTTGTGAGGCAAAGATGGATAGAATTACAAGGAGAAATAAATCAATCCACTGTGATTCCAGCACCCCTCTATAAGAAATGGACAGGTCCAGCACGCACAAAATCAGTCAAGATGTAGCTGACATGAAGAGCACCATCATCCATTGTATCTGTCGACATTTATAGATTACTGCATCCCAGCAAATGTAGGGTATATATCTTTATCAAGCTCGCATGAAACATTCACAAAGATAGACTACATTCTGGGGCAGAACACGGACTTTAACAAATTCAAAACAACAGAAATATAGAGTATACTCTGCACCACAGTGGAATTCAACTAGAAATCAAAACAGAAAGATAGCTGGTAAACCTCCAAATAGCAGAAAATTAAATAATATAATTGATACATAAGTTAAAAAAAACAAGTCTCAAGAGAAATTTTAAAAAGTTTTATGAACTAAATGAGAATACAACTTATAAAAACTGGTAGGACCAGTAAAAGTGATACTAACAATATGGAAAATATACAGCATTGAAGGCATTATTAGAAAATAAAGATCTAAATAAAGAAAAGAAAAGATCTAAAACCTAAATTTCCACCTTAGTAAACTAGAAGACTAAATCCAAACTAAATAGAAGAAAGAATAAAAATGAGGGCAAAAAGCAATGAAACTGGATATAGGAAATCAATAGAGAATTTCAAGGAAACCAAAATGGTTTTTTGAAAGATCATCAAAACTGATAAACCTCTAGCCAGGCTAACCAAGAAAGAGAAGACACAAATTGTTAATATCAGACATGAAAAAAGGGCCATCACTACTGATCCCACAGACATTAAAACAACAACAGAGGAATATTATTGACACATGCACAAAAATTCTGTTGATCTTTTTTGTTTTGTTTTGTTTTTGTTGATCTTTTTAAAGAACCAAATTTAGATGTTGCTCATTTTCTCTGTTTTTTATTGTTTCTCTAATCGTTTGTATTTCTTTTCTCCTATTACCTTTGGGTTCAGTTTTCTCCTCTTTTCCTAGCTATTTAAATGATTGATTTGAAAGCTTTCTGAATTATTATTGTACGCCTTCACAGCTGTACGCCTTCACAGCTATACGCTTCCCGCCTAGCACTGCTTTGGCTGTGTCTCATGCTTTTTGATATGCTGTGGTTTTATTTCCATTTTTCTCATGCTGTTCTCATTTCCCTTGTGATTGCTTCCTTGACCCGTCGATTATTTACGTGTATGTTGTTTAATTTCCATATATTTGTGAGTTTTCTACTTTTCTTCTATTTCTAGTTTTATTCCATTGAAATTAAAAAAGGTACTCTGTATGACACCACATAAAAGATAAGAGTCTCAGCTAGGATGATGAGGAAGGGAAAGAGGAGATGGGCTTGAGAAATATTTAGGACGTCAAATAGGCAAAGTGCTTTGGTTGGTTGTATGTAAATGGTAAGAGAGGGAAAGGAGAGGACAACACCCTGGGTGACCAGGTGGGTAATATTCTGCCTAATTAGAAGTTCCCCTGCTGACTTTCCTCTGGTGTCCATTCCTTTGTCATAACAAGATGGACTGAAACATGTAATTATCTGTGTGCTTAATAATCCACTGAAAATGCAGCGGAATAGAACCGCGTCTGGTTTTGTTCTTCCTTATACCACTAGCACTCGCAAAGTGAGAGACACGTAGTCAGCACTGAATAAAAACTGTCCAAAAAATATACAGAATGGGAAAGGGAATACACAGGAAGAAGAGATATTTTAAGGGCTTCCTTTTTGGACATGGTGAGTTTGACAGACTATGCAAACATCCAGGTGGCAGTTGGAAATGAGTCTGAAAACTCAGAAGATTTGCTTTGGAGATGAGGATTTGAGAGTTACCAGCATTTAAGGAAAGCCTGAAAGTGAGGAGAGCATTAGGAACAGGCCCTGATAAAGTTCAACATTTGAAAGGATTTACTTCCTTCTACCTCTTGCCTTCCAGAAGGGCACCTTCACTGTCCCCTGGCAGCTCATGGAGCAGGCGTATGACAGTTCCAGGGAGAAGCCACTCACACCTTCACGACCTTTCCAGGGAGGCATCATGTGACATCATATAATATCTCGCCCCACTCTGTTCTCCCCAGTTCTTTAAACAACCCTTGATTTTCAGATAATTCTGTTCCATGAAATCTCCCTGCACCTGACCATGGAACAGCAATTATTCTCAATATCCTGGACATGAAATAGGAAATTGCTACTCTGCTTAATCAAAATGTAGAAATCTTACTCTTTTCCATTTCCTTTTCCAGTTAGATACCTTTGTTTGTTGTCTGTCCACCCTTAAGGCCAAATTAGGCCTGTGTTGACACAATACCTGTTTTCTGTTACTACTATTATTTGTTCTGTTGACTGTGTGTTCAGTCACAGCAGGGTCTGCGTACTTTAACCTGATGCTGACCTTGAAGGAATCACAGGCTATGTCAGGTAGGGTGACGGGACTTCCTGACTTTCCTAGTACCAGTCTGTTGAAAATATTCACTCTATAACCAAATGACACGTCAAACTTCAGGTTTTGCTTCAGATAATGCTCATCAAGGAAGGATCCAAGTTCCTCCCGCCTGTCCTCTCTGACGTAATTAGTTATACTGGCTTTATCCTCGCACTTGTCCTCTCATGGACAGGGATGGTTATCCCACCACCAAGTTTTGTGTCCCTAGGAAGATGGGGCAGGAGGAGGGGAAACAAAGGAGAAAAGAAATTTCCTGTACTAAGTCTTATCATTTCATCTCAGAATGGAAGTCCTCCCTAGTGGTTTCTACCTGCATTTCACTGACCACCTGCAGCTAAAAGGGGGCAGAGATCAAGACTGTAGGTTTTATAGCTTCTATGAAAGGAAGATGCTTCTATAAAAGGAAGGAGATGCGTGAAATGAAAGCTGAGAATTGCCAATCAAGTCTTTCACATTTAAAATGAGCGTTCATTATTATGTCTGCATATTTCCTAAAATCCTGTGAACATATCTTAAGCTAATTTACTCATGCTGATGTTGATTTCTATTTGCATAATTCTTAGAGTAATCTTATTTCAAAAATTTCCACTCCGTAATATATGAAAAATATTACCCATCCTTTTTTATTTTCAGTTTTGATGTCAAAAGTGAGCTAGAAAAGGAATTGAAAATATTTCTAAATAGATGCTAGTTCTGGGTGAATAAGATACGTTTTTCTCCACATGTTATTTCTTAACTTAGTTCCAAGAATTTTTGCCAGTGCTGGCAAGAATTTCTTTGGTTGGCAAGAATTTCTTTGGTTGGCAAGCAACAGTACCGAGGACAGTCTTGCCTGTCTTTCCATATTTGTGCCTGCTTGGCTCATTGCATAAAAATAGGAACTGATGCAGCTGTGAAGTCAGAGAACGGGTTTTATGTATGGACTTTTTCACGGACAACTGCTTTGTCTCCCTCTGGTGGATAAATGTATCTTTGCAACATCAGCGATAATTCTCAGGCCCGGTTTTAATTCAGGATGTCCAGTGGTGCAATAATCCCAATATATGCTGGATGTGGGCGCTCCACACACACACTCTCTCTGTCTCTCTCTCTCTCTCTCTCTGTGTCTCACTCACTCACTCAGGCTGGTCCCAGGGCAAAACTGTCAAGTAATTTCAGCCTGATTTCGATACTCTTATGTGTTTACCAAAAACTTTCTCACATATTTTCTCATTTAATTCAAGAACTTATTGAAATGAGTATTCCCTCTTCGCATGAGTACAAACATTTGCCTGAGAACACAGAGCTCTAGCGTAGCTTAGGGGCACACAGACCCTGACTTCCCCTGCATCTTTTTGCTCATTAAATCTTACATTGCCAGAACTGGTTTCCTTCTCAACTTGCAATCTTTTCCAAAAAACTTTCTCAGATTCCCACTGACAATAGATTGGTTTTAGTTATTAAAATAAGAGCAAGTTCTGCCTCTCACAATGGTTGACCAGATGGTTCTGCACCCTCACCAAAACAACTAGAAAAGTGCATACTAATGAAAGAGTGAAAAGGCAAGCTAGGGAGTGATAAATAATATTTGCAATGAAAGTAACTGATGAAAGAACTCAGATCAACTCTTTGGACTCACTAAGCAAAAGACTGGCAGTACAATAAAAAAAAAAAACCACAGGAGATTTCTTAAAAGGGAATATTGAAATAGAAAGTGAAGAGGAGCTAAAAAGCCTCTTGATGAAAGTGAAAGAGGAGAGTGAAAAAGTTGGCTTAAAGCTCAACATTCAGAAAATGAAGATCATGGTGTCTGGTCCTATCACTTCATGGGAAATAGATGGGGAAACAGTAGAAACAGTGTCAGACTTTATTTTTTTGGGCTCCAAAATCACTGCAGATGGTAATTGCAGCCATGAAATTAAAAGACGCTTACTCCTTGGAAGAAAAGTTATGACCAATCTAGATAGTATATTCAAAAGCAGAGACATTACTTTGCCAACTAAGGTCCGTCTAGTCAAGGCTATTGTTTTTCCTGTGGTCATGTATGGATGTGAGAGTTGGAATGTGAAGAAGGCTGAGCACTGAAGAATTGGTGCTTTTGAACTGTGGTGCTGGAGAAGACTCTTGAGAGTCCCTTGGACTGCAAGGAGATCCAACCAGTCCATTCTGAAGGAGATCAACCCTGGGATTTCTTTGGAAGGAATGATGCTAAAGCTGAAGCTCCAGTACTTTGGCCACCTCATGTGAAGAGTTGACTCATTGGAAAAGACTTTGATGCTGGGAGGGATTGGGGGCAGGAGGAGAAGGGGACGACCAAGGATGAGATGGCTGGATGGCATCACTGACTTGATGGACGTGAGTCTAAGTGAACTCCGGGAGTTGGTGATGGACAGGGAGGCCTGGCATGCTGCGATTCATGGGGTCGCAAAGAGTAGGACTGAACTGAACTGAACTGAACTATACAAAACATAGCTCATCTTCATTAAGTATACAAAGAAATACAAATTAAAACTACAAAGTATTCAAATTAAAGCTACAAAGTATTCTGCCACACCCATCAGAATGGTAAAAATTGAAAAGACTAACAATGCTAAGTGTTGGGGAAAAATTATAACTCTCATACCCCTCCCCACCCCACCACTGGTGAGGCGGGGTGGGGAGGGGTATGAGAGATGGCGTCTCCTAAAGTTGAAGATACATGGATATCCCTGACACAGCAATTTCATTCCCAGGTTGACCCACAGAAGGGCATATAAGTGTGTACCCAAAGACATGTTTAAGAACATTTATGGCATTATTTATAAATAACCAAAAACTGGAAGCCTAAATGTCCTTCAATAGTAGGATGAATAAATGGTGATATAGTCATACAATGGAATTCTGTATAACAATGAAAGTGGAAAAAACTATAGCTACATACATGATAAATGGGTAATCTAACATGAAATTTTGCACAAAGTCAGGCACAAGCAAAGTATATTTTTAAATTTTCATTTATATAAAGCTCAAAGCAGGCAAAAGTAATCTATGGTCTTTCCATAGGTACCAATAAAGTGGCTGTTTACAAACACAGTCCTCTAAAATTTTATCCGTTTGAAAGTTTTTTCCAGTTTAAAGGATCCATCATAGCCATTGAGGAGTAGGGTCTTAAATAAGACATGAAAGATGTCCCCATAAGATTGCGCAAAGGATGCAGCCCTCACAGGATCTGGAAAGTTTATTGGCAAAAATAATCAAAGCAAAGGCCCTTATTATACTGGTGGATGCAACGAAAGTTGACATGATAAAGGCCCTTTATGGATTGGGATCCCTTATGATAAACTCCCCTGAGAGCTAGAAGGGCCTGTCAGAGACTGTTCAGAATCCTAGTCTACTCAGCTGGCTTCCACATGTACACCACAGGAGTACCTTCCAGACTACAGAGATCAAGAAGAGTTTTCTCACTGATCAACAAACCAAGCTCAAGATGCATAAGAAGATCAGAACATTTATGTTTTAAAGGCTCAGGGAGATAATGCAAGTTCCTCTTGGAAAGGTGTCTGGGTTTCTCACTCCAGCAGACTAAAACCACCATGCGTGCGCAGAGCACTGGGGGGTCTATTCTTACGTGTGGAGCCCGGATGAACGTGTCTTCACCTCATTAAGGAGTGGGGAAACCCGAGAAAGCTGTAACCAGCTGGGAGGAGCATTTTGACTCTATTTTCAGAGCTAAAAGCTCTCACGTTATCTTCACTTTTATTCCAGTAAACTCAAAGCACCCAATTTAAGGAAAGACACCAGCTTAACTTACCTAGGTACCCAGTCCAAACCTTTCCAGGTCTTTCAACTGGGCAGTCTTAGTGCAATTCACCTGAGCAGCCTTTCCAGTGTCTTCCAACTGGGAATCCAGGTACCTCTTCTTGAACGGGCTTCCCTTGTGGCTCAGCTGGTAAAGAATCCACCTGCAACGCAGGAGACCTGAGTTCTATCCCTGGGCTGGGAAGATCCCCTGGAGAAGGGAAAGGCTATCCACTCCAGTGTTCTGGCTTGGAAAATTCCATGGACTGTATGGTCCACAGGGTCTCAAAGAGTTGGACACGACTGAGCCACTTTCACGAACCATCTTCAGTTCAAGGAAAACCTACTCCTTATATAGCAAGTTTACCAACCACTGAGTAAAACTCGAGTTGTCAACCAAGACAGGACAGATCCAGTCACTGAGGAGGTGGCTGCGCCTTCTCTAAAAACATTTCCGTATGTCCTTTGAGTTTCCGTATGTCTCCTGACCTCCGCCTCCGGGTGATCTCTGACCTTCCTTCTCGCTGTAGTTTTGCTCTCCTGTTGGCTTTAGTTTGCATTTCCCTGATGACTCATAATGTTGAGTACATCATGTGTTTGTTGACTGTATCTTTGAATGAAGCATCTACTGAGCTCTTTCCCAACATTTTTGTCTTATGAGTTTTTTGTATATTCTTACATAGAACTCCTGTCTCATCTATGTATTTCCTCCCAGTCAGCAGCTTGCCATTTTCTTTTCTTTTTCACTTTCTTTTCTTAGTGGTGTCTTCTGAAGACAGTTTCAAACTTGAAAAACTTCAATATGTCTATTTTTTTCCCTTGGATGTGACTTTTGTATCTTAAGAAATGTTTGCCTACCAAACTTTGCAAAGATTTTATATGTTTCCCTGTAGAACTTTTACAGTTTAAGTTTTTAATCTTTAAATCTGTAGCCCTTTTTGAGTTAATTCTGTACATACTGTGAGATAAGGGTTAAGGTTCACTTCCCCTCCCCGCCCAATAAGGATAGCTAGTGTTTTTGATCCATTTGTTGAAAAGCCTACTCTTCCCCATCAAATACTATGATGCTTTTGTCAAAAATCAATTGAAATCAACATAGGGCTCTTTCTCTGGACTTTTCTCTTCCTTTGATCTGTATGTCAATCTAAGGCCAGGACTCACTAGCTGGATTATAGTTGCATATAAACTTTGCTATTAGGAAGGATAAATTTGTTCTTTAGATGTACTTTAGCTATTCAGGGTTCTTTGTGTGTCCATCCAAAATTTAAAATCAGCCTGTACATGTCTACCCCCCAAAAGCCTGTGGGAATTCTGACAAGAACCTCTCTAGAATCTATAGCTCAATGGAGAATGCATATCTTATAAATACTGTCCTACAATCCATGAATATGAAGCATTTATACTTTTATTAGGGTCTTTCCTTTAGCAATGTTTTGAGGTTTTCAGCATACAGGTTCTTCACATTTAAAAAAATTTTGCCCCTTCTTTTTGGGGGCTGTTATAATTTTGTAGATGGCATAAATTGACTTGTTGATTTATTTCCTGCAACCTTGTTAATTCAGTTATTAGTAGTAGCACTTTGTGGTCCTGAGAGTTATTTTGGTGTGTGCTCATGCCATCTGTAAATGGTTTTGCTTCATTCTTCCCAATCTCTATTGTACTGACCAGGACCTCATTTACAAGTTTGAAAAAAGTAGTGAGAACACACATCCTCATCTTGGTGCATCTATTCGGGTCAAAGTACTCATCAATATATTATCCTTACATATTATGTCACCAGTAGGTATCTTTAAATTCCCTTTACTAGCTTAAGGAAGTTCCTTTCTATTCCTGTTTAATGAGAGCTGTTAGTAAAATGCTTTTACTCTACCTATTGAAATGATTATGTGGTTTTTACTCCTTAATTTTGTCACTATGGTAACTACTACTACTCATAAGTGATTTTCAAATATTGTACCAACCTTGCATTCCTGGGAGAACCCCATTACCATGTAATGTTGATATAGTACTTGCAAATCAATTGTATATTCTTTTATACATCACTGGATTCAAATTGCTAACATTTTGTTTAAGCCTTTCAGGACTCTTAAAAGGGTAATCGGTTTGGAGCTTTCTATACTTGAAATACCTTTTTTTTTTTTTTAAGGTTGGTAGAAGGGTAATGCTGACCTCATAAAAGTGTTCCCTCTTGTTTTCTAAAATGTAAGATTGCTAAAATTTCACCCTTAAATGTCTGATAGAATTTACCATTGAAGCCATCTGGGTTTGGAATTTTGTGGAAAAGGGATTAATTCATTTTAAGACAGATTAAGGGAATATTCACATTTTCTATTTCTTTTCATGTCTGTTTTGGTCCTTCATCTCTCTCAAGATATGTGCTTCTTTCATCTAAGCTGTCATATTTGCTTGTATGTAACATCTAAACAAAGAGGACACAACCCAGACGTCCCTCTGGGTGAGGCCCAGTTCCTGACTACACAATGACTGTGTTACTAGGAGAAACTTGACCAGGTATTTAGGGGTGAGGAGGCATGACATCTGCAACCCGATGAAAGAGAGGGAGGGGAGGAGGGAGCAATGTGTGCAGAAACTGTGATTAAACTGGTGAATACAGTGGGGAGGGCACTGCACTATTTTCCAACCGTTCTCTAGATTTAAAAATTTTTCCAAAAAGAAGTTAAACGATATATTCATATTCCACAACCCAGTGATTTAAAGAAATAACCAGAAAACCACACACAAACTCTGCACAAGGAGGTTTATCATGGATCAAAGTTTGAAAACACCCTAAACATCCCACAAAGAGGATCAGATAAACAAACTACAGTATAAGACATGAAAACTCAACAACAACAAATATCACAATTTTCCCAAGATTATCCAATATAGATAGACAATGGAAGGAAAAAGTCATAACACGGAATATATGACCCCAGTCTACATGGACGAGGAAAAGACTGCAAAGTAACAATGCAAAAAAAAAACCAAAAACAAACCCCAAAACCCATGGCTGTCTTGGACTGGTGGGGTTACAGGTGAACTTGACTCTTCTTCATAATCCTCGTTCAGAATTTCCTGAAGATTCCAGGTCTTCTCATCACTCCAGGGGCGAAAGGAAGGGGAACTTAAATTAAGGGCAGGTCAGGAGGTGTGGGTCTGGATTAACTCCAAGAGGGAGGGAGATCCTGCATGCTGCGGAGGTTAGCTGGCCACAGGGGAGCCCAGGAGAGGGGAAATGACACTGGCCGGACGGGAGGACAGCCACACAGACTGAGACCTGGTTTACTCCCTTCGAAACAGGCAAAGGACGGGAGATTAAGGAGGTCACCTGTGAAAAAAATAAAGCTTCATAGAAGTGTAAAGGTAACCACCGTTCTACTTTGTTCCACAGGTACCTTAATAGACTTGGTACCTATTATTACAGGAAATCTCCATAGAACAGTGAGAACTACTGATTAAAAATCTGAGCTTTAACAAACGCTGGGAGAGAGTGGAGGGCAGGGAAGCCTGGCGTGCTGCAATTCGTGGGGTTTCAGAGTCAGAAGTGACTCAGCAACTGAACAACCACCTGTTATTACAAGAAATCCACACGGAACAGTGAGAACTAGCGTTTAAAGATCTGAGTGGAGGTTTGAATCTGCGCTTCCCACACGGTCCTGGGCAAACTGTTCAAACTTTCTGAGCCTATTTTCACCTCTGAAAACCTGGGATGAGGATGATGATGGTGTCTGTAGTCTACAAAGTGCTTTACAATGTCAGTTAATGTTAATTTAGGGTTTGAACTATTCAAAATGCTGTTGTTATCTCTAAAGAGAGAAAAGTAGCAATTCATACTACCAATAAGCTTTGCCACAAGACACCATGGACTGTCCCACGTTCAGGCTGACAAGGTCAATGAATGAACATCAGACGGGCAGCACAGAATACTAGGGATCCAGGAGCCTACGGGGTTAAGAGGGCAAGATATCTTACAAGGGAAGATGAGTCTGTGAGAACCCCTGGTTTCTGCTATAAACATCCTGCAAACATGGGAAGCAGACTAGGCGATTCCCCACACACACTGCATCGTCAGAGGGGAAACTGCACCAACTCACAAAGCCTGGGATGGCTCGTGGCCCTCAGAAATTGCAGCCATGTCTTCTGGGCACAAAGCTGACTGTGTGCCATTTTCTACTGTCCTAGGTTGGAAACTGACTAACGAGCAAAGTTCCTCTTGAACAGCCCTGTTGAGCCAGCTGGTAACCACCTGAGTCGGAAGATTTTTTTGACCAGGGAGTAAGAAGCCAGGGATCGGACAAGGCATTTGCTAGAGATGTGGCAGGAAGATGCAGAAACCTAGCTGTAGAGGAGAGAAGTATTTTTTCTACCTTTAAAATGTTCCTCCCTGTAATGCCCAGGACAAATCTTTCTGGATCTGGGGTCAATGACAACACTCACAGCAAGGAGTTCAGCCTCTAACATCAATATTTCTATTTTACCAGAGTGATCTGCTCTTAAGATTGTGAAATTGACTCAAGAGGTATCAGTAAATCACTGTTACCTAGATTCACTTAAAAAAAAAAAAAAAAAAAAACAACAACCAACCCACTGCTTTTTGCATTAGGAACAATGAAAAAACAAGAAACATTGTCAAATCGGGATGTTGAGAGGCAGGTTGAGGATCGGCCACCGAAAACTGTAAAAATAATACAAATGCGAACTCCAGAGGTGAAAACCAGGCAATTTATTGTAAACAGGGTCACCCTAGCCCTCCGCCCCTACTGGCTGCGTCACATGCTCTCCCTGCACATCAACTCGTGAAAAAGACGTTTTAAAAAGTCACGGGTAATGACACCTGAATGTGTTTCACAAACCTCCTTTACACTGAGGAAAGAGCAGTGTCCAGGCAGTCTGTTATTGCTCATGGACTACAATTTGGACCTATTTAGCTGAAGGTGTAAGTCAGCCTGAGTGAGCCAACAGTGGCTGGAGGTCGTACGTGGACAGCAGACAAGACTGGAGCACACTCACCAGCAGCCACACTTTCCTGGAGACTACCTGGGATGCCTTCCAGAGCTCTTCACGTGACTTTCCCATAAAAATGACACTCAAATTTCACCCCCCACTTTTGTAAAGAGCCAAGCTACCCAATAGCACATAATTTTCCACAGAAAAGGTTTAGGTGGGTCATTTACTCTTCCAGTGGTAGATTTATACACTCAGGACTCATTTTTGATCCCTCTCATATATATTTGCAGTTTGATGAAAAGCTGCATAGTCTACAAATGCATAAAACCAGAAGGGAGTGACGGTGACTCACGCACCTTCTGATGGACAAAGACAAGCTTCGTATAAGGAAGCTCTTGAAGGTAGGGATAAAAAGACAGTTACAGCACCACATTTATCTGACAGTAGAAATGGAGCCCCGCTTTCAAAAGCAGCCTCCACGGTTGTGATTATCATTCTTGCCCCAAATTCAGATTATTTGGAAAAATGGCAAATGAGAAACGTAAGCTGTGAAAGAGACGTGACTCTACAGAAAGAAGTCCTGGCAAATCGACTCTCATGGAGGTAAAATGTCCCTGGAAAATACTATTCTTTACTTCGCCTGAGTTAGTCAACAACAGGACCACTTACTGTTGCTAGCGCCTGTGTGTTTGCAATTTCTCTTTAAGTTTTAATAACAGTAAATATTTCAAAAGGGCTGTTAAATATACAGTAACAATTTCATCTATAATTGTATCTCATGAAGAAAAAATATTTTTTAAAAGCTCACGCCAGTCATCATCTGTGTGTTTGTATTTATATATTCAAAAAACAACTTAACACTTAAGGCAATATTAGACTGGGAGCAAAACGGGGATTAGTGTCTCTATGGAGATCACACTATTTAAGAATCCAAGGCTTTCCTTTTTGTACCCCTCAAAAGGTGTCTTTGTACATGTGGCCTTTTATATTCACAATGGGACAAATATTTTGGTTGGAATACTGACTGCGATTTTGCCATAGTAAAAAGTTACAGACATTTAGAATAGCTGATGTTGGAAAAGCATGTCACACACTCAGTGGGATCTGAAGTTGACCCTATCTGTCTTTGTTAAATAAATACAGCAACGTGTTGATGGGAAAAAAGTGACACTGATGGAACACTGCAAACCAACTATGAATAAGAATGTCAATATAATTCAATCAGAAAGAAACAAATCACAGTAATCCTGAGAAATTCAGTTTGGGACAAAATTGATGTCAGGTAAGTCTATTTCTAGCACTGTAAATAAGTAGGGTGTTCTAGAGTTTTCCAGCATTTTACTAGTTTGAATAAAAAACATGTTCAAATTTTATAAAAAGATTAAAACCATGCCTTAATCAGCAATTTCACTAATAAAAGAAAATTACATTGCTTTGTTCATTATCTGCCAAATGTAATGTTCTCCATTATTTACATGAAACTATTAAGTAGAAAGCAAAATTGAGAATCAATTTTTAAAAATGTATTATCTTTCTATATGTTTTGAAGTCTTTTCTGTCAACCTAGGAGGCTTTTAGAAAAAAGTTAACATATTTTTCTCTGACAAGTGACTATCTTACAGAATAAGGAAGGAAGATTCTATAGGAATATCATTCATCATTTTAAGTATTGTTATATAAGGGACATTTCTCTTAGTAATGAAAACTTTTAAAATATTTAAGAGGCATGTATTTTAAAAATATTCTACATCTATAAGATTTTGTAATTTAATTACTCTGGATTTTTAATATTTCTACATAATGACATTTGACAAGTTTTTTTTTTTTCTTTTTTTCCTCTGTGTCTCTCTAATAGTGAACAAGAAACTATTAAAGTGGCCAAGATGGTTTTCCTAGCCCTTGGAAGACTCAGGAATGCATCCACTTGCACTTTCCCGCTCATGGGGAATCTTCAGAGTTTTGCAGCCATGAAGTTAATATGCGGTTTCACAAGGGGGAACAGCGGCAAACCACGCTTAAACTCAGTCATGTTCTGAATCACTTCAGGCTGCAAAAAAAAAACAACAAACAGTTTTCCCTTAGTGTATTTAAGCAGACTGAACAGGATATAAACTTTATTTTTGCATATACACACTAGTTTCTGCACCATGTATTACATATTATACCTGCTGACTCTCTTCCTGGATCAGTAGGGTCAGAGGGTCTATACAGACCTATGGTGAGAGTTCCCAGTGAGTCTCTGGGTCAGAGGGAAGACCTCTGGCTTCCCCTAGGTGCTCAAGGTCGGGCACATCAAGGGCTCAGGACTGTGGCCTGGGTGGAGTGGCAGAGGCCAGTGTGCCCACCTGGCGAGGGCCTGCTTATACTACCAGCTTCCTCCTCCTTCAAGTAAATGCCAACTGGTCAAAATGATTAAAATGCACAAGCACCAAGGAAAACGCGGGGACAAACGTGGCTGGAGACGACTCACTGCAGAGTAACACAACTGTTCAAGCTAGTAGAGGAGGCCGACAAGGGCAAAGCCACCGGTCCTCCCCGAAGGAGAGTGAAGGGACGGCAGCCCGGCCTTTGAGGGTGCCTGAAGCACGTGCCCCGATACCTGGTGCCCCGAAACCTCTGGTCTTATGTGTCCTGGCGAACAAGCTCCTCTTAGGTAGGAAGTCCTCTAACAGTGCAAGCTAACACGACACTTATGTTTCTTACTTGTGGCAAGGCTGGTGCTTGTGACAAATTTATGTCATTTTGACATGGGAACTCTCCAACCACAGGACCTGTTTAAAAAAAAAAAAAAGAAAGGTTTAATGCTTTGCACTCACTGCTATTTGTACACAAGAGCAAACAAACAAAACCAAACCAGACTCAGCTCACTAAAAAACTGCCTCAGGCCCAGTTCATGTGCCTCTCAGATCCTTTCAGGCTGTCTGCTCCCAAGGCCTGACAGCTTGTCCTGCCTCTTGTCCAGAAGGTCCCCAGTGATGGTTCAGGACCTCACTGTGCTTGAACAGCCTTGGCTGGAGCTGCTTTACTGCCCAGCTCTGACCTCACTGGTCCCTGAGGCTCTGGCCACCCAGAAGGACCCAGTAAAACCACAAAGAAAGTCAGGGGAGTCATCAGCCAAGCCAGAGACAGGAGATGGGAAGAACTGAGCAGACAGACTGCTCACCTCCCTCCCCCCGTGCCGTGGCCCCATATCGCCCCCTCGGAGACGTCCTGCCAGCGCTGGCGTGCTCTCTGACAGAGCTGCGGCCAGCTCGGCACTGTGCCGTCTGGTGCCGGCGCGCCCCTGCACGGCTTCGTTTCCCTTTTCCCCTAATTCTTGCCTTGACAGAGCAGACCCTGTCTCCAGGTAGCTCCCCTTCTGCACCCCTTTACTTCCTGGTGCTCTCTAAGGGATGTGGCTACAGCATGGGATAGCTATCATGTGCCTAAAGACACCCTTTTAAAAAGTCAATTCTCAGTACTTACAAGAGTCCATTTCTCTGGCAAGAACATGAACGGATACCTTATGTCTCCTCGGGGCATCCACCGCCAACATTTCCTGGGTGGAAAGAAGAGCAAGGTCACCCTTTTGCCCCACCAGGGAACGTAAAATGAGGTGCTGTCTTACGACCATAAAGAGTTATCTTGCACACAGTCAGAAACAGAAAAGCTGCGTCCCTTTCTTTCCCCTCCCTTACAGCATTTCCTGTAAACTCTACAAACATCAGGAGGGCAGGCAGGAATTACTCTTAACCCCATCGTACATTGAGAAAACTGGAGTGCGCCTGCTCCTGTGGCCAATAAGCACCTGGACTGGGATTAAAAACCCAGCCTAGTACTCATCAGGGTGTGACCAGGGCTGCATCCAGTGATCTGAAGTGTGTGCGGAGACAATGGCCTGAGCTCAGTTAAGGGACGACCACAATGCCTGCTCCGCAGGAACCTCCCCAGGTTCTGCACCAGGGCACTGCTGCGGCTCCTCCCCTACCAGAAGAGAAGAGAACTGACATCTCTTGACTGTCGCCTTGTATCAGCCTCTTCCCTGTGTTAGACCACTTGGTTTTCTTAAGCTAAGCATCACCATGATTCCAATTCTAGAGACTCAGACTCTAAGACACAGAGACATGTAACAACTTGCTGAGCCACACAACTCATAAGGGGACGGGGCCAGAAGTGAGGCATGTATGCGTGTTCTCTCAATTCCACCACACTGCCTGGAGGGACTCCCCTTAGTCATTACCAAAAATGCCAGGAGCGGCACACTGGCAGGAGGATCCTGTGGGGAAGTGTCTCCTCACTCTTCCCTTAATGACAGGGCCATATTTATGTCTTTTCCAAAAGGGGGACTCCAGTTGTGATGAAGCTTCCCCTGATGCCTCAGCCAGAAGTAATGTTTTGTATCCTTAGAGGAAGAGACTAGCAGCAAAGTCAGACTGACTCACAGTTATTTACGGAACAGTTACTGTAAGCCTGGTCCTGTGCAGCTGAAATGGAAGCCTTGCTGAAGCTGCATAGCAGAGCTGGCAGAACAGCCTCTTTTAGGAGCTCAGCCCAGGTTTGTCTCATCTGAGAGCATCTTACTTACTGGAGTCAAGTTTGCTTCCAAAGATGTAGTCTTTCTTTGTTTTAATTTAAATTTATTTAATTGGAGGAAAATTGCTTTAAAATATCATGTTGGTTTCTGCCATACATCAACATGAATCAGCCACAGGTGTATATACATATGTCCCCTCCCCCCCGAGCCTCCCCCCAACTCCTACCCCACCCCACCCCAAAGATGTAGTCTTGATCTCTTTTCACCCAAACCCTCATTGCCCTCTTAACCTATGTCGGTTATAGAACATCCTCCTCAGTTTCAGACTGTTCAATTTCCTAACCAACTTTGGACAATCTGCATTTTTCTAAAAACCAACCAATTGCATTTTCTTGCAAACTCTTCTCTAAGGAACACTAGAGCCCCAAGAGATATTTACAGGTATTCTGAAAAACAACAAAAAGTGTCCATAGTGAAATCAGTTTAGGAAATATTTTGTTAATCAAAACTAAACAAATATTGGGCTAAATAAATCTTTACTATGGGGTTCCTAGAACTTTTTTTTTTTCTGCATTGCACGGTATGCAGGATCTTAAGTTCCCCAACTAGGGACTGAACCCATGCCCCTGCAGTGGAAGTGCAGAATCTTAGCCACTGGACCACCGGGGAAGTCCCTCTTGGAATTTTTTAAAACCTAACATGCTCTGTGATTCCCCAAGAATGAGAATAAAGAAGAGTCATTCTCAAACTTCCATGGTCACAAAACTCCTTTTTCTAGGCACCCCATTAGTGTCTTACAGAACACAAGTGTATTAGGGAAACCCTGTTCGGGACTTAGCATAAGCTTGGTAATAAATACTCTCACTTTTTAAGACAAGAAAGTCATCTTATAACCGTTATTTTCACAAATAATCAGGTACCACTTGTAATTTCAAATAATAGAATTTGTGGAAGCAAAGACAAATCTTCATTTCTTCTGGAAACATCACAGTATATTAGCTTATCATGCTTTTTGAACACACGTAACTAATAAACATCTTAAAATAAAAGTCTTAGAAACCAGAAAGTGCTGAACATGAGCATCCTCTTTTACAGGCAAAATGAGAACAAGTAACCAACCTCACAAAGTGTAACTGTCTTAAATAGTAAATCAATCACAATAGCTACTTTATAACATCAAGGAGGAAAACATACTCTTATTTGAAGCATTTTGATTAAACTATTTAAAACCCCTAAAGCTGAGTATTACTAATAAAGTGATAACAACAATAGAGACTATTTAATAAATGCTGCTAAGTGCCAATCACTTTACATACCTCACTTCAATGAATACTCCAATTAATCTCTATTTCATAAATAAGGAAGCTTATAGAATTTGGCCAGAGTCACAAAACTAGCTAGCTGGTGATGGAGCTAAGCCCTGCCGTTCTGAGCAGAGCTCGGGATGGCTTTCTGCCTGGCAGCCGACACGTGTCCCGGAGCCCTGCTCCCACACCCAACTCTGTCCCTCACAGTCCTACAGCACTTCTCTCTTCACAGACACAAAGACTACTTGCGGTTATACTGAGTTGGACGAAAAGCATAAGATGTTATGGGAAAAGCCATACAAATTTTTTGGCCAACCCAATATATCAGAACAGAATCTTATTTTATATAGTTTTTATTTTTAAAATATGTGTTTTTACTACATACATACACATATACAGATATTTTAATAGATTTTATTTTTTAAAGCAGTTTGGGTTCACAGCGAAACTGAGTGGAAGGTACACAGGTTTTCCAGATATGCAATATTCGTTCATAGGCCTAGCCTCCCTCTTGTCAAAATACATGTCTTTTAAAAGACTATCACTGCAAAAGAGCAAGAGTTGTTTAGATGAGAGTCGTTTTGCTCTACACAACGCAAGGGAGCTAAAGATGATGGTAACTTGATCAGTCAGCCATCTCCACAGTCAGAAATGGCTCAGATCCCATTGCTGAGAAAGGTACATTCAAAATACTGTTAGGAAAACAGTAAACAGTCATTTACTGTCAAATTTTGAACCTAAAATTGCAACTTTCTTTCTTCTTGCTAAGGTGTTACTAACTGTATGAGTATCTGTTTGCACATACAGAGACCAGGAGCCTTGTCTTTTGCACAGGCTCTGGGGGGGAGAATAGGTATAATAACTGGTAGATGGTGCAAAGTCACCCTTTCCTCTATGGAACTATCAGCACTTCCGACTCAGGAGTCGTTTGGTTTTCCTCACTCTCCCACACAGCACCAACAGCAGGGGATTAGAAATGATTAGCCTTCACTGCACAATTAATTTCACAAAGTCACTCTAATAAGAACTACAAATACGACTCCTGTATTGACAGCTAAGAGATACCCCTGAAAAATGACCTTGAAAAGCAGATACTATCCCTTCCAGAGATGACAGCACAAGGCAGGACTGAACTCCTGATGAAAACCGTTTGTCTAACAAATCAGGTATGAACCAGGAGATGTGGCTCAGGACACCAGCTAAGGTATAATTCTAAGGCACTATGGTAATTACAGAGTAGAATTTTGTTCCTTGCCCTAAAAAATAGACATAAAAGTATTTTACACAAATTAGATGCCCCAGTATATTACAAACAATATATGTAACCCTTTAGGTACAGCTCAATTGCTACCAAAATTTTTAATCTCTGCACTTAGCATGGTTATTACACACATTCTATGCCCATTTAAAATTTATGCTACTCTTCTATAAATTCTGTTACGGTGGGGAAAATTTAGACAGTATGAGCCTCTTAGAGCAGCACTGGGTTAACTTTAATGGCAGTACCTCTCTTTTCTCCTGATAAAGTTTATTAGGCACTTAAAACTTACAAGATCTCTAGTGTGGAATTAGCAGATATAAATTACTAGACAAACAATTAAGATCCTACTCTATAGCAGTTAACCTGTAATGGAAAAGAATATGAAAAAGAATAACTGAATCACTTTACTGTATACCTGAAACCAACAGAAGGAAAGAAGAGGAGAGAGGTGATTGCTAAAGGCTTTGGGGTTTCTTTTTGGGGTGAGAAAATGTTTCAAAATTGTTAGGTGATTATGGTTATACCTTGTGACTAATGAGTGACTATGAATATATTAAAAACCACTGAATTACACATTTTACATAAATGACTGTGTGGCATGTGAATTAAATTTCAAAAAAATAAAAAGCAGTTAAGTGCCTTGGGAAAAAAAGGGGAGTGGTCATTTGTTTCTAAAAGGAGCCATGTGTGCATACTCAGTTGCTTCAGTTGTCTCCGACTCTTTGTGACCATATGGAATGTAGCCCACCAGGCTCCTCAGTGACACCCAAATCAGTGGAGAAGATTTATAGTTGGCAGAGACTGGAAAAGACTCTGATTCTCAAGTTCTATTTGCTTTCCTTGTTCTTTCTTCCCTTGATAAGCTCCTCCATGCTCTCTGTGGGTTGGCGTGGGGAACAGAGAGAAAAAACAAGAGGGTAACCTAAGTAGGTGGGTCTGGAAGCTGGGAAGGGCCACCACAGTCCTCGGTTCAGATGGAGAGGACAACAGTACTGAGTTCAATAGGACTGTCTCTTTTTCCTAACAGTAGTAAGTCTCGAAAATACTTAAATCCATAAAAATGCCTTCATAAGTCCTGCCTGAATGGGTTCAAAGTGGCAACACGCAACACAAAGCATGTAACATTTTCTTACTGGTCAAAGTCTAAATATGTAAAGTGAATTTACCTTATAGAATTTGATAATATCTTCCTTGGTAAGTGTCTTCAAATAGGCAACTTCTATATTATCTGAAAAAGAAATCAAACAAGAATTTATTAATATTTCCATTTTAAGCAGCCCAGAATACTACACTAAATGACAATATTCTTCACTCCAACACTCTTAAATATCCATCTTTTTGAGTGATCAATTGCTCCTGCAAGTAGTAAGGGAAAAAATTTCAAGTAAAAAGTAAGAGGATACACTGGCTCTCTATGGGTGAGCTGCTGGTTCCTGGTCTAGTCACTTCAGGTTTTCTGAGCCTCAGTTTCTTCATCTGGAAATTGGGTATAAAAACCACCTAACTGACAATCACATAATACCAGGGTACAGGGCAAATGCTCAGTAATTGGTAATTACTATTATCATTAACAATGAATCCAACTGCTAGAAAAATTATAGGTAAGGAAACGGAGGCCCCAAAAAGGCAACCTGGCCGAACTTTGGCTTGTCTCTGTCAGAATGAGAGCACGACCCAACCCTTCTGACTTCGAGTGTAGCTGAAGTTAATCTCTGCTCTAAGGTAAAGGACCCTGAGAAGCAGGAGACTTTGGGGAGTACAGCTCTGACAAATCTGGGGAGATCCTTAAAGGCAGATGTTTGAACCCTGGTGCCTCTAGGACAGCACTTGTCTCAAGAGAGTTCAACCTGCACATTTTCTGTTTAGAGCTATGAGAAATAGATGCCTACATATCTGCTCAGTCTCAGAGTCATACTGAGTAAAGTGAAATCAGATTTACTATTAGTGCACTGTGATGAGATATAGATAGATTCAGCTCTAGTTTTAGAAAGAGAGAGAGAAAAAAAAAGTTCCTAATAGGAAACTATTGTTACATTAAATATAAGTCCTTTAGAAGTACTACCACCTCATCCCAAACTGTCCTGAAACATCACCTATGAAATGAACACCATTTTGCAGAATGGCATCAACACCCTCAAATGTTTCACTTCCATGCCATGTGGGGGCCCTGATCATGCCTTACCTCTGTCAAAATTGTACTGCTGGGAGATGATCTCCCCCCAGTACTTAGCACACTCTGCAGATAGCTTCTTTGGTTTGTCTAGTCGACGGATTGCTAATGCTTGGATGTGTTTTTGGAAGGCCTCTTCTGTCATGTCCTCTATGGACTTTTCCATGGTAATTAAGAAAGCTTCCACTCTGCTTTCTAGGTAGTGAGGTGGCTTTTCTGACTGGATGATAAACCGCAAGCCCTGTATGCCATTGGCTCGGCGTGGCCCGCTGAAGACGATGTAGCCTGAAACACAAAACACCAGCCAGTCGGGACCACAGCATCTCAGACATGGGTCACTTTTAATCTTTCAAAAATTATCCCGTCAGAGCAAATACAATCTACTTTAGGGCTTTATATCAATCACCTCTGAAGAAATCAGCAATGAAAATATCTTCAGTGCCTAAGGACAGGGCAGACAAGCTCTCTGAAGAACAGTTGGAGGGCTGGAGGTCACAAACCCCTATTCATTAGTCAACATTCCCAAGCGCCTCACTGTCTGTCAGTTAATCCCCTTCAATCCATGTTAAAGTTATTCTCACCCCTATGAAATGCTGGACTCATTTCATCCCCTAACCATTGACCTAGCTTGGTGTCCTTTCACATCCAAGTTCCTTATGTGAACTTGCCTTCACTATTGCATTTCTTGTTAGATAACCTACCCCTGGATTGACTTCACTCAGGCTGCAAATCTTTAGAGACCAAGTAACTGAAGGTCATTTCCCATTGTGAGCTCCTCTGCTACCTCCCATCTGTATCTTTCCTAAACGCACCTGGGGCTTGACTCCTCCGCTCTGCCCTGAACCACACCTCACTACCTTGAGCATCGCCTTTAGAGTGTGAACACTCTTAGTAGCATCTGCCACACTGTACTACGATTATTCCTTACAGGTCTGCCTTCCTGATGAGACTGAGTTTCATGAAGGGAAAGACCATCCAAAATTTACCCATTTTTGCAGTCTAGCATCTATCATGGTGGTAGTTTAAGGAACCCAAAATTCAGTAAATCTAAGCTTCTCTGGATGGCTTGCTTCCCACCTTGTCACCCGCAACAGCCTGCCCTTCGCACCCTTCTCCCCCACCCAAAATGATCTTTATACAGACACGTATGTGAGGTAAACACACGTCATCTCCTTAAGAACTGCTCTGCTGTCCGGGAGACAGTAACTGCTCATCTTCTAGAAGTGGAGTCCCCACAGGCATCATGACGGGGGGCTGCACATGTGGCGGATGTTCCTGAGGATAACAGCTGTTCCTCAAGGAGTGAGGTGTCCTGCTTTGCCCCGCTGCCCACTCACCCAGTTGCTCCTTGGTGCGCAGGGTGTTGAAGCAAGGCTCGGAGATGATCTGACAGAAGAGCTCCAGAAACATGTTCTCTGAGGTGCTCTGCATGTCGGTTTGGTAGTATATCTCAATGCCACAGTTATTGTGGACTTCATTCCTCTGCTGATACACAAACCATCCTCCTAGGAAGTTTCAATAAGAGAGTGACATGTTCAAAAACTTCTTTAGGGTTTAAACAAACTTACTGTTTTGTTTGTCTGTATGAAATTGTTCAGTTTGGTTGGTGTCTTTTGGCAGTTCCAAACTGCAATTAATTCATTAAGAATGTGAAACTCAACTTACCCAAGGGAATCCTAATACAGTGATCTGTACTTGGGAGGCCCTCATAAACATTCAATGACTTTAAAGGGCAAAACACTTGTAAAAGACCCACTTTATGACTAAGCAAATTTTAATGCTAATTGAGATCATAGTTAATGAAATCTACAATGCAGAGAACACACTAAATTAGAACTAGCTAGTATCTATAAGACACTCAATAGAAATACAACCTATGTTTTAGAACCATGCAAAACAATTTTTTAAACCACTAGTTGTGCCATTATCTACTTAGCATTCAATATTGTTTACTAACACCCATGCTGAAGGTCAACTCACAAATTTATACATATGTGTACAACGTGTAGAGATGCCCCAGTCTGACATCTCACTTTAGGGATAAAGAAACTGAGACCCTGAGAAGTGAGAAACTTATCCAAGGACATACAGTTGGATGATGGAGAGCTGAGATATGCTGATCAAGTCCTTCATCAAAGTTATAAACAGACAGCCATGCTTTACGATCTGATAACTATCTCATGAGCAGTAAATGTGACTAAGCAAATACAGTGTTTAGTAATTGCCTGATTACCACGTTCAATGGTTTCTGAATGGCAGTTCCTGATTCTTCCTCTCTGCCATGCTGTAGTGACTGAGGAAGAAGCTTAAGTTCAAAACGAGCCATAACCTGGTCTGTGATGACTGGCTATGTAGAATAGTAGCACTGTGCTCAAGGTGTCTTGGAGCATTCAACAAAGAGATCCTGAGGTAATGCTTTAGTAGTGACTCAAGCGAGCTAGACACAGACCCCAGTCCTTAGGAAATGCACAGCCTACCAAGGGAGACGGAGATGCACTTCAATGCCAGTGTGAGAGAAGTGCTGAGTAGCTTGAAGAAGGAAGGTTCAGAAAACTTGTGCCGGGAGGTCAGAAGAGGAAGCAATTACTTTTAGAAAAAAGTTTAAGGAAAAAACCAATGCTTCTCATCACTGGTCTAACATACTTTCCACTATACAATTCTGAACAACATTGAAAATAATGCTTAATGAGTTCTATACCAAAAGAAACCACTGTTAATGCAAAAGTAACCCAACACTGAAAACTCCCATATATTATTATCAATTCTTTATGTCAATTCCTATGGGCTCCTAATTCTAATTTCCATTTTTTATAAATAAATTTTACTACATGCTTCCCAGTCAATACTTCTCTAGTTTTGTGATTTTTTTTTCCACTTCTTCACTCCTCTATGCTCAATTACCAGACACTTCCAGTATCATTCAATTTCACCTCTTTGGCCCTCCGATAGATAATTTTCTTGCAGAATTATCTATCTTTAGTTATAAATTAGTAGAGAATCCCAGCAGATCTTTACCATAAAAGTATATTTTATCATCCAAGTGACTTCAGCCCACCTGTAATCACACACAATATTATGTCAAAGCAGTCCATTCCCAAAGACAGAACATTTCCACTTACTGTCCGGAAGCTGAACTTCTCTGTACCGAACGAGCTGACTTGGAAGAAGTGGTTTCGTATGAGCGTGTTCAATAAGGGTGTCTTCAACCATCTGCATGATTCCTAACGCAGCCTAGAAAGGCAGGTCATGGCACATTACAAAATCACAAATGTATCCTGATTAGACAGCTGCCCATGCAATAGGAAAACAACGTATGTGTGAAATAAACTAACCGGCTTTATCAAAGTGGGTTTTTAAAACCTTAAGTACATTTGATCCTGCTCAAATAGATAAAAACTGAACTTGCTGATATGCAACAGAGTCAGTAAGGTTGTAGTGAGGAGAAAGAGAGACCCGAACAATCATCGGCACCAATCTGGATGTTGGAGCCGTATCGCTGATGGGAAGTTGGTGTCAAGGGAATGGCCCTCACCACAGATATTTGGGGTTACAGCAGAGTAAAAAAGAGGTAAGCATGAGGCTTTATTCTGAATAAAACTGACACAGGGAAGAATCCTTTCTCAGCCACCTAACGGCACCTGACCTTGGCATATTGTTCTGGAGACAGTGGGGTGGCAGAGAGTATGGGCTCTTGAGACAGACTACCACGGGAATTCTAAATTCCGTTTAGCTTTCCATGTGCGAAACACCTGGAATGTACTATTTAGTTTAATCCTTGTACACAATATACTGATAAAGAAACTGAGCATAGAGAGATTAAGACACTTTCAGAAGATTACATAACTTGTAACTGGCTGAGTCAGGATTTGAATCCGGGCTGATTCCACACTATGTGCTCTTATCCACTATACAGTCCTGCTGTTCTAGAGGAGGGACCATTATTCCCATTTCCTCCAGGGACCACACAGGGCAGACAGCAACAGAGAAGGCAGCCGTGAAAGTGGTCCAGTCAACCAGGACCATTCAACTCTTCGTATGCCCTCCCCTACCTTCCTGCAGAGGGCAGAGAAGGCCGAGTCAACACTAATGTGGATACAGCCACACTGTGGTGGTTAGTCAGTAGTCTTAAAACAAACAGGGTAAAACTTCTGTTGCAATGCTCTATAAAAGACTGCTAACACCTCAATCACCCACCTGCTTTGTTATATTTCCATGGAGAAGGGCTTCAATATGCAGCCGTGACAGGAGCTGAGGTATGAAGGCCTTAAGGCGAGGAAGGGTGACATCTGCAAACAGGGGTGAGAAATTGTAAGCTCTATCTATGAGGTCTTTAAAAAAAAAAACAACACTGAGATGACTTGAGACTTACAGAAGAGCTGCAAAGATAGCATAGGGAGTCCCTACATCCCCCTCACCCGGTTTCCTCTAACGTTAACACTTTTCACACCATAGGATGCTGATCAAATCTAAGAAGTTAACACTGGGACAACACTATCAACTAAAAAATCTACTTTATCTGGATTTCAGTTTTTCCACTAGTAACCCTTTTGAACTGGTGGTGTTGGAAAACACTCTTGAGAGTCCCTTGGACTGCAAGGAGATCCAACCAGTCTATCCTAAAGGAGATCAGTCCTGGGTGTTCATTGGAAGGACTGATGCTAAAGCTGAAACTCCAGTACTCTGGACACCTGATGCGAAGAGTTGACTCACTGGAAAAGATCCTGATGCTGGGAAAGATTGAGGGCAGGAGGAGAAGGGGACGATAGAGGATGAGATGGTTAGATGGCATCACCGACTCAATGGTCATGAGTTTGGGTAAACTCCGGGAGCTGATGATGGACAGGGAGGCCTGGTGTGCTGTGGTTCATGGGGTCGCAAAGAGTCGGACACGACTGAGTGACTGAACTGAACCCTTTTCTGTTCGAGGATTTAATCCACGATCCTACCTTGCATTTAGTTGTCATGAGTCCTTAGTTTTCTCCCATCCTTAACAGTGCCTTGGTCTCTCTTTGTCTTTCACAACCTTAAGATTTTTGAGCAGTACTGCTCGTTTTACAGAAGGCCCTTTATTGGGGCTTTAATAACTCAATTATTAAACTGGATTTATGTACTCCTGGGAAGAACACCCGGGAGGTAATGTGTCTTTCTCACATTGGGGGCACGTGATGCTGACATGCTGTAATACAGATGATGAAAACACTGATCACCTCATTATGATGTTGTGTGCCAGATGTCTGTCCTGTATGTCCTATAAGTCCTGAACCTATAAGTCTTTTGGTTGTAATTAAGTAACTAATGTCTACTTTTCAAGCAACTAGGAGAAGCCACCAGGGAAGCCACCCTACCAATGCCTACTTTTCCCATTATAATTTAAATATTTATTTTGGAGGAAATACTTTGAGACTATACAAATATCTTGTCCTTACTTAACTTTTATCCACAAATTTGGTGTTAGATGGCATCACCGACACAATGGACATGAGTTTGGGTAAACTCCGGGAGCTGGCGATGGACAGGGAGGCCTGGTGTGCTGCAGTTCATGGAGTCGCAAAGAGTCGGACACGACTGAGCGACTGGACTGGACTGAACTTCAGTAAAGAAGAGTTGTCCTTTTTCCGTTAGGACACTATGCTAATTAATGCTTAAATGGATGCTAACGCTAGTGATTAAAGACAGACATAGGAAGGGAATTAACAAGTGCTTACTATGTATGTATGCATTTTATAGACGTTATAAACTGTAAATTATATGCAATTATTCCCATTTTAAAGGTAAGAAAACTGGAATTCCTTGGCAGTTCAGTAGTTAGGGTTGCATACTCTCATTGCCAAGGGCCCAGGTTCAATCCCTGCTCAGGCCACAAGCTGCACAGTGGCCAAGAGGGGGAAAAAGGTGAAGATACTAAACTTGAGAGAATTTAAATTTCTTGTCCAAAGTCATTAAGCTAGTAAGCTGCAAAGCTGCATTTGCATCCTGGCCTAGTTCCAAAGTTCGTATGTGCTCCCCTCCACTGCACTGCCCTAGAAGGCCCTTTCTCTGGACGCCCTCGGCACTCAGTCTCTGTGCCTCTACAAAAATAACCTGCTTACATTTATGCTTTGCCACTAGACTGGAGCGCCTTGATCCAAGAAACCCCACCAAACTGATCATTTTTAAATCTCTAGCACCTGCAGTCTGGTACCTGGTGCCGAGCAGGCAGTCAGTAAATGCTGTTTTAGTTAATGAACTTTATAATCTATATGCCTACCCTGTGCCTGAGGCAACCAATAAAATAATGACCTTCAATACTTTGCTCTTTTTGTCACTGAAGACATCAAAGGCACAGTGATACATAATAAGTAAGGATTTGTCATAAAAGATTATTAAAAATTCAACAGTATTCTTTTTTCTTACTACTGAGCATGTAGGAAGGAAGATTAATTGGTAGTGCAATGCTGAGAAGTGGAAAAGATAAAACAACAATAAAGGATGATATCAGTCTACATTCTTTCCAGTAAAACCCTGAAAGTAATTTCATTCCACTGAACAGACATTCATTAGACACACACTGAGGGCATAATATAAATACTAAATAAAAAGAACAAACGGAAGGCATAATTCACTACCCTTGAGGAATCTAGGACTTTCAGGCAAAACCTCTGAAAATTAGATTTAAGATTTTAGGAAAACAGCAACAAAAGACGACTCTTCAGGTTAATTTACACAGTTTCCATTTTTTAACCAAACTGAATAGATCTACAGATGCTGAAGTATTCTTTCTATGGGATAGGCTTTTAAGCTCAGCCCTTTTTTCCTTTTCTGAAAACTTCAATATTAACAAGGTAAATTCTTGGGTCAAAACACTGTCATTTGCAGAAATCTATGAACAGTAATAACTAACTGTTGTGGGTCCATTTTGAAAAGAGCAAATGTGGTTAAACTGCCTGAATACAAAAGTCACTTCAAAGGCTACCACTGTTTTTGTTAAAAAAAAGAAAAAGAAAAGAAAGTATACACAGTTGGCTTCTTTAATGGAACTATGTTATTAGAAAGCATAAACAGTAGGTAATAGGATAAACCAAAATGACTTTAGAAAACAATGAAGAAAGCATCAAGCTATAAGTAGAAAGAGTCTCACCATCCAAGGCTTCTTTTAACTCATCTTTAGTCCAGGCCACTTCCGTCATCAGCAAGCGAAGGTAGTACATGGCGTGCTGGTGAGGCTGTTCAGCTCGGAAATTGTTAAGAGATCGCATATACTAGTGAAGGAAGACAGGGGTCTGTTAATTTTATCCCATCCTTTTAAAATCATTTCCAAAGAGCAGCTATAATCAAACTTCAATTTGCATAAATTATGTGCTACTGGGATGTGGGATATTGGCTTCTTCCTCCTTTTTGAAGTTTTGTGATCAGACAAATTCCCCTCTGATCCTTAAGGAGCATGCTTTTCCTTTGTCTAGCCTGCTCCCTTACCCCTAGCATCTGACATGTACTTCCTCCACATGTACAGCCTTCACTGTGGGACCTCATTCATCCCTCAGAAGCTATCCCCAGTTTTCAGGACCTCCATCTCTTGGCACCCTTTATTTCTTCACTACAAGGTCATCCCCAAAGCCTAATCAAGAAACATGGCTATGTGTGTGTATATACATATACTACTGAATCTTCATTTGAAAATTGATGATAATTTCTCTGGGTGTACAATGAAGGTCATAGTTTAGCTTTTAAAGCAGCTATACATCCCATATATCCACTACTGGGTCAGCCATGAGTTGAATTTAAGTGGAAGATACATCAAGCCTAACTAGTCTGCCCTAATGTGACAAAGCTATCATGTCAGGCTGAAGTCCCAGCCTGTAGAATCAAGTTTCTTCTTCAGTGGAGGCTGAAATCTTAAAATCTTCAAGGAGTCCCTGAAAGCCACCAGATCTACCTCAATTTCCCTTCTGAAAGAAAGTGCTGTCCTAGCTCTTGCCCTACAGAGAAGGGGGCCAGGTGTTCCCTAGACTCTCCCAGGCTTTCTTTCTGCGAAAAATATAGGATTTAGCAAAGACAGGATGAAATGACTGATACAGAGTTATGAATGCTTCTCTTCCTCCTCACCTCTTTCTCAAAAATGTTCATAACATGGCAATATTACCTGATGAATTAAAAAAATAAAAATAAGTTCAGAAAACTTACTGCCTCTTTGATAATTTCAAATCTTTTTTCATCAATCTCAAAGGTAGCCATTTTCTCAATGATCTTCTTTAGCAAAATTGGCTGCTTGTCATTGTAACCTTTAACCGAGAGCTACAGAAAGAGTTCAGGATATTAAAAGTCTAAAAATACCATGAAACAACTTAAATTTGACTTTTAAACATTTAGGAAATCCCCAAACCAGGTGTATCAAAATTAAAATAAAACAAATTTAATGAATTTCCTTTCTCATAAATATAGTTTAACATTTAGGAAGATAACATTAACCATCTTTATTTACTAAGACCCAAAAGCATATTTTTGCTTTTCCTAAACAATAACAAGAAAACTTACCTGGTGCCAAACTATGGCAACACACACTATATCATCAAAATTCAAGTTCTCATTAAATCACATTAATTATAGAAAGTATTTTAAGTTTAATGTTCTAAAAGAATTTCTAAGGAAAGGCAGGCTTAAGGTTTTTATAGGTGTGTTAAGAAGGTAAACATCACAGGGGAATGTTATCTAGCAAACTATCAGATATGCGCCCAAAGTGTTTATATTTAAATATTTTTAAAAATCATCTTTTAAGAAATCGGGCAGTCCCAATTTTGTACTATGTGGCATTTTGCCACTTTCCTGTTCTGAGCTGCCCAATAAGGATCCATATGTCATACCACTTGCTGGTTTAATGAGTTCTGCTGATGTACCAAAAGCCAGTGGCAAAACAGATGTGAAGTAAGGATACTCTGTATGTTCCACCTGGATCTTGCCTGAGGACAATTTAATAGTTCCTGAAACCATAACATTTTGAAAAGTAGGGAAAGCCCATTTTCTACTGTTATATTGCCACATGGTGGCATCCACAGCAGTAGAGAACACGCTGCAACTAGAATACCTCTGGAAGTCTCTACCTGATGAAAACTGATAGGCAAGAACCTCAGCAAGAGTGACGGTCACTGACCATGGAGAGCACATCATGCACTGTGGGCACCGGACTGACAACCAGCAGGAAGCCCGTTTTGTCACAAATTAAAATGATTAACTGAATGGTAATGTGCTACTAAAAGTCAACAGTAAAAAATAAGCCATAGATGATTACTTTCCTATTTGAGTTTTACTTTGTTCACTGGGCTCCAAATTTCCCGGGTCTCTGAGAATGGTTAAGTTACATACATTCTTATACATTAAACAGAAACTACCAGAAAAATTACTTGTGTGAAGAAAAAAAAGTCACTGCAAATAAAATTTTAAAAATCCAAGACCTTTTGTATAGAGTTAGAGCACACAGCACATGCGCTCATTTTCGTTTTTATGGAAACATACATTTTCAAGAAAAGTGAAGATGAATGTGCCAGAGGAAGAGTGTTAATTTGGAAGTGAGGTGTAGGTTTGGAAACCTAAGAGAAATGATTTCAACAGAAAGGATCTAGTTATTTCTTGTGATGCATTTAATAATCCGTATTTTAAAACACATTTAAAAGCAGTTAATGCTACAAAATAAATTAAATAAAAACGTCAGATGTGTTTGAACACAGGAACTTACTACTACTGTCAACAGAAAAAAACCAACAACAAAGAAGCTTATAAGTAAAACTGAGCACCACAACAGCAACTACAGGTATCTTTCACTTACAGATGCTAATATATTCAAATACATGGGAAGACCAACATGCTTTCAGGATTAACATGTTAAATGTTTCAAGCAGAAGAACATGCAAATACATGTAGCACACATACATGTTCACAAAATGCACTAAACTAGACTAAATCGTTTGTTAGTGGAACTAATACTAACTTGAGTTCTCCAATCATTAAAAAGGTGCAAGGAAAAAACCATCAATCTTCTTGGTTTAAAATGCAGAAGTTAACAGTTTTCCCAAGCTCAACATAATGCTTAAACGGGGTGACGCCTTTTCTTTGGTTTTCATTTTACTTACAAGTATTGCATTCATTCCTGATGCAATGCCATAGCTCAAACCTGAGAGGCGTGCTGCATATGTATACTCTTTTAAATCATCCTTCAATAACCTGATAAACAGGTATGTCATGTTGCAATGGAGAGGATCAGCATAAATGTAGCGACTAACAAAAAGAAAAACAAAAGAAATGCTTTGATACCTCAAGCAGTGGCATGGTAATGAAGAAACATGACCGAAGAGTATGAATATGCAGCCTCGTGATCGGAATCTCTAGGGAAATAGCATAAGCCAGCCTTCTGTCTTACAGTGGCAGGAAGACTTCATTCCCTACCGTCAAAGACCAAGACTTCAGATACAGAATGGGTGAGATCTAAACCTAAGTCAGGGTCCGATTTTGTTTTGAGGAGAAAAATATGATGATCTGATGAAAGATGTTTAAAAAAAAAAATCAAGGAAAATTTGCATAATATGAATGGTATATTGCTGAATACTTAAGAGCTAACTTAAAAATTAAATGATAAGAAAATATGATTAGCCACAAAGATTTTTTTAAAAGAAATTAAACTCATACCCTCAATCAAAAATGCTTCCATCAAATCAATATAAAAAATGTTGATGAGTGGAAGGCTCTAAGACGTGGGTACTTACATACATCCCATAGATGGTATTTTGGAGGTCATAGCTCAAGCCTGCTAGCTCTGCTGCATATGCATACTCGTTGAGTGAGTCTTTGAGGAGCTCAAGGTACAAATAGGCCATGTTACAGTGCAAGGGGTCCACATAAGCAAATGGGCTGGAAGAAAATGTTGACAGTAAAATAGCTGATTTATTACTTCCCAATGTGATACGGCCTTTCGAGATGGATCAAGGAACTGAACACTGGTTAAAATAACTTCCTGAAGATACGCTTTGAATTCTTGAATCTGTCTCTTCTCATGAGTAAAAACAACAACAACAACAAGATGTCTAACAAAGAAGCTTGAACTATGCCATGTGTACTGGTAGTAGTGAAGAGGGAAAAGGAATTATTACCCCAGATGGCGTGGTAGCACCGACAAGTTAGAAACACTGGGCAGGTGGGGAGTAGGAACAGGACAAAATGCATGTCCACGTTTAGGCTGGTAGGAAAAGGCATGGCCGACAGAGCTGACTGATACAGCATCTGCACATCCTCTTTCTTCCTCTGAGCAAGCCATACATACCCATGGTGGACAGAAGGATGGGACTGAGAACTTTGCGCTATGATTACATAAACTTCAAAGAGACAAACTGAGACTTGAAAGAGAAAAACTGACACGTGTGAAAATGTTAGCGTGTCTGAGTTTCCACCTAAACCAGCGGACTAGAACACTGTCAGTAAAGGCATAGATAATATCCATCATATAACTGCAGCCAGAACCAGGAAAAAAATATCAACATAGGAAATTTTTTTAATATAAAACAGGGAAATTTTTAAGTGAGAAACATCAACAAGAGAGAGGAAACAATTACAGAGTGCAAGACTGCAGAGGCCACCTAATTTTAAACCTTCATTTCTCAAATAAGAAAGATCATTTTCCTCATGCCACCTGGGCTGGTAGCAGGAGAGTTAGGATTCGGATTTAAGTCAAATGACCTATTCATTTGACTATGTGACACTGCTTACATTTATGACCAGCAAGTGAAAGATTCCTTCATTCAACAAACATGTACTACATTCTTACTACAATATTACACACTCCTCTAGGTACTGGGGATAAAGAGGGAACAAGTCAGGCAGAGGAGGCAAATAACACATTTAAATACGATACATCAGGTGGTGATGGTGTTATGGAGAAAAATTATGCAGGGTAAAAGGAAAAGGAGTGATAGGTAGGACAGGAAGGCTACTAATTTCTATAAAATTGCTAATCAAGGCCTCTTTGATAAGGTGACATCTGTGCCTGAGAAGCAAAGGAGCAAGCTCTGGGGATATCTCAATGGAGAACTTTCCAGTCTGAGCAAACAGCCAGTGCAAAGGACCTGAGGCAGCCTCTTGGCTTAGTTTGTCTGGCAGCAAATTATAAGTTTCATTTTATCCATAGCACCGTAAATATAACCAACGCACTGAGAGCAAAGCAACAGTTTTATCAAAAGCTGATAACGAAGTAAAAACAGAGGTAAAATGCTTAGCCCAGAGAAATTAATATCAAAGAGACTATCATAAAGCTATACAAACATTCTCCACCTGGCGAATCTAAATAGTACCCTGTCATTTCATTTTTTAAGTGTTTATTATACACAATGACAGATCTCCTTCTTTAGGTAAATAGCAGTTCAGAAACCTTACTGGCACAGCTCACAAAAGCAAAAGCACCAAAACAAGAGAGGATCCTCAAGAGGGCTTGTCCCTGTAACCACCCTTAGGTGGAAGTGAAAAGCCAGACAAAGCCAGATCTGGGAGTTCAAAGCCATAGGGCTAAAGCTCAGAACACAATTCCAAGAAGTGTTATGAAACACCAGTCTTGCTGGTGAACTGGAGAGAGTACTAAATGAACTTTTAAAAGAGAACATGATTCAAGTGGAATGCTTAAATCCTGATTCACTTGTTAATTTAAAACATATTATTTTGTAACCAGATGTTATATGCTTAAATATGGATCACAGAGTTTTAAAAACTATATGTACGCATGATACTATCCTACTTCTGAAAAGATTAAAAGGATATATACAAACAGAAAATTTCTATAAGAATGTACAAGAAACTTAACAGTGTTTATCTCTAGAGGGACCAAGACGGATTGGTGGGAAGCAGATATTTTTAATTCTGAGAGCTATGCTGGAAGTTTAGAGAATGCGAAAATGTCAAATGGTCTCTCAAAAGATATTCTGAAGCCAAACCACAGAAGCCAAATGGCAAAGTGTGGCAAGCTGCTTAGAGTGTTAAAAAATATCACTTTTAACTATTAAAAACTAAAACCAGCTTTGTAATATTTTCTGCCAATAGTAAGCCATAATCAGAAAGTCCAGGTTTGATATTAAAAAAAAGGCAACAATCTCTGTGCAGCTCTAGATAATCTATGAATCTCATGCTATAAATAAATAATGTTGCTATCTCTACAATCTCAACATACTTGTTGGTGAACTATTAACATTCTACTTAGAGATTCTTTTTCCCTCTTCGGAAACATTTAAAACACATCTCAGCTTTAATTTCATGCCAAGCAAATCAAACAAAAATTAATGAAAAAGTTGATCATAGTGAACATTATTAGATGATGATAGGGTTTTTAAATAAATAAATAAATAAATAAACAGACCACTGAATTTTAGAAATATAAAATTACACAGTACAGACTCAGAGTTAAAATCTGAATTGAATGATAACATTATCACACAAATAAAGAAGACAGAGATGAACTAAAGATTTATACTGAGGAATCACTGCAACCGTAGCATTATTCATAAATTTTACTAAACATCTCCTACCAAGTCAGAAATAGAGAACGCAATATCTAAGGACCCCAGAGAATTAAAGGACTGGAAGGGACTCAAGATCATTTAATAACTACTCTTTTTCTGGGCAAGCTCTAGGAATACAAAACCAAAACCATAACAAAAGACCACCCTGGATTATTTCATCTTTTTTTCAGTGAACTTCTGGTGAATCTACAGCCTTCCCAGATTCAAAATCCTCAAGGTTAGGAAGATCCTCCTAATAGCTAACATAAATCATTTCAGTTGAAGAGTGTACTCCTCAAAGGAAAGGAAGAATTAACAACCTTGGCTCCTAAAATACCATTTAACAGAAGACGCAGCCTTTCCTGGTCTACACTAAACAATTCTAAGTCCTTTTATTTCCAGACATAGGTACTTAAGGAAGCAAAGAAAACTTTTAGAAATGTTAGGAAGCCTTGTAGCTAGATTCATTTTACATACCTGAAAAATTCAAAGTTCAGACAGGCCTTGGGCAAGAAAAACTTATCATCTTGCTTGAACCAGAGTTTGCTCATAGCTGTATCCTGTGATGGAAATACAATATATTTAGGGAAATATAGGCACATTTGACAAAGATCTTCAATCAAATCTCTCTTCAAGAGGAGGAGGACAGAGGCAACAGCTGAGTTTTGTTCTGGAGAGGCTACTGTCCCATGGCTCTGAAGCACTCTCCAATAGACAGCAGATGTGAAGCTGGAGAGATGACTGGTAACTCTAGCAGCCGAGAGAAATTACCCTCTTATCTCACCCTGGGTCAAAGAGATGGGGACCCAGCGGAGGAAGAGACAGACAGGAGAAACCAACACCAACTATCCTGTCCCTATCTTTCTCGACGCTAGGAGGCAGATGCAGGAGTCCTTGGGAGGTAGGTATGAGGCAGCCAGCCTCCAAGGTGGGCCACGTGGATCCCGGCTGCAGGAATTCACACCCTTTTATGGCCCTCTCTCCTGCACTAGACCAGGGTTGGTCTCTGTCTGACCAAGAGAATATGTATGGCAGATGTGATGGTATGACACTTCTGAGATTAGATTATAAAAGACTCTACGGCTTCCATCTCGATCACTCATTTTCCCTCTTGGATCTCACATTTTAGGGGAAGCCAACTGCTGTGTCAAGCAACTCTATGGAGAAGCCCATGCAGTGAAGAACTAAGATCTTCCCCAAACCACACAGCTGAACTTGGAAGAGACTTCTCCAGCCCTAGTTGGGCCTCCAGTCGACCAAAGCTCCATCCAACAGCTTGACTGTCTCTCTCATGGGAGACCCTGAGCCAGAACTACCCAACAGAGCTACTTCCAGATTCCTATCCCTTGGAAGCTGCATGAGAAAGAAAAATGTTTGTGGTTTTAAGCTGCTGAATGTTAGAGTAATTTTTTACACAGCAATGGATAACTAATACAGGCAAGGATGAATAAGTAAGCCACTCCCTCGACTCTCTACTCACTCATTCATACCAAATTATATAAAGTCTTAGAGTTCACTTGAAACTACCTTGAAACTCTGAGAAGAGACATAAATGGTTTAGCGTTCTCCTTACTTTATGCTAGGATGGCCTATTTAAAACACACAAAAAATTAGGAAAAGTAAATAAGCTTTCTCTTTGAATAACCCAACCTTTAACTCATTAAAATGTAATTTTTAAAAGAAAAGTGACTATCTCACTAATAATCTAGTTACTTGAGATAAATTTCATAGTCCTAAACACTAACTCTTGTCTCAATGACTTAACGTTAGGTCTTTTGAAGGGATAGAAAGATGTTTGTCTGTGGAAGTAAATTTATAAAGAGCTAGTTTTGAAGTTTAGAAAAGAGGATGTGCCATAATAATTTGATCCCTTTTCCCACACAGTCTACCCAAGGTGCGAGATAATGACATGACAAGAACACCTGGAGAAAGAAGACTCCCTTCTCAGTCATTCATCCCACGGACTTACAGCTCCACTAACTTCATACAGCCGCTCTTTCAAAATGAGAAAAAACTGTCTGTAAGGGCAGGAAATCCAACAGCTTCCCCTGGATATGCTCTCTTCCAGGCTTTAGAGATTCTTTCTTATCTTTAACTTTCATGATGCAGCATAAGTCTACTTCCTTACTGGGTCTTCAGTGAACACGGAAAAAAGGCTCTCATCACTGAGTTATATCTTTCAACAGACGAATTAGTCCAGACTTACTACTTTATTTTCTGCAAAGCAAACAATTCCCTAGAGTCTATGCTATACAGCAGTTTTGTTTGTTTTGACATTTCTAGCCTTTTAATTTTTTTTTTTAGTTATTATCTCTGCAACTCTTCTGTTATCTCTGGGGTGGGAGCCCCCTAAATCAATATAGTACCAAATGCAAGAAACCATCTTTCTAGTCCCCTCCAAGTAATAGGTCTGTCCCCTAACTTTAATATCACTGATTCTAACATATTACCTTAATAAGAGAAGGGTATGGCGTTGCTTCTTTTTCTAATGATAAAATTTCAAAATTTGTAGGAATAAATTCATTCTTCGTTGGAAGTTTAAATTTCCCATTCAGATCAGCATTTTGCCATTTCTGGATGAAGAGTGAAAAAAAACAAAAGTGATCAGAATCTGATTTAAGGGTTTAAAAGACTCACTTTGCTTAATATCCAGGCAAACAATAAGGGAATAAATGTCAACATTCTCTGCCACCCTACATAGAGGCTACTTCCAAAATCTAGCAATGACTTTTCATGAAACTTGAGTTGGAATCTCTGGAACTAATCAAGGTTTTACACTTATCTATCTATCTCTATCTTTCTTCTTTATACCTCTCTAAAATGATCGGCCGACATGAAGGAACAATCGGAGACTAAGGAACGCGGAGCCTAACGTATGAAGATCACATCTGCTCTAGCTCTTTAGAGAATTGGAGAATAACCTGCACAGAGACATACGTCCACAACTGCCAGACAACAGGTGGTTAGTCTAAGAGTTACTTTTCAGCTATACTAAGTTACTTGCATGTATGGCTTGAAAACTAGGTTAAAGAGGGTTTCTTTCACTTTACTTCTGAAGCCTGGCCAACTCCTCTCCCAGATGACCATGTGAATTTCCAAGTGGACCAGTATTTCAAGCCTAGGGTTAATGACAAAGTTGAGATTTAAGTCAGCTTAACTGTAGAATAGGACTGATCCAACCTGCAGGCTGGGTCTGTTCCATGGGCTACTTCCAAAAGTTAAGTGAGACTGATCAGGCCACAACTTACGAATTCTGACTTGTAAGACTTTTTATTATTAAAAAAAAAAAAGCAACCAACTGCCAGTGCTTCTGGGTTCAGTAATCTGGTCTCCAGCTGATGTCGCATAGCTGTGCAGCTCTTGCAGTTCTATTTTGGTTCCTGCATCTGTATCTTTTGGCACTGGGATGGTGGGGAAGTTGACCACATTATTTATGAGTAGCAACTTAGGTCTCCAGAATGGCTGAATCATAGGGAATGGTAAGCACTCAGCAAGTAATTTCACCGCTGAGCTTCCAGATCAGTTTGTTTTAATTTCCATTTGGGGCACGTTGGTCATGGTCAGAATTTGAACAGGGGTTTTCTCTTGTTTTGGGGTTTGTTCACACCCAGCACTAACCCATGGGAGATCAGCTACCCTCACAGCTTAGTAAGATGCACATTTGCACTCATTTCCTCCTGTGCTGTGACTATGTCAGAGAAGTATCAGTAACAACTTTCTTTCTTATTCTTTTTTCTATTTCGTCATTACCCTGCTACCTTTAAGAAATGGCTATTGTTAAAGTTTAACCAGTATTTAGTTAGAGCAAGGCTTTCGGATGTCTTCCCATGAATAAAGGACACAATCTCAAAGCTACATACCCAATGAAAACCAAAAAAGAAAAAGTACCAGACAAGCAGATAAGACTCACAAACAAAATCCTGACTCCTGATGCGTAACACCAGCAACATACTATTTACTACACATACCTGTTTTGAAACAAACTGTGATGATCCTATGTTGATGAAAAGAGCAATACAATATGAGGCATAAAATACAGCCCCTCCTAAGGTGAAGACAGCATGAATCCCAGAAACTGCTCCCTACGTGTGTTCAGAGCAAGGTCATGAGCTCTCAGAAACCCATGCCCCTGTCCTTCAGGTTCCCTGCTTCCATCTCTTGCTGCCTCTCTTGGTGCCTGTGCCTCCCTGTGGACTTTGAGCTCCAATGATCTTTGACTGCACGAGGCTGAGGTCTGTCTGACAGCCCTGCTGGTCTGACAGACATGTGAGGAGACGGCTATAGTGTCATTCCTTCACGCAAATCCTATGCTCCAGCTCCCTACCTCCCTGTTTACTCCTGTTGGGAGGGTACAGACAGTGCTGGGCCACGACTCTCCACACTCTGGGCCGGGAATTGGTTGATCCAGGGAGCTCATGTTCTTGTGTGTCCCTCTCACATGGGGCTTCTTCACAGACGGGTTAACCCTACCTTAATGACTTCGTCTGGTATAGCTTCTTGTTTGTACTGGGTTCCGTACCACTCTTCTGTGCGATCAGTTTTTCCTTCAAAAGATTTGGAAACTATTGCAACCCTAGAAAGAGATGGAAAAAAAAATCTATAAATTCATGTTGAATATATTAAATTTATAGAATCTGACTCATGAAAATATGAATAAATGTCCAAGAATGTGTTGGGCTTCTAAGACCAAGTAAGTTCTATGAGGCTTAGGTGAAATGGCTATGTATGTACAGCAGTCTCTGATCACAGTCTCTGTTACCCTTTGATTACAGCCCATCATTTTGGGTGTGAAAAACTGCTTGCAAAGAGGATTCTTGTTATGAATGCTATTGACTGGAATCTTAAAAGAAGAGTAGCTAGGGAAAAAAAAAAAACACGGAACAAAGGTCAGTTGAAAAATAGTCTTTGAAAAAGCACAACAAAGTGACTCCTTCCTAGGAACAGCTCAGGCCCAAGGTTACAAAAATGGCTAAGAAAACTTGTTGGCTCATTCAAAGAACCAAAAAAACTAAAAACATTCTTTCATTGTAACTTGCTAATTTGTACTCTGTTTTTTTTTTATTTTATGCCAGACACTACCATCAATTAACCGTATGTATTACATTCACACTGGCCTTTTTGCTGCCAGGGGAGATGGGGACAGGACCAAGAAAAATATTTCTTTCTCCGATGGGCTAGTAGGAACTTCGCAGAAGAGAAATGAGAAAGGGAAAAAAACAGTTTAGGGAGGGAAGGCAGAGGTAAAATGTCAGAAGATCATAAGCAAAGGAGCCGAAGAAGCTCTGTACCAGTGGGGCGCCTGTCCTAGGGAAGGTTGCTGCCTGTTAATTATCAAAGTTAGAATCATTTCACTCTGACTAGCTAGCTCAACGCCAGACTGGGAGCGATCCTTTTGAATCGTGTCGACAGAGTGCTAGGCCAGTAGCTCGGAAGGCTCGCCATGTAGTCAGCCCTGCTGCTGGTTTCACTTCTTTATGTCCCAGTTCAGTTCAGACAACTAGGTTCACATCTATTCTCGCTTGTTCTCACTTATCCTCCCGGAGGTTAGGTTCCAGTCTCTGAATGTCAGTCTCACAGCTCAAAGTCCACTCCTTTCAATCAAAACTCCCCTCTTCTGAACACCCATTCATTTTCAGAATCCTAATCTCTGTGTTCCAACACCTGCCCATCACTGGATTGCCTCCACTCCAGTGCCTGACCGTCAGAACCACCGTCTATTTCTTATTCATTCTAGATAGAATAGTCCACCTGGCTAGTTGGACTTGGCCTTCTCACTTGCTTCAGGGTAAATATTACAAGCAATCTGACTCACCTATCTGTGAGAACGACTGACTTAATCTTCTAGTTTACGGTATTCCTGATCTGGTCTAGCTGCCACTGACCACTATCTATTCTAGAAAACATGCTAAATAAGAATACGTTCCACAGAAACACAGAGAAGAATCCAAGGGTCTAACAGAGGAAAGAGTTCGCATATTGTATCCATGTTGGCAATTTGAGAATCCCTTATGAGGGGTACAGCTCACATGGCCACATGAAGAGTACGTGATGTTTCTTAAGGACATTCACTCAATACACGACAGAGCCAGCTAGGACTCAGTCACAGAAACTGCTTCCACTCCTGTTGATTTCTCAAAGAATGAATGGATTAATTCTTAGGGAGACACCTAAACAAATGTGTTAGGAAGTAGAATTACATGGTAGAGAGGTGGTATTCCCATCTTCTCTTCCATGAGATGCTTGATTTTGAAAAAGTTTATTACACAGATGGCTCTGATTTCCCTGAATGACAGCCCCATGTATCAGAATAATGAACAAGGGATTGATTACAACTTATGAAGACTGGAGCATTCATTCAGCAGTGGACTTGCCTTCTGGAACAAGGAAACTTGAAACTCAGTTCTGAGTGAGAAAGTGAAAAAACTCAGGGAAAGCTGCCAAATGTTCTGGAGGATGACTATACGACACAGAAAGAAGCAGACAATGTAGGTTGATGAGGAAGTTAGAAAAAGGGGAGAAGGGCAATTTACTAGGTACAATCCTGAGGGACTTGCATCCTTAGATACCAAAGTAAAGTGTATGGGTAACAGGTGAAATGTTACCATGAAGCTCCTCAAACTACGTAAATACCAAGTAGTGGCCTAACAAAAAGGGAGACCAAGAGTTAGCATATCATCGAGGAATTAAAAACTGAAATAAAATGACAGAGTATGTATGTATTTTCAAACAGATTATGAAGGGGAAATAACAGAAGAGACAGATTAGACACGTCAAACATACAGACATCTACAAATCGGAGTGTGGAAGCACAAGAGGACCTCAATTAGGAGAAAAAAGGCACAATAACTGAGGTACCCCACAGAGAGCTACAGCATGTTTAACTGCAGAGAACTGAGAAAAACTGGCATGGACCCTGCAGCACCTTAGACTATCTGCTGGAAACCTAATCATGCTCATTAAAAAAAAAACCTAGTCTCGATGAGTTTTTTCCTAAATGTGGGGGTGGGGGCAATGCTATTCTTTAATTCCATCTACAAAGAATTGGCTACTGATACTAACAGAGGAGGGCATGGCAACCCACTCCAGTATTCTTGCCTGGAGAATCCCATGGACGGAGGAGCTTGGTGGGCTACAGTCCACGGGTCGCAAAGAGTCGGACACAACTGAGCGACTTCATTTTCACTTTCACAGTACTAACAGAGGAGGGCATGGCAGTCCACTCCGTATTCTTGCCTGGAGAATCCCCATGGACAGAGGAGCTTGGTGGGCTACAGTCCATGGAGGCGCAAAGAGTCGGACACAACTTAGCAACTAAGCACAGCACAGTACACGGTACTGATAGGATCCTTGGAAATATGAGAGAAAATGATCCTTTAGTTTCATACTGAAACTCACAATACTAAGAAAAAGAAACAGTAGGTGAGAATGAATGCTGACTGCTGAGTTCAAGTCAGCCACTTAGAAGCGTTCAGAGGAAAGAATAGCTGCCACTGCTGATGAGACCCATTCAGAAATAATCTTGACATTATTAATCTATAGACATTAAAAGGCAATAGCATTCCCAAACGACGAATTCTCATGACACCTTTGCAAATAATCCCTGAGACAGGAAAGAGGGAAGATGGCAGATAATGAGAAGAGGCTTCACAGGTAACTGTGACGAATTTAAAAAAGAATTAGTAGGAACTGCACAGACCTGACCATCAGAAACAAATCCTGGTTGATACCATGACTCTCTTTCAGATCTTGCCAAAATCACAGTTAGGATCTAAATTAGGCAAGTCTCCAGGCTTCAGTTTCATCACTTTTTTTTTTTTTTTTTTTAGTTTCATCACTTTTTAAAAGGGATTCAACTAGATAAATTCTATCCTCTTACTAGTAGAATTCTACAATATCACGATATTAAATCATATTTTTTAAAGATACACAACAGAGGAAGAAAAAAGGCACAAAAATCAGTGATTTATTTGTCTTTACGACAGTACTATAATCATCTTAAGTACTATGGTGTTAGAGTAAGCTTTCAGATCTGGCAGTTTTAGCCCTCCAACTGTTCTTTTCCTGTGTAGAAGTGTTCCAAGTACTCTAGGTCCTTTGTAGATCCACATGAATTCTGGAATCAGCTTACCAATAGGAAAAAAGCCTGCTAGGACTTCGATTGTGATTACATTGAGTCTGTGAATCAAACTGGAGAGGATGGATATTTTAATAAATTCAAGTCTCCTAATCTATGAATAAGGTCTTTAATATCTCTTGGCACTGTTTTATAGTTTTTTGTGTAGAGATCTTGTTCACCTTTGATTAAATTCATTTCTGAATGTTTTATGCTTTTGTTGCTATTGTAAATACTTAAAAAAGTTTTCTAATGTTTTATTTTGATATAGTTACATATTTCTATAGTTAGGAAGCTGCAAAAAATAGTACAGGGAGGTCCTGTATCCTCTTTACCCAGTTTCCCTCAATGGTTACATTTTACCTATTATAACATCTAAACCAGGAAATTGTTGTTGGTACAATGTGTGTGTATAGTTTTATGTAATTTTACCATGTGTACCAATTTTGTATAACCACAATAATATTTCTTTTAATTTAATCTCTCTACTGTTTGTTGCTATGTCTGAAAAAGTTCAAACAATGGTAACTAGGAAAATGACTGATAGAAGAGTTCTGTCAGAAGATTTTTTCAAAAAGTCCTATCAGATTGTTGATTTTATTCATAAAATGACTGCTCCAAAAAACATATTTACTCAATCACCAAGTTCCCAGAATTCTGGAAATATGTTGTCAAAAGGGGAGAAAAATAAATGCAAAATATGTGCCAATCAAACGTATTTTATTCTTGACTTTTAGAAAATATAGATGAAATTCAATTTTAAGGCAGAAATATCATGTGGTAGCTCATAAGCTCTTTAGGGCTGATCCTCCCCTAACAGAAATATTTCTTAGCCTAAGAGCTCCTCCAATTTTTGATTTCCTGATTAACCACTGGCCAGTCAGAAGCATTGAGACTATAATCCTTACTTCCACTTAAAAAAACAGAGGGTATCCTCACTTGCTTATAAAACAAGATAAATGAGCTGACACTTGGGAGTCAGAGTTAGGATGAAGCCAGATTAAGACAATCTATTATTATATCTCATTCATAATGAAATTATGATTATGTTTTTTTTTTAAAAAAAAGCATCTTCATGTTTTCAAGATACTGACTTAAAATAATCAAGATTGGAGGAAGGGTGAGTGAAGAAGTGTGGGTAAAGATCAAAAAGGCTAGCCATGTACTGATTGCTGAAGTTTGGTTGATTGCTGAAATTGCTTCATTATACTGATTCTCTCTACTTTTGTAATCATGCTTGATAAAAAGTTTAAAAGCATTTTATTCACAATTTTAAAATTTCAGATCCCAACTATCACTGAAAATGTAGTATGTAACAGTAAAATCTGTAGAGTGACTCACCGGACATTTTCTGGTCTGAGTTTATCGAGAACCATCTCTATTAAATCTGGTCTAAATTCTTCCAGTAAATATTCAGCTGTGAGCACTTCTTCTAGGGGATAATACTTTTTAAAAGGAAAATAAATACAAAAGTAAAATGTGCAAGACTATGATACAGTTTAACTTATTAAAGCAAACAGATCTTTAACACATAAAATCCTCTATTTTACACCCCCCTCTTCCCTCCAATTAAATTTTATTTCATTGTAAAGATTTCTGAATCTTTTCTCTTTCTTACCACACTTTAAGCAATTTCATATTGTGGGATAATTTTACAGTTAATCCCCAAATACATTTACATTACAGAGAACAAAAGTACATTTTTTCAGGGAACAAGTAATACCTCTAGCTAAAAACTGAGTGTCGATTTTAAAAAATTTGGTGATTAAACGCTGACATCTATAGGATTCTTAATATAAAGTATATATATTTTAATAGAATTTCTTCTTTAACTTCTATGAATGAAATCAGACAAGCATTTAGAAAGTTGTTATGGAGGAAAAATGGCTCATATTTTCAGTTACTAAAGAAAAATAATGTGGAAGAGGCTTTTTAGTAAGGGCAACTTACTGAGACAGACTGATTCATTCATTCAACAAGTATGTAATGAACACCCTACTCTGTGCCAGGCACTGTTCTAGGTGCTGCTGTGGGTACAATGGTAGGTAAGACAGATGCCATCTCTGTTCTCTAAAGAGCTCATGTTCTAACTGGGAGGAAAGTGAACTGAAAGTGACGTCGCTCAGTCTTATCCGACTCTTTGCGACCCCACGGACTGCAGCCTACCAGACTCCTCTGTCTATGGGATTTTCCAGGCAAGAATACTGGAGCGGGTTGCCATTTCCTTCTCCAGGAGATCTTCCCAACCCAGGGATTGAACCCAGGTTTCCCGCATTGTAGGCAGACGCTTTACTGTCTGAGCTACCAGGGAAGTCCTCTAACTGGGAGGGAGGCAGACAATAAACAAACAAATACTGTCATTATACTGATAAGATGCTACAAAGAAAATTTAAAAGGGGCAGGGTCATGATTGAGAGGTCAGGGAAGGTGTCTCTAAAGGAGAGACATCCGAGTGGAGACCCAAACGAGAAGAACCTAGCCATGCAAAGACTGTAAGTGTTCCAGGCAGAAAAAAACAGCAAATGACAGGGCCCTGAGAGGGAAGAAAAAACTGAATGCCTAAAGATTAGACAAACAGCCAGGAGAGCTAGAGTGGAACGAGAATGAGAGGGGTAGCAGGGGGAGTGATACAGAATTCGGTCAGAGAGGCTGGAGTCAGATGACGTAATGGGTCCGGTAAAAATTTAGATCTATTTCTTTTTTTTTTTTTTTGAGCATATTAAGTATACTTTTATTATTTTTTTTTTTAAATTTTAAAATCTTTAATTCTTACATGCATTCCCAAACATGAACCCCCCTCCCACCTCCCTCCCCAGAACATCTTTCTGGGTCATCCCCATGCACCAGCCCCAAGCATGCTGCATCCTGCGTCAGACATAGACTGGCGATTCAATTCACATGATAGTATACATGTTAGAATGTCATTCTCCCAAATCATCCCACCCTCTCCCTCTCCCTCTGAGTCCAAAAGTCCGTTATACACATCTGTGTCTCTTTCCCTGTCTTGCATACAGGGTCATCATTGCCATCTTCCTAAATTCCATATATATGTGTTAGTATACTGTATTGGTGTTTTTCTTTCTGGCTTACTTCACTCTGTATAATCGGCTCCAGTTTCATCCATCTCATCAGAACTGATTCAAATGAATTCTTTTTAACGGCTGAGTAATACTCCATTGTGTATATGTACCACAGCTTTCTTATCCATTCATCTGCTGATGGACATCTAGGTTGTTTCCATGTCCTGGCTATTATAAACAGTGCTGCGATGAACATTGGGGTACATGTGTCTCTTTCAATTCTGGTTTCCTCGGTGTGTATGCCCAGAAGTGGGATTGCTGGGTCATAAGGTAGTTCTATTTGCAATTTTTTAAGGAATCTCCACACTGTTCTCCATAGTGGCTGTACTAGTTTGCATTCCCACCAACAGTGTAGGAGGGTTCCCTTTTCTCCACACCCTCTCCAGCATTTATTGCTTGCAGATTTTTGGATCGCAGCCATTCTGACTGGTGTGAAGTGGTACCTCATTGTGGTTTTGATTTGCATTTCTCTAATAATGAGTGATGTTGAGCATCTTTTCATGTGTTTGTTAGCCATCCGTATGTCTTCTTTGGAGAAATGTCTATTTAGTTCTTTGGCCCATTTTTTGATTGGGTCGTTTATTTTTCTGGAGTTGAGCTGCAGAAGTTGCTTGTATATTTTTGAGATTAGTTGTTTGTCAGTTGCTTCATTTGCTATTATTTTCTCCCATTCAGAAGGCTGTCTTTTCACCTTGCTTATATTTTCCTTTGTTGTGCAGAAGCTTTTAATTTTAATTAGATCCCATTTGTTTATTGTTGCTTTTATTTCCAGCATTCTGGGAGGTGGATCATAGAGGATCCTGCTGTGATTTATGTCTGAGAGTGTTTTGCCTATGTTCTCCTCTAGGAGTTTTATAGTTTCTGATCTTACATTTAGATCTTTAATCCATTTTGAGTTTATTTTTGTGTGCGGTGTTAGGAAGTGATCTAGTTTCATTCTTTTACAAGTGGTTGACCAGTTTTCCCAGCACCACTTGTTAAAGAGATTGTCTTTACTCCATTGTATATTCTTGCCTCCTTTGTCAAAGATAAGGTGTCCATATGTGTGTGGATTTATCTCTGGGCTTTCTATTTTGTTCCATTGATCTATATGTCTGTCTTTGTGCCAGTACCATACTGTCTTGATGACTGTGGCTTTGTAGTAGAGCCTGAAGTCAGGCAAGTTGATTCCTCCAGTTCCATTCTTCTTTCTCAAGATTGCTTTGGCTATTCGAGGTTTTTTGTATTTCCATACAAATCTTGAAATTATTTGTTCTAGTTCTGTGAAAAATGTGGCTGGTAGCTTGATAGGGATTGCATTGAATTTGTAAATTGCTTTGGGTAGTATACTCATTTTCACTATATTGATTCTTCCAATCCATGAACATGGTATATTTCTCCATCTATTAGTGTCCTCTTTGATTTCTTTCATCAGTGTTTTATAGTTTTCTATATATAGGTCTTTAGTTTCTTTAGGTAGATATATTCCTAAGTATTTTATTCTTTTCGTTGCAATGGTGAATGGAATTGTTTCCTTAATTTCTTTTTCTACTTTCTCATTATTCGTGTATAGGAATGCAAGGGATTTCTGTGTGTTGATTTTATATCCTGCAACTTTACTATATTCATTGATGAGCTCTAGTAATTTTCTGGTGGAGTCTTTAGGGTTTTCCATGTAGAGGATCATGTCATCTGCAAACAGTGAGAGTTTTACTTCTTCTTTTCCAATTTGGATTCCTTTTATTTCTTTTTCTGCTCTGATTGCTGTGGCCAAAACTTCCAGAACTATGTTGAATAGTAGCGGTGAAAGTGGACACCCTTGTCTTGTTCCTGACTTTAGGGGAAATGCTTTCAATTTTTCACCATTGAGGATAATGTTTGCTGTGGGTTTGTCATAGATAGCTTTTATTATGTTGAGATATGTTCCTTCTATTCCTGCTTTCTGGAGAGTTTTTATCATAAATGGATGTTGAATTTTGTCAAAGGCCTTCTCTGCATCTATTGAGATAATCATATGGTTTTTATTTTTCAATTTGTTAATGTGGTGAATTACATTGATTGATTTGCGGATATTGAAGAATCCTTGCATCCCTGGGATAAAGCCCACTTGGTCATGGTGTATGATCTTTTTAATGTGTTGTTGGATTCTGATTGCTAGAATTTTGTTGAGGATTTTTGCATCTATGTTCATCAGAGATATTGGCCTGTAGTTTTCTTTTTTTGTGACATCTTTGTCAGGTTTTGGTATTAGGGTGATGGTGGCCTCATAGAATGAGTTTGGAAGTTTACCTTCCTCTGCAATTTTCTGGAAGAGTTTGAGTAGGATAGGTGTTAGCTCTTCTCGAAATTTTTGGTAGAATTCAGCTGTGAAGCCATCTGGACCTGGGCTTTTGTTTGCTGGAAGATTTCTGATTACAGTATCAATTTCCGTGCTTGTGATGGGTCTGTTAAGATTTTCGATTTCTTCCTGGTTCAGTTTTGGAAAATTGTACTTTTCTAAGAATTTGTCCATTTCTTCCACGTTGTCCATTTTATTGGCATACAACTGCTGATAGTAGTCTCTTATGATCCTTTGTATTTCTGTGTTGTCTGTTGTGATCTCTCCATTTTCATTTCTAATTTTATTGATTTGATTTTTCTCTCTTTGCTTCTTGATGAGTCTGGCTAATGGTTTGTCAATTTTATTTATCCTTTCAAAGAACCAGCTTTTGGCTTTGTTGATTTTTGCTATGGTCTCTTTTGTTTCTTTTGCATTTATTTCTGCCCTAATTTTTACGATTTCTTTCCTTCTACTCACTCTGGGGTTCTCCAACTCTTCCTTTTCTAGTTGCTTTAGTTGTAGAGTTAGGTTATTTATTTGACTTTTTTCTTGTTTCTTGAGGTATGCCTGTATTGCTATGAACTTTCCTCTTAGCACTGCTTTTATAGTGTCCCACAGGTTTTGGGTTGTTGTGTTTTCATTTTCATTCGTTTCTATGCATATTTTGATTTCTTTTTTGATTTCTTCTGTGATTTGTTGGTTATTCAGAAGTGTGTTGTTCAACCTCCATATGTTGGAATTTTTAATAGTTTTTCTCCTGTAATTGAGATCTAATCTTAATGCATTATGGTCAGAAAAGATGCTTGGAATGATTTCGATTTTTTTGAATTTATCAAGTTTAGATTTATGGCCCAGGATGTGATCTATCCTGGAGAAGGTTCCATGAGCACTTGAAAAAAAGGTGAAATTCGTTGTTTTGGGGTGAAATGTCCTATAGATATCAATTAGGTCTAACTGATCTAATGTATCATTTAAAGTTTGCGTTTCTTTGTTAATTTTCTGTTTAGTTGATCTGTCCATAGGTGTGAGTGGGGTATTAAAGTCTCCCACTATTATTGTGTTATTGTTGATTTCCCCTTTCATACTTGTTAGCATTTGTCTTACATATTGTGGTGCTCCTATATTGGGTGCATATATATTTATAATTGTTATATCTTCTTCTTGGATTGTTCCTTTGATCATTATGTAGTGGCCTTCTTTGTCTCTTTTCACAGCCTTTGTTTTAAAGTCTATTTTATCGGATATGAGTATTGCCACTCCTGCTTTCTTTTGGTCTCTATTTGCGTGGTATATCTTTTTCCAGCCCTTCACTTTCAGTCTGTATGTGTCCCTTGTTTTGAGGTGGGTCTCTTGTAAGCAGCATATAGAGGGGTCTTGTTTTTGTATCCATTCGGCCAGTCTTTGTCTTTTGGTTGGGGCGTTCAACCCATTTACGTTTAAGGTAATTATTGATAAGTATGATCCCGTTGCCATTTACTTTATTGTTTTGGGTTCGGGTTTATACACCCTTTTCATGTTTCCTGTCTAGAGGATATCCTTTAGAATTTGTTGAAGAGCTGGTTTGGTGGTGCTGAATTCTCTCAGCTTTTGCTTGTCTGTAAAGCTTTTGATTTCTCCTTCGTATTTGAATGAGATCCTTGCTGGGTACAGTAATCTGGGCTGTAGGTTATTGTCTTTCATCACTTTAAGTATGTCTTGCCATTCCCTCCTGGCCTGAAGAGTTTCTATTGACAGATCAGCTGTTATCCTTATGGGAATCCCCTTGTGTGTTATTTGTTGTTTTTCCCTTGCTGCTTTTAATATTTGTTCTTTGTGTTTGATCTTTGTTAATTTGATTAATATGTGTCTTGGGGTGTTCCGCCTTGGGTTTATCCTATTTGGGACTCTCTGTGTTTCTTGGACTTGGGTGATTATTTCCTTCCCCATTTTAGGGAAGTTTTCAACTATTATCTCCTCAAGGATTTTCTCATGATCTTTCTTTCTGTCTTCTTCTTCTGGGACTCCTATAATTCGAATGTTGGAGCGTTTCATATTGTCCTGGAGGTCTCTGAGATTGTCCTCGTTTCTTTTAATTCGTTTTTCTTGTTTCCTCTCTGATTCATTTATTTCTACCATTCTATCTTCTATTTCACTAATCCTATCTTCTGCCTCCGTTATTCTACTATTTGTTGCCTCCAGAGTGTTTCTGATCTCATTTATTGTGTTATTCATTATATTTTGACTCTTTTTTATTTCTTCTAGGTCCTTGTTAAACCTTTCTTGCATCTTCTCAATCCTTGTCTCTAGGCTATTTATCTGTGTTTCCATTTTGATTTCAAGATTTTGGATCATTTTCACTATCAATATTCGGAATTCCTTCTCCGGTAGATTCCCTACTTCTTCCTCTTTTGTTTGATTTGGTGGGCAACTCTCCTGTTCCTTTGCCTGCTGAGTATTCCTCTGTCTCTTCATCTTGGTTATATTGCTGCGTTTGGGGTGGCCTTTTTGTATTCTGATAATTTGTGGAGTTCTCTTTATTATGGAGCTTCCTCACTTTGGGTGGGGTTCTATCAGTGGCTTGTCAAGGTTTCCTGGTTAGGGAGGCTTGTGTTGGAGTTTTGGTGGGTGGAGCTGGGTTTCTTCTCTCTGGAGTGCAGTGGAGTGACCCGTAATGGGTTATGAGACATCAAAGGTTTTGGGATAATTTTGAGCTGCCTGTATATTGAGGCTCAGGGGAGTGTTCCTGTGTTGCTGGAGAATTTGAGTGGTATGTCTTGTTTTGGAACTTGTTGGCCCTTGGGTGGAGCTTGGTTTCAGTGTAGGTATGAAGGCTTTTGATGAGCTCCTATTGCTTAATGTTCCCTGAATTCAAGAGTTCTCTAATGTTTTCAGGCTTTGGGTTTAAGCTTCCTGCTTCTGGTTTTCAGTTTTATTTTCACAGTAGCCTCTAGACTTCTCCATCTATACAGCACCGATGATAAAACATCTAGGTTAAAGATGAAAAGTTTCTCCACCTTGAGGGACACTCAGAGAGGTTCACTGAGTTACAAGGAGAAGAGAAGATGGAGGGGGTAGTTAGAGGTAACTGGAATGAGATGTGGTGAGATCAAGAGAGGAGAGAGCAAGCTAGCCAGTAGTCACTTCCTTATGTGCGCTCTATAGTCTGGACCGCTCAGAGGTATTTACAGAGTTATACAGGGAAGAGGAGAGGGAGGAAGTAGACAGAGGTGACCAGGAGGATAAGAGAGAGGAATGAGTAGGAGAGAGACAAATCCTGCCAGTAACCAGTTCCTTAGGTGCTCTCTACCGTCTGGAACACACAGAGATTCACAGAGTTGGATAGAGAAGAGATGGGGGAGAAAAGAGACAGAGGCCACCTGGTGGAGAAAAAGGAGAGGCCAGAGGAGGAGAGAGTGGACAAGCCAGTAATCTCGCTCTCAGGTAAACTTGGGTAGTGAAGTTTGGGTTTTTAAATGTACAAAATTGACAACAAAGATTAAAAATCTGTTTTTGAAGACAATGGTCTGCTTTTCTGGTTGCCTGATGTCCTCTGCCAGCCTACAGAAGTTGTTTTGTGGAGTTTGCTCGGGGTTGAAATGTTCTTTTGAGGAATTAGTGAGGGAGAACGTGATCTTCCCGTCCTATTCCTCCGCCATCTTTCCCTCCTCCTAGATCTATTTCAACTCTGATGGGACACCACTGAAAGGCTTGACACAGAGGAGTGAAATAATCTGGTTTGGGTTTTCAAAAGATCATTGAGGCAGGGAGAAAACACTAAAGCTAGGGAGACGGCAAGCACAGAACTCAGGTAAGAGTCTATGATGGTAATCCAGGTAAGAAATAAAGGTAGCTCATATTAGGGTGACACCAATGAGAAAAAGAGAAAAGTGGGTGATTTATAGCTTTCACATAAGTAGCACATGACACACAGTAGAACTGAAAAATATTTAAAGCCAGTAAGCATGATGTCTATGTAATGAAAATATTACAGATGATGATTTTCAGGATGATGAAAATTACGATTTTAAATGTCTTCACATCAGAGTTTACTAGTTGCTACAAAGTCTAAAGTTTTACACTGTAGCTTCACTTTTTATGATTTGTATAGTACTGAAAGTAACATATACAGGATCACTGAAACACTCTATGTGCCAAAGTATAGAATAAAATAACAATAAACTTACATGTAATATTCCTGCAATCTTAGAGGTATAACCCCGTGGTCTCTCTTTATCTTTAAACCTAAAAGCAACAGCATTCAAGTCCTAAAATGAAAAGTTAATCCAATTAGACATAAATTACCTGTTATTTAAAAATACTTTTTTCCTTGGCGGTGGGGGTTGGTTTGCCTCCCATTTTCCTCCATATATAACTATCACACTTTGTGAAAAAATGGCTATGCTTGATTTAGAAGTGTACAGAACACGATTGAAAATAACAAGTACAGGACATGATTCTATCGGCTAAATTGTTGAAACTATTAGTCAAAGAATTAGGAAAACTGTGAAGGAACCCTGTGAGATTCATCAGTTGCACAGATGATGATTTTACTGACCCTCTCAGAGAACTGTAGCCTGATGAGAAGTTACTGTCCTAAGTTTCACAAACAGAGATTATACCTTTAAACAAAATACATTTCAGTCTTGAATAGATCTTAAAGTAGATGTTAAAAAAAAATACTCTTAAAAGAAGCTTTTAAAAATTTAAAAGACAAATACCTTTTGTTTTATGCAAAAAAAGAAAGAAAGAAAAGGACAGGCTTTTCCCTACGTACAACAATAAAGTCACTTTTAAGAACACAATAATATATATAACAATTCACTGTTCCTTTGAGAGTTCAATACAAATTTTAGATACAGCTTCAGACAGGAGACTGGAATAAACACTGATACATAAAAGCTCAAGAAACTCCTGGCTTTCTTTTCAGAGACAGAAATGCAATCTATTTGTTTCTTTCCTTTTCCTCCTAAAAAGAGGCTACTTGATGCCTTAACCCTTAATTGTATGTCAGGTAACCAATCAGACTAGTTAAGACTAGGCCTTAACTAAAGCTACTATGCATTTCAAAAGTTTAGAGTTTAAATTAGGAACAATAAAAACTTTAAAAATTTCACTGGGCCTTACATTTAAATTAACTCACATATACTTGTTTCTTGAAAACTTTCCATAAGAAAAATTTTGGCAAAACAAAAGTACCTTGCACTCTTGGAAAACCCATTCTTGAGGTCCTTCTGCTCGTAACTTCTGAATGTATTGAAACATGTGCAGAATTATATCTTCAACATGTACTGGAAAAAAAGTGTACACTTAAAAACCACTCAGTCTTCAAATCCTTCAAAGCAAGGAGCTTACTCCTAAGGTAAGTCAGGTAAGTAGAAGATGATCCCCCTTAGAAATGGACTTCTCACCTCCCTGTGACTAGGTTTAGGGTCCCACATACATGGCCTTCCAAGATCTGGGATTTGTGACAGAAGGGGCAATAAACGAGTAACTAAAAAGCCAAGTACACATTTCACAAGTGCAATATAATGATCAGTTGTTAAGGAGGGAAAATCAGCCATGAAATGGAGGCCAAGTTACAACAGATAAAACGGTATGAATTGAAGTCTTTATAGCTTTACAACAAAAAAACAGATCCAGAGCATAAATAAGTTAATAACAGTTAATCATAAAAAAATCAATTTTCATTCAAAAATAGCCAATACTTACATAATCCTTCCTCAGTCAAGTCCACATTAATGATAAAAAACATAAAACCTCGGGCTCCTTCCTTTTGCCCACCAACAAGAGTATTTACCCAGCCTGTAACATTCAAAGGAAATTAACATGAATGCTTGTGTCTTCTTTTAAGACTAGGAATTTTTTTCTAAAAATTAATTCTATACATTCCCAAGAGACTAGAAGGGCATTCTGCAGAAAAGACTGGGCAAAAATCAGTTCAGAAAAGCAATTTCAGGCACTGCAAAAGATTCAAGGAATTTTGGGGGTTGGGAGTTTTTCTTGGGACTCCTCAAATCATTTCCCAAATCAAGAGTAGACTACTGTGCTTAAGTGCTATATACAGAGTCTGAGTGGAAAGGAACCTTGGAAATCTACTGACTGATCCTAGTATTAATACACCCTTTGATGGATTTGATGGATAAGAGTAGATAAATGTTTCAGCTCATTTCATAGAGATGGTAAACAATATACAATATGAGATTTACTTTTTTTAACCTCTATCTTATTTAAAACATGGGCCACAATATCTTTCAAAATATTTAAACTTCACTGCTCAGTACCAAAAAGGTAAAACAAATTATGAAAAAAGACAAAAACAAAAACCCCAAAGAAAAAAACAAAAGCATATTAACAACCATCACCTCACTCTCCCATAAACTCTAAATAGTCTCATCTGAAAATATCCCTTCACAGGGAAATATTTAGGAGAAATGAGAGCCAGAGTAAAAAAAAAAAAAAGATGGAGATGGGGTACTACCCTCATAAGCTGGGACCCAAGAGACTTACCCTTTGATTTAAGTTCTGATAACAGACTTCCAGGACCTTCATGCCCAATGAGATGACCAAGATAATGACCGGGATTTGATTTGTAGTATTTCTGAAGGTCAGGTATGGGAAATGTCACATAAAGATTCCTAATATCCTTAATGGGTACTATTTTGTAAAGTTGCTGGGGGAAAAAAACAAACCACAAAAGATTAGCTATGTATAAATCCTACCGAAAAAAAAAAAAAAATTTACAAACTATGAAGAATACTGATTTAAAAAAAAAACAACCACCCTGATTTTCACAGAGGAATCCCAAATTGAGGAGAGAATCAATTGCCAGAGAAAATCATACTGACCAAACAGAAATAAATGACCTGGGCTCTTTCTTAGTGGGATTTCATTACAGTTGGTATGCGGTCCATGTTTGGTCCCCTGGACCGTGTGGCTCAATACTTTTGGATGCTTGCCTTCTGGCACTGCTTAACAGCTTCTACAGTCTGCCAAGGTTATAGCTACCAAAACTACTTTTAGCATGAAAAGATCAAACGTATTGTTACCTTTTTGGTGATACATGTCCCTAGTATATGTGAAACTGATTTCGTTTGACTACCCAGACAAATATTAAAAACCATATAAATAATGAAACCTCTAAAATATTCTGTGTACTCTTTGGCAAACTAGATATACATTATGTCCATAAATTTAAAACAGAAAAAAAAAATACTAGCAATACATGCACTTACTTTAAGATGTTCTTCTTGGAAAGGATGTTCAGGAAATTCTGGCAATGGGACATTTTTGTTCTCTACTTCAGAAAATAACTTTACCACCAGATTAGTCAAGTCATCTAAAGATTCTACAAGAAAACAGACAACAGAAACTGATCATAACACCTAGTGGGTAGTATTTAGAACCTTAGGATTATATATGTACCTATATAAAATCACTATGTTGTATACCTTAAATGTATACAATGTTATATTTTAATTATATCTCAATAATGCTGGTGGGGAGGACCTTAGGATCTCCTGAAAAATCTCAGGATTACTACAAGGAAAGCCTAGGAATTCTTGAAAAACGCCATCTGATAAGTTGAAGCATTTAGTTAAACCCTACCAGAGCCTGTATAACTTCTGTAGCTATGCAATATTGATAATGATTAAACCTCACAAATGTCTGCCTCTTTATAGTTTAAAAAACTAGTTTACAAATATTATCTTGAAATAATTTAAAAATAAACATTAGAAACAATAACAGAATGATTAGTGGCATTTGGAAACTATTTTATCTACAATTTCCAACAGAAACATACTAAACCACAGGCTGATACTCAATAACATTAACTTTTTAACAGTCTAAAACCTATTATTAAAAGTCAAATGTTAGCATCTGTAAGTTACTGATTTTGTGGGAGAAGAGTATAAAATGGTGAGAAGAATCCTGGGTCAGAGGATCAGAGGACTTTGATTCTAAGCCAATTCTAACACCAACAAATTATGTCAAAAGAGCATTTGGACAAACTGGTTAAGCACTTCAGGTTCTATGAAACATGAAAGCTGGGGAGGGTGATCACAAGTCTCTTCCAAGGTCTAACATTATATGATTCTGTATCACATTCTGTCAAACTCAAGCAAAGATTTGTAATTGTTGGTAAGATTATATAGCCATGTGTGTGAAATTCTTCTATGCTATCATCTATCTATATTTTTTATACAGAACAGTATTTGCAAAGTTTATAAAGTTACATAGATGAAATGTTCACTGCAGTATCGTTTTTATAAAAACAATAAAAACTGCAAGTGACTGAAGCATCTATCAATGTGTACATGTTACAAGACACCTCTACATTGGAATTTTAGGTAGTCATCAATGAGAAGGAGATCTGTATGGGCTAACATGAAAATATCTCAAATTTCTGTTAAGTGAAAACTACAGATTTCAGTGTCATGTAGTATAATCTCATTTAATTTTTTAACAGCTATATATCAATCTAAATCTATTAATGAAATTCTACTTTTGGAATTATAACAAAAAATGATTTAAGGTAACTATCTTTGAAGAGGGCACAGTGCTCATAAGGTGGGAATAGGAAGAAGAATTGATTTCCATTTTTATATATTTCTGTGTGGGACAAATTTTTTTGTATGCATATGTATTACTATTATTCTAAAAAAGTGGAAAAGGTTATCTTTTTATAAACAAGATAACCACTCACCTTGATTCTGTCTCCTCAAAAACAGGTTATTTATAAATGGTATAAACATTCATCACTTATTACTGTCAGAAAGCATTTGAATCAAATAAGAAATTTCCCTTGATATTCTATGACCCATTTTGAACTTCTCCATGAACTCTGTAATAAACACTTAATCACTATTTGACAACTGTCTAGATACATAGTGTGAAGCTCTCTTTTAGGTCTATGAATGTGGGTCTATGAATATGTGCACTTTATTTATAAAACATATGCATTTTTACTTCAATTTTTTGGACTTGTATGAAGAACCTTAACATGTCCAGAACCAAATAAAAGGCCCAGCCTGTGGCTGCCTGTTACATGACAAGTGAACTCAGGAGTGAAGTGGGTGTATCTTGAGTAAAAGATGTCAGAGACATCTGACATAAAGAGACAGACAGATGGGACATGTAACTGGAAACAAAGGGGGGTGGCCAACAATGATTTGTCAACCTGAAATGCTGATGACAGAGGGGCCCTTTACAGCAAGATTCCACTAGGGTATGCCTTTCCTTTTCAAAGCACAAATTCACCATGTAGCTTTTTAAAGGTAAGGCAATTGTACCACAAAGCAACGTCTGTCTTCACCATTAGGCTGCGAGCTACCAGAGATCAGGGAACTGAGTCCCATTCATCTTTACATTACCAGGACTTGGCCATCCTAGGGCCTCCACCTGACAGCTACCTATTTGTCAAGTGTCCAGGTACCTGGTGCTGCCACAACTAGAGAGAGGGCCTCACGGGAAAACAGAGAAAAACTTTTTTGTCCCTTTGTGACAGAGATTCTGCCACCTGGTTACTCTTCCTCTTCCCTCCTCCTAGAAGAAGGAGCAGACTATTAATCCTCTAAGAGATCCTGCTTCTTCCACACACCACTGTACTATAAGGACACCTCTCCCAGACCTGTCATCAAATCCACTCAGCTGAGCATAGAACTCAAGTCACACCAGGAGACCAAACTGGAACAAAGAAACTCTTTGTTTCTTTCAGATGCTCATCTGTCACTTCCACTAAACCAAGAACACTGAGGGCAGGGTTCATGTCTGAGTCATCTGTTGTCATTACTTGCCCAGTAAGTGCTTACTGAAATCACCTGTTTTATCTCAGGAGGACATGAACAAAAATACGCTTAGAAACCCATTCCCAGGACTAGGAGCTAAATACCAAGTGAATTTTTCTGTTTTTTTACACTCCACAGACTTACCTACCTTTAGAAAGAACACAGAATATAACACACACTTTTTTGTTTTTTAGCCTTCTCCTTAGACCCATTTTATATCCTCATTCTATTATCAAGTTAAAATAAACATAGGAGCTTATTTTCTACCTACAAAAGTAACTGTTGCCAATTTAGAAAACTTAGAAAAACAAAAGAAGAAAAAAAGAAAACAAAAGTCTCCTACAATCTCATGATTATGGAATGCTACAAACAGCTACCATTTATGGAGTATATGCCACAGCCTTTGACTGTGTGGATCACAAGAAACTGTGGATGATTCTGAGAGAGATGGGAATACCAGACCACCTGACCTGCCTCTTGAGAAACCTGTACGCAGGTCAGGAAGCAACAGTTAGAACTGGACATGGAACAACAGGCTGGTTCCAAATAGGAAAAGGAGTATGTCAAGGCTGTATATTGTCACCCTGCTTCTTTAACTTATATGCAGAGTACATCATGAGAAACGCTGGACTGGAAGAAACACAAGCGGGAATCAAGATTGCCGGGAGAAATATCAATAACCTCAGATATGCAGATGATACCACCCTTACGGCAGAAAGTGAAGAGGAGCTAAAAAGCCTCTTGATGAAAGTGAAAGAGGAGAGTGAAAAAGTTGGCTGAAAGCTCAACATTCAGAAAACGAAGATCATGGCATCCGGTCCCATCACTTCAAGGGAAACAGATGGGGGAAACAGTGTCAGACTTTATTTTTTGGGGCTCCAAAATCACTGCAGATGGTGACTGCAGCCATGAAATTAAAAGACGCTTACTCCTTGGAAGAAAAGTTATGAGCAACCTAGATAGCATATTCAAAAGCAGAGACATTACTTTGCCGACTAAGGTCCGTCTAGTCAAGGCTATGGTTTTTCCTGTGGTCATGTATGGATGTGAGAGTTGGACTGTGAAGAAGGCTGAGCGCCGAAGAATTGATGCTTTTGAACTGAGGTGTTGGAGAAGATTCTTGAGAGTCCCTTGGACTGCAAGGACATCCAACCAGTCCATCTTAAAGGAGATCAGCCCTGGGATTTCTTTGGAAGGAATGATGCTAAAGCTGAAGCTCCAGTACTTTGGCCACCTCATGCAAAGAGTTGACTCATTGGAAAAGACTCTGATGCTGGGAGGGATTCGGGGCAGGAGGAGAAGGGGACGACTGAGGATGAGATGGCTGGATGACATCACGGACTCGATGGATGTGAGTCTGAGTGAACTCCGGGAGATGGTGATGGACGGGGAGGCCTGGCGTGCTGCGATTCATGGGGTCGCAAAGAGTCGGACACGACTGAGCCACTGAACTGAACTGGGGTGTCACCAGGTGCTATGCACTTTTTCTGCATTATATCAATTAAACCTCACAACAGATATGAGGTACCACTTCCATTTTATTTTATTTTATTTTTTGAAATGCCAAGTTATTTCATTAGGTTCTTTGCAAGAAGTTCAGAATACTAATTTGTGAGGATAAATTCCATTTGTGAGAGCAAACACAGAGCGGAGGTAGCCCTGGAGCTGAGGGACAGCTTTGATTCTTCGCAGAATTTGGGAGTCCACAGCTTTCTGATCAAGCTTGCGCTGCTCTGTGATCTCGTATTTCTCTCTCTCTGTGTCGAAGATCTCACCCTCCTGGTGTCTGGGTTTACACAGCTTCTTCTTGAAGTAAGTGTCAGTGAGATATTCTGGAATTTTCACACCACTGATATTGATTTTGGTGGAGGTGGCAATGACAAATTTCTGGTGTGTTCTACGCAGAGGAACTCGATTGAGGGATAGAGGCCCAGTCACAAGTAGCAAACCACTGCCCAGCTGCTTCAGGAAAACGACCCTCTTGCCTCTGTGGCGCCCGGTGAGGATGATCAGAATGGTCCCAGGAGTGATGCTGGCACGCAGCTTCCTCACATGCTTACTGAAGGGTTTTTTGCCATGACTCAACAGTTTCCGAGGCACATCTTCAGTAGGGTAACACCTAGGCATTTTGCAAAGTTTGACCACTCGGGTACCACCCTTCTTGTCGCCACCAACTGGGTTTGTGACAGTAGCAAGAACACAAACCTTTTTCTTTTCAACGTTGGATTTAGGTGCTGAATATTTTCTCTTGTACAAGGCCTTTCTGGAGTACATGGCTGATCGGGAATATCTGCCAATTCCTCTGACCAGGACAGGATTTCGGCTGCAGTGGGGCTTCCCCTTCTTAACCTTCTTCACCTTTTCCACCTTTTTAGCCTTGTTGCCAGCATCAGCCTTCTTGGCTTCAGGTTTTTTCTCCTTAGTATCTGGCTTCTCAGCCTTTTCATCCGCCATCCCTGCAGATGTCGACTTGATACCCTCTCGGCTAGGGTGGTGAAGGATTGGGATCTTGAAATCTAGTCCTGAAGAGACACACCACTATTCTTACCACTTCCATTTTAATAATGCAAAAACTGAAGAGCAGGGAACAGAAGTAACTTTGTTAGCTCACAGCTACACACTGGGTAGGTGGTGTGTTAAGAATTCAAACCCAAGCTCTCAGACTCTAGAGCATGAACTCTTAACTACTATAGCACATTATTACATTTCTGGTATGTTTTTCTGCGTTGTCTTATGTCTCCCATTTACGTCTATTAGAGTTTTTAAGAAATCCCCAAATGGGATCATATAGCACATAGCATTTTTATAGAACGCTTTTGTTTTCCATTTAATACATTATGAATATTTCCCATGCTATTAATACAGTCATAAAACTGTTTATTCATTCAATATTTATTTACTGAGCACCTGTGATGTATCAAGCACTAACCCAGACAAATCAGTGAACAAAACAGTTTCTCTTCTCAAGTGGCTCACATTCTGGTACAGCAGACAACAGAGAATACTTAATATTTCTTTAAATATTAAATGTGTGATAATTTTAAAAGATAAATGTTTGATAAATGTTTTAAAGAACAATAAAGCAGCTGGGAGGTAAGAAAGTGAGAGAAGGGATGCTATTTTCTGTAGGATGTTCTATGATATAGCTATAAGATCACTATTAATCTCCTATTAATGCACATTTAGCTTGCATCTAACTTTTTACTAATAAATACTATACTGAAACATCCTTGTACATCACCTGTTTGAACAACTCTGATGATTTTCTTAGACTGCACTTCTAGAAGTAAACATGTATTTTTTAAGGGTGATGCATCTTAAATTCTCCTCTGTAAAGTGTGGAGGAATTGCATAAATTGTATACACAACAAACACAAAAGAATACCTCTCTTCATAATGGGTATTAGTTAAAACAAAATCCAAACCAAGATTATGGTAATTTAATAGGGGAAACAACATATTATCATTAATTTGCACTTTTAGAATCAAACCTTTGTTGCTTTCTCATAGTTTTCCTAGTTTATACTCATCTGCCTTTTGATTTTTTAGTTTTCTGAATCTTATAAGGTCAAATCTCTCACTCTTGTCCTTTATACTTCCTTTTCTTGCTTTTATATGCGTAGAGCACCAAAAGTGAAAATGAAGTCGCTCAGTTGCGTCCAACTCTTTGCAACCCCATGGACTGTAGCCTACCAGGCTCCTCTGTCCATGGGATTTTTCCCGGCAAGAGTACTGGAGTGGGTTGCCACTTTCTTCTCCAGGGGATCTTCCCAACCCAGGGATCAAACCTGGGTCTCCTGCATTGCAGGCAGACGCTTTACCGTCTGAGTCACCAGGGAAGCTTCAACTTCCAATGACTGATATTAATCTGTATTTTCTTCAGGTCTCCATTTAAAATCTCCTAAGCTGAAGCTGGACTGGAAGAAACACAAGCTGGAATCAAGATTGCCGGGAGAAATATCAATAACCTCAGATATGCAGATGACACCACCCTTATGGCAGAAAGTGAAGAGGAGCTAAAAAGCCTCTTGATGAAAGTGAAAGAGGAGAGTGAAAAAGTTGGCTTAAAGCTCAACATTCAGAAAACGAAGATCATGGCATCTGGCCCCATCACTTCATGGGAAATAGATGGGGAACAGTGGAAACAGTGTCAGACTTTATTTTGGGGGGCTCCAAAATCACTGCAGATGGTGATTGCAGCCATGAAATTAAAAGACGCTTACTCCTTGGAAGAAAAGTTATGACCAACCTAGATAGCATATTCAAACGCAGAGACATTACTTTGCCAACTAAGGTCCGTCTAGTCAAGGTTATGGTTTTTCCAGTAGTTATGTATGGATGTGAGAGAGGGACTGTGAAGAAGGCTGAGTGCTGAAGAATTGATGTTTTTGAACTGAGGTGTTGGAGAAGACTCTTGAGGGTCCCTTGGACTGCAAGGAGAGCCAACCAGTCCATTCTGAAGGAGATCAGCCCTGGGATTTCTTTGGAAGGAATGATGCTAAAGCTGAAACTCCAGTACTTTGGCCACCTCATGCGAAGAGCTGACTCACTGGAAAAGACTTTGATGCTGGGAGGGATTGGGGGCAGGAGGAGAAGGGGACGACCGAGGATGAAATGCCTGGATGACGAGGATGAAATGCCTGGATGACATCACAGACTCGATGGACGTGAGTCTGAGTGAACTCCGGGAGATGGTGATGGACAGGGAGGCCTGGCGTGCTGTGATTCATGGGGTCGCAAAGAGTTGGACACGACTGAGCAACTGAACTGAACTGAACTGAAGCTGAAGCTCTAACACTCTGACCACCTGATGAGAAGAGCCAATTCATTAGAAAAGACCCTGTTGTTGGGAAAGATTGAAGGCAGGAGAAGATGGGGATGGCAGAGGACGAGATGGTTGGATGGCATCACCGACACAATGGACTGAGTTTGAGCAAGCTCTGGGAGATGAAGGACAGGGAAGCCTGGCATGCTGCAATCCATGGGGTCTCAAAGAGTCAGACGCAACTGAGCAACTGAACAACAAGCTTCTTTTTAGAACACAGTGAGTTAAAAACAAATTCCCCTCCACATTTTCTCCAAGAAGATCATCTGCAAAGCCTCTGAACAGATAATAGGAAATATCTTATATCTTTCCTTCCAATACTTTGAAAAAGTCAAAACAGGAAATCAGATAATCCAATTCTACGAAAAAATTTTAAGATTTCTTACCTCGACCTAAAACACAAATAGCCATTAAGTTCGATGAATAATAAGTAGAATGGAATTTCAGGAGCTCTTGTCTTACATCAATGCCTTCTTGGTTCGGTCTAGTCTCTAGAGTATATTTGTTACCTAAAAGGAATGAAAAACATTTCTAAGAAAAAGCAAAATATGTGAATTTTAAAGCTTCATAATTATTACTAACATTGCTTTAAGGTAAACTTAAAAAAGTATGTTTGACCATAACCTGGATAAACAGGACAGTATAGAACAAACTAGTAAAATTTTATCTATAGAGCTTTCCCTCTGGAACTTGAAGTACTTTATAAAAATTATAGTTCTTAAAATTCCTATGAGGTGGTAGGTATTATGAGCACTTACAAGACAAAAATGAGGTCCACATGGCCTCCATTCACACTTACTTTAATTTCCAATCCCCTAGGTAGCTCCAAAATTAATTGAACATAGTCACGGAGGGATCTTTTTGAAACTTGCCAAGTTACTTGTGGAAAGAAATGTACTATTCTTGGCTGAAGCATTAAATTTGTGATATGAATTCTCATGAATTTGATCTAGACTGGTAAAAATAGGATGCAATGCCATTCTTGTAAGTCTCAAGCGATGTATACAGAGTACCACTATGAGATCTATTATGAAATTTAATAACTAATTCAATTAGGATAAAATGTGCATGTCAAGAGCAAATAGTCAAACTCTCTAAGTACTACATTTCTAATAAAGATCTTGCCATTTAAAGGCTGGGAGGTGGAATTTCAGTAATTGGTATCTCTCTAAAAATGGCATCTTGACTAGAAATATCTTAAAATCTAGTATAGTAACTTGTATTGTTCCCACTTAAACTACTAAATGGGCTCCTGGCAAAACATATTCTTGACGTGTTTTTCCCCCCTTGGGTTATTATAATGGCTGATGAATTGGCATTTAGAGAATCTCTCTTTCACTAAACTGGGATCCAGAGAGAGCCACCAGATGGCGTTCTCAGATCCAGTCTTTATCCTTGAAGAGCTGCATTGTACTCTTAGCCAAGATTCATGCCCTGAATGCTTCAATCAACAGATCTAGTGGAGTGTGCAAGAAACAGTCCAGCAAGTACTCAGTAACCTTTTTCTAGTTAGAAAGCAATCAAATGTACTCATATTCACTGGCAGCAGCCTGCTAATCAAGTTTTCAGGTTCTTCACCAGTCCTCTCAGTTTCAAGAAAGATCCAGCTCCACTCCAGATCTGCTCTACTTGAGGTCCTAAAACATCCCCTCATTCTACCCGAGGGATCCAGATGATCTAAAAAGTATCCAGAGTCCTAACTCCTCAGAGAAAGACAGAAAGAAAAGGACAACAACAACAAAAAGCTCCTTTTCTGGGTAATGGTTAGAAGTTCTCTCATATTAAGGTGAAATTTGAGTATATACCTCCCTTTTTTACTAAATGAAGGTTCTAGAAGCCTCAGTTCCAGGGAGACTAGGCCCTAGAGCTTCATTACTCGTTTACACTTCAAAGCACAGATTCTTAGAATATGTGCATTAAAATCGACACACTGGGACACCCAAGCTTGGAGAAATCACGTTTTATTTCAAGGATATAAGTATGATAGCATTAGACAGAAATCACATTTTCAGTGTCAAGTGTGATCTGATGTGCCTATTCACAATCTGGTCAATATATTGGTTTTTAAAACAAAACCTCAAATCAAAATATATAAAGACAAAGGGTATGGCCTCTGTATAGAACTTAAAATTCTTTCAGGTTGACTGATTCTAGCTCATTCTGCTTTGATTTTAATATACCTGAATATCTTACCATTCTAATCCCTACCTTTATCTTTAGGTTCATTTAAGAACATAGAGATAGGGACTTCCCTGTTGGTCCAGTGGCTAAGACTCTGTGCTCAAAATGCAGGGGGCCTAGGTTCGATCCTGGGTCAGGGAACTAGATCCCACATGCCACAATGAAGATCTAAGATCCTGCGTGCCACAACTGAAACCCAGCATAGCCAAACAAATAAGTAAACATTTTAAAAATAAAAACAGATTAAAAAAAAACAACAACACAAAAACCAACACAAAGATAAAGCATGAATATGCCCTGAACACACTAAGATATGTATCACTGGAAAAATACTGACAATGCCAGAGTAAAAGGAGCCAGAGGACCACAACAGAATACTGCGCTGCAGAAAGAATGAATAGCCCACAGTTCATATGCAACAGTGTGGAGGAATTTGACAACCTCCAGGTTTAATTCGAGAAGCCAGACACAAGACACAGAAACATTGTATTATTTATATTAAACATAGAAACAGGCTGAACTAATCTTAGTCATAAAAAGTCAGAATAGACGTGATCCTTAGGTAGGTGGATAATGAATGACTACCGATGGGTACAAAAAGGTGTTGGTAATCTGTCTCTTGACTGGTGTGGTCTGCTGAGGTTTTTGAAAATTCAATGAGCTGTATATAAATAAGAGCAGTATATTCATTCAATAGATTTTTCAAATAGCAGCAAAAGTAAAATAACCACAATAATTTATCAGAGCCACACACACTTTTCAGTATATTTATTATATCAATATTTCAACAACAAATTAAGAGAAAAATGAGCCAAAGGGGCTATTTTGTAAACAGCAACCTGGCTCACCTAAAAGCACAAAAATCTAGTGATTCTGTATCTCTGGCCAAACGGCTAAATAGAGACTCAATCACATTTGCTCTGAAAAGTGGCTTTTAGCCACAAAGATTTCATTCTGTGAAATCCACATATTCATTTATTTGCTACCTAGATGTTTCCAGGCTTTCTAATATGTAATGACAGAAGGGAACTCTGGTCCATTTGGGAACACAGCCCAGAATGCCAGTCCTGTATCCCAAGACGCTCCTGAATTAGAAAGAGGAAATGGTCTCCACTATGACTCTCTTGGGGTCAGACAGTCAGCTCTTAATACATTGACAGAAAAACATGAATACTAGGAGTAAATGGGCCAAAGAGTCAGGCTAGTTATTAAGTTGATTAACCCTTTTATTAAATCTTTTAAAAGTTTTTTAAAAACAAGAAGGCTAGCTAGTGGAAGTTCTCAAGAAATAGTTGAGGAAATGAACAGAAAAGCAGGACATAACACAGAGAATACTTAAATTACTGAGCAGACTCTGTTACTATCAGAGCCATCATCCCCAGCTAGGGAGGAGCAAAGAAATAAGCACTGGCTTTGGTGTGAGCAGAGCTATCAACTAATCCAGGGTCAATCGTCTCCTGGTTACATGACCTCGAACAAGACTTCCTTAGGCTCAATCTGCTGTCCTGACATTGGTAGACTTACACCAAATTAAAAAAAAAAAAAGTGTAAAATAGTGTAAGACTAATATTTAACAACCAATTAATAGAATAAAAGTCTGATGACATACCAAGCATTGTGGTGAAACGAGAACTCAGATGCTGCATAAGGGAGTGCAAACTGGATCAACTACTGTAAGAAACAATTTGGCAATATCTGTGCAATCTAAAGATGTACATATCCTAATACACAGTAATTCTACTCCCAGAGTTTACTCCTAGAACCCTAGAGAACTCTGTGTACAAGAAAACATGTGTAAGAATGCTTATAGCAGCACTATTGAATCATAGGAAAAAGGATAAAGAATAGTAATACAGTCAATAAATTTTTCAGAAAGCAGCAAAAAAAATTTATCAGAAACACACTCACCAATATGGATAACTCCTACAAATACACATTAAATGAAAAAATACAAGTGGTAGAGATTACTTACAAAATACCGTTTTTATAAAACTAAAAAACTATACAACACATTGCTTAGAAATAAATGCATTACTTGGCAATGTTATCTCTTGGGAGCAGGGAGGAAAATGCAATTGGGGAATTGTGCAACAGACACTCAAACTATACTTGAAATGTTCTGTTTCTTCAAGTAGTGTGTAAAGAATGACCCGGGCAAAGCTTTCGTACTGATCTCTTTTATGACAAATAATAAATCTGGAAAAACATTAAAGAATTGAATATAATACTTGATGTATAGCAGAAAATTGACAACCAGTAGAAGCTACTTCTGTTATGATTTGAATTGTAGGAGGGACTCCTGGCTCCTGAATATAGCATAGGATCCGTGTCATCAAAGTAGGGAAGAAAGCTCAGTAAATGGTCCAGATGACCTTCCTCTGCCTAAGAATCTACATGTGGACAGCAATGTGAATATGGCTGGGATAACAAATACCAGTTCAGTCTCTACACATATATTGTCCTCATTTAGCACTAAGTCAGCAAGGGCACTTCTATCCAATTAAAACGCTGCTACACAAATCTTGAATCCTACCTTTCTGGCTCTGTCACCATAAGAGTAAGCTCCAGCGGAAGACTGAGGCTGTCAGGGTTGCTGACTCACTGGGACCTTCCACTCTGGGCCTGCTAGGAGACAGCACTGGCTTGGAGGTTGGGAGATTCAGGGTTTCTCATCCTGACTCCATCATCTTCTAATTAAGCAACTCTGGAAAAGTCTACAAATATCTCAACATGGATACATGCCCAGTTATTAAGAAAAAGGGTCAAACCCTGACCCTAGCTGTGAGGCACAGGCAAGTTTCTTTACCTCCCTAAGCTCTGCTTTTCTTATTCATAAATAAGAATCATGAGAACCAATCTCATAGGATTGCTATGAGGATTAAATGAATATCTGTGCTAAGGCTCAGCATAGCATCTATCAGACAATAATTACGTAACAGGAACCTGGGTTGCTATGAAGTTTATGAAAAGTGATGAATGGATATTTAAGAGAGTTTTGTATATTGTAAGATCAGTAAATTTTACTCTATGTTTTCATTACAAGAACTATGTGTTCTCATCCACTCAGTTGTGTTTGCCTGACTGTAACTCCCTGCTATAACCCACCATGGGGTTTCCAGGCAAGAATAATGGAGCGAGTTGCCGTTTCCTTCTCCAGTTCTTCTTTTTTTAAAAACTCAGTACTAATGTATATGAGTGCCGATTCTCAAGTAAACAGAATGTATTTTCCTGGAAAATTCTAAAGCCAGCCAAATAATTCTTACACTCTGTGGGAAAGACTGAGTTCGAAGTTTTAGAAATATGTTTGAGAAATCAAAGCTGTCTCCAACTATATGTCTCATAGGTTCTCAAGGAAAAGTCTATTTGTTAGCTCTAACCATGAAACTCTGAACTGTTCTCTGAAAACCCAAGATCCTGAAGGTTAGTTTAATATATCTACAGTTAGTTACTTGGAATTATTATAATTTTTTTTAAGCTCTTTCTTCTTGCTATAGTAATCTTCTAAAAATCCTGGAAGAAACCAAAGTCTTTGGAGATCTATAAATCTTCCTAAAAAATTAAAAAGGACAATTCTTCTGCATCTGGGTAAGGACATGCAAGTGTGAGACATGAGTTACTAAAGAAAGGGGACTTGAAGTGAAAGCCTCTTAAATGCCACAATAAAGCAACTGTACACTTAAATTTCTAGTTTTCCATAGACACATTTCCTAGCAAGGGAAAAAAAAAGGTACTAACGAAAGTCATGGAAAAACCTGGAGAATAATAAATGACTAAGCAGTCTAAACCATATCAAATATTTTTATATCTATGAATTATCATGATACTAAAAAAAAATAAATTAGTCATCATTCAAAGATGCCAGGGAACCAACTCAGTATTTTGAAAACTGGTAAATAAAGGGAATGAATCAAACATTTATCTTGCTTTTTCTATAACTGTACCACTGGGGAGCCAAATAGCAGAAAAGGAGATTTTCTTTTTATAGTATACTCAAGCAAATCAATATGAGAAAAAGTAACAGAATTAAAATTACAAGGGTGATGCATTTGAGGACGGTTGTATCAACATAAACAGAGAGCAAACTAGACATTATATGCCCCCCGACAGAAGAACACATCACCATCTATGAAGCCTTCTTCAAAAACGGATAAACATGACTCTAATCAGGCCTCTATATCCAACTGCCAACTTGTGGGAATACAGAAGAAAGAGGAATATATTAAACTACGTTGCTGGAAATGCAATCATCAAAAGCTAGGCTATGAAAAGTCCTACATAACAAACATCCTGATTTTCAATAAATAAATTTCAGGTAATCAAAGGGAGGGAGTGGAGGAGAGAGATGACTATTTGAAACCAATAGACTATTTGAAACTTAAGTGGATCCTAATTCAAATCAATTTTAAAAATTAAAACTTTCATCAGACAACTAGAAATTTGAACATTACTGCATAGTTGGTGATATTAATGATAATGCTACTTTTACCATGTTTTTTAAAGAGAGTCATTATCTTTACAGACATATATTGAAATATATGCGAGTAAAATGATATGATGTCTGGGATCTGTTCAAAATGATGTAAGACGGTGACTGGGAATGTGGGTCAGACAGGACTGGCCAGGGGCAAAGTGATGCATATGCAGGGTTCTTAACAATATTTTGTTTACTTTTATATATTCCAAATTGTTCACTTAGAAAGGAATGGAGAGACGAAACAGAAAAAAGCAAGTAACTTTTACTGGGGTCTAAATTGTGTGTCATTATCATCATCCCAGTATACCATGAGGTGTTCACACTCCCTTCTGGTTGATGTTTCATAATATTTTTGGTTCTAATCCATTTCCCTACTCCTTCCTACAAAAGCATCCTTTATTACGGCCAAACTTCTCTAACTCAGGTTCTCCAAATGACACTGGGCTCACTCCTTGGTCTTTGCCTCTCATCATGATTTTGGGGGTTAATCTAACATTATCTCGATTCCTGGGTTGGGAAGATCCGCTGGAGAAGGGATAGGCTACCCACTCCAGTATTCTTGGGCTTCCCTTGTGGCTCAGCTGGTAAAGAATCCACCTGCAATGTGGGAGACCTGGGTTTGATCCCTACGTTGCAAAGATCCCCTGGAGAAGGGAAAGGCTACCAACTCCAGTATTCTGGCCTGGAGAATTTCATGGACTGTACAGTCCATGGGGTCGCAAAGAATCGGACATGACTGAGTGACTTTCACTTTCACTAACATTATCACAAGAAACACAGACTTGAAGTTCGGGCTGACCTGGTACTGAATCCCATAACCTACAGACGCTTCTACTGCCAGCCTCCCTCTTTTCCCTCCTCCCTGTGTCCCCCACAAGGCTATGAAACGTTGGTCTACTTATTCTGTCAGTGTTAATCTTGGCATCTGTCAAACGGGATGATGAAAATTTCAGTACTGTGGTGAAGGTTAAGTGAAATCATATTAGGTAAAAACGCCTGCCCAGCGGGTGGCACTTAATGCTCAGACAATAAATAATAGTTCTTTTTCCTTTTCTTCTAAGAGTGACTCTTCCTCTGCCTAAGACAATCCTACCCACCCTTCAGGAAAATTCAACTTGTACCTCCTCTGAGATCCTGGAGAATTTAAATTTCTAGGCAATCATAAAGCAGGAGGAATAGTACAGTGGTTAAGGGCACCAGCCCGGGTTCTAGCAATCAAAAGCTGAGTGACCCTAAGCAATTTAATCACTTCTCTGAAGTCTTAGTTCACTCATCTATAAGACAGAAATAATAAGGGCATGTACCTACTGGGGAGATTGTGAGAATTAAGTTAAATAATCCAGGCAAAGTGTTTAGTGCAGCACTCAGTAAAAATTGGCAAGGAGGAAAAAAGAGAAAATCAAGTCTGAGATTATACTCCAGTGAAATTCTGAGTTTGACTTGCCTCTCCAACTAAACTAAAAGTATCTTTAGTGCAAAGACGTTGATTTACACTTTGCATTTTCTAATGCACTTTACATACAGAAGACCTTTAAAAAATTACTTGTCAACAGAGAAAGAGAGAATCTGAGCATATGTATAATACCGTACTCAGATTCATATAATCCTTTGTGGTATGTGCTACAAAGCATAATTGTCACCTAACAATTAAGAAAGAGAAACATCACCTGTATCTAAATACAGCCCCACCCTGTATTTCCAGGTGCCCTCCCACTTTGTCTTTGATTCCATTAAGGAGTGCCTGTTTTGTTTCCCTCACCCACATCCTGATTTTTTTTCTATTTCCTTCTCTGACTAAACCCGCTTGCTCCCACAGGGTCTGTTGGGTTAGGTTTAGAGAAACAGATCACTAAGAATAATCAGAACTAAAATTTTCCTTTCCTGTTCCAAACAACTTTAAAAAATTCAACTGTTTCTGCTTTTATTCCATGGAGAGGCAGAGGAAAAAAAGATTTTTTTAAGGCAACAGGGCAGAGAAAAGGCATAAAATTTATCAGCAACTGTGGAACTATAACTAAAGGTATATGTGAGTGACAAATGAAGGAGCAAAGGGAATGTCATCACCAACCAGTGGTTCAGCTTAAAGAGGGAACAGGAGAACATGTCTAATAACACTGTCCTACAATCACCGCATCAAACCCACTGCATCAAGTTGTGGCTGCCCCTCACAACTTCATGGCAAAGACTTTTTCAAAATTTTGCTATTTTTCACAGCTGTGTTTGGGTGCTCTGTCGCTCAGTCATGTTTGACTCTTTATGACCCCATTGACTTGTAGCCCACCAAGCTCCTCTGTCCATGGGATTCTTTTTGGCAAGATGACTGGAGTGGGTTGCCATTTCCTCTTCCAAGGGGATCTTCCTGACCCAGCAACTGAACCTGCGTCTCCTACATTGGCAGGAGGATTCATTACCACTATGCCACTGATCCTCTATCATAATGTAATTATAGAATCTCTCATTTACTGAGTACCATTAGGACCAGACTTTTGACTAACCACTTTACACCAACCAGACATGGGAGGAAACTGAGGCTTACAGAAGATAAGAAAGTGGCCCACTCTTGGCTGGTCAGTGGTAGAACAATGATTCAACCTCAGCATGGCCCGCCATCACAGTACAAGCTTTACATCACTGAGGGGTCTGCTATTGGGAGGTGGGATTCCTGGCCGAAGTCTGAGGCTAGAGACATCACATAGTGAGTTAATGAAGACGTGTGTGGGGACAGATTTAGCACATAACTACAAAAATGACTTTCAAACAAAGGAACTGACTCTAAATAGCCTTTGCCTATTTCTCTTTCTCTAGTGAACTGCTTTTATCTTTCACTTACTCATAGAAATTTTTATCTTTTGCTTGCTTACTTACTTACAGATGTTCTTATCTGCTATATTGCTTTGCAAAACTTTTCACTGTGTATGTGCTTGTCTTTTTTGTGTCTGTACTGAACAGAAATTTTAAGTTTTAATGTAATCAAATTTATATTTAAATACATGCTTTACCATTAAAAATATGGTTTGTGATATGTACGCTCGAGTACACTTTTCCTAGCCTAATATTTTTTAAAAAATATTTTCTTCTAAAGGTTATAGAAAGTTTTTTTCTATAATTAGGTTCAATCAACCCAGAATTTATTTTTGTGCATGGTGTGAGATGAGATCTAAGTTTATTCATCTCTCCATGAATAAGTAGTCGCCCTTGCACCAGTCATTGAAAGGCCCACCCTTTCCCTACTCATCTGTCACGTGCCTCTGTCTTATGTCTAAGGTTCCAAACATTTGTGGATATGCTTCTAGGGTTCATAATCTGTTCTCCTGTTATCTTCATGTATTTTTGCATCAATTTCACTACTCTAACAACTGAAGTCTTGGTACCTGGTAGAAGTAGTGTCTTCTTTGTTGTTCTTCAAAATTATCTTAGTTATTCTTGGCCCTTTACTCTTTCTTTTAATTTATAATCAGATTATAAGATTATTAAAAAGAAAAGAAAAAACAACCTCAGGCTTTCAAATTGCACTACACTGATTTTAGATAAATTCAGGGTGAAATGTATCTTGTAACATTGAGTTTACCCATCCATGAACATGGTTTATCTTCCCATTTACTCAGGCACTCTTTCATATCCATTATATATTTCTTGCTCCTCTGTTAGTGTTATTTCTAAATACCTTATAGCGATTTTTATATTTCTACAGGAAATATAAAATACTACTACAGGAAATAATATTTCCTGTAGTATTTTCCTAATTGATTAGTATCGATACAAGAAAAGGGGTTTCCCAGGTGGCACTAGTGGTAAAGAATTCGCCTGCTAATAATACAGGAGACTCAAGAGACCCAGGTTCAATCTGGAGGAGGCCATGGTAACCCACTCCAGTATTCCCGCCTGGAGAATCCCATGGACAGAGGAGCCTGGCAGGCTACAGTCCATGGGGTCACAAAAGAGTCGGACACGACTGAAGCAACTGAGCACGCACCCACAATACAAGAATGCAATTTTAGCGCTTCTCTTCTCTTGACAACAGCGGTGAATTATCTTATTTTTGATGATTGATCTGAAGATCTCGAATTTTTTATGTAATCATATCATATGGAAACAAGAAGTTTTCTCTTTCTTCCTTTCAACCTCTTACTTATCACTTTTTTCCCTTGACTTCCTGTAATGACTAGTACCTATAGCAGAGCTGAACAAAAACAGTGATTAGAAGGAATTCTTGTTTTTGTCTTTCAGCAGAAATCTCTTTGAAACTTCAGAATTAATCATGATGTTTGACATAGGCTTTTATCAACTCAAAGAGTTTTTTGTTGTTTTGTTCATGAATGAGTGCTTTTTTGTTGCTTTGTTCATGAAGGTGTTTTAACAAATGCTTTTCTTGAGTCTACTGAAATGACTGCCTATCACTTTGAATTAAACTGTGGAACCCACTCGATTGTGAGGAAATAAATTTAATGTACTGAAAGATCTAAATTAAAAAAAAATATATATATATATAAAAATATATATATATATATATAACAGAGGGTACCAGACTACATCTGAAAATATAAGATAGGTAATGTTTGGTAAAACTTTTGTTCCAGTGGCTTACATGTGCCGTGAGTAAAATGTACTATGGGTTGTATAAAGAAAAGTTTGAAAGCTACTGACCACTTTTTCAGTACATGAAAAAGTACTGTTAAGGACAAGCATTTTATTGTAAGGTTTTCTTAAAAGCACACAATGCTTGATCTTTGCTCATTTAAAAACACCTAGCTTTAAAGTATTATTAACATTAAAATAATAAACCACATTCCCCAGATGGACAAAATGGGCCACATTCATAGAATCATCTGAAGTTACTAAAAAATAATAAAAGTAAATTAAGTATGATTTCTGACAAGGTTTGTTCTGCAAGAATAACTTTAAGTAAGGGTATTTATTAAAGCTTTTATCACATTTTCAAACTTGTCTGTGACCTTAACAATGGACAAAACCTCTACTCCAAAAAAGCTCAACATTAATTTATATTTCTGAAATCAACAGGTAACTTAGTGTTTGCATTACTTACATCACATTTTCTGTACTTTTGTACCAAGTCTGGCTAACTCACCTCTCAGCTGTTTATATTACTCCATACTTTGTTGACTAACTGCCTAGCCTTGTCACAGGTTATGAGAACAAATATCCTCCCAAATTCCACCTCTACATAATTGATCATTCAATGTTTTTCTTCACTTATCACTCCTGATACCTTAAGATATCTTAAGACTGTTTTGTGTTTGTGCTCAGAGGCAATACTGCTCACCTTATTCACTGGATTTATTTCTGGAAGATCTGTGGCTGCTTCCTGATTATGCTGACTGTGATTTATCACCAGTGAGACCATTTTAAAGGAGGCAACTCCCCAAAAAGAGTTCTAACACGTTCTGACAATAGCAGCATTGTTGGTGGAAGCACCTAACCTGCCAAAGGGACTATTTAAAGGACAACAATCATTGGATGTAGTGATTTTGAAATTTGGTTTTTAAATTCATATTCCCTCAATATATCATGTATGCTCATGTCCTCTATAAAAGCCACTTTTCAGAAAATTAATCATTACGTAGACATTTTGAGGACCACAATATTCACCTTAGCAATGATACACGGTGCCAAGTGTTACAAGTCTAAAGAATACAGTATCGCTGCTTCTAATTGGAATTTTTATAGACTCCTATTTTGCTATGCTAGCTCCCTGGTTGCCGCTGGATATAGTAGGATGGTATTCAAACTGAAAGAAAGCTGTCTTTTTCAAAAGTCCCCAAAATAAACTTATAGGCATAAATTTAAGTACACTAAACAATCTATTTTTTTATGCTATTTTATAATCCCCAAAGCAATGTTTTAAAAATCACAGCAACCTTTCATAATGATTACATCTGGTAAAGTGGGAATGGCAACAGTTGATAAAGGGCAACTTTTTGTTTTTGCTTTTTTAAAACATACTTTTGCATTATTTAAATATTTTAGCTGCACTTTTTAATGAAAAACTGAATAAAGGAAAAAGGGTACAATTATAAAAAATCAGGTATCTCCAAATTTATTTTATGCTACCCCCTGTCATCCCATCTCAAATCTACTAGGATGTTGCAGCACTTTGACAGCAGAGACCTTGTGTGTCTTCTACAGTCAGGCCTGGAGCAGACGCCATGCATTTATCTATCTGTAGATAGTACAGGCGGAGGCAATGGGAGTAGGGGATTCAATAAGCCTTGAAGTGGACATTCTATTTATTCAGAATAAAGAGCTCTAGTATCTCCTCTCCTTGACACGCTGGTTAATATCTACTCACAACTCTTAACTGCTCTGCTCTTGAAATAGCTAGACCCCTATTTGTATGGGATGGCCAGAGGTACCCTCTAGAGGGTTAAATAACTGGTTAGGCCAGTGTTATTACAATTTCGAGAATATCATTTCATATATTATATTCAAAGTCCAATGCCAGAATCCCTCTGTTGTATACCTGAAAATTACATAATATTATACATTGACTACACCTCAATTAAAAAAAAAAATCCAATGCCAAGAGCCCAACTCTTATTGACATCCTTTTCTTTGAACTACTAGCCAAAATGTTACTCATCTGTTAAAAGAATGATTACTATTTCTAAAATCTAAATTTAATTTTTTACCTTGTTATCCAATAAACTTGTTTCATATTTTGTTACTCTTCCTTCTCCTTAGCCTATCACCTTCTGCACAACGCTCAAATACCTACGCTTTAACCCTTTTTTTAGGTCAAATAAAGGTGTTTTCCCAAAGACCTGCCAAACAACATATATGTAGGGGTATGGTTTAAGAAATTCCAGGGCAGGACTTCCCTAGGGGCCCAGGGGCTAACAATCTGCCTTGCAATGCAGGGGACACAGGTTCGACCCCTGGTCAGGGAACCAAGACCTCATGTGCCACAGAGCAACAAAGTCTCTGTGTTTCAGAGTTGACTCACCACAACTAGAGAGTCTGTTTGCTGCAACAAAAGATCCTCATGCATGATGCAACTAAGACCCGACGCTAGCAAATAAACAATTATTTTTTAAAAAAGAAAGAAAGAAAGAAAGACCAGGGAGGAACAATGATATAACAACCACTTATCAGCTCCAAACTCTAAGGAGTTCTGCAGTCTTCTATCCTAAACTGTAAAATACAATACTGGGCAAAAAGGCCATGGTTTAAATGAGGTTAAGGAGAACTAATGCATTAAAGCTGCTGCTGACAAACCTGTTCCAAATTTACTGAAGGGATGTTTGGGATTCCCTGTAGCTTTTTCCAGCTGAAAGAGTCTCCAGGCATCGTTCATCACATTCTTCTCATGTTCTGAATCAACTGCATTCACCTCTCTGTCTTTGCAGCTCTCATCAAACAAGGGGCACAGGAAAAACTGTGCAAATCTAAGGGTGTGAAACATAATTAACAATTTGAAAGTTGTTATTTTAAGAGTGGCCTCAGAAAAATGTTTTTAAAAATGTTTGAAACTTAGGAAATAGGAATTCTACAGAATCAGAGAAACTAAAATTGCTACAAAGAAAAAAGGAACATAAGTTCTAAGTAATATAAGAAAAAAATATTAGACATATGTAAATTCAGAGAACTCTACCCTAGATATGTCATCTAATTAGTGAAAATATAAAAAGATTAACCTCTGATTTTGACGATTCCCACCTGTTGTTACCATATCACCAAGCAATTCACCAGCTGGGTATCCTAAAATTCAACTCAGTTGATACCATGAGATCTCACAGGTCCTACAAGGCTCATCCCTCCCTCTCACCCCTTCCCCTCTGTCCCTAACTTCAAACACCAACCACAGGTCCAGGTTGTCACTTGGGCTTCTGACCAAGCACTATAGATCATAGATCAGAGGCTCCCACAACCACCTCCTTGGGTGCAATTAATATTCTAGATCAGCTACAGGACTCAGAGAAACATTTTACTTACTAGATTACTGGATTTGTTATAAAAGGATATGATTCAGGAACAGCTAGATGAAAGAGATGCGTAAGGCAAAGTATGTGGGAAGGGTATGGCGCTTTCATGCCTTCTAGGTAGGCCACCCTCCCCACATCTCCACGTGTCCACCAATCTGTAGGCTCTCCAAACTTCAACAGAATTGAGTAAATCACTGGGCACTGATGTCTGAAATCAACCTCCACCTTGTGGACTGAAAGTTCCAACCTTCTAAATACAGGGCTGGTTCCCCTGGCAACCAACCTCTAGCCTCAAATTATCAAGGGACTTTCCCAAAGTCACTTCATTAAAATAACAAAATGCAACTTTATGGCTCTCAACACTAAGGAAATTCCAAGAGTTTCAGGAGCTATGGTCTAGGATAAGGGACAAAGACCAAATATATATTTCCTAATATAAATCAAAATACAACAATAAAAAGTCAGGGCAGACTTGCAAAACAGTGGGGCAGATTTATAAGCTAACAGCAATCTAATCTATCTATTTAAGATTTGCAATTTGAGATGTCTATAAAAATCTCTGTTGTACAAGGCTAATTCTCCAAGAAAGGAAAACACAGCTGATAGTTCTCAGGCAATAAATATTAAATATAGTTTTAAGTGCAATTTCACTAAGACTCAGGCATTTTAGGACAAACTAAGTGACCTATTTAAAAGGCTCTATTTGATTATTTTTCCTTAAGAACTTTATAATTAGTGAAAAAAATAACAGTATGAAAAACATGACAGTAGTTTGACTAAGATATAATTATGGACTTTTATGAAATATGAAGAGAATTTTTAAAATTTAAAAGCACTGGTTTGACAAATAAAATGGCATGTAACTTTAACATAAGTAACCTATTATATTTTTCTTGAGGTTGTTCCTTAATGTAGTACCAAAGCTGAACTGAGATTCCTTTAGTTAATAAATTAACTCTCCTACACCAGGTTGCAATTTAAATCATGGTTTCATATAGTAATTCTTAAATTTAGACCCCATCTTATAAAAACAACATCCAGAATTCAGATAAAGCCGAGAGAAGAGACTGTCTGAATGGGACTACTATTCAGTGGGCCTAGAGACTCCTGGGTTTATAAACATCTCAGCAATTGCACCTCACACTGCAGCCATCAAAAGAAGCTGTTACCATTACTTGGTATTATTTTAAGCACATAGTGAATACAGTCCTGTGCTAAGTACTTTACACATACCAACCCAAAGGGAAACTCTATCTGGAGCCTATAATTAATGATATATGGAAACAGATAATTCTGGACATATAATCACTTTTACCTACCTCAATACACTCAGGCTGGGAAAAGTACCTAATAGCTACATACCATAGCTGGACAAAGCTACATAAAGTGTCATGATTCTGACACAGTATAATCAGCACTTTTAAAAGATGCCCTACACAAGTAGCTTTTTTTTCCCACTCTGATCCAAGTAACAGACATCCTCCATCATACAGAGATCTATTATATGAACATCTGCTGAGGCATTTGTAAAGCAGGAAATTAAATTCGGTGTATGATCCCAAGGAACTCATTAATGGAAGTCTTCTGGGAATACATACAAAAGATGATTACATCTCAAAGCTGCTGCCTAAAGACTGAAACATACGCTAGAGTAAGTAAGAAACAGACTACTCTGGCCCAGTCCTATATCCTGAACCCATGCCTTTGTTCTACTGTTAATGTTCTTTGTGCTATAGAACAAATTCAAACTATTAGGTGTGGGGGGAAAAAATGACTATTAATTTAAATAAGCAATTAAAGCTGAGAATTAAAAACTGTGAAATCAAACTTCATTATAGGTCCATCAAAAACGCTGCAGAATTACACCTTCTTGGTAATACAGAGAACTATAAAAATTCACCAAGGGAAAAATTACACTTTGAACAAACCATGAATCAAATCACTGATATAATGAAAAATTAGATACTGTTAGCTGCTTAGAAAATTGACCAAGAAATTTAATTAGCCTAATGGAGGCTGCTCCAGAAAATACTTTCACGAAATATCCCCAGGGTTGAAACAGCAGGTCAAAACATTCTGTATCTACTCAATATCCTTGAGGAGTGAGGAACTAAAGGAGAACAGAATATTTAAGTTCTTGTATTCTGGAACAGAACTATGTTTGAAAAGAGATCCATGACACGAGTAGTTTATTCCTCATCATATGCTTCATATGCAATACCAGTTAGAATGGGAAAGGCTGGTGAAAATTTTATAAGTCAAAAACACATTCTCTAGTCCTGAAAGCTGGTTTAAAGTCATGCCATTATTTCTCCTCTACTATAAAGTAAACATATAACATCACTCATTATTTTCTGTTCATAAAACCCAGGGGTCAAAAAGTACTGGTTAAAAAACAACAACAACAAACTACTGGTTAAAATATATTGTTAAGCTATAAAGCTGTGAAGACGTTTTTGTAAAAATAGTAAGTATGGTTATTAACATGACAATTTAACAAAGTGAGATAGACAATTCACAGGGTATTTTCAGCATTACCTGTCTAGCGCACCTTCTAGGTGTTCATGAGAAACATCAAAATAGTAATTGGTATGCTCTCCACTAGTGAAGGCATTTGAACTTCCTGCATGCTCACTGAGAAACTGGCTGTATTCATTTTCTTTAGGGTACTTCTTTGTTCCCAAAAATAACATATGTTCACAAAAATGACTTAAGCCAGCAATATTTGGAGGATCTGACAACGAACCTGAAAGAGAAGGGAAAATATATATATAATAAATCATTTGTTTATATGTTGAAAGATGTCAAGGGCAAATGAATCACAGGTGATTTGGAACTTCTGTTAGCAATTTTAACTCCAACCATAATCACAGGAAGTTAGGTACCGGCTACTCTAAATGGTACAACTTACATTCTAGCCCTAGTGCTTGACATCAGTTTGTTGTCATTGTTCAGCTGCTCAGTTGTGTCTGACTCTTTGCGACCCTATGGACTGCAACATGCCAGGCTCCCCTATCCCCTTCACTATCTCCTGGAGTTTGTTCAAATTCATGTCCATTGCGTCGGTAATGCTATCTAACCATCTTCTCCTCTGCTGCCCTCTCCTCCTTTTGCCTTCAATTTTTTCCAGCATCAGGGTCTTTTCTAAAGAGTTAGCTCTTTGCATCACGTAACCAAAGTATTGGAGCTTCAGCAACAGTCCTTCCAACGAATATTCAGGGTTGATTTCCTTTAGGATTGATCTCCTTGCTGTCCAAAGGACTCTCAAGAGTCTTCTCCAGCACCGCGATTCAAAAGCATCAATTCTTCAGCACTCAGGCTTCTTTATGGTCCAACTCGAATATCCATACACGACTACTGGAAAAACCAAAGCTTTGACTATCTGGACTATATGGACCTTTGTCAGCAAAGTGATATCTCTGCTTTTTAATATGCTATCTAGGTTTGTCACTGCTTTCCTATCAAGAAGCAAGTGTCTTTAAATTTCATGGCTGCAGTCATCATCCACAGTGATTCTGGAGCCCAGGAAATTAAAATCTGTCATCATCAGATTGACATCAGTTACCTGGTGACTTTCAGCAGACACTTAACCTTTCTGGACAGTAGTGGCCTCACAAATCACACTGAGAGAAAGAGCTGAATTCACTGTTTTATAAGAGCTAGAAAATTCTAGCTTTTATATTTTATTGAAGGAGACAATATAGGGTGGTGCTAAGAGCACAAGTTAGCAGGCCTACTAGCTGGGAAATGTTGAGCAAAATGTTTCGTTTCAGTCACCTTTTTAATATATACTTAAGAGAGTTGAGCAACTTCAAATTAGATAACAATTTGCAAGGCACACTGAATTGTGCGTGGCAATCATCATTTGTCCAACTTAGGATGGTTATTATTTTATTTCCCCAATTCTAAAATGCCATTGAATTAAAAAAAAGTTTTTCAGAGAGGGAAAAAACTAAATGTACACATAGATAAGAAGTAACTTGATTAAAGCAGCATTAAATGTGGGAGAAAAGTACACACAAGAATTTAGGAAATATGCTATTCCTAGGGTATCAAGTGTACATGAAAGTAAAGGCAGTAGGACTGTTACTGTAAAGGATGGGAATGAATCTCCTTGCTGCTAAGTCACTTTTACTGGAAACCTAATACTACACTCCCGGTAAAGGTGTGTGTGTGTGTGTGCTTAGTCGCTCAGTCGAGTCCGACTCTTTGTGACCCCATGGACTGTAGCCCATCAGGCTCTTCTGTCCATGGGGATTCTCCAGGCAAGAATACTGAACTGGGTTGCCAAGCCTCCTCCAAGGGGATCTTCCCAACCTAGCGATCAAACCCAGGTCTTGCGCGTTGTAGGTGGATTCTTTACCATGTGAGCCACCAAGGAAGCCTGGTAAAGGTAGGGTGATTTAACATAGACAACTGTAGATTACCAACAGCTGTACAGGGCTACTGTACCCAGTAACATACATCAAACTGGCAATTGCTAGGTCTCTACTGCATAAATATGGAGAGTCCAAATAACTAAACATTAGGTCAATGAAGCTGAACAAAGCTTAATTCACAATTTTAAATTGTACCTATGTGTACATCAAGTGCTGCTGATGATTTATCTGTTGTTGGATCACTGACAAGAAGTACTTTGATCCCATTGGCCAGCTCAAGTCCGCGGTATTCTCGCTTGTCTTCAGGAGATTTGATGATATGATTTCCTATTCTCTTGATTGCTGGATTATTCATTTTGCTGTAAGTCTTTTTTTGGAAACTGAAAAGAAAAAAACTGATTAATTGTTGGACTGTGGTTTCTTTCTGTTTTAATGATCAAGGAGTAACAAGCAAACCCATATATTATCCGAGTAAAAAATGTGTACAACGAAGTGCAACTGACATACACTACTAGTTTCAGGAGCACAACAGTGATCCATTACAAACTGATCACTCAATAAGTCTAGTTACCATCTGCCACAAGACCAAGCTCTTCAAATATTACTGACTATATTCCATACATTCCCACTGACTTATTTATGAGTGGAAATTTATACCTCTTAATCACCTTCACCAATTTTGCCCAACTTCCTCTCCATTCTTCCCGCTAGAAACCAAGGATTTTCCCTCTGCATCCATGAGTCTGTTTTGTTTGTTCACTTGGTTTTAGATTCCACGTATAAATGAAACCATATGGTATCTGTCTTTCTCTGGCTTATTTCACTTAGCATAACACCCCTGTAGGTCCATCCATGCTGTACACACCTCACACACACATACGCACACAGGAATATCACTCAGCCAAGAAAAAGAATGAAACCTTGCCATGTGCCATTCATCCGCCAAACACTTCAGTTACTTCCATATCTTAGTTACTACAAATAATGCCACAACGAACACAGGACTGCCAATACTTTTCAAATCAGTGTTCTCACACTCTTTAGATAAATACCCAGAATTTGCTAGACTGCATGGTAGTTCTACTTTTAATTGCTGGAGAAACTTCCATGCTGCTCTCCGTAGTGCTTGCTCCAATTTATAGCCCACCCAAGGATGCCCTTTTTTCCACATCTTCACCAACATTTGTTTGTTGTTTTTTGCTTACATTTCTTTGTACCTGTCTTGTGATGACTGGCACTTCTTACTTACATTGATTCATTAGTATTTATTTCATGGTTTCACATCTCAAGATTCAGTTATAAATTCACATTCCAAAAGTTACACTAAGATCCAAATATAAAATGAATAATTCTAGCTTTCAATGCAGAAAAAAAAGTTCGAATTGCTTTTTTAACTTAGAGCAACAGTGGTTCTTATTTTCTCTACACAGTACTGTACAATGGGCTTCCCAGGTGGTGCTAGTGGTAAAGTACTTGCCTGCCACTGCAGGAGACTAAGAGACTTATCCCTGGGTCGGGAAGATCCCCTGGAGAAGGGAATGGCAACCCACTCCAGTATTCTTGCCTGGAGAATCCCATAGAGAGGAGCCCAGTGGGCTAGTCTACAGGGTTGCAAAGAGTTGGACACGACTGAAGCAACTCAGCACGCACACTGTAAATTACACAAAAGCAAAACCACTTGTAGAGGATACAAGCACGTGACAGTGTGAACCAGACCTGTGAACTTACGTGACTGTATATGCGAGCGCACGTTCACATCTTTGAAAGTTGGAAACTTAACTAAAGGTTCATATGTAGGGGACTTACTGTAATGTCTTTTTTTGTTTTTTGTAACAGTCTTTGTTTCAAAACCTGTTTTGTCTACTGTAAGTTTTGCTAATCCAGCTTTCTTACATTTCTCTTTGCATAAAATCTCTTTCCATCCCTTCACTTCCAGTCTGTGTGTGTAAATCTGAAGTCTCTTGCAGGAAGCATATAAATGGGGTCTTTTTTTATATCCACTTGGCCATCCTATGTCTTCTGATTAGAGCATTTAGTTCATTTACATTTAAAGTAATTATTTTTAGCAACATACTTATTGCCATTTTGTTAACTGTTTTCTGGTTGTTTTTGCAATTCTTCTCTGTGCCTTTCTTACTCTCATATTCCTTTCCCTTGTGATTTGATGACTTTCTTTAGGGTTATGTTTGTATTCCTTTATTTTTTGTGTATCTGTTATACTACACGTTTTTGTTTGTGGCTACCATGGGGTTCAGTTTGGTTCAGTTGTAGCATATAACAAACCTGAAAATCTGTCTTGCTAGTCCTCAGGTCATTCTCAAAGACAGCTGTTCCACACACAGCTGCAGCTCTGGTGTGTCCATGGGAGGAGGTGCGCTCAAGACCTTCCTACTCTGCCACTTAATCCAGACTCTAGAGGAGACTTTTTATAGCCTATCTATAGAGTATAATCATTCCTCTCCTCTGTCTTAACCATCATTCTTTCAGATAAATGATAAAAGTATTGCTTTTGTGGAGCCATATTTGTATCTAGAACACATCAATAGGGATTTGTGACCGGACTGGGCCATAAGTTGATAACTGTGCTGACCTAGAAGAGTTTTAAAATACTGATAACTGCTTTCCAACATATTTCAGGGGTATCTACGAGAATAAGTGAGGTGATAAACTGAGAAAGTATTATTATTGGGTCAACCAAAACACTGCTCAGACTTCTGATATTCAGAGACAGAGGAGATCTGGACCTCACGGGTCTGATATTCACTTGCTCAGAACCTAGGGAGCAACATCACTGAGGGAAAAATCCTCTGAAGGCCCAATAAAAAGAAGAGACCTGGGTTGTCTTATGAAGGCAGCAAAAGTAAACACACAAAAACAAGCAAATGAAAAGCTGGAAGGACCCCAAGAAATTTTTGTAATCTGGTGAAGAGTTTCATGCCGCAGTAGGAACAGTTCAACGATCGTAACAGACATGTTAGGTCACTTCTCTTACAAAGAACTTCCCTTTCACTGCTAGTCCTCTCCTTTCTTCTAGAGGAAGGCTGGAGTTAGTGATGGGAAGGGACCCATCCCTTCATCACACCCATAAGTTCGTATGAGTGCAGTGAAGGGGTTTTCCAAATTTGCAATATGTATGTTTTTGAGACTAAGAATAAACACTATTTTTGTCTATGCTGGGGACTGCATAAGAGACCAAAATTGAGCAGGTCAAAATACAAATCAGGGGAAGCAAAAAAATTTTCCAAAACTATAGAGGAAAAAAATGATCCTGTGCTAACACATTTGCTTTTCACCTGGAACACAAAAGAAATGGATCTAACTGCCCCTTGACTGACAAGACATCCAGATTTAAAGGTAAATCAGGACTTCCCTGTTTGTCCAGTGGTTAAGAATTCACCTGCTAATGTAAGGGACTTTGGTTCGATCCCTGGTCCAAGAAGATCCCACATGCCTTGGGGCAGCTAAGCCTGTGTGCCACAACTACTGAGCCCATGCTCTAGAGACTGTGCTCCACAACAAGGGAACCCCGGCTAGAGGGTCGCCCCCGCTCTCCGCAACTAGAGAAATCCTGCTCATGGCACCAAAGAACCTGTGAGCCACAACATGACCCAGCACAGCCAAAACTAAATTAAAAAAATAAAATTTCTAAAAAAAATAATAAAGGTAAAGCAAAGGGGACATAAGCAGGCATGCAACTAATTTTGGATAAAATTTCTTTTCTCTTTTTGCATTAGAAATCTCTGGAGATTAAGGAAGGGAAAATCCAGTTTGCTTTTATCGGAATATCTTTCTCTATGAAATCATCAGTAACTAGTCTTCTGGGTAACAACTGATAAACCAAAGAGGTTCACTCTTATTAACAATGTCCCCTAACCTATGGTATAGTGCAGGGAACTATACTTAGTGCTTTGTAACAACCTATATGGGAAAAGGATCTGGAAAAGAATAGATATATGTATAACTGAATCACTGCTGTATACCTGAAACTAACACAACACTGCAAATCAACTATACTCCAATATAAAAGAATTTAAAAGTCCCCTAGATCTTCTGTTTGGAATTCTGGAGCTCAATACTATACATCATCAGCTCAGTTCAGTTCAGCCACTCAGTCATGTCTGACGCTTTGCAACCCCATGGATTCCAGCACGCCAGGCTTTCCTGTCCACCACCAATTCCCAGAGCCTACTCAAACTCGTGTCCATCGTGTGGTGATGCCATCCACCATCTCATCCTCTGTCGTCCCCTTCTCCTCCCACCTTAAATCTTTCCCAGCATCAGGGTCTTTTCCAATGAGTCAGTTCTTCGCATGAGGTGGCCAAAGTATTGGAGTTTCAGCTTCAGCATCAGTCTTTCCAATGAATATTTAGGACTGATTTCCTTTAGGATCGACAGGTTGGACCTCCTTGGAGTCCAAAGGACTCTCAAGAGTCTTCTCCAACACCACAGTTCAAAAGCATCAATTCTTTGGCGCTCAGCTTTCTTCACATTCCAACTCTCACATCCTTACATGACTACCGGAAAAACCATAGCTTTGACTAGATGAACCTTTGTTGGCAAAGTAATGTCTCTGCTTTTGCACATGTTGTCTAGGTTGGTCATAGCTTTTGTTCCAAGGAGAAAGCGTCTTTTAATTTCATAGCTGCAGTCAGCATCTGCAGTGATTTTGGAGGCCCCCCAAAATAAAGTCTGTCACTGTTTTCATTGTTTCCCCATCTACTTGCCATGAAGTGATGGGACTGGATGCCATGATTTTAGTTTTCTGAATGTGGAGTTTTAAGCCAACTTTTTCACTCTCCTCTTTCACTTTATATATAAAAATATAATACTTATTAATACTCAGCCATTAAAAACAATACATTTGAATCAATTCTAATGAGGTGGATGAAACTGGAGCCTATTATACAGAATGAAGTAAGCCAGAAAGAAAAACACCAATACAGTATACTAATGCATATATATGGAATTTAGAAAGAAGGGAACAATAACCCTGTATGCAAGACAGCAAAAGAGACACAGATGTATTGAACAGCCTTCTGGACTCTGTGTGAGAGGGTGAGGGCAGGATGATATGGGAGAATGGCACTGAAACATGTATATTATCATATGTGAAACGAATCACCAGTCCAGGTTTGATGCATGATACAGGGTGCTCAGGGCTGGTGCACTGGGATGACCCAGAGGGATGGAATGGGAACGGAGGTGGGAAGGGGGTTCAGGATGGGGAACACATGTACACTCATAGCAGATTCAAGTCAATGTATGGCAAAACCAATACAATATTGTAAAGTAAAATAAATAAATTAATTAAAAAATATATAATACTGATTTTTTTAAAAGTACTTTACCGTACTAATAATCTTGCCATATTTTACAGTACAAAGTAGTTTCTTTAAAAACAAAACAGAAAATATAATGTGAACATTTTGGAGTCATAAGCCCACCATGAAAAATTCAAAAGCAATTTGGAAGTGAAAAGGCATATTATATATGTAATATATAATATGTTACTATTATATATATTATATGATATATATTATATATTACAATATTATATATAATATATTACATATATTATATAATATTAAATAACTCCTTTCTATTTCGTTAGTCATAAGCTACTTAAGTTTAATATCAAAGACAAATTAAAATGTCTAAATGTAAAGTCTTTAAAAATGGTGTTGTGTTGTTAAAAAAAATTCTCAGGGTAAAAAAAATATGTTCTATCTAAAGCCTCCAAAGAGGGTCACAACAATAATAATCCTGGTTAAGGTGTTTCCCAAAAGACAATCTGTTTGGACTGCAGCAAATACCTCTGGTTCACAGCTGGCTTCAAAAACTTCAATTTGGGTTCAACATACATTACAACCTCAAAAATGAGTTCCAACCTAGCAGCAACATTAAGATTAAATAAGCCATGAGGCAACCTCCATTAAGACCCCCAGCCAAAAGGACAGCATTAAAAGGCAACAGTAAAAAATGCTCCACATGCTCCTTCCTATAAAGCTCCATGGCTGGAATTCCAGGAGCAAAAACCAAAGGCTCTTCATTTTGGTTTCACTGCCACGGCTTATGCCCAAATCCCTCTCCTGCGCTTGTCCCAGCTAGTTAGGTTTAGGGGAACCAAGGGTCACAAATGATCAAAATGCAATGATGAGGATGATAAATAAGCTCTAAAACTTCTGTTCAATCTGCAACCACGGTTAGGAAATGAAATACAGATCACTGTGGTAGGAAAAATTGTCTTATTCTGTAGGAGGTAAAAATTTCATCATAATTAAGATACCCACACTCAACTATATACTACATTCTGTACTTTTCTCAGGGTTTAATTTCTCTTGTCCAGGTTTTCATTTTGTTAGAGGTGGAAAAAAGTGATCAGAGTCCATCACAGGCACATATATAACTCCTTTGAACACTGAAACTATGCCTGTTTAATACTCCTGGTGTGGAAGAGGTGGATTTTTTCTGTAAATCAAAAATAAAAATTAATCCAACTACTTTTCAACATCCATACATGAGATCAACAGAGCTATAAATTCCTAAGCTGGCAATGCTCCCAAGTCAAATATCTGGCTTATTGAGGAAGTTACACTCAAAAGAAACAGTAAGGAATGTTTTCAAACACCCCATCCCCAGCAATCCATATTCAATCGACACAATCTGCCTTCTACCTATAGCATTTCTATCAATATGTCTTATAATAATTTGATTCTCACCTTCTGGAGAACTAAAGGAGATGATCAGGAACTCCTCCTCTGATGATGAATTCCTCAACAGCTTGCCTGTCTCTGTATTTATACTCAGGAGATCACATGTCTACCCATTTCAGCTCCCTCATTAGCATCTGTTTATTGCAAATGTTCTCCAATATGCATCAAACAAAGAGCAAACAAGCAAGTATCGACATTTAGATGACAAGCTAGTGCTAACTCAAATGCTTGTCCAGACATCTATTTGATATTTTTAACCTGTCAAAGTCAAAATCTTGGGAGTAGTAAAATTACCTTCAATTTTAGAGACATTGTCTTACAACTTCATAAGGCACAGAATTGTCAGTGTTTTGCATTCTGATAAACTGGAGATGGACAGATGTTTAATAATTACAGCATATCCAGCAATTCTGTTCAGAATTTAAAACAATGACTAAAACTACAGATGGTAAAAGCTGGAAAAGCCATTAGGTGGTGTCTAGTTTTCTGTAGTTCTTGAACTGGCAGCACGAGCTCTTCTTGGGCGCTTGTTAAAATGCAAAATTTTGAAAACCACCAGAGACCTACTGAGCCAGAATGTGCATTTTAACAAGATAACAAGGTGAGCTACTTGTAAGGAAATTGAAGATCACTTGTCCAAGATCATAGGGCAAAAAGTTACAATTAGGACTTGGCTCTTAACTCCCAGTCCTCTCCCACCTCAGTGTCCTGATGTCCAAACAGTTAAGGTCCAGACATCACACCATGTATGCTGGCTATAAAGATGATACCAGAGCCCTTGCTCTAAAGGAACCCGACTTATGATAAAGATGAAAACAAGTCACTATTTTTTTAGTGTGGACTAAGTTATCCCCGGGCACTTATGGGAATAATAAGAGGGGCATCTAACCCTTTCTAGGATGGAAGACAGGAAAGAGAGCAGGTGAGTAGAAGCACGCCAAATAAGAGGAACAGAATACCTGAGTAAAAAAATGGTGCTGAAGAAAAAATGTGAGGCATTCAACAACTGTTGATGTTAACAGAACTATAACCAGGACTTCCATTGCAAGATCACGGACTATTACTTAGCCCTAAATTGCATGAATAAATTGCAAAAAATAAATTCCCAAATATAATAGATCAATTAAAAATCCCTATACCAAAAGAAAAACTTTTATGCAAATAATCTTTTATTCAGATGACCCTTTAAAGTCTTTTCTCTCATATCTCTATGTGTTTCACAGCCAATTTAATAGAAGATTGAGCAATTTCACTTTGCTGTTTGCTCCCTAGCCAGTCCCATAGACCCAGACATATTTAAAATTAGACCTGATCCATTTCTAACTTCTAAATGGATGACCTATAAACCTGAACAGGTAAATGATTGGGCTAATAGATTATAAATCAAAACCTCCCTTCTGTGGAATCCATCCACCCACTCCCAAAACCATAGGCGGAAATGAAGCTTACCTTTGGCTCTCCTGAATGCAGAGGAGGTGCCCAGAGAGAAAATGTCTGGAATCAGAACCATCCCACAAACGCCCTTTCTTGCCCATTCAAGGCAGAGGTTAGTAAGACAGAATTTCAAGCCAGTAGTGGTATGAGTCTTTGATGTCTCACTATAAGACCACATAACCCTCCCAACACTATTCATGTTACTTGATCTAAAAAACGTCTCAGGGAACCATCCATGGCTCTTCAGTTACAGGACCAGTGTATTTCACTTCATGCATCAGAGAGATCATAAACCTGGGTATAAACTAAAATCCTGTCAATGAATCTTCAGTTTTGTTCAGTTCAGTTGCTCAGTCGGGTCTGACTCTTTGCGACCCCATGAACTGCAGCACTCCAGGCTTCCTTGTCCATCACCAGCTTCCAGTGCTTACTCAAACTCATGTCCATCCAGTTGGTGGTGCCACCCAACCATCTCATCCTCTGTCATCCCCTTCTCCTCCCGCCTTCAATCTTTCCCAGCATCACGGTCTTTTCCAGTGAGTCAGCTCTTTGCATCAGGTGGCCAAAGTACTGGAGCTTCATTCAGCATGAGCATCAGTCCTTCCAGTGAACATTCAGGGTTGATTTCCTTTAGGATTGACTGGTTTGATCTCCTTGCAGTCCAAGGGACTCTCAAGAGTCTTCTCCAGCACCACAATTTGAAAGCATCAATTCTTCAGCGCTCAGCCTTCTGTATGGTCCAACTCTTACATCTGTACATGACTACTAGAAAACGACTATATGGACCTTTGTCAGCAAAGTGATGTCTCTGCTTTTTAATACATGGTGTTTAGGTTTGTCATACCTCTCCTTACAAGGAGCAAGTTTTGGTACATACATATCAATGGTTGTTCATTCCAGTAGTGACAAGCTTGGCTATGAACAATTAATAGAGAGTTTATGAAGGTTTAAGCAAATGAACAAAACCTCCATTTTATACCTCTTGCCACAGTGAACTACAGGTTTCTTACAGTTGTAGTTGGCAGACCAACGGTGTTACAAGTATCCTTCTTTCAACAGGTAACTTTCACGTTGTTAGAAAATGTGAGATAGATGCCACTGTACAAAACTAATCCTAACAACTACTTGCATTTTGGAAGTTCTATGCTTTATAAACTGCTCATTGAATCTTTCGATTCTCCCTAAGTGGCAGGTCACAGCAGCTGTCCATCGCCTTTCTCTTCGATCCCAGATGAGGAAACAAAAGCTCAGTGATTAAGTGACTTGCCCAAGGGGATTCACACAATTGATTTGTGGCAAAGCTGGAAGCATGGGAAGGGGAGGAGCAGAAGGTGATGCTTAAGGAAATCCTAAGGAGTTTTCTTCCCCAGCTCCCAGTTACCACACTCAGCCCCTCCCTGACCCCATTCTCCTCCCTTAAAATCCAAATAATAAAAACAAGGAAATAAAAATTAAAACAGATCAAAATAATGCTTTAAGGAAAATTTTCAGTTTTTCACTCATTCCTCCCTGTACAAAACAGAGATAGGTAGTGGTGGGAGCCAGAAAGAATGTTTCCAATCTGTCAAAGTGGTCTCTGGGCTGAGAACCATGTTATTTACTTTGCTAATGAAAAATAAAATGGAAGATGTATGGTAGGCTTAAATGTACAGCAGGTTTAAAGAGAGCTGTCTCTCTGTACAGAACTGTCTCATGGATGAAAGGGAATATGAAAATAATACTACAGTAGATGTGGTAAGGTTATGGGTAACTTATTTTTCAGAAGCATACATTCAGCCATGGGAATAGGGGGAAAAAAGGAGAAAATCATGTAATCATCTTGGTATAGGCAGAAAAAGTATTCAATAGCCATTCATGTATTTTTTTTTAAAACATCAGCAAACTAGAAATAGAAGATAATCCCTTCATCTAAAAAAAAATCAACAAAAACTACAGCAATTATCATACTCAATGGTGAAATAATGCATTCATTTTCCATCCCTACAATAAGATGCCACTATCATCTCATCTATTAAACACTGTACCGGTAATTATGACCAGTCTGATAATGCAAGGTGGGGAAAAAAGGATGAGAAAGGAAGGGGCAAAAACACTAACATTACAGGCGACCTGGTTGACCACACAGAAAATCCCAAGAACCTACTGACAATTTCCATTTCTGGGCAGGATATAATATAGGTCACGGCAAACTGATTCAGCTTCAGTAACTAGAAAAAGCCACAAAAACTACAAAATCATGTTTCCAAAGACGCTGGAGAGTTGTGGAAACAGTGAGGACTGGCTAAACTGCAGTTCCAGAGGGGAGGGCCCTCTGAGGTAAGCATAGCATCCTCACTTGCTTTCTTCTCTGGAGGTATCTGCTAATTCTGAAACAGTCTAAAGATCATGCTTGACTCAAGAAGGACTCTACTTGGGGAAGAGAAACAACTGACGCTCTGGGACGTGCGTGAGCTTGGTTTGACAGATTAAAGCCTCAAGATGCCTCAAATTCACAGCTGATTTTTGCCAGAGGAAATTTTCTAAGATAACACTACATACCAACTAGAACGGCTAAAATGAAAAGAGTTAAAAAATACCACTGACAAAGAAGTCAGAGGGTAACCCAAACTCTCATACACTACCAGTGGGGATGCAAATGGCACAACCATTTTCAAAGAATGGTGTAGTGTATACTGACAATATGACCTAACAATTCATGTATTCGATATATGCCCCCAAAGAAATGCATTTATATGTTCCTGGCAATACTATCGATGAGTCAAAACTAGAAAAGATCAAATGTCCATCAGCGATGAACAGATGAACTGTGGTATGTTCACACAACAGCATACAACAACGAAAACGAACAATCTAGAATGAAGAACAAAAAAATAAGAGCGAATCTCACTAATGTAAGGTTGGGCTTCCCTGATGGCAGAGCGGTAAAGAATCCACCTGCCAAGGCAGGAGACACAGGAGACATGGATTCTATTCATGGGTTGGGAATACCCTCTGGAGAAGCAAATGCTAACCTACTCCGGTATTCTTGCCTGGAAAATCCCACGGACAGAGGAGCCTGGCAGGTTCCATACAGTCCATGGGGTTGTAAAGAGTCAGAAACACCTGAGCAACTAGCACACAATGCAAGGCTGAGTGAATTAAGTTAGATGCTACAGAGTAAATACATTTTTCTCCCACTTAAAGTGCAAGAAGTAAAATCAAGCTATGCCTTTATGTCACGATGGCGGCTGCCCTTGAGGGTAAGGGGTAGTGAATAGAAGAAAAAGTGAGCGGGGCTTCAGAGACGCTGTTCATGTTGGTTATACAGGTATAGTCAGTTTGTTAAAATTCACCAAGCTGAACACTTATGATATATTTCAATTAAAAGCTAAAATAGAGTTTTTTAAAATATCATAAAACAGTAAAATAAAAGAGAAGGGAGATACATGAATCACTCAAGGCTGGAAAGATCACCAAAAGTCATCCTGGAAATACTACCACTTGAGACTGAGAAGTAGCTATCCATACCGAACCGGTGCGAAACTGAGAAGGCTCATAAGAAATAATAGTTCAATTAACATAATTACCTAAACCTTCTCAGGTGTGTCCTGAGACAATTATTTCTGCTGATGTCATCTAGGCCACAACTAGGAGATCCAGGTAAAGCACAACATCAGTTAACAGAGTCAACAATAAAATATACTAAATTTTTTCACAAATTCTTACTCACTATGTCTGCTTTCAAAGCTAGCTTTTGGTAATTACTTTAGACCCCAGAGAAGATTTAAAAATAAAATTTGACACTCCCAATAATGAATAGTGACAAGCAATAAGTGCAATCCAAATAAAAGCAAAATGATTACACTTTGAATAAATAAATTCTCTTATCAATAATTTTCAACATTTTACTGAACAACAACTTTGAATGCTGGATTTCAAGTAGATGGGTTCTTTAATTTAAAACAAAAAGAAAAGGATACTGTATAAAGCAAACATTTCTTCAAACTCAGAATTAATTTTACATATGGATCATCCTCCTCTATGATCTCAGAAAAGCAAGGACAGCTCAGAGATCCCTACATGTTCTCTAAAGATTAATTCAAATCAGTCTAGGAAGAGTTATAATCTGTAACTAACTAATTCTCTCAAGACAGCCCTCCAAGGAAAGCAAACTACAAACACTCACATTCTACACAGAGTGGTGTATCTCATGGGGACTCAGCTCCAAGATGTACACCCTGAATCTGACAGAAAGACAGCCCTGCCTTCTTCAGATAATGCTGGTTCAGAAAGTTTCTCCTGGCCTCTGCCTCTGTATAATTCTCTATGCTTAATACTGACTCAGTGATCACTTCCAGACAGTGTTCAGTAATACCCTCACCTTTACCAAATAACCTCTTTGCTGCTCAGATCCTGGATCCGACTGAACTCTTGGTCAAACACGGCTTCCAGGCCTCATCTGGTACTGCCAGTCAAGAGTCATGTGAAATGTTCATGTGGGTGCACTAACTTGACAGAGGCCCCTAAAGCTGCATCAGCCTTGGACACCCCTTAGAGCTTTTCTTCTGTACAACAGATAAAAACAAACTACTCTTAGGCAGTGTCTGGTACATAGTAGACACCCAAAATGGTAACCTTATAATCACCATTATTGTGTTCCTAGGGCGGTAAGAAGCAAACAGACCACCATGTAATTATTTACATTCTTAACAGATGTTCATGCAAATTCCAGTTGTATATTGTCATCTCCCTGACAGCCCGGTAAGAGGATGTCACTTTATAAGACCACCAGAAGAACAGGTAAATAATTATCCCTTTATAATCACTATAGGCGAGCCACTGTTTATAATCAGTGGTTCTCAACGGAACCACTTGCTCACCAAGGAGACATTCAGCAATGTATCATAACTGAACTGTCACAACGGAAGGGTGCAACTGGCAACTAGTGAACAGAGGCCAGGGATGCTGCTAAGCATTCTACAATGTACAGGATAATGCTCATGCCCAGATTATCCCGCCCCAAATGTCAATAGTGCTAAGGATGAAAGACCCGAGTTTATAATTCTGACTTGATCATCCAAAAACAATGTGTAACTGCAACCAATTTAATCCACTTAAAACCAGGAGACAACCTCATCAAAACACAAAAAACTCTATGCATTAAACTCTCACATGTTTATTTTTAAAGGTCTAAATCAGAAAGGGCTTAAATGAAGAGGGGGGGAAAACTGATTATGAAGGAGAAAGAGAGAAGTCTGTAGAAACCCTGTCCTTGAGTGAGCAATCCAGTGTACAAGTAAATCAGTTCAGTTCAGTCACTCAGTTGTGTCTGACTCTTTGCAACCCCATGGACTGCAGCACGCCAGGATTCCCTGTCCATCACCAACTCCCGGAGCTTGCTTAAACTTATGTCCATCGAGTCGGTGATGCCATCCAACCATCTCATCCTCTATCATCCCTTTCTCCTCCCACCTTCAATCTTTCTCAGCATCAGGGTCTTTTTCAATGAGTCAGTTCTTCACATCAAAGAACTAGAGATTCAGCTTCAACATCAGTCCTTCCAATGAATATTCAGGACTAATTTCCTATAGGATGGACGGGTTGGATCTCCTTGCAGTCCAAGGGACTCTCAAGAGTCTTCTCCAACACCACAGTTCAAAAGCATCAATTCTTCAGCGCTCAATTTTCTTCGTAGTCCAACTCTCACATCCATACATGACTACTGGAAAAACCACAGCCTTGACTAGACAGACCTTGGTTGGCAAAGTAATGTCTCTGCTTTTTCATATGCTGTTTAGGTTGGTCATAGCTTTTCTTCCAAAGAGTAAGCGTCTTTTAATTTCACGGCTGCAGTCATCTGTAGTGATTTTGGAGCCCCCAGAAATAAAGTCTCTCACTGTTCCCATTGTTTCCCCATTTATTTGCTATGAAGTGATGGGACCAGATGCCATGATCTAGTTGTCTGAATGTTGAGCTTTCAGTTCAGTTCAGTCGCTCAGTTGTATCTGACTCTTTGCGACCCCATGAATCGCAGCACGCCTGGCCTCCCTGTCCATCACCAACTCCCACAGTTCACTCAGATTCACGTCCATCGAGTCCATGATGCCATCCAACCATCTCATCCTCTGTCGTCCCCTTCTCCTCCTGCCTCCAATCCTTCCCACCATCAGTCTTTTCCAATGAGTCAGCTCTTCGCATGAGGTGGCCAAAGTACTGGAGTTTCAGCTTTAGCATCAGTCCTTCCAAAGAAATCCTAGGGCTGATCTCCTTCAGAATGGACTGGTTGGATCTCCTTGTAGTCCAAGGGACTCTCAAGAGTCTTCTCCAACACCACAGTTCAAAAGCATCAATTCTTCGGCACTCAGCCTTCTTCACAGTCCAACTCTCACATCCATACATGACCACAGGAAAAACCATAACCTTGACTAGACGGACCTTAGTCGGCAAAGTAATATCTCTGCTTTTGAATATGCTGTCTAGGTTGGTCATAACTTTTCTTCCAAGGAGTAAGCATCTTTTAATTTCATGGCTGCATTCACCATCTGCAGTGATTTTGGAGCCCCCAAAAATAAAGTCTGACACTGTTTCCCCATCTATTTCCATTGAAGTGATGGGACCGGATGCCATGATCTTCATTTTCTAAATGTCGAGCTTTAAGCCAACTTTTTCACTCCCCTCTTTCACTTTCATCAAGAGGCTTTTTAGTTCTTCTTCACTTTCTGCCATAAGAGTGGTGTCATCTGCATATCTGAGGTTATTGATACTTCTCCCGGCAATCTTGATTCCAGCTTGTGTTTCTTCCAGCCCAGCGTTTCTCATGATGTACTCTGCGTAGAAGTTAAGTAAGCAGGGTGACAATATACAGCCTTGACGTACTCCTTTTCCTATTTGGAACCAGTCTGTTGTTCCATGTCCAGTTCTAACTGCTGCTTCCTGACCTGCATACAGATTTCTCAAGAGGCAGGTCAGGTGGTCTGGTATTCCCAGCTCTTTCAGAACTGTCCACAGTTTATTCTGATCCACACAGTCAAAGGCTTTGGCATAGTCAATAAAGCAGAAATAGATGTTTTTCTGGAACTCTCTTGCTTTTTCCATGATCCAGTGCATGTTGGCAATTTGATCTCTGGTTCCTCTGCCTTTTCTAAAACCAGCTTGAACATCTGGAAGTTCATGATTCATGTATTGCTGAAGCCTGGCTTGAAGAATCTTGAGGATTACTTTACTAGCATGTGAGATGAGTGCAATTGTGCGGTAGTTTGAGCATTCTTTGGCATTGCCTTTCTTTGGGATTGGAATGAAACTGACCTTTTCCAGTCCTGTGACCACTGCTGAATTTTCCAAATTTGCTGGCATATTGAGTGCAGCACTTTGGCAGCATCATCTTTCAGGATTTTAAATAGCTCAATTGGAATTCCATCACCTCCACTAGTTTTTTTCGTAGTGATGCTTTCTAAGGCCCACCTGACTTCACATTCCAGGATGTCTGGCTCTAGGTGAGTGATCACATCATCATGATTATCTGGGTCGTGATGATCTTTTTTGTACAGTTCTTCTGTGTATTCTTGCCACCTCTTCTTAATATCTTCTGCTTCTGTTAGGTCCATACCATTTCTGTCCTTTATCGAGCCCATCTTTGCATGAAATGTTCCCTTGGTATCTCTAATTTTCTTGAAGAGATCTCTAGTCTTTCCCATTCTGTTCTTTTCCTCCATTTCTTTGCACTGATCGCTAAAGAAGGCTTTCTTATTTCTTCTTAGTATTCTTTGGAACTCTGCATTGAGATGCTTTATCTTTCCTTTTCTCCTTGGCTTTTCACAGCTATTTGTAAAGCCTCCCCAGACAGCCATTTTGCTTTTTCGCATTTCTTTTCCATGGGGATTTTCTTGATCCCTGTCTCCTGTACAGTGTCAGGAACCTCATTCCATAGTTCATCAGGCACTCTATCTATCACATGTAGGCCCTTAAATCTATTTCTCACTTCCACTGTATAATCATAAGGGATTTGATTTAGGTCATACCTCAATGGTCTAGCGGTTTTCCCTACTTTCTTCAATTTAAGTCTGAATTTGGTAAGAAGTTCATGATCTGAGCCACAGTCAGCTCCTGGCCTTGTTTTTGTTGACTATATAGAGCTTCTCCACCTTTGGCTGCAAAGAATATGAGCTTTAAGCCAACTTTTTCACTCTCTTCTTTCACTTTCATCAAGAGGCTCTTTAGTTCCTCTTCACTTTCTGCCATAAGGGTGGTGCCATTTACATATCTGACATTATTGATATTTCTCATGGCAATCTTGATTCCAGCTTGTGCTTCGTCCAGCCCAGCATTTCGCATGATGTACTCTGCACAGATGTTAAATAAGCAGGGTGACAATATACAGCCTTGACATACTGCTTTCCCGATTTGAACCCAGTGAACAGTGTGAAAAGGGACAAGTAATAGGATCTGCCTTAAAAGGAGCACAGGCAGGGCACTGGGACAGTCTCTTCCTGATGCTCAGTCAATATTTTACACAGTACAAATTCTTTATGGGAATTACACCTTTAACAAACCCCTTAGGTAGATTCCATTATTCACATTATTAGGCTAGGGACACACAGTCATTAAATAAAAAGACCAAGATTCAAACCCAAGTCTTTAGACATCAAAACACCATGCTCTTCTCAACCACTCCATTAAGCTAAAAACTTAACTTATGTACAGTAACTAGATCCCTAGACTGATACCCACAGAAACGTTCAGTAAGGTTATCTATGGATGTGCTTAGTCCCAGTGGTGTCCAAGTCTGCGACCCCATGGACTGTAGCCTGCCAGGCTCCTCTATCCATGGAGATTCTCCAGGCAAGAATACTGGATTGGGATGCCACGCCCTCCTCCAGAGCATCTTCCCAAACCAGGGACTGCACCATCTCCTGCATTGCAGGTGGATTCTTTACCATCTGAGCTACCAGGCAAGTCCTATCTCTCGATAGTAGACTATTAAGTTGCCTTTATTCTTTGTATTGAATAATTTTCAGCTCAGTAAAGAAAGAATCTTTGAAGAGATAAAACTCAGTGGACTTGAACGGGTTTGTTGTTGATGTTCAGTCGCTAAGTCATGTCTGACCCTTTGTGACCCCATGGACTATAGCCCGGCAGGCTCCCCTATCCTTCACTCTCTCTTGGAGTCTGATCAAATTCATGTCCATTGAATCAGTGATGCTATCTAATCTTATCCTCTGCCGCTCCTTCTCATTTTGCCTTCAGTCTTTTCCAGCATCAAGGCCTTTTCCAGTGAGTCGACTCTTCACATCAGGTAACCAAAGTATTGGAGCTTCAGCATCAGTCTTTCCAATGAATATTCAGGGTTGACATCCTGTAGGATTGACTGGTTTGATCCTGCAGCCCAAGGGACTCTCAAGAGTCTTCTCTGGCACCACAGTTCGAAAGCATCAATTCTTCAGTTCTCAACCTTTTATATGGCCCAGCCCTCACATCCACACATGACTACTGGAAAAACCATAGTTTTGACAATATGGACCTTTGTCTGCAAAGTGATGTGTCTGTTTTTTAATACACTGATTCTATTTAGATACAGACTTAAAAACAAAAACTTCTCCCTCAAGCCCCATCTAGGTGGCTGCCTACAACTTTGAACTTATAGCCCTGCTGTTGCATTCAAAAATAAAATAAATACGTAACACTTCTGCTCTTCATAGCACTGGTTGCATTGTTATTGTCATTAGTTTGCATTCACTGAACACTTAACTATATGATGAAGACATACACACTACATGCATTTCCTCATTTCATTCTCACCACAAACTTGTGTGATAAATATTATTATTCTCTTCATTCTGCTGCTGAAGAAAAGTGCTTGAATAGGGCAATAATGATTACCAGGTCACACAGAGGTAAATGGCAGGTTCCAGGTCTTGTGATTCCAGAATCCCAAAAGCAATGCAAGCCAAAGAATAATTATGTACATTCTCGCCCAGTCCTCAAAGGATCCGTATCAGAATGGACTCTTTCACAATACCATCACCAGTCCATAAAAGCAATGTTCAAATATTCAAGGCTATTAGGAAAACGAGTGAACCCACTTTGTGTTGCCTCAGCAGGCAAAACTAAGTCTAATGGTGGAAGACATAAGGACAGTTCCTGACGCTTATGTAACTAATGAACAGTTAGAACATAGTCTTCACTGACCAGGTCCTGTTAGAAGTACCTGATCACCAAGTATTAAAGTAGAGGCTTGAATACTATTCATAACGTGATTCTTAAACTATTTTTTTTAAATATGCTTTCCTCTACTGAAACCTTATAGATATAGAATTCATAAAACTATTCTGGTTCAAGAGGAGCAGAGAAGTCAAGAGTCCCCGTCTCAGGGCCCCTTAGAGGCAGTGATAATATCAAGAATTCCCAAGACTCTGACAAGTACAGTTTACAGAATCTCAACATGAATGAATCTTGAAGACATTATGTTAAGTGAAGCACACTAGTCACAAAAGGACAAAGACTGTCTGATTCCACTTATATGTGATATCTAAGGTAGACAGAGACAGGGACAGAAGGCAGAATCGTGGTCACTGGGGGCTGAAGGGAAGGGGGAACTGGGAGTTTGTCGGACAGAGTTTCAGTTTGGGAAAATGAAAAAGTTCTGGAGATGGAGGGCTGTGATGGTTGCAAACAAAGTAATTACACTGATGTGATACAGTTAGTGCCACTGAACTGCACACTTAAAAATGGTTAAAATGGTAAGTCACAACATATGTATTTTTTTGCAATAAAAACAATAAAAATAAGCCATTAAATCAGTCAATGTGAATGTGCAAAATAATAATACTAAATAAAATAAAAATACTAATAAGAGAAACTAGCTGTATAAAAAATAACATAATTATACTGAAAAGAGTGGGAAAGAAATAAACTAACAACTAATTGGGAAATAGTATTTTGATTGGATACAATATAGAAGGAGCTGTATGTAAATGTTATGATATAGTTATCAAAAGTGTTTCCTACAGAGGTATAGGTTAGCAATTATGAAAGTACCTTATATGTATACCAGAACTGATCAAATAAGTAAACAAATTGTAGATAATGAAATTCAGTATACTCAATGTCAGAAGAAGAAATTCTAAATAAGGAAAAAGAAAAGACTAAAATAAGCTTTTTAATACTAAATTAGAATCAGAGATACCAACACAAACTCATGACTTGGGACACATAGAGGTTTAGAAATATAAATATGTATATGTATGAGGGTAGCTAGACTATCCACTAAGAGCAATAACACCTCAGTGACTGTAACTATATCTAATGCCCAGATCGTGATCCTTAAACATCATTTTCCACCAAAAGGAAACAAGCAGTTGACCTCAGGGCAAGGGCAAAGAAAATACAAGGTGAGCCTGAAACATCTTGTGGAGCCAAAAGTAAAGAAGTTCTCTAAAAGAGATGGGAGCTTATTGAAAGTACACAGTAGCCAACCCAAAGATGCTCCTAATGGCCAAAGCTAGAACAATTTGTGTAACAAATGGTAGCAGCAATGAATTTTAACCAATAGAATAAATATCTGTGAATCTATACCAATAAAAATGAATAAATAAGTGAACAAAGGAGGGAGAAAGTTATTTCTCACAGAATTTTAATTAATAAATAAAGAGGGAAATAATTACCATTAAGCACAGTAAACAGTGTTGCAAAGACCCACTGCTGGAGGCTAAAAGCGGCTGCACTGATTTGATTCCCACCAGCAGTGAACGAGGGTTCTTTTCTCCACATCCTAACATTTTTTATTTGTTGTCTTTTTGATAATAGTCATCTTGACAGATCTGAGGTGATACCTCATCGTGGTTCTGATTTGCATTCCTGATGATTAGTGACAATGAGCGTCTTTTCATGTGCCTGTTGGCCATCTTTATGTCTTCTTTGGATAAGTATCTATTAGATTCTCTGCCCATTTTTTGATCAGGTTGTATATTTTGATGTTGACTTGTATGAGTTCTTTGTACATTTTGGATAGTAATCCCTTATTGAATATATCATTTCATTATAAAATGACTTACAATAGCCAAGTTATGAGTAATCTAAGTGCACATCAATAGATGAATAAAGATATGAGAGATAAATGTATATGTGTGTGTATATCACACACAATGGAATATCACTCAACTATATAAAAAAGAATAAAATCTTGTCATTTGCAACAACATGGGTGGACCTAGACAGTATTACGCTAAGCCAAATAAGTCAGAAAGAAAGACAAATACTATATGATTTCATTTGTATGTAGAATCTTAAAAACAAAACAAATGAACAACCAGAAACAGAATCACAGATATAGAGAACAAACAGGTGGTTGCCAGAGGGGAGTGGGTCGGTGGGGAAAAGAGAGATAAGTGTGGGAGATTAAGAGGCACAAATTCCCAGTTGCAAAATAAATGAGTCATGGGTATGTAATGTACAGTGTGGGGAATATATTCAACAATTATATACTATCTTTGTATGATGAGAGATGGTAACTACACTTACTGTGATGATCATTTAAAATGTATAGAAATATCAATTTATAATGTCATGTAATAGCAACTAACAATGGTGGAGATTAATTACATTTCAAAAACAAACTTCTGGATAAAGAGATCAGATTTGCGGTAACTAGAGGCAGAGGGATGGGGGAAGGCGGAATTGTATGAAGATAGTCAAAAGGTACACATTTCCAGTTATGAGATAAACAGGTACTAGGAATATAATTTACAGCATGATAAATATAATTAACACTGTTCTATGCTACACATGAACATCACCAGATGGTCAGCATTGAAATCAGACTGATTACATCCTTTGCAGCCAAAGATGGAGAAGCTCTATACAGTCAGCAAAAATAAGACCAGGAGTGAACTGTGGCTCAGAGCATAAACTCCTTATTGCCAAATTCAGACTTAAATAGAAGAAAGTAGGGAAAACCACTAGTCCATTCAGGTATGACCTAAATCAAATCCCTTATGACTATACAGTGGAAGTGAGAAATAGATTTAAGGGGCTAGATCGGATAGATAGAGTGCCTGATGAACTATGGATGGAGGTTCGTGACAGAGTACAGGAGACAAGGAGCAAGACCATCCCCATGGAAAAGAAACAAAAAAGCAAAATGGCTGTCTAAGGAGGCCTTACAAATAGCTGTGAAAAGAAGGGAAGTGAAAAGCAAAGGAGAAAAGGAAAGATACACCCATTTGAATGCAGAGTTCCAAAGAACAGTAAGGAGATGAGAAAGCCTTCCTCAGCGATCAATGCAAAGAAATAGAGGAAAAGAACAGAATGGGAAATTCTAGACACTTCTTCAATTAGAGATACCAAGGGAACATTTCATGCAAAGATGGGCTCAATAAAGGACAGAAATGGTATGGACCTAACAGAAGCAGAAGATATTAAGAGGTGGCAAGAATACAAAGAACTGTACAAAAAAGATCTTCACGACCCAGATAATAACGATGGTGTGATCACTCACACTCACCTAGAGCCGGACATCCTGGAATGTGAAGTGAGGTGGGCCTTAGAAAGCATCACTACAAACAAAGCTAGTGGAGGTGATGGAATTCCAGTTGAGCTGTTTCAAATCCTGAAAGATGACACTGTGAAAGTGCTCCACTCAATATGCCAGCAAATCCGGAAAACTCAGCAGTGGTCACAGGACTGGAAAAGGTCAGTTTTCATTCCAATCCCAAAGAAAGGCAATGTCAAAGAATGCTCAAACTACCACACAATTGTACTCATCTCACATGCTAGTAAGGTAATGCTCAAAATTCTGCAAGCCAGGCTTCAGCAATATGTGAACCGTGAACTTCCAGATGTTCAAGCTGGTTTTAGAAAAGGCAGAGGAACCAGAGATCAAATTGCCAACGTGAGCTGGGTCATGGAAAAAGCAAGAGTTCCAGAAAAACATCTATTTCTGCTTTACTGACTATGCCAAAGCCTTTGACTGTCTGGATCAAAATAAACTGTGGAAAATTCTGAAAGGGATGGGAATACCAGACCACCTGACCTGCCTCTTGAGAAACCTGTATGCAGGTCAGGAAGCAACAGTTAGAACTGGACATGGAACAACAAACTGGTTCCAAATAGGAAAAGGAGTACGTCAAGGCTGTATATTGTCACCCTGCTTATTTAACTTCTGTGCAGAGTACATCATGAGGAATGCTGGGCTGGAGGAAGCACAAGCTAGAATCAAGACTGCCCCGAGAAATATCAATAACCTCAGATATGCAGATGACACCACCCTTATGGCAGAAAGTGAAGAAGAACGAAAGAACCTCTTGATGAAAGTGAAAGAGGAGAGTGAAAAAAGTTCGCTTAAAGCTCAACATTCAGAAAACTAAGATCATGGCATCCAGTTTCATCACTTTATGGCAAATAGACGGGGAAACAGTGGCTCACTTTATTTTTCTGGGCTCCAAAATCACTGTGGATGGTGATTGCAGCCATGAAATTAAAAGATGCTTGCTCCCTGGAAGGTAAGTTATGACCAACCTAGACATATTAAAAGGGAGCATATTAAAAGGCAGACACATTACTTTGCCAGCAAAGGTCCATTTAGTCAAGGCTATGGTTTTTCCAATAGTCATGTATGGATGTGAGAGTTGGACTATAAAGAAAGCTGAACGCCAAAGAATTGATGCTTTTGAACTGTGGTGTTGGAGAAGACTCGAGAGTCCCTTGGACGGCAAGGAGACCCAACCAGTCCATCGTAAAGGAGATCAGGCCTGGGTGTTCATTGGAGGGACTGATGTTGAAGCTGAAACTCCAATACTTTGGCCACCTCATGCGAAGAGCTGACTCACTGGAAAAGACCCTGATGCTGGGAAAGACTGAGGGCAGGAGAAAGGGATGACAGAGGACGAGATGGCTGGATGGCATCACCGACACAATGGACACGTGTTTGAGTGAACTCCGGGAGTTGGTGATGGACAGGGAGGCCTGGCGAGCTGCGGTTCATGGGGTCACAAAGAGTCAGACACGACTGAGTGACTGAACTGAACTGAATACGATATGTGAAAGTTTTAAGAGTAAACCCTAAGCATTCACATCACAAGGAGAAATCTTCTTTTCTATTTCTTTAATTTTGTATTTATATGAAATAATGGATGTTCAGTAAACTTACTGTAGTAATCATTTCAGGATATATGTAAGTCAAATCATTATGCTGTATACCTAAAGACTTACACCATTCTGTATGTCAGTTATATCTCACAAAGCTGAAACAAAAACAACATAGTGGAAGTCTGCAAAGAACAACTGAAAGAATGGAGAAAAAATGAAGTTTTACGTCTTTTCTTGTCAAAGTTCCACAAAGGGTCTCTTCAAAAATTTGTTCCTTTAATCATTTGCTAATTAATCTGTAAAATCATTTAATTCTCAAGTATTCAGAATTCTACAACTCTAGTGCCAGATGGAAAAGTAAAAGCCATTCAGATCCTCTCTCTCATCTCTGTAGATTTATTCTACAGATATGTAGATTCATACTAAAACTCAGATCTATGCTTTTCAGTTTAGGAAATCATTAGATCTTTTAAAAAGTTATCTTGTACATGCTCTCTTTCTCAAGTAGTTACTAGACTACATGTTTCAAATACTCCAGGTATCTTTTGAATGAAGGAGCAAACCAAGATAGAACAAAATATGAGATTCAGGAAACAGATTCAGTACAGGAGAGAAACAAAGGGGAATTCCAGGCAACCACTTTGCTAAAGGCCTGGAGCAAAACTAGTCCAGACTGCAGCTGAAGGGAAAGTGTCTGGAAGGAAAGCCTCCAAGGGAAAAACATGGAATCAATAGATCATTTAATAAGTTTGGTCATGTGGGAAATTGTACTAAGTGGCTGTGGGAGCAATTGGAAAGCAGGAATATTATAAGTAAACAAAAAATGACAAAAGGCCAAGACAAAAAATATGAACAAGAAAAAGAATGTAATCAGATTACACTATTTAGCCTGGTAGTGAATAGTATTTGCAAAGTCATAATAATGTAAATACAGAAGACTACTATATCCAGAATTTGTGATATAATTTGTCGAAAGGATGGATAAGGGAAGAGAGTTAAATCTTGATCTAGGGAATTCCCTGGTGGTCCAGTGGTTAGGACTCTGCGCTTTCACTGCCAAGGGCCCAAGTTCAAGCTCTGGTTGGGGAACTAAGATCCCACAAGCTTCAAGGTGCGGCCAAAAAAAATATTAAATCTCCAGCTATTGTAAAAACAAATCAACAGATAATTTCTAAAATTAAGAAATCAAAGAATAACAGTATTAACATATTATTTCAAAACATTAAAATAAATTTCAAAATAAAAAGCTTAAAGAGTTGAATGTGGTTGCCTATGGGGAGCATAAAGTAAGGGACGGGGTAAGAGAAGGGAACTGCTGATTTTTGCTATAAACCTTTTAGTACTATTGAACTCTTAAAACTGCCTGTATCACTTTGATAAATATAAAAATTTTTAAACTAGCTATGTATTAAATAGATTCGTTATGTTTTTCCTTAAAAAGCAGGATGTTTGATGTTTAACATGCATGTAGAATGCCATGTGTTCTTCAAAAAGAAAAAAAATCACCAGTTCAAGTACTGAATCCAGAATCTCATTCCTTAAGAAAATCAATTATACACTAGGCTTGCCCCACAAGCCACTTCTTTTGTAGACAGAAAAAAAACAAAAACAAATGAGTTAGCCAGGACATGGAAGCAACCTAGATGTCCATCAGCAGATGAATGGATAAGAAAGCTGTGGTACATATACACAATGGAATATTACTCAGCCATTAAAAAGAGTACATTTGAATCAGTTCTAATGAAGTGGGTGAAACTGGAGCCTATTATACAGAATGAAGTAAGCCAGAAAGAAAAACACCAATATAGTATACTAACGCATATATATGGAATTTAGAAAGATGGTAATGATAACCCTGTATGCAAGGCAGCGAAAGAGACACAGATGTATAGAACAGTCTTTTGGACTCTGTAGGAGAGGGAGAGGGTGGAATGATTTGGGAGAATGACATTGAAACATGTATAATATCATATGTGAAACGAATCGCCAGTCCAGGTTCAATGCTGGATACTAGATGCTTGGGGCTGGTGCACTGGGATGACCCAGAGGGATGGTATGGGGACAGAGGAGGGAGGGAGGTTCAGGATGGGGAACACGTGTATACCTGTGGCGGATTCATGTTGATGTACCGCAAAACCAATACAATATTTTAAAGTAATTATCCTCCAATTAAAATAAATTTATATTTAAAAAAAATGAGTTGCAGGGCCCATTATGCTGGCCACCAAATTGTTGGATATTTTTTATCCAGTTACTATTGCAAGTGAACTTAGATTTCTGTAACAGAAACCTCAGATAATAAGAAGTATTATCTGTAAAGCAACTATACTTCAATAAAAATTTTAAAAATAAAATAAATTACATACAAAAAAAGGCATTATTACCTTCCTCATAAACTGATCTTGATTGAGGCTTTATTGTTACACTACAAAGGAAACTAGAGATACTTAAACAATTAAAACAATTAAGAGCCCCAATTGACTACAAATGTTGATACATATCAGATGAGTTGTCAAAGGAATATTATTTATTATATATCACTTCATAAAACAACACAATCTCTACTGCCAGCAATTCAATTATACCAGCATCATGATTTCAAATGATTATGAGAACCTGCTTATTCTCAGATCCAAGGCACAGCTAGCTGCTGCTGCTGCTAAGTCACTTCAGTCGTGTCTAACTCTGTGCGACCCCATAGACGGCAGCTCACCAGGCTCCTCCATCCCTGGGATTCTCTAGGCAAGAACACTGGAGTGGGTTGCCATTTCCTTCTCCAATGCATGAAAGTGAAAAGTGAAAGTGAAGTCACTCAGTCGTGTCCGACTCTTAGGAACCCCAAGGACTGCAGCCTACCAGGCTCCTCCGCCCATGGGATTTTCCGGGCAAGAGTACTGGAGTGGGGTGCCATTGCCTTCTCCAAGGCACAGCTAAAGATCAAGGCAAAATTCCTTCTGAGGTTCCAACGGAGATTAGAGCTTTTATCAACATGAGGTCTCAGATTCATGGAATTAGCAGGAACTTTAAAGATGATCAGGTCCAACAACCCACAATCATACAGCCAACCTCATGGCAAACCAAGACTAGAGTCCAGTTGATTTGAGCCTTTGTAGGTAGAGCTCTTTTCCACCACACTGTGCTATCTCCTGTCCTGTTCCTTTTGAAGCCAACTTTGTCCCTGTGAATAACTCAGACCAGGAAGAAATCTTGGAAATACACTACAGCCTCTAATTTCTCTATAATAAGAAACACACACACACACGAACACTAGTTACTGGCTACACTGACATTTAGAGTACAGAAATGGCAAACTGTAAGCAAAAGTTGAATTACATTTATCACTGCTGCTGCTGCTGCTGCTGCTGCTGCTAAGTCGCTTCAGTCGTGTCTGACTCTGTGCGACCCCAAAGACGGCAGACCACCAGGCTCCCCCGTCCCTGGGATTCTCCAGGCAAGAACACTGGAGTGGGTTGCCATTTCCTTCTCCAATGCATGAAAGTGAAAAGTGAAAGTGAAGTCGCTCAGTCATGTCTGACTCTTAGCGATCTCATGGACTGCAGCCTACCAGGCTTCTCTGTTCATGGGATTTTCCAGGCACGAGTACTGGAGTGGGGTGCCATCGCCTTCTCCGACATTTATCACTGCTGCTGCTGCTGCTGCTAAGTCACTTCAGTCGTGTCCAACTCTGTGCGACCCCATAGACGGCAGCCCACCAGGCTTCCCTGTCCCTGGGATTCTCCAGGCAAGAACACTGGAGTGGGTTGCCACATTTATCACTAGGGCTTCCTATTTCCAGGAGCCCAGGTCCCTGTCAAATTCATCCAACAAATAATGAATTCCTACTATGAGGGAGACACAGTACTATGTGCCAGGAACACCATTACAGGGGCTCTTGCTCCTTCAGAGCTCCCAGCCCGATATAACTCTATACATCCTAAAATAAAGTAGCTTGTAATGCTGGGCAAAGAATCATTATGATTTTTTTTTTAATCTTTATTTTATTTTGCTCCACTGCTGCACCTGACAAACCCATCCTCTTGGTATGCCTTTAGAACACCAGTCACCCAGCTGGCAGCACTGACACCTCACCTGGCTGGACTTTTCCCACTGCCTACAGCTGAATCATTCCAGAAGAGCCTTTCCTACACTGGTGGTGGTTGTTGTTTAGTTGCTAAGTCATGTCCGACTCTTTGCGACCCCATGGACTGTAGCTCACCAGGTTCCTCTGTCCATGGGATTCTCTAGGCAAGAATACTGGAGTGAGTTGCCATTTCCTTTTCCAGGGGATCTTCCTGACACAACGATCGAGCCTGCATCTTCTAGTTGGCAGGCAGATTCTTTACCGCTGAGCCACCTGGGAAGCCCTACTCAGGTGGTGCTAGTGGTAAAGAATCTGCTGCCAGTGCAGGAGACATAACAGACGCGGGTTCGATCCCTGGGACAGGAAGATCCCTTGGAGGAGGGTGTAGCAATCCACTCCAGTATTCTTGCCTGGAGAATTCCACGGACAGAGGAGCCTGGCGGGCTACAGTTGGAGTTGCCAAGAGTTGGACACAACGGAAGGGATTTAGCATGCGTGGTGCTCCCTCCTAGCTAATTTCAAAGTTACTCAGGCCCAAGTTCTTAGGCCTCTTTGACTCTTCCACCTCCTCCCATACCCAATCAAAGCTGCTCCATCTTCTTTCACACATATCTTCTGCAGACACTCTTCTTCCTTGTTATTTGCACTACTTCTTTCTCCTTTGTCGAGCTCTGCCTGCATTTCAACTGTGCTTCCCACAACAGCCAGATTAATCATCCAAAAACACAGCTTACATATGTTACTCTACTACTCAAAAGGATCTGAAGCTCTCTATTTCCTCTAGGATAAAATCTCATCGTCCCTTGACTATATCGTGAACCGGACAATATACTTCTGAGCCTCTGCTAATACCATTCCTTCGATCTAAAATATTCTCTTTTCCCTCTCTGTCCATCCAAATTTTATATTTCCTTCAAAGACATTTGTTCAAATACCATTTTCTCTGTGAAGCCCACTGTCATCTCACTGGTACACGAGCATTCTGGGCAGGACAAGAGTGCAAATAATCTGAGCAAGATGGAGTGAAGCAAGGAGGCTGGTGTGACTGGATGAGGTGAGAGCATTTTGGAAATAACATCAGAGAGGTATCGAAAGGCCAGACCCCACAGGACCTTCTTGACCATTAAAAGGACTTTAAATCTGAACAAAATGGGGATCAACACTTTCCTATGTTCCCTAGCAAAGATATATGACTTGGCAGACAGATCATGCTGCCAGTGGTGACAGGAGCAGGCTACATGTAGAATGGCAAGCACAGAAGCAAGGAAGCTAGTAAAGAGGCTGTTACAGTAAGCCGGGCACAAGGGTGCAGGCGGTGACTAGAGTCTGAATACAGATACACAGGCTGACTGGATGAGGGACATGGGAACCAAGAAGTAGTTAAGGATGATTCCAAGTTGCTGGCCCTAAACAAGTGGAAGAGCAGAGATGTCCAACTGAGATAAGGGAGAAGACTGTGGCAGGAGCAGGTTTTGAGGTAGAAGATTTGGAGACAGGTTTGGGGTATGATCAGTTTAGGATGTATATCAGACATCCAAAGGAAAATGTAGGGCAGGAAATTTCTTACCTCAATCTGAAATTCAGGGGAGAGGTTCTGGCTAGAGATATATATTTGACAATCGTCCAAATACACATCCGGCCAGTTTTATAAAACTTCTGTGATGATGGGTATGTTCCGTATCTGCACTGCTCCATATGGCAGCCACAAGACACTTATGACTTGAAATGTGGATAGGGTGATTAGGAACAGAATTGTTAATTTTAGTTAATTTACATTTAAATAAGCACAAATGGGACAAAGCATGTACATGCGACTGGATGAGCATCCTAGTGAATGTAGGTAGAGAGGACTGGGTACTGGGTTAAGCCTACCACATATTGAGATAGGAAATTTAAAAAAAAGAAACAACTCAAATCTCCATCAACAACAGAAGAGAAAAATAATTAGTGACATAGTCACATAAGATTATCTTTCAACATTGAACACATAAATCTATGTGAATGAATCTCAGAAACAATGTTAAATGAAAAGAAGTAACTCAGAGAAGAAAATTTTCCATAAAGGTCAAAAGCAGACAAAACTAAACGATGCACTGCTTAGGAATATATTAAAATTACTAAAACAATAAAGAAAAATCAAGGAATGATTATCCAAATATAGGATAACATCATCTCTTCACGGGAAGTGAGCACAGAGGGCTTCAAAATTACTGAAATTTCCTTAACTGCGTGGTGACTACACAGGTATTCATTTTGTTATTCTTTTTCATCCTATATACTCTGACATGTATAATATTAAATAACTGAGAGTATATAAGTGAGGCAGTATATGGTTAATTGTCAAATAAATATTTCAAAACATCTTAAAATCATTAAGTTCAGAAAAAGGAAAGATAACTGTGTGACCTCTATAGTGTCTAAAAAGGAGGAAAGATTTAGTCATATAAAGAAAAGAGGGAAGGGCATTCTAGAATAGGAATGAACAGGTCACATGCAAGAATCAGTAAATTAGTGAGTCTGACTAGAGACGAGTGAAGTTAGGTGGAAAAGTTGGGCTAAAGCCAGCTTATGAGATGCCTAAATGCTGGGTCAGGGAGTTTGGATTTAAAACAAAAAAAAGAAGTTTGGACTTTATCTTGAAATAGGGCAGAACCACTGGTGGTGTCTAAACAAGTCAATAGCATGGGAAAAGTGGTATATTAGTAGGACTAGTATGATGATAAGGATCAACTAATAGAGAGACAGGAGGCTGGGAAAAAAATATAAAACTTGTAGCTGTGAGATGTCACAGAAGATTTAGTATGGCCTGAACTATGATTCTGATGAAAAAGTTTACTCCAAGAAACTTTAGGATGAAAGATTCAACAGTCTGATCTTGGGAATAGGCAGTGAAGGGGAAAGAGATTCAAAGATTACTCCAATTTTCAAGCTAAACTAAGGAAATGATAATACCAACATGCGCAAAACTAGGAAAATCAACAGAGAAAACCAGTTTTGAAGGAAGACCACTGATTCATTCATGGGATAAAAGTCAGGCAGTGTGATAGCTTCCCCTCAGGGAACAGCTCATGAATCACACTTCTTTTTAAGTAACATATTCTTAATAGGCAAAGAGAAAATATTTAATACATAGTTCTTTGGGAGGAATAAAAGCTGTTATAGCTTTTAACCCTACAAGAATTTTACAAGTACCATTTTAAAAGAATCCTGTTACAATAATACTGAGTTGCTTTTCAAAATAAACTGAAAGAAGGAATAGAACACCAAAGTAGAGATGTTCCGTAAAATGTCAGAGATGAAGGAGTGAAATTACTCAACCCAATTTGACCGAATGCTCGAGGACAGAATTTATCAACTGGCCCTGGATCCCCACAGCACTGAGCACAGTGAATGATCACTATAGAATATTGATACTTAAGTAAGGCTGAAGGAACAGACAGAAAAGAGTGAGGGCAAAAACAAGCCAATTAGGAACACCCCACCCAAGCCTCCAGAGCCCAGCATACCTTAAAGGAGCTAACGCTATGGAAGGAGAGTGCTTTAGCCTTATCATCCTGGCTGAAAGGTAGGCTGAGCCTGTGGTACCTAGTTTAAGAGAGCTAAAATACCAAACAAAAAATGGAAAGGATGCCAATTCTCAAGGAAACATACACTGAGTTTCTGCTCCCCACATTACTACCTAATGAGACCGTCCCCAACTCTAACCTTTAAGGCAGACAGTAGAATGTAACTTTTTAAGTGTGTGGCTAAAGATATTCAAGGGCATCACTGATAAAAAGTCATTGTTTTGGTTGAAAGTGGTTTAAAAGTCTGAATCTCATACCACTATTGCTTAAGCCAGTAGAACAAAGAAATACAAACAGAGCTACTGGTAAAGTGAGATGACTGATGCTCAGGTGTTTCAAGCGGTTGCCAGCGACTGGGCAATCTACAGGTTCCCCCAGATTAAGATAATTTGGCAGAGTCCCAACTTATCCAATATGGCTACAAAGGGAACAATGAGGCTGCTTTCTAAATGAATTGATCTTATACAAATGCCTTAAGACCACCTCTTTCTCAACAGATTAGAACAGAAAAGAAATGGCCAAACATTGGCAATTGTTGTTCAGTGGCTAAGTAGTGCCCGACTCTTTGAGACCCCAAGGACTGCAGCATACCAGGCTTCCCTGTCATTCACTATCTCCTGGAGTTTGGTCAAACTCATGTCCATTGAGTCAGTGCTGCCATCCAACCATCTCATCCTCTGTCACCCCCTTCTCCACCTGCCTTCGATCTTTCCCAGCATCAGGGTCTTTTCCAATGAGTCAGTTCTTTGCATCAGGCAGCTAAGTATTGGAGCTTCAGCTTAAGCATCAATCCTTCCAAGGAATATTCAGGGTTGATTTCCTTTAGGATTGACTGGTTTGATCTGCCTGCTGTCCAAGGGACTCTCAAGAGTCTCCTCCAATACTACAGTTCAGAGGAAGAATAACAGTTCAGAGCTCATGCTCTGGCACCATACAGACCTGGGTTAAATCTCAGTTCTTCCAGTAAACAGCTACATAACCATATCTTTTAACCCATTCCTATTATGGAAAGTAAGACTGATTACCTTCCTCAAGATTTAAATATATGATAACTTCACATGTTAGTATGTTCCTTCCGAAAACTACACCATGACCCCTTTGATTGGACCTGCATTTTCCTTACTAGCCTCAGCCAGTAATTTTTAGTGAAGAGCTTTCTAGATGGATGATCTCAATCATTGTGCTTTGAATCTCCAATTTCCCTCTCTGAGAACCACTTTACTTTGAAGTTCTGGTTCTTCAACCCATGCTCTGGGCTTCATCAGTGAAAGTGAAGAACAGGAGAAAAAACAAAATCAAATTATAAGTAGAACTTACAAACGTTGTAGTTGTGTAAACTTAAAATTGATGCTTTCTTTAAAAATCACAAATTCTGTAGAATCTATTAGCAATAATTTTAATAAGTGTTCTTACACGTAGGAGGCCCAGGGAGGTACCCTGCCTATGTTTAGCACCCCCACTTCCCTCTCTCAACTCAGGGATCTTTCTGTATGCTGTAGCGGAATCTGTGGTGTAGTGGGAAACAGAGAGGGAAAAGTTCCACAGATTCCTCATTTGCATTCGGCCTCCTTTGGAACCATTACTGCTCTCCTAGTTCAGGCAGTAAAGACTAAATCCCAACCAGTTTCAACTCTCTTACGATCCTGAGCACAGCCACCAAATTAAATGCTAGACTAGCAGTCTTCATGAACATCCCTTCCCACCTCAAAAACTCTTAAGGGCTCCCTACCTTTTATTCACTAGAAAGAGCCCAACTCAAATCCAAAGGCCAGGCTAACATCATTCTACTTTTATAGCACAGTTCTTGTTTGCTCCTAATTCCCCGAAGGAAATTCTTTAAGGCTGTGACTAATCTGCTCATTGTGCTCCCAACACAGACAAATCTGCACGCCCAGGAAAGATTACACCCATCCCCACGCACCTTTCCTTCAAAGGCCAGCCCAGACAGCCCCATCTTTGCCCCGCAACCGTGCTTCTCAAACACACTGCCCAGTCTTCTGACCCTCTCAAGTACACCTCTTTTTACTGGCTATACTCTCGTGGCATCTCAATCCATTCCAACCACTTTGAAGGCAGGCCACGTTCATTACACAGAGGATCATCACTGTGCCCTGCACTTAGTAGATTCAGGGTATTTTTTAAACCAGAGGAGGAGCTCAAATACTGTATCTAAGTAGGGCAAGACAATACTGCCCATCTTTGCCGATTCCCCTTTATTCACAGTAAAGGGTATTATTCAGCGTTCGCTACAACGTTGAAAATTTCTAGTATACACAGAACAGTCATGTGGAGAGAGCACGCCACCGGATGGCAGAAACCTGCGTCCCAATCCTGCGTCTGGCCACAAGCTCTGCATCTGTGGGGAAATCGCACCATCTCTCTGGGCCTCGGTGGTCTCAGGTGTAAAGCGGGGGAGCCACTGTAAGGGCTTCCAGGGTGTCTCTCGGCTCCCACAGTCCCCCCACAGGAAAGCCAACGCTCGGCTGCTCGCTAAGGCGGAAGCAGGCAAACTTTTACACTTCCCAGGGCTGGCATTTCCAAACGGGAGTGGAAACTCAGTCCGCACAGGAACAAGCGGGGCTGAGAGGAAGGTGAGAAGCAGTGTCCCCGGACTCGGATCCTTTACCCCGTGTCCAGGAACAGTCCGCCTCGGGTTCCTGGCCCCTCACAGGCAGACTTCCCCCGAGAGTGGCCCGGCCCGGTGCGGCTCCCGGGAGCGGGCAGAGGTGACTGTCCGCGCCCGTGCTCCGCGCCCCCAGCACTTGTGACACACGCCGGGTGACCCGGGTCACAGCCTCCGTCCGTCCTCACCGCCTGAGGGACGCCCTTCTCTCCCGGGCAAGGCTCCTCGCTGCCGCCCGGCGAGCCGCTCTTCCGGGCCCCGGCGGCCTCGGTGCGGCCGCCCGAGCCCCAGGCCGCCGGGACCGGCGGCGTGAGGGGAGGCGGCGGCGGCAGCTTTAAGTGCTGAATCACCACTTTGCAAACCACCGTGACCTGCGGGCCCCGAGGGCCCGGACGCTCCGCTCGGCTTACCCACAGAGGCGCTCCGAGGGCGGCAGGCGGGCGCCGAGGACCGAGCGGAAGGTGCTGGGCAGCGCGGGGTGCAGCAGCCACGCTAGCCGGTACCGCATACCCCAGCGAAGCCGCCGGGATCACCGCGAACGCTTCCTTCTTGCGCCAAGCCGGCCTCGCTCACTGCGCATGCTCAGTCTGCCGCGCCGCGCCGCCTCCCGGGAGCCTCCGAGCGGCCGCCTCTCCGGGTTTTCCCTGGAGCCCGACAAGGCGTGGACGGCGGGCGGCCAAGACGCCGGCTGGCGGGAGGGACGGAATGTAGCCCGGGAGCTGCAGGAGCCGGGCCACCAGGCTTCCCCGGGCGAAGAGGGACCCTGCTGGGTCACGCCGGATTCACGCGTGAGGGCGGCTGTGTGTCTCTGGTCTGTGTTAGCCGGGCGCAGGGGACTCACGAATACTGTGAGGGCACAAGGGGCCATGTTTGCGGAGGCGCCCCCATTGGCTGTCGGTCCCGGCGGTGCAGGTGCTGAAACAAGGTCCGCCGGCGAGGCGACCTCCCACAAAATGAATCGGCGACTGGCGTGCGGCCCGCGGGCTCCCTCTAGAGCGCGATGGGGACGTGGACGGTGGGGTAGGGGACTGGGGAGGAGTTAAACGCGAGAGTCCCCCAGAGAGAGGCCGGGACCTGGGGGCAGTTTCCACCCTGGGAAACTAGGTCAAAGACCTAGGTGGACGTGGGACCGGCCATCGCAAAACAAGGCCTTCCTGGATTTACAAATCCAGAATAAAAACTACCACTCTGTACTGCTGCTGCTGCTGCTACTACTACATTAAAAAAAAAAAAAAAGTATGGGTAGTACTACTAGTATTCAGTGTACTTCAGGCACTATTTGTAAGACTTTTTTCTCGATGGCTTTATGATGTTTTGCATCCAAGAACAAGGTAATTGTTATGAATTTAACTTTCCTTTATGTTATTTTACAGGGTTTTTTTTTGTTTGTTTGTTTGTTTGTTTGTTTTAAGAAAAGCGCAATTAGGGTTAGTAATTCCCTAACTTGGGGCTTCCCAGGTGACCCAGTGGCAAAGAATCGCCTGCGAATGCAGGAGAAATGGGTTCGATCCCTGCAGACTGCAGCTAGAGAGTAGCACCACCTCCCACCCCACCCAAAGAAAAGCTGGCTCAGCTGTGAAGACCCAGCACAGAGCCCTCCCCCCCCTCCAGAAAAAAGAATCCTGTCAGTGCAGGAGATGTAGGAGAGGTGGGGAAGATCTTCCCCTGGGTGGGGAAGATCCCTGGAGGAGGTAAGGATAGAATTATCTTCAGAATTATGCTTCAGAATTCTTGCCTGGAAAAATTCCATGGACAGAGGAGCCTAGTGGCTTATAGTCCTTGGGATCACAGAGTTGGAAGCAACTGAGAGGCTGAAAACACAAACACAGACACTTCCTAACTTAAGTGCTTTTAGGTTCCTGATGTGGCAGACCCAAGACTGCAGCCAAAAACAGTGTTCTGAATCCTATTATTGCTTCTAAGGGGAATCAGAAGGATCCCTTAAGTGGATAATTCATCAGTGAGGTTCTTGGGGATCTTTTTTTTTTTTTTTTACCATGTACTTTCAGCTAAAGGTAAACCCCGGAGGGATGAAAACTGAGGTAGCAGAAAGGAGGCAGCCCTCCTAGCGCTGTAAGGTACAATTTCACAATGTTACACTCTCGTTCCAGCCCATCTGTTTTAGTTTCTGGTGGCTGCCATAACAAATTACCACCAATTTAGTGGCTTAAAACAACAGAAATTTATTCTCTCACAGTCTGGAGGCCAGAAGGACAAAATTAAGATGTTGGCAGGGTGGCACTCCCTACAGACAGTCTTAGGGGAGAATCTGTTCTTTGCCTCTTTCAACCTCCTTGGCTTCAGGCCCTGTTACTCCAATAAGCATCTTTACATTGCCTTCTCTGTGTGTCTTTTCTTTTGTCTCTTAATAGGACATTTGTCATTGGATTTAGGGCACAGCAAGGTAATCCAGGATGATCCTATCTCATCCTTAACTTAATTACATCTGCAAAGACTTTTTTCCAAATAATGTTAACATTTACAGGCTACTGGGTTTAGGACACGTCTTTTGGGGGGGCATTATTCACCCCCATCGTTCTAGCCTCTACCCCTGCCTGTTCACCAACTCCAAATCACACAACTGTCCCAGGTAATTGATGCTTTGTTGTTTAGTTGCTCAGTTGTGTCCGACTGTTTTGCAGCCGCATGGACTGTAGCCCAGCAGGCTCCTCTGTCCATGGGATTTCCCAGGCAAAAATGCTGGAGTGGGTTGTTGCCATTTCCTTCTCTAGGGGATCTTACCAACCCAAGGATCGAACTCCCATCTCCTGCATTGGCAGGCAGATTCTTTACCACTGAGTCACCTGGGAAACCCCCAACTGATGCTTACAACAATATGAACTTGTCAGTGCTCTTTCAACCCCTGTTGAAAAGGCATTGCCTTTACAAAGCTTTCCTTCAGTTCCATTCTTCACATACCCTACTGGAAATAACCACTCTCTAGGGGCACTTACTTGAACCTTAATCTTCCATATGTGTAAGAAGCAATAGATTGGGAATGATTTCTTAGTCGTTTTTGTGTCTCACCTGGCAGCAAGCACATGCTTACACAATGTTTGTCAAATGCAGGTTTGCTGAATCTCATTAAGCCTCTAGGTGTAACTACAATTTATAGGAAATACAGGGGACAAATCTGTTAAATCACACCATAAAGATACAATTGGCAACGTTTAGAATGTTTGTAATATCACACAACAAATGATTTATTTCTTCTACAAATAAATTGCAAAATAAAGAGAGGAAGGAAAAGCCTGTGAATTAAAAGGGAGTTGGAATTGATGAGCTATGACAAGCTGTTATAAAATTTCAGTGAAAATGCAAAGGGCCAGGAAGACCCAAGCCAATCTTGAAACAGAATCTGGAACATTTACACTACCAAATTTTTCTTTTCTTCTTGTATTTTCTTTTTTTGCTGTACTGCAGGCTTGTGGAATCTTAGTTCTTTGGCCAGAGATTGAACCCAGGCCCTCAGCAGTGAGAGTACAGAGTCCTAAAGTCTGGACTGTCAGGAAATTCCCACTACCAAATATTAAAAGTTACTATTAAGCTTTAGTATTTGAGATAATATGTTAATGGTATGAGGGCAGACAAATAGGCATTGAAAATTATTTACTAGTATCTACAAAAGCTACACATATGTGTATGTTATGACCCAGCAATTCCAGCTTTAGCTGTATACTCATCAGAAATGTGAACATATATCCATGAAGATGCATGTACTAGAATATTCATAGTAGTGTAAGTATTATACAGTCCCCAACTGGGAACTGGTTTTAGAAAAGGCAGAGGAACCAGAGATCAAATTGCCAACATCTGCTGGACCATGGAAAAAGCAAAAGAGTTCCAGAAAAAACATCTATTTCTGCTTTATTGACTATGCCAAAGCCTTTGACTGTGTGGTTCACAATAAACTGTGGAAAATTCTGAGAGAGATGGGAATACCAGACCACCTGACCTGCCTCTTGAGAAACCTGTATGCAGGTCAGGAAGCAGCAGTTAGAACTGGACATGGAACAACAGACTTGTTCCAAATAGGAAAAGGACTACGTCAAGGCTGTATATTGTCACCCTGCTTGTTTAACGTCTATGCAGAGTACATCATGAGAAACGCTGGACTGGAAGAAACACAAGCTGGAATCAAGATTGCGGGGAGAAATGTCAATAACCTCAGATATGCAGATGACACCACCCTTATGGCAGAAAGTGAACAGGAGCTCAAAAGCCTCTTGATAAAAGTGAAAGAGGAGAGTGAAAAAGTTGTTCTAAAGCTCAACATTCAGAAAACGAAGATCATGGCATCTGGTCCCATCACTTCATGGGAAGTAGTTGGGGAAACAGTGGAAACAGTGTCAGACTTTATTAATTTGGGCTCCAAAATCACTGCAGATGGTGATTGCAGCCATGAAATTAAAAGACGCTTACTCCTTGGAAGAAAAGTTATGACCAACCTAGATAGCATATTGAAAAGCAGAGACATTACTTTGCCGACTAAGGTCCGTCTAGTCAGTGCTATGGTTTTTCCTGTGGTCATGTATGGATGTGAGAGTTGGACTGTGAAGAAGGCTGAGCACCAAGGAATTGATGCTTTTGAACTGTGGTGTTGGAGAAGACTCTTGCGAGTCCCTTGGACTGCAAGGAGATCCAACCAGTCCATTCTGAAGGAGATCAACCCTGGGATTTCTTTGGAAGGAATGATGCTAAAGCTGAAACGCCAGTACTTTGGCCACCTCATGCGAAGAGTTGACTCATTGGAAAAGACTCTGATGCTGGGAGGGATTGGGGGCAGGAGGAGATGGGGACAACAGAGGATGAGATGGCTGGATGGCATTACTGACTCGATGGACGTGAGTCTGAGTGAACTGTGGGAGTTGGTGATGGACAGGGAGGCCTGGCGTGCTGCGATTCATGGAGTCGCAAAGAGTCGGACACGGCTGGCGACTGAACTGAACTAAACTGGGAACAATCCAGATATCGACTGAGCAACTGAACTGAACTGAACTAAGCATTTGGTTAAGAATAATTCCATCTTCAGTGAAAGATGAGGGAAGTGGGGAAATATTGGTCAGGAACTGATAATTATTGAAACAAGATAATAGTGAAAGGTTGTTTCTGAACCACGCAAAGACTGGGATTCTTGGCCTCTGGAGAAGAAGAATTCAATCCAGGGCCAGAGACAAGGCTTGATCGCTCAAAGCTTTTGTATAATAAAGTTCTATTAAAGTATAAAGGACATAGAGAAAGCTTCTGACATAGGAATCAGAAGGGGGCAGAAAGAGTACCCCCTTGCTAGTGTTAGCAATGGAGTTATATACTCCCCAGTGAATCCAAAGAATGTCTGGAGGTTGTAAAGACCTCTCTAGACCTACTCCCATAATTTACATTTTCAGTTCAGTTCAGTTCAGTTTAGTCACTCAGTCATGTCCGACTCTTTGCGACCCCATGAACCGCAGCACGCCAGGCTTCCCTGTCCATCACTATCTCCCAGAGTTCACTCAAACTCACATCCATTGAGTCGGTGATGCCATCCAGCCATCTCATCCTCTGTCCTCCCCTTCTTGTCCTGTCCCTAATCCCTCCCAGCATCAGAGTCTTTTCCAATGAGTCAGCTCCTTGCATGAGGTGGCCAAAGTGCTGGAGTTTCAGCTTTAGCATCATTCCTTCCGAAGAACACCCAGGACTGATCTCCTTTAGGATGGACCAGTTGGATCTCCTTGCAGTCCAAGGGACTCTCAAGAGTCTTCTCCAACACCACAGTTCAAAAGCATCAATTCTTCGGCGCTCAGCCTTCTTCACAGTCCAACTCTCGCATCCACACATAACCACTGGAAAAACCATAACCTTGACCAGACAGACCTTTGTTGGCAAAGTAAGGTCTCTGCTTTTCAATATGCTATCTGAGTTGATCATAACTTTTTTTCCAAGGAGCAAGCGTCTTTTAATTTCATGGCTGCAGTCACCATCTGCAGTGATTTTGGAGCCCCCCAAAATAAAGTCTGACATTGTTTCCACTGTTTCCCCATCTATTTCCCATGAAGTGATGGGACCAGATGCCATGATCTTCGCTTTCTGAATGTTGAGCTTTAAGCCAACTATTTCACTCTCCCCTTTCACTTTCATCAAGAGGCTTTTTAGTTCCTCTTCACTTTCTGCCATAAGGGTGGTATCATCTCAATATCTGAGGTTATTAATATTTATTTAAAATTTACATTTTAAGATAACAATTAGCCAGAAGGTTTAATCCAGAGACTGTCCTCAGGCAGGATACATTATTGTTATATAATCCTAAGGAATATAGAGGGGGAAAAAAAAAGGTTTGTCTTTCTTCCTCCTTGAGTATTCCAGACCCCTCTCTTCTTGGGGACACCTAGACTTCTTATCAACCTGCCTAGGAAATGACTATCTCATCCCCGCCACCCCCCCCCCTTTTATTTTAGGAGAATTATGTTGCCAAGGGAAAGGGGCATCGTTTTCATTCCATAACTACTTCCTGCTGTTTAGGGGCATAGTCCCTAAATTGTTGAGGCAACATATTCTCCTAACCCTCATATTGAGGGTCTCTGATCCAGGGGCCCCAAGTAATAGTTGGAGGAGGCTGTGGTATGCATAGGAGCTTGGACAACCATTTGTAACTTAAAAACTTTTAGACAGATAACCCCATTATACAGTTACAGACGTAAGGCAAAAAAAAGTGAAGTCGCTCAGTCGTTTTCGACTCTGCCACCCTGTGGACTGTAGCCCACCAAGTTCCTCCGTCCATGGGATTCTCCAGGCAAGAATACTGGAGTGGGTTGCCATTTCCTTCTCCAGGGGAATCTTCCCGACCCAGGGATCGAACCCACGTCTCCCGCATTGCAGGCAGACGCTTTAACCTCTGAGCCACCAGGGAAGCCCAAAATAGTCATTAAACCAAGTTAAAATCAAAATGAAAAGTCACACTATGTCCATAGTTACATCAATCCATCTTAAGGTTGTTAGATGTCATCAGTTTAAGAAGAGGCATCACATGATTGTTGAAGACATTCGCAGACTTGGAGAAAGTCTTTTCCTTGAAGTGGAGATGTCCACCATGGGAAGCCCACTGATGAAGAGGGGAGTGCTCTGCAGACCCAGCAGTTAGACTGATTGTGGAATTCAGCGTAGGAGTGAGCCCAGGACAGGAGGACATTGTCTTGAGGGTCAAAGGGCAGACTCAGGATTTTTGGAGTCAGCAGAAGTAGGCTCACAAAGATTATCAGGCCCATCTTTTGGCCCGTCCAGATAGTACCATTACAGAAGAGGATCAGGAAGAAAGTGGGCCAGGGGCTTTCAGTAAGCACAGAGTAAGTTGCCCCAGTATCTAAAAGGAAATCAACGGATTGGTCCCCCACATTTATTAATACCTGGGGTTCCTCAGGTGTAATTAGGACAGGAGCTTTTGTGGGGACCCCGGGGCACCTTCAGTCTTGTTTGTCTTGAGAGTCTAATCCCTGAAACCTTCGCCTCTGGGGGCAGTCTCTCTTCCAGTGTGGTCCTTTGCAGACATGGAGCCTGGGCAGCTTAGATGCCTGAGGGCAATCCCGCTTGAGGTGCCCCTCCTTTCCACAGTAATAGCAAGCCCATCCCTTTTCACCTGGGTCCCTCTGGGCATTTTTCTCAGGCTGTCTAAGAATGGTTCTCATAGCCAATGAGAGGGCTTCTGCCTGTCTTTTTCTGCCTTTCTTTCTTTTCCTCATATTCCCTACCATAATAGACTGTCTGAGCTAGGTAACAGATAATCTATAGACTGATTTGGTCCATACGCCCATTTTAATAGCTTAAGGTGGATATCTGGAGCCGACTGAGTGAGAAATCTATCCTTTAAGATCACTTTTCCCTCTTCACTTTCGGGATCAATCTCAGTGAATCTGCGAAGGGCTTCTCTCAGCGTATCTAGGAAATTACCAGGAGCTTCCTTCTCCTCCTGTTCTGTGTTTGCAAATTTGCCATAAAGGACAAAATTACTCTGATCTCATCTTCCTTTAGCTGTGTTGTAGTCCCAGTCTGGTTCTATAGTTGGCACCGCCTGATTCCTAGTGGGGAGGGCAGTTTTCTCGTCCTCCCTCTTCCCTACTGATTCATTACCAAACCATTCATCTCCATAAGCAACCACTTTTCCCAAAACTCGAGTTTTTGAGTCGGGAGTCAGCATTTGTCCCAAGATATGCATCACATCCTTCCAAGTAAGGTCATAAAGCAGAGTAACTCCTTTAAAAGCTCTAATATATTTTTCTGGGTCCTTTAAATAGTCTCCCAGATCCTCCTTGATTTTTTGTATTTCTTGATAAGAAAAAGGCTTATTAGCTCTCATAGACTCTTGTAGCACCCAGTGGGTGCTTCATGAAGAGGCAACAGCTTGTGTGGCTGTTCCTCTGTCTCTCTGGCTGCTCTGCGCATATGATCCCAGGGATAGATTGGAGAAACCTGCTTTTCTTTATCTCTTTGTCTCCTGTCTTCCATCTCATCTCAATAGCAAAGTAGGAGGACAGGAGGACTCACACCCAAATCTATACCCTTAGGACACAAGTCTGGCATATTTCGCAGAGAGAAAAAGGGCAACACATATGCTAAGTTCAGTTCAGTCGCTCAGTCATGTCTGACTCTTTGCGACCCCATGAACCACAGCATGCCAGTCCTCCCTGTCGATCACCAACTCCCGGAGTCCACCCAAACTCATGTCCATTGAGTCGGTGATGCCATCCAGCCATCTCATCCTCTGTCGTCCATTTCTCCTCCTGCCCCCAATCGCTCCCAGAATCAGGGTCTTTTGCAATGAGTCAACTCTTTGCATGAGGTGGCAAAAGTACTGGAGTTTCAGCTTCAGCATCATTCCCTCCAAAGAAATCCCATCCATACATGACCACTGGAAAAACTCTAGCCTTGACTAGACAGACCTTTCTTGGCAAAGTAATGTCTCTGCTTTACATTATGCTATCTAGGTTGGTCATAACTTTTCTTCCAAGGAGTAAGCATCTTTTAATTTCATGGTTGCAGTCACCATCTGCAGTGATTTTGGAGCCCCCAAAAATAAAGTGAGCCACTGTTTCCACTGTTTCCCCATCTGTTTCCCATGAAGTGATGAGACCAGATGCCATGATCTTCATTTTCTGAATGTTGGGCTTTAAACCAACTTTTTCACTCTCCACTTTCACTTTCATCAAGTGAACTTTTTAGTTCCTCTTCACTTTCTGCCGTAAGAGTGGTATCATCTGCATATCTGAGGTTATTGATATTTCTCCCAGCAATCTTGATTCCAGCTTGTGTTTCTTCCAGCCCAGCGTTTCTCATGATGTACTCTGCATTTAAGTTAAATAAGCAGGGTGACAATATACAGCCTTGACGTAGTCCTTTTCCTATTTGGAACAAGTCTGTTGTTCCATGTCCAGTTCTAACTGCTGCTTCCTGACCTGCATACAGATTTCTCAAGAGGCAGGTCAGGTGGTCTGGTAGTCCCATCCCTTTCAGAATTGTCCACAGTTTCTTGTGATCCACACCGTCAAAGGCTTTGACATAGTCAATAAAGCAGAAATAGATGTTTTTCTGGAACTCTCTTGCTTTTTCCATGATCCAGTGCATGTTGGCAATTTGATCTCTGGTTCCTCTGCCTTTTCTAAAACCAGCTTGAACATCTGGAAGTTCATGGTTCACGTATTGCTGAAGCCTGGCTTGGAGAATTTGGAGCATTACTTTACTAGCATGTGAGATGAGTGCAATTGTGCGGTAGTTTGAGCATTCTTTGGCATTGCCTTTCTTTGGGTTTGGAATGAAACTGACCTTTTCCAGTCCTGTGACCACTGCTGAGTTTTCCAAATTTGCTGGCATATTGAGTGCAGCACTTTGGCAGCATCATCTTTCAGGATTTTAAATAGCTCAATTGGAATTCCATCACCTCCACTAGCTTTTTTCATAGTGATGCTTTCCAAGGCCCACTTGACTTCACATTCCAGGATGTCTAGCTCTAGGTGAGTGATCACACTATTGTGATTATCTTGGTCTTGAAGATCTTTTTTGTACAGTTCTTCTGTGTATTCTTGCCACCTCTTCTTAATATCTTCTGCTTCTGTTAGGTCCACACCATTTCTGTCCTTTATTGAGCCCATCTTTGCATGAAATGTTCCCTTGGTGTCTCTAATTTTCTAGAAGAGATCTCTAGTCTTTCCCATTCTGTTCTTTTCCTCTATTTCTTTGCATTGATCGCTGAGGAAGGCTTTCTTATCTCTCCTTGCTATTCTTTGGAACTCTGCATTCAGATGCTTGTATCTTTCCTTTTCTCCTTTGCTTTTCACTTCCCTTCTTTTCACAGCTATTTGTAAGGCCTCCCCAGACAGCCATTTTGCTTTTTGCATTTCTTTTCCATGGGGATGGTCTTGATCCCTGTCTCCTGTACAATGTCACAAACTTCATTCCATAGTTCATCAGGCACTCTATCAGATCTATAGAGTCCCTTAAATCTATTTCTCACTTCCACTGTATAATCATAAGGGATTTGATTTAGGTCATACCTGAATGGTCTAGTGGTTTTCCCTACTTTCTTCTACCCATTTCCCTTGTTTTCTACAGAACCGGTCTAATTGTAAAACAGTATTATACTTAAGAGACCCTCCAACCGGCCACTGACGCCATCCTCCAATGGATACCGTGGCCATGCAATATCACATAGGACGACCAAGTGTGTCTTTAAGCCCTGGGGATCAAATCTATCTCAACTTTTCAGGATACAGTTCAAAGGAGTGAGGCTGGAATTGTTAGCTCCCATCTGTAAGAGAGAAAAAAAAGTGACCAGCACCATCTTTCTCCTGGAGGTGTCCCTCCCTGCTCTAGATGGGGGTGTAGACAGACTTTACACCAAAGCTTTCCTTCCCTGGTTGGACTTGGTCTGTCCCTTACTGACGCAGGCGATCTACTCGTTCCTCCCGGTTCTACCACCAAGACAGGGTGGAGATGCACCAGGGGTAGACCTGATGGCATGCCTTTCTGCCGTCCAGCCCCTCACCATTAAAACCTTGCTTGCCTCTGATGCCACCCAGGGTGCGATCAGAGTAACCTTCCAGAATGCCTCCCAGGCTAAGACCACTGGGGAAAGCGTTTGTCACCTGAGTGCCTGTGCACGACCCTGAGTATATCCCTGACAACAATAAGACTGATACTAACATAAAACAGATGTTCCTTCCAAGCATCACCACACCAGTATAAGAACCTCCTCTGGTCCACTAAGAGCCAGTGTTACCAAAGGAAAAAAACCCATTGTAGTTCCAATCTGAGTAACCTTTAACCTCAAAGATGCTCTTGTAGCTAAAGCTCCATCTAACTTCTGAACTTTTGATTCTTAGTGAGGCTAGGTGCTTCCTGATTACCAATCCAAGTTTGGGACCTAAATCACAGTACACAGTAACAGCACAGATCACAGGTCCCTTGAAAGTCTATGATGCGACAGATTAGGTTCATACTTCTAATTTCCAAAGATTTATGAAATGCTCAAAGAGACCGAAAAGTTTGACCAAGGAGAGTTCGGTCCACATGCTTTGCCCATTTCTGGTCAGTCCCCAAAGGAGACATTGGATGCCTCTTGGCATTGGCAGGTCGGTATAAACCCCTGACAGGTTTCTCCCATAAGCTGTATGAGGTCACCACAGAACCGCAGAGCAGAGCTCCTCACTTGCTTCAGGCATGGCATTTCATTCATTCACACAAGCACACTGTAGAGTTAGTAAAGTACAGCAGAAAACGTGTTCACTAGGAGAACAAAGAACTAGAGCTCCAAGAATCCTTACCTTGTCCTGAAGAATCCCAGACAAGCCCCCAAGATGAAAGGTTGTTGCTGAACCACGCAAAGACACCAGGATTCTTGGCCTCCAGAGGAGAGGAATTCAATCCAGGGCCAGAGACGAGGCCTGATCGCTCAGAGCATTTGTGTAATAAAGTTCTGTTAAAGTATAAAGGAGATGGAGAACGCTTCTGACATAGGCATTAGAAGGGGGCAGAAAGAATACCCCCTTGCTAATGTTAGCAATGGAGTTATATACTCTCCAACAAATCCAAAGAATATCTGGAGGTTGTAAAGACCTCACCAGACCTATTCCCATAATTTACATTTTAAGATAACAATTAGCCAGAAGGTTTAATCCAGAGACTGTCCTCAGGCAGGATACATTATTGTTATATAATCTGCCCGAGGCCAGGGGCAGTGGCCCTGAGGAGCCACCCCTCGCCCGAGGCCAGGGGCGATGGCTGGGAGGAGCCACTCCCAGCTGGAGGCCAGGGGCAGTGCCCGAGGCCAGGGGAGGTGGCCTGGAGGAGCAACCCGAGGAGCAGTTGCTACGCGGGCGTAGGAGGGCCTAGAGGAGCTATCCCAGGTTAAAGGTCAGGAAGGGCAGCGGTAAGGAGATACCCCTCCTCCAAGGTAAGGAGCAGTGGCTGTGCTTTGCTAGAGCAGCCGTGAAGAGATACTCCATGCCCAAGGTAAGAGAAACCCAAGTAAGACGGTAGGTGTTGCAAGAGGGCATCAGAGGGCAGACACACTGAAACCATACTCACAGAAAACTAGTCAATCTAATCACACTAGGACCACAGCCTTGTCTAACTCAATGAAACCAAGCCATGCCCACAGGGCAACCCAAGACGGGCGGGTCATGGAGGAGAGGTCTGACAGAATGTGGTCCACTGGAGAAGGGAATGGCAAACCACTTCAGTATTCTTGCCTTGAGAACCCCATCAACAGTATGAAAAGGCAAAATGATAGGATACTGAAAGAGGAACTCCCCAGGTCAGTAGGTGCCCAATATGCTACTGGAGATCAGTGGAGAAATAACTCCAGAAAGAATGAAGGGATGGAGCCAAAGCAAAAACAATACCCAGCTGTGGATGTTACTGGTGATAGAAGAAAGGTCCGATGCTGTAAAAAGCAATATTGCATAGGAACCTGGAATGTCAGGTCCATGAATCAAGACAAATTGGAAGTGGTCAAACAGGAGATGGCAAGGGTGAACATTGACATTCTAGGAATCAGCGGACTAAAATGGACTGGAATGGGTGAATTTAACTCAGATGACCATTGTATCTACTACTGCAGGCAGGAATCCCTCAGAAGAAATGGAGCAGCCATCATGGTCAACAAAAGAGTCTGAAATGCAGTACTTGGATGCAATCTCAAAAACGACAGAATGATCTCTGTTCGTTTCCAAGACAAACCATTCAATATCACAGTAATCCAAGTCTATGCCCCAACCAGTAATGCTGAAGAAGCTGAAGTTGAACGGTTCTATGAACCCTACAAGACCTTCTAGAACTAACACCCAAAAAAAGATGTCCTTTTCATTTCTAGGGGACTGGAATGCAAAAGTAAGAAGTCAAGAAACACCTGGAGTAACAGGCAAATTTGGCCTTGGAATGCAGAATGAAGCAGGGCAAATGCTAATAGAGTTTTGCCAAGAAAATGCACTGGTCATAGCAAACACCGTCTTCCAACAACACAAGAGAAGAGTCTACACATGGACATCACCAGATGGTCAACAGCAAAATCAGATTGATTATATTCTTTGCAGCCAAAGATGAAGAAGCTCCATACAGTCAACAAAAACAAGACCAGGAGCTGACTGTGGCTCAGATCATGAACTCCTTATTACCAAATTCAGACTCAAATTGAAGAAAGTAGGGAAAACCGCTAGACCCTTTAGGTATGACCTAAATCAAATACCTTATGATTATACAGTGGAAGTGAGAAATAGATTTGAGGGCCTAGATCTGATAGATAGAGTGCCTGATGAACTATGGAATGAGGTTCGTGACATTGTACAAGAGACAGGGATCAAGACCATCCCCATGGAAAAGAAATGCAAAAAAGCAAAATGGCTGTCTCCGGAGGCCTTACAAATAGCTGTGAAAAGAAGAGAAGTGAAAAGCAAAGGAGAAAAGGAAAGATATCAGCATCTGAATGCAGAATTCCAGAGAATAACAAGAAGAGATAAGAAAGCCTTCTTCAGCGATCAATGCAAAGAAATAGAGGAAAAGAACAGAATGGGAAAGACTAGAGATCTCTTCAAGAAAATTAGAGACACCAAGGGAACATTTCACGCAAAGATGGGCTTGATAAAGGATGGAAATGGTATGGACCTAACAGAAGCAGAAGATATTAAGAAGAGGTGGCAAGAATACATGGAAGAACTGTACAAAAAAGATCTTCAAGACCAAGATAATCATGATGGTGTGATCACTAATCTAGAGCCAGACATCCTGGAATGTGAAGTCAGGTGGGCCTTAGAAAGCATCACTACGAAAAAAACTAGTGGAGGTGATGGAATTCCAATTGAGCTATTTGAAACCCTGAAAGATGATGCTGCCAAAGTGTTGCACTCAATATGCCAGCAAATTTGGAAAACTCAGCAGTGGCCACAGGACTGGAAAGGTCAGTTTTCATTCCAATCCTAAAGAAAGGCAATGCCAAAGAATGCTCAAACTACCGCACAATTGCACTCATCTCACACGCTAGTAAAGCAATGCTCCAAATTCTCCAAGCCAGGCTTCAGCAATACGTGAACCTTGAACTTCCAGATGTTCAAGCTGGTTTTAGAAAAGGCAGAGGAACCAGAGATCAAATTGCCAACATGCACTGGATCATGGAAAAAGCAAGAGAGTTCCAGAAAAACATCTATTTCTGCTTTATTGACTATGTCAAAGCCTTTGACGGTGTGGATCACAAGAAACTGTGGACAATTCTGAAAGGGATGGGACTACCAGACCACCTGACCTGCCTCTTGAGAAATCTGTATGCAGGTCAGGAAGCAGCAGTTAGAACTGGACATGGAACAACAGACTTGTTCCAAATAGGAAAAGGACTACGTCAAGGCTGTATATTGTCACCCTGCTTATTTAACTTAAATGCAGAGTACATCATGAGAAACGCTGGGCTGGAAGAAACACAAGCTGGAATCAAGATTGCTGGGAGAAATATCAATAACCTCAGATATGCAGATGACACCACCCTTATGGCAGAAAGTGAAGAGGAACTCAAAAGCCTCTTGATGAAAGTGAAAGAGGAGAGTGAAAAAGTTGTTCTAAAGCTCAACATTCAGAAAACGAAGATCATGGCATCCGGTCCCATCATTTCATGGGAAATAGATGGAGAAATAGTGGATACAGTGTCAGACTTTATTAATTTGGGCTCCAAAATCACTGCAGATGGTGACTGCAACCATGAAATTAAAAGATGCTTACTCTTTGAAGAAAAGTTATGACCAACCTAGATAGCATATTCAAAAGCAGAGACATTACTTTGCCGACTAAGGTCCGTCTAGTCAAGGCTATGGTTTTTCCTGTGGTCATGTATGGATGTGAGAGTTGGACTGTGAAGAAGGCTGAGCGCCGAAGAATTGATGCTTTTGAACTGTGGTGTTGGAGAAGAGTCTTGAGAGTCCCTTGGACTGCAAGGAGATCCACCCAGTCCATTCTGAAGGAGATCAACCCTGGAATTTCTTTGGAAGGAATGATGCTAAAGCTGAAGCTCCAGTACTTTGGCCACCTCATGCGAAGAGTTGACTCATTGGAAAAGACTCTGATGCTGGGAGGGATTGGGGGCAGGAGGAGACGGCGACAACAGAGGATGAGATGGCTGGATGGCATTACTGACTCGATGGACGTGAGTTTGAGTGATCTCTGGGAGTTGGTGATGGACAGGGAGGCCTAGCGTGCTGCGATTCATGAGGTCACAAAGAGTCAGACACGACTGAGCGACTGAACTGACTGAAGGCATGTAGAGTGAAAAAAAGATTTGTCCTTTCTTCCTCCTTGAGAATTCTAGATTCCTCTCTCCTTGGGGACCCCTAGACGTCTTATCTACCTGCCTAGGAAATGACTCTCTCAATAGATATATGGAGGATATACTAATGCTATTCTCTATTTTTGTATGTTTAAAATTTTCCATCATAAAGAGTTCCATAATGTATATTAGTCTTAAGTGCAGTAGTATGGTAATAAAATACCTAAATGCAATATGAATTTTAAAAAATGTTTATAGATCAGTGATTTATTAATTAAAAATTTGTTAAAAGTTTTCCTAAATGACTCCTACTTGCTAGTCCTTAATGGTAAGTTTGAGTTACTTTATGTGCAGTACTCGAAATAGTAATGTAAAAATCTATAAGTCATATTTTCTATAGTTAAGAGTGCTCTTGATTTATCCATTTAACAAATATAGACCCAGGCTTTGCTCTAGATGTTGAGGATACCTCAGAGAAAAGATCAGCCAGGTTTCTATTCTTTTGGGGTTGATGGTATACTAAGAGAGATAAACAAGTCAATGAATACTTTATATAACTATATAATGTGATTAAAATAATATTAGAGTAACTATGATGGATCTCCATGTTGTCAGTGCCACCCAAATAACAGTTCTGGGACTTTCCCTCCATCATCACTACTGCCTCTCTGAATGGAGGAAGGTAACAAAGATCTCACCGTTCATATTAAGGGGGTTTATGCATGTCCTGGGCTGTTGAGTGTGCACATGGGACAGTTTAGGTGGACGCTCCACAAAAGCTCAGAGCATGGGGTTCAGGGTTTGGACTACACAGGCGGATGCCATTGGAGAGCCAGCTTCTGTGGCCCTTTTCTTGGGCTAACTCGCCACCAGATTTTCTCCTGGGATTTGTGTGTGTGCACATGCGTGAGTTTTAACAGTTCCTGACCTCCATTAGCTTCTTCTTTCTACATCCCTTTCTGTCCATCCAATGTACCACTCAGGAGTTGAAAGTTGTGGAGGGGCAGTCACCTGTTTCTCCCTCTGTTCCTGCCTTGCTTCGGGTTCTTCTCAGGGCCTCCCCTTAAGAACCTAGCTCGAAAATAACACATACTGAATATTGTTTTTTTCTCTTTGCATTCCCTGATTCTCTGGGACACCCTCTATCTCCAGGAAAAAAGTCCTGAGGTAACAGCTGATAAAGGGAAAATGAAGCGTAAAATTTCAACATCTCCTTTTGCTATGTGGAGAAAGAAAGAAATGGGGTTTTGTTAGAGAGCTTAAGGGTCTCCTTTAGACAGAATAGTTTGGGGAAAGACTCTCTGAGGAAGTGGTATTCAAGTTAAGACTTGAAAGGTAGGAGGGAGCCAATTATAGGAACAGATGAGGGAAAATACTCTAGACAGTGTAAACATCAATCACAAAGGTTCAGGACAAGAGGGAGTCTGAAATGTTCTGGAATTTGACAGAAAGAGTACTGGGAATTTCTTTCCCTTTCTCTTCCAACTAATCTTTGCTATTGAGATGCTACTATCAGAATGCACTATAAATAGTAACCAAAATTTGGGTTTGGAGACACTCAGTACTTAAGCATTTCAGGACTTTTCTGTTCTCTTTGGCATTCATACCCCATAGACATACAATAATTAAACCTAACATAGGGACTTTTCTGGTGGTCCAGTGGTTAAGACTCCATACTTCCACTGCAGGGGCTGCCAGTAAGATCTAGTCTGCTACCAAAAAAAATAAACACCTAACATGATTCTGGCAGCCATTGAAAATGATAGCTAAAGTCAATTACTCCCAAAATTATTCACTAAAGAAGAGCACAGATGTTGCTCAAGAGCCTTAAAAGGTCATACAAATAAAAATATTTATGAAGACATTTTTAGAGCTTGGAACAATAAGTTAAATAAAAATTCAGGAAGTGAAATTACATACTTAACTATGATTTTGATTGTTAAAAATATAAGTATAGATATTGGAAAAAATATTAGTAAGACTTGCCTGGTGGCTCAGTGGTAAGGAATCTGCCTACCAATGGAAGAGACAGAGATCTGATCCCTGGTCCAGGAAGATCCCACACGCCTCGGGGCAACTAAGGGCATGCTCCACAACTACCGCAGGGCTCGCAGTCTAGAGCCTGTGCTCCGCAGCAAGAGCAGCCACCACACTGAGAAGCCTGAGCCCCACTGCTAGAGAGGCGCACCCACTCACCACAACTAGAGGAAAGCCCTGGTGGCAACGAATACCCAGCACAGCACAGCCAGAAGTAAATAAATAAGTATTAAAAAGGAAAGAAAATCGTCATTAAAAAATACTAATAGTTATCACTAGGTAATGAGAATCTATTATACGCATGTAGGAATTTAAGAAAGAACAGGAAAAAAAATGGTAGAAATTTTCAATGAATACGTCAAAATTATTTTCCAGAACTGAAGGAAATGAGTTGCCAGACTGAAAGAATCCACCAAATTCTCAGTTCGGTGGGTGAAAACAGACACATACCAAGTCAGATTATTGCAGAATTTCAGCATGTTGAAGGGAGAGAGCTGATTATTAAGGTTCCAGAGAAAGAGAGAAAAAAGAAGCCACCCACAAATGTTCGGGAGTTGGAATGACTTTGGACTTCTCAGCAGTAGCAGAACCTAGAAAACACTGTCTTCAAAGTTCTGGAGCAACAATGTCCTTGTCCTCATGGTGGCCCCAAAGCAGCAAAGTTCTCAGTCTTAAGAGGCAAGTTGCACAATAGACATATCAGAAGTAACTCATAAATCAAATCAAAACTTGGAGGGCTCTCCCCATGTGTTTTTCTCTGTGTGAACCCCTGGGCCTTTGCACATCCCAGAGTGTGAGTTGTGTGGGGGAGCTTGCAAGAGTAATCAACGCTGAAGTTTCCAGGTGGAAGCAGAACTCACATTTAATGTCATTTAAATAAAATAATGTGATATTTCTTATACCACTCAAAATCATGGTTGTAAAATCGTATCTGCTATCACAGTTATTAGAGTAAAATTTAAGGACATAAAAATTATAGTAATAATCATAGGTATAAACTAATTACTATGGAAAATCAGATGTTCATGAGCTGGTGGTTTATATAAAACTCTATAAGTTCTCCAGATTACTAATAACTTCCAACAGGTTTCACATAGAAAGTCCAAGATAGTAGCCAACACTTACCATCCTTAAATTGTTCTTCAAAAAGGCCTAGCTCCCTGCTTGGAAGAAAATACAGTGAGAACAAAACACAGATTTACATTTCAATAAAATATAATTCTACACTAGGACAATAGGATGCCTATTTAATATGCCTTTCTTTATTTTGACGATAAAAGTAAAGCTCTGTGAAATGACCAAAGATACTTTTTAAAAAAGGTTTGGAAAACTATTCTTTGAGAGCAGTTTTAGGTTCACAAGAAAATTGAGAGAAAGGTTCCGAGATATCCCAAACACACCCCACCCGTACATGTACATGGTCTGCCCTATTATCAACATCCCTCGCAAGAGAAGTACATTTATTACAATTGATAAGCCCACATTGAAATATCCCTACTACCCAAAGTCCATAGTTTACATTAGAATTCACTTTTGGTGTTAGACATCCTATGGATTTGGACAAATATAATTACGTGTATCCATCATTATAGAACAATACAAAGTAGTTTCATGGCCCTAAAAATCCTCTGTGCTCTGCCTATTCATCCCTCAGTTCAGTTCAGTTCAGTTCAGTCGCTCAGTCGTGTCCAACTCTTCGCGACCCCATGAATTGCAGCATGCCAGGCCTCCCTGTCCATCACCAACTCCTGGAGTTCACTCAAACTCACGTCCATCGAGTCAGTGATGCCATCCAGCCATCTCATCCTCCGTCGTCCCCTTCTCCTCCTGCTCCCAATCCCTCCCAGCATCAGGGTCTTTTCCAATGAATCAGCTCTTCGCATGAGGTGGCCAAAGTACTGGAGCTTCAGCTTTAGCATCATTCTTTCCAAAGAATACCCAGGACTGATCTCCTTTAAAATGGACTGGTTGGATCTCCTTGCAGTCCAAGGGACTCTCAAGAATCTTCTCCAACAGCACAGTTCAAAAGCACCAATTCTTCGGCACTCAACTTTGTTCACAGTCCAATTCTCACATCCATACATGATTGCTGGAAAAACCATAGCCTTGACTAGACAGACCTTAGTCGGCAAAGTAATGTCTCTGCTTTTGAATATACTATCGAGGCTGGTCATAACTTTCTTTCCAAGGAGTCAGTGTCTTAATTTCATGGTTGCAGTCACCATCTGCAGTGATTTTGGAGCGCCCCAAAATAAAGTCTTGACACTGTTTCTCCTGTTTCCCCATCTATTTCCCATGAAGTGATGGGACCAGATGCCATGATCTTCATTTTCTGAATGTTGGGCTTTAAGCCTCCTCTTTCACTTTCATCAAGTGAACTTTTTAGTTCCTCTTCACTTTCTGCCGTAAAAGTGGTGTCATCTGCATATTTGAGGTTATTGATATTTCTCCCAGCAATCTTGATTCCAGCTTGTGCTTCTTCCAGCCCAGCATTTCTCATGATGTACTCTGCATTTAAGTTAAATAAGCAGGATGACAATATACAGCCTTGACGTACTCCTTTTCCTGTCTGGAACCAGTCTGTTGTTCCATGTCCAGTTCTAACTGCTGCTTCCTGACCTGCATACAGATTTCTCAAGAGGCAGGTCAGGTGGTCTGGTAGTCCCATCCCTTTCAGAATTGTCCACGGTTTCTTGTGATCCACACCGTCAAAGGCTTTGACATAGTCAATAAAGCAGAAATAGATGTTTTTCTGGAACTCTCTTGCTTTTTCCATGATCCAGTGCATGTTGGCAATTTGATCTCTGGTTCCTCTGCCTTTTCTAAAACCAGCTTGAACATCTGGAAGTTCAAGGTTCACGTATTGCTGAAGCCTGGCTTGGAGAATTTGGAGCATTACTTTACTAGCGTGTGAGATGAGTGCAATTGTGCGGTAGTTTGAGCATTCTTTGGCATTGCCTTTCTTTGGGATTGGACTGAAACTGACCTTTTCCAGTCCTGTGACCACTGCTGAGTTTTCCAAATTTGCTGGCATATTGAGTGCAACACTTTGGCAGCATCATCTTTCAGGGTTTCAAATAGCTCAATTGGAATTCCATCACCTCCACTAGTTTTTTTCGTAGTGATGCTTTCTAAGGCCCACCTGACTTCACATTCCAGGATGTCTGGCTCTAGGTGAGTGATCACACCATCATGATTGTCTTGGTCTTGAAGATCTTTTTTGTACAGTTCTTCTGTGTATTCTTGCCACCTCTTCTTAATATCTTCTGCTTCTGTTAGGTCCATACCATTTCTGTCCTTTATCGAGCCCATCTTTGCATGAAATGTTCCCTTGGTGTCTCTAATTTTCTTGAAGAGCTCTCTAGTCTTTCCCATTCTGTTCTTTTCCTCTATTTCTTTGCATTGATCGCTGAGGAAGGCTTTCTTATCTCTCCTTGCTATTCTTTGGAACTCTGCATTCAGATGCTTATATCTTTCCTTTTCTCCTTTGCTTTTCACTTCTCTTCTTTTCACAGCTATTTTTAAGGCCTCCGGAGACAGCCATTTTGCTTTTTTGCATTTCCTCCCCCAAACCCTGGCCAACACTGATCTTTTTACTGGCTCTATAGTTTTGCCTTTCCAGAATGTCATATAGTTGGAATTATTTAGTGTGAAGCTTTTTCAAATTGGTTTCTTTCTTTTAGAAACACATTTAAAATTTCCTCCATGTCTTCTCATTGCTTGATAGCTCATTTCTTTTTACGACTGAACAGTACTAACTTCTTTGGATATAGCAGTTATGAAAAGGACATCTTGCCAGCTTTTAAGTTCTGACAATTTTGAATAAAGCTGGTATAAACATCCACTTGCAGGTTTCTGTGCAGATGTAAGTTTTCAATGTTTTTGGGTATATACAGTCATCCATCAGTTCTCATAGGTGTTGGTCCCAGGACTCTCATGGATAGAAAAATCTGTAGATGTTCACATTCCTTATACAAAGTGGTATGATATAGGTGGTCCTCCATATCAACGGGTTTCACATCCTTGGATTCAACAAACCATGGATCAAAAATCAATCTACAAGGAATTCCCTGGTGGTCCAGTGGTTAGGACTCCACTCTTTCACTGTCAGGGGGTTGGGTTCAATCCTGGTTGGGGAACTAGAATCCCACAAGCTGTGTAGTGCAGCCAAAAAGACAAAAAAAAAACAAAAACAAAAAAACAAAAATCGATCTACATCTGTGATCCACAACAAATTCTTTTTTTGTGAAGGAAGAAAGTCTATGTCTAGAGTCATATTTTTGCCAGAAGCACATTTTGTGTTTAAAAATTAATCACTGCAGAGAAGATGCAGAAGTACTTCTGTTTCAAATACCAAAAATCATGCTGAAGAATGTTTTTACTGAGATATAATTTACATATCATACCGTTTGCCATTTAAAAGTGTATAACTTAGTGGTTTCAAGTATATTAACAAGGTTGTGCAAACATCACCACTGTCTAACTCCATAATATTTTAATCACCCTCAAAAGAAACCCAATCAGCAATCATCACTCCACTACATCCTCCTCCCTGAGACCCTGGTAACCACTAATATACCTTCTGTCTTTATGGATTTTCTTATTCTGAACATTTTGTATAAATGGAATCATACAAAATGTGGTCTTTTGTGTCCAGCTTCTTTCACTTATCATAATCTTTTCAAGGTTTATCTGTATTGAAACATCTATCCTTACTTTATTCCTGTTTATTGTAGAATAGTAAATATTCCATTGTTTAGATGTACCACAGTTTAAAAAAATCCACTCATCAATGGATAGACATGTGGGTTGTTTCCACTTTTTTTTTTTTAACTATTTTGAATAACACTACAATTGAACATTTGTGTACAGTTTTATATGGACATTTGTTTTCAAATCTACTGAGTGTATACCTAGAAGTGGAATTCCTGTGTCACGCAGTAACTCTATGTGTAAACTTTTGAGGAACTGCAAGACTGTTTTGCAAAGTGGCCACACTATTTTTCATTTCTGCCAGCAATGTATGAGGATTCCAATTTCTCTACATTCTTACACTTGTTATTATTCATTTCTAAAAAAATATAGCCATCCTAGTATATGTGAGGTAATAGCTCCACACTGAGATTTTAAATGTATTTGTGGAACAATTACTAATTGTGGACAATATACTGATTGTAGAACAAATATTGATTATTTTAATCAGTGAAAGAGCTTTTTAAAGCCCAACATTGTTATTTCTGAAGTGATTAGTGAGAATGTAATTAATGAATAATCATTATCTCCTACTCTAGCCATGTTTTATGACTTCTCACAAGTATCTAACTCAAGTTATACAACCCAGACAATTATACAAATATTAGATGATTATGTTTGTGAGGAATATAAATGGGTTATACAATAAAACCACTGACAGCTAGAGAGTCCCATATGGCAGCTCACAGAAAGAGAAATCTACTTTTGATAGAAAACAGACTATAGCTACATTTAATTTTATCTGGGATCTTTGTATTGGCTAACCAAAGCTCCAAAAATCCATTAGAATATAAATTCAGATTCCTCATTGGCACTAAGACATTTAACAGAACAACATCAGAATAAATAAGGGACTTTTATGATATCCTTCCTGTGGAAGTTTGAATAACTATGCCCCCAAAGATATTCACATCCTAATTCTTTTGAATGTCACCTTGTGAAACAAAAAAGGACTTTGCAGATGTGATTAAATTCAGGAACTTGAGATGAGGGGATCTTGGACTATTACCCAAGTAGTCCCTAAACGTAATCACATGTATCCTTATAACAGAGAGACAGAAGGAGATTTGACATAGAGGAGAAAGCATGGAAGTACTGGAGTGAGGTACCACAAGCAACAGAAAGCTGGCAGCTGCCAGAAGGCTGGAAGGCACAAGAAACAGATTCTCCCTGGAAAGCCTCCAGCAAGAGTCTGGCCCTACTGACAGCTTGATTTTGACCCAGTGAAACTCTGTTCAGACTTCTGGCCTCTAGAACTGTGAAAGAATGTTGCTGTTCTAAAACCAACAAGTTTGCTGTGAATTGTTACAGCAGCTGTAGGAAGCTAATACACTCCCTCAAAAACACAACAAAAACTTGACATAAAATACTTAGAATCTGGAATTCTATGTATAATTTACCTAGAAATCACAAGTCAGAGTAGAATAAAAACATTTCAGACAAGCAAGTTCTCAAAAAATTTATCTCCTCTGTACTGTTTCTCAGGAAGTTACGGGAGTAAATAAGAGAGTAAACCAAGAAAGTGTACACAGATCAGATCCAGAAACATGATCTCCAATATGCTGCTCAGCATGGCCAAAACAACAGCAACAACAAAAACAACCAAGGGAAACCCTTGGATGGCAGCCAGTACAGGCAGAGAGAGTAATCAGTTCAGTTTGAAACTGATAGATTTCTTTTTTTTTTAAACTTTTTATTTTTACTTTATTTTACTTTATAATACTGTATTGGTTTTGCCATACATTGACATGAATCCACCACGGGTGTACATGCGATCCGAAACATGAACCCCCCCTCCCTCCTCCCTCCCCACAACAACCCTCCGGGTCATCCCCGTGCACCAGCCCCAAGCATGCTGTATCCTGCATTGGACATAGACTGGTGATTCGATTCTTACATGATAGTATACATGTTTCAATGCCATTCTCCCAAATCATCCCACCCGCTGCCTCTCCCTCTGAGTCCGAAAGTCCACTATACACATCTGTGTCTTTTTTGCTGTCTTGCATACAGGGTCATCATTGCCATCTTTCTAAATTCCATATATATGTGTTAGTATACTGTATTGGTGTTTTTCTTTCTGGCTTACTTCACTCTGTATAATCGGCTCCAGTTTCATCCATCTCATCAGAACTGATTCAAATGAATTCTTTTTAACGGCTGAGTAATACTCCATTGTGTATATGTACCACAGCTTTCTTATCCATTCATCTGCTGATGGACATCTAGGTTGTTTCCATGTCCTGGCTATTATAAACAGTGCTGCGATGAACATTGGGGTACATGTGTCTCTTTCAATTCTGGTTTCCTCGGTGTGTATGCCCAGCAGTGGGATTGCTGGGTCATATGGCAGTTCTATTTGCAATTTTTTAAGGAATCTCCACACTGTGAAACTGATAGATTTCTAATGTGACTGAACTTGTGGAAAGTTTTACTGAGAGGATATAGGAAGAATTAAGAAAGCAAGGAAAGCTAATCAAACAAAATTGGGCAATGATTAACTTTAGGATAGGCAAAAAGCAAAAGAAACATAATCTCACTAGATTGAAATGCCCAGCTATGAATAGGCATATAAGCTAAATACAGGTCTTTGATTTAAGAAAAATTGTAATATTGAATGTATGGCAAAGGGAAAGCAGAGGGGATGGTAAGATTCTATCTTTTGTTAAGAGGAAGTCAATAAATAACGTTGAAAATTGATTAATCAAAAGGTAATAGTATATACAAATTCTTCACAGAAATGAAATATGTGTAAATGATACAAAAGTAGTTAAGTTGAAAGTAGTTATTTCTGACATGAAGGTCTGGAGAGACTGGGCTGAGCTAAGGCAGGAAAATAGCTTTTTTGTTGTTGTTGTTATAAGCCTTTTAGAAAGTATTTAACTTTTAAAATAATGTCCATGTTTTACTTTCAGAAATATAAAAATCAATTAAAAATAATTTTTATATGATATATACAGGCTCTTGAAAGAGAAAATATCAGGACAAGCACAAGGCCAATGATATTACATTGGTAGAATTTACGTTAACTATTCTTAAGAGTATTAAAAATAATTTCTAAACATGGGCAAATTTTCAAGAGAGAGGCGTTGATTAGTCTGAGTAGGTTGAGCTCTACAGTTTAAAATAACCTGCCTAGTGTAACAAAACTCTCACAAATGTCTGTAAGACCCCAGCCATCTCCATTAGGTTTAGTCTTGAGGGCAGGAACTACAATTCAACCTGTTTCTACAATGCCTGGCTCATAACAAGCAACTCAATAAGCGTATGGTGAAAATGGGGTGCAGGAACATTAACCACATGGACCACATGAATAACCGAGGTGAATAGGTGAGGCAGATAGCAGTTAACAATCTGGGAGGGCTCAGAATGAATTCTGAAGTCCTTCTCTGTTACTTATTAGATGTAGACTATAGATAATATGCTAACTTGGCTTCTTTTTCATAAAATAGTGAGAAATACTAGTTTCTGCTTCAAAAAGTTGCCCTGAAGATTAAATAAGATGGTGCACACAAAGTATTTCATGGTCTGATGCATGAGAACCCTAAATAAATGTCAGCTATAACTATTACCAAATGGAGACTCTTTAACTTCTTGTGTCAACTCAAACGACTGCTAGCGTAAACACTGGTTTTGTTTTTGGCCATGCAGGGCAGCTTGTGGGAACTTAGTTCCGGGACCAGGTATCTAACCAGGCCTCAGCAGTAGAAATGCCCAGTCCCAACTATTGGACCACCAAAGAATTCCCTAAATATTGTTTAGATGTCTACCTTTTGAACTGTGGTGTTGGAGAAGACTCTTGAGAGTCCCTTGGACTGCAAGGAGATCCAACCAGTCCATCCTAAAAATCAGTCCTGGGTGTTCATTAGAAGGACTGATGTTGAAGCTGAAACTCCAATACTTTGGCCACCTCATGAGAAGAGTTGACTCATTGGAAAAGACCCTGATGCTGGGAGGGATTGGGGGCAGGAGGAGAAGGGGATGACAGAGGATGAGATGGCTGGATGGCATCACCGACTCCATGGACACGAGTTTGGGTACACTCCGGGAGTTGGTGATGGACAGGGAGGCTTGGCGCGCTGCGATTTGCAAAGCGGGTCGCAAAGAGTTGGACATGACTGAGCGACTGAACTGAACTGAACTGAAGAAATGGCCAATGCTAGAGGGACTCTTTGACTCTCTGTATCCCTAGGAGCAGGAAATAATCCCTCACAGGAAAGGTGCACTCCGTGTATCTGGAGGTAAAAGGACACTCTCTGGCCAGAGACAGGGAATTCAGGCAAGAAGCCTAGTTAAACAAATCTTGTTACTTTAATTTGCTACCCCAAACCTAAACTGTTTAGATTCTTCACTAATCGAGCACTCAAAACTAAGTTTCTTTGTCTTGTCAATTTTTCACAAATTTATTGCTTCTCTGTCTAAAATTATAAGCTGCCTGCTTTGCCACTTCCTAGGTCCCATTTCTATGAGACCTCCCTCTGTTCCAATTAAAATTTAGGTTGTCTTTTTTCTCCTGTTAACCTGTATTGTGTCAATTTCATCGTTAGTCCAGCAATAAGAACTCAAAATAGTTTACCTAAAAATTTCCCCCTTCTTGACAAGGGCCATAGAGGACATGGTAAGAAGTTTGGGTTTTATCCCAAGTACAATGAAAAGCTAATATAAGGTTAAAAAGTACACGAAGAGCATGACCTGTTCTGTTCTTTAAAAGTGCCTTCCCTTTGCTAAGCAAGAGATGGGAATGGAAAAGAACATTAAGTAGGGAAACCTGTTAAGGAGGTTTATTAAGGACAGTTATTTAGGGTGGAGATAAAAGAGACTTGGATTAGAGTGGCAGGCAGAAGTGATAAAACCAACAGGTCTGCATTGGACAAGGAGAACAAAGGAATCAAAAATCTGGTGTCTAAACCAGAAAGATCAGGGTGGAGGTAAGGAGGGTTAGGGTGAAGAGTTTCATTTTGGATAGGTTCATTTAGATGCTGGTGAGCCATCTAAGAGGAGATATCAGACAACTGGCTATGCAGGATAAGATGAGCATTCATCTAAGCTGCAGATGTGTCGATTCCTTGGGGGAAGAAGGGAGGTTAATAAGCAGAGGAACACTTTAGGAGGCCTGCAAAATTTCCACCCCATCTGGCCATCATCACATCATAAACTACAAAAATATTTAGGTTCCTGTGGGCTAAGGATGGTCCCAAAGTGAAGTTCCCAGAGCCGAGTATAGCACAGCCCCATGATTCTTTATTTCCTGGGTCTGCGACCCACATCTAATCCGGTCGAGAAACACTGCCAAAACGCCCAAAGTACTTCTGCGGAAGCCGGCGGTCACTGAGCGCCAGAGGAGCTGGGTAGCGTTGCCTGCCGGGAGTTGTAGGCTGACGGCCGCGGGCGTTTGCGCAACCTCCTTGAGATGCCTGCGGGATTCTGCGCCACGTAGATTGAATCTGCAACAGCTACTGCAGGACCGTGGTTGGAAAACGCAAATCTGACCTTGCTTTCTTGCTTGGAATCATTCGGCGAGGACGAGTTCTCATCAATCAAAGAATAAATTAATAGTCCTAAAGTAGCATTCAGTGTCTTTTTTCCAACGCGGGTCTCCTGCATTGTAGGCAGACGCTTTACCATCTTGAGCTACCAGGGAAGCTCTTTTTAGGGCTAATTATTTCCTAACTATTCTTCAAGACGATTTTGGACGCTTCCTCCGAGAAAGGGGCTTGCTTCGGAACTCTCTTTTCTGTGCTTCCACAGCACTATGTTACAATTCTCTAATATCATTTACCATAACGGCTAGGTTTCCCGAGCGCTTACATAGTCGTTCTGGTCTAAATTATTTACCCTCACCAGTGAGACAGTTGCTATCAGTCCCATTCTGCAGGTGAGGAAACTCTGGCCTAGAGACGTTCTGTAATTTGAGCAAGACCACATCGAAGTGTGACACGACTCACGGGGAGTCTCCCACAAGAGAACGCGTTCCAGGGTGCCACCACGAGACCAGCGATTCACTTTCCCGAGGGCCACGGCCCGGGGGCGGGGGTCTGGTGACGACACCGCGTCCCATGGTGCTTTGCGCGCCAGCGCTGCCATTGGCCCGGCCAGTCGGCTCCTTTTTCAAATTGAGGCGCCGAGTCGTTGCTCGGTTTCCTGGGTTTCGGGCGGAGACTAGGTCTGTGATTCCAAGGCTCCGGCTGGTGCGGGGCCGACGCCGCGGTCAGTCACGGTGGCCGTGACTGGTGGATAGCAGTTTCCGCGGGCACGCCAGCACCCGGCAGGGGAGGAGGGCACCTAGGTCCGCGCCGGCCGCCCAGCCGCTCCACGCCCCACGGCGAGTCAGTGACCCGGCCTCAGGGGACAGTCATGGCGTCTCAGCCGAATTCATCTGCGAAGAAGAAAGATGAAAAGGGGAAGAACATCCAGGTGGTGGTGAGATGCAGGTAGGGCGAGCTTGCAGGGTTCCGAGCCCTGGGCTTTGCTGCCGGGCTCCTTCCTGCGCGGTCCGAGGAGAGGGATTTTGTTGGTAATTTTCTGAAGGAACCAGACCTTCCTGTTCTTAGTTTCCTGCGTTCTGTTCGAGAAAATGACACCAGGTTACTGTGAGGAGTTAATTAGTATTTTTGTTTTTTTCAGAAGAAAGTATATTTGTATCTGAGTTTATAGTTTAAACTATTGAGGAGAACTTCGTCGCTGTTCTTTAGTGAAAGGTGCTTTTGTTTTTTTTAAATACTGTCGACAAGGATTTAGGTGTCATTATGCCACTCCTTGCAGCTGATCAGTTTGGAAACGACTGCACACCTACTAAACAGATGTTTTAGCACTTAAGTTGTTATTACCATCCTCTCCATCATCTCGAAAAAAGTAGTCATTTACCTCTTCACTTTGTTCTAGAAGCAATATTTTCTTAATCCTTAATAAAGAAATAAACATCTTTTGTTTTTAAGATTTAAGTTGTAGAATGAGTTTATGTTTTAAAAAATCAAGGAGACAACTGAAGTTGTGGTACATTTTCCAGTGGGTGGGTGAAGGTGTTCATTCAGCTCTCTCCTGATTAGTTTCTGCATCATTTCCCAGCTTTAAAATGCGCTAGGAGTGGAAGAACATACTTGTACAATCTATTGCTTAACTAAATATTGGATTGATTTGGCTTTTTAGACGCCCTACATAGTTTGCTGGTATATGTGTATTTTGTGTCTGTTTTTGTTGCTGTGATATTAAAAACTACCAACTCTCAGAAACTTTTTTGTAAATCCAAACGTATTCTAAAATTAAAAGGTTATTTTAAAAGTGTATTAACAAACTTTCTTAGGTTATTGCCTACACAGCTTTGGTGGCTTGAGTTGTATATATCAAAGGTAATAGCTAACTCTAAAGTAGGTGCCTGAGAAGACACTCGGTGGTAATCCGAAGTCAAGCCAATTACCAATTGCACTCTGGGGCCTCTGTTAATAGTTACTTGTCTTGAAGATTGAAAAAACCAGCTCATATTCAAATGCAGACTTTTATATGATTTTGATCATTTAATTAAGTCAGGCAGTATTACCTTTTCTATGTGGCTTTATTTTCTTTAATTTCATTTTTATTGTTAAAAAATCGGTCAGACCTATAAAAAATTATAAAGAATATAACAAGCATGTATGTTTAGAAACAGAAGAATTATTACAGCTAGAATCCCACTGTATCCCTCCGCATCCCTTTCTTTTACCTCAAGAGTTGAACATTATCCTGAATTTCATGTTTATTACCTCCATGCATTTAAAGCCTTAACTTAAAAGAGATTTCTTTTATCGCTAATGAAAAGTGCTTAGTGTCCAATGTTTACAAATAATTTCAGTACAAAGAGATGTTTTTCTTTTCAGATTAGCCTTTTCTTTTTCAAATAGCCCTCCTACTGCAAAGATTTCTGTTCTTGTGGTGGTGGAGTGTGTGTGTGAGTGTGCTCGATTGTGTCCGAATCTTTGCGACCCCATTGTCTGTAGCCCACCAGGCTCCTCTATTCATGGGATTTCCCAGGCTAGAATACTGGAGTGGGTTGCCATTTCCTTCTCTAGGGGATCTTCCTGACCCAGGTATTGAACCTGTGTCTCTGCCGTCTCCTGCCTTGGCAGATGGATTCTTTACCACTGCTCCACCTGGGAAGCCCAATGTGTCCTTGCTGCTGCTGCTGCTGCTGCTAAGTCGCTTCAGTCGTGTCCGACTCGGTGCAACCCCACAGACAGCAGCCTACCAGGCACCCCCATCCCTGGGATTCTCCAGGCAAGAACACTGGAGTGGGTTACCATTTCCTAACTTTACTAAATAACTTATGCTCTTTAGGGTTATCAAATCTTTTCTCACAGGGCCCAGATAGTAAATATTTTAGGCTTTTCAGATTACATGTGGTTTCTGTCACATAATCTTGTCTGATTTTTTTTTCCCCCAGTTTTAAACTTTTAATGGCAACAGTTTGTGATAACCTAAGAGATCAGCCTGAGGGGTTTCCTAGTAGCTCAGTTGGTAAAGAATCTGCCTACAGTGCAGGAGACCTGGGTTTGATCCCTGGGTCCAGAAGATCCTCTGGAGAAGGAAATGGCAACCCAGCCCAGTATTCTTGCCTGGAGAATCTCATGGACAGAGGAGCCTGGCAGGCTATAGTCCTTGGGGTCACAAGAGTTGGACACGACTTAGCAACTAAACCACCAAGAGATCAGCAAAATTTTAAGAGATGACTTCAGTTTTTGATTACAATGAATGCAATCTCTATGATAACCTAAGAAATCAGCAAAATTTTAAGAGATGACTTCAGTTTTTGATTACAATGAATACAATCTTTATGATGTTCTTGTATAGTAGCTATATGAATATTTATGGAGTGAATGAATGAATTTAGTGGACAGGACTGTTTTTTTTAATCCTCAGTCTTTGTTTACCATTTTGGTTGTTTGAATTTTAATATGACTGTAGTGAAAGCATTAGTGTTAGTCGCTCAGTTGTGTATGACTCTTTGTGACTGTATGGACTGTAGCCCGCCAGGCCCCTCTGTTCATGGAAATCTCCTAGCAAGAATACTCTAGTGAGTAGCCATTCCCTTCTTCAGGGTATCTTCCCCACCTAGAAATTGAACCTGGGTCTCCTGCATTGCAGGCAGATTGTTTACTGTCTGTACCACCAGGGAAGGCCAACTACAATTGATGGTTTTGCTGGTGTCATCAGCAGCAACCTTGCAATTTCTAATTAAAGAAGTCTGGATAGGAAAATAGTTGGTTGACAGTACTCTTTATTGCAGTATAAGCAGTCCCTAAAGCTCCTTTGTGAAAGCTTTAATAACTTTTAGGAATGTGTGATTTGTGGGAATTTCTACTACTTTGCGCAAACAACTTGAATGGTATTCATTTGGTAACTTACTCACACATCCAGACAAGAGATTAGACCAGTTGGAAAAGCTTTAACCACAGGAGAGCGATTCTGCATACTGTGACTTTTGTGCATTGTTAGGTTTCAGTACATTTAACAAATGATAGCAAGACAAGATAGTACTTGGAAGTTACTGAGTTAGACTTGTCAGGATCACAAATGTGGCTTTCAAACATGGGGGTGGGGCATGCCAGAGGACTTTGAGGTATCCTTAACATAAATTGCGGTTTGGTTAGTCTAGTGATGAGGGGAAAGATAACTTCCTGTTTGGCATTTCCTGTCACAGTCTATGATAATGAATCGGAAAAGCGGACTCAGGGCAAGAGTACCTCTCCCTTTGGCTCAGATCTGTGTTAAGTATGTCAGTGTCTTATGGATGCTGCTCTGTGGACTGTGGTTCTCTTTAGCTTTCCTTTCCGTTCCCCTAAGGATGACGTTTATTAAGCAGTGTGATATAACAGATATTATTAATATTTGAGTGTCTGCTAAGCAGAGTAGTAGACGCTTGGGAAACAGTACATAGAACTTGTTTCCCTACATTTTGAGGTTGGTGCTGTTACCAACCTTTAAATTTTCAAATGAGGAGACGGACACAAAGGGCTCCATTGCCCAGGCAGACTGGATGAAGAGTCCTCATTCTATTGAAATGCCTAAGGAGGCATTTATCTTACTTCACATGGAGTCTTTCCCATCAGGCCTCCTCTATCCTGCTCTGTCCTAATCAAGGCCCCATTAAGTTTCTGCTGTAAGTTCCTACAACACCTTTTACTTCCCCTTACTAAACATCATCTCTCTTAGAATCACTTGTTTTATGTTCCCCGCTAGACCTCAGTGTCTTGAGGACAAACTGAATTAACATGTGTGAAACACTTGGAACAGTGAGTACCTGGCACGTAGTAAGTGCTCTATGTGTTAGTCATTATTTTAATATATTTTTCATTTTGTGCCAGTTATCCCTTGGCAGGTTAATATTTTGGATGCAAATTTGGCATGTTCTTTCTAATACATCATAACCTAACTTGGCCAGATTCTAGGAACAGTGGAAATAGAATTCTGAAAAATAAGTTTCACCTTTTTTTACAAATTAATTCTCTTAGTCTACTCCAAGAACCTGTCAGAATTGTACATATCTTTCAAAACTTTTTAAACTAATTTTATTTCTGGCAGTTGAAACCCTTAAAATTCTGCTGTCTGCTTTAGTAGTGTCATTTAGGCCCCATTTAATCTCTGTCACCAACAGTGTGGTTAAAACTTCCCATTGTTCTTGTCTGAGATATTAACAAAAAATGTCATCAGTAACCTGATAACTAAGAGTTCTTAATTCTTAAGTGAACTTACTTACAAAACAGACTCACAGACTTAGAGAACAAACTTAGGGTTGCTGGGGAGAAGGGATAGTTAGGGAGTTGGGGATAGACATGGACACACTGCTGTATTTAAAATGGATAATCACAAGAACATAGGACTCTGCTTAATGTTAAGTGGCAGCCTGGATAGGAGAGGAGTTTGGTGGAGAACGGATACATTTATATGTATGGCTGCGGAGAAGGCGATGGCACCCCACTCCAGTACTCTTGCCTGGAAAATCCCATGGATGGAGGAGCCTGGTGGGCTGCCGTCTATGGATGGGGTCACACAGAGTCGGACACAACTGAAGCGACTTAGCAGCATATGTATGGCTGAGTCCCTTAGCTGTTTACTTGAAACTATAACAACAGTTTTAATTGGTTATATATACCCCAATACAAAATAAAAAGTTAAAAAGAAAAAGAGTTCTTGAATAACCTTGTGTGTTTCATTTTACAGACCATTTAATTTGGCAGAGCGGAAAGCTAACGCCCATTCGGTTGTAGAATGTGATCATGTGCGGAAAGAAGTTAGCGTTCGAACTGGAGGACTGGCGGACAAAAGCTCGAGGAAAACATACACTTTTGATATGGTACTTACTTCCTAAAGTGCTGCTACTTCTTATTATCCACTAATGTAAAATTATCCTAGTATGTATATTTTTTGTAGGTTCTGGTGTAGTTAGAAATTTCAGTTGATCCTTTGAGTTGTCAAATGGTTTCTAGTGGGCTGGATAAGTTAATATATTAAAAACAATTATTAAGGAAATTTTGAATTTTTTTTTTTTTCAAGAAATGCCTTTTGTTTTTTGGCTAGGTTTTTGGAGCAAATACTAAACAAATTGACGTTTACCGAAGTGTTGTTTGTCCAATTCTGGATGAAGTTATTATGGGCTATAATTGCACTATTTTTGCGTGAGTGAAACACTTTTCAAATTGATGAAAAGTTTTAGATGCATGTAATCATTTATTTTTCCTTAACACTTCTGTTAATTTTGACAGATATGGCCAAACCGGCACTGGAAAAACCTTTACAATGGAAGGTGAAAGGTCCCCTAATGAAGAGTATACTTGGGAGGAGGTATTTATTGTTTATATCAGACTTCTGTCTCTAAAGTGGCTCAAGTGCAGCTGAATAAAACTTGGTTGGATGCCTCTGTCTGAAATAGATCAGAGTACCATGTCAAATGTGAATTTAGGATAAACTACTAGTATAATGATATTAAAGTATATGTAATGGCTTCTGTTTAAGAAACAAAGTCTTACTGGGAGAGAGAGGAGCAATACATATGGTACAGTTAGATGATGAGAGAAGGGTCTCTTTGGGACAGAGAGTTGGAGCAGACTATTGTGGGAAAGTGGAATGTGAGTAGGACTTGAAGAGGAGGGCTTTGCAGTGAGGGAGTGAGTCTTGTAAAGTTAGCACAACCATGGGAACAGTATGGTACTTTGTTAATGATGACTTTGAGTATGAAATTAAGGTCACTGTATTGCTGAAGATTGTAGAAAGCACATAGTACATTTCACAAAGAAATGTGTTTAAACCTAAATGAGTTTAATGACTGATATTTTCCAAATTACCAACATTTAGGTAGATCCTTTCTTCTAGTGGTTGGGGCATTAACTTACTTTATGCATGGGTAATAGTGTTATAGAATTGTAATCATAGAAAATAGGGACTAGGCTTAAAGCACAGTTTCAAAAATAGAGTCTTAAGTTTTAGACATTTGAGAAACAACTCTAATTAGACATTTGAGAAACAACTTTGTTTATGTAGGAATTAGGGAATATACTGTTAGATGAGCCACTTTTCTGATTAAAGGAATGGTACTATGTCCTCATGAGAAAAGTTGGAGAGGATTATTGAACTTGGCTTTATAAGGAACTTGATTCAGTTGGTTTCTGTACAATGCTCAGGCATGAAGTAGCTGACTGGAATGACAGATTTGTGGAAGGTGTAAGGAAGAATAATTGCTATTGAACAGATTATTGTAAATGGCTTATAAATGATTTGGCTTCTCTAACATTAGTTTATTTAAAAATTTTTTTTAAACCTGTTTTGATATGTTTAAATGTACTGTAAAGGAGGCCCTTGTTATATATGTGTTTTAACTATTGCAGTAAATGGTATTCTTTAAGTCTTTATTTATATTATAATTTCAGGATCCTTTGGCTGGTATAATTCCACGTACTCTTCATCAAATTTTTGAGAAACTTACTGATAATGGTACTGAATTTTCAGTGAAAGTGTCGCTATTGGAAATCTATAATGAAGAGCTCTTTGATCTCCTTAATCCTTCTTCTGATGTTTCTGAGAGACTGCAGATGTTTGATGATCCTCGTAACAAGGTAACTTGAGTCTTTGACAGTGAAATGTCTCCAAATGTTAATGTGTGATATTTTGAGAAATATATATATATTTTCTTTTTAACCAATTTAATGGGTGCTCTTCTGATATTTGGTCAGAGGGGAGTGATAATCAAAGGTTTAGAGGAAATTACAGTACACAACAAGGATGAAGTCTATCAAATTTTGGAGAAGGGGGCAGCGAAAAGGACAACCGCAGCAACTTTGATGAACGCCTACTCTAGGTAAGAAAGCCCTTGTTTCCCCCACTGCTCCATTTTGTTTTCAAGAATATCCAAACTTGGGAAATCAAACTGGGGCGTGTCCAGGGATGTGAGTCACACACCTGGATTGTGTGCTGGATTGCTTGCCTTAGCATTTGGCTTGAGGTTTATAAGGAGAGCACCAGGATTGGGAGAATGTTGAAAGGAGGACAAAGACAAGTTGAACTTGAGCAGAATTATTGTTTTTTTAAGTAGATTTCTTTTCCCAAATGAAATTATACATGGGAGCCCTGATTAAAATGTGGCTGGGATAGTTGATTTGGCAGTGGGATACTCAGGGGCTTACCTCCTCAGCCTTCAGGAGATTTGCCCTGAGTACTTTTCTGGAGCCCCTAAGGATACTTCAAATACAGTTTGAAAATTTCTTATTTGAGTAAAGATTAGAAGAAAACCAAATGGCCTGTTTTTTTTTTCCCCCCAGCTTAATCGAGGTATAAATGACAAAATTTTATATTTTTAAGTTGTACAACATGACTTCTTCTCAGATGGCTTCACTTTAATGTAGGAAGACACATGATCACTAATAGAATACACATGGTCACTAATACAGGCTTTCAAGGGGAGAAAGAAGCATATTTGATAGTATCCCTTATAAGATGAATCCCAGACTCTACAAATGCACTTTACCAAATCAGAGGTGGTTTTTTTTTTTTTGCTTGTCTTTGAAGGAAACAACAGAATGTGATTGAAAGAGTTGTAGATTAGGAGTTAGGTATTTGTGCTTAGTTCCAGTTCTGCAGTTACTAAATATGTTACTTCAGGTAGTTAAACTTACCTGAATGTCATTTTCCCTGAACTGCAAAATGACTTTGAGGTCTTGCTCTTTTATAGTTGCTCTCTTATAGTCGGACATTCTACAGTATGCTATAGCAATTACAATTGTAGCTCTATATAAATATGTGTGTATTAAAAGAAAGAAGAAAAATAGCATAACATGAAAGTAATCAGTATCATGGAATTATGGGTGATTTTATAATTTAAATGAAATTTCCTATAATAGCTTTCCATTAAAAATGGAGTTATAAACAAATCATAGAATGAAGTTTCCATTTGAATTAAATGTTTGCTTTATAACAACTTGATTTAGACTTTGGAAGAATGAATTTAAGAAAATTTATTTCTCTAAATACTTTTCTTTGAAATATAAAATTCCCATTATTCTGTAAATTTGAATAATTTAAAATTTCCTAATTTTCACTGAAGACTGGAGTAAAGATATCTTCTTATCAATGTATGTGATAAAGAAAAGAAACGTGATTCAGTTTTCCAAAATCAGAATTGACTTTTATGCTTAACAGCATTAATTCTAGTATCTTGAATTCAGTTCAGTTCAGTTCAGTCCAGTCGCTCAGTAGTGTCCGACTCTTTGCGTGCAACCCCATGAATCGCAGCATGCCAGGCCTCCCTGTCCATCACCAACTCCCGAAGCTTACTCAAACTCACGTCCACCGAGTCGGTGATGCCATCTAGCCATCTCATCCTCTGTCGTCCCCTTCTCCTCCTGCCCCCAATCCCTCCCAGCATCAGGGTCTTTTCCAATGAGTCAACTCTTCATGTGAGGTGGCCAGAGTATTGGAGTTTCAGCTTCAGCATCAATCCCTCCAATGAACACCCAGGACTGATCTCCTAGGCAAATAATGGTAGAAAAACATGACATTATATTTTATAATTCAAATCTATAGTTTATATTTTTCCCTGTGTCCCTCCCTTTTTCTGTTATTTAAAATAACTTAAATAATTTTGTAAAAATGACATGAAAAGTACAAATGAGAAAATTAGAAACTACTATATTCCAACCATCAATGACATTAACAAACATAATGTTCTTCATCAGATATTGATACAGAAAGGAATGCTGTCTTTCGTTATCTGTATTGTTTTTTATATCACTAAGATAAAAGTTGAGTGTCAGTATACAGCATAGGAAGGACTTTGGAAAACCTTGTAGTCTAGCAGTGATGACTTGTGGTGTTTCAGTGAACACTGCTATTTACTATTTGTGCTGTTCAGAGGAAGGACCTACCTGTCCCTGGTGACCTTCTCGAGGCAGAGCAATGTACTTTTAGGATAGTTGACGCTGAGGGGGAGTGATCTGGTGGCTTGCCTGATGCTCTTTGAGTTTAAGGTAATGATATTTCAAGTGGTTCTTATAAATAGGTCAATTGCAAGCCATCTCTTCTGACACACCAGGCAGCTTTTCAAACACTGTTCCACATCCAGCTTTCAGCGGTGCCTGAGGATTCTGTCATTTAAGCTGTTTTCAGGTAGCTTATCAATGGTTTCGTCTGTGCAAGCAGCAGGAGGAAGAAAGCCAAGACCTAGCATCATTCTATCTATCCAGTGTCTTCCAAAATCTTGCTGATATCCTCTCTGATACTGTCTTTCTCTACCCTGGTGGATGTAGATCTTTCTTTGCTGTTTTCATTATGTTATAGAGAGAAAACAAATAATGTTTTGCATTCTAATGATTGGGCAACTTGGTCTTGTTTTCTAGTCGATCCCACTCAGTTTTCTCTGTTACCATACATATGAAAGAAACTACAGTTGATGGAGAGGAGCTTGTTAAAATTGGAAAGTTGAACTTGGTAAGCATCAACTGTAGTACCACTGTTCATTCCTTCAGTTTTTTGTGTTTTTTTTTGGTAGTTTTGTGACGTATAATTGACAAAATTATGTATTTAAAATGTACAGTGTAGCAAGATATCCTTTCCCATGGCTGAGTAATATTCGAGTGTGTGTGTGTGCGCGCGTGCGTGTGCATGCACGTCATGTCACATCTTTATTCATTCATCAGTGGGGAGTTAATACCTTATCATTAACAGTGCAGTGAACGTGCGAGTGCAGACATTTCTTTGAGAGAGTGATTTCATTTTCTTTGCATACATACCCAGAAGTGGGATTGCTAGGTCCAGTGGTAGTTCTATTCCACTGTTTCTTCTTTATCACCTCATAGAGCAGTTTGAAAATTGTGTATTTAGAGACAGTACTTTTGTAGTCACTGGGTTATTGGTTTTGTAGTGGGTTGTTACTTATAGAAAATGATTTTACTGGCTATTTAATGTCTTTATGTACAATATGAGAATGAAAGTCTTCTATTCCAAATCCATAGACTGAGGACTTATTTTTATTTTTAAAATTCAAGGTTGATCTTGCAGGCAGTGAGAACATTGGCCGTTCTGGAGCAGTTGACAAGAGAGCTCGGGAAGCTGGAAATATCAATCAGTCCCTGTTGACTCTGGGAAGGGTCATTACTGCTCTCGTAGAAAGAACACCTCATGTTCCTTATCGAGAATCTAAACTGACTAGAATCCTCCAGGACTCTCTTGGGGGACGTACAAGAACATCTATCATTGCAACAGTTTCTCCTGCATCTCTCAATCTGGAGGTAAGGTCTTAACTACCACTTTTTTTGGCTGTGCAGTGTGGCTTGTGGGATCTTAGTTTTTGACAAGGGATTGAACCTGGGCCCTCAGCAGTGAAAATTTGGAGTTCTGAACACTAGACTGCCAGAGAATTCCCTAACTATCATGTATAATATTTTTAGAGTTCAGTAATTGGCTTCATTCATTCTATACTACAGTAAAAATAATCTAGACATTGTATGTGGTGGACACATAGAGGAGAACACCACTGAAAAATTGTCTTTCTCCTTCCTGGCAGTTTTCAATCTTAAAAAGCTAGTTACTTAGTTGTATTTTTCCAGTTTTCAAAGATAATTGCTGTGGTCATTAGCAGTGGATGGTTTAATTGAGGCCTTAGAAGTGGGTTAAGCAAATACTAGTGCTTTAGAGGCTGCTTAGAGTTCACTAAAGATGGGGCTGGATGTGGGGGTACCGGTAGGAAAACCAAGAGAAACAACAAAGATGGTAAAGTCTGCTTTAATTTTACTGGATTATCCTCTTTAAATGGAATTAGAAAAGCTTTTATAAGGTCTCTTAACTTCTCTTGCATTTTAAAAACTATTTTTGTTGAGAAATGATTTGTATACTATAAAATTCATCCATTGAAAGTATATAATTAGGTGATTTTACTATATTCATTGAGCTATGCAACTGTCACCAGAATCTAAACATTTTTATCCTAGAAGGAAACTCTGTAACCTATTAGCATTCACTCCCCATCAGTTTCTATTTCTAGCCCTAGGTCACTATTAATCTTCTTTCTTTAATGTATACCTTTGCCTATTCTGAATATTTTATATAAATGGAATCACACAATAAGTATTCTTTTGTGGCTGGCTTCTTTCACTTAGCATAATGTTTTCAATGTTCATTCATGTTGCAGCAAGTATCAGAACTCATTCCTTTTTATGGGTGAATAATATGGATATAGGACATTTTGTTTATTCATCAGTTGATGAAATTCATTGAGGTTTTTTTTTTAATAGAGCTTAATAGCCTCTTGATGAAAGTGACACTGGAGAGTGAAAAAGTTGGCTTAAAGCTCAGTATTCAGAAAACGAAGATCATGGCATCTGGTCCCACCACTTCATGGGAAATAGATGGGGAAACAGTGGAAACAGTGTCAGACTTTATTTTGGGGGGCTCCAAAATCACTGCAGATGGTGACTGCAGCCATGAAATTAAAAGACGTTTACTCTTTGGAAGAAAAGTCATGATCAACCTAGATAGCATAATTAAAAGCAGAGACATTACTTTGCCAACAAAGGTCCGTCTAGTCGAGGCTATGGTTTTTCCAGTAGTCATGTATGGATGTCCGAGAGTTGGACTGTGAAGAAAGCTGAGCGCCGAAAAATTGATGCTTTTGAATTGTGGTATTAGAGAAGATTCTTGAGAGTCCCTTGGACTGCAAGGAGATCCAACCAGTCCATTCTGAAGGAGATCAGCCCTGGGATTTCTTTGGAAGGGATGATGCTAAAGCTGAAACTCCAGTACTTTGGCCACCTCATGCGAAGAGCTGACTCATTGGAAAAGACTCTGATGCTGGGAGGGATTGGGGACAGGAGGAGAAGGGGACGACAGAGGATGAGATGGCTGGATGGCATCACTGACTCGATGGAGTGAGTCTGAGTGAACTCTGGGAGTTGGTGATGGACAGGGAGGCCTGGCGTGCTGTGATTCATGAGGTCGCAAAGAGTTGGACACGACTGAGCAACTGAACTGACTGAAGACTAAAGCAAAAAATTATTAGATTAAATGATATTAAAGTTAAAGACCCTGAAACTTGAAGAGTAAAAAATAAGGATGTTTTAAACAGTTCTCTGTTTTATTTATTTACTTAATTGGAGTATAGTTGCTTCAAGAACATTCCTTGTTTTTAAAGGTTGGGTATAGTAGTAGTAATGGGTAAATGTTTATATTAGATATAACCAAAAATTATTATGTTATTGTATAGTACATTTTAGGTAACAGAACTACGTTATTCTCATATCTTCAGTAATTGGCTTTTTCTTTTCATCACAGGAAACTCTGAGTACATTGGAATATGCTCATAGAGCAAAGAACATACTCAATAAGCCTGAGGTTAACCAGAAACTCACCAAGAAAGCTCTGATTAAGGTAATTGTGAATTTTTATGGAGTAATATAAATTTGTTTGACGAATGTGAAAATGAGGAACTGAAATAGATAATTGTTTTTAAAAATTTATTAAATTGCCTTTGATAAGGCTTTTCATTTAATGGCTTGAACTAAATGCCCTGTGTATTAAAATGCTTTTTCTAATACTAACAGATGATCTTACAAACTCTATCCAGTCAGTGTAATTTAAGTGTATAATGGTACTTCAGTACAGTTTTAATTAGCATTTCCTTAATGAATAGTGATAATCAGCATCTTTTCACATGCTTATTATCCATATGTATATCTTCATTTGTGAGATGTCTATTTAAATTGTCAGTTTTTAATTGGGTTATCTTTTTATGAAGTTGTAAAGGATTGTTCATATTTTCTAGATACTATCCTTTATGAAATAATTTGTAAATATTTCCTCCCAGTCTGGCTTGTCTTTTCCTTTTATTGGTAGTGGGTTTTTTTTGTTTCTGTTGAGACAACTATAGATTCACATGCAGTTGAAAGAAGTAATACAGAGAGATCCTTTGTACATTTTATTAAACTATATAGTAAAATCACTGTAGGGATACCGTTAATAGCAATTCGTTGGTCTTACTCCTCAATTTTCCTAGTACTCATGTGTGTGTGTTTAGTTAGTTCTATACAGTTTTGTTATGTGTAGGTTCATGGAGTCACTACCACAGTCAAGATACTGAACAGTCCCATCTCAGCAAGGATTCCTCATTGCCCGTTTATAATCACTTCCTTCCCACTCTGACCTCCCGTCCCTAATCTTTGTTATCTAATGATCTATTCTCTATTTCTAAACCTTTGTCATTTTAAGAGTGTTATTGAATGGAATCATACAGTATGTAAACTTTGGGGGATTGTTTTTATCACTCAGCATAATTCCCTGGAGGTTAACCTGACTGGTGCATATTAACAGATCTTTAGTCTTTAATGCTGAGGAATGTTCCTTGGTATGTATATACCACCCGCCTGCAGTGCAGAAGTCCCCAATTCAATTCCTGGGTCAGGAAGATCCCCTGGAGAAGGGATAGGCTGCCTACTCCAGTATTCTTGGGCTTCCCCGGTGGCTCAGACTAAAGAATTCACCTGAAATGTGGGAGACCTGGGTTCTATACCTGGGTTGGGAAGATCCCCTGGAGGAGGGCATGGCAGCCTACTCTAGTATTCTTGCCTGGAGAATCCCCAAGGACAGAGGAGCCTGGAAGGCTAAGGTCCATGGGGTAGCAGAGTCAGATGCAACTGAGCGACTGAGCACCGCACAGCATGGCACCTGTATACACCGCACAGCACGACACATGTATACACCACACGTAGCTTGCTGTCAGATTCACCTGTGAAAGATGTATGGGCTGATTTCGGTTTTTCACAATTGAAAATAAAACTGCTTTGATCATATTTGTTTATAGTAATTTGTGTACATGTAAATTTTCATTTTTCTGAGATAATTGCCCAAGACTAATTGTTGTGTTGTATGGTAGTTGAATATAAGTTTTCTTTTTTTTTCTAAAGGAACTGCCAAGTTGTTTTCCAAAATCGCTGGGCTTTCTATTCTGTTGCATTGATTTATGTCTGTCCCTCACTAATACCACAGTTTTAATTACTGTAGCTTTATAATAACTCTTGGAATCAGACTGTTTAAAAGGAAGCTTGTATGAGTGAACATCTCTTGATAAAGGGTGTCAAAATTGTCAGGATCTGAGAAAAACGACAGTGATTTTTATATTCATTATTTTTTAAAGGCCATGCTCGTTTATAAGCATTCATTTTATTTTAGACAGCTGAATTTTTGAACCCTATTGCTATTATTAAGTCTAAAAATATTTAACAGTAATTTATTATGATAAAATAGTCATTGTTTAAAATTCCAGTTGTTTTAAATAGGCAGTCACGTCTGTAAACAGTAGGATTTTGGTTTCAGCCCCAACCCCCAATTCCTTACAAGTTTTTGTTCTCATACATTGGCTAGAACTGCCATTTGTTGTCACCAAGCCGTGTCCAGCCCTGTTGTACTCCATGGACCGTTGCACACTAGACTCCCCATGGGATTTCCCAAGCAAGGATACTGGAGTGGGTTGCCATTTCCTTCTCCATCAGTGTAGACTTTTAATATTTTGTTTTAGGATCCAGATAAGGTTTGCCATAAATTAGTAGTTGGATTGTGAGGCTTGATAGAGTCAGGTTTTATCTTATTTCTATATTTTTGGCCAAAATACTTGATAAGTGGTGGTATATTCTCCCACTTGGAAGCACATAATATCTGGTTCTTTCCCTTTTTTTGGTAAGGGATTGATTATATTCAAATGACCTGATCCACTAGTTCTTCTTTAAGGGTTACAAAACAGTAATTTTTGAATTGTTCTTCCTTAGTTGGCTGCTGGACCAACTCTGTAAAGAGGAACATTCCCTCAGCTCCCCAAGGCTGTAGTTCTTATAGGAAAAACAGGACAAATGCTTGATTCATTTCCTTTGACAGTTTGGAGAATAATGGGTTGGTTTCCCAGCTTTCTTAACATCATTATAAACTCATGAATTTAGAATATTTGTGCTAACAATTGTAGTTAATAACCTCACTGATGCTCACATTGTTCCTTCTCTGGCCATTGGGTACCTTTTCAGTGGGTTCTTGAGTCTTTTTGGTTGGCCTGAGCTTCCTTCGCTTCCTTCCTATTTTGTTTTAAGAGATGTTCCAGGTTCATTTTGAATGTTTCTTGCCCCAGTTCCTTTTCGTGTGAGATGAGATTTGGAGACCAACCTGGCTACTGGGGGTTGTTTTTTTCTTCAGAAGCCTGTATTTTTATAATGAATGAAAGCTATTGACTTTATTCTAACCATATTAATATTGAATGAAAAGTAAGGTTGTGACTTTTTAATCACATATTTTTATGCTTTAAAAAAGATAAGAGGGCTACTTTGTTTTATTATAAATCTTCCCCAAACTGAATGAAAAAAAAGTGAAGTGCTAAAATGACACAACGTTCTTCTTGCATAGGAATATACAGAAGAGATAGAGCGTCTGAAACGGGATCTTGCTGCAGCTCGTGAAAAAAATGGAGTGTACATATCTGAAGAAAATTTTAGGTAAGCCCTTGGTTATGGATATTAATTTCTAAGAATGTACAGTATAGGGAGTGTAGTCAGTGTTGTACTACCTTTGTGTGGTGACAGTTGATAACTAGACTTATTGTGGTGATAATTTTGTAATGTATAAGAGTATCAAATCACTATGTTGTACGCCCAAAACTAATGTAATATTGTAAGTCAATTATACTTCAATTAAAAATTATTTACCTAAACTATATCATTCATTTAATAACAGTGTTGCATTCCTCTTGTACATTTAATATAGGAAAGCATTTCAAATAGCTCATCTCCTTTGAAGAGCTATTTCCAGTAAAGAACTGATATAGTTATCAAAAGACTGTTAGAATGAACTCTCTTCTTATACCACCTCAACTTTTATCTTTTCCTTTAATCAGTATCTCTAGCAAATAGTTTGAGGAAATCTACATTCTTAAAATTCTTTGTCATTTAAGCACAATGTGGAATAGGAAATGGTTGGTAGTTACGAAGGAACTAGAAGAATGCAAACAATAGCACTCGCTTCTGACACTTGCTAATCTCAAGAAATCAGAGGGGCTCATTAAAGCAGACCAGAATTGTCTGGTGCAAAACGTCAGTAGTGCTAAAGCTGAGAAGCGTGCTCTAGAGAAGAATCTGGAGAAGGCAATGGCAACCCACTCCAGTACTCTTGCCTGGAAAATCCCATGGACAGAGGAACCTGGGAGACTACAGTCCATGGGGTCGCAAAGAGTCGGACACGACTAAGTGACTTCACTTTCACTTTTCACTTTCATGCACTGGAGAAGGAAATGGCAACCCACTCCAGTATTCTTGCCTGGAGAATCCCATGGACGGGGGAGCCTGGTGGGCTGCTGCCTATGGGGTTGCACAGAGTCGGACATGACTGACACGACTTAGCAGCAGCAGCAGAGAAGAATCGTTTATCTCATGAGGACTTTTGTGGTGGTGTGATAGTGGTATGTGTGTTGGGGTGTGTACTGGGGTCTGTGTGCTGGGGGCAGGAGGTTTAATTGCTCTGTATACGTACTTTAGTTCTCCAGGTTTTAGCCCCTTACCCCTTCCTCCTGTGAGACCTGATGCTTTCACACCACAAGCCTCTTCGGGACTCTGCCTGTCTTGTTTATCATTCTTCGTATTCCTCATTATAGACACCTAGCATCCCTGCCTCTCCTGTATGTGGGTTAGTGTCTTCTGTCACCTTTGTAGCTTCTCAAATTTTATGTACATACATGTTTTTTTCCCCTGCAATCGGTAGGGATTCTCAGTTTCAAAATGGAGAAAATAAGAAAAACAGTCTGTTTATAAATCTAAGACAAAGAATATATTTGTTTTTTGCACTTTGTAGCTATTGCTTATTGATACTTAGGCATCATTATCATGATAGTGATAAATAGTAGACATGATACGTAACTACCTCATTTGTTAGAGTAAATTTTATAGGCATTAGGAAACAATATTCACTGTTAAAATCCTTTTAAATTTTATTTTAGAGCTATGAGTGGAAAACTAACTGTTCAAGAGGAACAGATTGTAGAACTGGTTGAAAAAATTGCTGCTGTTGAGGAAGAGCTAAATAGGGTAAGCATTCAAAACTGTATTGATTGTCATGTAAAAAGCAAATATTTAAAGGCAATTTCAGAATGTGAGGCACCTGATATTTTTTCTTTAAGATTTTTTTCCTTGCTGACCTCTAAACTAAAATTAAGTTGTATCACAGTTTTTTTAAATTATCATTAATGATAATGAAGAAGTGAGTCTTTTTTGAAGAAAGTTATTCTATTTGACACATACTCATGCAGCATTTTAAGAAAGTAATTGAATTGTATAATTTAATATGAAAGCTGTATAGTGAATGCTGATACATTTTCATCAACTTGTTTATCACATAACAAAAGGCAGATGTTGGGAGAAACCAGATGTTAAATAACTAAGGTTGAAAGACCTGACCCTTCAGTGCCACTCTCACACTGGCAGTGTTGAAAGGAATCTGAAGAATTAACACATTTCATTAGACCTGTTACTTGTTTTTGTTTGGTTGGCTGTGCCCCACGATTTGCGGAATCGTAATTCCCTGACCAGGGATCAAACCTGTGCCCATAGCACTGGACACGCAGAGTCCTAACTACTGGACCACCAGTGCTAGTAGTAGTTATAGGAAGATAGCAGTTACCATATGAAATGTTCTAACCTACCTGGTAACTTGCTACAACTTTTATATGGAAATAATTCGTTTGGTTCTTTTAGTATTATGAACTAGCCAGGTGTGTCAGCGACCAGTTTGGCATTTTTAAATTCTAAAACAAAAATGTTTCATGTGTTATATGTAGGTTACAGAATTGTTTATGGATAGTAAAAATGAACTTAACCAGTGCAAATCTGACCTGCAAAGTAAGGCACAGGAACTTGAAACCACTCAAAGACATTTGCAGGAGACTAAATTACAGCTTGTTGAAGAAGAATTTATCACCTCTGCTTTGGAAAGTACTGAGGAGAGACTTCATGATGCTGCCAGCAGGGTTTGTCTTTTGTTTTTATTTGAAGTTGCGTTAAAGAAGTTAAAGAGTGAGTAGAAGTAACTTTCTTAGCGTAAGCTAAGAACTTGTGAGATTCTGTTTATTCACTCCAGATTATTCTTCTGTCCATTTAAGAAGCGTTATTTTACTATTTTGTCTAGATTTTCTTCACTGGAGATGCTTATTTAAGAAAAATCTATTCCTTAGGTTTTGAAAATAGAACCTGACTTGAATATACTTTGTGAATGTTTAGAATAATGGTGTTGTACTGCTTTACCTGTGGTCATGGTTGAGACTAGTCATGAAGAATTTAGTATCTTCTAATGATGGATGATGTTGAAAGTACTCAGTTTTTTATTAGATGTATCCTTCAGAAATCAGTTACACATGAAAGTGAAAGTCACTCAATCATGTCCAACTCTTTGCTACCCCATGGACTGTACAGTTCATGGACTTCTCCAGGCCAGAATACTGGAGTGAGTAGCCTTTTCCTTCTCCAGGGCATCTTCCCAACCCCAAGGACTGAACCCAGGTCTCCCACATTGCAGGCAGATTCTTTACCAACTGAGCCACAAGGGAAGCCCAATAATACTGGAGTGGGTAGCCTATCCCTTCTCCAGCAGATCTTCCTGACCCAGGAATTGAACCAGGGTCTCCTGCCTTAGTAACACATATTGGGGAAACATTTGTGAGGGAGCATAATTATTAAAATTGATTGGCAAAATCAGTTTTCCTAGATGGCTAGGGGAGGAGAAATAAACATTGGCATGAATTTAAAAATTTCTTCTGAGACTGTATGTAAAATTTACTAGTTCTTTTTAGAAATCTTTAATGAAGATATTTTCATTAGATTGCTTTTGTCTTATCCATCTTATCAACACTTATTTTTAAAAATCATATATAGTTGCTTAACACAGTTGAAGAAACTACAAAAGATGTATTTGGTCTCCATTCTAAACTGGATCGTAAGAAGGCAGTTGATCAGCATAACGCAGAAGCTCAAGATGTTTTTGGCAAAAACTTGAATAGTCTGTTTAATAACATGGAAGAATTAATTAAGGATGGCAGCACGAAGCAAAAGGCCATGCTAGAAGTTCACAAGACCTTGTTTGGTAAGTACAAACATTTCTCTTTTTTTTTAATTGAAGATAGTTGCTTTATAGAATTTTGTTGGTTTCTGCCAAACATCAACATGAATGAGCCATAGGTATACATATGTCCCCTTCCTCTTGAACCTCCCTCCCTTCTCCCTCCCCATTCCACCCCTGAGTCATATAGCAAATTCCCATTGGCTATCTGTTTTTACATGTGGTAGTATGTTTCTATGTTACTCTCCATACATCTCACCCTCTCCTTCCTCCCCCCACCCATGTCCATAAGTCTGTCATCTACATCTGTGTCTCCTTTGCTGCCCTGCAAATAATTTCATCAGTAAGTTCAAGCATTTCTTATTCCAGTCTTACTGTGTTTAGTGTGAGACTAATTTCAAAACTGATATTAAAGTATTATTTTCACTATAGAAAATTTGGAAGATGCAGACATGAAAAATTTAAAAGGTCACTTAGAGTCTAGTTACTCTAAGCTAACCACTAAAAAATTTATTGATTGATTTCTAGTTTCTCTTCTTTAACCTTTTTTATCTACAGTAATGCTGTGTATTTTAGTTAGAGATTAATTTTTAGATTATTCTGATTCTTACACTAAGTTACAGTTTCAGGTCTGATATACTTAACAGATGTGCCCAGTGCTTCTGGAATACTATAGAACAAAACTTACGTTTAAAATAATTCCATGTTTACGTAGTCAGTCAATTATTTTAAGCTTATTTGTTACAAATTACCACAACAGGGATATAAATTTTGCCAAGATTGTATTTGTGTTTAAACATATTTATGTCTAGATTTACATCTTTTTTCTTTTTGGTATAGGTAACCTGCTGACTTCCAGTGTCTCTGCATTAGACACTATTACTACAACAGCACTTGGATCTCTCACGTTGATTCCAGAAAACGTGTCTACACTTGTTTCTCAGATTTCTAATATGATATTGAAAGAACAGTCGTTAGCAGCAGAAAGTAAAACTGTACTTCAGGAACTGATTGTTAGTAAATCTTTTCTACATTTGATAAGTCTCCAAAAACAATGTTAACTGCTCTTCTTTCATCTTAAGCTTTACTAGACACAGTAGTAAATAGATTACTTTAATAGAGTAGGTTTATATTTTTAAAGACAGGTCTCTTCACTGTTTTTTTCCTCCCAGAAAGATTAATTTCCAATAGCATGTATATAACCTTTGAAACTTTTTTCACTTATATTCTGTAACATAGAGTGTAGGAGTTCATATGCCTTTTGAAAGAGTTGCAGGTTTAGCTCCACGTGAATTCAGGGGACCTATGACTTGTTAGCTGGCTCAGAAATTGGTCAGTTATCCTTTTCTTAAGGGTCCTGGAATAGTCATGCTAATAATGTTACACCGACCCAACCTGAAGGGTATATTAAGTACTTAATTTTAAAACTACAGAAATACAGAAAAATGTGTAAGAAAAATGACTTATAGAATTTGGGGAACATATATAACAATTTGTGGGGTCCAATATGTGTAATCAAGTCCTTCTGACCTGTAACTGTGAGGCTTTTCCCTATAATTCTCTAGAAGCCAGTCATCTAATTACACAATGTTGTCTACCTTCTCCATACTTGATTTCATTATACCCTTCATTTTGTAATTGTATCATTTGTCTAGGACATTCTTGGCCATATAACTTACTTTGGTTTTTCCCTCTGTATAGGCTCTCTGCCTCCCTTTTTGATTTAACAATATTTGTTGAACATTTTCCAAGTAAAGACTGCTCATGTTAGCCAACTTCTGCCTAAATTCAGTGCTTGCATGACATTGTTAGGTAGATTTCTTTGGTCACCCAAATTTGACAAAGTTAAAAGATGCTCACTGGTACTTACTTTTAGGGAATTTTTTTAAATTGGAGTATAATTGCTTTACAATGTTCTGTTAGTTTCTGCTGTATGAGAATTGATTCACTCACTAAATAAATGGTACTCTCTGTTTATTGATGTCTTCCTACCAAGTCATAAGCAAGCTTGAGTCTGAAGAGGTAATTGTTGTTCCCACAGAATGAGTTGAAATTAGTATGATAGCTCTTCTTTCCAAAGGAAACCAGTACTCTTTTAAGCATTTACTAATTATTTTGTTATAGTTCTTCATCCTTCCCCTAGTAATAGGAGCTTAGTTCAGAATTTTTTTCTTTTTATAAAAATTTCGAATCTACAATACTTTCTAACTTTTGTATATACCTTGACAAGAACCAGAACCTTGACAAGTTCTTATCCAGTAGAATGTAAGTCACCAGTTCTTCAAACTTAAATGCCTCCAACCCAAAGCCTACTTTTCAAGGCTATTTGGTTTCAGCCTTTTTGACTTAGTAACCTAAAGTTGTTTGAAATTTATTTGTTTGAAATATAATTGTAGGTGTTTTTTCCTTTCTTTGTTTACATTGCTGAAATTTTATCAAATGACTATCATTTTCCCCTCTTCTGAATTCTTCAGACTTATGTTACAGTAGACTATTAAGAATTTATTGTACATAAAGTGACCATTTCTTAATTCCTATATGCAGGATTAAGTGGTTTATGATGAATAGAAACTCTAGTAATAGGCTCTGTAGGCTATAAAAAAGAGAACAGACACTTAGGATTTTAATATACATGTGTTTAGTTAACAAGGTATTTAAGATATCATTTAACTATCCAGATTTATGGAAGTGAAAATATCCTTTTTAAAGAGTTGTATATTTATTTTTAAAACCAGAATGTACTTAAGACTGACCTCCTCAGTTCACTGGGAACAGTTTTATCCCCCACTGTGGCATCTATACTGGAAATCAATAGTCAACTGAAGAATATTTTCAAGACTTTGTTGATTGTGGCTAATAAGGTAACGAATATTCTTATTATCTCATATTGTTAAGAAAGAAACTCCACATGAATTCAAGGGACCCAGGACTTGTTAGTTGAGAAGTGTTTACATGTAGAACCCATGGGTTATGAGAAGGAATCTGGAGGAGGGAGGAAGAGAGGATGCTGTGATCAGGATGCTGACCATTGATTGATGTGGTCTGCAGAATCATGGCTAAGAAAAACGAGAGGAAATGATCTTCAAGCATCATAGCATACATAGCGGTCTGTCATATGGTGTGTGTACATATGTGGTTATACATACATATGTATGCATACCTACCTAAATATGGATAATAAAATACGTCTGCATGCGTGCTAAGTCACTTCAGTCATGTCTGACTCTTGGCGAACCTATGGACTGTAGCCCGCCAGGCTCCTCTGTCAGTGGGATTCTCCAGGCAAGAATACTGGAGTGGGTTGCCATGCCCTCCTCCAGGGGATGTTCCTGACCCAGGCATCAAACCCACATCTTCTGCATTACCAGTTGGGTTCTTTATGACTAGGGCCACCTGGGAAGCCCCAAAATACCTCTCATCGTCCTCCTAAGTCGCTTCAGTCGTGTCCGACTCTGCTGCCCCATAGACGGCAGCCCACTAGGCTTCTCTGTCCCTGGGATTCTCCAGACAAGAACACTGGAGTGGGTTGCCATTTCCTTCTCCAGTGTGTGAAAGTGAAAAGTGAAAGTGAAGTTGCTCAGTTGTGTCCAACTCTTAGCAACCCCATGGACTGCAGCCTACCAGGCTCCTCTGTCCATGGGATTTTCCAGGCAAGAGTACTAGAGTGGGTTGCCATTGCCTTCTAGATGTGTTTAAAAATGGTAACAATCACCTCTCAGAGGTGGGAGTGGGACTGGGGTTCTAGGGGCTGGAGGGAAAAGGAAGGGACTTTTCTCTGCAATACTGTTTTCTACCTTTTCTATTTTGTATGTATTCAAAAAAGTAAAAACAATTTTTTTTTTTTTTGGCTGTGCTGTGTCTTTGTTACTTCAAGGACTTTTTCTCTAGTTGCGGTGGGCAGGGGCACTGTTGAGTTGTGGTGTGTGGACTTCTCATCGTGGGGCCTTCTCTTACTTTGGAGCACAGGCTCTGGGGTGCATGGGCTTCGGTTGCTGCCACATGTTGGCTCAGTAGTTGCGCTTCTGGGCTCTAGAGCACAGGCTCAACAGTGGCTTGTAGGCTTAGTTGCTCCACAGCTTGTGGAATCTTCCTGGATCAGGGATCGAATCTGTGTCTTCCTTCATTGGCAGGTGGATTCTTTACCACTGAGCCACCAGGGAAGCCCCTAGGACATTTTTTTTTTTTAATTTAAGAAAAGAAATAAAAAAGTGTTTTTTTTTTCTCTTAAAGATAGAAGATCAGAAGAAGGAAATGGATGGCTTTCTTAGTACATTGTGTAACAATCTACATGAACTAAAAGAAAATACAGTTTCTTCCTTGGCTGAATCACAGAAGCTGTGTGAAAACTTAACTGAAGACATGAAGAAAACAAAGAAAATCCAATCACAGGTATATAGGTGATTTGAGTGTAAAGCGAAAGCTTTATGATCTTTAGATCCCTGTTACAGACTGAATGCTTTATAACTAAATTAGAAACCTGAAAATACTGTCAGCACTTTTGCTTATAACAGTAATTAATGTGAAATAAGAGTACGTCTCTCGATCAGTTACTATTTGATGATCTGCTACATTCAGAGTGCAGTGAGACAAGGCAGTCCTTTCTTCATATCAAGAAGAAAGATGAAGCTGCAGAAATAGTGCCCTGGGAGTACAGTTAGAAGAAAATGATTATAACATTTAAAGCGACCTTGTGTCTACATTACAACCCAGGTGACTCTAGCAGTTCCAGCAGCACAGTAGCTGTAGCGGTGGCAGAAGGAAACAAAGCTTGGCAGGAGAGGAGAGCCAGAGAAGTGACAGGGAAAGCTGTAGGCCGCAATAGATCTATGAACTCAGCCAAGAATGGTGGTGGCAGAGCCTAGCTGCTTCAAAGAAGACACGTTTTAGACAGTACTTATGTGTATGGGCAGAAAAACTTGAGAACTATATTTGTGACTATTTCTGTAACAGTTTAGTTTCTGTTCTGTGGAAAGTGTAAAGCATTCCAACAGAGGGCTTTAATGTAGATTTTATTTTTTTGCACCTATTCTGTTGATAGCTAAATGTAATAGTCTGATCATGACACTGAATAAATGTGTCTTTTTAAAGCAGTCTACTCTGAAGCCATTTTGGTAAACTACCCCAACATTGTGAAGTCAGATTTCCTTCAGGGTGATGCTGGGTTCCGAGTTTATTTACAGCCTGCTTGGGCGGGGAAGCCCTTGTCTTCAGAAAGCTTGGTGTAGTTGAACTAACAGTTACTGAGTTATGACCTGGCGTTCATAGCTAAAAAGGTCACCCAAGCAAAGTCATAGAGTTTTTAGGTTACTAACATGATTGTTGGCACATCCTATGCAATATATCTAACTGAATTATGGTGCCATGTAAAGTTCTAGATGGGAATGAAGCTTGTGAATCATCCATTATCATGTGTAATCATTTAATAACCTCTTGAGAGAATTCTTTGGTGTATTGTGCTTAGGACGCCATGCTTTTACTGTTGTGACCCAGGATCAATCCCTGGCCAGGGAACTAAGATCCCATAAGCTGCGCACTGTGAGCAAAGAAACCAAACCAACCAAAACAAAAACACCCCTCTTGGATGGAATGGAAAAAAAATTAAAGCAACTTTAAAATAAGATTGCTTCCCTAATTGATAAGCATAAAACTTTCCACACAAAAGGTTAATATTGAAATTAGTACAAGTAATAGTTAACATTTATTGAGTAACTCACTATGTATTTATTCCTCCCACCAGTATAGATACAGCTTCAATTACTAGCTCAGTTTTCTAATGAGGAAACTGAGTCCTTGGGAACCTCTGACAATATTTAGATCCCCTTATAGCTATGGTGGTGATTATACTGCCTGAAAGGAATCCATTTTTGGAGGAGCTTTTCTATATATTTCTAGAACATATTGTTGAAATTTGAAATTGCAGCAATTTCTTATACCTCTTCATAGAGTGTTTGCCTTAAACCTGTCTAGATCTTTTTAGGTATATATTCTGAGGAACACCTATGTGAGAAGTATTTTAGCATGAGTGACTTGACTTCCTTGGCTGAAAAGAAGCAGGTTTACTAACTGAGCTGTTTCTTAGATATTCTAGAACTTAAGGTTAGCACTGACAAACCTGTTTACATATAGATAAATCTAATGCCTGCATTTCCCTCTACTTTGAGATTAGCAGAAATACTGACATTTTATTCAAAATCAGTGTGTTAAATGTGTATTGTCAGCTGCTGTGTTATTCAAAGGTGTGTTTCAAGATGCCACAGATGAGAAAATGATAAGCTCCTTTAACATTAAAATGATCCAACTAGGTTCTAGAAAATGTTTCAGCTATATTAGTTGACAGTATTTTTGGACTGCTTGACCCACTAGATTTTCAGCATTTCTTTTCCTTCTAGTAAGTAGTGTTATCAGTTAAGAAGCAACTATGTGTATCTGTCAAAATGGTTCCCTTTTTGGTATATTTGGTTAGTTCTGAAGTTCACTGAAAGTAACTTGTTATAGTTAAAATAGCTTGCTTATTTAAAAGTTTGCTAATTATTTAGTTTTTTTTTAAATGCCTGTAATATGATTATTCCTCTAACATCACTTCTGCTACCTTCCCCTGTCAGAGAGGTGGAGTTAAAGATCTCTTGTCAGGAATGTGTATCATTCTCACCTATGGGAAAATACTGTATATCAGTCTGGAGTAAAAAGTTTAACCATTATAATTTCAATTTTTTCCCTCCCTGCACCTTTCTTATAGGAACTTTACCAGTTAATCAATCTTTGGGAGGAGAGATACTGTGATTTGGAGGAAAAGTGTAAAAACATCCAGAAACCACTTAGCAGTGTTCAAGAAAATACAGAGCAGTAAGCTGTTTTAAAATTTGCTTTAGCTTTTCTCTACCTGAAATTATTTCTGAATAAAAAGTTTAAATAGTACAAATACTATCAACCCATTTTCTCATATATTTTATGTTCATTTTATCATCCTCATTTCCTCTCTCCCCCTTTCTCTGTAATATTATATATTATATTAAATATATAATATTATATAGTATGTTAAAGTGATGTGAAGTGAAAGTTGCTCAGTCGTGTCTGACTCTTTGTGACCCCACCAGGCTTCTCTGTCCATAAAATTCTCCAGGCCAGAATACTGGAGTGAGTAGCTGTTCCCTTTTCCAGGGGAACTTCCCAACCCAGGCATCAAACCTAGGTCTCCCACATTGCAGGTGGATTCTTTACCGTCTGAGCCACCAGGGAAGCCCATATAGTTAGTATGTTGTATTATATAATATTGCTGTAGATGAACATTCTTTTGAATGACAGTGGATACAGATATATATTTATAGTATTATATGATATATAATACTATATATATATATAATATTCTGAATAAGTTACAGTCTTTGTAATCTCCACTTTCCCCCAAATACTTCAGTGTATATCCTAAAAACATAAGATAATGTCTTATATAATAATTATTTTATTTAAAAATTTCTTTAATTTTATTGGAATATAGTTGATTTACAATGTTGGGTTAGTTTCAAGTATACAGCAAAGTGAATCAGTTAAACATGTACATATATCCCATTTCTTTTAGAGTCTTTTCCCAAAAAATATTTTGCTCCTGGTCCAGGATTTAATTCAGAATCACACGTTGCGTTTAATTGTCACCTCTCTTTGAGTCTCCTTTAATCTGGAGCAGTTGCTTAGTCTTTCATGGCCTTTTCTTTTTCCATGAGCACAGAATATATTTAGTAGAGTGTCCCTTATTTGGGGTGGCCTTCATGGTTAGTTGGAGTTGTCAAGAATAACACAAAAGTAGTGTGTTCTTAGTGCATCTCAGATATCAAGAGGTTTAACTTTGATAATTTGTTATAGTGTTGTCCTCTAGATTTCTCCCCTATAAAGTTCCTTTGCAATTAATAAAGAGCTTAAGGAGAGATACTTTGAAACTATGTAAGTATCCTGTTCTCAGAGTCCATTGATATGGGTGTCTGAAATAATTATGGTAGTGGCTGTCCAATGGTCTTTTTCTAATCCCATCATTCCTTCTACGTGTGTTAGCTGGCATTCTGCTAAGAGGAAGAGCTCTCCCTTTCCCTTGCCATTTATTCTTATTCATTTATGTTATCATGTACTCATGGATTCTTTTATCCTCTGGGGTATTATCCACTATTTTTTAAATTTTGATGCTCAGATTATCTCAGGTTTTTGTTTTGTTGTTATCTTTTTTTTTTTGGCTGTGCAGCGTGGGATGTCAGATCTTAGTTCCCTGAGGAGGGATCAAACCTGTGCGCCCTGCAGCAGAAGCATGGACCCGTAACTGCTGGGCAGGCAGGGAGCTCCCTGTCCCAGTTTTGACTAGTGAGAGCCTCTTCAAGTTGTCTTCTGTGTCCTTTTGATATGATCTGTCTTTTTTGAGGGGTCACCAAGAATCAGACACAACTGAGCAACTAACAGACAAGACACATGGCATGGTGTTCCAGTGATCTTATACTTTCTCAGCTCCAGCTCTAAAATCATAGTAATAGAAACCAAGATCCGGGTACTAGATGTTCTTACTGCTACTGGGGTGTCATTTCCTTTAAGGCTTCTCAGGTGGACATAGCTGGAAATATATGTGTGAATGTGTACATATATGTGCACATAAGTATCTTTTCAGTCCATATTTATGCTGCTTTTTCAGACTGAGAAACTTGGCTTTCATCCACAATATATTTACATATTTGCTCAATTTTAGAATACACATTAAGTAATTTAACAATTTCTAACTCATATTCATGATGAAATATATATTTACTAATTAGAGCAGGGTTTGGCAAACTATGACTTGGCTGGATGCCTGCTACTGCAGACAATTTTATTGACATATCCATGTTTGTTTATTCCATCTGCCAGTTTGTTTATGTGTTGCCTTTGGCTGTATTTGGCTGCTTTTGTACCTCAAAGAGTATATCAGAGACTACTTGTAAGCCTAAAATATTTGCTATCTGGATTTTAAAGAAAAAGTTTGCTGATTCCTGCATTAGTGTTTAATGTTACTTTATAGTTCACTGCTTGCCAGTCTCATATCCTTATCATATAGCTCAATCAGACTTACATTTTCTTTTAGAAGTTTTATAATATTATGTAAGATTTAAATCCATGAGTTGTTTTTTTTTTTAAATTTGGCCATACCACGTGGCTTGCAGTAATTTAGTTCCCTGACCAGGGATCAAATCTGAGTCTTTGGCAGTGAAAGTACCAAGTCCTAACCATTGGACTGCCAGGGAATTCCCCATGATCTGGTTTTTAATTTTTTGTGTAAGGTGTGGGGTTTGTCAAGATTTTTGCCTGTAGATATTATAAACTCACAAGGATAAAAATATTCTGATATTTACCCCTATTTTTGCCCATTAAATTGTTCTTTCCTGAAGTTTCAAGCTTTCTTCTGTTTGGAGAACTTCCTTTAGTCTTTAGGGTAGGTCTGCTGCCCACAAATGCTGTTTTGCTTTGTCTGACAATATCTTGATTTCCCTTTCATTCCTGAACAGTATTTTCAGTGGCTATAGAATTCAGGGTTGACAAGTCTTTTCTTTCCGCACCTGGAATATGTTGTTCATTTCCTTTTGGTCTCCAAGAGATGAGAAATCCACAGTTACGCAAACCTTGTTCATGTATAGCCAGTGTCTCTGTACCTGCTTTCAAGATATTTTCTTTGTCCTTAGTTTTTAAACGTTTGATTATATTGTATTCGCTTGTGTATTTCTTTGATTTAATCATCTTTGGGTTTGCTCAGCATCTTGAAGGTAGCACTAGTGGTAAAGAACTGGTAAGAGATGTGGGTTTGATCCCTGGGTCAGGAACATTCCCTGGAAGGGGGCATGGCAACCCACTTCAGTATTCTTGCTTGGAGAATCCCACTGACAGAGGAGCCTGGTGGGCTGTGGTCCGTGGAACTGCAAAGTCGGACATAACTGAAGCAACTTAGCAGCAGCTTCTTGAATCTGTAGACTTATGTCTTTCACCAGACTTTGAAATTTTCATCCTTTTTTTTAAAAAACCAAGACTGATCAATTGATTTTTTTGGCCTTGGCATACAGCTTGTGGGATCTTAGTTCTCCAACCAGGGATTGAACCCCAGGCCATGGCAGCACCAAGTCCTAACCATTTGACTACCAGGGAACTCCCTCCATTATGTCTTTGAACATTTTTCAGTGCTGTATTTTTTCTCTTCTGATTCTAGAACTTTGATGACACAAATGTTCAGTTTTGTTTTTTTTTTTACTGTGGTCCCATAGTTCTCTGAGACTATAGATATATAGTATGTCTATTTTCTCTTTGATAAGATTAAGTAAATTCTATAATCTGTCTTTATGCTCACTGACCCTTCTTTTGTCCTGTTTAATCTACTGTTGAACCCATTCAGTGAGATGTTTCATTTCAATTATTGCTTTTTTTCAGTTTTGTAATTTCCTTTTACTTCTTTTTAAAAATCTCTTCTATTTCTTTGTTAAGATTCTCTTTCTCTATTTTCTAGATGTATTTTAATTGCTCATTGAAAATTAAGATTCTCTTTCTGTTTTTTCTAGATGTATTTTAATTGCTCATTGAAAACATTTTTATCATGGTTGATTAAAATCCTTATGAAATTGTTCCAACATTTGAATTATCTCAGTGTTGGTACCTGTTGTCTTGACTCACTCAAGGTGTGATTTTCCAGAGTGGTTTTCAGTTGTTTCCTGAACATTTTATTTATTATGTTAGGTGATTCAGAACCCTATTTAAATCTTTTTTAAAGTGGGAAGGTCTTGGCCCACCTTTTGGGGCTGTGACTCCAATAACGATTTAATTTTCAGAGCCCTAGTAGTTCTATTATGGCGTGCTTCATTCCTGTGCTACCTATATGAGAAAAATCTGTATTCTGCTTTTGATGAATAGTGTTCTGATCATGTCATTTAGGACAATTGGTAGTGCTATTCAGGTCACCTATATCCTTACTGAGTTTCTGTTTACTTGTTCTATTAATAAAGGGGTATTGAAATTGATTTTAATTGTAGATTTGTCTATTTCTCTTCTCAGTTCTGTCAGGTTTTTGCCTCATATAAGTGATGCTCTGTTGCAGATGCATACACAGTAGGGTTGATATATCTTGGAGAATACACCTTTTATCATTATGTATTAATAGAGTCCCTTTTTATCTGTGATAATTTTCGTTGTTCTAAAGTCTACTTGGTCTGAAATTAATTCAAAATCTTCTGGCTCAGATGGTAGAGTTTGCCTACAGTGCAGGAGACCTGGGTTCGATTCCTGGGTCGGGAAGATCCCCTGAAAAGGAAATGGCTACCTCTCCAGTATTCTTGTGTGGAAAATCCCATGGATGGAGGAGCCTGGCAGGCTACAGTCTGTGGGGTTGCAAAGAGTCACACAGGACTGAGCAACTTCACTTTCACTTTCTTTCAATACAAAAAAACGTCAGTTTTCCATTGACTGCTATTTGCATAATATAGCTTTCTCCATCTCTTTACTTTTGAAGTAAGTCTTTATATTTAAAATGGCTTTCTTATAGACAGCATATAATTGGGTCTTGCTTAAATCTAACGATGTATGGCTTTTATCTGGTGTGATTAGGCCATTCTCATTTAAATATTGGTATGGTTGGATTAAAACCTACCATTTTGTCATTTTCTATTGGTTGCATCATTTGTGCTTTGTTTTCATTTTTTCCTTTCCTAATTTAAGTCAAGCATCTTTATGTTTTCATTTTATCTTCCATTGACTTGTCATTTCTGCTTTTAAAATTACTTTTTAAAACTGGTTTTCCTAAGATTAATAATATATATATTGTAAAATAATTTTAAACCACCTCCAAATAGTTTGCTGTTTCATGTATAATGAAAAGCCTTAACAGTATATTCCCAATTCCTCCTTCCTATTTCATATGCATTGTTTTCATGTATTTTACTTACACATATGCTATATTTACCCAGTACATTGTTCCTCTGCTTTATCTGTTTTCTTTCTTAATATGGCTTCTAGAAATTTTTAAATTGTGTATATGACTCATATTTCTATTGAATGACGCAGCTCTAGAATTCTGGATGTCACCTCTCCTACTACTAACTCCTGTCATCAGTTTTTCAGTTCTGTTGTTGGTCCTATTCATTATATCATGTTCCATTCTGATTTCCATTTTCTAGACTCTGAATCTAGGAATCATTTCCCCATTTTTTATTTCTAGGGGGTTGTGATTCCTTGAGGGGATGGATTTGTGTCAATAACCTGCAAGCTTACCACTTAATTCTCTTTTCCTTTTTCAATTATTTCCACTTTATCTGTAGCTGAACTTTGGTTTTGGGCACATTTGCTTCCCCACTTGACTTGCTCACATGGTGTACCATCTAGTGGTGAAAGTGAAGTCACTCAGTCATGTCTGACCCTTAGTGACCCCATGGACTGCAGCCTACCAGGCTCCTCCATCCATGGGATTTTCTAGGCAAGAGTACTGAAGTGGGTTGCCAAAGGGTAACCTTCATTCCCCAAAGTTTAATTCTGCTCCTATGATATGACTTTGAATGCTACTGATATTATAGGGAACTTTAAGGAGAGAAGGATGCCATTGATGAATTTTAAATATATTTTTTATATTAGTTTGTATCAGCATTATGTTACATTGCACTATATGTGCTTATATGTATAATTTGTCACACCTCAATATACTTGTCTTTTAATTATTAGAAAGTTTTATAATTGACTTTGTTCTATATTTGTGTCATAGTCAAGGCAAAACTGCTTAAGAACAGAATGACTTAACTGATTGTGGACAGTTTAGGGACTGTAAACTAGAGGCTACAGGCAATAGGAGATGTTCTTAAGTAACGTAATTCAGTTGTTGTTTAGTTGCTAAAGTTGTGTCCAGCCTTTTTGCAACCCCTGGGACTACAGCCCGCCAGGCTTCTCTGTCTATGGGATTTTCCAGGTAAGAATACTGGAGTGGGTTGCCATTTTCTTCTCTAGGGGATCTTCCAACCCAGGGATTGAACCCTCATCTCCTGCACTGCAGGTGGATTCTTTACCACCGAGCAACCTGGGAGGAGTAAAACACTTACGCAGAGTTCGTTTTAATAACCACGTAGTTAATATTCTAAGAGGTGTGAAGTAAAGTGTCACATCTGGAAAAGGGCTGAAAAAAGTTTTATAAGAAAAGAGATATTTTCAAAAGTCATTTAGTCACAGATGTGATATCAGTCTGCTGTGAAAAGACAAGAACATGAACTCTAGAAGAAGACTATTTAGGTTTGAATATTCCATTTTTGAGCTGTGTGATCTTGGGCAAGTTATGTATCCTTTGAGTCTTAGTTTTTCATTTTAACAGTGTTATTCTCTTTTCCTATAGGAAATCTAAAGATATAATTAGCAAAACAACTTCTCACAGTGAAAAATTTTGTGCTGATTTTGATGATTTGTCAGAGGAACTCAGACATTTTAACCAAGAAGGTACAAAATTGGTTGAAGAGTCTAAGAAACACTGTGATAAACTCAGTAGCAACCTTGAAATAATTTCTAAAGAGACCGAACAGAGATGTGAGGCTCTGAACACAAGCACACTTTGTTTTTCTGAACAGTGGGCATCCTGGTTAAGTAAAAGGCAAGAGGAACTTCAGAATTTATTGAAGGTAATTACTTTGTAACTGGAAGCTCCCTTGGGGAGAACAGTGATAATCAGAAAATTTTATATTCTTGGCTACGAATTGGCTTCAAAACACATGCTAAAGTATAATGAATAACTTAAAATTGTAAGGATAACAGTTGGTATGCTTATACATGATCTTGTTTCACATACGCGTTTCCTAGATCTCCAGATGATTTAACATTTGTCTGATCTGTCCTATATTATCTTTGGTTTTTGATTTGTTACTTTGGTTTAGGGCATGCTGTCTTTCGGTATATAATACTTTTCACTTATAAATGATTTTTACTTTTGTCCAGGTACATTCAAACCTGTTATTGCTTTAAGTATTTAGGATATTATTCTGGTGACTCAGAAGATATCTGATAGGTTTGTGGCTTTGCTTGAACTTAACATTTGCATGAACCCTTTGTGCCTTGGTTTTTCTTCTATGCAATGAAAGGATTTTACTACTATTCTTAGAAATTAGGTAAAAGAACTTAAGTGTTTTAAGCCATATAGCCTATTTTCACAAAAAGGAACCATGACTAGCAGAAAAATAGGTAATTTCAGGTTTGGAGCAGGAAATATGCCAGATGAGCCTATAGATCTTGTCATACCAGAAAGTAAAGATGCTGTTAAAGATTAATGGAATTGTCTCAAAAAGACTTAGGAGCCAACCTGAGACACTCCCTTATTTAGAGGTGGTACAATTTGAGCATCATTAGCAATAATTGCTACAGTGGATTAAGATATATCAAATATGTTAAAATTGATAAATTCATAAAAACTTCATTAGTCTCCTTTGGATCATGCTAGGGAAGCAGTAAATTATTCTAAGAAGTGGTAAATGAAGGGAAACAATTGAAAGGTCATCTGTCTTTCCTGAAAGAACTCTGTCTTGGTTTAGCAGGGTAATGGATGATGAAAATTGTTTCAAAGAAGAATTCCAGCTAGTAAAAGCCAGAAGAAATGATAGGATATCACCATCTTGCAAAACCCCTAGTGAAATAATCCTTGTGGACATTAGTGACTGCATACACCATCTGAGCAAAAGCTGATGAGAGATCTTTATAACTAAGAAGGTGACCATACTCAAACACACTGGTTGATTTTTTTCCATGCAGCTTGTGAGATTTTAGTTTCCCAACCAGGGATTGAACCTTGGCCCTTGGCAGTGAAAGCACAGCATCCTAACCACTGGACGACCAGGGAATTCCCCACACCAATTAATCTTAACGTGAGAGACACAACCAGGCATTATGTACTTTCAGTACCTCCTATGAAATATTCTTGCCAAAAAGCTAAAACCTGGTCTAGATCAAGCCTTTAGATCTAACTAATTTGTAGAAGATACAGAGGACAAATGAACATGTGAAAATAACAGAGGTGCAATTGAACATATCTAATAATTGAGATATTCAGTAGAGCAAAAATACCTGGTTTCTTCAATGAAATTTTCTTTCAAAGCAGAAAGTATGGATAACCTATATCAAAAGAGAGTTCAGACCTTAAGGGCCTTAAGCCCTGGTTTGCCTAGGATAGCCCTTGATATATTTATTGCACTGGGGTAATGATCATTAATGGCCCTTTTTACTCTTAGAATATCTCGGTTTTGATGAGAAATTATATAATCACTTACTTAAGACATATCAACCAAATCTAATGATGAATTCTGATTCAAACAAGTCTGAAAAACATGAGAGAACTCGTGAAATTTAAACAGAGACTAGACATTTGATGTAAAGAAAGGAATGCTAAATTTTTTAGATGTGCGTTCAGTTCAGTTGCTCAGTTGTGTCTGACTGTTTGCGACCCCATAAACCGCAGCTCGCCAGGCCTCCCTGTCCATCACCAACTCCTGAAGTTTACCAAAACTCATGTCCCTTGAGTCAGTGATGCCATTTAGATGTAAGAGTAGTCTTAAAAAGTTCTTAACTCTTGGAGAAGTACACGATGTAAAAGGATAAAATGAAAAAAAAAAAGAAAAAAAAAAGGATAAAATGATATAGAAATTGCTTCAGAACTGTCTATGGAGAGCAGGAGTAACTGGCCAGTCTTAATTGACCTATATCCCATGTAGTAATAAATGGTGAGGCTGGGTAGTGAATATAAAGGGGTTATTAGTATTACTATTTATACTTTTATGTGTGTTTCTAAAACCTTTGTTATGGAAAATTTCAAGATGAGAAGTTAAACTGTTGTATAAAGCACTGGCAACTTTGATTTTAGTAATAAAATCTCATTTGCATCATTTACAGGTTGTAAACCAAGGCTGTGAGACTTCAAGTTTAGAGATTACTGAACAATTAAGTGGGCATAAAGCAGCTAATGAGAACCAGCAAAACTTTTTTCTCAGTCAGATAACTACTGATGAAGAAGAACTAGTGACACGAAGTCAAGAACTTAATAAAACCGTAAAAATAGGTTTGACTAAGCTTCACTGCTTTCTACAACAGGATCTGAAACTGGATATCCCAACAGGTACTTTTAAAGGGAAATTGAATTAAAAAATTTTTGAAGTTGAATTCAACTGTGTAGTGCTAGTTGTTCCTAGAAACTAGGTCCTGCCATTCCCTGACACAGATTTACCATCTCACTCTGATTAATTCACATATGGAAAAACTGGAATCCTAAAGTAGGTTTAATCAAGCATTAGATGATATACATGGCATATACTCCCAGAAACTTGGGCAATCATAATTCAGTAAAAGTTTACAAATATTCAGGCAACTGGCTTTATTAAGAGAGCACATTTTAGAAATGTGTTAGAGAGAGCACAAAAAGAAAGCCTACCATCTATCTAGCAGTTTGTAAAAGGACATTTTAATACCAGAAATGGAAGAATGTAATTAAGTAAATCGAGTTTAATGCAAGGTATACCACACTGTGCATTTTCTATGTGTGCCTCTCCTTTAGACTGGCATTCAGGAATAACCATTGTGGGAGGTCAGAGCTGTATAAACTATAATGTATTCAGGGAGGCCTTCATGAAAGAAGGTGTAACAAACTGTTTAACACAGGATGAGTAATTGAGTTATTCATTATGTTGCGGTAGTGGTGACACTCTGTAAATATACTAAAAATCATTTAGTGTATTTTGTGGTATGTAAATTATACTTTAAAGCAGTTTTTTTTTTTAAGCAGTTATAAAAGGAGATGGCACTAAAGGATGCCAGTTAATTTTTTTTCCCCAAGACTCTTGATATTTATTATCCATTTTTCAATGAAATCAGAAATATAAATGTTAAGTGAAAAGGCCAGTGCCCATGTAAATTATGAGAACATGAATTAGTATAAAGAAATGTTAACCGGTTAATATTTACTTTCCATCAAATTTACAGTAAAATGATTATTTCTATCTAACTGATCATGCTGAGAAAATTGTGTCTTGTTCCAATAATGTTGCCATCTTTTTCAGAACACTCTGAATCCTCTTAGACCCTACAATACATCTTCTGTAGGTGGAAAATTTCATGTTTTGGCATAGGTTGGATCTTGCAATTGGTTGAGTTGTCAATTTAGGAAATATTTTAAGCAACATATGCCTGACAGATAACAAAATTGATTCTCATATGTGGCAGTGGTTATATTTTTGGAAGACAAAGACTTACTGGGAAGTATAAATTTTAGCATTAAAAAAAATGCTGGGAGAGAAGTTCAAGAGGGAGGGGATATATGTATAACTATGACTGATTCATGTTGATGTATGGCAGAAACCAACACAATATTATAAAACAATTATTTTTCAATTAAAAAAACCTTACTCATAAGCCACATTTCAATTTTTACCACTTATGTCCACTAAAGGTACGACCCCACAGAGGAAAAATTATATATACCCATCAACACTGGTGAGAACCCAGCCACGTGAACAGCTCCTTGATCAGTTGAAAATGAAACAGCCTGAGCTGTTAACAATGCTAAACTGTTCAGAAAACAACAAAGAGACTAGTCAGGTAAAATTTATTTTAGGCATCATAATTTTAGAATTCTCCCATAAACTCTTTTTAAATTTACCTTTATTTATCTATTGTATTACTTATTTTGGCTGTGCTAGGTCTTCGTTGCCTCATGAGGGCTCTCTCTAGTTGTGACAATCAGAGGCTACCCTCTAGTTGTGGGGGCATCCCTTGTCTCAGAGCCAGGCTCTAGGTGTATGGTCTTCAAGAGTTGGGGCACGTGGGCTTAGTTGCTCCTTGGCACGTAGGATCTTCCTGAACCAGGGGTCCACCCAATGTCTCTGCATTGCAAGGCAGACTCCTAGCCACTGGACCACCAGGGAAGCCCTAGACAATGTTTATGTTGTGTTTATTATGTGCTCGACATTGTTCTGAGCATTTTACATATATATTTACTTAGTTAATTCTCTCAGTAACTCCATACGGTGAATGCTAGTACTATCCCCAGTTTAACAGGTGAGGAAACTAAGAATTACCTTGTCCCAAATACAAGGACGGAGCTGGAAGCAGAATGTAGAGAATCTCCACAATCTGTGCATTTAACTATAGTAATTATAGAAAAGTTGGGAAATTGGGAAGTAACGAAGAAAGTAAAAAGTAAACTATAATCTCTTTATTCTGAGATTATCACATTTAACACTTTATTATAGGTACTTTTCTATGTGAAAACATAACAGGAATTATTTTTATTACTTTGTAGACTTTCTGCTAATTTTGTTGAGGTTTAACTTTTAAGTGATGGACATTGTGTTATTTTTCAAAGAAAACTGCCTTGTGTGAATATTTTTTTTTAACCCCACCCCCACCATGTGAAGATTTTTAAGCCCTGGGAATTTATCAATTCATCTAGCTTCTTATTTTAGGACTTGGATGAAGAAAATGCGGTGCTGGTGCTCACTGTTGAAGAACTTCTAACTCAGGAACCATCTGTAGATACTAGTTTGGATTGTTCATCAAGTGGTGGGGTTCCATTTTTCCAGGTACCTGATTGTATCTTGTTAATTAACCCTTCCACATCTAACGTAAATCTGTCATTTGCTATTCAGTATAAAGGCATTGCTCTTGATGGATGGAACGGGAAAAGTAATTTAGTCATTCCTTTAGGACGGTTTGTTAACTTTTCTGGTTTAAAGAATTTACACAAGTATGATAATTGATTAGGGTTTGTTTGATAGGATAAATGCAAAATTTGACTTACTCCCATCTTTGGCTGGTAATCTGTTGTTATTCTTACCCCTTTTCTACTTCCTCCATACTCAGAATGATACTAAAAGCAGTCATTTCTTTCTTCCCTCCACATTTGACATGGATGTCCTGGAGCCTATCTCTGCCCACAGTCAGACTTTGAAGGCTAAGATGTTTAAAATGAGACTGAACGCCTCTCTGGTTTAACGACTGAGTCTCCTGCCTGAGGCTTTTCTCCTATGAACTATTCCCCGAGGCAGCCTGCACTTCTCACCTGCCTTGACCTTGAGCATTTCCATACATCCTGTGCCCTCTCCTTCCCCCTTTTCACCACTTCTGGGAGTACTGACACTCTAAACTGTCTAATCTTCCCTCTCATTTAAAGGCATAAGCCTAGACAGTCTGTGAAGTAATAATTTCCTTGCATAGGATATTAATGTCTACATTTTATGTCATAGTTGAAGTGTTGCTTCTGATGTGTCTATGCTTCCACCATGATCTAAAGATTCTCCATTCCTAGTAAGCTATTAAATTAAGCTATTAGGTTCCTATTAACCTATTAATCTGAGCTATTCTAGCTCAGATTCTATTAAATTCCCCTCTCTCTGCATCAAGGCAATTTTATCCTTCAAATCTTCCTTCCTTTTGCTTTCTTCTTTACTATTAAAAAACTCTAGATATATTTCTATTTTTCAACCCTCTCTTCTATCTTATAAAATTGAGAAAAGAGGGAAAGTTAAGAGAACTTTAGTGGCTGGTTAATCCCTATGTGAAAATTCTTTCATTAGTACAGCATATGAGGTTCTGAAGGCTAGGCTGAGTGGTTCAGTTATGGCAAGGAAGTTCCTACAGTGCCAGAAAAGACTTGGGATTGGATTTTAGACCTTTAGCTAAAGTCCAGAAATTATTTTTTTCTCTGATATCTATCTGATTTGGGGAAGTTCTCTAGGTTAGAAACTGTAAAGTTGCTTTACAGTTTGTCTAAGAATTGATGAGTGAGTCTATAAGAAAAGTCATCAGTTCCCTAAAGCTCTCTAAGGGCAAGTACAAGGATTCCAATGAAGTATTCCCAAATGAGAAACATGAAATAACTTTTTTAAAAGATAAAATATAGGTTAAATAAAAAGTATCTTGAGATAGCCTATAGATCTATGCTTAAAATAGAATTACCTCTTTTTTGGGGGGCAGAGAGGGCTGCGTCTTGCAGCCCTTGGGATCTTAGTTCCCTGACCAGGCATTGAACCCTGGCCCTTGCAGTGAAAGCACAGAGTCCTAACCCCTGGACTGCCAGCGAACTCCCAGAATTGCCATTTTTGTACAGTAGCCCATCTTTGTTTCCCTAGAGCAAGATTGCTAGCAGCAGCACTACTGACATTTTGAGCTGCCTAATTCTTTGTTGTGGTGACCTGTCCTGTGTATTATGTGGTATTCATTAGCAGCTTCCCTGGTTTTTATCCACTGAAAGTAGTACCCCTCTAGCTTTAACAACCAAAAATGTCCTCAGATGTAAGCAAATGTCCCGAGAAGCAAAAATCTCCCTGTTGATAGCCATGGCCCTACAGTAAAATCTGTGATTATTTTTTTGGAAAACCATACAGGAAATTAAATTTCTTTCTCAAACACCTCCCCCCACTTGGTGATAGAAGGCATTCATTTCTACTTTCCAGGCAAAGTGTTGCCTCAAATTTGTGCTGAGTATTTCTAAAGTTTTCCACACCTAATTTCTTCCTTATAACCCAGATAATTTTGAAAATAGAATATGATTAATATGTGTCATGTTACTTTATATTGACTTAATTTTCTCCCTTAAATCCACAGCATAAAAAATCACATGGAAAAGACAAAGAAAACAGAGGCACTAATCCACTGGAGAAGTCTAAAGTGGAAGAAATCATAGAGCAGTCTGTTACGAAGAGCAGATTACCTCTACGAGCCCAGAACAACGTTTAGTTAACTTGAGGATTGGTAATTTTACTTTTTAAGGAAAATGGAAAATAAAACCTGTAACCCCAGAATTTGAGCCTTGTGTGCAGATTAAAAATGAGTAGAGAATATCAAGGCAGTGCTGTAAATGCAGTTGAATTCACTGTCTACCTATCTTTCTGTCATTGCTGTAGTTCCCTCTGTGTTAAGTTGGATTTCATTTGGGATTTGCATGGAGCAAATATGTATTTCTAGCTTTTGATATAAAATAGCTCTTTCAGAACAAATAAAAAATGTTTTCTTGTATATTACTAAATAGCAGATAGATAGACGCTGCAGTGTTCTTTTAGGCTTGAACTTATATAGGTGAATATCACCAGCACTTGGTCTTAGGAAGGCCATATCCTTTCTTTTCTTGCTGTGATTGAATTATGTGTATCTTTCCTTGCCTCCTTCCCTAGACTTTTTTATTCTGCCTTCTCAGCTCACTTTCTCCCTTTTTATTTGTCACCAAAACATTTGTAGAGCTAGAAAATGGTATCTATCCATTATTATTATGAGATAGCCAGAGTTTTATCTAGAAATCTTTGACACTTTTCTGTGGTTATCTCTAAAATCACTGCCAACAGTAAACATAACCCTGGAAATATCCCGTCAATATTTTTGTTTCCCCCTAGATGTGAAAAAGCATTTCATTCCTTTATGAGGCCTGACATATTAGCCCCTATAGAGTTCACAAAAAGCCATTCTCCCGGACTATAGATTGCTGTTATGGGAGAAAAACCCTGAGTTCTGATTAATGGCTGTGTGACCCCGTTTTAAGGCCTATGTCTTATGCAAAAGGTCACGCTGATTTAAGGGCTTTTTGAAGCTATTGATTATAAGTGTAATTTATATTCTTTTGTTTACTTGGTGAAACTTTTTGTTGTTCTTTGTATATAATAAAATATGTGTGTATATATTTTTCTTTACTGAAATCTTAACCCTTAATTGAAGGTCCCTGATATTTTTTGATCTAGCAGCCAAATTTCTGGAAGTTGGGATGTTTCAGCATGAAGAACCAGAGCACTTAGAATATATGCAAAGAATAAATTTGTGCCCACATCAAGTTAAGTGTAGAAATTCAGAGTTTGATTTTGATAACTAAGTAAAACCAAGCCCTGTTGGATAATTAGAAAACGTGCTAAGGAACTCAGTTTGCCTTGCAGAGTATTAATTATCTTAATAAAAATGATCATATAATTTCTCTGCAAAATCAGATGTCAATACAAGCTATGAATAATATCTAATAAAAATAAGCTACCCTTGGTAAATCCATGATTAATAAATTTGATCTCTACATTAACTTGCTTGTCTCATTATTTCTTATTTTGCAGTGGGTATGTTTACAGAGTTAAGCAAGTTGTATTAAAATCCCTAAAATAAACTTCCACCCAGGTACCAGCAAGGAAGAAAGGCCTTGGTAAACATCCCAGCTTTCAGTTGCACTCCACGGGGCTACACCTTAGTGTGAGATGAGTGAGAAACAGGTTGGCCCTCACAGGGCCTGAAGTCCAGCTTTAAGCCATCTCATTCCCAAACTGTTTTAAGGTTACCTACGAATGCTAATACAGCTGGTTGAACAGCCTGCTGCTGCTGCGGCTGCTGCTAAGTCACTTCAGTCGTGTCTGACTCTGCGACCCCATAGATGGCAGCCCACCAGGCTCCGCCATCCCTGGGATTCTCCAGGCAAGAACACGAGTGGGTTGCCATTTCCTTCTCCAATGCATGAAAGTGAAAAGTGAAAGTGAAGTTGCCAAAATAAATCAGGAGAATTTTAACATCTAGAGCCTGAAATTAACTTGGTACATTTTAATATACATTGTGAAGCACTCAAAAAGTAACCCTCAGCAAAAATAGAGTAGGTAGCTTCAAGGACCCATCATTCCTCCTCAGAGATGAAAACATTCAGAAATAACTTTGTCATAACTTGGAAAAATAGAAGTTTATAGAACCAAGCAAATGTTGCATCAGGAATAAAGTAACCTAAATATTAGGAAAGCCTTTTGGTGTTTTACTTGCCCTTGCGCCATCCCCCTTCCCAGCACTGTGGTAGTCTTGAAGACAGGCAGAAGCCCATGGTTCTCAGAGTGGGACCTTGTTCCTTGGTCCTTCAGAAGCTTAGGCAGTTTTAATCTCAAAAAGTTGTTGAAACCTGTTTAGGCCAACATGAAGGACTGAAGCAAAGCCTTTGTTTCAGCTAACTCTGAACTCAGGTTGAAAAATGGTAGGCGTTTCTCGAAAATATTGTAAGCAAATGACCTGCTGCCATGTTTGGCAAAAGATTACAGTTGAGGTAAATAAAGGTGTGCCCAAAGCCTGAGAGGAAATAATGGGAGAGAATTTCCAAGGGAAATCAGGCTATTCAAAAACAATAGTATACTAGGGAACTGAGAAAGCCATCTATGTTTAGGGCAAGTTGCATTCTTAGAGAAGACCTAAGTATTCACTGCTGGCTGAACTCTGGGCTCAGCATAAGTAGGAAGTGAAGGCTAAGCAGATTTAAAAATGATCTAGCTAAGCACTAAAGGAGTGCTCCACTATAGCCACTCTACAAAGACTGGGAGGAGGTTTTTTCCCTTTTTGTTTTCTTTTAATTCTTATATATATTTTTGCCATAGGCATTCAAGGAAATCTGTCAATACTAGGTGAATATAAGCAAAAAAGTCTTCAAAGAAAAGTCAAGTGAGACTTTACAAAAAAAGTTGAGAAAAGTCACTAAACTACAGCCCACAGCAAGGAACAAAAACAAACCATGAGGCATGAAGAATCTGATTGTCAAACTTGCCATAATATTCAAATGTTCAGTTTTCAACAAAAAACGGAATTTTGCAAACTATGGCTCATTCGCAGAAGAAATTAACAGACTTGCTGAGGGAACAGAAACTTTGGACTTTTCATCAACTGTCTCAAATATGCTCACAGAGCTAAAGGAATCCAGTAAGTTGTCTCAACAAACAGAATATCAGTGAAGAAACTGTAAAAAGGAACCATACAAATCTGGAGCTGAAAAGTAACTGAAGTGAAAAAAATCACAAGAGGCTTCCAATAGTAAATATGAACAGGCAATTGAAAGCCAGTGAACTTGAAGCTAAGTCAGTTGAAATTGTCCAGTTGGAGAATCAGGAGGGAAAAAGAATGAAGGACAAATAGAATTTAAGAGACCTGTAGAGCATAATGAAACAACATTTGCAAAAAGTACCAGAAGGATAGAGAAAGGAGCAGAAAGAATGCTTGAAGAAATAATGGCTGAAAACTTCTCAGATTTGCTAAAACACTCAAAGCTGCATATCCAAGATACTCAACAAGTCCAAACAGTATAAACTCAAGAGATCCACAAGACACATAACTGTTAAAACTGAAGACAGAATCTTGAAAGCAGCAAGAGTGTAGTCTTCAGGAAAATGCAAATTAAAACCACAGTTAGATATCACTTCACATCCACAAGAATAGCTGTAGTAAAAACAAAATAACAAAAACAACAAAAATAACTTCCCTGTTGGTCCAGTGGCTAAGACTCTGCACTTTCACCGCAGGGGGCCCCAGGTTTGATCCCTGGTTGGGGAACCCAAGATACTGCCTGATGCACAGTGCGGCCCAAAACAAAAAATAACAAGTGCTGGTGAAGATAGTGAGTGGAAACCCTCATATACTGCTTGTGGGAATGAAAAATGTCAGCCACTGTTTAAAAAGAGCTTGGTGGTTCCTAAACAAGATAAACGTAGAATTACCATTTGACCCAGCAAATCTACCCCTAGATAGCTATCCAAGAGAAAAGAAAAAATTTATCCACACACATCTGTACACAGATGTTCATGTTAGCACTGCTGCTGCTGCTCCTGCTACTAAGTCACTTCAGTCGTGTCCAACTCTGCGACCCCATAGACGGCAGCCCGCCAGGCTCCCCCGTCCCTGGGATTCTCAAGGCAAGAACACTGGAGTGGGTTGCCATTTCCTTCTTCAATGCATGAAAGTGAAAAGTGAAAATGCTATAAACAATACAACATAAAATGGATAAAATACATATAATGGATTATTAGCCATAAAAATAATGAAGTGCTGATACCCACTACTGTGTGGATAAACCTTGAAAAAAATGCTAAGTGAAAGAAGTCAGATGCCAAAATTCATATATTATTGTATGTTTACATTTGTATGAAATATCCAGGATAGGTAAATTCATAGAAGCAGATTGGTGGATGCCAAGGTTGTTTTGAGTTGGGAGAAAGGGAGTGATTGCTTAATGAGTGTGGACTTTCATGATGTTGGAAATGTGTTGGAACCAGGTAGATGTGGTGGTTGTACAACACTGTGAATATACTAAGTGCCATGGAATTATTTTTTTTAACTAAAAATTTTGAGGTATAATTGGCACATATTAGTTTAATTATACAACAATTTGATATTTGTACACATTGTAAAATCACCACAATAATTCTCACAATTATTCATTTTATGTGATTTTGACCTAAAAATAAAAGCCATTCAAAATATAAAGTGAGTCCTATCATCTATTAAAGAAGAAGTACTTGAATTGTAAAGGCATTAATATTGTAGGTAGAACTGATTTGAGGTATAATTGGCACATATTAGTTTAATTGTACAACAATTTGAAATTTGTATACATTGTACACCACAATAATTCTCATAATTATTCATTTTATGTGATTTTGACCTAAAAAAGCCTTTCAAAATATAAATTGAGTCCTATCATCTATTAAAGAAGAAGTACTTGAATCATAAAGGGATTAACATTGTAGGTAGAACTGATTAGCAGATAGTAAAATGTTCTTAAAGAAACATGACAATTTAAACATATGTTGTATACATTGTGTGCCCATAAAACACAGCTGTTTATGCTCCTTTAAAAATAATTGGGCTTCCCTGGTGACTAAAACGGTAAACAATCTGCCTGCAATTCAGGAGACCCAGGTTTGATCCTTGAGTCGGGAAGATCCCTTGGAAAAAGGAATGGCAACCCACTCCAGTGTTCTCACTTGGAGAATTCCATGGACAGAGGAGCCTAGCGGGCTACAGTCCATGGGGTTACAAAGAGTTGGACACAACTGAAAGAGTTGGCCGTGACTTAGCAACTAACACTTTCACTTTCAAAAAATAATCCAGAATACAAAAAGTAAAAGTGAAAGTCACTCAGTTGTGTCTGACTCTTTTCGAGTCTATACAGCCCATGGAATTCTCTAGGCCAGAATACCCAGGTCTCCCGAATTGCAGGTGGATTCTTTACCAGCTGAGCTGTAAGGAAAGCCCAAGAATACTGGAGTGGGTAGCATAGCCCTTATCCAGGGGATCCTCCTGACCCAGGAATTGAACCGGGGTCTCTTGCATTGCAGGCAGATTCTTTATCAACTGAGCTATGAGGGAAGCCCAGTATACAAACAGACCACACATCAACAGGAAAGACAACAGAAACCAATTACAGAAACTAAAGCTAATGGAGTTGCCAAACAAGATAATTTTAAAATTAAACATTTAAGGAATTTATACACAATGAAATATTTTGGATGAAAATTATTTTACAAAGAATCGACAGAAATTCTAGAACTGAAAAAATATCATAAATTATGAACACAGGGAATGGGTTTAGTTGTGAACAGACCTTGTTAAGAGAGTTTTTAAAAGTAGATGATAGGGACTTCCCTGACGGTCCAGTGGCTGGGACTTGGTGCTCCCAGTGCAGGTGGTCTGGGTTTGATCCCCGGTCAGGGAATTAGATCCAATATGTTGGAGAAGGCAATGGCAACCCACTCCGGTACTCTTGCCTGGAAAATCCCATGGACGGAGGAGCCTGGTAGGCTGCAGTCCACGAGTCGGACACGGCTGAGCAACTTCACTTTCACTTTTCGCTTTCATGCACTGGAGAAGGAAGTGGAAACCCACTCTAGTGTTCTTGCCTGGAGAATCCCAGGGACAGTGGAGCCTGGTGGGCTTCCGTCTCTGGGGTCGCACAGAGTCGGACATGACTGAAGCAACTTAGCAGCAGTAGCAGCAGCATGCTGCAGCTAAGACCCAGTGTAGCCAAATAAATACACACTTTAAAAAAAGTGGATGATAGGTTGGAAGAAAATCATTACACTGAAGCATAGCAAGACGAGGATAAGAAACATGAAAGAAACAGGACATGGTGAAGAGATTAAACATGTATATAATTAGTGCCTCACAAGGAAGAAGAGAGAATGGGACTGAAGCTTTATAATCCTGAACAGGACAAATGCAAAATCACACCTAGGTACACCACAGGCAAACTGCTAAAGGATAAATGAAATAAGGAAGCAACAATAGAGATAATTAAACTGCTGAAACAAAACAACTGATGGCCACCACAGTGAAAATACTTTTTAGGAATGATGGTGCATTAAAGCCATTTTATGTGTCTAAGAAATGATAATTGATTTCTGTCATCACCAATCTGGCACTAAAGGAAACACTAAAGGGTGTTCTTTAGGCAAAAAGAAAACGGTGTCAAATGGCCTCTCAGAGATGTAGGAAAGAATAAAGAACAATAAAAAATATAAATGCATCAGAAAGGTAAATCATCACTGTAAAACAATAACAGTGTTTCATGAGTCTAAAATATATACGGAATTAAAACCCTCAAGAATAACACATAAGATGGAAGAAAGTTAGGAGGAATTAAACAGTCAAAGATTCTTTGATTATCGGGGAGGTAGTAAAGATTCTAATATTAGAGTCTGACAAGTCAAGTCTAAGGAAAATATTAAATTTGAATATATTCTATCATTTGATAAATTTTTTTTTGTAAATGTCAGTAGGGCCAAGTCGATTGATAGGGTTGCAGGTCTCCTATAACATTACTAATCTTCTGTGTAGTTCTGTTAATTAAAATGTTAAAGTCTCAGAAATTCTCTGGTGGTCCAGTGGTTAAGATTCTGTGCTTTCACTGCTAAGAGCTCAGATTTGATACCTGGTCAGGGAACTAAGATTCCACAAGCACTTAATGCAGCAACCCCCTACCCCTCGCAAAAACAACAACAACAACCAAAAAAAACACAAAAAAACTGTTGAACTCTCTAACCGTAAATTTTAAAATTTCTCCTGTCAGTTCTTTCTTTCTACTTCTAGCAGTTGCGCTATGAAAAGTGAAAGTTGCTCAGCTGTGCCCGACTCTTTGCGACCCCATGTACTATACAGTCCACGGAATTCTCCAGGCCAGAATACTGGAGTGAGTAGCCTTTCCCTTCTCCAGGGGATATTCCCAACCCAGGGATCGAATCCAGGTCTCCCGCATTGTAGGTGGATTCTTTACCAGCTGAGCCACTTGTGCTGTGAAGTACATATATATTTAGAATTGTTACACTTCTTGATGAATCAACACCTTTATCAGTATTGTCCCTTTTTATTCTTGGTGACATTCCTTAAAGTGAAAAAGTTAGTCCCTTCAGTCATGTCTGACTCTTGGCGACCCTACGGACTGTAGCCCATGGCTCCTCTGCCCATGGGATTCTCCAGGCAAGAATATTGGAGTGGGTTACCATGTCTCCCTCCAGGGGCTCTTCCCAACCCAGGGATCAAACCCACGTCTGTTATGTCTCCTACATCGCCACCTGGAAAGCCCAGTGGGGTGGGCAGTTATTCCCTTCTCCAGGGGATCTTCTGACACAGAGATCAAACCCAGGTCTCCGGAATTGCAGGCTGATTCTTTACTATCTGAGCCATCAAGGAAGCCCATTCCTTATTCTATATTAATGTAGATACTCTAGCTTTATTTCCTTTGTAAAAGATTAATTTAAAAATTGAGTTATAGTTGATTTATAACTCCAGCTTTCTCTTTCTTAATGTTTGTAGACTTTTTGATGATGGCCATTCTGATCAGTGTGAGGTGATACTTTACTGTAATTTTGATTTGCATTTCTTTAATAATTATGTTGTTTTTCTTTTTTTTCTACCTCCTTTAGAAATGTTTTTATGAGTCCATTTTATCTCCATTAAAACTTTTGTTTAGTTTTTCCCAAAGGCTTACTGTATATATATATATATAGAATAATAGTTTGCCCTCAAAAAAATTATATTGAATCACATATAGCTTGAGAACCTAACAACAGCACACTTCTAAATACTCTCTCATCTTTTCTGTGTTTTTCATTTTACTCTTATATTTGCAATAAAACCACAATCCATGTATTTCATCTTGAAAGATTATTATCTTTGGAGAGATTAAGAGAAAGAATGTCTTTCTATTCTCATTTTAACCACTTCCAGAGATCTTATTTTTTGTAGATCTGTCTTTATGTATGATACCATATTCTCTAATATACTCTTGTTGAAGAGCTTCCTTTAATATTTCTTACAGTATAGGACTGCTGGTAATGAATTCTGTCACTTTTGTTTTCTAAAATATTCTGTCTTCATTTTGGAAAGATATTTCGTCCTGTGTGTAATTCTGGGCTGGCAGTTACTTTCTTTCAGCACTTTAAAGATGTCACTGCATGTCCTCTGGTTTGCAGTTTCTATTAAGAAGCCTAATGTGCAATTCTTATCTTTGTTCTTCTGCATTTAATGTCTTCTTTCTCTGGCTGCCTTCAAAGTTTTCTCTTTAACTTTGGTTTTCGGTGGTTGGATTAGGGTGGGAGCTAGGTTGCAAGAGAGCTTTTCTCAATGTTCTTTCTCCACCCTCAGCTATCAGCCTTCCCTGTGTGCCTGAACTGGTGAAGGGTTTCTGAGCACTTCTGCCATGGGAAGGTGCTACTCTCTTTTCTCATTCTTGGGTCTCGCTGGCCTGAAGCTGGGGGTTGGGAAGGGTTTTCTGCTGTCCAGGTCCAGCCTTCGTCCTAGCAGGCCCTGTGTCCTGGGTCTTGGGGGAGTTGGGCTTTCTCAGTGATCCTGTCCCTCTCTGGGGTAGCCAAACTCTGCTGGGAACTTTGGCAGGTTCTTTGCAGAAGAGTTTCTTGCCCTTCCTCTCTGAGTAAAAATTTTTTTTTAAAACCTTGATCACTAGGCTTTCCATGTGGCCCAGTGGTAAAGAACCCGCCTGCCAATGCAGGAGCTAGCAGTAAATTCCTGGATTTGGAAGATCCCTGGATGGCAAGTCACTCCAGTATCCTTGCCTGGAGAATCCCATGGAGAGCAGAGCCTGGAAGACTACAGTCCATAGAGTCGCAAAGAGTGGGACATGACTGAAGCGACTTAGCACCCATGCCCAGCAGTCTTCACATGTATCCCTAGGAGCCACAAGTATTGCTGCCTTTCCCCCTGTGGCTTTGGTCTGTAAGAAAGAAGTCTCTGGGTAGAGCTTCATGCCTGTTTTTGTAGTAGTGGCTGCTTCCTTTTCCAAGCCTGCATCACAAATAGAGGCTTCTTCTGATCTCCTCCCTGGGTTTCTGTTTTTCTTAAGCACCTGTAAAGTCTGTGAAGAGCCTGGTAGTGGGTGCAAATTCCTTGTGTCTGCAGCTCCCAGGGGTTCTATAACTTTCATACTAGCTTACATTAAACCTTTGTCAATTTGTTAAATGTTTTAGCTGAATTCTTCTTACTTGCTTGCATGATATCTGGTGTCTCCTTCTCCCAGGTCAGCTATCTCTTCCCTGTCTCTCAATAGGAAGTCCTTTTTTCTCCAAGTGCTTGGCTGGCCTGAGACCTCAGCTCTCCGACTGGTGCAGAAAAGTTATGATTGTGTTTGTCTAGATTTTTTCTTGTTAGAGTGACAACAATGGTCTTTATAACTTTCTGCATCCTAGGTGGGAGCAAAATCAATATAGTCTCCTGTTAACACCTTCTAACTTGTTAGATAAATAGTGGGACTGATTTCAAGAGAGATTCCCTTTTCAAATGTGTGCCTGTTTTGTTCCCATTTGACTCTTCTTATTTATTATTTCTTCTGGATCCTTACCAGCCAAATCTTTCTCAGTCTTTATGATAGCCTCCCATGCCTTCAAAGATACTTCCCCCTGTGTGTTTGAAAAAGCATATAAGAATTAGATCCTATTAAGTTTAATCTAATCTCCATGTTGAAAAGCTTTTATTTTGAAGGAAACTGAAAACCTTGCTACTGTACCTTGGGTGGTAAATTATCTGCAGGAGCAAGTGGCTTTCGTTCAATAGAAGCTTCAGTAGCACATTTCACTTGGTACTTTTTCCCCTAAAGAGGAAGAGAAAGAAGAGAAACTGATAAAAACTATTTCATAGATATTCTATTAAAAATATTATTTTAAATGGCTGTTTCTTTCTCACTGAATTATAGATCATGTGGTTGGATAACTCAGAATTAGAAGAATTAACCAGTTAGCACCATGCTCAAAATAAATTTGATTTCTACACTACCAGTTAGAAGAACACCAATTAGAAGAACAAGAACAGGCACTTCCCTGGTGGTCCAGTGGTTAAGAATCTGCTTTGCGATTCAGGAGATGTGGGTTTGATCCTTGGCAAGGGAGCTAAGATCTCACATGTTGTGTGGTGCCATCAAAAAAATGAGAAAAAGAATAGCAAAAACAAAATCAAGCTAAACATTTAAAATCACTCTGATTTTTCTTTTTATCAAAGGGAATAGACCATGAATTAATGAAACTAATAAGCTTTTCTTGAAGTTTCTATAAAGAAAAATAATGTGCCTGTTTTCTATCCTTTGTATGAAAAAGTATCTTTGATTATTTAAAACAAAATATTGGATAATTAAAATGTAATCAAAACACTTTAAATATATGGAGTTTGAAGTTAAGTGAAAGTCACTTAGTCCAGCTCTTTGCAACCCCATGGACTGTAGCTTGCCAGGCTCCTCTGTCCACAGATTTCCCCAGGCAAGAATACTGGAGTGGGTTGCATTCCTCTCTTCAGGGGATCTTTCCGACCCAGGAATCAAACCCGAGTCTCCCACACTGCAGGCAGATTCTTTACCATCTGAGCCACCAGGAAAGCCCATTATTTCAAAGCCCAGGGTTTGAAATAATCTAGTGCAATTATTGCCAATTTTAAAATAAAAGGTAGTAAGAGAAGAAATCAAATTTGAGCTAACTGGTTAATAATTTTGTATATACTAAATCTATGTATGTACTTATGTATTGAGAATAATAGACAATATATACTTGCTTATACATTTAGATTTAATGAAATAACTTGCCCTCCTTTTTTCTTTTGAGGAGACTTCCTGTCTTTCACTTTAATGTTCCAGATCACTCAGGAATGGTTGCACACCCAGGGAATAAAGTAATAGTTACGGACTTGTTTAAAAACAGTACGTGAACCTGCTACAGTTGCTTAACCAATAAAGCCACAGAAAGATCTTGTCTAAGAATCATTTCTGAGATTAAATCCTTGCTTTGCTCTTCATTAGCTCTGTGCCTTTAGACAAGTTGTTTGATTTCTCTGGGCCTAATACCTCATCCATAACATGGAGTTGTTACGTATCTGCTGGACTATCAAAAGGTAGCAAAGTTTCTTGGGTTTCCAGCCTTAGAGAGATAATAAGGTGGAAAATAATGAGCCTAGGGTCATTTTTTTTAATGTTTCCTTTTTTGTCTGTGCTGGGTCTTCGTTGCTGGGCAGGCTTTCCTCTAGTTGCAGTGCTTCTCATTGAGGTGGCTTCTCTTGTGGAGCACAGGTTCTAGGGCACTCGGCCTTCAGCAGCCATGGCACCCAGGCTCTAGAGGACAGGCTCAGCAGTTATGGTGAATGGGCTCAGTTCCTTCGCAGCTTGGGGTATCTTCCCAGATCAGGGATTGAACTCGTGTTTCCTACATTGGCAGGGGATTCTCATCCACTGAGCCACCAGGGAAGCCCGAGTCTATAGCCATTTGGTGGCTGGTTTTCCATCAGCTTCAAGGCTGGACCTCCACGTGGGACAACCTCCTGCTCTACTTCCACAGTGAGTGCTCCTGAAGACCACGAATGAGAAGGATCTCACAAACTCTGCTCGGTGCCATGAGCCACCACGCTTAGGAGATGCTGCTTTTCATCCTGACCTACAGCTGCTGCACCATCGTTACTGCCCTTGTGACTGCTGCTCTTGTCCGTATTCCTTGTCTTCATCCCTTCTAAATATTCTGGACTATCCAGATGGTCACCTCCTTACTGAGAGAGAAAGAATAGGTTTGTTCTCCCTCAGTTCAATTCAGTCACCCAGTCGTGTCCGACTCTTCACGACCCCATGAACCACAGCACGCAAGGCCTCCCTGTCCATCACAAACTCCCGGAGTCCACCCAAACCCATGTCCATAGAGTCAGTGATGCCATCCAACCATCTCATCCTCTGTCGTCCCCTTCTCCTCCTGCTCTCAATCTTTCCCAGCATCAGGGTCTTTTCCAATGAGTCAGCTCTTCGCATGAGGTGGCCAAAGTACTGGAGTTTCAGCTTTAGCATCAGTCCTTCCAATGAACACCCAGGACTGATCTCCTTTAGGATGGACTGGTTGGATTTCCTTGCAGTCCAAGGGACTCTCAAGAGTCTTTTCCAACACCACAGTTCAAAAGCATCAATTATTCGGCACTCAGCTTTCTTTATAGTCCAACTCTCACATCCATACATGACTATTGGAAAAACCATAGCCTTGGCTAGACAGATCTTTGCTGACAAAGTAATGTCTCTGCTTTTTAATATGCTGTCTAGGTTGGTCATAACTTTCCTTCCAAAGAGTAAGCATCTTTTAATTTCATGGCTGCAATCACCATTTGCAGTGATTTGGGAGCCCCCCAAAATAAAGCCAGCCACTTTAAAGCAGTTTCCACTGCTTCCCCATCTATTTGCCATGAAGTGATGGGACCGGATGCCATGATCTTCATTTTCTGAATGTTGAGCTTTTAGCCAACTTTTTCACTCTCCTCTTTCACTTTCATCAAGAGGCTCTTCAGTTCTTCACTTTCTGCCATAAGGGTAGTGTCATCTGCATATCCGAGATTATTGATATTTCTCCCGGCAATCTTGATTCCAGCTTGTGCTTCTTCCAATCCAGCGTTTCTCATGATGTACTCTGCATACGAGTACAGGGTGACAATATACAGCCTTGACGTACTCCTTTCCCTATTTGGAACCAGTCTGTTGTTCCATATCCGGTTCTAACTGTTGCTTCCTGATCCGCATACAGGTTTCTCAAGAGGCAGGTCAGGTGGTCTGGTATTCCCGTCTCTTTCAGAATTTTCCACAGTTTATTGTGATCCACACAGTCAAAGGCTTTGGCATAGTCAATAAAGGAAAAATAGAAGTTTTTCTGGAACTCTCTTGCTTTTTCGATGATCTAGCGGATGTTGGCAATTTGATCTCTGGTTCCTCTGCTTGTTCTCCCTAGAAACCCAGAAAACTCGTTTTGTACTCAGGGTTGGGCTATCAGCCTGTCAAATGCTGTTCTTTCTCCTAGAAGTTCTGGGGTGATGCTCAGTGACCCATATTTGATGACACCATCCTGGGGCCAGGGACAGTGATGGGTGCTGACGGGAGACAGGGATGACCAAGATAGAGCTTCTGCACTTCAGGAACCATTAGTCTTCTCCAGTCTTGGGGACTATACCCTATTTCATTAAGTTCAGTACCCCAAATCAACCTGGGATTCATGTTCATTTCTTCTTTTATACTACTTCCACTAATTTTTATTATTTATTTATTTTTGGCCCTGCTCACAGCGTACAGGATCTTACTTCCAAACCTGTGCCCTCTTTAGTGGAAGTATGGAATCCTAACCCACTGGACTGCCAGGGAATTCCCTTACATTACTTCCACTTCAATCATTCAATCCCTCTTCTCTTCTTTCTTCCCTGTCTCCAACACGACTCTTCTCTTTTTAGCTTAAGTGGCTGAGTGATACAAGGTTCTAATAACCAGGATCCTGAACTCAGAAGAGGAACAAATCAACATGATCTTTCCTCAACTAGCAACAATTTAGGAAATATATAGCCCTGCCTCTGTTATCAATTCCCTTTTTCTTCAACATGTCATGCAAATAGTATTTTGCATAATTTATGAGGTTAAAAATTAATCAACCAAAAATTGCTTGTGTTCACTGAGGGAGAAGGAAAGATGGGCTAAACCAAGTTCTTCACTGCTTAGTGTTTGCACTAGGCAATATTTATTCCACTCCTTTCAGACACAAGGAGGTTGAGAACACACCAGGTCAGTGTGTGCTGTGTTGCTTCACCTGTCTCCAACTCTTTGCAACCCTATGGACTGTGGCCAATCAGGCTCCTCTGTTCATGGTGATTCTCCAGCCAAGAATACTGGAGTGGGTTGCCATGCCCTCCTTCAAGGGATTGTCCAAACTCAGGGATCGAACACCTGTCTCCTGAACTGGCAGCTGAGTTCTTCACCACTAGTGCCACCTGGGAAGCCCCAAAATGGTTAAGAAACTTATCAAAGTTCACAGTAAAAATGGCAGAGCTCGAATTAAAAAATTACGTTTGACTCCATTCACCTTTTCAAAAATATCTATTGAGCACCTACTACATGCCAGACACAGCTTCAGGAACTGCGTTCACAATTCAAAAAGTACAAAAGTACAGCCTAAAGCCATTTCCAATCTCATTCTTACTCCCACTCCTACGTCTGCACCACCATGCAGTTGCCTTCGAAGCTACTGATGTTACCGGTTTCTTGGGACCTATACCTTCAGGCAGGAATTTCCCTTTTAGGTCAAACCTTGGCATAATCGATATTCCCCACCTCTCCTAATAGTCTCAGACTTCTCTGATGAGTTGTGTGAAACAACTCAGTATTTCAGGCCCATTTCACAGCTGAGGGAAAAATGTGTCCTTGGGAAGCCAGATTATGTTTTACCTGAGATGAGGTCGTTGCCAAGCAAGAGAATGAGTGCCTGTAGGCAGCTCACAGTTTCTTGACCATGAGGCACTTAATTTCCCAGGAGGTCATCCACCCCAGCTCTCAGTGATCCTCACACTTAGGATTTCCAGAATGTTTCCACTTCATCTCTCTGAACTGAAGATTTCTCTATGACCCCTCACAGTCCTGCTGAATAAGACCTGCATCTCCTTTGTGGTCTGGGAATCATGAAATTTTTTCTTGTCTCAGAAAATAATCTTTGCAGTATTCCTTAGAGTTAAGGACAGTGGAATTTTGTGCGCATACCTCAAATGATTTCATGAAAGTTTTAAAAATCAGAACCAGAGTCTGAAATGGTTTTAACTTTTTCTTTGGATTATTTGGTTCCTTGGTAATAAACTTCCTCTTTCTCTCTCTTCCAGGGTGTGATTAGAAAGGGCACCTGCCTGGTGAAAGATTGCAAATGAAGGCATACAGGGCCAGGGGTGAAGGTTGGTGCACTGAACAGAGAGGGCCCATGGTCCACACAGCATGAGTCCTGGTTCATCACTTCTGGTTCTTTCTCCAGGACTACTGCCTGGGAGCTTAGCTGAATATCTACAAGTTTGGATTACATGTCAAACTGTCACTTCTGATATTATTGCTCTTGTTAAAATTATTATAGGGTACGGTACTTTCATGTGACACTCTTTCATCAAAAAAAATATAATGTAACAACTCTACTTAGATATAATTCACACCATATAATGCACCCATTAAATATTTTCTTTTCTGGATATTCTCAAAGTTTTATAACTATCACTATGGTAACTTCTCAGAGAAGGCAATGGCAACCCACTCCAGTACTCTTGGCTAGAAAATCCCATGGATGATGGAGGAGCCTGGTAGGCTGCAGTCTATGGGGTCGCAAAGAGTCGGACATGACTGAACGACTTCACTTTCCCTTTCCACTTTCATGCATTGGAGAAGGAAATGGCAACCCACTCCAGTGTTCTTGCCTGGAGAATCCCAGGGACGGGGGAGCCTGGTGGGCTGTTGTCTATGGGGTCGCACAGAGTGGAACACAACTGAAGTGACTTAGCAGCAGCAGCAGCTTCATTTACCTCCAACTTCCTTAGCCCTAGGCAACCACTAATCTACTTTCTGCCTGTACAGATTTGCCTTTTCTGGACATTTCATTAAACATAAATGTGGCCTTTTGTGTCTGGCTTCTTTCACTTAGCAAAATGTTTAAGTTCATCCATGTTGTAGCATCCATCAGTACATCATTCCTTTTTAATACCAAATAATATTCCATTGCTTGACATACATTTATTCATCGGATCAGTATATTGACATTCAGGGTGTTTCTTTTTGGCTGTCATGAATATTTCTACTTTGAACATTTGTGTACAGGTTTTTATATGGACAAACATTTTCATTTCTTGGGTGTATACCTAGGAGTGGAATTCCTGGGTCATACAGTAACTCTGTTTAACCTTTTCAGGAACTCCCAGATTGTTTTCCACAGCTGTGGCTTCATTTTACACAGCCACAGCTTCATTTTACAGAGCCACCAGCAGCATATAGGGTTGTAAATCTATACATTCTTACCATTTTTTTTTTAAAGAAATTACTATAGCTATCCTACTGGGTATAAAGTGGTGTCTAATTGTGGTTTTCATTTGCATTTCCCTGATGACCAATGATATCAAACATTTTTTCACAGGCTTATTGACCATTTGTGTATCTTCTTTGGAGAAACGTTTATTCAGATCTTTTGCCCATTTAAAAAAGTGTTCTCTGTCTTTTTTGTTATTGAGTTCTTCATCATTATTTAAATGGAGCAAATAAATATCATAAGCTCCACCCAAAGCTCAATGGTTGGTAACATTTATCCACATTATGGTGTTATGTAAAGTACATGATAGTATTCGATATGTGACCACCACTGAAGCAACGTCGTGATGACTGTTTCCTGTGTATTCCAGGGCTCTGATCCCATTCATGACAAGGACAAAATATTTCTTTTGATCATAGTAGCATCTTGTAAGTCAGTAAAACCCTAAAACACTAACTAGTTAGATATTGTCAAATTTTAAATAAAATATAATACAATGATTCAATATGTGATTTACTAAATGATTTAGTCATTCCAATGGCTGAAGATAATAAAACTTCTTTTAGTAGAAGCAAAAACAAGATTACATTGTTACACAAAATCCATTCATGCTCTCAAGGTATAGTTTAATTTGAAGTTTTACTTCTATTTACATTTAACTATTGAAAATAAGTTGCAAAAATTTTACCAAAGCTGTTATTAGATAAACTAGAGGTAAGAACCACCTTCTCTTCTTACAAAGTTTGGTATCTCACACAATAATAGTGACTAAAATAAATGGTGCCAAAATTTTAGAGTCTTTTTAAATTCAGAATATAATTAAAATCTCATGTAGCTTTATTGGTTTTAGTATCCAGCAGAGAAAAAATATTGAAACTCCAAGAGATTTTGAATTAAATAGCTACAACAGTTTTGTTTTATTGGTTCTGACTGGGAGAAAAAAAATTATAAGGACAACTTTGGAAAAATCTAGTTCTTTTAGAGCCCCAAATGACTTTTAAAACAATAAAACAAACTATAAAACCTACACAAGTGATATTAAAAATTATGTAGTTCAATGAATGTGACATTCACAAATGTGGTTGTAATTTTTTTTTAACTATAGTGAAATGAACATGGATCTGACGACTGGATTTAGAAGAGGTGGTGTTATATAGCTTAACAGAATTAAGTGCTTCAATTTGCTGGTTAGGATTATGTAGCTGAGTTGGAATGTTATACCAATGCCTTATAAGATCTCCATCACCTCACAGGATCTGTGGCTAAATCGGAGAAAGGAATGATGCTTCCTTTTCCTATATTAGTGATTATTTCCTTAGTATTTTAATATTTATTTTTGGAATGCTAGTAGACTTCGATCTTTTTGGCTTGTGGCTGAGTCATGTACAGAATAAACTATAAACTCATACTATTTATGAAGATGGAGAATGAAGGCTCACTAGTGATTTACTGTAAGGGCATTAAATGAATTGGAATAATAATCTCAATTATGTGCTAGGTAGAAGGGGCAGGAAAAAGGAGAAAAACAAAGATGAGGGAGAAAAGTTTTGTGACAAAATAATAATCACAGTCACCTGGTTAGTGTCCGGAGGTCCCAATCTTTGAAGACTCAAACATAACTTCTGAAGTCCTTTAACACAACCACTGTTCTTTTTTTGTCCCCAAATCCAATCTCTGTCCTTGGTACAGAAGAACATACCCCTCATGTCACAGTCTCTCAGCACCTGCCTGAATTCTCCATCGCTTTGTTAGGAGAATCATGACTTGGGGGTGGGGGTGGGGGTGGGTGGGGTGGGGAGCGTGGCGGGGCACACAACATCAAACCAGACCCCAGAGAGACCAGTGATCTGCAAATGGCCCTCCACAGATGGTTTCCAGGAGGTATGCACTACCTAAACTTGTATGCAGATTTAACAAATAATTCAAATAATTTTACTTTTAAAAAGACTTGAGAGAGTGTTTTCATTTTTAAACAAAAATCATACTTTTTAAAAGTTTTTGTACTCAAAAAGGTCAAACTTACAGAGAAGCTGAAACTAGTACAATGAACATCTGTATGCTCTTCACAAATGAATAATTTTTCAATTTGGTTTATCTCCATCTTTACATATACATATATGCATATATGTTTGTATATCAATGTGAAAGTAACTTGCAGGTTTCATGTCTCTTCACACCCCAGTACCTTAGCTTGTATCTCCCAGAATAAGGACATTTCACCTGTGATACCAATAGCACATCTAAAACAGTGAACACTAATGATGTCTCCTTCATTCTCCATCTTCATAAATAGTATGAGTTTATAGTTTATTCTGTACATGACTCAGCCACAAGCCAAAAAGATCAAAGTCTACTAGCATTCCAAAAATAAATATTAAAATACTAAGGAAATAACCACTAATATAGGAAAAGGAAGCATCATTCCTTTCTCTGATTTAGCCACAGATCCTGTGAGGTGATGGAGATCTTATAAGGCATTGGTATAACATTCCAACTCAGCTACATAATCCTAATTGTATGTCACTTAACATACAATTCCTATTCAGTTTTTGCCCATTACCCTCCTAGATGTCTTTTATAGCTTAAAAAAAATTCAGAATCCAATCAATCTGGGGTGACACTGTGAGACCTTGTAAAAATCCTCATCCTTAACAATGTTTCCCTGAATGATTTTGGTGTCCAGTGATTCCTGAACGAATTATTACTTTTCTGATTTTTATCACTTGTTAGCTAGCATTCTTCCAGTTTTACCATCTACCATCCCTTTCTGTCTCTCTTTGAGTATCACTACAGGCAGTGATACTATGAACTCTTTTAATCCATAGTTTTGATGCTTAAATGACCCCAAATTTGGCCAACGGAAGACCCTTCAAGCAGGTTCCTGTTTTCTTTCTGTGGTTTTTGGTACCAGATGCCTGGAGCTCACCTTGTATTTTCCTGCCCCAACCTAGAATCAGCCACTCCTTCAAGGACCTACTTATATACATCTACACGGTTCAATTTTCCAATTCCAAACTGTCACAAAGCATACAGTACATTCTCCCTCCAACCATACCTCTCTCTTCATAGACAGCCAATGTTACTAGGTTTTTGTGTATCCTCTAGAGATAGTTTCTATAATAAAGATGCAGATAAATATTCTTCTGCCAACGTTTTAACTGAAGTGATAGCATATTATCACTTTGTATTATCACTTTATCATATTGTAGCTCTTGTCTGTCATCAGATATTGAAAGATGCCTAGGATCCCAATCCCAAAAGATTAGAAATCTTTAGGCTAAATGCTAAATGTTTCAGATAAGAAAAACTCAGGGACTGTGACTTGAAAAGCTGTACTGAGAACACTCAAATACTATACTCTCTGGACTTGAAATGTTAGTTCCCCTCCAGGTTCCTTGACACCTACTCATTTTTCAAACATCACTTCCTTGGGGAACCCTTTCCCTTCCTTAATTCATCTTCCTCCCCCAAGAAGATGTCCTCTCTTACAAGGTTCCTGATCATCGCGCACGTCTCCTAGCGCAGACGTTAAGTCACTGTGTTAAAATTTGTTTCCTGCCACTGCGAGGACTGGACCCACATCTGTTCTGTTCACTGCTGGCATACAGTAGTTGCTCACACAAAGTTTGGACTGAGACTCGAACTCAAGCCATCCGGCTTCCAGCCCACTCTGCCTAGTGCTGTCCCGCTGCAGTCGGAGAAATAATCCCAAGATGTAAATAAAAACTCTTAATAGAAAAAGCCGGGAAGTTTTTTTTTTTTTTCCCTTCTAATTCCACGACTGACGGAGGACCTTAGCAGAAACCGCTCACCGCGAGGTGTGACGACCGCGGGAGGGCGTCAATCAAGAAAATGCCCCCTTGCCCCGCAGGCGAGTGGAGCTGCACAGAGCCGAGGCCACACCGGGTAGCGTCGCCGCTTCAATAGAAAACACGTGCAAACCGGGAAAGCGGGACTGCGCGCAGCTGCTATCCCCCAGGACCTGGGGACCGGGGACATGGAGCAGCCCGCATGGGGTCAGAAAAGACTGCACAGCTCCTGCCGGGAGCCGCAGGACCCCGACCTTCCTTTGATTCCTGCCCGAAGGGACGTCTACTAGTGTCCCTGGGACCCCCGAATGACATGGGCTAGAGAAGCCTGAGTCCGGAGCACCTGATGTCTAATCGTCCTTACCCACAGGGACGCAGGCAAGGGCCGTGGCTCTCTCTGCCTGGAGCTGCCCCAGGAACCCAGGACACTCTCCCGCTACGAGCACTCCGGAAAAGCCCAGGGCCACAGCCAGTGCTCCCGTTACTCCAGGGAGCGCGCCGACAAGGGAGGGTGCTCTCAGGCCGGCGAAGGAGCGGCCCGACCAGTGGCGTCCACGCCTGCGGGGCCCGAGTCCAGCAGCGCCTTGCTCGGGCCGGCTGCCGCCACCGCGGGCCCGTGCCTAGACCAGTGCCCTCGAGTTTCGGCGGAGATGCTTCCCCGCCGAAGCTAGGGCCGCCTGACTCCGCCTTGCAGGCAGCTGCTGGCCTCGCGCCTCGCTCGACGGACGCGGCACTGGGCTTCCGTCGAGGGCGTCCCGGGACACGGTGCTTGGAGTCCCGAGCGTCGGCGGCGGCTGGACGCCGGGGCGCCGGGGGCTCAGAGGCGGCGAGCCAGCCAGCGCGTCCCGGGGGCGGAGAGCTCGGCCGGCGGGGGCGGGCCAAGGGTGGGGGCGGGAGGCGGCTCCCGGGGCTCCGCGCCATTGGCCGCAGGGCCTGGCGGCAGGAAGGGGCCAGAGAGCGCGGCCCCACCCCGCGGCCGGCGGAGCCTATCGCCGGGAGCGCGGAGCGCGGATAAATGTAGCGCCGCGGCGCGGGCCGGCAGCTCTCCGAGGGGCCGGAGTGCGGCGCAGCCATGCAGTACCCGCACCCCGGGCCGGCGACGGCGGCGGGCGCCGTGGGGGTGCCGCTGTACGCGCCCACGCCGCTGCTGCAGCCAGCGCACCCGACGCCGTTCTACATCGAGGACATCCTGGGTCGCGGGCCCGCCGCGCCCACCCCCACGCCCACGCTGCCGTCCCCCAACTCCTCCTTCACCAGCCTCGTGTCCTCCTACCGGGCCCCGGTGTACGAGCCCACGCCGATCCACCCCGCCTTCTCGCACCACTCCGCCGCCGCGCTGGCCGCCGCCTACGGACCTGGCGGCTTCGGGGGCCCTCTGTACCCCTTCCCGCGGTCGGTGAACGACTACACGCACGCCCTGCTCCGCCACGACCCCCTGGGTAAGGCGGCCGGGGTCATGGCGGGGCCGAGCCGGGACGGCGGTGAGGAAGGCGCCACCCGGCAGGTGGCAGCGCCCTGGAGGCGGCGGGGGCGGAGGGGGAGGCAATAGAAAGTTGTGGCAAAAGCGATTGAAAAGCGGCTGCCGGGCGTGCGCGGGGGACCGGAGGCGCGGGCCCGGGCGGCGCGCAGCCCAGGCTGACCGCACCATGACTCAGATTGGTTTTCCTGCACCTTGCAGGCGTCGGGGCGCGCGGGCCAGAGCCAGACCGTCGGCGCTGCCGCGGGGGCCGGCGGCCGAAGGAGCCCTGGGGGCGCTTGTCTTCCGGGGGTTTGGGAGGCTCCCTTAGCTGGAGGGACCGGGAAGGCAGTGCCAAGGTGCCCGGGCCGCTCCCCCTACCCCTGAGGGGCAGGGATAGATGTCGGGCCCCGGGTGGTTACGGGGCTGGACCTGGTTCAACAAGCTTGTGCAGTGAAAGAGCCTGACCCTTTCCGTTCATACAGGAAATCTTGAGTTCTCGATAGGAGTAAATCTGGTTTCAGAAGCTGTTAAGTGTTTTCCTGGCTGCATGAAGCAGACCCTTCCCCCGGAGTAGTGCACGCTGCTGATTATTTTATCGACATCCTCAATACAGACAAATTCAGGAAACACTCGACTTCTGATAGCCGGGATCCGTTTTTCTGATATTGTTCATTTCCTCTGTGTGGGATGTGACTTTATGGCAGCTAAAATAACCAGTTGCTTCCTTTTTTTTTTTTTTGAGGCTGTTTTGCACCAGTCTGAATCCTGACGTAAGCAAAATCTCTCAAAAAAAACATTGCCCGCTTTCAAAGCGTTTAGCGCAGACCTGCAGACCGACGGACAGACGGACTGACTGACCCACCCGTGTTTGGAGTAGGGAGGGCAGCGCTGACACGTTGGCCTAACGAAGTTTGCGGGACTTATCCCCTCAGTGCGCGCCCTAAGAAATGAGCCACCTGTGCTCCGCGCCTGGTGGCCCTTGGGGCCTCCGGTCTTCTGAAGCCTCCGGTACAGAAAACGCGACTCCTTGCCTTGGCCCACCAGGCTTTTACGTCTACTGTCTGTTATTGGCAGCTTCTGTAGGCACCCTGGAGATAACTGACATTTTAATTAATTGACTTTTTAGTGTTAGCATTATTATGGGGTGGGCCCCTCGCTCAGTTCTCCACCTTCCTTTCTCATCGCTCAGAGACTTTCGGGGGAATTATATTTTAGTGGTTTTTTTTTTTTTAAGTTATTGTGTGTTTAATTCCATCCTCGAAGGTATGATGATGCAGGCCCGGTGTGGCTCTGTTCGCCTGCTGGGGCCGGAGGGAGACCCTCCGGCCGGCAAGCCTGGGGGCAAACGTTTTCACAGAGCGCGCCCTGGGTTTCCTCGGGACTAAGCAGGAGGAAGCAAAGGGTTTTTCGAGATAGACCAACAGGAAACACATTGACGGAAATGTTGCCATAGCCCACGGGGCGGCTTTAACTGGCCGCCCCCGCCGGCCGGGTGTGAAATCAGAGGGGGGCCTGCGCCCTCCGGCCGGGATTGGAAGCTCCACTGACACCCGTCGCCTGAGCCGGAGGGCATTCCTGGTCGCCAGCTCGCCGGCCCCTGTCAGCGACGCTTTGGCTAGTGTGACAGACCCTCTCCCCCCAACATAAAGCACACACGGGTCTTTGGAAAGTTTGGTTCACCAAGGGAGAGGACCCCTCTGCAGGTCTAGGCTAATAAAGTTAGTTGTGTATACATTCCAAGAGCGCCTGGTTAAAGAGGTTATGGTATTTTTTAAGCTCAGTCACTATAGTCGATGTTCTTTGGGGGATCAAAATGATTGTATCTGGCTCTGGGTGTGATGGTTGTTTGGGTCTGTGGGCATATGAATGTGACCTTCGTGCATGTGCAGTGTAGGTGTATGCCTTTGGATGTTCCTGTGTCTCCGGGTGTGATGTGTATTAGTGGGAGCCTGTTGGGTCCGTGGCTCAACGGGTATATGTGAATGTGTCTGATTGAGTGCCCAGCAGCCTCCCTTCCCCTTATTTGTCACCCCCCCGCCCAGTGCAGGCTGGTCTACGGGTGGGCCGGGCTGCTTCAGGGCCGCTTCTAACCAAGACGCTCTGGCCTGCAGGCAAACCCCTGCTCTGGAGCCCTTTCTTGCAGAGACCTCTGCATAAAAGGAAAGGAGGCCAGGTGAGGTTCTCCAATGACCAGACCATCGAGCTGGAGAAGAAGTTTGAGACCCAGAAATACCTCTCCCCGCCCGAGAGGAAGCGGCTGGCCAAGATGCTGCAGCTTAGCGAGAGGCAGGTGAGTGGCCTCGCGGGCCGCGGGCCAGGGAGTCTCCTGGGGCCGGGGTCTCGGGGCAGAAGGGAGACAGTGAGGCCACCGGCAGCTGTTTGACTCCTGAACTTCTCGACTTCCCAGGTCCCTCGGGATTCTGGACTTGTGGCAAGTTTTCTTTCTGTCTTTCTGTAGGTCAAAACCTGGTTTCAGAATCGACGGGCTAAATGGAGAAGACTAAAACAGGTATTGAAATGGTTCTGTTTCTATGGAAATAAATATTTTTACCATGTTATCTCAATGCGGGGCCTGTTGTAGGTTGTATGCAAAAGTCATTTGAGGGACTATTTAACCTCTTCACCTTGATTAAAAAGGCAAATAGTCCTGCTGAAATTCAGGATGAGTTGTTCAGGCGGCAGTAATGCTAAAAGCACCTAATGCAGCTCCTATATCAATTATGCTTGGGTTTTCACACACTGGCTAGTAAAACTCCCAGCTAATTGTTTTATAAACCCCATATGTTGTTTATCTAATTAACGCAGGAAAGATAAAGTAATTGACAGTAAATGACTTAAGCAGTTATCTTTGGGAGAAAATTGTTTCTTTTATTTACACAGCCATAATAAAACCAGGCAGAGCTCAAGGGTAAATATAAGGAAATAAACACCTTTAAGTCTTGTTTGCACTGTTTTTTAGAAGAATTAAATATCAAAGAGTTTAAAAATTATTTTCCTTCTAATTCTAGCTCTTAAAATGAATATAAAAACAGCAAGAGACTACCCAAGCCTGTTTGAAAAGTAGCTTAAACTTGCTAACAGTCTTTCTTCCAGTGACCTTGTTACGTAATATGTGATAAAAAGTAAAGGCTAATTCAGTTTTTAAAGAAGCTCTGTTGACTTAGAGCTAAAGATTTGTTTTTGATGTTCTAATCTGATATTTTCTAAGTTATCTGACAAATGCGGAAGTTTTCACTTACCAGTTTATTAGTTTATGATAAATAAAATTTTTTTGAAATGAATAGGGAAATTGAAAGCAGTTTGCATTTTCAAATTTAGCAATCATAATTTTTTCATTAAAAACAATGTTACAAAAAACACTTTAAAACAAAATAAAATTCCCATAATTTCATTATTCTAACACAGTTTTTAAAATTTCGAGTTTCCTCTCAATATCTGAGCCTTGTAACTTACCACATAATTATAAGCTTGGTAAATCTATTATTCTATAGTCTTGTTTTAGGAAAAAAAAAACTTTAGCAGTATATCATAGTTTTCCATAGTATTTATGTGCATTTTAGACAAAAACAGGATTAAAAATTTATTAACTTATTTAGTTCTTGGTCAAAGGTAGTTTATCAAGGACTTTAAAAATAGTCATTCCTGTGTAATAAGGGAATATTTTCAAGAAATTTCCTCCAGATTTTAAGTAAATTATAGTTATTTCCCTTTTCAATTGGCAACATTCTTCCAATTCTGCATTTTTCTTAGCCATGATTGTAACTTGCTATATATATTTATGTGTGTATATGTTTGTAAACTTAGTCCAGAAAATGCATAAAAAACAATTCAGTCTAGTAATTTTGAAACTTTATCCTTAATGCATTATTTAGCATTCATATTTTTTAAGTGTCTAAAAGACTTTTGTCAATTTAAATATTTGAAGAATAAAGATAGTGTGTATCTGTTGTGATCTGATTTCTTTTTCTTCCTAAACTTTTAAGAACCTTGATACCATAGGTCTGGGCTGGAGTTAAGTATTCGTTTGACATAATACATTTAGTTATATTTGTGGTTAGTTGTTTTTATCTGGCAAGAAGAGTATAATTGTTCTCTGATATGACAGGAAGTTTACCTTCCAAGTGAGAAAGAAGCATAAATATGTATTTTCTGAATAAAATATTATACCTGAAAGCACTTGATAAATTAAAAATTAATAAAGATGATGGAAGATGAAAAAACATTTGATTTATATCTCTCATTTCTCCGTATTTCGTCATCTGACCAATCTCCATTTCATCCTCTTCTTTTAGGAGAACCCTCAAAACAATAAAAAAGAAGAACTGGAAAGTTTGGACAGTTCTTGCGACCAGAGGCAAGATTTGCCTAGTGAACAGAATAAAGGTGCTTTGGATAGCTCTCAGTGTTCACCCTCCCCTGTCTCCCAGGAAGACCTTGAATCAGAGATTTCAGAGGATTCTGATCAGGAAGTGGACATCGAGGGCGATAAAGGCTATTTTAATGCTGGATGATGACCACTGACATTGGTGTGTTTGGAAAACTGGGATTTGCTACAGGAAATCTCCTTGGATGAACCTGAAAACTGTATGAGAGAGAGAATCAATTTTCTGGTATTCTGGAAATCTAAAATATTTGGTGCACTGACTAAATAACAAACTCACATTGAAACCTTATTTTTGACTTAAATAGTTTTATATACCGATTTTAGATTGTATGATAAAGGGACTCTTCCCTGATTAAATTCACCCCCTTTTTTTTAAAAAATTGTTTTTTCTATTTATAAAAAGTAATTTTGAACTTTTTGGTTAAATTTTTAAGTTATAACTTTAAAGATTTTAATAGGAGCTTCTTGAATGACTTTTCTATAATCAGTTTCTACATCCTACTGAATGGAAAAGCAAAGGAGCATCCCAGATCCAGAGGTGTGCCTTGGAAAGGGGACCCACAACTCAGGCAGCCTTGGAATATTTTAAAGAAAATGTTACTTACATTACATTCTTATAGTATTGCCTTAACTCCAAAGCTGTTTCTGAGTTCTTATCTGGGGGATGTATGTATCTTTTTGTCAAAAAGATATACACAGTTGATAATCTTTAAATGCTTCTTTTGCGCTATCACTTAGTACCTGTTTGACCAAGGTGTTAAGGGGATAGTACAGTCCAGTTCAAGCAGAGAAACTGACTCATCAGTGACCAAATTTAATCACAGATGAACTAGAAGTAGCAGGTTAATTAAATGTAAGTAGATTGTAGATATGTTTTATATTAAACAGTGTTTATAATGTGTGTATATATAATTGTTCACTGTAAAAAAAAATGGCCAAAATGTGTTTTTTTTTTTTAAATGAGTAACTTGTCTATAAAATAAATACGTTGGTGGGACGACTGACCTCGTTGAACCTCTCATTCTTGGATTTGAACAAACCTACCCCTTATCTTACAGCGCCTGGGGTGCTTGGCTGGGCCCTGGGGCTGGGGCGGGGTCGGGTGCAGGGGCGTCTGGAGCGTCTGGCGGTGTGTCTCTCGGCTTCTGGCGTCTCGGGAAGGCGGTTCAGGGCGGCGACCGGTGGCGAGCACCTGGAAGGTAGATGTGGGCCTTTCCCACATCTGGGTTCGCTGGGGGCTGAGTGTGTGTGAGTGTGAGTGTGTCTGGAGCAGCGGGGAAGGCCCGCTGCGGACCCGAGCCCTGGACGCGCCAGGCGGCGGGGAGAGGAGCTGCGCCGCCGCCGCAGCGCAGCGCCATCGATTCACCTTGGCTCGCGGGCCGGCTTGGCTCGCGGGGCCGGCGGGGCGCCGTCCTTGACCTGCCTGAGTCAACATGCGTCATCCCTTGGCGGCCGAGTCCAGGTTGGGGGTCCGCTTAGAGGGCTGGGGCCCCTGGCCGGTAGGCGGGATGGGGGAAAAGCAGTGTGTGCCAAGACAGCGGTTCTCACTCTTCAGTGAGCTTCAGAATCTGCCGCGGACCTTGTTGGGGCTCGTTGCCCACCCCATCCCCAGACTTTCTGATTTGAGTAGGTCTCGGATGGGTCAGGGAATTTGCGCTCTAACAAGTACCCAGGTGTGTCCAAGCTGCTGGTCAGGGGTTCTAAGGCACTTCTTGTGTGGAAGAAGCAGGTGAAACCCGTGATCCCCGCCTCGCCCTTTCTCCTCCCCTCACCCTTGAGGGAGCAGGAGGCTGGCAGCTTTGAGGAGCAGGGAAAGGGAAGATGGGCATTTCGATGGTGGAGAAGGGAGCAGGGCTGAAGAAGAGGTATTGTGAGCTGGGGAGGAAGGAAGGGCTGAGCTGAGGGTGGGTATGGGGCTGAGAAGAAGGGTGGGCAGAGGTTTCTGACTGGCCCAGGTATTGCCAGTTCAGCTGCTCGCCTAACTGAGCCACCAGGTTCCTGACATTCCAGGAAAATGATGAGCGGAGATCTGAGGGGAGAGGCCAGAAATCTCTTCCTCTAGCCTGATGCTCCTTGGAGGTCTCTAGTTTTTACGGACTTGGATGCCTCTGGCCTGAGGTCCTGTGAAGGAGTGACTCTGCCCCTGGCCTGGCTTGACCAGGGCTGTGGCCCCCCAGACATGAGCACTCAGGTGAAGAGAGTGAAAAAGTCAGTGCATTTAGGGATGTTACACCTTCTTGCCTCCTGAGATTGCAGGAAGGCCCTTGGAATTACCTGTGAATTTTAATTTCTGAGAAAATTTGTCCTGGGTTCTGAAGCAGACAGGTGTGCACTGGCGTGGAAGCTTAAGGATTTCGGTGAGAGATTTAGTTCTTGGCCTCAGTTTCTTCATCTGTTGAATGAAGATGGTCTAGTTGACCTACCTGACCTCTACCAGCCCTTCCTCACCCTCCCAATTCCCAACTCAGTTCTCAGTGTTGGAGTCCAGAGTAGACATCCAGCCAGAGGGTCTCCTTTCTCCTCAGCAGTCAGGTTCCAGGCTCCCTGACCCTGCCTGACAGGTTTCATCAAAGTTTCAAAGGTCATAGTCTCATCTGAAAAGAGGACTGACTGTATCAGAGTTTGGGGAGAACAAGAGGCTTGTGGGCCTAATATTGAATTAGAGCAGTCCTGAAATCTGTGTGTGTGTGTGTGTGTTTCACTCCTGGAGATAACCTCTGGTTAATATTTATTCTTGAGAATAACTATCGTGACTATCAAGCTGAGAAATAAAGGCTTATGTATTGATTGACACTAGAAAAACTTTGAGAAGTGAAGCTCATTTTAAAGTAGACAATCCCTGACACCAGGCCGTTTTCCAGTTTAAAGCTATTCCCAGTTCTCTGAAGGTTGCTCCTGTTCTGAATCTGAGTATGTCTTTAACAGTCCAGAGTGTGTTACGTGAAGGAAGTACAGTATTCTCAGGACACAGGTTGGCATTAACTATTTTCTAAAGTGTCCCACTGCAGATTGCCAGTGAATATTTACAAATTCTTCCTACAATCCAGGCATTTTTCATTTGTTTGTCTTTTGGCTATTTCATGTTGAAGCAGCATGTATGACCTTTACAGCACAACTCCTGTCTTGTTTTTAACTCTTTTTATCAGGAGATTCAACTTGAAAACGGTTATCATTTAGCAGAAAGACAAACAGAAAAGCACATTTTGTAAGCAAAACGTTAATGATTGGAAGAATTGCCCTAATTTCATCATGACAGTGTGTGATTAATCCCCTGGGTCATGTACTTATACTTTAAGTTATTCAGCTTGTCAGTCTTTGATATTCAGAACCCTTCCTAACTTAATAGGATATTGATTTTGTTGGATGATGTACTTTGACTCTTTAAACAACATCACTTTTAGGGATGACTAGCTTGCTGTGTAGTATTTTATTTAGAGAACTGTTGCATAAGGTTTCTTTTTCTTACTTTTTATGGTTTTCTCAGGGTGAAAGCTGATAAGACATCTTGTGGGAAAAGAGGAAACCATCTCTGATAGTGAAAGTACCTATTCTCTTTCAACACTTCTGGCAACCTTTTTTTTTTTGGTGTGGTTTCATTGCTGTGAATATTCATTTTAGTTAATGGGGGCAGGGCAGAGATTTAAGAAAATGTATCTAGTCTTGGGGGAAATGCATTTAGCTGGGGACAGAACACACTTACCAAAATTCTCATTCCAGTTATACTACCTTGTAGAAGGCAGCAGGAACTCAAAAACTGACACTTTTGATTTTTTTTTTAATCTAATGATCAATGATCCTCTAAATCTGTGACTGGAGGTGATATTTATGTGAATTCTGACAACATGACACATAATTTGGAAAACCACACAATCACTCAGGATGCTTCTAATTAGTTAGGAGTTCAGTATCTTTAGTAAAAACAACCAGATATTGTACTAACGTTTACTTTTCATCTCTTTGGGTTTCATGAAATTCCAGCTGGAATCTCTCTAACCTGATTTTTATCCCTTGATACGTTTTTCTTGATACTGTTGTTGAATCCAAATGAGAAACACTTTGGAAATTCCTCGCACCTACCAAAATATCTGACATCTAAACTCTACAGAGCCGATGTAGTCTACCCCTCCAGATGTAGCTGTAGGGATCCCTTCTCAGGAATCTTACCCAAGCGGATAAGAGCAGGAATGGAAGTAAGGCAGTCGAATCCCCTCCACCTCCCTTGCTGGCTGGGGGCCTTGGGCTGAATTTGCAGCCTCAGTTCCTCGGGGAGGTGAGCGGCTCACCTGAGCGGAGGCATCAGTACCTGGCACACAGTGGGCGTCAGGTGTCCGCCAGAAAAGCTAGAAAGCCCCCACTGAGTCTCTTCTTTTGAGGCAGCTCTTTGATTCGCAGTTGCAGGCGGGAAACCTCTTCAATCGGATGTACACAAATCTCTCCAGACAATAGAGAGGGCCGCAGGGAGGAGACCTTGGGGCTGGCAAAGGCATTTCCTGTCTGCGAAGGATCTTGACTTTGGCGCATCCGGCGATAGCTAAGAGGTTTTCGAAGCGTCCGAACGCTTTCTCGTGTGTGTGTGGCTACTTCTAAAAAAAGTCACTGCCAATTTCAAGCGATTTTCAGATGACAGCTAGTAAGATCATTTCTCACTTAAAAAAGTTTTTTTTTAATTATTTTTTTTTCTAATTTGGAAGAGTTTGGTATCATTCACAATCTTAAAAATTAAAAAAATCTCAGCACTCCACAACACTAGGACCAGAAAGGATTAAGGGTATCCCCATCCTCGCCCCCGTCCCGCAGCCACCGTTCGTAGATACTTGTAGAACCGAGAAATGCCTGTTCAGTTTGTCTCCATTAAACTTGTTTACAGTTCACTTTTACAGTTTGTGTCCTCTATCCCTTCTCATCTCTCCACCTCCACCTCTTTTTATTTATTCCCTCTTCCTCCATCTCAAGATTACCCTTCCTCATTCAGTTTATTTCCCCATTAACAGGAAATTATCAGTCTCAATTCTTCAGACCTCACAGTCAGGGCTAAGATTCTTTTCCAATACAGAAAAGATGAGCTTTCAGGTGGAAATCCTGAGTTTTATGGCAACGTTGCCAGAGTCCTAATACACTGCCCTCATCCCTCCAAGGACAGATGTTTTAATTCAGCTAATTTTTTTTTAAGCCAGGAAAATTCATAATAGTGATGATAATAATCAAAAAATGATAATACTTGTGTCCTCAGGGGTCAGGCATTTGTGCACTAGGGAAGGTTGGGTGGGCAGTGGAGCTGCCCAGGAGATGGTGCAAGAAGGTGTAGGCACAGGATGCCCTGGCAGAGGCTTCTAGAGGTTCTAACGCAGAGAAAAGTAAATGGAGGTAGTGAATATGCTTTCACGCTACTCTCTCCATTTGTCGCACTCTCTCCTTCCCCCACCTGGGTCCATAAGTCTGTTCTATCTCTTCATCTCCATTGCTGCAGGCAAATAGATTCATCAGTACCATCTTTCCAGATTCCCTGTATATGCTTAATATACGATATTTGTTTTTCTCACTTACTTCACTCTGTACACTAGGCTCTAGGCTCATCCATCTTAATAGATAGCCCGTAGGAATTTGCCATATGACTCAGGGACCTCAAACCAGAGCTCTGTGACAACCTAGAAGGGTGGGATGGGGTGGGAGGTGGGAGGGAGGGTCACCAGGGAGGGGACATCCGTATATCTAATGGCTGATTCATGTTGATGTATGGCAGAAGCCAATACAATGTTGTAAAGCAATTATCCTTCAATTAAAAATCAATGAATTAAAAAAAAAGTAAATGGAGGGCTGGTCTAGGGGGAGAGAGCATTATGTTCATAGATTTGGAAGGGAAGGAGGTCAGGGAATAAGTAAGACTAGAATCTTTGGAGGTGTTTGGGTTCCAGCATTTTGGAAAAGGGATTGTGGACTGCATTCTCCCCTTCCAGTCACACAAATCTCTTTGCTTTTGCACTTTGCTCCATCTGGAACTCTCCTTGCTCAGATTGTCTCCTGGCTGGTTCTCTCACCTCCCTCAGGCTTGGCCTTCCCTGGCCTTCTATTTAAAATCACAACTCCCTCTTCCCTATTCCCCTCTCACGATTTACTGTTCTCTATGTCCCTTATTACAAATGGGTATAATATTTTAACTTATTTATTTGTCACTTTATTTGTTTCTCATTGAGATGGTATTACCACAAGCATAGGAATTTTTGTGTTTTGTCTACTGCTATTGATCTCCAGCCTGACACACAATAGGTGCTCCATAGTAAATGCCCAATGATTGAATGAATGATCCATAGTAAGTGCCCAATGATTGAATGAATGAATGAACATATGCTGAGCGCTTACTATGCAATAAATATTATAGGACACCTTCACATATCTTATATCATTTAATTCTCACAAAGATCCTCTGAGGTGGATGCTATTGTTCCTCTGTTTTCCTGATGAAGAAACTGTCACCCAGAAGTTAAGACCTCAATTACTATACCAATCAGTGATGTAATGTGAACTTCCTCATTTAATCTGTTGTGCCTCGGACAAGAAAATGGCAACCCACTCCAGTATTCTTGTCTGGGAAATCCCATGGGCAGAGGAGCCTGGCAATATACAGTCCATGGGGTCGCAAGAGTTGGACATGATTTAGTGATTAAACAACAACAAAGTTGGTATCACTTCTAGCCCCAGGCAGTTAGTTACATTTTCTTCACTTCTTCACCCCTGAGAAGCTATCAAGCCAAGTCTAATTCTAGCTGTAAGAAGATAGTTGAGAGTTTTCATTTATTTTAATCTGTTTGCCTTAATTCAAGTCCAGCATTAATTCTGGAAGGAATTGCCACACAGTGTAGGGGATGTGCAGTTTCTGTGTCTGTAGCACATTTTTCTGTTACACAAGAAGCTAATAAACTGGAGCACCTTCTAGTTTTCTGGGGAAATGAGTATTGTAAAATACACTATATTTTTAAAAATGTTAAACAAAAATCTACCCCTGGCCCATATTATTCGGTGTTCCCATTGTAGTACCTGTTTAGTATCATTATATTTCTCCATCTGATCCACTGATGCATGTCCCACAAGGACCCCTGAACGTAGAGCAGCTCAACTGCTTCCTATGGGGCCCCCAACATCTAGCACTGGGTTTTTCATGCAGTAAGCTTTTGTAAATATTGTACTACAGAATGAAAGTGAAAACCATGTGCCCTCCCCAACAGAAAGGAGAGACATTGCCCCCTCCCCAAGCCTTGCACACTCATTGTATTTCCTATTCCTTGGCCATAAGGAGCATAGCTTCCCTGGATGGCTCCAGGCACACAGCAGAAAGACAGTGAGGGCTGCAAGTACAGGAGAGAGTCTTTGCTGGGCTTGGTCGTGGGTCGGGGGAGGACATGTTTAGGTCTGTTTAGTGCTTTAAACAAGCACTAAAAGAAGATATTCACCATGTTACCAACATGAAATTTAAGAGGAAGTGCTTCTGTGGGTTTATATTGGCCATCCTTCCCTTAGATTTGGTGATTTCAATTTCCAATTCACACTTCTCAGTTTCAATCAAGAGTTTCATTTAAAATGTACCTCGTTTACTGAAAAATGAGACTGTTTGAGGGTAGTCTGTTATTGCTACTGTTTTGTATCAGCATCATCCATTTAGCAAATGGAAGCAAGAAATGCAGATGTTTTTAAATGTTTTCTTAAAGTAGTTCATGACTTGCAAAGAAACAAATGTAGAAGGAACATAAAATATGTTTGCTTCATATTCTGTTTCAAGGTTTTAGCTTTCCTTAGCTGCTTCTGGAATCTGCATTGCTACAGACTTTCCATTAATTGTAAATTGGGCAGACTTATTCAATAAATGTTTAAAAAATGGCCTTTGAGTGCAGGTTTAGAGGTCTAGAGGAAGTGGTTTCTTAGACACCTGCCTCCCCTATACTGAGTTGATGGTATGTAGGTGGAAGGGAGTGAGACAGTTATAATGATGTATGGTGCTTCTGATTAGTTAATTGAAGGTAAAATTTTTAGCTTCACCAAGCAATTACCTGATCTCATTAAGGTCTTTAAAGTCACCCAAATGGGACTTTGCCTGAAGCAGCTGCCCCTTGCTTAGATGTTATTTCAGGCATTAAGAGAAACGCAATCACAATGTTAATGGTAACCAGAGAATTTAAGTCTGCAATTTCTGGAAAATATATTGTTCTGAATTTTAGTCATTATTCATTATTATCTGAACATGGAACATTAAAATATAAAGTATCATGTTTATAAAATATGCTTTTTTAAACTAATGAAAAATTTTTATTATTAACTAAAAAATTTTTTTCTTTAAAATTTTTACTCTTTGGCCCTGCCATGCAGCGTGTTGGATCTTAGTTCCCTGACCAGGGATTGAACCCATGTCTCCTGCATTGGATATGCAGAGTCTTAATCACTGAACCTCCAGGGAAGTCCCTATGCTATTTTAAATGCTTCATCTGAACTTAATTGAATTGCAAAGTTTGCAAACACTTAAAAACAATGATGTTATTCACATATTATAGCTAGACACTTATTTTTCCAAAGACACAATCCATTTGTAATACCAAGACTCCTAGGTACTTGGAAGGAAAGAAGCAGAGAGACCAGGGGCATTGTCAAGAAACAATGACAGCAAATCTTTGCATATCAGGAGGGCTGGGAATATTGGTGACTAAGCTACTACTACCTGTTTTTCCACTCAGGGAAGTTAAACTAAAAAAAATTGTTTTTTCTAAAAACAACTTTCCAGGATTAATTTGTTTATGTTTTTACACATGGTTGTTCATGATAAGAAAGCTAATAACAAGTCAAATGAGCAAAGAAGAACCTCAAATTTATTTTATTTCTGGACATAGAGTCTCTCAGTAGTTATAATATTTTTACAAATAACTGACTAAGGCAGACCAGTTTATAGAACTGCCCCCACCAACGCCCTCTTCTCTCCTCATTTTCATTCAGGGCCTCTTGTGCCCACTTCATCCTTCAATGTAGTATGATTTGAACGACAATTAAAGTGTCCTGAACAAAGGCCAACATCTGGCATCCCACGCCCAGAATTATCACCTCTTCCTCACCACTTCCCTCCCATCTCCCCTGGCATCAGGCAGGTGACTCCATCTCTGCCAGGGCTGTGGCTGACCAGCTCTCCTCCTTCCTGTGACCCTGCATTTCCTCCCTTTGCTCCCCCTTCTCTTTCTTTTGTTTTATTGGGAAACAAAAGTTGACGAGAGTCAGATTGGTTCAGTGAAGTGCCTCTTAAAGAAAAAGGAAAATTATAGTTCTTGAAGTGAAAATGAGGGAAAGTGCCGGAAAATGCCTTGGGATCTTCATAGACCCCTTCTACCCTGGTGGCTTAGACGGTAAAGTGTCTGCCTGCAATGCGGGAGACCCAGGTTCAATTCCTGGGTTGGGAAGATCCCCTGGAGAAGGAAATGGCAACCCACTCCAGTACTGTTGCCTGGAACATTCTGTGGACTGAGAAGCCTGGTAGGCTACAGTCCATGGGGTTGCAAAGAGTTGGGCACGACTGAGCAGCTTTGCTTTCACCATTATCTGAGTAGTTTTTATTCAACTTTGCTCTCAGTTTTTATTACTGGAATTGTGACAGTTTTGTTTTCTACCGCCTGCCTTGTAGATAAGGGCTATTCTCCAGTTACATAAGGATTAAATAGGCTTCAGGGGACTGCACCAGGATATGACCTTTTTAAAATCTGTCATCTGAATACACGTTAATTTTTCTTGGTTATGAAAACCATCCATTCTCAATGTGAAGTAAATGAAAAATAAAGCGTGCAGAAGAAAAAGAATTGCCACTTGTGATCCCACCATTTAGGGATTCAAGTCTATGGAAACTCTAGGACAATTTCTTTAGTCCTTTTCCCAACTAGTTTATATGCTTCATGACTTTAAATTTTGACATCTTTCATCTTAACATTATTTTTGAATGGTTAAAAATGTAAATAGTAGAAAAGGTAATATGGTCAAAAATAAGTGTCTCTCCTTTTTCTCTTTCTCCCTGCCCCAGCCATCTAGTTGACTATCAGAAGCAATTTCTTAGTGATCTCCTTGGTGGTCTTTTGGCAATGGTATATATTTTTATACAAACACATTTGTAAAGTAGCTGCTCCTCCTTTGTGTCAGTACAAATCTTAATGTACTATTCATTCTTTCCTAGATCTTGCTTTTTTCCACAGCGAAAGATCTTAAATATTGTCCTATATCAATATACATAGACCTTTTCTTTTTCTTTACTTTTTTTTTTGGGTGGTTGGATTATATTTCCTTTTATGTCTGAATCCTAACTGATTTGATGTACCATTAAGTGGTTTTCAGCCTTTTGCTCTTACATACAATGCTACAATAAATATCTTGCCTGCATAGAATTTCTGCTCTAAATTACCTAGGACAAATTTCTAGTGTATAGAATTGCTGAGATGTGTGATATGCATTTTTTACCTGCATAGTTATGCCAATTCACTATCATAAATGTGATTACACTGGGCATTCCTGTGTCTAAAATATTTTATGTAAATATAAGTGTTTTCTTTTATAGATGTCATCTTAATGATTGTGTAATAGAGTATATGTTTTTGTGGTGATGATGTCATATGTCTTAGGAGAAGGCAATGGCAACCCACTCCAGTACTCTTGCCTGGAAAATCCCATGGACGGAGGAGCCTGGTAAGCTGCAGCCCCTGGGGTCACAAAGAGTTGGACACGACTGAGAAACTTCACTTTCACTTTTCACTTTCATGCATTGGAAAAGGAAATGGCAACCCACTCCAGTGTTCTTGCCTGGAGAATCCCAGGGACGGTGGAGCCTGGTGGGCTGCCGTCTATGGGGTCGCACAGAGTCAGACATGACTGAAGTGACTTAGCAGCAGCAGCAGCAGCATCTTTCTTAATTCTTTTGTTTTGGGATTGTGTAACATTGTTTTGTTATAACATTTTCCAAGATGAGCTCAATTTACATCCATTTCAGTTTAATTCATTCTAGAGCATGTTCATAGAGAGGATAAATATTTGATAAATATTGTGAAATTGTTTCCTGGGAAAGTTCTATTAATTTACATCAGTGGAGAACAAGGCTCATTTCACTACACCTTCACCAATGGGGGAGTGCTTTTTTCTTATCTTTAAGTAGAGGACAAAAATGGTAGATTAATTTTATGTGTTTTAGTATTAAAAATTAAATTATTTTGTATGCTGTTTATTTCCTTTTCTTCTTTAGCATAGTCTTTGCAGCTTAGACCTTTTCCTATGGATTTACTCGAACTCTTTATGTTGAAGGATGAGACTTTCTGTCTCATTTATTACAGAAATGTTTCTCTTTCTAAAATACATGCTTGTAATTTTGATGTGAAAAATTTTGTGTAGTCAAATATAGCAGTATCTTTATGATTTCTTTTATTTCACTTAAACTTAGAAAGTCTTTCCTCATTCAGAGAGCAAATAAGCATCCAAGTAAAATAAAAAATTTTCCCTAAGGCTCTTCCTTTCCATCCTTCCCCCACCCCCCTTTCTTTCGACATTGAATTCTTTGTAAAATTTTTAATTATTTTTTATTTTTAAAAAACTATGTATTGCTTTGACCGTGCTGAGTCTCTGTTACTGCAGAGGCTTTTCTCTAGGTGCAGAGGGTGGGGGCTGCCATCTGTTGCGGTGCACGTGCACAGGCTCCTCATTGCGGTGGCTCCTCTCGTACTGCAGCGCAGGCTCGAGGGTGCGTGGGCTTCAGTAGCTGTGGTCCCTGGGTTCTCGAGCACAGACTCAGTGGTTGTGGCCCCCGGGCTTAGTTGCTCCACGGCATGTGGGATCCTCCTGGATCACGGATCGAACCTGTGTCTCCTGCATTGAGGATTCTTTACCATTGAACCACCAGGTAAGCCCTTTACATTGAATTCTTAATCTACTTGTTTATTTTGTCCTACAATATGAGATGTAGATGACACCACCCTTATGGCAGAAAGTGAAGAGGAACTTAAGAGCCTCTTGATGAAAGTGAAAGAGGAGAGTGAAAAAGTTGGCTTAAAGCTCAACATTCAGAAAACTAAGATCATGGCATCTGGTCCCATCACTTCATGGGAAATAGATGGGGAAGCAGTGGAAACAGTGTCAGACTTTATCTTTTTGGGCTCCAAAATCACTGCAGATGGTGATTGCAGCCATGAAATTAAAAGACGCTTACTCCTTGGAAGGAAAGTTATGACCAACCTAGATAGTATATTGAAAAGCAGAGACATTACTTTGCCAACAAAGGTCCGTCTAGTCAAGGCTATGGTTTTTCCAGTGGTCATGTATGGATGTGAGAGCTGAACTGTTAAGAAAGCTGAGCGCTGAAGAATTGATGCTTTTGAACTGTGGTGTTGGAGAAGACTCTTGAGAGTCCTTTGGACTGCAAGGAGATCCAATCAGTCCATCCTAAAGGAGATCAGTCCTGGGTGTTCATTGGAAAGACTGATGCTAAAGCTGAAACTCCAGTACTTTGGGTACCTCATGTGAAGAGTTGACTCATTGGAAAAGACTCTAATGCTGGGAGGGATTGGGGTCAGGAGGAGAAGGGGACAACAGAGGATGAGATGGCTGGATGGCATCACCGACTCGATGGATGTGAGTTTGAGTGAACTCCGGGAGTTGGTAATGGACAGGGAGGCCTGGCGTGCTGCAATCCATGGGGTCGCAAAGAGTCGGACACGACTGAGCGACTGAACTGAACTGAACTGAACAATATGAGATGAGGCTGGAGAAGGGAATGACAACCCATGCCAGTATTCTTACCTGGAAATTTTCATGGACAGAGAAGCCTGGTGGGTTACTGTCCATGGGGTTGCACAGAGTCGGGCACAACTGAGTAACTAACACTGACTATGAGATGAGGAACCAAATTAAAAATTTCCCTCAAATATCTAACCAATATTCAGTAATAATTCATTCAATAATCCTCGCTTTGGGGCCCTTTTCCTATATTAAATATCTAAAAATATGTTGGTTTCTGGACTAATACAGTGTTCTTACAATTTCATTTCTGTACTTCATGTATCTGTGGCTGGCCATAAGGAATAGAACTAGCATTTTGCAGCAGAAGGAAGAGATCTCTTACTCATCCTCACATATAGTCAGCTTTCTCCTTCCAAGGTGTGGGCCAACTTTTGAATAGACAATAGCTAGCATTCAATTCTGGAGAAGGCAATGGCACCCCACTTGAGTTCTCTTGCCTGGAAAATCCCATGGACGGAGGAGCTTAGTAGGCTGCAGTCCATGGGTTTGCTAAGAGCTGGACCCGACTGAGCGACTTCACTTTCACTTTTCACTTTCATGCACTGGAGAAAGAAATGGCAACCCACTCCAGTGTTCTCGCCTGGAGAATCTTAGGGAGGGGGGAGCCTGGTGGGCTGCCGTCTATGGGGTCGCACAGAGTCAGACATTACTGAAGTGACTTAGCAGCAGCAGCAGCAGCATTCAATTCTATCTAGGTCTTCCTGCTCATTACCGTTATACCACAGATGAAAGGACTGTCAGAACGTACGAAGCACAAGATTGAAGAAGCCCGGAATTAGGAATCTTTATGTGTCTCACTATCTGAATCCTCTGACATGGAAGAGCTGATGCCCTGTTTACCAGTCCACTCATATTTTAAATTATACTATTTCAGTGTTGTATTGGGCAAAACCTTAGATTTAAAAAAAATAGCTAACACCTACTGCAGGGTTTTATTTTTTTCCATTTTTTCTAATCATCATTAATGTTCTCAGTAAAGTTAAATATTTTCTAGATATAATTCATACTCAAATTTTTATTGAGACAAACAATACATACCATGAAGTTAATGTTTATAGAGTGAGCAATTCAGTTCCATTTAGTACATTCCCAGTGTTTTATAACCACCATCTTTATTCTGTTCCAAACCATTTTTATTTTTCTGAAATAAAGCTCTGTACCCATTAAGCAAGCCCTTATTCTCCCTTGCCCCCTGACCCTGGTACCCACTAGTCTGCTTTCTGTCTCTATGGGTTTAGCCATTGTAGATATTTCACATAAATAGAATAATACAATATGTAGTCTTTTTGTCTAGCCTTTGAAACTTTAGCGTAACATTTTTGAGGTTCATCTGTGTTGTAACATATATCAATATGTCATTCCTTTTTGTGGCTAAACAATATTTTTGGTATATACTGCAATTTGTTTATAGTTGTCAGTTAATAGATGTTTGGGTTGTCTCTACCTGTTGGTTATTGTGAATGATGCTACTATGAACATGTGTATTCATGTGTTTGAGTACTTGCTTTTAATTCTTTTGGGTATATATGCAGGAGTGGAATTTCTGTGTCATATGGTAATTCTATAATTATTTGAGGAACTGCCAAAATGTTTAGCATCGTGGCTGCACCGTTTTCTATTCCCACCAGCCATGTATAAGGATTCTGATTTCTCCATCTTCACCAGTACTTGTTATTTTCCTTTTTTGTTTTTTATTATAGCCATCTTTGTGGTGTGAAGTGGCATCTTGTGGTTTTGATTTGCATTTCTCTAATGACTGATGATGCTGAGCATCTTTTTGTGTGCTTGTTTGTAATTTATATATTTTCTTTGGCTAAAATGTCTATTCAAGTCCTTTTCCCATAAATTGGGTTGTTTGTCTTTTTGTTGTTGAGTTGTAAGAGTTCTTTACATATTATGGATGAACTAATTATGCCATTTACTAGAGCTTTTTATCAGATATATGATTTGCAGATGTTTTCTCCCATTCTGTGGGCTGTCTCTTCATTTTCTTGATAATGTCCTATGTACAGAAAAACTTTTTAATTTTAGAGAAGTCAAATCTATTGTTTTCTTTTGTTGCTCATGCTTTTGATGTCATATCTAAAAATTCATTGCCAAATCCAACATTATAAAGATTTATCTCTGTGTTTACCTTAAGAGTTTTATGGTTTTAGCTCTAACATCTCAGTCATTAATGTGTTGAGTTAATTTTTGTGTGTGGTGTGAGGAAGGTGTTCAACTTCATTCTGTTGTAGGTAGATACCTAGTTTTCCTGGCACCACTTGTTGAAAAAATTATGCTTTCTCCATTGAGTGGTCTTGGAGCTCCCATGGAAGAGCAATTGGCCATAGCTGTATGGGTACATTTCTGAGCTCTCAGTTCTGTTCCATTGTTCTATGTCTGTCCTTGTGCTAGTATCGCACTGTTTTGGTAACTGTAGCTTTGTGCTAAGTTTTGAAAATGGTAAATGTGATTCTTCCAACTTTTTTCTTTTTTTTCATCATCGTTTTGGCTGAGAGTTTGTTATATGCCGGATGCTATTATAAACTTTAGCACACATTATGTTATGTAATTTGTGACAACTTTGTAATGTACATATTAATATCCGCATTTTGCAGGTTAAGTGATTTGGCCAAGGTTACAGATTTGGTGGTAGTTATAGGATTAAAACTAAAATGAACTCCAGAGCCTACTTTCTTAAAGACTACACACACTGTTTCTGCCAAAGATGAAAGATCACTGTAACTTAGTGACACTGTTTTCTTTAGGTAAAAGGCTAGAAATCTGTCTGTCCTATGAACATTTCTCATTTGGTAACTCACAGTCAGGCTACCCTGGCTGTATGGAACAGATATACTGAAATCCATTATCCTTCTTTACATTTAGTAATTAATTTTTAAGGTTTGTGACTGCTCAGACAGTTTTGCATCTTCCTCTGTCTTCCTCTTTTTGTGATCTTATTTTGTCAGATGGATGTTGTAAGGTTATTTTCTATTTTGAGATAATTACACAAATCTGATTTATTACCACAACAGCTCAGAAGTGGTTCCTGTTCAAACCCTTCCACACTGTCAATACTAAAGATTCTGTCATTCTCCTTCACAGGACAGGAAACTATTGAGTATGGGTGATACTCAGTAATGTGTTTTGAACTGAACTACTGTTGAAAAAATATCAGCCTCCTTAGATGTGTCAAAGCAAATATGAAGATTTTGCCGTCATATAGGTGTATGACGTTGAAAGCAAATACACAAAGCATACTGTACTGGCAGGCTGTTTCTATGTCTTTGATGTAATATTTATTTATTATTTACATTCAGTAAGATTATTCACTCTTTGCCATATACATCTGTGTTTTGACAATACACTATTGTATAAGCACTAGCACACAGGATGGAGAACAGTTACATCACCCCCCAAAATTCCCTCCTCCTCCTGCCCCACTTCTCACCCCCAGTCCCTGGTATTCACTAATTTGCTCACTATTTGTATAGTTTTTCCTTTTCTAGAATGTCATATACATGGAATCATATAGTGTGTTGCCTTTTGAGTGCAGCTTTTTTCATTTAGCATAATGCAGTTTTGATTCATCCATGTTCTTAACTTTTAGAAATAGTTAGCTTCTCTTACTGCTGAGTAATATTCCATGGTATGGATGTCCCATATCCATTTACCACCTGGAGGATGCTTGGATTGTTTCCAGTTTGGGGAAATTACAAGTAAAGCTTCTATAAACAGTTCACGTAAAAGTTTTTGTGTGATTGTAAATTTAATTCTGGAGTTACATAATAAATGTGAGTTTCACTTAATGAGAAACTGCCAAACTGTTTTTCACTTTCTTAGAGCTGTTGTAACAAATTACCACAAACTTGATGGCTTAAAACAACAGAAATGGGTTGTTTCACAGTTCTGGAGCCTAGAAGTCTGAAATTGGTTGGCAGGGCCATACTCCTTTTGAAGACGCTAGGGGAGAATCCTTCTTTGCCTCTTCCTAGATCTGATGGCTCCTGGTGGTCCTGGCCGTTCCGTGGCTTTCAGCTACATCACTTCAATCTCTGTCTTAGTACTTCCTATCATCTTCTTCTCTCATGTGTCTTTCTGTGTCCTTTCCGCTTTTTTCAAGAGGGCCCACTCTAATCAATCATTGCTGGGAAAAATTGAAGGCAAAAGGTAACAGAGGATGAGACAGTTAGATAGTATCACCAACTCAGTGGACATGAGTTTGAGCAAACTCTGGGAGATAATGAAGGACAGGGGTCACAAAGAGTTGTACATAACTTAGCAACTGAACCACAACAACTGATCAGTTATGACCACATCTTAGCTAATTTTATCTACAAAGACCCTACTCAAATAAGGTCACACTCTGAGGTTCAGAGTAAATGTGAATTTTGGCAGGTGGAGGAAGAAACGCTCATTCAATCCACCATAGTGGCTCTGTCATGTTGCATTCCCACCTGCAGTATGTGAGCATTCCTGTTGCTTCCAATCCTTACCAACACTTATTACTGTTACAAAAAAAAAGTTAAGAGCCATTATAATAGTGTGCTGTCTCATTGTGGCTTGAATATGGATTTCTGTCATGACTAATAATGTTGAACATCTTTTCATGTACGTATTTTCCATTTGTATATCTTCTTTGGTGAAGTGTCAATTCAAATCTTGTCCTCATTTTAAATGCTTTGTTTTTTCTGTATTGAGCTTTGAAGATTCTTTATATAATCTGGATATAAATCCTTCATCATCATGCAAATATTTTTCCCAGGTTGTGGCTTGTCTTTTCATTTTCTTAACAGTATTTTTTCATAGAACAGAATTTTAGAATTTTGATAAAGTCCAATTTACCAATTTTTTTCTTTTATGGCTTACAATTTAGATGTTGTATCTAAGAACTCTGCCTAATTCGAGGTCACAAAGTCTTTCTCTTGATGTGTGTTTGAAGTAATAAAGATTTTTAAAGGGACTTCCTTGGTGGTCCAGTGGTTAAGCCTCCAGGCTTCCACTGCAGGGGACATGGGTTTGATCCCTGGTCAGGGAACTAAGATCCCACATGCAGTGCAATGTGGGCAGAAAAAAAAAATTTTTTTTAAATTGAAGTGTTGTTTATTCAAACTGCCATCCTAACTTCTGCTACAGAGCAAAGTGACTCACTCACACCTTTTTTCATACTCATCTCCATTATGGTTTATCACAGGATATTGAATACAGTTCCCTACACTATACAGTAGGACCTGGATGTTTATTATCTCATATATACTGGCTTGCATCTGCTAATCCCAAACTTTTGATCCTTCTTTTCTCCACCCATCTCTCTTGACAACCGCGTCTGTTCTCTATGTCGGTGAGTCTGTTTCTACTTTGTGGATATGTTCTTTTGTGTCACATTTTAGATTCCATATATGTGACATACTATGATATTTATCTTTCTCTTTCTGACTTACTTTGCCTGGCATGACAATCATGTTCATCCATGTTGTTGCAAATGGCACCATTTCATTCATTTTTATAGGTGGGTAATATATGGTTCCAAATAGGAAAAGGAGTACGTCAAGGCTGTATCTTGTCACCCTGCTTATTTAACTTATATGCAGAGCACATCATGAGAAATGCTGGGCTGGAAGAAGCACAAGCTGGAATCAAGATTGCCAGGAGAAATATCAATAACCTCAGATATGCAGATGACACCACCCTTATGGCAGAAAGTGAAGAAGAATTTAAAAGGCTCTTGATGAAAGTGAAAGAGGAGAGTGAAAAAGTTGGCTTAAAGCTCAACATTCAGAAAACGAAGATCATGGCATCCAGTCCCATCACTTCATGGCAAATAGATGGGGAAACAGTGGAAACAGTGTCAGACTTTATATTTCGGGGCTCCAAAATCACTGCAGATGGTGATTGCAGCCATGACATTAAAAGACGCTTTCTCCTTGGAAGGGAAGTTATGACCAACCTAGACAGCATATTCAAAAGCAGAGACATTACTTTGCCAACAAAGGTCCGTCTAGTCAAGGCTATGGTTTTTACAGGGGTCATGTATGGATGTGAGAGTTGGACTGTGAAGAAACCTGAATGCCGAAGAATTGATGCTTTTGAACTGTGGTGTTGGAGAAGACTCTTGAGAGTCCCTTGGACTGCAAGGAGATCCAACCAGTCCATCCTAAAGGAGATCAGTCCTGGGTGTTCATTAGAAGGACTGATGCTAAAGCTGAAACTCCAATACTTTGGCCACCTCATGTGAAGAGTTGACTCATTGGAAAAGACTCTGATGCTGGGAGGGATTGGGGTCAGGAGGAGAAGGGGACAACAGAGGATGAGATGGCTGGATGGCATTACCAACTCAATGGACATGAGTTTGAGTAAACTCTGGGAGTTGGTGATGGACAGGGAGGCCTGGTGTGCTGTGATTCATGGGGTCGCAAACAGTTGGACATGACTGAGCGACTGACCTGAACTGACCTGAACTGAACTGAACTGAACTGAACTGAATGTCCCATTGTATATATGTACCACAGCTGCTTTATCCATTCATCTGTCTATAGACATTTAGGTTGTGAAATAGTAAAGATTCAATTTGGCCTAATATCAAGTGGATTTGAGAAAAAATGCTTGGGTTTACTCAATATTATAAAGAGATTAATTCAGTTAAATTAATTGATGGTTTAGCATTCAAACAGTGTCTTCATGACTCCATCATTATTTTTCAACTCTTCTTTCCTCTAAACACAGAGGCTTCCATCTCAGGCAGTCTTTCTTCATGGTCAGAGACTCTAGGTTTAGTGACTTCAGGGATAGAAGTAGTTCTGTTCCCCAACAGTTCCATCAAAAGTCCTGGGACTTTCTCTCGTTGGACTGCCTTGGTGAATATACATTTATCTCTGAACTTATCATCATAGCCTGGAGATGGAATAGCCAGGTCTTGGTCTTGTCCCTGCCCTTAGGGGGAGGGATAGAGAGAGGTCAGCCCCACCTGAATCACAAAGATTGAGAGTGGTTAAATGAATTTCTAGTAGAAAACTAGGCAGATGTGAACAGAAAAGGGGGAACCAGATGATTGTCAAGTAAAAATGACTTTCCACTACAACTGAGAAAATGCCCTTTGTAACTTGCTTTGGACTAAATTGTGTCCTCTCCCCCAGCTTCTGTATTGAAGCTCTTACCCCTAATGTGATAGTTTCTGAAGATGGGGCCTTTGGGAGATAAATAGGTGTAGATAAGGTTATAAGAGTAGGACCCTTATGATGGGATTACTGACCTTAGAAGAAGGGACATCACAGAGTTAGCTCTCCGTCTCTGCTCTCTCTGCCATGTGAGGACACTGCATAAAGAGGGCCACCTGCAGATCAGGAAGAGGGCTCTCATCAGAGCCTGACCACACTGGCACCTGATCTCACACTTCTGGCTGCCAGAATTGTGAGAAAATAGTATCTGTTGTTTAAGCCACCCAGTCTATGGTATTTTTATTATGGGAGTGCTAGCAGACTAATACTCTTTATCAGTTTCCAACACTTGCTGTAATCAAAGCAACAGCTAGCCTTCATTGATTGCTTTCCCTGTGCCAGACACTGTGGCCTGTTTTCTCAACAATTCTGTGGGGAAGATACTATTACTTTCATCTTTATATTACATAAGGAAACTAAAGTTCAGTGACCTTGGATAACGTGCCCATGGCTGTGAGATGGTAGCCATGGATCCCAAGCCAAGTCCGTCTGACCTCAGAGCCCAGCCTAGTAACCACCGTGTTGTTGCTGTTCAGGCTATAAGTCGTGTCTGACTCCTTGCGACCCCATGAACTGCAGCACACCAGGCTTCCCTGTCCTTCACTGTCTCCTGGAGTTTGCTCAAACTCATATCCATTGAGTCAGTGATGCCATCTAACACTTCAATCTTCTGCTGCCCCCTTCTACTTCTGTCCTTGATCTTTCCCAGCATCAGGGTCTTTCTCATGAGTCAGCTCTTCATATCAGGTGGCCAAAGTATTGGAGCTTCAGCTTCAGCACCAGTTCTTCCAATGAATATTGATTTCCTCTAGGAACCACTCTGTACCACTTTGTACCACTGAATACCCCTATGTAACCACGTTAGTAACCACTATGATATACTGTTATCTCTCCCCAGCCCCCCAGTCAGCCAGTCTGTCCTCTTCTACCCTGACTTGACCCTTTCACTGACATGAAAAAATTGGCCAGGGCAGTGATTTTTCCGCATTTCAGTCCCAGTGACAGACGAACTCCGCCTCCTGCTAAGTTCTGGATTCAGAGTGCAGACAGGTTTCTTGCCCTTTCCCTCATAGCAACTAAACTCTGCTTTGAATTAGAGGGGGATATTGGGCCCAGCAGATTTCTGCTTTGACTCCTAGACATAAGACTATCTCTCGCCCCTCCTCCAGGAGCAGACAAGCATCACCTTGTCCTCCAAACTAGAGCTTGGAGAATGAATGGACTTCTCCAGGTACTCCTGCTCTCCCCTCAAACCTTGGCAGATACTGTAGGATTGGACCACCGAGAAAAAGGATCTCTCAGGTCCACTGTCTGCTTCCAGTCTTTCTTATGGGCACCAAGTGGACACTAATGGAAAAGAGGTGACAAGCTGGCAGGAATTTCTCTTGTGTCTGGAGTGCTTAGAGATTCTTGACTGTCATGCTAGCCCACACTCAGCCTTTAAGAATTTTTCTTCTTACCCAATTTTATGATCACTGTTTCTTCCCATTATTTGCCATGAGAAAGAGTTGATATGTCTTTTCTCTCCTCAGAAGGGCTTGTTATCCTTTGGAATTCAGTTACCTTGGTTGTTTTGCAGCTCCATTCTCTGGTGGACTGAAAATTTTTAGTGTTGTAGCTTATACTTTTTGTTAATATAGGAGCAGCATTCTCTAGAAGCTTTCTAACTGAGAAGCAGAAATTTAGAACAGTCGTTTCCAAAACAATTGTGAGAAAAATACCAGCCACACAGAGTGTCGATATGGGGAAGAAAAGATTCTGAGATCAAATAAGCTTGCAAACTTTAGTGTGTCTTATTCTCTTTTGGATAGTTACATGGCCCATTAACATCTTAAAGGCTCTGAAAAGTCCTGAAGAATAAAGAAGTAAATTTAATCTTATTTAGCAAAGCATCCTTAACATTTGTTTGGTCTGAGAACACTTCGCTTGTGTAGCACTCGTTATTTTCCTTAGAATGACTATTCTGTGAACATAACTTGGAAAATAGTGGCTTAGATTGTCATACTTTACTCTCTGGAAACTTGGAACCCCAATAGAAAGCCGAGTCCCTTCAAGGTAGTGCCAGAGTCTTTGTGGGTGTTCCTAAAACCAAAAGCTGTCCTGACAGGGTGCTGAGCGGTGTTGAGGCACTCAGAATCGGTCTCTGTGACAGTGTCTGATCTTGTGTGCTTTGACTTCAGAGGGATACCTGAATGTATGAAACACAAAGATGAGTCACAAAGCCAAAATCAGTGTCTGAAAGTCTATAGATCATTCCTCTGGCTCTCCTGAAGAGTCTGACACACCCCATTTCACTATCTAAAACCAATCATAAATCTCTCCCTGGGCCCTGTATTTATACAACTTGTCCTGTTGGCTTCTAGTCACCATCCCCACTGTGCTGGGGTTACACCCTGAATATGCAGCTGCTATGATATAGTAGGGCTGGCTGGGAGTCTATTTTATGGACCCTCGTGCTAGTTTGAAATGAAATCTTTAGCCTTAACTTACACACATTAGTTTTTTGACCCTGGTCTGTCCTATAGATTTGAGAGTCCCTGCTCTCCACCCCTCAGTTATATTAGCATTCTTTGAAGTAGCCTAGACATCTGTTGTTCCCATCTCCATGTATCCCTTTTGATTCTCCTCTTGGGGCCCCAACTCACTCCCTTTGAAGAATTAACCCGCCTCCATTCCTTATTCAGGTGGTGCCAATTGGTAATTGCTGGCAAGGACTGGGATTTAAACCCAAGGAGTCTGACTCCAAAATCTACTTCCGTAATATTACACCATCCTGCTTCTTAGTTCTGGAGTATATCACTTTTCACTTATATGGCATTTACTTTTTGTTACTCTGAGTAGTAAAATTACCTTCTATTATAGAGGTTCTTTCTAGCTGTTTGCATAGCTTCATGTAAGACATATTGAAGTTAAGATTATTTTAAAAATAGGTAAAAGTTCTCATTTCCTAATGGGGAAATCATTTTTTATTAGTTCTGGCAATGGCACAAATTAGTTCTTTTTGAAAAATAATGATGTTTACTCTGAAACCTTTGGTCCTTTTTATTCCTTAGTCACTTGGCCACGTGGTCATGAGTGATAATTAGGGAAGCTAACAGCTTTTTCAGGATACTAGCCTAGTTACCCTAGAACTATCAAGCATGAATCGAGAAGTCTATGATGACTTCATTGTTCTCTACACAAGTTATATGGTCCCCTATTTCTTCCATGCCTGTGTCCGTCTCTCCGTCTAAAATGATATTTAACTAAGTAATCAGGGATATTAACTATTCACAGCCCAGGCAGGTGTGGGCAAATAACCCCTGCAATAATCCATTGGCAGCCTCAGAAATGGCTGGCTGTGAGTAAGCACACAGCACTTAGTCCGGTCCTTCTTATGTGTTTGCGGATACATTTGCAATTTCATGCGCAGTTTTAAATGTTAAGCATTAATTGGAAATGGGCACTGAAGCATCAATAGAGTCTACATTTTGCCCTTTTTAATGAAAATGCTAGATATAGATTTAATGCAAAATTAAACATTCAGCTCACTATGTTCTACTCCAGCAAATTAGCCAGTGTTTGTCATCTTTTTAAAAACCGGGAGTTTCATGCCTCATTTGCCATGGTTTCGTTAGGGACAGATAGAAAGCTGATAAACAGTCCATTTGCTCTCTTACAGTAGCTCCCAGACACACCACTGCAGTCAAGCTTCAGTGCTCACTGCCTTTACAAACCCTGTTGTGAGTTGAAGTGGCTGCTTTTGAACATTTGACTGAAGCAGAGCCTTGGTGAGAGGAAGGGACAGAGGAACTTTCTCACAGGAACACAGACTTGGCTTTGTTGGACAGTGGCCTCCGGGTTGTGAGTTCTGAAATGACTCAGTGAACCCAAAAGGGAACAGAGCATCAGGGAGCCCCTCCTGTGCGCTGTTCTAGATTTTTGTATCCATTAGCCCCACAACAATCAGCACAGCCCCGAGAGATCCATGCGACTACCTCCACCCGGCCAGATGAGGAAACCAGGGCCCAGAGGTGAAGCTGAGCGGCTAGTAAGTGGATTTGAAACCACTCACTACATCACACTCTCTCACAGCGAAGGGCTGCACTCTCTTGTCTCTACCAGTAGTACATTATTTGTCCTTCAAGGAGGTTACCTAAGCCACCTCCTCCAGGAAGTCATTGCTTATTGCCTGCTTGTTGACTACCCTTCTTAGTGTATTTTTATTGCACTTTATCTGCCCTTCCAGTGTAGCACTTAGGACTTTCTACCTTTGACAGTATGAACTGAATACCTGTCTGACTCTCTGTGACAGGAAGGGCTAGCTCTCAGATCACCTTTGTAAACACCGTGGGACCATGCCTATCAAAGATACTCAATAAATGTCCATTGACATGTTTATAAAGTAGATGGATCTTAACATCTCAAATCCTGTTTCCAGAATTATGAGAAACACTCTGGGGAAGGGGCGGGTCCTATAGGAAATCTGCCTTGATCTGAATCCCAGCTGAACGACCTAAGGCAAGTCACAGAGCTTCTCTGAATCTCAGGTTGCTTGGCATATAAAGTAAGAATAATGATAGTACCTACTTCAAAATGTTGTTGGCAAATTTCAATAAAATATGGCATGTATAGTGCTTGGTGCAGTGCCTGGTATACAGAAAATGTTGTTCTTATTTTTCTGAAAACTGAAGATATTACAGCATAGCAAGAAACTATGTGGCACTTGATTTGTCCACAATTTTAGAATCTAAAAGAAAGGGGGATTGGATTTCGTGATGATGGAACTGACAGACCTGAAGGACCGTTTGATAATGACCAACCAGATAAGATATGAAAAGAGAAATGATTACAAATTCCCACGTTTTGGCAGGCCTTGGATTCATCATGTACTTGGACCCAACCGTGTACTCCAGTTGCAGTCCAGGATATAGGCCTAAGATTTATGTAGGAAAGAAGTAGAGAATATATGTAGAATGGTTTCTGACATTGACTTTCCACTGACATCAGTTCAGTTCAGTTCAGTTGCTCAGTTGTGTCTGATTCTTTGCAACCCCATGAACCACAGCACGCCAGACCTCCCTGTCCATCACCAACTCCCAGAGTCCACCCAAACCCATGTCCATTGAGTTGGTGATACCATCCAACCATCTCATCCTCTGTCATCCCCTTCTCCTCCTGCCCTCAATCTTTCCCCAAATCAGGGTCTTTTCCAATGAGTCAGCTCTCTTCAGGTGGCCAAAGTACTGGAATTTCAGCTTCAACATCAGTCCTTCCAATGAACACCCAGGACTGATCTCTTTTAGGATGGATTGGTTGGATCTCCTTGTAGTCCAAGGAACTTTTAAGAGTCTTCTCCAACACCACAGTTCAAAAGCATCTTCAGTGCTCAGCTTTCTTTATAGTCCAACTCTCACATCCATACATGACCACTGGAAAAACCATAGCCTTGACTAGATGGACCTTTGTTGACAAAGTAATGTCTCTGCTTTCTAATATGCTGTCTAGGTTGGACATAACTTCCCTTCCAAGGAGAAAGTGTCTTTTAACTTCATGGCTGCAATCACCATCTGCAGTGATTTTGGAGCCAAGAAAAATAAAGTCAGCCCCTGTTTCCACTGTTTCCCCATCTATTTGCCATGAAGGGATGGGACCAGGTGCCATTATCTTCGTTTTCTAAATGTTGAGCTTTAAGCCAACTTTTTCACTCTCCTCTTTCACTTTCATCAAGAGGCTCTTTAGTTCTTCTTCACTTTCTGCCATAACGGTGGTGTCATCTGCATATCTGAGGTGATTGATATTTCTCCCAGCAATCTTGATTCTAGCTTGTGCTTCCTCCAGCCCTGCGTTTCTCATGATGTACTCTGCGTATATTTATTTATCATATTTTCCAAACCTACCTAATCATTTATACCAGAGGGACAGGCAAAGAGAGAAATGCTCACAATTCAGAGAGCTAGTTGGATCAACCAGGGCACCATTCTGTCCTTGTTTGGGAAGTTAACTAACGAATTGACTCACCTGCTTGCCTGTGTAACACAGTTTGACTCAGGGTGATCCTCTCAACATCTCTTTGAGGTTGAATCTTCTCATAGATAAACACAGGTCAAAATACAGACACCTCCTCTCTGTTTCCCTCCCTGGGCCTCAGTTTCCCATTTGGTAAGTGACCAGACAGCCTCTCAGCCCCTTCCGTGGCCAGCCTTCCATTGCTCTGCCCTCCTTGGGATGCTGTGAAGTCAGTTCAGCAATCTTGCCCAAGCTTTTGGGGACTTCCTGACCCCTGGCTCCGCTGGATACCAACCGATTAGATGGGCTGATGGATACAAAGGGGAAAACTTTCTCCCCCAGCAGGAGGACAGCTGCCTGAGCAGGGTTTCTCCTGAGTGACTCCTCAGAAAGGGGAGAGTGGGGCCAGCTGGTGATGGCTGTGTCTCCTTTCCTGGCCATCTGATCTCTGTTCGCATGTAATAGCTCTCCCTTTGGGCAGCAAGCAGGTGGCAGGGGGGCCCAGATGTCTACATTTTCTAAAACAAACAGACACCTTCCAGGACTCTTGTCCCAACACAGCAGCCCCACTCTTGTGGAACTCTAGAAGCAGTCCACTGTGAAGGGAAGAGAAGGGCAGGAGGTCTTGCAACCTAGACTCTTTGGCTCCAACTGGCCGGAAAAGTCAACAGCCTTCAACAGAGTTTCCCAAGCCCCGTGTGTGCCAGCAGCAACAGCACCTGAGGAGGTTGTAAGACAAATTTGTGGGCTGTAGATTAGAACTCTGATTCAGTAGGTTAACTGAATGGGCCTGCGCATATTATTTTTAACAAACTTCCCAGGGGGTTCTTGTGCACAGTTGGGCTTGGGAATCCCGTTGGTTTAGGTCATGGGTGAATAGAGAAGATTAGGGGAGTCTGGTTGGCAAAATACATCAGCTCCACCCATGCCCCAGTGGCGTGGGCAATTTTTAGCATCCCAGCTGCTTCTAGCTGTGCCTGTGGGTGAGTTAACATCTCAGAGCCTTAGTTATCACATCTCTAATATGAGAATCATGGCAATGACCCCAGAGTATTAAAGTGAAGGTTAAATAGACAGTATCTACCGAGCAGTTGGCAGAGGGCTTGGCAGAGTGAGCACTTAGGAAGTGTTAGTTGTTGATATTGTTACTGTGTTATGACTTCTGAAAGAAGCTTGACTCTTCTCTGACTTGGGCATCATGAATTTCACCTTATTCCAAAGAGTCTTTCTATAAATTAAAAAAATAATGCGCTTACTGATTTATTTATTTTTGCCTGTGCTGGGTCTCTGTTGCTGCGGGGACTTTTTAGTTGCGGTGAGCAGGGGCTCCTGTGTAGGGGCAGTGCTCAGGCTCTCATTGTTATGCTTCTGTTGCTGCAGAGCATGGCTCTGGGGTGTGTGGGCGCCATGCTTGTGGCTCCTGGGCTCTAGAGCACAGGCTCAGTTGTGGCCCATGGGCTTAGTTGCTCCTCAGCTTGCAGGATCTTCCCAGACCAATGATGGAACCCGTGTCTCCTGCATTGGCAGGTGGGTGCTTTACCCCTGGAGACACCAGGGAAACCCTCAAAGAGTCTTTATGAGAGGCCAGTACATTTTACACTGACTTTAAATAAATAAATAAAAGGAAAAAGGAGCAGCTAGATTTTGAGTGGGGCCTGAGACTTCTGGAAAGGCCGAGGGAGGTGCAGGCAGACAGCTGGAGGACTGTGGGCTGTGGGTAGAGGGGGAAGAGTGCTGAGTGGGAGTCAGGAGACTTGGTTGTAGGCTTGGCTCTGAGCACATGTCAGATCTTGGTTAAATCATGTGACCACCCCGGCCTCCTTTTTTCCCCCTCACTTGTACAGTGGAACTGCCTTGGAAGACATCTAAGGTCTTGTTCTCTGAACGATTTACCCCAGAGCCCCCTGAGGAGTCACATTTCCAACACTTTTTACAAAAACAGCTTGTGGAATTAGGCTAAAAAACATCAATATTTGTTCAGTTGCATACATGGTTATTAGAGTATTCCTTAAATTTCTTGTGCTTTTGAAATATTTAACAACAATAAGCTAAGCTATTATTTGCAAATGCCAGCTGATTGGTTCATATTAATCCCAGCCAGCATGACTCTGATCAAAATGGGGAAAGCAGGCAAGATGGCGTTCAGTGGCCCTCCAGGTGTGTGACGGCTCCTCAATTCCTGTTGGGATTTCGCCTCTACACCCTACTCTACTTGTTTTCAAGTTCTTCAGCCATCTGGAGCCTCCCTTCCTCAAGGACTTGTTTTTCCAGGGCTCCCAGTCTCATTGTGGGACTGACCTGAGGTTATGAAGGCCTGATGTGATCTAATTTCAATTCCTGCTTCTATTTGTAAGCCAAACAGCATGCATGTCAGACCCATGCTTGTGAGGCTGGCGAGGGCGTTTCCTTGGAGGGTGAAAGTCATACATTGCTCCTTGAACTCAGATCTGGGCACCAAACAGATTTTTCCCATTTGATTTCAACCCAAATGATGCATCTTGGACTGAAAAGTTAATATTTTTCTCTTAAAGTGATTTACATTTAACAATGAACCCTTTTGCCACAGGTGGTTACATCCCATACTTCGGAGCTCTGGACTCTTGCAGAGGGTCTTCTAATCAGACTGCTGGTTCTATCCTGGCCTGAACCAGCCCAAGCCAGCCGCTCCCTTGTTAGCTTTAGATGTCTTGCATTCTCTCCCAGGGCTCTTCTCCAAGTCTCTTGGACCTTTACACCTTGCCTCATCTGCCATTCATTCAAGTCTGTGTCGAGGCAAATTTTGCCCATTGAAGACCCTCCCCAGGGTAAGGGTCTTTCTCACCCCTGCCTCCAAATATTTCCGATGAAGGCTGACTGTGTAGCCTCTCAGAGGGTCCATTTCCTCATCTGCAAATCGAGGGAATATAATAATCCTAGCTGCAAGGATTAAATGATCCAGGGGTGAGAAAGTACCTTGCACATGGCCATAATAAATGACCAATAAGCAGCAGCAACTCTCGTTAGCCATCAAGACATTAAGTCTTAGTGCTAGCTACTTTCAAACCCTCAGCTCTTAAGCCACCCCTTTAGTCCTTGCCGCACACATTCGCTGACTCTAACAAATGCCAACAAGTGATCGGTTTATTTAAACTTCTGGTCAGTGATGGTTGATTGTCTGGAATGCCATTTGTGTTTGCATGGTACCTCTCAGATCTCAATTAGCCACCAAAGTCGAGTAGCTAGAAAAGTAGTGTGATTGGAGGGCATGCCATAGTTTCCCAACTGAGAGGCTCAAGGCTTCCTGGGGAGACCTTAGTTTTTCTCCTTCAGTGGACGTGTGTAGAGGGGCAGCTTCTAAGAAGGGATATGGCCCCTTTTCAAGGGGCTTTGGAGTGGCTGAGTCCTCCTGCCTACTAGGTGATATATATTCACAATAAGTTCAGTTCCTTTATGTGGTCCTTTCTTTGCCTTATACACTAGACCCTTGGAAGCTGGCTCATCGTCTTATAAAAGGACGCTGAGTAGAGTCATACAGTAAAGGGAGGTAAACATTCTTTTAAACTAATTTATCAATTTAATGCAGCATAGAGGTGTTGGGTTACCAGGGTCAACAGCCAGCAGTCACATTCCTCAGTTGTTTGATTGGTGAAATGCATTAACAAACAGCCAGTAAAACTCTTTCTGATTAATCATGTTGATAAGTTTTTGTTTTTTTTTTTTTTGGTAATGTGCTACTAGTTTTTTAATGTAATCTACTTGGACAGCAGCCATTCTGGTGAAGTGTCTTGACTTATCTAAAGAAGCCTTGATGAGAAGGCTACCAGGCCTGGAATTTTTTTGTGATATCATGTAATCATTAACGCATGTGGCTACTGCCTTCCTGCATGTTTGCTTCCTTTCTTGAAACGAAGGAAGGGTTTGTAGAGTAAGGGCAACAGGTAAGCAAGGATGAGCCCCAGCAATGAAAGGAAAGGAGGATGCTATGATGAGCTGAACCTGAAAACACTGACTTACCCTCAGGAATAAAAATATTTGAAAATACGAGTAAGAACTTCACTGAGCACTCATCTTTTAAAGGTAAAGGAAGACAAGTCTGCTTTTCTCTCAAGAAGTGGAAATCTCGATCTGGGTTTTTCCACCTCAGTACTGTTGACATTTTGGGTTGGAAAATTCTTTGTTGTGGAAGCTGTCCTGTGAATTGTGGGATGTTTAGCCTCTACCTAGTAGGTGCCGGTAGCTGTCCCCTCATTCCGTTTTGGCAATCAAAAAGGTCTTCAGGCATTACCCAATGTCCCCTGGGGGACAAAACTGCCCTTAGTTAAGAGCCATTGTCCTAGATGTACAATTTGAAAATTTCAAATAACCCATTATGACTCTGCTGACCTCATTTTATCATATTGTTTAAGGCGCAGTGAAACACTGACTTCTTCTCCCTTTTTCACCTGGACTGTTCCTTCATCTGTTCTCTCTCTACTGAGGCCTTCAGGCTACATTGTCTCCTCCTCCCACACCCCTTTCCTCTTCTTCCTCCTCCTTCTTCCACACACAGAACCCTGCACTGAACAACTGTCCAGTAACATGCCAAATAACCAGGGAATTCTTTCTTCTCCCAGGTTTGTGAAGCCTTGGAGGCAATCGGGATAAAAATCCCCCCAGTTATTCAGAGATAAAATGAATATTCTTTCATTAAAAATAGGCCTCTAAATGGCAGCAGTTTAAATGGGTTGAGAGGCAGCAGAAGTAAGTGATAAAATTGCTGAAATTAAACATAATTCACTACTATTAAGTGCTTACTAGGTACCACACGCACTACCTTATTTAACTCAGATGTTGTTCCCATTTTGCAGATGAGGAAATAGAGGTTTAGTGAAGTGATTTGTTCAAGTTACTTGAACCGGAGCTGAACCAGCAAGCAGGAGGATTTGAACCTAGGCAGACTGACTCTGGGGCGAGTACTCGGCCCCTCGTCATACAGCTGCAGCCCCGAACAGGTGAAGGATCACTGAACGGGGCTGGGGACCAGGAGGAGGGGTGACTTTTCAGGAGTTGTAAGAACAACTTGGCTGATTCTAGAGGCCCCAGCTTTCAGTGTCTGGGCCTATGCAAATAATGAAGTGAATGTGGTCCCATTTCTTTGTTTCCATCTGTCTTAGTGAAACTGCCTCTGCTTAGCGGTGTGGAGTATTGCTTTCCCAGTTTAGAAAGTTAATTTAAAAATGCAGCTGAAGTGAAGAATATGGTTCAAGAGAGTGCCCAGCTAGCAGGTGTTAGGTGAATAGGGTGGGGGCAGGGAACGCTGGGTTGGAGAATCGAGAAATAAGTTGAACCTTTGACCCTTGAAGAATGTGAGAAAAAAGAAAAAGAAAAGAAAATATAGACGTAGGTCCAGAGCCTTGGCAGTACCTATCCCTGGACCTGGCCTAAAAAGTCTGTTTTTGCTCATTTTGTAGTTCTGACAGAAAAGCACAAAGAGGTAGTTGTAGTTTCCAGTGTCTTGGGGGTAAGATTGTATGCAAACATTGAAAAAGATATCCCCACGCCCTTGTATACTACAGAAGTAAACATGTTTACTGGAGAAAAATTAGAAACGAGAGAAAAATGTAAAAATAGCCAACAATCCCATCACATAGCAGAATCCACTGTTTACATGCTGTGAACCATACTCTTGCAGGTTGCAAAGTCTTCAAGTGAGTTGTAATCAAATGATGGGATGAACAAGATGGGAAGGAGGGAGGAAAAGAGAGGCCATGGTAAACGCCAGAGTTAACTGAATCAACCCTCTTGTATCAGCGATGGGCCTGCTTTAATAAGCCTGCAGGGAGCAGAATGTCAGCTCCTAACTTTACCACTTGCTACCGGCATCATCTCTGCCTCGCTCTAAAGACTCTGCTCATGCCTGGAGCAAAGCCCCTCGAGGACCTTTGATAACCCTGCATCCCCTACAGAGGCTGCTCCAGGAGCCAGTCATCCGTGCGTGCATTCCTGAACATGCTTACCTGGCCGTCTCTCCTGAGTAGTGCTTCAAGAACCACAGCCTGAAAAGACTCTCTAAACTCTAGGGTTCTCGCTAGAAATTACCCGTCCTGGGCCTTCTGACAGGCTGCACCACTGGAAGGCCTGAGGAGAGATAAAGTCACAGCACCATTGGGAAAGCTCCTGTTTGGTCTGAAATCTGCTGACAGTCTGTCTTCCACTCCATTGCCATGTGACCCGACGCTGTGTGTCTATGTGTGTGTGACGCTGTGTGTCTGTGCCAGGACACGTGATTTAGATGTGTCTTCCTTTTCGGGGTGGGAGATGCTTTTCTCCTAAAATGATTGTGTGATGTGCTTTTTACAAGCCTATAACATTTTATTTATTATTACTTTTTTATGGAAGTATAGTTGATTTAGTTTTAGGTGGATAGCAAAGTGTTTCAGTTTTTTTAATGTATATATATATATATTCTTTTTCAGATTTTGTTTCCATTATAGGTTATTGCAAGATATTAAATGTAGTTCCCTGTGCTGTACAGCAGCTTTTTGTTTATCCACTTTATATATAGTAGTGTGTATCTGTTAATTCAAAACTTCTAATTTATCCCTCCCCTGTACCTCTCTCCTTTGGTAGCCATAAGTTTGTTTTCTGTGTTTGTGAGTCTGTTTGTCTTGTAAATAAGCTCATTGTATCTTTTTTTTTTAGATTCCATATATAAGTGATAGTGTATGATATTTATCTTTCTCTGTCTGACTTTCTTCACTTAGTGTGATAATCTCTAGGTCCACCCATGTTGCTGCAAGTGACGTTATTTCATTCTTTTTTATGGCTGAGTAATATTCCATTGTGAAATATGGAATAGATATAAACGATCGGACACGACTGAAGTGACTTAGCAGCAGCAGCAGGAGATACATACATACATACATACATATATATATATATATCTTCTTTATCCATTCATCTATTAATGGATATTTAGGTTGCTTTCGTGTCTTGGCTGTTGTAAATAGTGCTGCTGTGAGCACTGGGGGTGCCGTATATCTTTTCAAATTAGAATTTTCCTCTTTTCCAGATATGTGTCCTGGAGTGGGATTGCTGGATCACATGGTAGCTCTATTTTTAGTTTTTTTTTAAGGAACCTCTGCACTGTTCTCTGTAGTGGCTCTGCTAATTTACATTCCCACCAACAGCGTAGGAGGGTTCTGTTCTCTCCGCATCCTCTCTAGCATTTGTTATTTGTAGACTTTTTAATGATGACCAATCTGACTGGTGTGATTTTTTTTTTTAATAGAAAATTCATCAATAGTTCAAAAGGGCACATACGGTAAAAACTGTCCCCCTTCAGCCTCTTTAATCTCTCAGTTCCCTTCCCCAGAAATACTACTACTAATTTCTTGTGTATTCATTTGGAGAGAGTCCATGCATGTACAAATATGGCCCCTTTGTTCTGTTCCATGAGGCCAGGGTGAATATTTTTAACGGACAGCTGAGTCTGTCATTCCCTTTCAAGGATTTGCAGGACGGAGACCCAAAGCTCTAACAGGTCGTCCGAAGCCCCACCCAGCTCTGCAGTCTCCTCTTGAGGAAAGCTCTTGCTCTTTGCTCCAGTCACACTGGCCTACCCTCCATGCCTGCCTCAGGACCTTTCTTTATGGTTTGGGGACCTCTGATCTGGCCACTCCACCTGGGTTTTCTCTCCCCTTGTTTTGCCCAGCCAAGCTCCTTCAGGTCTTCGTTTACATACCACTTCCTCAGAGGGGCCTTCCTGACTTCCTTCTTTCAACCGAGTCCTTCACTGTCCTCTCAACACAGCTAGATCACTTTGGAGCATTTTCTTAACTTGTGCTTATATATCTGCTTGTGTGACTATGTGTTTTGTGTCCATCTCCAGCTAGACCATGAGCTCCCTGGAAGGCAGGGACCCCAGCATCCCACACAACGAGGGCGCCTGATATCCCACACACAGTGCTCAAGTTTTTTGAGGGAATAAATGAAGCCCTGACTGAATATTTGGTTTGTTTGGAAGCACTTGTACTTTTGTGTGCTTTCTGCTTTTTTCCCCTGCCCTTCCACCTCCCCTGTGCTTTTTAACATAAAAAAAATTTATGGAAAATGTCAAATGTACCTAAAAGTGGTGAAGGTTTAGTCGCTAAGTCATGTCTGACTCTCGCGACCCCATGGAATTTTCCAGATGAGTGGGTTGCCGTTTCCTTCTCCAGGGGATCGTCCCCCCTGAACCCAGGGATTGAACTCTGGTCTTCTACATTGCAGGCCTATTCTTTACTGACCTAGCCACCAGGGAAACCCTTACATAGAAGTGAGAAGACCGATATGTTGGACCCCTATGTACACATCACCTAGATTCACTAGCTGTCAAGATTTTGCCACATTTGCATGAGTTTTCCCTTTTACTTTCTTTTTTCCCCTAGCTTTCTGAAGGCACAAAAAAATTAATGATAACTGCCATTTATTGAGCATTTACTATGTGTCAGTAACCAGATTAGATGTCTCTTAAATACACTGACTTTTAATCTGCTCAACAGCCCTGCTGGGTGGGCATTATTATTCCCATTATTTCAGAGATGAGGAAGTTGAGACAGTTTGAGTCATTTTGTGCAGGGTCCCTCATTTAATAGATGGAAAACCTGAGATTCTAACCTGGGACTCTAAAACCCAGGTTCTCAACTCCCAAACTGCTTGATGCCGACTTCATCAATGCACTTGTCTCCCACCTGCCTTTCTTCTTCTTCTTACCTATGGACTTTAAAAATGTTCAAAGCATTTTTATTGTGCTTCAGCTGTAAGGGAAGTGCTCTCATGCATGTGAAAGGAGTGCGGCAATTGACTTTATTATTCCCCTATAAAAAACAGCAATTCTGCCAATAAATATTTATTGAGCCCTTTTTTATTTACCAAGCACCATGTTAAAAGCTGGGGAAACAATAGTGAGAAAAAATAAATACTGGCCCTGGTCTCATGGAGCAGAGTCAAGTCAGGTCCTTCAACATTAATTCAGATAGTTTGTGGTTGAACCCATCCTATGTAAATAAACTCTTGGTTTTCAACGGAGGCTGTGGGTTTAGAATGAGAGAAGTAAGATGGAGCAGCTGATGCTGAGAGTTTAAGAGTCAACTCCATTATTCAGAGGTTCCTGCTCTGGGATCCTCTTTCACTTTTTGACTTTCCTTCTACTTCATGACTATCTAAAGCAATACTGCTCTCATCTCTGACTCGACAGAGGAAGGGAAAAGATACGTAGTTCACAATTACTCTGATAGCTAATCAGGGATGCTGTGGACTGTTGCACAGTTGGTGCACTGGGTAAAGGTGCCTGATTGAGGAAGCCAGTTGGAGCTAAATTCAGCCTGAGACCTACTTGCCTTGCAGTGGCCCTGGCCTGAGGCTGCACAGTCCTGGGGAAGAGATGCCTTTTTCTTCTCCCAGGCTCCTCCTCTGCAGACACAGAAAGGCAGTTTATAAGCTCGAGGTAGTTTTCTTGGTAGAACTGGAAAAAGAATGGAAAAGGATATGGTCGAAACTGCTGTTTCAAATTTATGTTGTGTGAAATTCACTGTTTGTATCTTCCATGTCCCCCTTGACTCAGTTGATGTAATTATAAGTGCTTTTAGTTTTCTTTTTCTTTTAATAGACTTTATTGTTTAGAGCAATTTTAGATTCACAGCAAAATTGAGCTGAAGGTGTATAGATTTCCTACATACGCTCTGTCCCCACAGATGCATAGTTTGCTGAAGTGTCAACATCCTCCAGCAGAGTGGTATAAGCGATGAGCCTATATTGACCACACCATTTCACCCAAAGTCCTTAGGTTTTGATGGCAGAAAAGAATGCAAGCATTGGTTCAACATAGGAAAAGTACATAGTGGTTAAAAGCAAAGCTTAGCAGGGTACATGTTGTGACTTAAGAAACTTCCTGTCTTTTCTCTTTCTGATTTAGACCTAGAAGGGTGGAATTGGGGAGGGAGGAGAGAGGCTCAAGATTGAGGGGATATATGTATAATTATGGCTGATTTGCATTGTTGTACAGCAGAATCCAACACAACATTGTAAAGTAACGATCCTCCAATTAAGAAAAAAAAAACCTATTTCCTGTAGATGTAACTGGACAAAATGGGAAAAATTGGTAATACATTTTAGGTGGCTTCTTTTTCTTTTTTTTGGCCATGTCCCATGGAGCTATTGAACCCAGGCCACCACAGTGAAAGCGCTGAGGCCTAAGCACTGGACCACCAGATAATTCCTTAGGTGATTTCTTTCTTGTACTTAATTTCTAGAATTAAGTTGATTGTCTCATCCTAATGATGAAGAAAATAATAAACTACCATTTCCTTTCTGTGTTTAGGAGATTGGCTTGTTTGAGGTGATATCTTATTGTAGTTTTAATTTGTATTTCCCTGATGATTAGAGACATTGAGCATTTTTCACGTGTCTGTTGGCCATTTGGATGTCTTCTTTGGAAAAATGTCTATGTTGTTTCTCTGCTCATTTTTAATCAAATTGTGGATTTTTTTTTGCTTTTTGTTGTTGTTGTTAATTGAATTGTATGAGTTCTTTATATATTTTGGATATTGACCCCCATCTGTGTTTACTGTTGTGTATGTGTGTGTGTGTGAAGTCGCTCAGTCATGTCCGACTCTTTGCGACCCCATGGACTGTAGCCTACCAGGTTCCTCTGTCCATGGGATTTTCCAGGCAAGAGTACTGGAGTGGATTGCCATTTCCTTCTCCAGGGGATCTTCCCAAGCCAGGGATCGAACCCAGGTCTCCTGCATTGTAGACAGACGCTTTACCGTCTAAGCCACCAATAATACTATTAAAAACTTGACTTTAGTGAGCACAGATATGTGCAGGTCATCTACAGAGAATTTAACATATGTTGCTGTATTGAATTCTCTTCAGAGGTATGTGTGTAATAATGTAGGTATTATTATCTCATTTTTATACAGAGGGACACTGATATTTAAAAAAATAATGTTATTTATTTAGTTTTGGTTATGCTGGGTCTTCACTGCTGCTCAGGAGTGTCTCTGTTTGTGGAGACAGGGGCCACTCTAGGTGTGGCACGCTTCTCACTGTGGTGGCTTCTCTTGTTGCAGAGCACGGGCTCTAGGCAGGCGAGCTTCCGTAGCTGCAGCACGTGGGCTGAGAAGTTGCAGCTCCTGGGCTATAGAGCACAGGCTCAATAATTGAGGCACACAGGCTTAGTTGCTCCAGAGCATGTGGGGTCTTCCCCGACCAGGGATTGAACCTATGTCTTTTGCATTGGCAGATGGATTCTTTACCACTGAGCCAGCAGTGAAGCCCAGAACACTGACATTTGAGTCACCCAAGTTACATAACAAAGAAGTGGTAAAGTGGAGCGTGAACCCTGGTCTATTTGACTCCAAGACCTGCACAGATAACCACAATCTTTTGTACTCCTTTGTTGTGGAAAAAGAGATGTTTAATCAGCTTTGAGGTCTCTATCCTGACCTGGGTACCCAGTTTACAAATTTCAGACTTCTGTAAAATATTCCAGTCTCCTCCAAGTTGGAATCTTTCTCAGTTTTCCTTATTGCTACCCTTATAATGCGTAACTGACGACCGGGAATCCTTCTTGGGTAGTACAGCTCACTGACCACTCTTCTTAGTTGTTATAACCACAAATCACACTTATGTCACAAGCCCTGAACCAACCCTGGCCTTTTATCTCTGCCAACCTCTTTGCTCAGCAGAACTCCTGACATAAGAGTATACAACATCTCATGAGGATTTTTCTCTTTGACAATTTCCTCATAGTTGTTCGTAAGAAAGGACATTAATTTATAAGGACTAAGATAAGAAAGTTGAATGTAACGGAATTTGAGGAGGTCAAAGAAATCAGTTTAACAGGATGAAGAATGTAATTCTATGGGAAGTGAGGAGGAGACAATGGCACTGAGAGATGGTTTTCATGGTCCTAAGATCACAAATATGATCAGGAGTTGACTGTAATTATATTATGCTTTGGGTTCAAGTAAGATGATTGATTTGCAGTTGGCTAGCATGGTATCTCATTTCACCTTTTAATCTAAGGGACCCATACTTTTTATGAGACAAACTCAGCGGTGATAATAACTCACATTTATTTTGCATTTATGCTTGGCTGTTTTTGTTTTTAATATTTATTTTGTTGCATCACTTGGGATCTTTCATTGAGCCGCACGGACTCTTTAGTTGTGGCCTGAGGGCTCGGTACTTGCGGCTCGTGGGCTTAGTTGCTCTGTAGCTTGTAGGATTTTAGTTCTCTAACCAGGGGTGGCTATCACATCCCTTATGTTGCAAGGTGGATGCTTGACCACTGCACCACCAGGGAAGTCTCCACCTTTGACTGTTATAGGCCCTTTATAGACTTTCTTTCATTTAATCATCACAGCCATCCTGTGAGGGAGGTACCATTTGGCTGGCATTTCAGAGATGACAAGACAGAGGTTCAGGATGGTAAATAACTTGCTCAAGATCATAAAACTAGTAAGCAGCGGAGGCTGGATTCAAAATCAGGCAGCCCACCTCTTAACCACTGTTCATATACCATCTAAATTCTTGCTGGGGATTAAGGATGATGATACAGTCCATTTTGCATATAAAGCATGTTAGTAGCAAGTGCTTAGAATAATTCTTGCCTGCGTTTTTTTTTCCAAGGTGAGGGGTTTTCCCAGAACACTCTTGGTCTCTGTTTTACCTTCATTCCTCCCCTGGGGAAATGGAGCGAGTTTCCTGAGAAGGAGAGAGAAAGGACCTGCAGGGCCCATCTTCTTTCTCACATTCCTTCCTTGGGGTGCAACCTGCCTATGGAGATATACAGTTTGATCTGCTCCCTGTGGGTGGTGGGGGTGGGGAGGCCTTCAGTGGTCTGCTGCTCCAGTGTATAGATGTCTGCCTAACTTTGGGTTTCAGTATGAGGAGGCTCCTTGTTCCATATAAGTCACAGTCTCTATATTAGCTTAGCAAACAGGATATTTTGAACCTCATTTGATTATATCTTTGTCTTCTTTCTCAGTTGGTCTAGATGGATAGGAGAGGTATTATGTATCCTCACTGCATCTCCTCCAAGAGCAGGGAAATAAATTTAAAAATATAGATAAGAAAACATCACATAAATGGAAGACTCTTGATCTAACATTCAATTAATCTGTCCCCTTCCAAGGTATTTGAATGCAGAGTTCCAAAGAATAGCAAGGAGAGATAAGAGAGCCTTCCTCAGTGATAAATGCAAAGAAATAGAGGAAAACAGTAGAATGGGAGAGACTAGAGGTCTCTTCAAGAAAATTAGAGATACCAAGGGAACATGTCATGCAAAGATGGGCTTAATAAAGGACAGAAATGGTAGGGACCTAACAGAAGCAGAAAATATTAAGAAGAGGTGGCAAGAATACACAGAAGAACTGTACAAAAAAGATCTTCACAACCCAGATAATCACGATGGTGTGATCACTTACCTAGAGCTGGACATCCTGGAATGTGAAGTCAAGTGGGCCTTAGAAAGCATCACTATGAACAAAGCTAGTGGAGGCGATGGAATTCCAGTGGAGCTATTTCAAATCCTGAAAGACCATGCTGTGAAAGTGCTGCAGTCAATATGCCAGCAAATTTGGAAAACTCAGCAATGGCCACAGGACTGGAAAAGGTCAGTTTTCATTCCAATCCCAAAGAAAGGCAATGCCAAAGAATACTCAAACTACTGCACAATTGCACTCATCTCACACACTAGTAAAGTAATGCTTAAAATTCTGCAAGCCAGGCTTCAGCAGTATGTGAACTGTGAACTTCTAGATGTTCAAGCTGGTTTTAGAAAAGGCAGAGGAACCAGAGATCAAATTGCCAACATCCGCTGGATCATGGAAAAAGCAAGAGAGTTCCAGAAAAACATCTATTTCTGCTTTATTGACTATGCCAAAGCCTTTGACTCTGTGGATCACAATAAACTGGAAAATTCTGAAAGAGATGGGACTACCAGATCACCTGACCTGCCTCTTGAGAAACCTGTATGCAGGTCAGGAAGCAACAGTTAGAACTGGACATGGAACAACAGACTGGTTCCAAATAGGAAAAGGAGTACGTCAAGGCTGTATATTGTCACCTTGCTTATTTAACTTCTGTGAAGTGTACATCATGAGAAACGCTGGGCTGGAAGAAGCACAAACTGGAATCAAGATTGCCAGGAGTAATATCAAGAACCTCAGATATGCAGATAACACCACCCTTATGGCAGAAAGTGAAGAGGAACTAAAGAGCCTCTTGATGAAAGTGAAAGTGGAGAGTGAAAAAGTTGGCTTAAAGCTCAACATTTAAAAAACTAACATCATGGCATCCAGTCCCATCACTTTATGGCAAATAGATGGGGCAACAGTGGAAACAGTGGCTGACTTTATCTTTCTGGGCTCCAAAATCACTGCAGATGGTGACTGCAGCCATGACATTAAAAGACGCTTTCTCCTTGGAAGGAAAGTTATGACCAACCTAGAGAGCATATTGAAAAGCAGAGACATTACTTTGTCAACAAAGATCCATCTAGTCAGGGCTATGGTTTTTCCAGTGGTCATGTATGGATGTGAGAGTTGGACTATAAAGAAAGCTGAGTGCAGAAGAATTGATGCTTCTGAACTGTGGTGTTGGAGAAGACCCTTGAGAGTCCCTTGGACTGCAAGGAGATCCAACCGTTCAGTCCATCCTAAAGGGGATCAGTCCTGGGTGTTCATTGGAAGGACTGATGTTGAAGCTGAAACTCCAATACTTTGGCCACCTCATGCGAAGAGCTGACTCATTGGAAAAGACCCTGATGCTGGGAAAGATTGAGGGCTGGAGGAGAAGGGGATGACAGAGGATGAGATGGCTGGATGGCATCACCAACTCAATGGACATGGGTTTGGGTGGACTCCGGGAGTTGGTGATGGGCAGGGAGGCCTGGCGTGCTGTGGTTCATGGGGTCACAAAGAGTCGGACACAACTGAGCTGAACTTCCAAGGTAACCAGTTCATCAATTAAACTTTAGAAGGGGAACACAGCCGATATTTATCTTACGTAATCTCATTTAACTCCTGTCACAATCATGTGAGGTGGGATTTATTATCACTGTGTTATTAATAAGGAAACTATCTCATTCAGTCAGTAAATACTGAATGTGGCCCATAGGCCAGGTTTTGTTCCAGGAGGCTCAGAGAGGGAATGGGAATTGCTCAAGGTTATATAGTCTATCCGTGGGAGAGGTAGGATTTGAACCCACATTTAGCGGGTGACACAGGTTAGGCATTCCTCAAAGAGAGGGGAGAGAGGAACGCCTTTTTAAAATGGTAATAAACATTTATTGAGCCCTGGTTTTACTCCCTGGTGCAGTTTATACCACTCAGTGCTTTGTGGTGCATTATCTCATTAAATCCTTGCATATTTCCTCCCTGAACATACAGAAACTTTGAGGTTCAATAATGTTAATTAATTTTCCAAAGGGTACAGAGTAAGTGGCAGAACTTCTTCTTTTTTCAAACCTTTAGCTTTTGAGAAGTACTGCCGTCGCTTTTCTGGAGCTTACAAAGGTAATTGGAAAACATAGCCTCTGAAATGACATCAGAGCATCTTGAAATCATTAATTAGCAAACGCAGATTAACCTGGTGGGAGTGAATGGAGGTGCTGAATGGCTGGGAGGGAAACCAGAGGAAGAGCTATGTGGGGGAAAGACAGGGCAGAGTAGAGTTATCTGAGGTGGGTTCACCCGGACTTCCTGGAGAGAACTTTTTAGCTAGGTTTCAGCTGATATATGCTGGATGATGGTGAAGAAAAGTAACGTAAGTTCGAGAATAAGGGAAAAGTTTTGAATTGCCTTCCTTTGCACATGGTAAGTCAGTTGTGAGCAAGAAACAAAATGACAGCAGTGATAACAAAACCTTATCCTCACTGAAAGTGAGGAACTGCCGTGGCAAGGACATGGCCTCCAGGTCTTGAGAATTTTGTTTGGGTGAGGTTCTAAGGACCCTGGATTTTCCCACAGCTTTCTGTTAACTAACAGGTGTCAACAAGGAGTCACTTAATATTTCTGGACCTTAATATCTTCATCTCTAAATGGGGAAGTAGAATATGTGCCCTCCAAATTTCCACTGAACAGTAATAATCTTTTGTCTTCCCTTGCAGGGAAGAATACTAGCCTTTCCCAGAATTTCTGGCATGTAGATGATGGTCAGTAAATGTTGAATTTAACTAATTAAAGGCAATGAAACTAATTGAAAAACATGTCCGTATAGTTGCCCATATAGTAGGCATGTCTTGTTTGCAGTATTCTTGTTGCCTATGTTCCATACGTCATCTCTTTTTGCCTCTGAGTCATCAAACTTGTCATTTCCTTGCTAAGGAAACCTGTCCCCACAAATCACCCTGGTCCCTTCTTTCTGAACTCTGTCTATGATGGGCTCAATCACTCTGTGCCTTCCTGGTATTGTTAATTCTTCTTACATAGCCTTCTGATCTCCTAATTCTTAAAAAAATTTTTTTTAAATATATTTTTAAAATTTTTAATTGGAGGATAATTGCTTTGAATGTTATGTTGGTTTCTGCCATACAACAATGTGAATCAGTCAGAACTATATATATATATATATGCATATATATATATATTGCCCTCCCTCTTGAGCCTCCGTTTCAGCCTCCCCTCCCCGTCCCACCCCTCTAGGTCATCACAGAGCACCAGGCTTAACTCCCTGTGATACATAGCAGCATCCCACTAGCTATTTTACACATGGCAGTGAATGTATGTCAATGCTACTTTCTCAATTCATCCCACGCTCTCCTTACCCCGCTGTTGATCTCCTAATTCTTCACTACAGCTATGTTGGCTATATGCATATTCTACACTTTTCATTTAGTAGCTGTGTGGAGAGTCTCATTTACTCCTGCTGTAGCTGAACAAGTATCTGCCTGAAGGGTGTGAATGAAACCGTATGACTGAAGGAGCAACACCTAGTGGCAACAGGCTTTAACTGAAGGCTCAAATTTTGACAGCATTGCCTTCAGTGCAGGAGACCTGGGTTCAATCTCTGGGTCGGGAAGATCCCCTGGAGAAGGGCATGGCACCCCACTCCAGTATTCTTGCCTGGAGAACCCCACGGACAGAGGAGCCCGGTGGGCTACAGTCCTGGGGTTGCACAGAGTTGGACACGACTGAGCGACCAACGCGATTTGATTTTGATTTTGTTATTGTTGGCCATACTATGTGGCCTGTGGGCTCCCAGTTCCCCCACTGGGGATCAAACCTGGGCCCTTGACAGTGAAAGTGTGGGGTCCCAATCACTGAACCATCAGGAAATTCATGAAATTTGATTTTTAAAATTAAATATACATACATATATATATAGTCTTTGTCTCTAAAATGGAATAACATTTCAAGGAGGAAAGATTATTCCATGTTTAGGACTATATAGATAAAACAACTTGTATTTGATGGAATTTTTCACTTTTTTCCCGCAGGGCTTAGCACCATATCTGCAGAGTCTGCTTCTCCTGGCTCAAAATTCTAAATTGGAAAAGATGGCTCTCATCTAGGATTCTGAGGCTGAGTCAGAGCCTTGGAATCCAGGTGATCTTGATGTCTGTGGCAGCAGTATGGCAGACACTCCTGGCTGGCTTCACAGTCTCCAGTCTCCAGTCTCCAGCTAGATTCTGCACTAAGAGATCTCCTGTGCTGTTGAGGGCAGCAGTGTGCCCGTTCAAGAGCATGCACCTTCTTTAAGACCCCTCTGAAGCTACAGTGGCCACAGCCCAGGTCTGCCCAGAGGCATGGGTAGGAGTTTCCTGTGGGGAGATCCAGGAAGCCATTGTTCTCCTGATGGAAAGAGGTAAGTCCAGCTGGCACAGGCATTTTGTCTTTGACTCTTCCTCTTCTTTCTGCCTAGAGTATGGATACCATACTCTAGGAAGGGAGGGGAAGCAGCTTAGCTTGCAGTTCTGAGGAAGAAAGTCAGGAGTGTCAGAGAAAGAAGCTAGAAGGAGTGTGAGACCTTGCTGACTTCCTGAAACAGCTACCTCAGCCTTACCTCAAAACTTCTATTATGAGAGAAAAAGAAAACCTCTATTTGGTTAAGTACTATAGTCAGTTATTTTCAGCCTCATGAAATCCTAACTGATGCAAATAATAAAATAGATTAAAATATGAAATTTTTAGGCTTCAGGAAAAACTTAATATTTCTTAAAGATATTGGCAATCAAATGTACCAGATCATAAATCTATTTTGCCAAGCTTTGGTCTATTCAGATTTTGTCAGTGATTACTTGAATCTCTCCCTTCCTCCTTTCCTTTCAAAACAAATTTTGTTGAATAGCTTCTCTACAGTCTATGGGCTGGAAATGTCACAGTGAGCAGAACAGGCATGATTTCTGCCCTCAAATAATCACGCAAATATGTAATGATAAAACAATCTAGATACAATGAGAGGAGATACAGAGAACAATGAGGACATATAAATGTGAGACTGCGTCTAGTCTGGGGAGGCTTCTCGGAGGAGCTGAGGTCTGAGCTGAGACTAGAAGGCTTTTCAGGGGTTTATTAGGCAAAGGTGGTAGATGGAGTGAGAAAAAGAAACAGCGAGTGTGAGGGCCCCAGGGCTGCAGAGAGCAAGGCACTTTTGAGGAACTGAAAGTAGTACCCTGTGACTGAAATACTGAGAAAAAGGAAGAGAATAGCACAAAATTAGGCTGGAGAGGTAAATGGGCTAACTAATGCAGGGCCCTGTTGTCATTTATATTACAGATTAGGTCTTTAAGAACAGTGGAAAGTCATTGAAGATCCTAAGCCTTTAAGTATGACCTGTCCAGATTAAACTTTAAAAACTCAAATGCTGTTCTATCTGTTTGACATAGAATAAATTGGTGATATGAGGCTGTAGTTAATGTGGGGAGTTTGGTTAGGATACCAGACAGAAGATGGTGAGTAAGGTAAAAGGTAGCTTGGCTTTAGGGGATGGCAACGAAGATGAAAGCTGTGGGATTTAAATACCTTTGAGAAGTCAAGTCAGTGAGACCTGGTGATGGGTTTGACACAGACATTGACAGGTGGGAGATTGCAAGGAAGACTCCTAGATTTTGACTTGCAGAATTTGATGGTTGGTTGGGTGTAGGTGGCATTTGCTGAGAAAGGAAACCTAAAGGAGGCTTGAGTTGGGAGGGGTACATTGTGATGAGTTTTCCCCAAACATGCTGTATGTGAGGGATCTTGAGATACCCATATGGGTACGTCACATAGGCAGGTGTGAGGAAAGGTCTGGGCTGGAGGCATCAGCATGCAAATGGTGGATGAAGTTATAGATCATAAGATGATTGAAGAAGAGAGGACAGAGTGAGAGGAGAAGGGGGCTCAGGACCAATCTGATATAAAGATAAATAACCTTGTTCTCATCCTCAGGAAGCTTATAACGTGGTAGAGGTGATGAGCTACATACATGTTGATAACAGGTTATCAGAATAATGTCATTTGCAGCAACATGGACGGACCTAGAGGCTGTCATATTGAATAAGTCAGAGAAGAATAAACACCGTATGACATCCCTTATATGCGAAATCTAAAAAGACAAGAAAGCTTATTTACAAAATAGATTAACAGACTTAGAGAATGAACTTATGGTTGCCAGGTGTGGGGAAAGGGTGGAGGGAAGGTATAGTTAAGCGGTTTGGAGTGGACATGTACACACTACTATATTTAAAATGGATAACCAGTGAAGACCTACTGTATAGCACAGGGAACTGCTTGATGTTATGTGGAAGCCTGGATGGGAGGGGAGTTTGGGGGAGAATGGATACATGTATATGTATGGCTGAGTCCCTTTGCTATCCACCTGAAGCTATCACAACTTTGTTAATTGGCTATACTCTGATTAGTTTAGTTTTTAAAAAAAGGAAGAAAAAATAGGTTGTCATTTGCTCCCAGAATGAGAACAGAGATCATTTGGTCTTGTCCACACCGTGTCTATTTCTGTATAGCAAATCACCCAATAAGGGGCTTGCCAGGTGGCTCAGTGGTAAAGAATCCATCTGCAATGCAGGTGATGCACGTTCGATCCCTGGGCTGGGAAGATCCCCTGGAGGAGGAAATGGCAACCCACCTCAGTATTCTTGCCTGGAGAATTCCATGGACAGTGGAGTCTGGTGGGCTACAGTCCATGGGGTCTCCAAGAGTCAGACATGACTGAGCAGCTGAGGGTGCATGCAAGTCACCCTAAAATTTGATGACTTGGAACAATAATAGATAGTTATTATTTCTTAGTTTCTATGGATCAGGAACTAGAGGGTAGACTTACTGGGTGGCTCTGAAGGTGTGTGAAGACTATGGGGTCTCTCATGAAGTTGCAATCATGATATTGCTGAGGCTACATCATCTGAGGCTTGATTGACGCTGGAGGATCCACTTCCAAGATAGCTCCCTCACATGGCTTTTGGCTGGAGGCCAAAGTCCCTCACCACATGGAACTTTCCATAGAGCTACTTGGGTGTCCTCGTGAAACGGCAGCTGGTTTTCCCCCAAGTGAGTGACCCAAGTGAGAGCAAGGAGGAAGCCACTGCTTTTTATGACCTGGTCTCGGAAGTCATACTGTCACTCTTACCACATTCTGTTTCTTAGAAGTGAGTCACTAAGTCTAGTTCATACTCAAGGGAAGGAGAGTTAGGCTCTATCATTTGAAGTGAGGATTGTAAAAAAAATTTCAGACACGTTTTAAAATCACTGCAACCACTGTACCAGCAGCACCTAGTACAGTGCCTGACACATAACAGGTGATTAATAAAGATTTGTAAAAGGAACGATTATTTTCTACTTTAAACTTGGAGTCACAAGCACTGACACACTGGCACTAAGGCAGGCAGTCACACTGAGGAATGGCCGCTTGAAGCCTCATTCAGTTTCAGTGTATTCTGCTATGTTATCCCATCAGCAAAAGGGCCATTTTGAGAAGTTGTCTGGCCATTCACACAACATGTGAACTGCTGGGGTTCTTTCTGGAATTGGTACAAAACTGGAAGAAGAGATATGAGGTCTCAGAGGTACCTAATAGTTAGGTTTTGCTAGTGAACTAATAATAAGGACTTCTATTTTATTATTATTTGAGGACCAGCTACTTTATATTTATTTAAAGGTGTGGGATCTCTGATGTATTTAAGGTTAAATAGATTCAGGTCAGAGTGGGTGCTATGGGAGCCTGAACCCGGTACAAACCATGTGGAAGGAAAGCAGAATGAGGTTCTTTAGTACAGATTTTTATTTTTATTTTTTATTTTATTTTATTTATTTATTTATTTTTTAATTTTAAAATCTTTAATTCTTACATGCATTCCCAAACATGAACCCCCCTCCCACCTCCCTCCCCAGAACATCTTTCTGGGTCATCCCCATGCACCAGCCCCAAGCATGCTGCATCCTGCGTCAGACATAGACTGGCGATTCAATTCACATGATAGTATACATGTTAGAATGTCATTCTCCCAAATCATCCCACCCTCTCCCTCTCCCTCTGAGTCCAAAAGTCCGTTATACACATCTGTGTCTCTTTCCCTGTCTTGCATACAGGGTCGTCATTGCCATCTTCCTAAATTCCATATATATGTGTTAGTATACTGTATTGGTGTTTTTCTTTCTGGCTTACTTCACTCTGTATAATCGGCTCCAGTTTCATCCATCTCATCAGAACTGATTCAAATGAATTCTTTTTAACGGCTGAGTAATACTCCATTGTGTATATGTACCAAAGCTTTCTTATCCATTCATCTGCTGATGGACATCTAGGTTGTTTCCATGTCCTGGCTATTATAAACAGTGCTGCAATGAACATTGGGGTACATGTGTCTCTTTCAATTCTGGTTTCCTCGGTGTGTATGCCCAGCAGTGGGATTGCTGGGTCATAAGGTAGTTCTATTTGCAATTTTTAAAGGAATCTCCACACTGTTCTCCATAGTGGCTGTACTAGTTTGCATTCCCACCAACAGTGTAGGAGGGTTCCCTTTTCTCCACACCCTCTCCAGCATTTATTGCTTGCAGATTTTTGGATCGCAGCCATTCTGACTGGTGTGAAGTGGTACCTCATTGTGGTTTTGATTTGCATTTCTCTAATAATGAGTGATGTTGAGCATCTTTTCATGTGTTTGTTAGCCATCTGTACGTCTTCTTTGGAGAAATGTCTATTTAGTTCTTTGGCCCATTTTTTGATTGGGTCGTGTATTTTTCTGGAGTTGAGCTGCATAAGTTGCTTGTATATTTTTGAGATTAGTTGTTTGTCAGTTGCTTCATTTGCTATTATTTTCTCCCATTCAGAAGGCTGTCTTTTCACCTTGCTTATATTTTCCTTTGTTGTGCAGAAGCTTTTAATTTTAATTAGATCCCATTTGTTTATTTTTGCTTTTATTTCCAGAATTCTGGGAGGTGGATCATAGAGGATCCTGCTGTGATTTGTGTCTGAGAGTGTTTTGCCTATGTTCTCCTCTAGGAGTTTTATAGTTTCTGATCTTACATTTAGATCTTTAATCCATTTTGAGTTTATTTTTGTGTGCGGTGTTAGAAAGTGATCTAGTTTCATTCTTTTACAAGTGGTTGACCAGTTTTCCCAGCACCACTTGTTAAAGAGATTGTCTTTACTCCATTGTATATTCTTGCCTCCTTTGTCAAAGATAAGGTGTCCATATGTGTGTGGATTTATCTCTGGGCTTTCTATTTTGTTCCATTGATCTATATGTCTGTCTTTGTGCCAGTACCATACTGTCTTGATGACTGTGGCTTTGTAGTAGAGCCTGAAGTCAGGCAAGTTGATTCCTCCAGTTCCATTCTTCTTTCTCAAGATTGCTTTGGCTATTCGAGGTTTTTTGTATTTCCATACAAATCTTGAAATTATTTGTTCTAGTTCTGTGAAAAATGTGGCTGGTAGCTTGATAGGGATTGCATTGAATTTGTAAATTGCTTTGGGTAGTATACTCATTTTCACTATATTGATTCTTCCAATCCATGAACATGGTATATTTCTCCATCTATTAGTGTCCTCTTTGATTTCTTTCATCAGTGTTTTATAGTTTTCTATATATAAGTCTTTAGTTTCTTTAGGTAGATATATTCCTAAGTATTTTATTCTTTTCGTTGTAATGGTGAATGGAATTGTTTCCTTAATTTCTTTTTCTACTTTCTCATTATTCGTGTATAGGAATGCAAGGGATTTCTGTGTGTTGATTTTTAGTACAGATTTTTAAATCCTTGAAAATTTCCAAGAGAAAAGGAGTGACTGGGAGGTGTGGCAACAATGTATGTGTGCTGCTCAGTTCTTTTTTTCTTTTTCTGTTTAAAATTTATTTATTTTTTAATTGTAGGATAATTGGTCAGAGAAGGCGATGGCACCCCACTCCCGTACTCTTGCCTGGAAAATCCCATGGACGGAGGAGCCTGGCAGGCTGCAGTCCATGGGGTCACGAAGAGTCGGACACGACTGAGCAACTTCACTTTCACTTTTCACTGTCATGCATTGGAGAAGGAAATGGCAATCCACTCCAGTGTTCTTGCCTGGAGAATCCCAGGGACAGGGGAGCCTGGTCGGCTGCCATCTATGCGGTTGCACAGAGTCGGACATGACTGAAGTAACTTAGCAGCAGCAGCAGCAGGATAATTGCTTACAGAATTTTGTTGTTTTCTGTCAAACGTCAACATGAATCAGCCATAGGTATACATATATCCCCTCCCTTTTGAATTTCCCTCCCCTCTTGCTCCCCATCCCATCCTTCTAGGTTGACACAGAGCCCCTGTTTGAGTTTCCTGAGATATACAGCAAATTCCCCTTGGCTATCTATTTTTACATATGGCAACCCACTCCAGTGTTCTCGCCTGGAGAATCCCAGGGATGGGGGAGCCTGGTGGGCTGCCATCTATGGGGTCGCACAGACTCGGACACGACTGAAGTGATTTAGCAGCAGCAGCAGCAATGTAAGTTTCCATGTTACTCTCTCCATACATCTCACCCTCTCCTCCCCTCTCCCCACGTCTATAAATGTTCTCTATGTCTTCTTTTATTCCTAGTTTTTTAAGGAATCTCCATACCGTCTTCCATAGTGGCTGTATGAATTTACATTCCCACCAATAGTGCAAGAGCATTCCCTTTTCTCCACACCCTCTTCAGCATTTATTGTTTGTAGACTTTTTGATGAGGGCCATTCTGACCGGTATGAGGTGATATTAGTTCTTTTTTTCAAAAGCCTGACTTTCCACTGGGAGGAGTGCAATTAGTGCAGCGTCTCTGGCATCCACTGTAGTTTCAAGCTGAGGCTGCGGTCTATTTCAGCAGCCCCAAGCCAATGACGGAGCATGGTGAGGGCAGACCTAGCTCTTTCTGTGGGATTGAGAAATGTGGAATTTCTCCAGTGAGTAGTCTTTGGGCTCCAAAACTCTGCATGGAGTGGGCCGAGCCCTTGTTAGACCTGTGTTGTGATCTGAGGCTCCACGTGGAGTGGGCTGAGCCCTTGTTAAACCTGTGTTGTGATCTGAGGCTCTCCCTGCCCTGTTCTGCATCCTCTTCCTTCAACTCTGACAGGCACCTCCCTCTCCCCAGTAAACTCATGCACTTCTAACCCCATCTCAGCATCCTGGAGAACCTGACCATTCCATGGTGGTGTAGAGGGCATGTGGTCGTGGTAATTACGGAGCTTGCATAAGGAAAGGACAGCAGAGTGCAGTGGTTAAGTGCTTTGGCAGCAAATAGGTCTGGGTTTGAGCCTGGCTGTGCTGTCTACTAGCTTTGTGATTTAGGGCAAATATCTTAAACTCTTTGTTTCTTGGTTTCCCCATTGGGCAGATGGTGATGTTAACATACTTCTAGCTCTGAGATTTGTTGGGAGGATTAAATAGGTTCATTCTTACAGAACGCTCAGCATCATGCGTGATGGAGTCAGGCAAAGTTCTTAGTCGTAAGCAACAGAAGCTGACTCAGGTTGATTGAAACAGGAAAAGAATTGATTGCAAAAGACAGCCGGCAGCTCCCAGAATTCCCAGAGAGGCTGGGAAAGGAGCTCAGAAAAGCAGAAACAAGGGTAGCAGCCAGGGCTGTAGTCAAAATCATGCTACAAGATCAGGCGGATGAGGACACTGCTGCTGCTTCTCTTGCTCACTGGATGCCGAGGCATGCCCCAGTGCCTCTGACAATACCATCCCCAGTCATGGACCTCCAGCCTGCCCCTGGCCTTCTGCCACTGTTATCTGGACGTGTGATGTGGTTATCCCTAACCGCACCAGCCCAGGCAGCAGGACGGCTTCTCTGCAGTCCTCAAGATCTTTTCTCCATTCCCCTCTCCTCCCCTCGTCCCATTTTACTTCTCCTTCTCTCTCATTCCCCCTCCTTCTTTTCCTCTGCCTCTTCTTCCTTCCTTTCTGTCTCTCTCTCTCTCTCCTCTTCATCTGCAACTCTGTCATCTCTCTCTCTCCACCCACCTTCCTGTTCCTCCTCTCCTGTCCTCCCTTCCACTCTCTCCCTTCCTCTCTTCCCACCTCTCCCTCCTCCTTCTTCTCCTCCTCCTCCTGTCTCTCTCATTTCCATCACCTCTATCTCTGTTTCTCCTTCTATGTATTCCCTCTCTGCTGGCTCACTGTCCTTGTCAAATAGCTGTACCAAATCTTTTTAAAAAAATGTGACCCAATGATCTCTCTTTAACTTCCTTTCTATCCTCTTCTTTCCTTCCCTAAACTTTGGACAAATCTGTGTTTCTTCCTCACTTCTTATTCACTCCACTACAGTCCGGCTTCCATCTCTTTTACTCCACTGGAATGGCTCTTTCCAAGGTGGCCGATGACCTCCATGTTGTCTTGCTGGGCATCATCTCTTCTGTCCCCCTGCTTGACTTCTTGGGAACATTCAGTTTTGTTGATGAAGACCTCCATTTGAAATTCTTTCCTGTTCTTGGCTTGGTAAGGCCACACTTCCCTGGTTTTCCTCCTTTTTTGGACCTCACCGTCTTAGTATCCTTTGTAGACGTTTCATTCCGTTTACCTCTGTATTTACTCTCCAGGGCTGTCAAAACAAAGTATTACAAACTAGATGGCTGAAGCAACAGAAAGTCATTGTCTCAGTTTTCCAGAAGCTTGAGGTCAGAGATCAATACATCGACAAATTTGGTTCTCTGGCTTGCGAAAACATCACCCTGATCTTTGCCTTTGCTATCTTGCGGCCTTCTCCTTGTGTGCAGGACTCTATATTCAAATTTCTCCTTTTTATAAGGACACCAGTCATATTGGATTAGCTTTTTTCTCTCCAATGATCTCATCTTAACTAGTTACATTTATAATGATCCTAATTCCAAATAAGGTCATATTCTGAGGTACTGGGGGTTAAGACTTCAATATATGAGTGGGGGAGGGCAGACACAGTTCAATTCATAACACCTTCTAAGTACTGTTATCCCTTGGTCTCATCCGTAGCTCTCTCTGAGAAGCTCCATCCAAACCCATGGCTTTAATTACCGCACCACCTCTACAGTGAGAACAGATACCCAACAGCGACTCTCTAGAATAATCCTCTCCCACTGATTCTGGAAGGACAGATCCGATGACCCAGCGGACATGTTTGGGGATTTACAAGTCTCTATACATTTATAATATCCCCAGCTGAATTTATCTTTTCCTCAGAGCTGCTCCTTCTGAGTTTCCTGTCTCAGAGATGGGCTCCGTCATCCACCTGACTCCTCTGGCCCACCCTGGAAATTATCCTGGATGCTTGCTCTCGCTCACAGACGTTCAGTCTCCAGGTCCTGCCAGTTCTGCTTCTTTCGTAGCTCCTTGCATGGCTAATTTTCTTGTTTTTTTCCCCTGCTGTCACTTCCTTGGTTTAGTTTGCATCTCTTCTAGCTTGAGTTATTATGATTAATGATGACAGTGATCAGCGTTTATTACATGCTATGGGCTGGTCTCTTTCATAAGATGCCTTCCTCGTCTTATACCTCTCCAGCCCATCCTGATTCCAGGAAGACTGCTATAAACACACATGGAACAGGTATAAATGCTTAGTCCCTCCAATTCAGATGATCAAGAAAAATATAACTTTTTCCCTATAATTCAATTTAATGAATTATTTAAAAATTTTAAAATTTCATTCTGTCTGATGGCAGAACATATAATCTCAGATAATTCTGAGTAAATAAGTAATTCTTGCATTGTGCTATTTCATTTACTATTTCTTAAAATTATAATTTTTACTGCTACTATACAACAGCTGCTACTACTTTTGAGACTGTCATCATTTTTTTTGGCAGCATGGTATTCCAAAATATGAATGTACTAAAACCTTTATTCAGTTCCCTGTTTATGAACCTTTAGATCATTGGCAGTCTTTTGCTATGATGAAATCTTTGTGATACATATTTGCATAAATGTGCCAATATAAGTGCAGGGTAAAATTTCCGAGATGGAAATACTGGATTGAAGGTTATACACATTTAAATTTTGATAGCTGTTGCTAGGTTGCCCTCCAGAGAACTTGTGCCAATTTATACTTCCACAGATAGCATATGAAAATGCCACTTTCCTCTCCTCAGCACCAATATTGGGTATTGCAAAGCTTTAAAATATTTTCTGTACTTTTCATAATATATTTCTTTAATTATGATTAAAATTTCATTGTAATATAATGTTTTTCAAAAATCATATTAATTTAAGGTTGCATATTATTTTTAACATTTTTCCCCTACTTAATTTAACACAAACATATTTTCTGGTTTCTGGCCATGCCACGCAGCATGTGGGATCTTAGTTCCCTGACTAGGGATCGTACCCCTGCCCACTTCAGTGGAAGCGTGGGCTCTTAACCATCGCAGTGCCACTGCCCTGCACAGTCCCTCACGTGAATATATTTTCATTTAAATAAATATGCATCTCTCCAGATGTACTTTTAGGCACTTAGCCTCTACTTAACACACCCATAAGACCACACTAGATAGAGTCTTTCTTGGGATAAAAATGAAATGTTGATGACTAAGAATTCTTAGGTGGATTCTAAGGCTCAGAATAAACAATAAGCCAAGAGTCTAAGCCAGCAGCAACTCAGGGAAACATAAACTAAAAACGCATGTTCTATACATAATTTTAGATTTTTCTAAGAGACGCACTAAAAGGTAAAAAGAAACAGGTGAGATTAATTCAATGTTATTTTCACCTAATGTATGCAAAATAGTATCATTTCAATAAGTCATCAGTATAAAATTGTTATATAAGTAATCAATAAAACAGTTTTTTGTTCTAAGTTTTAATTTATATTTATTTATTGTATTTGGGCTGCACTGGGTCTTCACTGCTGCCCGGGCTTTCTCTAACTGTGGCGAGTGGGGGCTGCTCTTCCTTGTGGTGCGCAGGCTTCTCATTGTGGTGGCTTCTCTGGCTGCGGAGCACGGGCTCTAGGCAGGCAGGCTCTAGCAGTTGTGGCTCAGTAACTGGGGCCTCTGAGCTTTCAGTTGCTCGATGACATACAGGATCTTCCTGGACCAGGGATTAAATCCATGTTCCCTACACTGGCAACTGACTCAACCACTGGACTACCATGGAAGCTTCTGTCCTAAGTCTTCTAAATCCGTAAATTTTATACTTACAGCACATCTTAAGACTACATGTGTGTGTGTTCATTCATGTCCAGCTCTTTGAAACCCCAGGACTGTAGCCAGCCAGGCTCCTCTGTCCATGGGATTTTCCAGGCAAGAATAGTGGAGTGTGTTGCCGTTTCCATGGAACCCTCATCTCTTTTCCCTCCTGTGTTGGCAGATGGGTTCTTTACCAGCTGAGCCACCAGGGAAGCCCATCTCAAGACCAGCCATGCTTTAAGTGTTCAATATGGCTAGTGACTGCTGTATTGGACAGTATAGATAAGTGTTGTAAAGACACTTCAAGTGTTCAGCATATACAAGTGACACTCAAATAGCTTAAAATTGCATATGACCAACTTGCCTAATTTGGGGGAACCAAGTTCAATGCCTTTTAGAGAGGAGGCACTCAAAGTTTATTTTTCTAATTGAGTTATTTTTATTTTTTCAATTGAACATTCACACTTGTTCTATGTAGATACAGTTGAAACACCTCATTGTAGCAATGAATCATTTTATTAGTCATGAAACAAAAAAAACCCCAATTCATACGTTTCACTTTGTTTCTCAGAAATGAGAGATGTTTGAAGAATGTGTTTTCATAATATTTGCCAAAAATTTTCATCACACAATAGGTTTTTTTTTCTGTCTTCCTTTTGGACAATTGTTGAGTTGATGAAGCTTTTAAGATAGGTAAGAACAGATGTGTTGACTCAGTTTGGAAAGGCAAAAACAGTTTTACTTGAAGAGAAGCTCTCAGGGAAATGACAGCCTCCCAGGGGTGGTTGAATCCAGTTTTAGGAAATACTGAGTCTTTAGTGAACATTATAATTGGGTTAAAAGCCAACAGAGTTTGGGCAAACTGATAGTCCTCCAAATATCACAGTGCAGTATTAGGAGCAGTCTCCCTAACTTGACATTTCTTAAGAGGATTTATATTTTAATTATTTGCTTAAAATTTGCTCCTGATGTTCCTTTAGGCCAAGAGTCCCCAGCCTCCGGGATCTAATGCCTGATGACCTGAGGTGGTGCTGATGTAATAATAATAGAAATAAAATGCACAATAAATGTAATGTGCTTGAATGATCACAAAACAACCCCCGCCACCCTGTCCATGCTTAGTCCATGGGAGAAATTGTCTTCTACGAAACTGGTCCCTGGTGCTGTAAAAGGCTGGGGACTGCTGCTTTAGGCAAATATTAATCTCATTTACTTCTCTAATTTTAATGCTCCAAAACACCAACTTAGGGAAGGAAAGAGAAGTGTTCTGTGAAGTTATGCAAGTACTTTATAATACAATATGAGAAAAAAGTTCTTTTTATTAAAATGTTTCCAATGCCCAATTCAGACTGGGAGGCATTAAAAGTAGAATTAGAGAATACCAGTTGGAGAAGCCCAATAAACCACTGGATTCAATCCTATCCGCTTGTCTCACAAGTTAGAAAGCAAACTTAGAGAGGCAGAGATACTTCCTTAAGGTCACATGGCTATGACTTTCTGATGTCTGGACCAGCCATTCTTTTTAGTATGAATTATGGTCAACACTTACTGAGCATTTGCTGTGTGCTGGGATCTGAACTAGATCTGGTAGACCGAGTGCCTGAAGAACTATGGATGAAGGTTCCTAACTTTGTACAGAAGTTGGTGATCAAAACCATCTCAAAGAAAAAGAAATGCAAGAAGGCAAACTGGTTGTCTAAGGTCTTACAAATAGCTGAGAAGCAAAAGGCAAAGGAGAAAGGGAAAAATATACCCAACAGAATGCAGACTTCCAGACAGGGAGAAATAAGAAAGCCTTCTTAAGTGAATAATGCAAATAAATAGAGGAAAACAATAGAATGGCAAAGACTAGAGATCTCTTCAAGAAAATTGGAGATATCAAGGGAACATTTCATGCAAAGATGGGCACAATAAAGGACAGAAATGGCAAGCATCTAAAAAAGCAGAAGAGATTAAGAAGAGGTGGCAAGAACACACAGAAGAATTACACAAAAAAGGTCTTACTGTCCTGGATAACCACAATGGTGTGATCACTCACCAGAGCCAGACGTCCTGGAGTGTGAAGTCAAGTGGGCCTTAGGAAGCATTACTATGAACAAAGCTAGTGGAGGTGATGGAATTCTAGCTGAGCTATTTCAAATCCTAAAAGATGACGCTGTTAAAGTGCTGCCCTCAATATGTCAGCAAATTTGGAAAACTCAGCAGTGGCCACAGGACAGGAAAAGGTCAGTTTTCATTCCATTCCAAAAGAAGGGCAATGCCAAAGAATGTTCAAACAATTGTGATCATTTCACACACTAGCAAGGTAATGCTTCAAATCCTTCAAGCTAGGCTTCAGCAATATGTGAAGTGAGAACTTCCAGTTGTACAAGCTGGATTTAGAAAAGACAGAGGGACCAGAGATCAAATTGCCAACATCCACTGGATCATAGTAAAAGCGAGGGAATTTCGAAAGAAAAGATCTACTTCTGCTTCATTGACTATGCTAAAGACTTTGTCTCTGTGGATTACAACAAACTGGAAAATTCTTTTTTAAAAAATATTCTTAAAGAAATGGGAATACTCACCTGCCTCCTGAGAACCCTGTATGCAGGACAAGAAGCAACAGTTAGAATCAGACATGGAACAACATACTGGTTCAAAATTGGGAAAGAAGTACGTCAAGGCTGTATATTGTCACCCTGTTTATTTAACCTATATGTAGAGTACATCATGCAAAATGCCAAGCTGGATGACTCATAAGCTGGAATCAAGATTGCCAAGAGAAATATCAATAACCTCAGATATGCAGATGATACCACTCTAATGGCAGAAAGTGAAAAGAAACTAAAGATCCTCTTAATGAGGGTGAAAGAGGAGAGTGAAAAAGCTGTCTTAAAACTCAGCATTCAGAAAACTAAGATCATGGCATCCAGTCCCATCACTTCATGGCAAATAGATGAGGAAACAATGGAAACAGTGGCAGATTTTAACTTCTTGGGCTCCAAAATCACTGCAAATGGTGACTGCAGCCATGAAATTAAAAGATCCTTTCTCCTTGAAAGAAAAGCTGTGAAAAAACTAGACAGTATATTAAAAATCAGAGACATCACTTTACTGACAAATGTCTATATAATCAAACAAATGGTTTTTCCAGTAGTCACGTATGGATATGAGAGTTGGATTATAAAGATGACTGAAGGCCAAAGAATTGATGCTTTCGAACTGTGGTGTTGGAGAAGACTCTTGAGAGTCCCTTGGACAGCAAGGAGATAAAACCAATCAATCCTAAAGGAAATCAATCCTGAATATTCACTGGAAGGACTGATGCTGAAGCTGAAGCTCTAATACTTTGTCCACCTGATGCGAAGAGCCGGCTCATTAGAAAAGACTCTGATGCTGGAAAAGATTGAGGGCAGGAGGAGAAGGGAACGACAGAGGATGAGATGTTTGGATGGCATCACCAACTCCATGAACATGCATTTAAGCAAACTCCAGGAGATAGTGAAGGACAGGGAAGCCTGGTGTGCTGCAGTCCACGGGGTTGCAAAGTGTCAGACACAACATAAGCAACTGAATAACAACAGCAGGTTCTGGCCTAAATGCTTTTCATAAATGTCAACCAATACAGTATTGTAAAGCAAAATAAAGTAAAAATAAAAATTAAAAATAAATAAATACAATAAATGTCAACAGTTCGTAAAATCCTTACAGTGTAAAATATTACACATTTAAAAGAAAAAACCCATCATTCTCCTCTAATGATATTTTTTTTTGCTGAAACTTCATTTGCTTTCTCAAGCAGAAGTTGCTGCTGCACAAAACATTCTCCACATCCAGAGTCAAAGTCTGCCTGAGACCCCTAGTAAACTCCAGTGGGCTATGTTTTGACAGCTAGTCACAACTCAAGCCCAGTATGTTTCTATTAAGAATGCAGAGAGGTTTGGAAAGCACAGCTTTTTGAAAGTTTATTTTTTAATTTTATTGGAGTATAGTTGATTTACAATGTGTTAGTTTCAGGTGGACAGCAAAGTGATTGTTATACATATGTTCATTCTTTTTAAGATTCTTTTCTCACATAGCTCATAACAGAATATTGTTTCCTTCCTTAATTGTTCACTGATGATTTCATCCCTCTCTTCCTTCCTCTTTTCCTCCTCTCTCTTCCTTCATTGCCTCTCATCTCTCCCTGCTCCCTGCCCCTTCCTTCCTTCCTTCTGCCCTATTATAGAAAGTGAGGTGTTAAGGACATTTTCTGTCAAGAGTCCAAACTCTTTTTATCTTGAATGTGTAGAATATTGAAAATACAAGGGCCTCAGGGGTCATCAGAAGGGAAGTAGAGGCCCAGAGAGGTAAAGGATTTTATCTGAGGTCAACTAAGTGAAATTCTACCAAGGTCAGAAAGCTGCTTCATGATGTATGCTTAGCTGTGTCTGACTCTTTGCGACCCCATGGACTGTAGCCTGCCAGACTTCTCTGTCCATGGGATTTTCCAGGCAAGAATACTGGAGTGGGTTGCCTTTTCCTCCTCTAGGGGATCTTCCTGGCCCAGGGATTGAACCAGTGCCTTCTGTGCCTCCTGCATTAATAAGTGGATTCTTTACCACTGAGCCATCTGGGAAACCCAAGATTCTACGTAGCAGGAGTCCAATCAACCCCAACCTGGAAAGCTGTCAGAAGAACAAAGACAATGTCTGCTTGTCTGGGGGGTGGGGTGGGGAAAACATCCTTTTCTTAATTACTTAATTCAATCTCAAATCAGCAAATTCTTCCCCTTCCCCTGAAGGAGACCAGGATCCTTCACCGGGAGCCTCATAATGAAAAGAAAATCTGTAACCATATCCAGCACTTCAAAACCCTGGTGGTGAGGGTCAGGTAGCCAAGGGCTTAAAGACACAAGGAGTTAGGGTTTGGAAATACACACAAGACGAGGAAACAGTACTTTTATTAATCTGTGCCTTAAAACTCTTTAAGTCACTTGATTGTAGAAGAGGGCCAACACATTAAGAAGACTTCAACTTCCCTGGTGGTACAGTGGATAAGCATCCACCTGCCAATGCAGGGGATATGATCCCTGGTCCAGGAAGATTCCACATGCTGTGGAGCAGCTAAGCCTGTGTGCTACAGCTCCCAAAGCCCACGTGCCTAGAGCCTGTGCCCCACAAGAGAAGCCACCACCACGGGAAGCCCACATGCCAAAACTAGCCCCTGCTCGTCACAGCTAGAAAAAGCCCCGTGAGCAACAATAAAGATATCCCAGGGACGGGGGAGCCTGGTGGGCTGCCGTCTATGGGGTCGCACAGAGTCGGACATGACTGGCGAGACTTAGCAGCAGCAGCAACCAAACATAATTACCTTTTTAAAAAAGAAGACTTCAAGAAGGAAAACTTGAAAGTGGTTTTACATTTTGGAAGCTGAGAATTCCAGATCCAACAACCTTGGTAACAGGCTGGTGAGGTTCTCAAGAGTCCTTGAGTGTTCCCATCCCAAGGACTTCAACATAGGACTTTCTCCAAAGTCAGTTTTTAGGCTTTAGCTTCTTCCCTTGTGAAACAAGAGATCTGATCCACATGACTGCCAAGGTCCTATCTATATGTAAGAACTCTGTGACCACACAGGCATATTAAAGTCATTAAAAAAAAGCAAAAGGTGATTTAAGAGCTTGTTAAATTTTTTATCATCTTGATATTTTTTTCATCCCAGTTTGTGGCTTGGTGAACAGCATGAACCTGCAGGAATAGCTTTGATGCCCCAAATTACTTGTAAGAGTTTTATCTCATGATTTTTTTTCCTAAAGGATGTTACTGCTACATTCTCTTTGAGATCCTTGCCAACAAAACAGTATAGAAGCAGACAACTATTAGAGGCCAGAAGTGTTAACTGCAATGTTCCCCAACGTGTTCAGAATAAAGCCAGTTTTTTTCACATGGCCTACAGCACGCCACCTGATCTGGGTCCTCTTTACTTCCCCGGGTTGTATCACAGCTTCTCTCTCCTCATTTGATTTATTCTGGACATACAGGCCTTCCCCTTGTTCCCCAGAGACACCAGCCTGTTTCCCAGCTCAGGAAGGCTGTTTTCTTCCAGCCCAACTCTCTTCCTTCACTCTTAGTCTGCTTGGATGACTCAAGACTAGATATCCCATCACCAGGGAGGTCTTTGCTGACCTCATCATCTGAATTGAAATCAATGTGCCCTGTCTATTTTTCTTCAGAGCACTCAGTATAATTTGTGACTTGTCTACTTGTGTGTTTTCTTCAATATCTGCTTCCCTAACTAGACTGGAAAGTCCTTGAAGGCAGGGGCTATTTTTTGTTGTTGTTGTTCACTGTTGTATTCCCTAGCACCTGGTAGGCACTCAATAAATATTTGCAAAATTAGTGAATGAAAGAACGCATTCACAGAAAATTCCCAGCACCGTCAGCTCTTTCTGGTTGTTTGTATATGACACAACACTATGAGAACACTTAGCAAAACTGTCACTTTGACCCTGTTTTGGCATTGTGGAACTGGTTATTGGTCCTTCTAAGTTGGCAACTGTTCCAGTGTGTGTTTATTCAAGCTGAATCGGCCTCTTTAATGACTCAGTGGGAACACCATCCAGCCAGTTAATGCAACCTCAATTCTCTCAATCTGAGTTCTTGCTAAACTGCAGGGAAATTCTCCCTGGCCAATCTCAGAATACCTGAGATTTCGAGTTGGAACGAAAGTATCCTTAAGAGAGACAATCAGATGAATTTTTAGTGATTGATTTTTGCCTATGAATAATAGTCAGAGTTAAGTCATATGTGAAATTACTACACAGTCACCTGACTGCAATCAGTTTTGCTTAGATGTTGCTGGGACCATACGAAAAAGGGGCTATTTGTTAAGAATGGACGAGTTCCTTTAAAATTCTGTAGCAATCATGCCTCTCTCTCTTTTTTTTTTCTTCTAGTCCATGGAAAGTGTTATCTCAGGCAGCTTTGTGCAGGAAGTTGGGTTTATCACTTCCTCACAGTTGCAGTTTGTCTAGGACTTAACTACATGCTATCAGATTACATCAAAATGTAGGCCTTTGTGTGTTTAACTCATCAAAGGAGTGGACCCTCAGGACTTGATATCACTTCACTGCATATGCAGCCATGTAGCAAAACAAAGCCTATCTAACAGGACAGAACTATTTCTGTTGTGTGGCAGCTCCCCTAGCTCAAGCTTGCAGAAATGGTTGAGTTTCAGGTGTCTGCAGGGTTTCACTTCTTGTTTTTATATTTATCTCTTTTTAGAATTGCAGTCATTTGCCTGGTTGTATGCAAGGAAGGAAAACCCAAAATATTACCCACCAGGGAGAACAAGATAGCTCCCATTCAGCTGGAGGCAGCACTAACCTTACCATCTCGATTTTCACTTGAGTTCTAAAATCGTGACCATCAGAGAATGGGCTTTGGTGTGTGCCACGTGGGGAGTTTGAATCCTGTCTCCTCCACTTCCTGGTTGTGCATCCTGTGGCAAGTTGTTTTACCTCTCTGAGCCTTGGTTTTCCCATCTGAAAAATGCAGATAATAATAGGCTTTTGGTATGGAATAAATGACCTGATTTAAATAATATGTGAAACGTACTTGTGGGATGTGTCCCCATAGGAAGGATGTGCATATTTTAAAGCTGGAGGGGTATGCCATGCCCTGCTGAATGGCCAGGGCTGGCAGAGCTGTTCCAGGCTGGCTGAAGTTTCTCAGGCTGCACTTCCACCTTTGGGGCCTCGTTGCTATTTTCTTCTCCGTGGAGTTCCCTCTTCTCTGCGGTGGGCTGGCTGCCAGATGCTGCCTCTATTGGCAGCCACAGGAAGCCAATGCAATGTGAAGTAATACTTCTGCCCCAGGGTTGGCTCCGCCCTGTTGACCAAGGTTTTTGAGATCTGCTCAGCCAACTCCTTTTAATGCCTTGCCTAAAAAGGTCTTCTCACCTGGCTCTGCTGCGCTGAGAAATGGCTGACTGCCCCAAAGGCTTCAGACAAACAGCTTTCGGGGGATAGAAACGATGAAGTGAGCTTCTTTTTCCCAGCTCAATGCTTCAGAAGTTTGGGGGTACCATTTTGTAGTTACTCTCCAATTTGATGCTCGTTTACCAAAATCAGGTGTCAAAGGAAGAGACAGGCCTTGATACTATAAAATCTCTCCAAGTCAGTGGAATATAAGGAGGCACTGTTGAAGTTATTTGCATCAAGGCAGTAAGCAAATTTTCACAGGTCTATGACTAGAAAGAAATTAAGTTATACCTAAAACTTCCCTGGTGGCTCAGATGGTAAAGCATCTGCCTACAATGCAGGAGACCTGGGTTCGATCCCTGGGTCAGGAAGATCCACTGGAGAAGGAAATGGCAGCCCACTCCAGTACTCTTGCCTGGAAAATCCCATGGACAGAGGAGCCTGGTAGGCTACAGTCCATGGGGCCGCAAGGAGTTGGACACGACTGAGCAACTTCACTTACTTTTCTTTTCTTTACACCTAAAAAATGCTATACTTGAAGAAAGGGTTTTTCTTTTAACAAATCTGAAACCATTTAAAATATGAAATTGAAATTGAATCAAGCCTCATGCTTTATTGCTGCATTATACTCTGGTTATTCCCAGATGGCCGTATCTTCATAGCTTCCTCCCTTTGGCCCCTGAGTTGGCAAAATATGCCGTGAGCCACATTTTGCCTCAGTTGTTTAGAGGATCACTTCAGAGTTGCCAGGGAGGCTGGCTTTGAGAAGGTGTCAAAGGTTCCCATCCAGTGGATGTTGCCTCTGTGTCTGGCCTCTTGGAGTGAGCTCTTTGTTTCTTTAGTTTTTGTCCCTGGATGCTGTCTCTCAGAACTCCTCTTAGAAGCCACAGGGCCAGTTCCACTTCATCTCCAAGCCCCCTACAGGAGACAATTTCCCAAGCTGGATTCAGCATCTTGGGCTCCCCCTTATCCAGGAGGAGAGTTGGGATGTTTGGCTACAACCCTCTTAGGATAGTTGTGAATGCCAAATGGACACCAGCCCCTTCTGTAGATTGATAAGATTAAAAATAAAAAATGTTCTAATTGCAAAAGCAGTAAATGCATGCACACACACACACACACACACACACACACACACACACCCTATAAACACAGAAATGTATGAAGTTTAAAACTAAAGGCCCTTGTATCAACCTCTTAGTAATATTTCTTTATTGTATACTATTCCAGATTTATTTCAGTGCATATCTAAAGTATTGTACTTAGAGAGAGAGAATGGAATGCCTACCTATTCTTCAGAAATTCGCATGTTTTCTTTGACAGTGTATCTTGGATGTGAAGTCACTCAGTCATGTCTGCCTCTTTGCGACCCCATGGACTGTAGCCCACCAGGCTCCTTCGTCCATGGAATTCTCCAGGCAAGAGTGCTGAAGTGGATTGTCATTTCCTTCTGCAGGGGATCTTCCTGACCCAGAGATCGAACCCCGGTCTCCTGCATTGCAGGCAGACGCTTTACCGTCTGAGCCACCAGGGAACCCCAACAGGCTTTTCCATTTCTCCCTTTGGTTTCCTATGAAGCCGTTGCAGTTATTTCCTCCATACTTACCAGCCAGATTGTCCACTGTCTCTTCCCTGATTTTTGCCAAGTGACTGTTCACCAGCAAGTGGTCTGGTGTCCTTTCCAAATGAGGGTCTGACACTTGTTTTGCTCCCACTTCCCAAAGCTTTGAATTTATTTTATCAAGCAACTTGTTATGCTGGGAAGACCACAGTCGGTCTCTACTGCTTCCTCACGGTCTCAGCTTCTTCAAATTACTTGCTAGTGCCTTTGATTCTTTATCTTAATGACTTGCACACTTGCTTTGTTTAAATATTTTATGCTCCAGATTTCATTTATTCTTTCAACTGATTCTTACGATTTTTCTTTCTCTCTCCTTTATCTGTTTGGAGCTTACCTCTTTTTTTTTTTTTTTTCTGATTACCTCCTTTCTTTGATAAAATAAAAGGATAAAATAATATCCAACCAGTAATATCCAGCATAATATCTTTAGACTTCCTTCATGGAAATATAGGTAGACGATTCTTTAAATTCAGAAGAACTTTATTTTTAGCAGATTATGATGAAAGAATATAGTTTGTTATAGCTGTACAAAATATCAGGATGGAAACTGGCCCAAGAAAGGTTCGCTCTCAAGCACAGGGATAATCCTTGATTTTTATTTATTGTTTCCTTTTCACTTTTCTTTCTGGTCTGCTTTTGCATTTCCTTGCCTCCAGCACTAGGCCATTTTCCTTGAGTCCTTTTTCTTTTTGTAAAACAGCATGAGTAAGTGGAAGGAAAACAGACTTTGGAGTATAAATAGACCTGAGTTTTAACACCACACTGCCCGTTACTAGTTGTGGGTCTGGGTGGGTTATTTATCCTTTCTGAGCTTCCATTTTTTCTTCTGAGGATTGCCTTTGAAAACATAAACATATTCATAAGGCATCTAGCATAGTGTCTGGTCCATGAAACATACTTAACACATGTAAAGGTGAAGGTTTTACCTTTATACTCTGGCTTTCTTCCCCCCTCACTCCTCCTGTAGTCTCTTGCTAGTCATGATTAGACCTGGATGATCTCTACATTTACAGTCTTAGCAAGTAGTGGCTTGCCTCTTCTTTCCTCATAATATTAGGTCAGCAATGTGATGTATCTGCCAAAAAACAGCTTGTGCAGTTTTAGCCTGAATTATAAGAGAAAGCGTGTAAGTTAGATGTGTCCAGAGTCATCACGTTAGAACCTAAGTGGGTTTTAGAGACCAGCTGCTTCAACTCTCTTTTTTTAAAAAAAAATTGTTTATTTTTTATTGAAGGATAATTGCTTTACAGACTTCTGTTGTTTTCTGTCAAACCTCAACATGAATCAGCCATAGGTATACCTATATCCCCTCCCTTTTGAACCTCCCTCCCATCTCCCTCCCCATCCCACCCCTCTAGGTTGATACAGAGCCCCTATTTGAGTTTCCTGAGCCATACAGCAAATTCCCATTGGCTTCTATTTTACATATGGTAATGTAAGTTTCCATGTTACTCTCTCCATACATCTCACCCTCTCCTCCCCTCTCCCCATGCCCATAAGTCTACTCTCTATGTCTGTTTCTCCATTGCTGCCCTGTAAATAAATTCATCAGTACCATTTTTCTAGATTCTGTATATATGCGTTAGAATATGATATTTATCTTTCTCTTTCTGACTTAATTCACTCTGTATAATAGATTCTAGGTTCATCCACCTCATTAGGACTGATTCCATTGGGTATATGTGCCACAACTTCTTTACCCATTCACCTGTGGATGGGCATCGAGGTTGCTTCCGTGTTCTAGCTATTGTAAATAGTGCTGCAATGAACAATGGGACACATGTGTCTTTTTCAGTTTTGGTTTCCTCAGGGCATATGTCTGGGAGTGGGATCTCTGGGTCACATGGTGGTTTTATTCCTAGTTTTTTAAGGAACTAGGAAGAAACTCTTCTTATTTAACAGATAACTAAGTGATATAGTGGCTTCCCAGTTGGCTCAGTGGTAAAGAATCCGCCTACCAATGCAGCAGACTCGGATTCGATCCCTGGGTTGGAAAGATCCCATGGAGAAGAAAACGGCAACCCACTCCAGTATTCCTGCTCTGGAGGGTCCTGTTGACAGAGGAGCTTGGTGGGCTACGGTCCACAGGGTGGCAAAGAGTTGGCCAAAACTTCGGGATCTAGCATGCAGCATGCATGCAGAAGTGATATAGCACAGATAAGCTATTTGCCTAAAGCCCATAATAGAGAATACATGAACACTGAGATTTCCTCACTTCAGAAAATGAATTTTTTAAAAAGTTGAGGCAAAATTCACATAACATAATCATTTAAAAGTTTACAAATCAGTAGCAGTTAGTACCACAACTTTTATCTAGTTCCAAAACATTTCCATCACCCCATATTCATTAACCAACCACTTCCCATCTTCCCTCACACTAGCCTCTGGAAACCGCTAATCTGCTTTCTGCCTCTGTGGATTTGTCTATTCTGGATATTTCATATAAATGAAACAGTACACCACATGACTTTCCGTGTCTGACTTCTTTCACTTAACATAATATTTTTGGAACTGAGAAAGTTCATGCTCATTGTTCAGAAATTCAAACCTATAGGAAAGCATAGTGAAGAAAATAAAAAAATATTCTGTAATCCCACCATCATTGGTGAAACTGCTAACAATATGGTGACGGTTGCTGTTCCCAGTGTCTCCTGCATAAATAGGTTTGCATGAATCACACCTTTTACTTGAATTTGGTTTTCCACTTTATGCTGTATATGAAACAGCTTCCTGTGTTGACATATAGAGAGCCCTTCATTTTCTTTTATGGATTGTATGGTGTTTCATTATATGTTTTTTTTTTTTTTTTGCAAAAGATAGATTTTTAATTTATTTTCTTTTTTTAAAATTTTATTTTTACTTTATTTTACTTTACGGACTTTTGGACTGTGAGGGAGAGGGAGAGGGTGGGATGATTTGGGAGAATGGCATTGAAACATTATATGGTTTTAGCCCATGTTTTTTAACAAAGCCTGGGATGAACATTCTCCCTTGTACTCTCTCCCACTCAATTCTTTGATAAGTAAAACAGTTTATATCCTAAGCTGCTAAATGGGTATTAGTTTGAAATCCCAATATTGGAGAAAAATAAATGGGAAAGGCTTTTGTTTCCCTGGGATCTGCTTGGATCCACTGGAAAATGGGTGCATCAGTAAGAGTTTGATAAACTTTGAGGTTGCTTCTAATTTTAGATTCTTTGATTCTTGGTATTAATACCCAAATCATGGTAATTGTACAGACACAGAAACTAAGTCTAGAACTAGGAGTTAGGAGGCCCAGGATTAGCCCTCCTTTTACAAAGGACTAGCTCTGGGACTCTGAAAGTTACTTACCTTTTCAGTAAGTTTCCTCATCTGTGAAACAAGTTGAATGAATTAGTTAGTCACTGCTGCTGCTGCTGCTAAATCGGTTCAGTCGTGTCCGACTCTGTGCGACCCCATAGACGGCAGCCCACCAGGCTCCTCCGTCCCTGGGATTCTCCAGGCAGGAACACTGGAGTGGGTTGCCATTTCCTTCTCCAATGCATGAAAGTGAAAAGTGAAAGTGAAGTCGCTCAGTCGTGTTCGACTCTTCGTGACCCCATGGACTGCAGCCCACCAGGTTCCTCCGTCCATGGGATTTTCCAGGCAAGATTACTGGAGTGGGGTGCCATTGCCTTCTCTGAGTTAGTCACTAGTTAGTTTATTTAGTCACTAGAACCAGTTAATGAATTAATGTGGTGGGTTCTAGTTGAGGTCACTGCCCAGTTTACAATGATTCCCATTCTGCAAGAACAGCTCTGCTTCATGAGGGTAGGCCTCTAGCAACCTTGTGTTGTGTTATGAGACCCTCCTTTCTCAGTCATCTCTATGAGTGGAAGCCATTTATCATAAGTCAATCCAATCAAAATTCTTCTTTAGGTTTTTTGAATCTGAACCACAGAAATGTGGGCAGTTCCTCTCTTGTGGTAAGGGAATGTGAGAAGTGAAACTTGGTAGCTATTGGTAACCATATATTGTTAGTGTATCAAGGTTCTAATGTGGCGAATGAAGGTGGGGGGGGGGGACTCTTGTGCTATGAGTTAGTGTGGGCGTAATCACATAAAAAAGGAGCTACCTTTAAATGCAGTGTGGTTTCCTGGATTATATCCTAGAACAGAAAGGACAGTAGAAAAACTGTCCAAGTAAATAGTGGTTAATAGTATTGCACCAAGGTTAATATTTTAGATTTAACAAAGATGTCCTGGCTATGTAAGATGTTAACGTTAAGGGAAGCTGGTGAACTCTCTAAGCTCTGTAACTATTTTTGCAATATCAACATCGTGTGTTTCCTGATATCATGTGATGAAAAGGGCACAGCATCACTTCTGTGTTGTTCTTTTAAAAAGTACATACAGTCATCCCTTGGTATCTGCTTGGGATGATTGGTTCTGGAAATCTCCCATAGTTATAAAAATCCTTGGATGCTTAAGCCCCTTATATAAAATGATGTGATATTTGCATAGCACCTACACACATCCTCCTCTATTCTATAAATCATCTCTAGATTACTTATAATATGTAATACAATTTAAACAATTGCTGGTGTATGGTAAAGTTACTTTTCAGAACTTCCTGGAATTTTTTTCAAATATTTTTGATCCATAATTGGTTGAATCCATGGTTACAGAACCTGAGGGTAAAGAGGGCTGATGATACCTACATTTAGCCAGGGGGAAGCATCACTGAGAGACAGTCTATGAGTGACTAGAAAGTGCCTTTCAAAAATATCAAGGTCATAGAAGACAAAGAAAGATTAAGGAACTCTCCTAGACTGGGGAAACTTAGAAGACGTGAAAACAAAATATAATGTATCATCCTGGAGTCCATCCTGGATCTAGAAAAGATCATTAGTCAGGTATGAGAAACCTTTGTATAAGATTTGTAGATTTGCTAATATTGTATTAATATTAATTTGGTTTGGTTTTGATCATTGTTCTGTGATCATAATCAATATTAACATTTGGGGAAGCTACGAGAGCACTCTTATAGAGAGGAATTCTTTGTATTATTTTTGCAACTTTTTTAAAGTCTAAAATTATTTCAAAATTTAAAAGCTTACTAAAAAATGACAACATCAAAATGGTGTAGGCTCCAAATACCCATCCCTCCATAGAAGCAAAAACATTTAGAAACTAAAAACCAACCTTTTCAGAACTCTGGAAAATAGTAAAAAAAAATTTCAGAGCAACCAAATAAATGTTGAATCAAGAGAAAGTTAACTTAAAAGTGGCAGAAAACTTGTGTGGCATTTTTACTTGCCCTTGCCCCATTCCCTCCTTCATAGGGTGGCAGTCTTGAAGATTGCAACCTGAGTTTCCAGTGGGAGCCTTGGCCCTGGTTCTGAAGAAGGCAGAGCAGACCTTACTCAAATCATCATGTTCATGTGTTCTAACTTGTCTGGAGGCTACCTGAAGGACCAACACAAGGTACGTCTGTTTCACCTAACTCAGAATGTACTCGGGGCAGAAAGGTGGTAGATATTGCTTATAACAAGGTAAGGTGAACAAAACCCCTCAGCTACCTAAGACAAAAGTCTGTGATTGAGGCATACAATAGACTGCTTAAAGCCTGAGAGAAAAAGCTGAGGAGAGACTTATTGTGGGAAATTAGGACATTCAAAGAAGCCCATATATACTGAAAAATTTAGAAGGCCAACATACGTACAAGACAGGGCACATCCTCAGCAAAGACCTGGAAAACCCTCAGCTTTCACTTCTGGATATCTTTAGGCTCAGTGCAAGTAGCAAGTGAAAGCTAAGGCAAAGTTGTTTGAAGCCTGAGTAAGTGTTAAAATAGTGCCCCAACACAGCCAGTCTACAAAGAAGGGGAGAGGTGTTTATTTTTTGTTTGTTTTAGCTCCTGGAATCAAGGAAATCTCTTCAAGGCACTAACTGAACATGGCCAAAGGAACTGAGATTTCAGTAACTATACACAACAAGAAATATGGCCTCTACAAAAATCAGTAAATAAATGGACTTGTCAACAAATTGAAATTTATTTACTTGTTGGTAAATAAATGGACTTTTCAATAGTCAGTAAATAAATGGACAACTGCAGCCTTCAGCAATCAGAACAGCAAATCCTGGAGAAGAAAGAATATATGATTTCTCAATTTACAAAATTTAAACGTACATTTATCAACAAAAATCACAAATTATACAAAGATACAAGAAATCTGGCCCATTCAAAGGATAAAAATAAATTGACAGAAACTATGCGAAGAGTTGACTCATTGGAAAAGACTTTGATGCTGGGAGGGATTGGGGGCAGGAGGAGAAGGGGACGACAGAGGATGAGATGGCTGGATGGCATCGCTGACTCGATGAACATGAATCTGAGTGAACTCCGGGAGTTGGTGATAGACAGGGAGGTCTGGTGTGCTGCAGTTCATGGGGTCGCAAAGAGTCGGACACGACTGAGCGACTGAACTGAACTGAACTGATCCATGAAGAAGACCAGGCATAGGAGTTCCTAGACAAAGACTTTAAACTGACAGTCTTAAATGTGTTCAGAGCTAAAGGAAATCATGCACAAAGGATTAAGAGAAACCGGAAAATGATATACAAACACAATGAAAACACCAATAGGTAGAAACTATAACAAGGAATGGACTAGAGATTCTGGACCTGAAAAGTACAGTAACTAAAATGAAAAATTCCCTAGAGGATTTCAATAGAAGATTTGAGCAGAGAGAAGAATCATGAACTTAAAGATAAGACAAAATTATCTGTACTGAGGAACAGAAATAAAAAAAGAGAAAAGTGAACAGAGCCTAAGGTATTTGTGGGTAAAATCAAGCCAACCAACATAAGCATTTTGAGAGTCCCAGAAGGAGATGAGAGAAAGGGGGCAGAGATATTACTTAAAGAAATAATGACCACAAACTTTCCAAATTTGATGACTCTACACGTCCAAGAATCTCAACTAAATCCAGGTATGATAAACCCAAAGAAGTCCATGCCAAAATACACTATAATCAGACTTCAAAAGGCAAAGAGAATTTAGAAGCAGTAAGAGAAAAGAAACTCATTATGTTTAAGGGGTTCTCAAAAAGATTAATAGCCAAATATCTCAGACAGAGGCAATGGGAAGTGATATTTGAAGTGCTGGGTGAAAAAACCTGTCAATCAAGAATTCTGTGTCTGGCAAAACTACTAAAGATTAGAGGAAAAATTAAGATGTTCTGGAAAACAAAAGCTGAGGGAATTTATTAACAGAATACCTGCCTTACATGAAATGTTAAAGGGAGTCCTCAGGTCCACCTTGAAGCCCTTCCAAGAGATAAAGATCTTCAGTAAAGGTAACTACAAAATTCAATATTATTGTATGTTTTAACTTCTAAGTTTACTTTTAGTTTCATACTTAAGATAAATGCAAAAAAAATTTTGTAAATCTATGTTGGTGCATGAAGCAAAAAATTCAAAATATATATATGGTGTGATTGAAAACTATCATTTTGGGGGGAAACGGTGTGTGTAAACATACCTGTGTGTGTTAGTAAACAGATTATACACACTTATACATGCATGCAGCTGTATGGACATAGAACATCTCTGAAAGGGTATACAAGGTAACAGGTTGTTTCTTTAATAATTTTGAGGGCTGAGTGGTAATGGTCCCAGCAGCTAATTCTTGTTCTTTATTTTAAATCTGCTGCTTTTTTTCATTTCTCTGCTTCCAGAAAGGTGCTGCCACTTATCCAGTTGATTATGTCAGAAAGGTGGGAATTAGGTTTGTTTCTTCTCTTTCCCTCACCCCCCTCCATTAAATCTATCTTTAAATCCTGTTAATTTTATTTCTAGAATGTATCTCACCTTTACCTACTTTTATTGCAGAAGATGTTGAATATCCCCCAGTGCTTGCTGTTCCTTTCATCCTTGGTCATAGAGCACTTGATTTTCAGATGGGCTGTAGTCTCTAGAATAACAATTTTATTTCTAGTACCCCTTGCAACCGGATGGGGCCATGTGACTAAGTTCTATGTTGAGTTGTAACTAAAAGTGTCACGTCGTTTTTAGAAATGATCTTAAAGGGAGGGGACATGCCATTTTTCCTCCCTTATTCATTTATGTTGGCTGGAATGATAGCAAAATGGCTGGAATTAGAGCAACTGTCTTGAATCAGAGGGAGGCAATGGCACCCCACTCCAGTACTCTTGCCTGGAAAATCCCATGGATGGAGGAGTCTGGTAGGCTGCAGTCCATGGGGTCGCTAGGAGTCAGACACGACTGAGTGACTTCACTTTCACTTTTCACTTTCATGCATTGGAGAAGGAAATGGCAACCCACTCCAGTGTTCTTGCCTGGAGAATCCCAGGGATGGGGGAGCCTTGTGGGCTTCCATCTATGGGGTCGCACAGAGTCAGACACGACTGAAGCGACTTAGCAGTAGCAGTAGCAGCAGTCTTGAATCAGGAGATGAAAATCATGTTTAGAAGCAAGATAGAAGGAATCTGGTCCTTGTTAATTGTGGAGCCACCAATCTAATTTGGAGAAGGCAATGGCACCCCACTCCAGTACTCTTGCCTGGAAAATCCCATGGGCAGAGGAGTGTGGTGGGCTGCAGTCCATGGGGTTGTGAAGAGTCAGACACGACTGAGCGGCTTCACTTTCACTTTTCACTTTCATGCATTGGAGAAGGAAATGGCAACCCACTCCAGTGTTCTTGCCTGGAGAATCCCAGGGATGGGGGAGCCTGGTGGGCTTCCATCTATGGGGTCGCACAGAGTTGGACACGACTGAAGCGACTCAGCAGCAGCAGCAGCAATCTAATTTTAAGTTAACTATGTACAGTATTCAGTTATGTGAGGGAGAAATAAATATCTGTGTCCTTGTTACTGTAATTTGCAGTTTTCTGTCACAGATCCTCCTAATCCCATCTGATAAAATGTCTATATTCCAAGCTTCCTCCCCTTAGCCAAGCCCAGCCTATTTTGCCTGAGCTACTGTAACATCATCCTGATTGTCCCCACTACATCCAATCTTAACCTCCTTCTCCATTCAATTCTACACACTCCAACCAGAGTATCCTTTTAACCATACACACAAGATCAAATCACTCTCTTGTTTCTAACTTTTTAGTGAAATTCCATTAGTTTCTTTCTTTAAATTTATTTTTATTTTAAAAAATTTATTGGAGTATAGTTGATTTACAGTGTTGTATTAATTTCAGGCGTACAACAAAGTGAATCAATTATATGTATACAATGGCACCCCGCTCCAGTACTCTTGCCTGGAAAATCCCATGGACAGAGGAGCCTGGTAGGCGGCAGTCCATGGGGTCGCTGAGAGTTGGACACGACTCAGTGACTTCACTTTCACTTTTCACTTTCATGCATTGGCGAAGGAAATGGCAACCCACTCCAGTGTTCTTGCCTGGAGAATCCCAGGGATGGCGGAGCCTGGTGGGCTGCTGTCGATGGGGTTGCAGAGTCGGACACGACTGAAGCGACTTAGGAGTAGCATACATATACACATTCCTTTTTTATTTTTTAGATTCTTTTCCCATATAGGCCATTACAGAGTACTGAGTAGATTTTCCTGTATGATACGGCAGGCCTTTATTAGTTATCTATTTTATATTTGGTAGTGTGTGTATGTCAATCCCAATCTTCCAGTCTATCCCTCCCCACCTCACTCCTTGGTAACCATAAGTTTGTTTTCTACATCTGTGACTCTACTTCTGTTTTGTAAATAAGTTCATTTGTACCCCTCCTTTTTTTAAAATTAGATTCCACATATAAGTGATCTGTTAGTTTTAGAAGAAGTTCAAAATTCCCAACAGAGGCTATTCAGTCTTTCATTATCTGACCCGTGAAACTTCAGCTCCTCTCTTGCTACTTCCCTCACTCATTTTCTGGCCTTCAATCACACTGAAGTCTCAAATATCCTGTGCCCTCTTACTATTGTTCCATTTATCACAAATCATTTTCCCCCAGTACTTACTGCCTAGCTAACGCCTATTAAACTTTCAGGAAGTTACACTTCCTCAGGAATTGTAGTCAAGGGCCATTACTACGCTTCCTCGTGGCCTTTGTAGATTTTTAAAAAATATTCTTTACTTCCACTTCTTAATTATTTGTGTAAATATTCATTTAGTGTTTCAGATGCTCTATAAGCCTAATATACCTACACATGCATTCGATGGCCCATGTAGATTTTTTGGCTTTGACTTAGAAAGAAAAAACCAATTACACTTGAAAAACCTTTGGTCAGTGCACCCTCTTTCTAGTTTGTCGCAGGTCCTACCAATTCATGCCATTTCACAAAATGACGTCCCTTTCCTGTGCCCTCCAGACCTTTGTTTCTTTTGTCTGTCTCCTCCACTAAACTAGAAGGTCCATTAGGGTAAGGATGGAGCTTGTCTTCCATATCACTGTATGTTTTCTGTCTTAATATGCTTGGGACATATCAAGAAATCCTCGTCAAATGAAAGAAGACCATGCCTGCACTGTCTTTGTCATAATTAAGTTTTTTTTTTTTATTCCTTTGGCTTTATTTTCAGTATAAGATCCTATGTAGAGATACGAGTGGAGACATCCACACTTGGTAAATGTTTCAAAATTAATTTTGAACAAACTTAGCATAAGATTCTGAACTTTAAAACTAATTTCCACCCTTAAAAAAAAACTAATGGAATAAATAGAAAGTAAATATCATATGTTTATACTTTTGTAAGTTTCAGAAAGTTTACAAAATCATTTAATCTGGGTCACCTATTTCTTGGGAAGGCAACTCTCTATCTTTGCAATTTTTATTAAATCTAAAATTATCCCCAAAGAAGAAGTTTATTTTAAAAAGGGGGGAAGGGGAGGGGAGCCTCCTTCTCATGGATTCCCAAGTTTAATTACGAATGGTTTTAACTTTATTTTGAACCAAATGATCCTTGCTTCCCTGTTGCCTTTTCATCACATACTTAACACCATTACATCAACATCTTTGCTAAAGTTTATTGAAAGGCACCACTTTGGGAGAATGTGCTCATATGGGGCCATTATGTACAGCTTTGTAAGATGTTCACTACACACAAGCACCTAGACCAGGGCCAACAAAGATTGTAAGCCGCCCTCTGTTCCCTGCTCAGCTGCTGTGCCCCCTGGTGTAGGTCTCCCTCATCCTAGGGGAAAAAGGTGCCCCATGTGCCAGTAGCAGACTTGTGCCCTTTGGGGAGCAAGTGCTTCTGTTTTCCACCCCTAGCCTTGATCCTTTGCCAGAAAGGAGAAGCTTTATGAGCCAATGAAACTAACACTAAGATAGAGGCCAAAGCTAGTGATGGAGAGAGAGGGACTCTGTGGCCTCCAGTCCTGTTTCCTCTTTTTTAAATTTTTTAAATTTATTTGGCTGTGCTGGATCTTATTGAAGCATGCCAGATCTTCAATCTTCATTGCAGCATGCAAACTCTTAGTTGTGCATGTGGCATCCAGTTCCCTGGCCAGGATCAAACCTAGGCCCCCTGAATTGGGAGCATGGGGTCTTAACCACCAGGGAAGTCTGTGTTTCCTCTTTTCTTAATCAGGAGACCATACCCTTGCTTCCCTAAGGTGTGGTAGTTCAATCCTAACCCTTTTTTTAAAAAATTAAATTCTTCCTGTTAGCTTTAACTTGTTTGATTAGCTTTTCCTTTCTTGCAGGCTATTTTCAATCTCTCCTAGTTCTGATGTACAGTACAATAACCATGGGATCAGCTGGACAGATAGCTACAGTGGTATTCTGTTTCAGAACCAGCTGTGGTGAGGGGCAAGGGGACAAATTTATAGCATTTTATTATTTCCATGGGGGTAAATACTGCAACCATGGCTGATTTCAGGCTCCCAATGTGATGTCATTGGTAGCTTGACAGAGTTGGGAGGAATCACACAGTTGGCTCTTATAAGTGTGTGGGTCCAGAACACTGCTGGACCACTTCCATTAGGGCCAGCTTTGTCCACGGACGAGTATGTAAACAGTGACCGTTAGTCACCAACTGGTAAGCCCGCAAGGTAAAATATGGCCTCAGATATACTCTGTTTAATCTAAAAGTGTTTAAAAATATTTTGGTTAGTTTTCAGTGTTTAACTATTATGATATTGTACTTCAAAACACATATTCCCACCTTTTCATGAAAAATGGGGATATATTGTAATATTGGGCCTGGTGCATAGAAAAGTTCAGTCATATTTCCAAGGTGGTATGGAGATTATCCAAAATAACACAAAAGTGTCTGAACCACAGAAAGAGCTCAGGTCTTCTGATTCCAAACCAAAGCTTGTCCACCTCCTCAAGGTGCCTTCTCGTGTCCTTGGCCATCATCATCTTTGCTACCATTTGCTTGCTTGGCATTTTCTCTGGAACTGGTGTTTCCCATTTACTAGGTGTAATGTGACCAGAGTTTGTTAAGGTCATATCTATGGGCTCATAAGCAGGTGAATCATGACAGAGAGGTTGTGCGTTGACCAGCTATCTTCCCTGTTCACTTTCACTTTTTAGAATACTGATCGCTTTTTTTGTAAAGAGAATTCAAGTTCACTTCCAAAAAGAAGAAGGAGGAGGTGGAGGAAGGAGATGGAGATAGCAAAGAACAGGGTAAAAGTAAAAAATTACTGGCAAACTTGACATTAACCCTTGTTATAAAAGAATATTACTTCAGACATCTTATGTACAGGTCAAGAAAAAGACTGCTAGTTAGGAATGGGATTATTCTTGATGTGCTGTTTTTCAGTTCAGTCAGTTCAGTCGCTCAGTTGTGTCTGACTCTTTGCGACCCCATGAATCGCAGCACACCAGGCCTCTCTGTCCATCACCATCTCCAAGAGTTCACTCAGACTCACGTCAATCGAGTCCGTGATGCCACCCAGCCATCTCATCCTCTGTCATCCCCTTCTCCCCCTGCCCCCAACCCCTCCCAGCATCAGAGTCTTTTCCAATGAGTCAACCCTTCGCAGGAGGTGGCCAAAGTACTGGAGTTTCAGCTTTAGCATCATTCCTTCCAAAGAAATCCCAGGGTTTATCTCCTTCAGAATGGACTGGTTGGATCTCCTTGCAGTCCAAGGGACTCCCAAGAGTCTTCTCCAACACCATAGTTCAAAAGCATCAATTCTTTGGTGCTCAGCTATTTTTAGATAACAATATTAAGTCCAATCCTATTTCAATTTGACAAACGAAAAATAAATTAAACTGAAGGAATTGCTGAACTATAAATAAATGTTTATCACAAGGAATATTAGGTTTTTAAAGATATTCCTAAGATTAAAATGAGCATGAGTTTTGCGTCATTATGGGTTTGGTTTTTTTTTTCCCTTTCATGTTGCAATTTTTGAGAGCATCTTTGGTGTACTCCCAGAAAAACTGAGGACATTAGTACAGGAAAAATTCCTCTATCTCGCCTTTCCCCTGCTGAATTTAGTTAATTCATTTCATTTTTTAGTGGTTAAGGTTTTTAGTATTTATATTGTTTTGTAACCATAATTTCCACAGTTGTTTAATTTTTGTTCTGTGTGAGAGTGACTTCAGTGCTCTGCACCAGTCTTCGACCATATCTTCTCCATCCTTGAGTTCTTTATTTTAATTCCTATCTGGCTTGTATGTATTTCATCACCAAGGAGCCTCCCTGCCACCGTTGCTCTCTGCCAAGAAGACTGTATAGTAGCTCTTGAACGTTTGTAGTTACCTTGCCTTTCTGTTACCTTGAAAAATACCCTGCTTGATATGAAATTTTTGAGGTACAGTTTCTTTTTCTCATAATTTGAGAGATATTGCTCCCTTGTTTTTTGACATAAGGTATTTTGCCATGGTTTCTCTATTTATCTCCTTTGATTTGAGTCATCCTTGGAATTTTTTTTTCAAAAAGGATTTATGTGTATTACTTTCCCTGAACTTATTTTCACATTTGAGATGTTAACTTGTTCCCTTTATTGGTGCGTTATAATTTATCTTTATAAGCATGTTCCAGGAGTCCTTGCATGAAATAAGACCAGGGAAGGTTTGAAGCTTGTTTGGCTTATGGAAACAAAATAAAAATCTTACAAATGACTTGTGTTTCTTGCTTATTTTCCTTAAGAATTGTTTATCCTTGAAGTTCAGTTCTCAGTGTTGTTTGTACTATATGGTCTTTTCCCCTTGTAACTTGTGTGTTCCTTTAATATGCAGATTTAATTTTTCCTTCATTTAGGGGAAACTTTTTTCTTTGAGAACTTGAAACAATACGTCCATGTGATTTGTTAGGTTTACTACTTCAGGGACATCTGTTATCTTTAATTTGGACAGTTTCATCTGTCTTCCATTTTTATTATCTTCTTTCTATTTACTTTAGTGTCTTTGAATTATTAACCATAGTTATTAAGAAGCAAAACTGAAGCTTATTTATTGCATTAATGATTCAATTTTCAGCAAATGCCTATTATTTCCCCTATGGTTTATATTTACTTAATAGTTCTTCAGTAGTATTATTTTAGCCTTTGATTTGTTTCCTTAATTTCCACCTCCCTTTTAATCTCATTATCTTTTTTTAAATGATCTTATCATTGAGCTCTTTTCCTAATTTCTTTGTTGCAACATATTTGCGTAGCTGCCATACTGTTTCTGAAAATCTTGCTCATGCTTAATATGTGAAGCTATTTCTAGATCTTCCATTTGCTTGAATATAGTAGGGTGAGTTCTTCTTTCTTCTTCAATCTATTTTTCTATCCTAGGTTTTGTGCTCTATCTACTTTTAACTAGCTTGAAGGTGTGAGGGGAAGGAAATGGATTGTTCATCTGAGCTGTGCCCAGGGAAGTTCCATCCCTGGGAAAAACTTCTAGATTCAGAGTCAGACAATCTCATCAGTAGTACCAAGCATGGGTAACCAAACCCATCAGATATCACAGGAGTCCCTCAAAGTGATGAATAACTGTATGGTAAGCAATACTTTATTGAGCATTTGCTCTATGCCAGACATTGAAAGCAGAAAAGAGCTTCCTTTATTATGTATTTATGAGGCTATGCCTGTGCCAAGTGCGTTATGTATTATTTGCTCAGTACAACATTATGAAATACCTTTATCATCCCTTCCCACTTTCTTTCTTTGGCTGTACCATGCAGCATATAGGATCTTAGTTCCCCAAACAGGGATCAAACCTGTGCCCCCTGCAGTGGAAATGCAGAGTCTTAACCACTGGACTGCCAGGGAAGTCCCCAGCCCCCATTTTTTGAATGAAGGAACAGAGGCTTATAGAAAAGTTATATAATTTGCCAAAAGTCGCAAAGCTAATATGAAAGAGTTGAACTTTGAAACTGTGTCTAAATTATGAATGCTTATTATGAAAGGTTTTGTTTTGTTTTGTTGAAAAGCTTTTTTTTTAATCAGGACATTTATGTAATATTGGGGAATACTTGTGGAACTTCAGTCCACCGTGATTTGCATATAATGTATTAAAAGCTTAGGATTTTTCTTTTCCAAAAATAATTCTGGCTTATAAATGAAATATGATCTAGACTTGCTTCAAAAATAATCTGGGGAAAACTGGGAGAGAGGATAAATGAAACAAGATTGACCATGGGTCCATAACTGAACCAGGGACTTGAGGCATGCAGGCTCATTGTACAGAATTCTAAAATGACTACCCAACTAGTGACTTTTCATCATAAAAGCTCTTGAAAAGTTAAACCACTTTATGGCCAATGACTCTTTTCCTTTTGGTATAATGACTCGTCATTCCAACATACTCTAAATAAATACACCATGTTGTCGTTTAGTCCTTGAGTTATGTCTGACTCTTTTGAGACCCCATGGACTTGTAACCCGCCAGGCTCCTCTGTCCATGGGATTTCCCAGGCAAGAATACTGGAGAGGGTTGCCATTTCCTTCTCCAGGGGATCTTCCTGACCCAGAGATCGAGGCTCCATCTCCTGCATTGACAGGTGGATTCTTTACCACTGCACCACCTGGGAAGCCCAAACACACCATAAGAAGTACTTTTTCAACATTATGCTTTTGGGCAAAGACACACTCACCAATTTACTCAATAACATTTTCTTTTCAAAGAACATCCTATGAAATAAATTTGAATTACCTGCCATGTTTGGATAAACCAAAACCAAGTAGAATGTTATTGATTTCCAGTGACCTACTATGATATTATGTGACTGAAAGCTATTCACAGGGGTGATGTTTGAAATAAATAACAGCAGGTCAGTGGGGGAACATCTGTCCCTCTTTTTGGATGGAGGCCTGTTACCAATGGTGTTGGACATCTATGAATGATGACATGAACTTTGGGACTTGGCTATCTCCTACACATCAAGATTACTCTAAGATTAGGAGATTTGGCTGGTGTTGCACTTCATGACCCATCTGTACAGACATATTTCTTATTCAGGGACTTTGGCTTTCAGATAATGTCATGTGGCAAAATGATTCAGAGTATTCTTCTGGGAGTTGGACAGATCTGAATTTAAATGCTGGCTCCATTACTCACTATCTGGGTGATGGATCTTCTCTAAATTCCAATTTATTCATCAGTAAATTGGAGTAGTCATACCTGTCCATGGCTTCCCAGGTGGCACTAGTGGTTAAGAACCTGCCTGCAATGCAGGTAGACATAAGAGATGCAAGTTTGATCCCTGGATCAGGAAGATCTCCTGGAGGAGGACACAACAACCCACTCCAGTGTTCTTGCCTAGAGAATCCTATGGAAGAACAGCCTGGTAGGCTGCAGTCCATGGGATCGCACACAGTGGGACACGACTGAAGCAGTTTAGCACTTGGCTTCCCAGGTGGCACAGTGGTAAAAACAATCCGCCCGCTAATGCAGGAGACTCAGGAGACAGGGGTTTGATTCCTGGGTTGGGAAGATCCCCTGGAGTAGGAACTGGCAACCTACTCCAGTATTCTTGCCTGGGAAATCCCATGGACAGAGGAGCCTGGTGGGCTCCAGGCCATGGGGTCACAAAGTGCTGGACACAACTGGGCACTCCTGGATGCACTATACTTGTCCTTGAGGATTGTTGGAAAGAGTAAATGAGATCATATCTTTAATGCCATGAGCACAGCGGCAGGCTATTATTCTGCTGTTTTAAAAAGATGTAGCAATTCAGAATGACTACATCTTTGGCTTGTGTCCACTTGACATGACCGAGGCTGACCTCTCATTTGTGTCACTTCAGTATGTCACCACTTCTCTTGAGGTGACTAAAGTCAGCAGGCATCCTTCCCTTTATTTCACAATTTCAAGCCTCCTGTGAACCTCAGGGAATGAACAGATTTCAGCATGCTTAGGGAAATAGGAAGGTCAAATAGGAAGCAAGTCTAGAACCTAATGAGGTAAGAGATTCCTTCAACTAGTCAACAAATATTTATTGAGTGCTCAGTATACGCTAAGAATTATTATATATGCTGGGGACAAATTGGAAGAAAAAAAAAAACAACAAAAATCCCAACCTGGAATGAAAATGATATCATGTGGGAAGCTGGCACTTAGCATCTGGTAGGTGTTATCTATTGAGTATGCATAGTGGTTAGGAAATATTTTGTAGGTTTCCTGCTGTTAACTGGTGATCAAGAGTATGGTTTCTAGGTGTAAAAGTTCAAGTTGCACTGATTCCTGGGTACAAGAACTGCCTCTTTAACTAGTGATGTATATTATATTATGCTTTAATAAACTCTTTTGAAAAGTAAGTATGGAAGTTAAAAAAAAAAGCAAACCCAGTTCTAAAGGTAGAAGTCATTGTCCCCATTTTTTCGTAGGAGGAGACTGAGGCCTAGTTGACTATAATCGCTCTAGGTCACCCTATCTGCTCTCAGTGAAGAAGGAAGGAAGGCAGGCTAAATTAGTCTGAGAGGTCCTTCCATATTCCTTTCTGCATTGTCTTTCTACCTCTTCTTGCTCTTTGTTTCCGTTAGGAAGTGATTTCCTGTTACCTGTTTGGAGAAAGGGAAAAGCCCAGCCTTGGGTTAACACTGTCTCAGTACCTCTGGTGAAAACTCACTGTTTTTATCTGCCCAGCATCTGTTCCTTATGTTTTCTGGTCATAGCATCTGCAACAGTTAGAATTGTGTTTGATTACAAGTAATTGGAAATATAGCTAATAGTAGTTTAAACAAACAAGGGTTTCTTATGTCATACAGTAAGTCAGGAGATTGACAGTCAGGGCTAGTGTATGGGTTCACTGGAGTTACCAACGACTCAGAAAATTTCTATTTTTCTGGCTTATCACCCTTTAGCGGGTATTTGTATGCATTCTCATATTGCTGTTCTCATAGTCACAAAATGGTTGCTGCCTCCCTGGCATTGCATCCATAATCCAAGAAGAAAGAAGGGTAAAGGGCAAAGGAGCAAAAGAATCATGCCAGCTCTTTTTTTCCAGAAAAGCAAATCTTTCCAAAATGCTCCGCCCAGCTGGCTTCTGCTTATTTCTCATTGGTTGGAACTGGATAACATGGCTACTCCTAGACCAATAATAGGGCTAAAGGAATGATATTTTTAATCATAATTAACCCCAGAGGTCAGGATAAGAGGAAGCTCTTCCTAAGATCAAAGGATCTCTGTTCTTTCTGAGTAATTAGAATTCTATGTGGGCAGTTGGGGAAAATGTATGTTGAGTGGCAAGGGAAATCCAGTCTCTCCCACATTCAGTCCATGCAGATTGCTAAGAGCATCCCCATTCACAAGCCATGTGTAGGCAGGATGGACAAGACACCCTTAGTTCCTGCAAGAGCTTCCATTGGACTTATTGAGGAAGTGAAACCTTGCCTGGGAGTTCTGGCTATACAGAAACGCAAGTCTTGCTCTACCAGGATCCCCATATGAGGGGCTTGCTGAGATGCAATGGTCAGATGGAGAGAGGGCCTGATAGTATGGAACCCTGGTTCAACTGGGTCTAAATCTAGAGATTGATTCCTAGACTTTTTAGTTGCTTGAGCTTATGAATTCTCTCTCTGCGCATAGTCCAATTAAAGGTGGATGTGGTTTTTGTTATCAAGAGTCTTAAGGTGGCGCTAGTGGTAAAGAACCCACCTGCCAACGCAGGAGACATAAGAGATGTGGGTTCAGACCCTGGGTTGAGAAGATCCCTTGGAGAAGGAAATGGCAACCCACTCCAGAATCCCATGCACAGAGGAGCCTGAAGGGCTACAGTCCATAGGGTTGCAAAGAGACACAACAAAAGCAACTCAGCACTCATGCACACATATTGACTAAGTCACTTTTCTTAGGAGGATCAGACAGCAAATATTGTCATCTTCTCTTTGAAGACAACCAGAGGGAGCCAGTGACAGTCCATTACGTGGACAGTGTAGCAAATGAGCTAACCAACAGCGTGCAGATATAAACACAGTGTGTCGTCCCCTCAAGTTGCAACTGACGTGTACCAGTGTTTGATAAATACATAAATTTTGTAAGTTCTAAATCTTGCCTGCAATTGTGAAGCTTCCAGTTACTAGGCTCAAATTGCATAGTTTCTATTTCCTTTCTTTTTTTTCAAAGGTTGTATTACTCATATAACCTGGGTTTCAGCTGTACTAGCAAATGATAAATAAGAGAAAATTCCACTGAAAAAATGGAAATTAGATTGTATAGATAATAAGGAATATGACAAAGCAGCACTGACTTTTAAGCACAGAATCAGAAAATCAAACCAAGGAGAAAGTGCAGCTTTTAAGAAATTTCAGAGTGAATAAGAACTCACTTTGCAGCTCTAACAAGTAAAATGTAGAATGAAAGAGAATGTTATCACCAATAGACAATGTTTTTAAATTAATAAGAAAATAAGGAGAGAGACCTTTAAATATTTTTGTTCATTTTACAAACTTCTGTTATTCTGAAAAAAAAAAACCCACTCTGTAATCAGAAAATTAGAATAATCTGAAACAGAAAAAGCTGGCAAACAACAGAGACAGGGAAATGGTGGTTTGTCAAACTGGTCTACTGTGAGAATGTAATGAAAGCTAGCTACACTCTTTTCAGAAAAATACACTACATTCCCCAAGTTTAACACTGTTTTAGGGATTCACAGACCTCTTAAAAGCCAATCCATGGACACTTTTGACATAGAGATCCATGGATCCTAGATTAAAACCCTGCTTTCCTTTTAGGTATGTCAATCTTTGTTCCAAAATTATTTTGAATAAGAAAATGACACTAACCAATTTGTAACATCTGGTCAGTAATAATAGCTATCATTTAAAAAACTTTTACAACAAGGCATTGGGTTTAATAGTCAATATATATTCATGTATATATGCATACATAGATATATATCATCTCATTGAATTCTTATGATTCTTATAATGACCCAGTAAAGTTGACACCTTAGTTGTTCTGTTTTCCAGACTGAGGAAAGTGAGGCTGACTTAAAGAGGTTTAAAAACTTCATAAAGGTCACACCGCAGGGTAGGGATTCAAACCCATGTTTTTCTGATTCCAAAACTTGCCATCCTCTTCTGCTTGTGATTTCCTGGTCTCCCTCTCCCCAGTTTTTTTTTTCCAGTTGGGTACCACATTTTCACTTTTTCAGTGCAATAATATTTGAAGACTCAGCATCACAAGAAACATTTACCACATGCCTATTAATGATACGGCTGAGTCTATTTGAGAACCCCTCAGTCAGGCTCTGCTCAGATCTCACCCCCTCACAGAAACCTTCCCGCATATAAAACAGCACCCCATTACTTTATCACTGTCATTTGTCGTTGTTCTTGTTCAGTCACTCAGTTGTGTCTGACTCTTTGTGACCCCATGGACCACAGCACACCAGGCTTCCCTGTCCTTCACCATTTCCTATAGCTTGCTCAAACTCACGTCCATTGAGTTGGTAATGCCATCCAGCCATCTCGTCATCTGTCATCCCCTTCTTCGCCTACTTTCAATCTTTCCCAGCATCAAGGTCATTTCTATGAGTCAGCTCTTCGCATCAGGTAGTATTGGAGCTTCAGCTCCAAAGTATTGGAGCCTCAGCTTCATCATCAGTCCTTCCAATGAATATTCAGGTTGATTTCTTTAGGATTGACTGGTTGGATCTCCTTGCAGTCCAAGGGACTCTGAAGAGTCTTCTCCAACACCACAGTTCAAAAGCATCAATTCTTCTGCGCTCAGCCTTCTTTATGGGCCACCTCTCACATCCATACACAGCTACTGGAGAAACCATAACTTTGATTATACAGACCTTTGTTGGCGATGTCTCTGCTTTTCAATATGCTGTCTGGGTTTGTCATAGCTTTGCTTCCAAGGAGCAAGTGGCTTTTAATTTCATGGCTGCAATCACCATCACTTACTGACCTTATTTTCCTTCATGTGCTCAGTCACTCAGTTGTGTCTGACTGTTTGCTACCCCATGGACTGTAGCCCACCATGCTCCTCTATCCATGGGATTATCCTGGCAAGGATACTGGAATAGGTTGCCATTTCCATTGCCAGTTTTCCTTCACAGCACCTCTCATATCCTGATATATGATACATTTCTATTTATTATATTATTGTTTTCCTCTGTGGGAGCAAGGACTTCATTTATTGCTGCACTCCCAGCCCCTAGCCCACACAGCCTAGCTTGTGGTAAAGAAGGGAAAATGTTGGTTGCTCAGTTGTGTCCCATGGACTGTAGCCTGCCAGGCTCCTCTGTCCATGAGATTCTCCAGGCAAGAATACTGGAGTGGGTTGCCATTGCCTTCTGCAGGGGATCTTCCTGACCTGGGGATCAAATCTGGGTCTTCTGCACTGCAGGTGGATTCTTTACTGTCTGAGTCACCAGGGAAGCCCCAGCTCATGGTAGGCACTCTATAATATAAATTGCTGAAGAAAAGAGAGAATCACAGTATATTCAGGGAAACAAGAGGAGAAGTGCCCATCTATTCTTTGTTTCTGCTTCTCCTGTCTCTTACTTCAACAAGGTCAGAACATTCAGACCAATATTTCTCCAGCTGGGAGAGGAGAAATATTCTCTTCTTCCCAGAGAGATTAAAATAAAACTTCTTCCCAGAGAAGTTCTTGGGGAACTTCCTCTCCCCTCTGACCTCTCCACAGCCTTGGTAGTACCCTTCTTTTTTTCTGTATTGAAGATTCTTCCCCAGTAGACTCTTTGAATACCACCAGACTCAGGACTGACCTCTCAAAGCTCTCCTCCGTTCCTTAACTTTAGGAGACTCTTTGCCTTTCCAACCAAGGACAGTGTTACAGAAGTGCTGTTTCTTGACCTGTTAGAAAACTCAAAGACACGGGGCAAAGTCTCAGAGTCTCACTATAATTAGGTTGATTGTGCTCCGCTGCTGGTGCTCTTTATCATCTCTCTTCTTAGCCTGACCAGCGTTTTCTCAATAAAATCAGAGTCACGTGCTCTGATCTCTTGTGGGCTTTGAAAGTTGTTTCTTTTAGTTTTTACCCCCCAGTATTTCTTTGGACACGAAAGTTAAGAATATCGATCTTTAAATATTTCCTTTTATAACATGGTCACCATGTGGATCTCTTTATTTAATTTTTTTAAAGAAGTTTCTGCTTTTACTTTTTTAGGTTTGGCTGTGCTGGCCCTTTATTGGTGCTGTGCGTGGGCTTTCTCCAGTTGCTCTCGTTGCAGTGAGTGGTGGCTACTCTGTGTTGGGGTGTTCGCGTTGCAGTGGCTTCTCTTGTTGCAGAGCACGGGCTCTAGAAGGCGAGGACTCAGCAGCTGTGGTGCATGGGCTCAGCTGCTTTGCAGCAGGGAAGATCTTCCTGGACCAGGAACGGAACCTGTGTCCCTTGCATTGGCAGGCAGATTCTTAACCACTGGACCATGAGGGAAGTCCTCGTGGATTTTTTTAAATCTTCAGTAGGAATTTGAAACCATTTTAGAAGACCAAGTGCTATGACATTTTGTCTATCTAATGTTGTTATTTTTAAAAGAAAATAGACTTTACATTTTAGAGCAGTTTTAGGTTCATAAAAACACTGAGTGGCAAGTATGGAGATCTCTCTCATACCCTCTGCCCCTACACAAGCATAGCCTCCTCAGCTGCTCATTTCTTTTTAGGGCTGAATACTATTTCATTATCTGTATGTACCACAGTTTATCCATTCACCTAGTGAAGGTAATCCGGTGGCTTCCATTTTGGCAATTATGAATAAAGCTGCTACAAACATTCATGGGCAGGTTTTTGTGTGGACATAAGTTTTCATTTCCTTTGGGTAAATACCAAAGAGCACAATTGCTTGATCGTATGGTAAGAATGTATTTAGTTTTGTTAAGAAACTGCCAAACGGTCCTCCAGAGAGGCCATACCATTTTTCATTCTCACCAGCAGCGAATGAGATTTCTTGTTGCTCCATATCCTCACCAGCATTTAGTGTCATTAGAGTTTTAGATTATGACCTTTCAAATAGGTTTGTAGTAGCATCTCGTTGTTTTAATTTGCAGCTCCCAAGTGATAAATTCTTTTGAGCATCTTTTCATAGATATGGTTATTTGCCATATCTTCTATAGTGAGGTATCACTAGATCTTTTGCCCATTTTAAAATCAGGTTCTTTCTTTCTTTGGGTGTGTTGGGTCTTAGTTGTGGCACATGGGCTCAAATTTGTGGGCAAAGAGTTGTTCATAATATTCATTTATTATCCTTTTAATGCCCATGAGATTTGTAGTGATATCCTCGATTTCATTTCTAGTGACATCCTTGATTTCATTTCTAGATTAATAATTTGTGTCTTTCTTTTTCTTAGCCTGGCTAATGATTTATGGATTTTATTGATCTTTTTTAAAGAACTAGCTTTGGGGTTTATTGATTTTCTCTATTGATTTCCTATTTTCAATTTAATTGATTTCTTCTCTTATTCTTATTCTCCTAGTTAATTTGGATTTAATTTGCTCTTCTTTTTCTAGTTTTCTACGGTGGTAGCTTAGATTATTTATTGATTTTAGATTTTCTTTTCTAGTATACTTAATGCAATAAGTTTCCCACTAAGCACTGCTTTCACGGCATCTCACAAATTCTGATAAGTTGTATTTTAATTTTCATTCAGTTCAAAAATCAATTTCTTCTAACTAAGATTTCTTCTTTGACCCATGTGTAATTTATAATTGTGTTGTTTAATCTCCAGGTATTTGGGGATTTTCCAGTTATCTTTTTATTTTACTTCTAATTTAATTCCTTTCCGTTGTGTCTAAGAGCACACATTGTATGATTTTTCTCCTTCTAAATTAAAAATAAAACATTTATTTTTTAAAATAAAGACTTACAACTGCCAAGTCTCCGTTGTGGCACACAGACCCTTCAATCAATGTTGCCACATGCAGGATCTAAGTTTTGGCATGTGGGATCTAGTTCCCTGACCAGGGATCAAACCTGGGCCCCCTGCATGGAGAGTGTGGAGTCTTAGCCACTGGATCACCAGGGAAGTCCTTCTTTTAAACTTTTTAAAGTCTATTTTATGGCCCAGAATGTGGTCTATCTTGGTAACTGTTACATGTGAGCTTGAGAAGAATGTATGTTCTGTTATTGCTGGGTGAAGTTGTCTATAGATGTTGACTGTATCCAGTTGGTTGATGGTATCGTTGAGTTCAGAATGTGCTCACTGATTTTCTGCCTGCTGGATCTGTCCATTTCTGATAGAGGCGTTCACCTTTCCAACTATCACTGTGGATTCATCCATTTCTCCTTGCAGTTCTGTTAGTTTTTGTCTCTTGTAGATGGATGATCTATTGTTAGGTGCACACACATTAAAGATTGTTATGTTTTCTTGGAGAATTGACCCCTTTATCATCATGTAATACCTTTCTTTATCTCACATAACTGTCCTTGCTTTGAAGTCTGTTGTTTAACCGCTCAGTCGTGCCAACTCTTTTGTGACCTTATGGCCTGCAGCCCGCCAGGCTCTTCTGTCCATGGGATTTTCCAGGCAAGATTATTGGAGTGGACTGCCATTTCCTTCTCTAGAGGATCTTCCTGACCCAGGGATCAAGCCCAAGTCTCCTGCACTGCCAGCAGATTCAATTTGAAGTTTGCTCTGTCTGAAATTAATACACCTACTCTTTCTTATGATTAGTATTAGTGTGCTGTGTTCTTCCTCCATCCATGTACTTTAATTCTATTTGTGTCTTTAAAGTGTATTTCTTGTAGGCAGCATATAGTTGGGTCTTGTTTTTTGATCTGCACTGACAATCTCTGTCCTTTCATTGGTGTATTTATACCAATGACATTTTAAAGTGATTATTGATATAGTTGGATTACTTTGTTACTGTTTTCTAGTCCTTGCTCTTTTCTTTGTTCCTATTTTTCTCTTATACTACCTAATGTTATTTTAAAATTTAAAATACTGTTTTTAGTTACCATTAATGGAGCATTTACTAGGTGCTGGTGCTGTGTCAAGAGTTTTGCAATCATTATTTCACTTAGTTTATTTGACAGTCCTATGACATGAGCTGTAATAGTAGCACTTACTGTATGCCTGTTAACCTGTTAAACTCATCATACACATTATTATATACATGGAAAGTGAAGTTGCTCAGTCATGTCCGACTCTTTGCAACCCCATGGACTGTAGCCCACCAGGCTCCTCTGTCCATGGGATTCTCCAGGCAAGAATCCTGGAGTGGGTTCCTATTTCCTTCTCCAGGGGATCTTCCCAACCCAGGGATCAAACCCGGGTCTCCTGCATTGCAGGCAGACGCTTTAACCTCTAAGCTACCAGGGAAGCCATTATATACATTATCTCATTTAATTCTCTCAACAGTCCTGTGTCAAAAGTAATGTATTATCCCCATTTTACAGATGAGGGGTCTGAGATTTAGTGAGGGCATATAAGATATCAACTGTAGTCTTGTCTTCCTAATAGCCCTCCAAAATAACCCCCAGGGTCTCCAGTCTGCCTCTGACAAATGTCTTCCTTTAGTGCATAAGACTGAGCCTTGTCATCTCTTACCTGTCTCAACAAATGATCATATATGTACATCCTTTCTGAAGTTGCCTTTTCCTAAAGTATAAAGACTTCTATTGCTCCTGTTTAAAAAAATATTTTTTGATGTTTTGTGTGTCTCTGTAGGTAGTACCAATGAAAGGCTTGGTACAAAATATATAAGAAAGTCTCTTCCTTGATGTTGCCCTCTCTTGTCCAATTCCTCTGCCCACTACAGGAGGACTCTGTTAGTTGGTCCACCAACTCAGTTTGGCAGTAGATGCCCAGGTAGCCAGGTCCTCTCTCTGACCTTGCCTGCACCTCTGTGGTGCTGGAGCCATCTCTGGGAGAACTCAGGACACTTGTTCCTTGCACTTTCATACTTCTTATTCCTGTCTTTTCCTGTTTCAGCTCATGAGAAAGCTTTCTTATTGCCCATCTGCTCTCATTCAATTCTGAGCTGTCTTTGCTGCAGGAAGCCACACACACCTGCAGATCTGCCCTGCAGTCTGCCCTTGCTTCTCCAAGCGTGCTCAGCATCCCTTGGAAGCTTATTCAAATATGCATCCCCTGGTCTCACTCTCATGGATTTTGATTCATAGGAATATGAAGGACAAGGAATCTGTGTTTTATTAAGCCCTTCACTACCCCAGATTTAAAGCTCAAGAACTATTCAGTGGTCCAAGAATGTGAGGGTAAAGCATAATGAGAACACACTCTCACTCATGATTGCCCTTGGCTGCTCCTTTGGGATTCTCACCTCTCTCTACCTCAGTTCCAAGGGTCTTTGCATTACTGGAGGCTACCTGCAATTCCCTGACTTGACCATGGAGAAGTACATGCTCCCTTTATGCCAGAGCAGCTATACTGCTTACCTATTTTTTTTACTCTAACCATTGGTCTGCTGCTAATAACTAGCTCACACCAAAATCTGATCCCATGGATTAAGGAAGAACTCAGTAAAACTCAGTGATTATGCTCTTGTCATGTAAACTGGGCGGACCTGAGTTTAGGTCTCAACTCCACCCTGGTGGCTCAGCTGGTAAAGAATCCGCCTGCAATGCGGGAGACCTGGGTTTGATCGCTGGGTTGGGAAGATCCCCTGGAGAAGGGAAAGGCTACCCACTCCAGTATTCTGGCCTGGAGAATTCCTTGGACTGTAATGGTCCATGGGGTCACAAAGAGTCCTACACGACTGAGTGACTTTCACTTTCCACTCAATAATGTGTCTATGTGATTGAGGTCAGACAGTGGATCTCTTTGGGCTTCCACCTCCTTATCTGTGAAATGGAATGAAGATATTTGCTTCACCTATGTCAAAGAGTTGATGAGTAGGAAGATTGGGTTAACGATGCGCAGATGTATGCTAACGGTGCGTCTTCAGTCGTGTCTGACTCTTTGCAACCCTATGGGCTGTAGCCCACCAGTCTCCTCTGTTAATTAAATTTTTCAGGCAAGAATACTGGAGCAGGTTGATATTTCCCACTCCAGGGGATCTTCATGACCCAGGGATCGATCCTGTGTCTCTTATGTCTCCTGAAAGTAGCAGGCAGATTCTTTACCACTATGCCACCTGAGAGGCCCCCAAACTACACTTGATCTTTGTGCTTTATAATACTGTTGTGCTATAGAGGAAAATATTCAAATTAGTTGGAAAGATTTCTTAGAACACTCTTTCAAGTTGAGAGAAATGCCCTACGAGTCTATAAGCAGCGGGGAGCATGGAGAAGTTTGCCTTCATATGACCTTCATATGAAGTGTTGAAAATGCAGCACTCCAATGAAAGTGACCACCCACCAGGAAACCGAGATCAAAGCTGTTGTCCTTTGCATGGAAAAGAAGAAGTGAGCTTGTTCTGTTTGTCTTTCTTCACGTGGGGTGCCTTCCCAGGCCTTTCTACTTACCAGACAGATACTTTCTAAGGTAAACCCATATCCTCACTTGTGAAATAGAAAGGACAGCATAGGGTGAATCACCCAAATTACTTGTTAGTTCGCATCCACTCAGGGAGAGAACTGCTCTTGGGGAGCTGGAAACCTTCACACCTGCCAGCTGAGGCTATTGGGGCTGTGCTGGCTGCTTCTGTGAAGGCTCTATTTCTCACACTGGAGCAGCTTAGCATCTGGGCAGCTAGGAAACAGAGAGCTCTGCCTAGCAGGGCTCTGTCAGGCCCAGAATCCTGAGGGTGCCCTCTGGAGGTTTATTCACTTTTGGTGTTGAAGTATCTGGCCAGCTGCTTTGAACAGACTTAAGAGTCATATGGCAACCCACTCCAGTGTTCTTGCCTGGAGAATCCCAGGGACAGCAGAGCCTGGTGGGCTGCCGTCTATGGGGTCGCACAGAGTCTGGCACAACTGAAGCGACGTAGCAGCAGCAGCAGCAGCAGCAGCAGCAAGAGTCACACATAATTGGAGTTTAGGGCATGTGGTGGATGCAAACATAAGCCTATAATTCCAGGCTTCAGCTGTACCAGCAGACTCTGAAGCAGGCCTTTCCCAAGCTGGTGGTGTGCATGGGAAATGCTTTGTAGATATCGCTCACAATAGGGAAATCCTGTCCTGTATAATGTGGTTAGGGCAGAAAGCCTCAGCAAAGGGCCCAGCTTTGAGGTATTTTAAAAGAGAGATTAACACTCATTGTAGAAGTGCTAATCACTGATTGAATTAATCAAGGGCCAAACTATAAGGTGTTAACAAGAAAGATTAGTGACTTTGGGTGTGAATATTCAAAACCAGGGATTGTGAAACCGGGGACAAAGTTTTGCCTGGGTACACAAAAGAAAAAAGAACAAATAGAAAGACAAGATAATGAACTAGTACTTTTGCCCAGCGATTTCCTCTTGAACAGGCTGGGGAATCATTGTTAAAAATATTAAATGTCAAGTGCGTGGATCAGTATGAGGCTTATAATAAGGACTAAGTAAATGTTACTTTTCATTATTTTGTTAAGGTCCCCTATCAACTGAGAGTTAGGCAGAAACTTTTGTTTATGTTAGAGAGAAGAAAAAAAAAGTCTGGCTCAATTACTTTTTTTAGAAAAAAAAAAAAAAAGAAGAAGATTAACTTGCCTGAAGGGAATTGAACAGATCTTGAATGTTCAGCTCAACTGCTTGTATATAACTACTTGGGCTTCCCTGGTGGAGCTAGTGGTAGAGAACCTGGCAGCCAGTGCAGGAGACATAAGAGACAGGGGTTCAGTCCCTGGGTCAGGAAGATGCTCTGGAGGAGGAAATGGCAACCCACTCCAGTATTCTTGCCTGGAGAATCCCGTGGACAGAGGAGCCGGAAGGGCTACAGTCCATAGGATTGCAGAGTCAGACACGACTGAAATGACTTAGCAGGCAGTCTTACTTGTATAATAAAGGACGCAGAAAATACTTCACTGCTACAACGTGCACTAAAACCACTTTTACCATCGTTCTGGAAAAAGCGATCTGTAATTTGAGAACCAAATAACCAAGGAAAAAGAACTTGAAAGTGACATGAGAACATATAAGGAAATGGTGATTCGAATATGAAGAGCTATGTCCAAATCGCCAAAGCTGCATCAAGTAGTTTTCTCGGAAGCCTGTATTTGCAGCAAACACAGTGGGTGGGCAGAGGGGAGGAGAGGGGCGCTTGGAAGAGGTTGCTTGGAGAATGAGGTGTTGATTTGGAAAGAGTATGATGAAAAAGCTTAAACAAATCCAGAAAGAAAAAACCCTGAAAGAGATCATGTATTAAGTGGAGTTAACTTGAAAAAAAAAATCATTTAAGAAATCTGCGTGGTGCAATTGATAGTTGAATGAGTGCCTTTTTAGTGCTGAATTGAGGAAGGAGGAGAAGAGCACTCACATTTATTGGGTCTTACAAGGGTCATTGAATAGCTGGGGGGAGTAAGAGGATAATTTGGTTTAGGCCTCCTCCTAAAGATGACTTCACATATAGGCATTGTCAGATGAAGGATCTTAAAAAGGGGGTCCCTTTTAATTCTATCATCTTACAGGTAGATTCTTTTACAGAATGAGAAACTGAAGCTCAGTATGAAGTTCTGGAGATATCTACTCAGTGTACTTTTTGAATGCAAACTAGTCAAAATGGATTCAAAGTTGCTGAAGTATAGATCTAAGTTTTCTTTAATAGAAAAAAATGTTTCAGATATAAATTTATTCATGTAATTGGCACGTTTAAAGTTTTCATCACCTAGAGTAGAACTGTCCAATAGAAATGTAACATTAAGCCATATGGTATAATTTAAGTAGCCACATTTTTAAAAGTAAAAGAAACAAGAAAATTAATTTAAATAATATATTTAGCATATGCTTTCAACATATCACCAACATACAAAATTATTAAGGAGATATTTTACTTTTTTTTTCTGTACTACGTCTTTGAATCTTGGTGTATATTTTTGGCTTCTCTGGTGGCTCAGATAGTAAAGAATCTGCCTATAATGCAAGAGACCTGGGTTCAATCCCTGTATTTTTAGACTTATAACATATTGCAATTGGAACTAACCACATTTCAAGTGCTCATAACCACATCTAGCAACTGTATTGGAAAACAGAGAGTTAGACTCTGTAAAGTGCAAATACACTGGTTCTAGCCTTTGAAGATAATGACCCAGTAGGCCAGGAGTAGGCGAGGCCCACCAGACGTAAGGAAAGGCCATAGTTTGAGTTTTTTTTCCTTTTGCCCCCAGCACCCATATAGATAAGGCAAAAGTCACCTTTGATCCATTTGCCTCTGACTGGTCCTAATCCCCTTTCCAGGATCAACTACCATGAGCAGTGAGGTGCTGCTAGGTCTATTTGTATGATTTTACAAATATGCACACATCCAAAATATATTGTTGACATGTGTGTTTTTAAAAAATGGGTGAGACAGCATACTTTTTCCCAGTTGAAAAGTGAAAGTGTTACTCAGTCATGTCCAACTCTTTGTGACCCCACAGACTGTAGCCCAACCAGGCTTCTCTGTCCATGGAATTCTCCAGGCAAGATTAGTGGAATGGGTTGCCATTTCCTTCTCCAGGGGATCTTCCTGACCCAGGGACTGAACCCGAGTCTCCCACACTTTACCAACTGAGCAACCAGGGAAGCTGAAAATGGAAAACCAGGTAAGGGGGCCACCCAGATTAGCTCTTCTCATTTAACTAGATGGCTTTGAGAACTTTTCATATCGGTAGACCTATCAACCTCATTTAAAGTGTTGTATAGTAGTCTATAATGTATTTAACCATTTCTCCATCAGTGAGAGGCTCTAACTTACTGTTGTTTTTATTAGAGAAACAATAACTGCAAAAGTCTTTTTTTTTTGGCTGCTCCTCTCGGTATGAAAGCAAAAGTCGCTCAGTTGTGTCTGATTCTTTGTGACCCCATGGAATTCCATGAAATTCCATGAAATTCATGGACAGTCCATGAAATTCTCCAGGCCAGAATACAGGAGTGGGTAGCTGTTCTCTTCTCCAGGGGATCTTCCCAAACCAGGGATCGAACCCAGGTCTCCTGAACTGCAGGCAGATTCTTTACCAGCTGAGCCCCCAGGGAAGCCCATGAGGATCTTAGTTCCCCAGCCAGGCATCAAACCTGTGACCCCTGCAGTGGAAATGCTGAGTCCTAACCACTGGACCACCAGGGAATTCCTGCAACGGTCACCTTTATGGTGGTGAAGTAGCATCGTTTTCAGAGAGGAAGATGGCATGTCTAGCAGAAACTGGGAAATCAAATAAGGTGTTCAGATTGTATGGCTGAGGGCCACTGCTGATGCCTGTCTTGACTGTTTCCATCCCTCTCTCAGAGATACACCGTCCCATATCCTCCCTCCCCATATGCTCAAAATAAGTCTGACAAACATTTCTTTGCTAGAATAGTTAGGCTATTTGAGGATAGTTAGGCTTTTCAGGGACTTGAAACTGGAGTGGAGGATGAATAGAAAGGAAATTATTTCCCTAAAGTTCAAGAGAGACAAAGCCTCTAGCCAGAACAGTGGTGTGATTCCAGTTTGGAAAAGTCACTGGGATTCTTTACATCTTCACTCCAGTCCACCATGTGTACGAAATTCTCATTTTGCTTCTGACTGCTCTTTGATGTCCTAAGCCAGGCCTGCCTTTTCCTCTTTTCTGCTCAAATTCTTTGTCACTTTAATTCCTTCCAAGGAATTTAATTAACTTAATCCTTACACGTTAATGACATTGCCCAACAGTCCTCTATACCTTCATAAGAAGATATATACTTTAAAGATGTGTTAAGTTAATGATTCTGTTTTCTCTCCATCCATCTGTCCATCATCCAACAGACTTTTAATGAATATAGACCATGTACCAGGCTCTGGGTTTTAGCCTGGAGATACAAAGATGAACTAAAGACTTTCACATACTATGCAGGGGGACAGTAATCTTTGGAGTGATACGGGAGGAGTGTGTTGTAAAAGGGAGCCATTTCAGGGTTCTGTCCAACACAGGATTTAAAGATAGCCCTAAGTAAAAACTGAGTAGAGAGGCAAAGTCCATTTAAAGGTGTTCCAGAATGGACCATACACTCATACACCCTACTCCTTGTTCCTAGGGTTTTCCCTCTCTCCTTTTTGCCCCCTTTCCTATCCTGGTTTTGGAGATTCCTTTGCCTGCGCTCTCTCCACAGCATGGCTGCCTCTCACCTCAGGCAAGAACAAATTTGGGACATCAGAGACAGACAGTCCAGAGCCCACAGTGTAACACATCATGTGATGAAATATTAAATCTCCTTTTTGACATGGATTTCCATGCAAAGCAGATACTGTTTGAGTATGGGATTGGTAATTTCTTCTTTCCCACCAAAGCAGTTAATGAATCATTTGCATCATGTTTAATGATAAATGATGCACTGTAGAATTTTACTAACCTAAAATTTTGTTTTGTCTTGGTTTTTTATTTTTAAAATGAAATTTTGTTACTGAAGTATAGTCGATTTACAATGTTGTATTAGTTTCAGTTATATAGCAAAGTGATTCATATATATACACATATATATATATTCTTCAGTTCTTTTCTCTTATAGGTTATTACGAAATACTGAGCATAGTTCCCAGCCTAAAATATTTTTTTAAAAGTTTTCTGCTTCCTCCCCTCCCCATGTTGACCAGACCAGCCTGGCATTGATCCAGAAAGGATTTTGAATTAGTGAGTCATTAGGCTGTATAAAAAGAGCTTACCCAGTGTAAAGGTACCCTCTTCCATGAAACAAAAGGCTTCAATGACTACAGCTCATTTAAAGTGAAGATTAAACATTGTAACCAGAACAGTGCCCTAATTCAGCAAATTTTATTTATGTCCAAATGCAGTGCTATTGGCAATGAAGAGCAATTCGAGAAGTCATAACCCAAGACAATTATTGTGAGGGCCTTTAGAGTTCCCTATAAATTTCCCTTGGTGACCTCAGAGCGAATGCTCAACCACAGAGTCAAATATTTGTATTAGGTGTTCCTGTGTTTAACATACTAATTAAAAAGATAAAATTCTTTGATTCCATCTCAAATCATTTTACTTCTAATCTCTTTTTTGAAAAAGCCTGCTGGATAAATGGAACTAAGAGTATGCTTTCTAAAAAGAGGCTTTATCATGTTGTAATAAATCCAGGGACTGGGGACATTAAGGTACCTGAAGTGCTCTTAATGAGTCTATGGTGGGGAACATCCTCCGGGGTTTGTTTCAGGGACCTTTACCTTGAAGGTTATAAATCCTCTGAGAAGTGACTGTAATGGGGGAAAGCTTTACCAAAGGAAACACTGAGTTCAAACACAGCTAAATGCCCGGCCAGAGGGGCAGGTTTAAGGACAGGTGAGGAAGCCATGACACTTTCAGGCATTAACTTGAAACACTTATCTTTGGAGAGGTCACCTAACTGACTCTGAAATCTACTCAGAAGAGACCAAAATGCCATTTGGAAATCTCTTTCTTGACCCTATAATAATGTATTTCTCTTCCCTTCTTTCCTATTTATATTTTGGGGTATGAAGGACTATAGAGAGCTCCCATCCAAAGTGTAGTCTGAGGACTACCTGGATCAGAATCATCCCAAGGGAATTATTAAGAATGAACACTCCTAGACATAGCCTCATTCCTACTCAACAAGAAATATTCTTGGTGGTAGAGATGGTGGCAGTAATGGTGCGGTGGGAGGTTTGAAAGGCTTGGATTCTGATTGTTTTTTGTTTAAAATTTTAAATATTTATTAATTTATTTTTAAAAATAATAATGCCATTACATGTTAACATATGTATCTCATGAAAAATAAAGATATTTCCAAAACAACAGATAATTTAGTAAGAAGAACCCCATGAACAGTATGAAAAGGCAAAAAAATATGACACCAGAAGATGAGCTCCCTGGGTTGGTAGGTGTCCAATATGTTACTGGGGAAGAGCAGAGATAGCTTCAGAAAGAATGATGAGGCTGGGCCAAGTGGAAATGATGCTCAGTTGAGGATGTGTCTGGTGGTGAAAGTGAAGTCCAATGTTGTAAAGAACAACACTGCATAGGAACCTGGAATGTCAGGTCCATCAGTTCAGTTTAGCCGCTCAGTCATGTCTGACTCTTTGCAACCCCATGGACTGCAGCACGCTAGGCTTCCCTGTCCATCACCGACTCCCAGAGCTTGCTCAAACTCATGTCCACCAAGTCGGTGATGCCATCCAACCATCTCACCCTCTGTTGTCCCCTTCTCCTCCTGCCTTCAATCTTTCCCAGATCAGGGTCTTTTCAATGAGTCAGCTCTTCGCATCAGGTGGCCAAAGTATTGGAGCTTCAACTTCAGCATTAGTCCTTCCAATGAATATTCAGGACTGATTTCCTTTAGGATTGACTGGTTTTATCTCCTTACAGTCCAAGGAACTCTCAAGAGTCTTCTCCAACACCAAAAGAATCAATTCTCTGATGCTCAGTTTTCTTCGTGTGGTCCAGCTCTCAAATCCATACATGACTCAAGGTCCATAATCAACATAAATTTGATGTGGTCAAGCAGGATATGGCAAGAGTTAATATTGACATTTTAGGAATTGGTGATCTAAAATGGATGGGAATGGGCCAATTTAATTCAGATGACCATTATATCTACTACTATGGGGCAAGAATCCCTTAGAAGAAATGGAGCAGCCCTTATAGTCAACAAGAGTCCGAAATGCAGTACTTGGATGCAATCTCAAAAACAGAATAATCTCAGTTTGTTTCCAAAGCAAACCACTCAACATCACAGTAATCCAAGTTTATGCCCCAACCATGAGTGCTAAAGAAGCTGAAGTTGAATGATTCTCTGAAGACCTACACGACCTTCTAGAACTAACACCAAAAAAAGATGTCCTTTTCATCATATGAGGATTGGAATGTAAAAGAAGGAAGTCAAGATACCTGCAGTAACAGGCAAGTTTGACCATGGAGTACAAAATGAATCAGGGCAAAGGCTAACAGACTTTTGCCAAAAGAAAAAACTGGTCATAGCAAACACTCTCTTCCAACAACACAAGAGATGACTGTACACATGGACATCCCCAGATGGTCAATATTGAAATCAGATTGATTATATTCTTTGCAGCCAAAGATGGAGAAGCTCTATAGAGTCAGCAAAAATAAGACCGGATGCTGGCTGTGGCTCAGATCCTTGACTCTTTATTACAAAATTAAGGCTTAAAAGATGACACCACCCTTATGGCAGAAAGTGAAGAGGAACTAAAGAGCCTCTTGATGAAAGGGAAAGAGGAGAGTGAAAAAGTTGGCTTAAAGCTCAACATTCAAAAAACTAAGGTCATGGCATCCAGTCCCATCACTTTATGGCAAATAGATGGGGAAACAGTGGAAACAGTGGCTCACTTTATTTTTCTGGGCTCCAAAATCACTGCAGATGGTGATTGCAGCCATGAAATTAAAAGATGCTTGCTCCTTGGAAGGAATGTTATGACCAATCTAGACAGCATATTAAAAAGCAGAGACATTACTTTGCCAACAAAGGTCCGTCTAGTCAAGACTATGGTTTTTCCAGTAGCCACGTATGGATGTGAGAGTTGGACTGTAAAGAAATCTGAGTGCAGAAGAATTGATGTATTTGAACATCAATTGGAGAAGACTCTTGAGAGTCCTTGGTCTGCAAGGAGATCCAACCAGTTCATCCTAAAGAAGATCAGTCCTGGGTGTTCATTGGAGAGCCTGATGTTGAAGCTGAAACTCCAGTACTTTAGCCACCTGATGCAGACAGCTGACTCATTTGAAAAGACCCTGATGCTGGGAAAGATTGAGGGCAGGAGGAGAAGGGGACGACAGAGGATGAGATGGTTGGATGGCAGCACTGACACAATGGACATGGGTTTGGGTGGACCCCCGGAGTTGGTGATGGACAGGGAGGCCTGGCATGCTGCAGTTCACAGGGTCACAAAGAGTTGGACATGACTGAGCGACTGACCTGAACTGAACTGAAGGCTTTAAAAAAAATTCAGGCTTAAATTGAAGAAAGTAGGGAAAACCGCTAGACCATTCAGATATCAGCTAAATCAAGTCCCTTATGATTTGATTTGATCCACAGTGGAGGTGACAAATAGATTTAGGGATTAGATCTGGTAGATAGAGTGCCTGAAAAACTATGGATGGAGGTTCCTAACATTGTACAGGAGGTGGTGACCAAAACCATCACAAAGAAAAAGAAATGCAAGAAGGCAAAGTGGTTATTGAAGGAGGCCTTACAAATAACTGAGAGAAGCAAAAGGCAAAGGAGAAAGGGAAAGATATACCCAACTGAATGCAGAGTTCCAGACAATAGCAAGGAGAGGTAACAAAACCTTCTTAAATGAACAATGCAGAGAAATAGAGGAAAACAATACAATGGCAAAGACTAGAAATCTCTTCAAGAAAATTGAAGATACTAAGAGAATGTTTCATGGAAAGATGGGCACAATAAAGGACAGAAATGGCAAGGACCTAAAAAATCGGAAGAGATTAAGAAGAGGTGGCAAGAATACACAGAAGAACTATACAAAAAAGGTCTTAATGACCTGGATAACCATGATCGTGTGGTTACTCACCTAGAGCCAGATATCCTGGAGTGTGAAGACAAAGTGGGCCTTAGAAAGCTTTACTACGAACAAAGCTAGTGGAGGTGATAGAATTCTACCTGAGCTATTTCAAGTCTGAAAAGATGATGCTGTTAAAGTGCTGCCCTCACTATGTCAGGAAATTTGGAAAACTCAGCAGTGGCCACAGGACTGGAAAAGGTCTGTTTTCATTCTAATCCCAAAGATAGAAAGTGCCAAAGAATGTTCAAACTGCTGTATAATTATGCTCATTTCACATGCTAGCAAGGTTATGCTCAAAATCCTTCAAGCTAGGCTTCAGCAGTATATGAACTGAGAACTTCCAGGTGTACAAGCTGGATTTCGAAAAGACAAAGGAACCAGAGATCAAATCGCCAACATCCGCTGGATCATAGAAAAACAAGGGAATTCCAGAGAAACATCGACTTCTAATTCATCGACTATGCTAAAGCCCTTGACTGTGAATCACAGCAAGCTGGAAACTTCTTAAAGAGAAAGGAATACCCGATCACCTTACCTAAAACCTGTATGCAGGTCAAGAAACAATAATTAGAACTGGATATGGTACAGTGGATTGGTTCAAAATTGGGAAAGGAGTATATCAAGGCTGTATATTGTCACCCTGCTTATTTAACTTATATGCAGAGTACATTATGCAAAATGCTGGGCTGGATGAATCACAAGCTGGAATCAAGATTGTTGGGAGAATATCAACAACCTCAGATATGCACATGATACCACTTTAATAGCAGAAAGTGAAGAGAGACTAAATAGCCTCTTGATGAGGGTGACAAGAGGAGAGTGAAAAAGCTGGCTTAGCAGTCAAAAATCTAAGATCTTAGCATCCAGTCCCATCACTTCATGGCAAATAGATGAGGAAAAAGTGGAAACAGTGACAGATTTTATTTTCTTGGGCTCCAAAATCACTTCAGATGGTGACAGAAACCATGAAATTAAAAGATGCTTGCTCCTTGGAAGAAAAGTTATGACAAACCTAGACAGCATATTAAAAGTCAAGAGACATCATTTTGCCAACAAAGGTCTGTATAGTCAAAGCTATTATTTTTCCAGTAGTCATGTATGGATGCAAGAATTGGACCATAAGGAAGGCTGAGCACCGAAGATTTGATGCTTTTGAACTGTGGTGCTGGAGAAGATTCTTGAGAGTCCCTTGGACAGCAAGGAGATCAAAGCAGTCAGTCCTAAAGGGAATCAAGCCTAAATATTCATTGGAAGGACTGATCTGAAGCTGAAGCTCTGATACTTTGACCACCTGATTGGAAGATCTGACTCATTGGAAAAGACCCTGATGCTGGGAAAGATTGAGAACAGGAGGAAAGGAAGATGAAATGGTTGGATGGCATCATTCATTTAATAGACATAAGTTTGAGCAAACTCCAAGAGATAGTGAAGGACAGGGGAGCCCTGCATGCTGCGGTCCATGGAGTTGCAAAGAGTCAGACATGATCTAGTGAACAACAGAGAGTCCATGGGGACCTAACCACTTCCAGCTGAGTCGGAACCAAGAACATGGCATTTGTGTTACCATCAGTGGAGGACAGAGACCCTGTTGTGCTTTGATTCTGTTGATTCTGCCTTCACCCTTCAGCTGGAACCAGCGTGAAGGTTCTTTAACCCAGAGGATTACATTAGAATTGAACACTATTGTCAATTTTTTCCTTTAAAAGAGTGTTTCATTCTTATTAAACATTTAACATCTTAGCCTTAAAAATATTTGTATTTTTGAGTTACAGTGTATTTTTTCATTCTGATTTATAGTTCTCTTTACTTTACACTAATTTTACCTACTTTACCTTGGATATATGATTTTATGTCTGAGATTTTGGTTCTTAATTTTTTCTCTTCTTTGCTATTTTAACTTACACTCATTTTCTACGTTTATTCTTATAATTTTATTTCCTTTCTTTGCTTATATTTTTAAAAATCTATTGTCTTTCTTTTTGTTTTAATGTTACTAATGTTTTCTTATCCAGTTTTAAGTTTTGTTGTTACTTTAGCTTGTCAATAAGTAAGCTTCTTGACTCTTGTGGTATCAGTTTGTTCCATTTTTTTAAATTTAAGTTCACCCTTAAACTTTTTTATTTAACTTTTTCCATATTAACTTGTTTTACTGTAATAATAAATATGTCATGATTTTCTCCTTTTGATTTTTGGGTTTCTGGTACTATTTCTTAAGTTGAGTATTTCTGTTTTTATTATGCTTGCTTTTTGTTTCCTATTCATAACTTTTGAAATGATTTTGATACACTGTTCTTGATAAATAACAAGTGTGGCCACAGATGAGGGTACTTGGACTGGATGCTGGGGGGTGTGGAGGGGGAGGAGTCTACAGTTTCTGTAACAGATAAAAGGTACTGGAACTGAATGATAAACACGGAGCATTTTTTTGAAGGATTCATTTTATTCAAAATTCAGGGATGAAAAAAATCCTAGATCCTTGAAGATCTTTGGAGGAAAATTGTTAATACATGAACCGGAAATGTGCTGTCAATTTAAAAAAATTCACTCTGGGTTTCCAAAATTGATAGATTCAATATAGCAATATCTCAACTATAAGCCAATGAGAGAAGGAGAAGCCTTCAGATAACACTTTGGTCAGTTATGTAAACCCAAAGGTTGCTTCTTTAGCCTTCTTAAATTCCTTCTTTAAAATTAAAAAGCCCCCTCCTTCATTCAGCCTGCCTTTAACATGCCCTTAAGTTTCCTCCTGATTTGCTAATTCTCTATCCAGCCATCACCTTCGTCCCCTGTCCACCTAGCTTCCCCTGCTGGGCCCAACTCATGGACAAAAGGGGTCCCAGAACATTGCACTTTCCTTCTGGTTTGTGGCACACTCAGTGCAGCAAGGGATTGTGGTGTAGCCATGTGTTTCTTAAAGGTGTCGCACAGTGCCTGGTGCACTATGAGTGTTCAATGAATGCTCACCAAAGGAATGGATAAATGGACAGATGCTCAGCATTGAAGGTCACCACTGATCTCCTGACTGCCTAATCTCATTACTGCAAATCTTTCTGCAATGTAACCTTCTCAACTTTCTACCTTCTACCTCTTATCCCTTCCTCGAATGTATTTTCTCCTTTGGCTCTCAAAATTAAATACAGTTCTGGTATAACCACAGCCCCTCCAAACACTTATTTCTATACCCTATACTACTTCTTATTCCTTTTCCTGGAGGTAACTGTGGACATCTCAAGGCTCAGACACGAGACTCACTTCTTTATTTTCTGCCTAGTTCTACCTGAATGATTGTCACAGCTTCAACCCTCACCGTCATGCTGATAACCCCCAAATCTGTAGCCCTGACCTCTCACCTGAGCTCTTGCCCCTTATCTTTGTGTGCCTACCACTGGAGACTCCTGCCTAGATTTCTCACTACTGAATATCCCAATCTCCTCAGATTCCTCTCTATGAAGGAAGTGTATGTGCATTTAAGTATGGTGTGGTGTGTATTTTACTTGCTCTTGGTACCATTGCAAACAGTAATGATAATAATAGCTACCCTATACATGTCAGGCACTTTTTATTTGTCAGCTCATCTAATCTTCACAACTACCCTACAAAGTAGAAATTAACTGCATTTTTAGAGGTGAGGAAACTGAGACTCAGAATTTAAACAATCTGTCCCAAATCACAAAGATAGTATGTGGGATTCAAAAATCAAGGTTTTCTAGCTCTAGAACTCATATTCTTTCTGCTGTTTCACCCAATTAACACATTGAAAATTTATAGCTAGATACATATATACATACCTACATATAGATACATATATATATAGCTTGAAAGGTGGGGAACATCAATGATCTCTATGAGTCTTTGGAATTTGGCATGGTTTACTTCCCTCTGTTGACAATGTTTGCCCTAGGTGAAGGAGATCAGCCCTGGGATTTCTTTGGAAGGAATGATGCTAAAGCTGAAACTCCAGTACTTTGGCCACCTCATGCGAAGAGTTGACTCATTGGAAAAGACTCTGATGCTGGGAGGGATTGGGGGCAGGAGGAGAAGGGGACGACTGAGGATGAGACAGCTGGATGGCATCACTGACTCGACGGACGTGAGTCTGAGTGAACTCCGGGAGTTGGTGATGGACAGGGAGGCCTGGCGTGCTGCGATTCATAGGGTCGCAAAGAGTCGGACACGACTGAGCGACTGAACTGAACTGAACTGAACTGAGGTGGTGATTAAGCATAGACGCTTTGGACTCAGGCAGATTCAGGTCAATCTCAGTGCCATTACTACATGAAGGGGCAGAGTATTTGACCTTTCTGAGCCTCAGTTTATTCCTCTGTGAAATGAGGACATTAATACCTACCTACCTCCCACGAGCATTGGGAAGAATAAATGAAAGAATGTATGTCAAGAACCAACTGAACTACCCGTCAACTAATGAATGGGTAAAGAAAATGTCATAAATCCACCCAATGGAATACTATTTGGCAGTAAAAACAATGAAGTTCTCATATTCTCTGCAACCTGGATGAACCTTGAAAACATCAGGCTAAGTGAAAGAAGTCAGTCATAAAACACCACATGTAGTATGATCCATATACATGAAATGTCCAGAACAGACAAATCTATAGAAAGAGAATGTAGATTAGCAGTTGCCAAGGGCTGGATTTGGGATGGGAGTGAGGGCTGACAGTATAAGAGAAATGGGGAGTGACCACTAATAGGAACAGTGTTTCTTTTGGGGGTGACGTGTATTTTCTAAAATTGGTTTTGCTGTTGGTTTCACAACTCTGTGGATACACTAAAAACCATTAAATCACACACTTTAAATTGGTGGGTTATATGGTATGTGAACTTTACCTCAATAAAGATGTTTTAGGGAATTCCCTGACCATCCAGTTTTTAGGACTTGGCGATTTCACTGTGGTGGCGTGGCCTGAGTTCAATTTCTGGTCAGGGAGCTAAGTTCCCACAAACCTAGAGGGACGGCCAAAAAGAAAAAGATGTTTTAAAAACATGTATGTTACACACTTAGCATGTAATCGGTGCTCAGTGAGTTCTCATTGTTCTAACATTCTCCTTGCCTGGTCTGTCTCCAGCAATCAGCAGTGAACATTTGTCCCTATTTGCAGCGCCATGGCTTAAGTGCATACCTACCCTCCCCCACTCCTTCTTAAACACTTGGTAGACTTTCTTTGTCTCTTTTTTGAGGTCCTTGAGGATTGGGGGGCAGTCTGCCTGCTGCTCCTTATGCTTGACCTCTGTCTTGGCCTGGGCTGTCCTATGTATGCTTCTCCTTCACTGTGCCTCTCAAAATCACCTTCCTGGGCTACTTTTCAGACCTCACCCCTCTCCTCCTTATTCAACAAACACGAAGTAGGAAGCGACCCTAAGCAGAGTACCGCTAGGCGCTGTGGATAATGCAAGGCGGTTAAAGACTTGCAAAGAGCTCTTTGATTATGCTTGGGGAAATGGCATATATATATAAAAACACAACTAAGCTGAGGACACAAGTTTGTTAAGTGTCGATTGTGTAATTCTCACGTAGGTGCTATGGGAGTTTAAAGAAGTGAGAGATCATTGGTTAGGGGGCTCTTCAAAAAAGCAGTTGGTTTTGGACTGATGGGTGAGCTTCCTACTGGAAGAGAGAATGGGGCGGGTGTGTAAGCAAAGGCATAGACAGAGGTCTTCCTTCTTCCTTCCTTACACATGTATTAAGCATATACTGTATACGCTGGACTCTGGGGTTGAAAAGAAAGAGTGAGTCCTGCCCACGCAGCTTATAGATGTGGGGAAGCTGGACAGACAAAGGAATAAAGAAAAAATCCATGAATATAGTGGAGCAAGTGAGAGAGGTGTCTGCAGGAGTCTGCAAAGGCAGGGCAGGAGGGCTGACATTTGGGTGTTCAGGGTGAAGAGGTGAGGAAGCAGCGTGCGGTGAAAGCAAAGGCTGGGGCTGTGGCTCTGAAGGTGCGTTGGGGTTTCATCGTAAGGGTTTTGTGTCCTGCGTTAAGTAGTTTATGTTTCATTCCTAGGTAATCAAAGGCGGTGATCTTCACTGGGGCACTCAGGCTTCTGTCTAGTTGCAGCAGACTGATTTAGTTGCCTCCTTGCATGTGAGATCTTAAATCAAGATCTAATGATTAATTAGGGGATCCATGTCCCCTAATTGCAAGGCAGATTCTTAACCACTGAAACACCAGAGAAGTCTCTGATTAAAGCATTTTAAAATCCAGGTCCAAACTTTCCAACACATAAGCCCTTATGATGTTCCCAAACTAAATTAATACACTATCCATGGAATTCTTCTACATACTGGAAGATTTGGGTCATCTTTCTAAAAGCATAAATCCACTTGTAGATCACTGAAGGATTAGTGGAAATACATATAACATATTCAAATATACCTAAGTAGTTTTAAACATAGCACTATACAGAAAACTATTTCTACGATATACAACTAAGAGGAGATTGTAGTTTCCAAACAAAATAAAAGGGCAAACCTGTTGACTGAATTCATGCTCATTTATCATAGTCTTCTGTACTGTATTAATATCTTTAACTGGCCAGTCAATCATAAAAAAATTAAATCCTCAGTAAATCTTATCAGGACCACAAAAATAATGGGATTTCTGTTTACAAGGTGTCGATTGTGTTCAGAGTCTTTGATAATGACTGCAGACAGTCAATAAACACTGAGACATTTACATGGTCTGTAGGAGCCTAACTAAACTATCTAATCTTTCAAAAGACAGTCAACACAATGAACTCTAAACCTAATCCCCTCAAATACTGGAGAGACAGTTTAGTGCTTTAAATACTCCTCAACCCCAAACTCCACACTAAAAAGAACCATTAAAGGCTTTTTCTTAAACTCACAGAAGTGGGACATTCTGATTTTAGTTCCATTCTCTGATGGCAAATCTTTACCTTATAATCTACATTCAAGCTTTTATAGGATCTGGGATTTGTGAAAGGTGGCAAGTATTCTAAGTATTGTAGGACTTGACTTAAAAGAAAAGGAGTAGCACTTGGCGATTAAACTTTTTTGTTCACTTTAAAAAAGTTTCAAGAAAGAAAAACACAATACTTGCTGGTTTTGTTATAATCAAGTAAACTCACATTTACCCAGAACTCCTGTTCCTGGTCCCATATTTGGTCCTGGGAGGTTTTTTTTTTTTTTTAAGAAATTGAAAAAAAAAAAAAAAAAGGCTATTGATTAATGATTTCTTCTTTTCCAGGCCTGTATTGCTCAGTGAGCATAAGGTCTAAAAATTCTAAACTCCTGACAAGAGACTTGTACAAGGGAAGTTGAAGATGCCTAACTATGGAGTCATCAATTTAGATACTAAGAGAAACCTTGGATTTTCAGTGGCTGGCAGGGAAAGAGAAAGAAGAATCTCAGCAGCACTTGGGTAAATGCTCTTTTGATTCTACAATGTTTTTGTGAAGTTAGCCAATGATATGAAGATGCTTGGGAATACATTTGTCATATACTGGCTGGAAAAAGTGGGTCCTGGCATCCCACTTGGAAAGAATGAATCTCTTGAGAAGTTTGATTTGGGTTTTTTTTTTTTTTCTTTCATTTCTTGCACAGTCCATGGTTCTTCATTGCTCTTGTTTAAAGAGCCTGGCTGGAGAAGTACTGATGGATCGTGCCATTCCATACCTGAGGCAAGAGTGGGACTCAAGAAAGAGCAGCCTTGCTGCTTGTGTAACAGTCTTAATGAGATTCCAAACACATGTGGCTTTTAGCCTTAAAAACTGATGAATGCAAGGGACTGCCTACTCTTACAAGGCAAGCATAGCAAATGCAGTGGTTGCTTTCCAGTACTCATCTTAACTGAACTGGAGCAACATCTTAATCAATCATTCCCTTCTCAAATAAATATCACCATCACAGGGTTTCACACTACGCTCCTGGTTTCCCATTTACTTCATCGTTTCTCATTCTCTTTGCCTGATTCTTTCTGTTCCCTAGATTGCTGAATGTTGGAGATCTCTTGATCTCCAGTGTTGATCATTCTGTGTTGAAGTGCCCAGGCATTCTGTCCTAGGATCTCTTCTGTTTTCCATCTACACTTATTGCCTTGATGATCTCATCTAATCTCAGGGCTTTAAATACTCCCTATATCTAGGTGGCGCTAGCAGTAAAGAACCAGCCTGCTAATGCAGGAGATGCAAGTTTGATCCCCCGATCTGGAAGATCCCCTGGAAGATGGCATGGCAACCCACTCCAGTATTCTTGCCTGGGAAATCCCAAGGACAGAGGAGCCTGGCGGGCTACAGTCCACAGGGTTGCAAAGAGTCAGACACAACTGAAGCAATTTAGCACTCACATATATTGATTACTTCTAAATTTATATCTCCAGTCTATACTACCCATCCCTGTGCTCCAGGTCATATGCCCAGCTTCCAGCTTAACATCTCCACTAGGATGTCTAATAAATATCTGAGCATCTGATCTGCTGCTGCCATCAGGAAACTTCTCCTCCCAGAGTGTTCCCCTTCTCTGCTACTACTGCTGCTAAGTCACTTCAGTCGTGTCCAACTCTATGTGACCCCATAGATGGCAGCCCACCAGGCTCCCCCGTCCCTGGGATTCTCCAGGCAAGAACACTGCAGTGGGTTGCCATTTCCTTCTCCAGTACATGAAAGTGAAAAGTGAAAGGGAAGTTGTTCAGTCGTGTCCGACTCTTCGTGACCCCATGGACTGCAGCCCACCAGGCTCCTCCGTCCATGGGATTTTCCAGGCGAGAGTACTGGAGTGGGGTGCCGTTGCCTTCTCCAGTTCCCCTTCTCAGTAAGTGCCAATTCCATTCTCCTAGATGCTTAAATATAATCTTGGCATCACCCTTGACTCCCTTTTAATCTAATATGTCACATTCTAATCCATTAGCAAATCCCATGTGTTCTACCTTCAAATGTATTCAAAATCTGATCACTTCTCCCATCTCCCTACTACTTTGCTGGTTCAAACCAGCTTTTAGTTGATGCTGCTGCTTCTATTGTATCTAGTAAGTAGCAAAGCGGAGATTCAAACCCAACTGTTCTTTCATTTTGAAGACCTTGATCTTTTTGCCTGGGCTCTACTGTCCCTCTGCCTGGTTGCCTTTGGTGGCTGCTAATGTAGACACTTCCTCTCTCTCCATTCTCCTTCTTTCCATTCTAATGGAATCATAACTACCTTCAAAATGGCACTGTGAGCAAATATCTTTTGTTCGGTCTTTCCCAACCTCATGCAGATAAGTGCACACACCAGCCCTGGACTGTCCTAGTCCTTATCTGGACTCATTTGCACAAGAGAACAAAGGCCACTTGTAGGCTCTTTTTCTGTGACTTGAAACAACATAATTTCTACCAATTCACCTTGTTGTAAGTGGCAGCCACATATTTCTTCTGTATCTTTTACAGAACCTAGCACAGTGCTAAGCACAAAACTGGCCCTCAGTAAATGATAGTGATTGACTGCTTATGATAAAGCAAAATTTCTCCAAGTTTTAATAACACATTCCTACCCCTATCAGTAATGACATGACTAAAGCTTTGGAATCGAGTTTGTACTTCTAGCACTTCTGAGGGAACTTTTTCTGTGTTGAGCTATATATGAAGAGTGAAAGTCACACAGTCGTGTCCGATTCTTTGCGATGTCATGGACTATATAGCCCGCCAGGCTCCTCTGTCCATAGACATCTCCAGGTAAGAGTACTGGAGTGGATTGCCATTTCCTTCTCCAGGGAATCTTCCTGACCCAGGGACTGAACCCAAGTCTTCTGCGTCTCCTGCATTAGCAAGTGGATTCTTTACCACTGAGCCACCTAGCAAGTCTAAGTAATATGACAGACTTATACTATACAGTATAGGGCTTAACTTAATAATATAATTTGCATAAATTACAAGGTATGGCTTATGAGACTGAGTCCATAAGTTTTCCCTAACATAAGTTCCATTACTTTAAGACTCTAAATAAAGATTAAAATATTGTTAGCAATAAATAAATAAAATACTGTTAGCAGTCTCAATGCCTTCCTCTGAAACATCATTTCAAGACAAATTTCTGTATAACACAAACTTTGGATCTTTAAAAAGATTATGACATTGCACAATCTACTACGAGAAAAGCAGTACTAATCATCCATTGTGTTGAAATGTTACTGCTGAGGTGCTGCTTGTTGTTGTTCAGTCGCTAAGTCATGTCTGACTTTGTGACCCCATGGACTGCAGCATGCCAGGCTTCTCTGTCCTTCACTATCTCCTGGAGGTTGCTCAAATTCATATCCTTTGAGTCAGTGATGCTATCTAACCATCTCACCCTCTGCCGCCCTCTGAATGTTGGTCGGCTTATAAATGCCTTAAAAGAAAACAATTTATAGTCTTGCTCTTTCCTGTTATTGAAAGGTTTTAAACCTCCAAATCACAATCCACCTCCGAGGCCTCTGAGGCCTGAATTCCAGGCCTCGTTAAGCCGAGAAAGAAACAGTTGAATATTACTCACAAGTGTGCAAAATCAGTTGGGAAGTGGTTTGTGCTGAATCCATCTTAGGATTCAGGCCATGGGCTGTGAACAGTATTCATTCTAAGGTGAATTCTGATTGGTCATCTCTAAGATAAATTCTGATTGGTGGAAAGAGCATGCTTCCTCAAGTGCTCTCGCTCACTTACAAGTCTCTGGGCAGGTCGTTTAACCTCTCAGAGTCTACATTTTATTATTTAATCTACAGATGGAAATAATATCCAAAATAGCTATTCCATAGAGCTGTTGAGATGGTAAAATGAAGGAATATTGTGAAAGGGCCTAGTTCATAGTAGTCACTCAATTAATATTTGTTCATTCATCTTGATAATACATTACTTTTTATAAATGCTTTAGAATTTTTGAAATGCTTTCACACACTGTACAGGTTATTGTCAAAATACCAAGCACCGATTAACACTTCCTCTAAGAGCATTTGGATGGCTGTACTTTAATTATTTTAGGATGTGACCAGCTTTTGTGGAGTTGAGTTAGTTGGCTTCATTATTCCCCTGCAACATTTCCTCTGCACTCGTTGATTTCCATGGCTACACGATGATTACTTCCTGAGAAACAAAGGAACACATGTGTTTGGAAGTAAAAAGGAAGCATACAGATCACCTACTGAACCACAACCCTGCAAAACCTGGTATAAATGGAAACTTTTCTTTTTATCATAGTGTGTTTGAAGTGAAGGAATTCACATTAGTCATTCCCTCGGTTTTTACTCTACAATAGATGTCCTTGTAAGGGGCCAGATAGCGTCAGGCCGTATAAACCAAATATACTCCAAAATGTTTTTCAAGGTAGACTGTTTACAACATTAAAATTTCTGAGTGGTGACCAATTCAGAAAAGTGATAGTAGGTAATGGGAAATTTGAAGACAAAGAATTGAGTGTAGGAGGAAATAACTCACCACTCTAAAACACAATGATTCCTTTTTACTGCATTCATTGATCGATTATTTTAGCAAACATATGTTGAGGATTCTGGGTATGAGGTCCTGTAACTAAGTGCTCTGAGAACTACAAACATGAGTAGGACCAAGGGGAATAAGGCCCAGAGATGGTCTTCAAAGAATTTATAGTTTATATTGGACATAAAATCTGTATGTCTCCTGGGTCCAAATTATGTCCTATATGAAGTACAATCCAAGACCTGGGATGGCTTTGAGAAGGGGGCTATTTATGTTGAGTCTTAGAGAATACTTATAGTCAAGTAGACAGATGGAAAGGCATTCCAGACAGAAGAAACAGTATATACAAAGGAACTGAGGTTACCAGGCTCAGAGCTAATGGATCAGAGATAGGCAAAGATTGGAGAGCAAGAGTAGGTTGAAAATATCTGTTTTGAGAATATCATCGTTATTAGTAGATGGGTGTGTGATGTATGGAGATTGGCTTACAGTGGGAGGAGAGTGCTGTAGACTAAATGTTTGTGTCCTGTCAGAATTCGTATGTTGAAACCTAATCCTCAATGTGATGGGTTTTGGGGAGAGAGTAGATCATGAAAGTGGAGCCTGCAAGAATTTGATTAGCATCCTTACAAAAGAGACTCCAGAGGGCTCTCTCTCCCCCTCCACCATATGAGGACTTGGTGAGAAGACAGCCGTAGTGCACCAGGAAGTAAGCTCTTACTAGACCCCAAAGATAGGCTGGCTTTGATTTTGGACTTCTCAGACCTTAAAACTGGGAGAAATGTTTGTTGTATAAGCCACATGATCTATGGTATTCTGTTATAGCAACTCAAACAGGCTAAGACAGAGAAGAAGTTTGGTATGCTCAGTTGGGGACATGCTGAATGTCAAATGCCAGTGAGACACGATATTCTGGTGGAGATGTTATGTAGGTTTTTAGAGGTGAAGTTTGGAACTTAGGAGAGATGTGCAATTGAAGACTTCAGATTTAGGACTTGTCAACATGCAAGTGGAAGATGAACTCTTGGAGTCTAGTGTATGAAGAAAATGTAGTTGATGACAGATTCCTGGGAAACAGCTACATTTAAGGGACAGATTGACAAAAAGAAACCTAAGAAGGAGGCTGAGAAGGAGAAGCCAGGGATATGTGAAGGAAAACTACAAGAAAATGGCAGCTTTCCCCTTTCTTTGCAGTGAAATCCTTCATTAGTGATCATTAGGGAATGTCAAAGTGGAAAAGGAAACAGTAAAATTGCATTTAATCTAGTCCTTTTTCTTTTGAGATTCTTTCCTGGGATTTGGGGTTCTTTTTCTAATTTTTTTTTTTTTGACTGTGCCATGTGGCTCACAGAATCTTAGTTCCCTGACCAGGGATTGAACCTGGATCTTCAGCAGCGGAAGCTCAGAGTCCTAACCACTGGACTGCCCTGATGCTGGGAATTCTCTTTTTTTTTCTAATCTTGATTCATTTCTTTATCTCTATAAATAAACTCCAGGAGCCTAGGGTAGACCAAATAGGTGATCAACTCTGGGGTTGCCCATAGAATGGAAGGTTCTAAGATTTAGGTAAACGGGATGGTCCTGGGTTGTGAAGCTTCAGTGAGCCAGGGAGACAGTATCATATAGTGGTTATGAGCTCTGGAGGTAAACAGTTGTTGTTCAGTCACTAAGTCATGTCAGACTCTTTGTGACCGCATGGACTGCAGCACACCAGGCTTCCCTGTGCTTCACCATCTCCAAGAGTTTGCCCAAACTCATGTCCATTGAGGTTGTTGATATTTCTCCCAGCAATCTTGAGCCTAGCTTGTGATTCATCCAGCTTGGCATTTCATATGATATACTCTGCCTCTAAGTTAAACAAGCAGGGTGACAATATACAGCCTTGACGAAGTCCTTTCCCAATTTTGAACCAGTTCATTGTTCCATGTCCAGCTCTAACTGTTGCTTCTTGACCTGCATAGAGATTTCTTAGGAGGATAAGGTGGTCTGATAGTCCCATCTCTTTAAGAGTTTTTTACAGTTTGTTGTGATCCACACAATGAAGCAGAAGTAGATGTTTTTCTTGAATTCCCTTGCTTTTTCTATGATCCAGCGGATGTTGGTAATTTGATTTCTGGTTTCTCTGCCTATTCTAAATCCAAACTTGTCCATCTGGAAGTTCTTGGTTGACGTACTGCTCAAGCCTAGCTTGAAGGATTTTGAGCATTACTTTGCTACCTTGTGAAAGAAGCACAATTGTATGGTAGTTTGAACATTCTTTGGCATTGCCCTTCTTTGGGATTGGAATGAAAACTGACCTTTTCCAGTCCTGTGGCCACTGCTGAGTTTTCCAAATTTGCTAACTTATTTTAGGATTTGAAATAACTCAGCTGGAATTCGATCACCTCCACTAGCTTTGTTCATAGTGGACATTTGTTCACAGCCCACTTGACTTCATAATTCAGGATGTCTGGCTCTAGGTGAGTGTCTAGGAGAGCCTAGGATCTGCAATCAAAGCCTGACACTGAGACCCCAAGGGGAATTCTCCCAGCAGATGTGCATGCCATCCTGGGTGTGGACTGAGGTGTCTCACTCCCAGACCCCTACTCTCAGTCTGGTTGGAATAAAGGAGAAATTTCTCTACTACTTGTGGAGTTCTCAAGGGGTTAGTATAGAGTAGGTTCTTAAATATATAGTTTTCTTTTGAATAATTAGTAAATTAACAGAGAGCTTTTCCAGTAGCTCAGCAGTAAAAAATTCACCTTCAGTGCAGGAGACACAGGAGATGCAGCTTTGGCCTCTGGGTCAGGAAGATCCCCTGGAGGAGGAAATGGCAACCCACCCCAGTATTCTTGATAGGGAAAATCCCATGGACAGAGGAGCCTGGTGGGCTACAGTTCGTATGTGAGTGTTAAGTTGCTTCAGTCATGTCCAACTGAACATGTTTTTTTCTTTGCAGTCTTATAGACCACAACCCACCATGCTCCTTTGTCCATGGGATTCTCCAGGCAAGAATCCTGGAATGGGTTGCTGTGCCCTCCTCCAGGGGATCTTCCTGATCCAAGGATCCAACCTGTGTCTCTTATGTCTCCTGCATTGTCAGGCAGGTTCTTGACCATTAGCACCACTTGGGAAGCCTGGACTATAGTCCATAGGGTCTTAAAGAGTTGGGCACGACTGAGCAACTGAGCAAACTAACAGAACATAAAGATCAATACACAAGAAATAACTTTATTTAGGTATATGAGTATTGCGGGCTTCCCAAGTGGCGCTATTGGTAAAGAGATCGTCTGCCAATGCAGGAGATGTAAGATGCAGGTTTGATCCTTGGGTCGGGAAGATCCCCTGGAGTGGGGCACAGCACCCCACTCCAGTATTCTTGCCTGGAGAATCCCGTGGACAGAGGAGCCTGGCAGCCTACAGTCCATAGGGTTGTAAAAAGTCGGACACAACTCTAAGTCACACGAAATGACTTAGCAGGTGTGAGTTTTGTAGTCTGCTAATATCTTTATGGGTCACTGATATTTTCAAAACTCTGACCATTGAGCATCAGAGAAAATCTACCCCTGTCCATTATAAAGGAAATAGGAGAACAATACTACTCACTACAGCAAAATTATAAAACAGTTGACTTAAAAAACGATGATCTTCAATGGTTAATAATACGGTTTGTTATTAAGCAACGGCATAATACTAATGCTTCCACAATGCTTTTTAAGTTTTTTTTACTTTCCTAATGCTGTCTTGAAAAACTTATTTGCATTATTTTATTTAATTTTTCCAGCAAATCTATGAAATAAGGGCTTGTCTATTATGTATATAAGGAAACTCTAGATGCAGAAGGTTCCCAAGGTCACATCGTTAATAATTAGCAGAGGTAAGATTTGAACCCAGGAAATACAGATCTGGAGTCTGGGCATGCAACTGTTATACTACACAGAAACCTTCTTTGGTTCTGCTACTGGACCGCTTTGTGTATCACCTGGTGTGGAAGGAAATCTACACTGCACATGTGAAGGGAGGCTTTCTCAGCAGAGCTTCTGGGGGGCAGGTAGAGTGGGAGCAGATTGTGGGAGATATATTTGTGTTAAGTCAGGGCCACAAGCATGATAATGTTTTATGCTAACAGAAATCGTAATTATACAATGATCTTAGTCTTCAATTTACCGTCCCCTTGGTGGGCAGATGGCCTCAGCCCTTTGTCACAGACTGAGAGAGAGAGTCTCAGTGCTGGCGCACAGGACCAGCAATTATGTCTACTTGGGAGTCTCCTGGGAACTCACTGACCCTGTCTGTCTTCTCGGGTCTTACTGGAGTTTTCTGAGGGGACTTTGAATGAATGGCCCAGTCTTTTAGTTGGCGTCCAGGAGCCCACACTGATTGTCCCTTATCTGAGGAGGGTAACCGAGAGAACTCTCAGAGTCTTCAAACCTTTCATGGGCACTGCCTTGAAAGGAATTTGAATCCAAAATGATTATTTGGAATAAGGAATGAGCCCAGTATATACTATAGCATGTATGCTTTAAAAAAAAAGATTCAGAATAAAATATTTCCTGATATTATATGAAGGATGTTTAATAACTCTATTTAAATATATTTAATATCACAGAAGAAAAAAATTCCAAACATATAAAAACAAATCAGATTAAGCTTTGTCTTTTGATTCATTTTTTTTTTTTGGCTGAACAGGAAAATATTTATTAACAAAAGTTTTGAGAACAATAAAGTCACTGCAGGTTATTAATATGAAAATATTGTTAATTGTTCCTCTTGTAGAAATCTTTCTGGACAGCCCACTTCCTGAAAAATGACTCAGCAAAAGCTCCCAAGAAGTGTTGCTCATATTTAATACAATTGTTCAGGCCGGCACCTATTTCTTATCTATGAAGTCTCCTTGTGATTGATGATTCATGTTTCTTTTCAATTATGGGCTTTGAATGCAAACTATTTCTTAATGTAAACACATGGCTTCAGTATTTAAAGCAAAACATTTCCGCTTGCTTAGTACTATTTCCTATTTTATGCCTCAAACCGTATTTTTGAGGGAATTGTTTGGTTTCAAAAGAGGGAAAAGAGATGATTGTTTAGAAGGATGTGTACAAGAAGGGTGTACTTGCCATGGGCGGCCTGCCAGACATGCGTAGACTCAGATGGGGCGCACGATGACCTAACCTCTCACATCACAGCCCAAAAAAGCTGTGTCCTGAATTCTGACGGTAAAGATCCAGGTTTTTCTGAGGGAGAAAAGGGGTAACTTTGGCAGCTTGATAACCGACCTTGCCGAACGTCTTCTTAGTTCTGCTGAAGAGGTCTGAACTAGAACGGAGGATAAACGACACATAGAACAGATAGAACAGTTTTCAGAAATACCAGGAAAAATAGAGCAAGATATTTAGTGATTTCTGATGACATTTAGCAATTGCCAATGTAAAAACTAAAATTAAAACCTAGAAGAGCCTGAGCCAGTTTCAGTGAAATCTGTGCCAAAATTTGGCCACTAGGTAGCGCCATAATTCAGCTCTGTGACAATGGGACTGCTGATGATTCTCTATTGGCCAGGATGAAAATGTGTGGGATTTGCTCCGGAAGAGATGAACAAGGGTGCCTTAAAATTTTGCAATCAGAACACCCTCACATAACAATAATAAGAGGTACAAGGTTCAAGTATTTACTTGGGGAAGCTATTTCTACCATTGCAAGTATGTTTACTGAGAACTCAGAAAAATAGTGGGTGGTAGGAGAGATTTTAGCTTTCCCTTTTCTTAATGAAATCCCAGATTTGCATAAAGAAAAGGAAAAGGAATAATCACAGTTAGTTACAACAATTAATCCAGAATTTCCTTGTCAAATTGAAAAACCTCAATTTAATTAAGCAGTAAACACCACTCATGTTTATATTCATCATTCCCACTGAAGTCTTCCATTCATACCGGACCATCATACACCTTGCATTGTGCTAAATGCTTGGAGTATAAAGAACCATAACGCACATTCCCTGCTTTTGTGTAGTTTATAGTCCAATAAGGTTGATAAGTGTTTAACAGAAAAATATGTTCAAAAGGCTTATGGGGGATAGTAGCCAATCATTCTACACAACCAGGTGGCATTTGAACAAGGCCTTGAAAGAGTACTAACAGTAACAGCTGATACTGATATTCATGTGCCAAACACCGTCCAGAGTGCTCTCCCTAATAAATGCCCAAAAGTCTATGCTCAAAAGGCCAAAATGCTCAAAAGGTTGTTGTAATTTTTACAACGACCATATGAGGTCGGTGATACTGTTATTATTTCCATGTTCCGTACAAGAAAGGGAGGGTATTCTAGATAAAGGAAGCAGCATGTGTAAAGGTTCTGAAATGTGCAGAACCAGGGCATGTTCCAGGGATTAGAAATTCAGATAACAGTAATGATACAATATTCATGGAAATACCATCCCTTCTATGAGTTTATAAACAGAAAAATGTGATGAGTTATATCAGAAATTTAGAAAATATTTAAAAAAGATTTTTAATTGCTCCGAAATTTTATTCTCAGGAATTCCCTGGAGGGCCTGTGGTTAGGACTCCATGTTCTCATTGCTGAGGGTTGCGGTTCAATTCCTACTTGGGGAACTAAGATCCTATAAGCTGTGCAGCACAGCCAGGATAAAAACTATCCTTTAAAGAACAGTAGCAATACAGTTTATTGAGAAAACACAGATTCATTAAAGGACCAAAATCCCTTTGTAATGAAATTTTATATCCTGAATTTTGGAGATGATAGGAAAAAATATATAGAATGGCTCCCTGGAAACACTATTTTGGATGCCATAGATTTTTCTTAAAAAACTAACTTTCAAATAACAAAACATGTTGCTCAGAGTCTCCTGAAAATAATAGTGCTGAAGTTTAAAAATTAACCCAATGTTTTGCTGGGCAGAGAAGATACCAGGTAGGGGAAGGGAGGAACAGATATACACAAGTCACTGTTGTGGAGTTTAGACGCTCACATGTTGAGTTTTATGGGGGAGGAAGTGGATATTCTTGTGCACAGGTCATATGCCTAGGCAGTGTTCCTGTATTTCAAGTTACACTGTCAGACGTGCATGGTAAGGCAGCAAGTCAGATGTGAAAGGTCAGTTATGTAGGTATTATGACATACGAAGAGTTGCTGCAACTGCGGCATCACCCCAACCCTAAAAGCTGGCCTATCCACTCACCACACCAAATGAGTTCATAAAGTCACCTGCAAAAGCGAAAGGTCACCCTAGGTAACCATTCAGGCCTTCCTACCCATCCAGGCTGCTCTAGAGTTTTCTTGTGCTTTTGGTCATCTTATAGATCCCTAACTCGATCCTGACCTCTGGCTCCGCTGGGATTGGAAATCCTCATTCTGCCTTTCTGAAATCTTGAGCCGTGTCATTCCCTAACATTTTAAAACTCTGTTAGCACTTTCAGTTGCGGCCCAATAGACTCTCACGTCCTAGTTAGCACATCAACTTCCTAGATATTTATTGTATTTATATAATACAACTGTGGATTCTGCAAATGTCAGTTTTTCTTCTTTCTTACCAATCTTTATACCTTTTATTTCTTTATCTTGCCTTACCACTAGGACTTCCAGGTCAGTTTCAAATAGAGCTAATGATTGTTGTTTCCCAGAACTGAGGAGTCCATTGTTTAACATTTTGTCACCAAGTAAGAGTTAACAGGGTTTGCTTGTATTGTTGTCGTTTCCAGTCACTCACTCGTGTACCCCATGGACTGCAGCACGCCAGGCTTTCCTGTCCTTCAGCATCTCCTGGAGCTTGCTCGAACTCATGTCCATTGAGTCAGTGATGCCATCCAACCATCTCATCTCCAGTCATCCCCTTCTCTTCCTGCCTTCCATCTTTCCCAGCATCAGGAACTTTTCCAATGAGTTGGTTCTTCCCATCATGTGGTCAAAGTATTGGAGCTTTAGCCTCAGCATCAGTCCCTCCAATGATACTCAGGGTTGATTTCCTCTAGGATTGACTGGTTTGATCTCCTTGCAATCCAAGAGACCTGTTTGTTTTCATGTATTTAATTTTCGGCTGTGCTGGGTCTTTACTGCCACTCCGGCTTTTCTCTAGCTGCTGCACACTGGGGCTACTCCCTGGGTTCAGTGTTTGGACTTCTCTCGCTGCATAGCACAGGCTCCAGGTGCCTGGGCCTCACTAGCTGTGGCTCCTAGGCTCTAGAGCAGAGGCTCAGAAGTTATGGCACATGGGCTGAGCTGCTCCACTGCATGTAGGATCTTCTCGGACCAGGGATGGAATCTGTGTCCCTTGCATTGGTAGGCAGATTCTTATCCACTACACCACCAAGGAAGTCTGGTCAGGGTTTTTTTTTTTTTTTTTAAGATAGACTCCTTTTCTTATATTATGAAATTCTCTCCTATTCCTAGGTAGCCAAGTCTTTTATTTTTTTCCTGGACCCATCAAAACATACAGAGGTGTAAGAATTACCTATAAAGGTGAGGAAACTACCTCTTCAGGAAAGAATGGAGTAGGGGTGAAAGGGTGGAACTCAGATTTCAGCTCCGAAGAGAACTGAGAACCATTTCTCTTGGTGAGAATTGTCAGGCTACTCCACCTCTTTTGGGTACCTTCTGCCTTTTGGCCACCCCTGCCTTGCCCCCAGGCTACCAGGTATTTCCAAGGGACTGCAAATTGCAAAAGGGGCACCTGTGCCAATGACACCCAGGAGCATAATGTTTCCCATTGGTGGTTCCAGTGCAGAGTTAGGAGGTGGGGTTCCAGTTTTGGTGAGGGAGGGATGCAAAAAACTGACCGAGATTTTTTTTTTTAAATTAATAAAGTTACTTTTTAAAGAAGAGTCAGTTTCTAATTCTAGAGGGTTCTTAGCAGATTAATAAAACAAAGACTCAGTCACAGAGAAGGAAAAAAATAAAACTTACAGAGGGGCCCAGGATCAGGGCATAGCCTGGTGGCATGTCCCCAAGATCCAGCTGGAGCTAGATTTCCCAACCTCAGCACTACTGGCATTTGGGGCTAGATAATTCTTTGCTGTGGGGGACTGTACTGTGCATTTAGCAGAAACTCTAGCCTCTGCTCACTGGATTCCAACCCACCTTCAGCTTGAGACAGTCAAAAATGTCTCCAGGCATTACCCTATGGTTGGCAGAAGACAGGATCACCCAGTGAGAGTCACTGGCCTAGAGCTACAAACTTGTCTCCCGTCAGTGGTCAGACTTGACTCCAGAGAGTAGTGGAAGAGTCTGAGCTGCAGCTGGGAGGTGGGGCTAAAGGTTGAGACTGGGAACATTCCTGTCATACTCCCCGTTCTCTTTTATAGGTATCTTGGAATATGGCTGTTTAAAATTTTTCCATTACCTCCTTTTCTTTTCCTTATTTGGTGAATTTGTTGTCAGCGCTATGGGGTAGGGGAGGTTGTTTTCCTGACTGTTTCTCTGGGGAGGAGATTCTCTTCTGTTCATTCAATCTGTGCTGACTTCCGGCAGGAAATGGCACTCAAGGAAAGTTTTGAATAAAAGGAAGATGCTGGTTTAGTCAGTGGAAACAGGAAGTTGTAGCCTGCGTCTTACAAGGTTTAGAAGAAAGTAAGAGGCAGAGAAAAAATTCACTTAACCAAAGTGGGAGGAGCAGAAGAGAGCCGGGTGGGAGTCGAGGAGGTATGGGGAGAGCTGAGGGGCGGATGGAGGCAACCAAGCCAACAGGATGGAAGACTTTGAGTTTCCTGGTGGGGTTGGCTATACAGGAAGAGAATAATAGCGCTATGCTGTAAGGAACAGGGTCGGGCAGTGACTATGAGTCAAAGCTATTGTGGTTTGTTAATTATACTACTTTACAGTGTAACATTGTTCTAAAAATACTCTATTTAAATTAACACAATTTTATCACTATTTGTATTAAAAGCATATGCCTACATTACTGAATCCCCTTGAGTAAACAAAGAGAAAAGAAGAAAGCAAATGTAGCAAAGTGTTAAAAATGGATGAATCAGATGAAGGTTATCTGACTGTTCATGGTATTCTTCTTGTAATTCTTCTGTAAGTTTGAAAATTTTAAAAATAAAAATTTGCGTTACGTGGGGATAAAAGTTAAGGTATATGTTCTTGAGTATGTGGCCTTACCTATGTGTTTGTTCTCTACAATATAATAAAGTGATGACCGACACTCTCTTACCACCAGAATGAGTTCCCATCATGAATTTATGTATTCTCAGAGTCTGATCAGTTCTATCTGGGAGTCTCATCTTTTTGCATCATTTGGACCAAACACATCCTCATAAGGCAGAAATACCTCTTAGCCTGTAGTTTTGCTTTCAAAACTTTCATTCATTCACTGAGCGTTTCTTGAGCATCTACAGGGCAATGCATTAAGTGTTGTAAGAAATACAAATACAAATCAAATAGACATTCTGCTTTTAGATAATCTGATAATTTGGTATAAATTTAAAGTGAGAAGTGGAAGTGAAGTCGCTCAGTCGTGTCTGACTCTTTGTGACCCCATGGACTGTAGCCTACCAGGCTCCTCCAGCCATGGGATTCTCCAGGCAAGAGTACTGGAATGGGGTGCCATTTCTTTCTCCAGGGTATCTTCCCAACCCAGGGATCCAACCTGGGTCTCCCGCATTGTAGGCAGACGCTTTACCGTCTGAGCCACCAGGGAAGTCCATAAATTTAAAACCTTGCACGTAAATGATTTTAACACAGACAGAAAGTTACTGTTTTGGGTCAGGTCTTGAAGGAGGCCATGATTACTTCCTCTTGGAGGGAATGGTGTATGACATATTCCTGGTGCATTTCTTCCCTTCTGCCAAGGAGGAAAACTAGGGTTTAAGAGTTGAGCCTGTTGGTGGGATTGATGGGAAGAATGCTGCATTGGTTTGCTATTGCTTCGTATAATCCATCACTTAGTGGCTGCAAAGAACCATCATTCGCTATTCTCCCTGTGTCTGTGGGTATGTGGGTACGTCAGGCACGGCTGTTCTGGCCCAGGCTGGGGTGAGCAGCTCTGTATCAGATGCTGCAGCTGGATGGGAAAACGCGCGTCTCCCTGCAGTTGTGTGGATTCATGGGGATGGCGCTGCTTCATGCACCTCTCCACCTCCTTGGACCAGCAGGCTAGCCAGGACATGTATTTCTCAGGCGATGGCAGAGGTGTAAGAGGGCAAAGAGAAACATGTTTGCAAAACCTAGGCTTAGGGCTCAAGTACTGTCACTTCGGCTCATCTATCATCGGCCAGCAGGAGTTGCAGGGCTAAGCCCAAAGTCTTGGAGCATTAAGGGACACTTGGTGAGGCACTGGCAAGGGTATGGATGTAGGGAGAGGTGAAGAACTGATGCAATTGATATGCTTTCTGATTACATGAACAGTACATTTTTGAGGAGAAAGAATTTCAATTTCTTTTCACAGTGTTATTAACATGTCTGATAAAAACTTAAAAAAATAGACTCCTATGGAAGCCTGTCACTACTCATCCCTCTATTTATTTTGGCTGCATGGCATGTGGAATGCGGGATCTTGGTTTCCTGACCAGGGAGTGAACCCCCGCTACCCGCAGTGGAAGCGTGGACTCTTCACCATTGAACCACTGGGGAAGTACCTGTTCGTTCCTTTAAATATGCACTTTGTGGTACTGGGCGAGAAATCATGAGGTTAAACTCAGAACTGAGGATGATCTGGCACAAATTGTAATGGGAATTTGTACCTATTTAGCTTTTTAGGCCTACCTGGGGCTATCTGTTGTCTGCATTTTTCCTTGATGTTTTAGGCCTCTACTACTTGCATGCATTCTTCCTCTCAGCAGCAACCAGCCCTCTTCAACCTCCTGGCATCTTCATGCTGTTGCCCTTCCCATCAAAAGGGTCTAGCAAACTCACTCACAGTCAGGCATAAAGAACCGATAAGGATTAAAATACAACCACTTCCAGGAGCATTTATATTAGAACAGAAGACAGAAAAAAAAAAAAGGAATGGCTCCATCATGGTGGAACTTCACCCAGCAGTGAAGAGTGTGGAGAAATGAAAGAGATAGGGGACCAAAGTGCTTGCCCAGTGACCTCAAAATCATATCCGAGAGGACTGTTTTTTCTTGCTGTTGTTGTTATTTTTTTGAGTTCGTGGGAACAAGGGTAGAGTTGCAAGAATAACTGAGAGTATAACTTTAATCACATACTTAGCATAAACAACATTAAAATATGTGCCCCAACAAGTCAATTGTCTTTCATAGCTTTTTATTTTTTTATTTTTTTTAATTGTCTTTCATAGCTTTTTATAATGTAATTGTTCTAATTCCTATCAAAGTTTGCAGTTACTGTATTTGAGAAACAAGTAAATAAGTACAGCAGGCATCAGGCAGGAACTTTCTGAACTGTGTCAAGGTTAATAATAAGTAAAATGTTATAAGTAGAGACAAGACAGCAACAGCTGTGCAACATTCTTGGAAGCAAGGATTTTGATAGCATGAAGTCAGACAGTGAGCTCAGTTTTTGCTGCTACTCTGGCTGGACAGAGGGACCCTGTCATAATTATACTACAACTACATTTCTCTTATAAAGTACTGTCTTACATTAAGAAAATATGATGTCTGCAGTTGGAAAATCAGGAGCAATGTTGGAAGAAGACCCAGATCAAACCTATGAGAATGTCCTGGCTGAGATTCAGTCTTTTGAGCTGCCCATTGAAGCTACTTTAAGGTAGGGCTCCTTTATGTGTTGCTGTTTCTTCTTTGGTGGTGATAAAGTAGTCTTATTCATGTCTTTTTATACTTTTCTCTATAACAATAAAAAATAATTTTGAGAAATGATTGCAATTCTATATATACCTAATATCAAAGTTTTATCCTTAGAGAAATGACGGTGAATAAATTATCCACATTGTTTGTATTATATTTGTTTCATGATTCATCACCACAAGGTTAAAAAATAGAAATGACTTTCAAGTGATCAAAAAGGGCTGCATGCCAATTCCAAATAGATATTCCATTTTATTTACATCAGGTTTCACTTGTTTTCTCTAAGATACTGCTTAGTGAAAAATACAGAGAACAATTAGTCATATCACTGAAACTCATTTATATTTGAGTGGATGTGGGTGTGAATTGTAGGAAAAAAACACAGAATGCTTATTTGTGTTGTTGCTGCTCTCGCATATGTATTTTTTATTTCTACATGAGATTGAAAAATAGTTTCTTTGGTAAGATGGGGATTAATTTGCATAGTTCAAGGACAGAATTAAAATGAAAGACCATATATCTCTGTGTTAAATGCGCGGTTTAAAAAATTTAATTCTTTTTGACTGTCTGCTTGTATCTGACACTTATCAGCATGGGAACAGGACGGCAATCTCTGGCTGTGATAGTGACAGTCAATAAATATTTGTTGACTAATATTTGTAGATTAAGTGAAAGGATTGTTGTTTTTTTTTTTTTGGTGTTGTCTTTTTAGTCTCAGAAAGATCCAGGAGCAGATATGTTTAAATCTGAATTTAAATTTGATTTTGCATTAAATGTATCCTGAATCTTTCCAAAGGGCCTAGGGTAGGGTTGGGGGTATTGGAAGCTATTGGTATTTGTTGGTTGATTCTTGAGTTATCCATACGTAGGTACAGTAGAAAAATAATTACAACTCCATTTATAACTTATACCTTCATGAGTTTTACCTTCATTTTATCTGAGCATCATGAACATCCATGAATAAGGGCAGGTGCTTTTTATCCTATTCAGCAGGTAGAAAAAACCAAAGCTTTTCATTAATGGGAGACTTGGTAACTTTTTCCAAGTGGAACATACTTTATGCTGTACCAGCACCTTCTAAAACTTGTGCATCTGCGCCAGGTCAGAAGTCTAGAGGGAAACACGAGAGGGGAATAAAGCCTGAAAAAGTGAAAGTGTTAGCTGTGATTGACTCTATGTGACCCCATGGACTGTAGCCCTCCAGGCTCCTCTGTCCATGGAATTCTCCAGGCAAGAATACTGGAGTAAGTAGCATTTCCCTTCTCCAGGGGATCTTCCAGATCCAGGGTTTGAACCCGGGTCTCTTGCATTGCAGGTGGACTCTTTACCATCTGAGCCACCAGGGAAGCCTGGACATGTGTTAATTACTGCTGCCTCTGCTGCCATTACTGCTTCAGAGCCCTTAGTCTTCAACCCCTGATCCTCTCTACATCTCTCCCCTGGTCTCTCAACCCTGGCCAATATCTACAGGCTTCATCCATCCTTGAAACTATCAGGTAGTCTTGCTCTGGTACTGGCCCTGACTTCTTGTTTTGGTTCTTGGATGTGTCCTACCTTCTGTTCTGAGGGTAAATGTCCTGGGTCTTGTACTAGGTCTCCTAAAGGAAAGAGTCGGTTTAGATCTGGCAGTCACAGCACTCTCCCATCATCACAAGAGCAGACACTGCACACATATTTTCTCCACGTGCTGCCTGTCAGCACCAGTGGACCTGGAATGCCCACTGTTAGCTTCACAAAGAGCTCTGACTCTGTATGACTACATGGACTGCAGCCCATCAGGCTTCTCTGTCCATGGAATTCTCCAGGTGAGAATACTGGAGTGGCTTGCCACTTCTTCTGTAGGAGAGCTTTCCGACCCAGGGATCAAACCCATGTCTCTTGCACTGCAGGCAGGTTTTTACCATCTGAGCCGCCTTGTGTACTGGGTCTTAGTTGTGGCGTGCGGGATCTTCAGTCTCTGTTGTGGCGTGCAGGATCTTTAGTTGCAGCGTGTGGGATCTAGTCCCTGACCAGAGGTCGAACCCGGGCCCCCTGCATTGGGAGCATGGAGTCTTAGCCACTGGACTGCCAGGGAAGTCCCCTAACAAACCTTTAATTGAGACAATATTCACCAAAATTGCTTTTCCTAAACAATTGCTGTAATCATTGATGCGATGAAGACTTCTTGGGCTGGCATTTGCCTTTCAGCACTTCCCTATGGATGTTATTGATATTCCAACGTCACCTATTCTGGTCCATTCCTCTTATGTAGCATATCAGCTCATGTGGCCAAATATGAGGGTTGGAAAATAAAGACAGGACTTACATTTTGGCCAAACTGGAGTGTTTACTGTTTGATAATATGCCCTGAGATTTTCTTCCTTCTGGTTCTTATGGTTCCTTTTCTTTATTAAATTGCACTCTTACTTCTGTCTGCAAAAATCCAGCCCATCTTGCAAGGCACAGCTCAAATATTCTTTCTTCTGTGAAGCCTCTCTGATCCATCAACCACAGGTGAGTGCTTCATCCTTTGAAGCCCCAAAGAATTCAGGGCATTTATTCTGACTCATTTGGGTGCATGTAGGCTCACATGTATTTTGTGCTATAACCATTTTCAGGCTAAAGATTCCTGAGGGCACTATATCTATTTATATCTCAGTATCCTCTGCAGAAGCTTCTACCATACTTGACACACAGTAGCTAGACAAATATTTGTTGAACTAATTTGTATGAGCTTCTGAGATAATGATGGTCTTACAAGACAAAGGAAAAAAGGTAGTCCAGAGAGAAAGTCATCATTTCAGGGAATAAGAAAAGGCAGAAGTATTTGAATAGATTTGAATAGTTACAAGTTCTAAAGGCAGAGAGGGTGGAAAAGGAGTTTGGCTGAAGGGAGACTGACCAGTTTGGCTGGAGGGAGACTGACCTACTCTGAGGCCTTGTGGAGCGACAGTGAAGGGAAGGTTAGGACCTTAAGAAGATGAGGCTGGGAATGCAGGGGAGAAACCCCGTACGTGGAAACTGAGGGAGAGAAAACACCCAAGAGCTCTCCTAGTTGTTCTTCCATGTCACAAAAGAAAGGCATTTTCCCGCAGACATTTTCTGTTGTAAAATCCCAAACTGTTAGTTAGCTTCATCTCCCTGCCCACCTTGTTTCTGAGGTCAGTGTTCAGATCAGGGTTAGATCAGGGTTTTCTCTAACAGGGTGAGCTCAGAGAGCTTAGGGACTCAAAACCCATAGCAGAGTCCTATTTAAAAATGGCTCCACAGCCCTTCCTGTCATCTCAGCCTCACCATCATCTGAGAGAATGAGTCTCCTCTGCTGACGAGTCGTGAGCAAGTTGCTGAGGTTGGGACTCAAGTCATCCAGCATTGTCAGTGGCCATCGTCTCTTTCACCTGCCCAGACTTCCTTCCCCCTACCTCCTGATATCATACAAGGCTGCTCCAAGAGCAGGCTTCTCCCAGGTGGCCCATCCTGTCTCCTGCCTGACTTCCCCACTGGGCTTTTGGGTCAGCTCCTTTGGTCTTCTTTCTGTTTTGGTGGAAAAGTGGAAAAGGATCAGATGATCCTGAGATCCTGTGTTTGTTTCCATCTATGTGTGAAATGAGACCACTGCCTGCAGTATTAAGTTTAAAGGAGAGATAGTTTTAGGGGGAGCTGAGACATTATATTTTTCCATGGCTTATTTGTATTGCCAATGAAATACCCAATAAAGACATATCAGGCAGCTCTAATAATTGAATTGGTGGAGAAGCGGTATTTGATGTTAGACATGCGGACAGTGACTGAATTTCAAAGAAAAGAGAGAAATGTAAAGAAAGATCTCCTGCTAGTACCCTAGTTGTCCTAGCTTGGCTTTGCTTTGGGCATTCAAAATCTGGCTGACAGATTCTTGGTAGCCTGAAACTCATGAGCAGGTGGGGTCTGAAATTAGTTTTGCTGTCCTAATCCCTTTTGCCCTGGGCATCACTGTTTTTTTATCATGTTACCACCATATGGTAATTTCCACTAGATTTTCTCATTTGGTTTTATGATTTTTACTCCAATTCCTCTATTTGGCCTAAACATGCCCAGCTTCTTGCCAGCTGCTCCCTCTAGGGGCCGTTCCTGTCCCTGGTAGGCTTAATGGCTGTCTGGAGCCATGCTTTAAGAATTTATAAGACTAATACTTTGTTGGGCCTTATCCAGTATTACCAGCTGCCTTGAACAAGCACAGTTAATAGTTTTCAACTAGTATATCAATTCCAGTGCATTGGTAGTGGTTATATGAATCCTCATGTTGAGGGTGGTTCTGGTGAAACTGTGCTGGTGGCTACGGTCTTAGGACAGCACAGTAGCAGGATGCTAACATATTTATGCTAGAGCTTCAAGCTGCCAACCCTCCCTCGTGAGAATTGCGCCCCATGGATATCCTCTCATACCTGGATATAGCCTGGGCTCATGATGCTTCATGGGGTCCTTCAGGTCTGTTCTTAGCCTCCTAGAACAGGTCCTGAAATTGTAACATGTCTGAACCGATTTGAGTTCAGAAATGTTTTGCGAGAGCTGAGACTGAGATAAAGAGAGTGAAGAGAAGTGCAGTGTTAGTGGGAGGTAGAAAAAGAGGAGGTGTCCAAAGAAAGCCCTGCTGAGGGCTGGGAAAAATAGGAGGAAAAGGGAATTGTACATGATGACGTACCAGAAGAAATTTTTGCAATTGTTTTATGATAACATAATTGTTTTATACTTGTACTCACAGACTCTCTTGGGCTCTCTTCCAAAAGCTGAGCGTGGAGTTTTACCAGTTTAAGAGCAAACAGGATATTGTAGTTTCTTTGACTTTAATGTTTTTAAGAATGAAGATAACATGCTTTTAGGAAAGGAAACATTAAAGCAACAACAACCACAAAACACCAACAACCTAAACTGTAAATGCAATAAAATCTTAGGATGACATTCTAAAAAATATAACTGGTTATATTCAGCTGCAGAATTCGAGGATGCTCTTGCTGTTTTTATCTTCAGAAATGTAAGATTTCCACAAAATCTTATTTCATTAAATACATTGATTAATATCAAAGGTATAACATGTATTAGTTGTTTGATTATGGCCTTAGTTTCTAAAACTACAAAATGGGGATTATAATAAAACCTATATCAAATGATTAATGTATATGAAGTGTTTAGCACAATACCAGCCTAGCACATTGTAAATGCTTGATAAATGTTAGCAATTATTTATATTTAATTTACACTGGGATATATATTTCAGCATAATGTAATATATACTTAAGAGTGTTAAGGTAAATGAGCATTCATGACATTTTGAAATTCTGAGCAGGTGGGAAATACTGAATAATGTAAGTTTTATTTTGGTTGCAAATATTTAAGGGAGAGAGGTATCCCCTTTTTCAAAATCCTATTTACTAAGGCTTATATTTGATGCTGATGTAATATCATGACCTCATCTAATGTCTTACGGGAGTGGGGTAGTGTACTGAATGTTGTGTTTATAAAATGGAATACAAAGAAACGGTTTAGGAATAACTGAGGGCCTAATTATGAATGAGGCCTGCTATGTCTGCAGCACCCCAGGAAAGCCTGGGGTTCCTGATGACGGTGGGCTATATAGTTGCCAAATTTTCACTGAATACTTAAATGATTCTGTTAGCTGTTTGATCTTCAGGGAAACACTAGAGAGAAGTTAAATTTTTTTTATTTTTTTTGAGAACAAAGTATTCCAAGCAGGGAGACAGTTTCATTTATTTACAGTTAAATGAATGGGCTCTGGAGCCAGTTCAAATTTTGCCTCTATACTTATAGAAAGAACTATTAGAAGGCTTACACAAATTAGTCATTCAGTGTATTTAATGTAGCGGCTCATACATGAGCCATACAATGCTCAGTCCTTCATTCAGTAAATAAATATTTATGGAGCATCTCCAATGTGGCAGACAGTGGTCAAGGATGGTCAGTAGTCTTGTTGATACAGCAAATTCCCTGCTCTATCAGGGAATTCCCTGCTCCCAGGGAGCTGACATTTTAGTGAAGAGAGCTAAAAATAGATTAAAAACCAGTAATAAATTCTATGAAGAATAACAAATCAGGGTGAAGGATAGGGAGGTCCAGGGATGCTGTTTTGAAAGCGACCAGGGAGTAAATATCAGCTGTTATTATCATTTCGTTACATTAGTTACATTTCTAAATCCTTTTTGCTGAGAGGAGAAACAGAAATAGGACAAGTGAGAGGAGAAGCAGAAAGGGCAACAGGCAATGAAGGAAAGCTAAATGAGGAAAGAGTGAGGAAAGGAGATGTTGCACTGAACAGGATAAGGAATAATAATTTTTAAAAAACACAGCAATGAGAAGGAAAGAGAAGAGAAAATAGTTCGTTTTATAAGCCAGTTCTGGGGGTTGTTGGGGAGAGATGAAAGAGAGAGAGAGTAGAATTCAAAGGAAATACTATTGCTCTTTAATTGCTCAGTGGACTTTAAAATGTTTAGCTTTGAGATGAGCAAGTTAATGGTGCTTTGTGGACATCATTCTGAGGGCAGGACTAGTAATATAATTTACAGGACCAATGCGAAATGAAGATGGAGTCCCCCTTGTCCAAAGGATGGTGATGGCAGAGTATTAGCCCAAGAGCAACTTCTTCAGCCCCACATGGATGAGCCAGCTCTGTCTGAAAGCTTAGCACAGAACCTGGCACACAGCAAGCTTTGCATAAAAGCAGCTGTTGAATGAAGAGAACCTGGGGCTAATTACTTTTGAACTTCTTTGAGGACCAGCCCATATTTCATAAAAACTGATTTTATTTGGCTTCAATTTCAGGTTTCCTTCTATTGTTCTCCCCTATGGGATATGGAATGGATTCCTGGACACAGTTTTTCAGCAGGAAGGAATCCTCCCAGACCTGGCAGGGCTTTGTTCACATTCTCTTGCACTTACAGACTGTGGCCACTTGGGGTCACTGTACCAAGGTAGAAGCTAGAGGAACGCAGTTGTCAAGGCATTCTCCAAAGAGTGGCTAAAAGGGAAGGCTTAATTGATTAGAGCCGATAAAGACTACCCTGTGTTCTGCATTTTGATAAAGTTCTGCAGTTATGTAGCAAAGGCTCTTAAAGTCTTTAAGAAACATCTCAATGATAATAGCAAATTCTCAAGAGGTTAAAGATCAGGAAGTCTGATATAGGGTTCCTAGGAATGAGGAAGGGACTCTCTGTGGAGATATACCCTACCTCATGAAACATGCTTTTACAACAATATAACATGAGAAGTATTATTTGCATGTGGATTATTCATTTAACAAATAGTAACTGGGCTGGTGGTGAACAATACAGACATTGTCCCTGTGCCTGGAAATGAAGACAGACTCAACGATTTGTTTGCCACCATGATGTGTGTCTCAGGAGATGAGCATCGTTTCCAAGGACAACAAAGAGGCACTTGACTTAGAAGCAAGATCCAGAGGGCTCGCTAAAGTAGATCCAGAGCCAAGAGTCTAACCTAAAGACAAGGTCCTGGCTCCCTCTCCACAATAAGAACAACTTTCAGACAGTTTCTACCAATCAAGCATTCAGAGAAAAAATGCAGTTCAGGTTCAGAGAGCTCTGATACAAAATTAGGCTATTTTGTTAATGATTAGAGAAAAAGGAACGTTATTGTGTCTGTTTTTTATTTTTATTTTACCAAAGAGGAAGCTAAATTCTGGGCTTTTTTTGTTGAATAACAAATGTCAGATAATCCTCGCCTCCAATGCTTCATGTTGAATGAGCTCTGGACTAAACATTATACATATATTATCTTCTTTAATATAATAGATGGTGAAAGAAAGAAAGTGAAGTCGCTCAGTCGTGTCCGACTCTTTGCGACCCCATGGGCTGTAGCCTACCAGGCTCCTCTGTCCATGGGATTTTCCAGGCGATCGTACTGGAGTGGATTGCCTAATAGATGGTAAAGGATATATTATATTATGCTTTGGTAAAGAATCTGCCTGCCAATGCAGGAGATGCGGGAAATGTGGGTTTGATCTCTAGGTTGCAAAGCTTCCCTGGAGGAGGAAATGGCAACCTACTCCAATATTCTTGCCTGGAGAATCCCATGGACAGGGAAGCCTGGTGGGCTATAGTCCATGGGGTCACAAGGAATTGGATGCAACTGAGCGACTAAGCACACAGGAGCACATCTTCTTTAATTCCCACACCACTTGGTAAGCTAGGGACTTTTATTGCTTCCAATTCACATTTAAAGAAACTGAAGCAAAGACAAGTTAAGTCCTTTTACAGAGAGTCCCACATTTAGTAAGATATGAATTGGAATTTGACCCATTTAAATGCCAGACCAGGGCAGCAACTTTCTATAGCCTCCTTCTGAGGGAGGGGCTTTCCCAAGGTTGGTTATTAGTCTGTAGACAAGTGGCTCAGAGTATAAGCTCTTAGTGACTAAGATTTTGTTTACAGATGAAACCCTTACTTTGCTGATTAGTTTCCTGCTGGACACAGAGTACATCTCCTGCTCTGTCAGTCCTCCTGGTATTTTTTCCCTCCCAGGAGTCCTGAAGAGAAATTTTGGGTGGATTTCTGGAAATCAATATCCACTGCTCCCCAACTAACTCACCAAACATGTGCAATCTTCCAGTGTGCCCTACTATCCCCAGCCTCCTCAGACCAGACTGACAGTCATTTATTCCTTGGGTAAAACAATATCAGAACAGTTTTCATATCTGACTTTTTTATTAACAGGAAAAGCAAGAACAGCTTATTAACTCCATCTTCTCTAACTCACTAGCTGTGTGGCCTTGGCCAAGCGACTTAATCTCTTTAAGTCTCAGTTTCTCCAAATTAAATTGGAAATAGCAAGAGTACCCCAAAGGCTGAAATTAGATTTTAGTAAAATTAGTACTAACTTAATTACCAATAAAATTATGAATTCAATTAGTAAGGGTCAAATTAGATAATATAAAAAGTTTAGAAAATAGTGCTCAGTAAATAGCTATTAAGATTATTTTGGTTTATAGCTGAAATTCTTTATTTTGGAGACTTTTAGAAATGTAGCACTTTATTTTTAAAAATATTTATTTGGCTGTATCAGGTCTTAGCTGTGGTGTGTGGGCTCTTTGTGGTATCATGCAGAGTCTTCCGTTGCGTGGACTCTCCAGTTGTGACATCAGGGCTTAGTAGTTGCCATGTGCAGACTTAGTTGCTCTGTAGCATATGGAATCTTAGTTCCCTGATCAAACTCACACCCCCTGCGCTGGAAGGCAGATTCTTATCCACTGACTGGACCACCAGAGAAGTCCCTAGATATGTAGCACTTTAGGCCTTTTTTCACATTAAAGTGCATGTTATATCTACGTCCATAATTAAAATTTACACAGTGAGCTGTTTAGGACATTAAACTTTAAATTCTTACAAAAAAACTTCAAGTACTAACGGATCTACCAGAAGTCACAGAGGGAACCAGCTGGAGCTGTTTTAGAAGACGTGGTAAATGAACTTCCTTCCATCTTAACTTGAATTAAGGGGAAGAGACTGCTACTTAATGCTGAGGTAATCCCTATGGGCAGGTGTTGAAACAGGTCAGGAGTGAGGAGTATGTACGGTTGGCTTCCCAGGGCAAGGGTATTTACAGCTGGGTTTGGATAGATTGCATCAGGGTTGGAGAAGAGAAGAGGGAAAGGTCTGGATAATGAACACTGGAAAGAAATGCCCCATTAGAAGCTGATCGCCAAGTAAGAAGCTGGCTTCTGTCATGTGTCCTTCTCTCCTCACCGTGCTTTACTCTTTAGAGCAATGAATTCTGGTCCTGCTGATCATCTAAGATAGCCTGCCTTTTCCTGCAGAGAGAACTGGCTCTCTGTTCTCTTTGTAGGACATCATAAAATTTGTCCTCAGATCTTATGTTTGGTTTCAGGTTCAGTTTTCAAAAGGTTTATTTTTCCCTCTCAAGAGCTGAACCTGCATCTCAGATGTGCTAACACCGGGTGGTGGTGCCTCAGCAATTGAAGACTCAGTCTACCAAGAAAAAAATTTGTTTTTCTTACTACTCAATAAAAAGCAACTGGGGGAAGGGCCAAAATGCTGGGGTCTGGGTACAGGGATTTGACTTGACCCAAGAGTAAAATTTTAAATAACCAGAGGAATGGGTGAAGTTTATATGTATATATAAACTATATACCCTCTAACAAAAGCCTGTAAGTATCGTTTCTTGCGGTGAAACTCTGATGGTGAACCTCAGGGAATTTGAGGTAACCTTTTCTGTTTATGTTTCAGATTTCTATAAAGGCAACTGAATATACCACATTATAAGATGTGATATTTATTGTCAACTATATAAAGATCAAGTTTGAAGAAACTAACTTTTTACAATTTGATATTGTTCTAATTTCCGATTGTTACCAATAATGGATCAATTCAACTCTGGCCGTATGCTCAGATCTGTTTAGAACCCCTTTCTAAGTCATCCTGAGCTCTTTTCAGTGGCTTCAGAACTTCAGCATTGTCTGGTTTTAAGACCCCTCCAGCTTTCTCTCAGCCACGTGCAGAACTCTAGGAGGAACTATAAGAAATTGGAAAGCTAAAACGAAAGGGGGGCAACTCTGAACTTAAGGACCTTAACATGATATGAAAGTGCGGGTGGACTTGGGAAGAGATTTTTATTTCTGTATGTTTTCACAGCTTGAGGAAGTGAGATTTCCCAGGGAAGATCTGGGTTCTCTTGTACTATGAAGACAGTGGAGACAGGGACTTCCCTGGTAGCCCAGTGGTTAAGAGACTCTGCAGGGATGTCGGTTAGATCTCTGATTAGGGAACTAAGATCCTACAGGCCGCCCAGTATGGTAAAAAAAAAAAAAAAAAAAAGAGACAGTGGAAACAGGCTTGTGATAGGGTTTCTTGGTAGAACAGACACGTGGATGTAGCAGAGCTTTCTTGGTCTTTCTTTTTAGCCTGCACTGAAGTCAGCCATGGGTTTTTGTCCTGTGAGTGGCAACTGTACAAAAACAAACAAAATTCAAATTATAAGAAAGAACTAATCAAAAAAAGTGCTCACTATTAAAACAGTTGTTGGTAGAGTGGGTAAATGGGCTAACTTAAACCTAGAGTCAGTGAGAAGGTTTTGTGATTCCTTCTTGTTGCTGTTGCTTAGTAGCTAAGTTGTGCGGGGTCCAGCCCCAGTGGATCCAGGGAATTCTAAGCAGGGATGGAGTCAGTGAGGAAAAACCATTTATTTGGAAATATAAAGAGAGATTAGGGAAGAATATTGTAGTCGGAAAATTAGTGGAGAAAAGAGGCTGAATAACTTGATTTATGTGGAAAACCAATAAAGTTCCAAGACAAGGAACTTGCACCATCTACGTAGGCCACTGGTGCCCACTTGAATAGTGGAGGGTGCCCCGCCTTGGGCTCCCTCTCTCGTGGGTCTTAGAAGCCAGGGCAAATAAGTAGACATGGAGAGCCTCTGTGCTCCAGATGGCAATTCAGCCAGAAAAGGGAGAAAAGAATGACATGGGGGAGCCAAGCATCAGTGCCAGACCCACAACTTTATTTTCAAAAGCAGCTTATATACCCCAAGTTGTACATAAAGAAATAATGGAATATGCAGAGTTATGCAGGGGCAGCAGTCCTGACCCTTATTGAGACCAGGCTTTCTTTTTGCATACCTTCCCATATACAAAAGGTCCCAGGTGGTTTTACATCATCTTCTGGCCAGGGGGCCTGTTAACATTTTTATGGCTCTTTTCCTAGATAAATGTCTATCAACCAGAAAACTCTTTTTCCCTTGAAGTATTTTTTCTTTAATCTGCATCACCCTCAAAGTACTAAAGAAAGTTATATTCCTGTAGAACAAAGGTGCAGTGGGTTATAACCAAGGAAGTACTTAAAGATCTAATGTTGCTAATGCCATGACTACTACCTGTTTTTTCTACATACCAACTATATCAACAAATAAAAGATATGAAAATTTGGCAGCAAGTATTGGCTCAACAAATGAAACCCTTAATCAGTCCTGTTCTAATGATTTTGACTCCTTGGAAGCCCCTACATTCCTAGGATGTTTTAAGCTTCCTGTGCCTCTCGCTGTCGGAAGGCCGCAAACAATCACATACGCAGCTGTAAGAGTCCTGCAGGCAGGCTAGGAAGCCATCAGAGGGGTTTTTGGATTGAAGCACTTGTATTATGCCCAGGAGACTTATAATCTAAAAGCTCTAAATTAACTTTTTCCAGAAAAAGGTGGTGGGGGGACAGCCCCCTGTTAATGTCAGAAAAGTAGGTGAAAAGCACAATGCAGTAAGGCAGGCAGACTCTGGTTTTGGGGCAGATGCATGAGCAGATCCAGCGAGGCTCCCTTAAGGCCCAACTCGCCTTTGCCTGTCGGGCCCCTTAACCTCATGACCTTTGCCATGGGTGGGACTCCTCGTGCTGGCTCCCAGCAAAGTTGTATCTGGCTCTTTTGTGACACCCATGGACTATAGCCCACCAGGTTCCTCTGTCCCTGGAATTCTCTAGGCAAGGACACTGGAGTGGGTAGCCATTTCTGTTTCCAGGGGATCTTCCTGACCCAGGGATCAAAGCTGCATCTCCTGTATTGACAGGTGGAGTCTTTACCCCTGAGCCACCTGATTCCTTAGGGAAATCTTTACGAAGGAGATTAAATTTGAATTGAAATTTCCAAGGAGGACAGAACTTTCAGATTAATAGGAAGAAGGACATTTTTATATGTTAGTAAAGTTTATTGGGACCTTACTAAGAGGTAGGCAGAATAATGGTTCCCCCTAAATGTCCACAATCTAGTCCTTGGAATCTATAAATATATTACTTTACATGACAAAAGGGATATTGCAGGTATGACTAATGTTAAGACCTTGAGATAGAAGATTGTCCAGAATTATAGTTGTGTCAAACCTAATGCCATGGGTCCTTAAAAGCAGAAAATCTTTTCTGGCCTAGGTCAGAGTCAGAGGGAAATATGACTATAGAAAAATGGTCAGAGAGATGCAAAATTTCTGACTTGAAAGACTGAGGAAGGGGGCTATGAGCCAAAGAATGTGGGTGGCCTCTGGAAGCTGAAATACATAAGCAAATAAATTCTCCCCTAGTGCCTCTGGAAAGTGTGGCTTCATCCCAGCCACAGCAACTTGGGGGCACTTGGGTTCAAGGACTTTGGCATGAAATCACACACTTCATTAGGTCTCTCTTGTATCTTTGTCATAAAATGTCTTCGTTTTACGTCATTTACTTTTTCTGGCGCTTATAATTTATTCCAAGTAGACTGGCCTCTGTGAACTTCCCGTGGGGAGGAACAGGAATCCACTCAGAGCGGTCGTCTTTTTTCGCCAGCTGGGTTCTTCTTGGTTCATTCCTAAAACAAATCTTACTCCCACACACCATTTTGCTTTTCTTGAGTTTTCCTTTCTCTGAATCTCCACCACCCATGCCTCCTTGTTAAACATTCCCGTAGCCTTTATTGTCGACCTCCCTCATTACGAAAGAATCCCAAGTGCTAGCACAGGGTCTGCACACAGAATACAGGGATCTATGCTTTTAAAGCAGGGTCAATTACTACACAGCAACTAGGGGCCAGTGCCGGGCGAGAGTTGGAGGTGACCCGTTTCCACTCCGCACAGCACGCGGAAACACCTGGGCCTCCCTCAGGTGTGGGGACAGAGACCCGGTCGCGCGCCCGTGCGCGGCCTTCCACTCGCCCCAACGCCGCCCGCCCCGCCCCTTTCCCCGCCTCCTCGCGCTCGCGCCACAGGTTGCTCGCCCCCGCGGTCCGCGCGGCGCCGCGCCTCACCGGCTCCTCAGCTTCCAGCCAAGATGGCGGAGATCGGCGAAGGTCCGGGCACAGTCCCAGAGCACGAGCGGATCTTGCAGGAGATCCAGAGCACAGACACCGCCTGCGTGGGGCCCACCCTCCGGTAAAGCTCTCATCCTCTCGGGATCTCTGGCTGCCCCCTTCGGCCGCTCGTCAGGAAGCGGGCGGGTTTTCCGCCGTCGGCCGCGCGCGAAGCGGCCCGACAGGTGGTGCGCGAGGAGGCGGGCGGCCGGGCGGGGGCCGAGGCGCAGCAGGCCAGGACCTGAGCCGGGACCGGGGCGGGGCGGCACGGGCGACTGCACCTGTCCGCGCGGCCCCCCTCAGCCGCGGGAGCTGTCACTGCGCAGCTGGAGGGTGTGGCTGCCACGGCGCCTGTGACCCCGGGAGTCGAGGCACCGCCCCGTTTTCGACGCCCCGCCCCGCCCTGCCCCGGCCCGGGCCTGGGGTCTCGAGAACGCGCTTGGGGTTTCCTGGCTCGCGCAGCGCTCCGGGGCTGAGGGCGGCTCCGCCTCGGGCGTGCCCGGGACGAAGGTGAACGCCGGCAGACGGCGGGACAGAGGTGCCGACTCGCGCGCAGGTGGAAGCGCTGACGCGCTGGGCGGCTGAGGGCGTGGGAGAATTGAAATTGAGCGGGAGTCACCGGCACCATTCTCTATACTCCCGCGCCGCCCGAGTGGGCGAGGAGGGAGCGTGGGCGGGAGGGGAGGAGCCGACGCTCAGGAACGCGCTGATGTGACTGATCGCGACCGTGCGCTCGCCCGGCAAGCCTCTCTGGAGTCTGGGAAGCTTTTATTTGTTTGCGAATGTATAATTTTGCATGCATTTCCCCGTTTATTTTTAAAAAGAATCTCCGTCGTTTAAAAATAGTGCAAGAACAATGACTATTCCAGACTGTCTATTGCCCTAGTAAACCCAGGCACTCTAATGATCCATTAGAGTGTTACCCACTTTCTTCAAGAATGAGTGGCCTTTAAATATAAGGCTTCATTTTTCGGTGTGATGGTAATGAAATTATTATTCACTTTGGGAACTTGGGACTCACTGTGCTTTTGTCATTATGTGGACCTGTGGTTGTAGTACAAAGTGAAACCAGTTGTGATGTAAATCCACCTTGCCCTTGAGACTACAAAGAACTGGATTCTTGGTTTACACTAGTCTTAGCACTGATGAAGTGTGCGGTCGTGGGCAAAAATCATTTATCTTCTCTGGACCTCGATTTTTTAATTTGTAGACAGGGGAGGGGTACGTGTTTAGATACCCAGAAAGCCCAGGAATTTAGAGACCTTGCCTATTTGTTCACTCCTGTATGCCTAAGAATGTGGTAGGCACATGATACATTTTTGTCACATGAAGGTCCCTCTGTGGTATAAATATGATTAGTTCATTTCCTTAATTTTTCAGTATAACACTTTTCATAAAACTGCATTTGCTAATGAAAGTTGAGCTCATACATTTAAAGGAAGCTTTGTTTTCCTCACTGCATGGTGAAACTGAAAGTATAGTGTGTGGTATAGTTATTACAACAGTCCATTTTTGAAAATAGTATTGATTAGGAAGGAGGTGCTTCTTCTTGAGAAAATGTGCTAGGGGGGGATCATTGAAAGCAGGTGAAATTAACTTAGAAGAAAAATTTTAACTACAGCTGACTTGAATAATATGGATTTGAACTGTGTGAATTCACTTATACCTGTAATTTTTTAATAGTAAATACAGTGGTAAGGAATCTGCCTGCCAGTGCAGGAGACGCAAGAGACTCAGGTTGAGGAAGATCCTGGGTCTAAATTATCCCCGAGAAGGGGATAATTCCAGTATTCTTGCTTGGGAAATCCCATGGACAGAGGAACCTGGTGGGCTACAGTCTATGGGATCACAAAAGAGCCAGACACAACTTAGTGACTAAACAGCAACAACTGTGGGAACTTCTGTACTCTCACTGCTGGGGGAGGAGTTGGGGGCCTGGTTGACCCCTGGTGGGGGGAACTAAGATCCAGAAAGTCTGGTGGCTCGGCCAAATAGAAAAAATACATACCTATTTTTGTGATACTACACGATCCGCAGTTGGTTGCGTCTGGAAATGCCGAACCTGGGGTATAGAAGAACCCATTGTATGGACAATAAGTTATATGTGGATTTTTCACCGCATGAAAGGTTCTCGGCCCTGATCCCCTCATTGTTTCAGGGTCAACTGTACACTGAGATTTTTGTAACAAATAGAATATATGTATTGGTGGTGTTATCATTCTGTTTTGCTGGTGACATTTGTATCGCCTACTCACTTTGTTGAAACCCACACTCTTTTCTTTAGTGAACTACACTGACTCATACTTACTCTATATATACACTTGTCATCTCTCATTTGCAAGCAGGCCCTGCACACACACATGGAAGGCACTGCTAGCATTCCTTTCTCTTGAACAGAGATTAAGCCAATGCTGTTTTATTCCTGAGGTTTCACTGAGTGAAATGCTAACACTAAAATTTAAAAAAAAAAAAAAACTTATTATGGGAAAATTTAAATGTCTCAAGAAGGTTAAAAAAAAAAAAAAAGTAGGGAATTCCCTGGTGGTCTGGTGGTTAGGACTGTGTGCTTTCACTGCTGGGCCGGGTTCAGTCCCTGGTCAGGGAACTTAGACCCCGCACGCCTCTAAGTGCAGCCAAAAATAAAAATAAAAGTAAAAAATAAAGATTAAAAAGACTGACCATATGATGTGTTGGTGAAGTTGTGAAATAACTCACGCTCTGTGTATACTGCAGTGGGAATTTCATAGATGCTGTTTTTCAGGTTGAGATTATTCCCTTCTAGTTTGTCAAGTGTTTTTACTATGAAGGAGTGTTGAATTTTTCGGATGCTTTTTCTGCATCTGTTGAGATGATCATGTGGATTTTGTCCCTTATCATATCACAATGGTGTTTTATATTAATTGATTTTCAGATATAAATCACCTTGCATTTTTGGAATTAATCCCACTTGGTCATAGTGTGTAATTATTTTTTATATGTTCAGTCGCTCCATTGTGTCCGGTTCTTTGCGACCCCATGAATCGCAGCACGCCAGGCCTCCCTGTCCATCACCAACTCCCGGAGTTCACTCAAACTCACATCCATTGAGTCGGTGATGCCATCCAGCCATCTCATCCTCTGTTGTCACCCTTTCCTCCTGCCCCCAACCCCTCCCAGCATCAGAGTCTTTTCCAGTGAGGCAACTCTTCTCCTGAGGTGGCCAAAGTATTGGAGTTTCAGCTTTAGCATCAGTCCTTCCAATGAACACTCAGGACTGATTTCCTTTAGAATGGACTGGTTGGATCTCCTTGCAGTCCAAGGGACTCTCAAGAGTCTTCTCAGATTCTATTTGTTAGTATCTTGTTTAGGATTTTTGCATGTATATTCATAAGAGCTATTTGTCTTTTGTTTTCTGGTGACGTCTTTGGTTTTGGTATGAGAGCAATACCTTATTATTGGTTAGTGTTCCTCAGTTGAGATGAATGTGTTTTTATTTCTCCCTTTATATATGTGCTGTAACATATTTATGCATATATGTGTGTAATGCTGAATCACTCTTACATTCCTGTAATAAATCCCATATGGTCACAGAGTATAATCTTTTTAACATGTTGGATTCAGCTTGCTAATATTTTATTGAGTGTTTTTACATCTGTATTCACAGGGGATATTGGTACCTAGTTTTCTTTTTTTGTGATGTCTTCAGCTGGCTTTGATACCAGAATAAAGCTGGCCTAATAGAATGAGTGAGGAGTGTCCCTACTCTCCTGCTCTTTGGAAGACTTCGTGTAGGAATAGTGTTAATTTTTCTTTAAATAGATGGTAGAATTTGTCACTAAAACTCTCTAGCTTTTCTTTCTTGGAAGGTTTCTGATTATTGATCAGTCTCTTGTTATAACAAGTCTGTTTTGATTTTCTATTCTTACTGCATCAGTTTTGGTAGCTTGTGTCATTTTAGAAATTTGTACATTTTGTCTAGGTTATCAGGTTGTTCGTATAAAATGGTTCGTGTGTGTGTGTGCTCAATCTGACTCTTCTGTGACCCCATGGACTGTAGCCCACCAGTCTCTGTCCATGGGATTTCCCAGGCAAGAATACTGAAGTGGGTTGCCATTTCCTTCTCCAGGAGATCTTCCTGACTCAGGGGTCAAATCCACATTTCTTGCTTGCCAGGCAGATTCTTTAACACTGAGCCACCTGGGAATCACAGAACTGTTCATAGCATTCCCTTATAACCTTTTTTATTTCTGTAAGACTGGTGGTACTGACTTTTCTTTTACTCTTTTCTATTTATTTCTTTGGCTGTGAGGGACTTAGTTGTGGCATACGGAATCTAGTTCCCTGACTAGGGATTGAACCTGGGCCTCTTGCATTGGGAATCGGAGTCTTAACCATTGGACCATCAGGAAAGTCCCTCTTTTACTCTTGATTTTAGTAATTTGTGTCTCTCTTTTTCTTCGTCAGTCCAGCTAAAAGTTTGTCAATTTTATCAACTTTAACATCATCTCATAAGTTTTGGTATTGTGTGTTTTCATTTTTATTCCTTTCAAAGTATTTTTAAAATTTTCTTTGTGATTTGTTCTTTGAGTCATTGGTTACTTAGAAATACGTTGTTAAATTTCAACATATTTGTGAATTTCTCAAATGCCTTTCTGTTACTAATGCGTAATTTCATTGTATTTGGTCAGAGATCATATTTTGTATGATTTCAGTCCTTTTAAATTCACTTAGGCTTGTTTTACAGCCTAACATGTGGTCTGTCCTGGAAAATGTTACCTGTTCACTTCAGAAGAGTGTGTATGCTGATGTTACTGGGTGGAAGATGCTATAGACGTCTCTCAGGTCTCATTAGGTTATAGTTGTTTGGGTCTTCTACTTCCCTTTTGATCTTTTACTTGTTGTTCTGTCCATTATTGGGCAATGGGTAGCTTTTGCTTCATGTATTTGGGGCTCTGTTTTTAGGTGCATGTGTTTGCTCAGTGTGTCTGACTCTTTGTGTTCCTTTGGCTCCTCTGTCCATGGGGATTTTCACACAAGAATATTGGAGTAAGTTGCCATTTCCTTCCTCAGGGGAACTCCCTTCCCAGGGATCATACCTGCATCTCTCGAGTCTCCTGCATTGCAGGTAGATTCTTTACTGCTGAGGCATTGCTAAGTCACTTCAGTTGTGTCCGACTCTGTGCTGAGGCATTGGGGAAGCCCATAAAGGTGTATTTGTTGTTGTTGTTCAGTCGCTCAGTTGTGTCTGATGCTTCGTGACCCCGTGGACTGCAGCATGCCAGGCTTCCCTGTCCTTCACCATCTCCCTGAGTTTGCTCAAACTCGTATCCATTGAGTCAGTGATACCATCCAACCATCTTGTCCTCTGTTGCCTCCTTCTCCTCCTGCCCTCAGTCATTCCCAGCACCAGGGTCTTTTCCAGTGAGTCAGTTCTTCGCATCAGGTGGCCAAAGTATTGAATCTTCAGCTTCAGCATCAGTCCTTCCAATGAATATTCAGGGTTGGTTTCCTTCAGGATTGACTGGTTTGATCTCCTTGCAGTCCAGGGGACTCACAAGGGTCTTCTTCAACACCACAGTTCAAAGGCATCAATTCTTCAGTGCTCAGCCTTCTTTATGGTCCAGCTGTCACATCCATACATGACTACTGGAAAAACCATAGCCTTGACTAGACAGACCTTTGTTGACAAAGTAATGTCTCTGCTTTTTAATATGCTGTCTAGGTTTGTCATAACTTTTCTTTCAAGGAGAAAGTGTCTTAATTTCGTGGCTGCAGTCACCATTCAGAGTGATTTTGGAGCCCAAGAAAATAAAGTGTGTCACTGTTTCCATTATTTCCCCATCTATTTGCCATGTAGTGATGGGACTGGATGCCATGATCTTGGTTTTTTTTAATGTTTAGTTTTAAGCCAATTTTTTCACTCTCCTCTTTCGTCAAGAGGCTCTTTAGCTCCTCTTCACTTTCTGCCATGGGTTGGTGTCATCTGCATATCTGAGGGTATTGATATTTTTCCTGGCAATCTTGATTCAGCTTGTGCTTCATCCAGCCTGGCATTTCACATGATGAATTCTGCATATAAGTTAAATAAGCAGGGTGACAATATACACTCTTGATGTACTCTTCCCAGCTTGGAACCAGTCCATTGTTCCATTTCTGGTTCTAATTGTTACTTCTGGACCTGCATACAGGTTACTCAGGAGGCAGGTAAGGTGGTCTAGTATTCCCATCTTTTAAGAATTTTATACAGTTTGTTGTGACTCACACAGTCAGAGGATTTAGTGTAGTCAGTGAAGTAGAAGTAGATGTTTTTCTGGAATTCCCTTGCTTTTTCTTTTTTTTTTAAATTTTTTTTATTTTTTCATTTTTGCTTTTTCTATTATCCAGTGGATGTTGGCAATTTGATCTCTGGTTCCTCTGCCTTTTCTAAATCCAGCATGAACATCTAGAAGTTCTTTGTTCACGTACTGTTAAAGTCTAGCTTGGAGAATTTTGAGCATTACTTGCTAGCATGTGAAGTGAGTGCAGTTGTGTAGTAGTTAGAACATTCTTTTGCATTGCCTTTCTTTGGGATTGGAGTGAAAACAGACCTTTTCCAGTCCTGTGGCCACTGCTGAGTTTTCCAAATTTGCTGGCATATTGCGTGCATCACTTTCACAGCATCATCTTTTAGGATTTGAAATGGCTCAGCTGGAATTCCATCATCTCCGCTAGCTTTGTTCATAGTGATACTTGGTATATATTTTCGATTGATTGACTCTTTTACATTATCAAATGTTCCTCTTTATCTCTAGACTTATTTTATTTTTTAATTGCTTTTCAGTGTCTGTATTGAATTTGTTACAGTGTTGCTTCCGTTTTTTTTTATGTTTTGTTTTTTTGGCCCTGAGGCATGTGGGATCTTAGCCACCTGACCAGGGATTGAGCCCTCACCCCCTGCATTGGAAGGTGAAGTCTTAACCACTGGACAGCCGGGAAAGTCTTCTAGACTTATTTTTAAGTTTGTTTTGTCTGATATTAGTGAAGCTACTCTAGCTTTCTTTTGGTTGCTCTTTGTATGGTATATCTCTTTTTATCTTTTTACTTTCAACCTTTTTTTATCCTTGAATCCAAAATGTATCTCCTGTAGATAGCATATTGTTGGAGCATGTTGTTTATCCAGTTTCATAACCTGACTTTTTAAAAATATAACTTTATTTATTTTATTAGTTTTGACTGCTGGATCTTTGTTGCTCCACAGGCTTTTTTCTAGTTGTGGCAAGTGAGGGCTCCTCTCTGGTTGGAGGTGTGCAGGCTTCTCACTGTGAGGGCTTCTCTTGTTGCAGGGCACAGGCTCTAGGGTGTGTGTGGGCTCAGTAGTTGCAGTTCCTGGGCTCTAGAGCCCAGGCTCAGTGGTTGTGGCACATGGGCACAGTTGCTCCACAGCAAGTAGGATCTTCCTGGATTAGGGATTGAACCCACGTTTCCTGCGTGGGCAGGTGGATTCTTTATCACTGAATTACCAAGGAAGCCCATGATCTCTAACTTCTGTCTGTACTGTTTCATCTGTTCATGTTGAATGTTAATATTTATATAGTTGGATTTGTATCTGTCATTTTACTTTTTGTTTACTGTATGTCTAGTTTTTTTTTTTTGCTCCTCTGTTCCTTTTTTTCTATTTTTTGTTAAGTGAATATTTTATAGTGTAATATTTTAGTTACTTTAATGATTTTTCCCAGTATTTAAAAAATTGATTTCTTAGTGGTTGCTCTCAGAGTCAGTTTCAGATTAATTCTAAATTCTATAATTTATAATTCTGTAATTCTATATAGAAGGCCTTCAATGAACAGTGAGTAAAAATAGAGGAAAACAATAGAAGGGGAAAGACCAGAGATCTTTTCAGGAAAATTGGAAATACCAAGGGAACATTTCATGTAAAGATGGGCACAATAAAAGACAGAAACGGTTGAGACCTAGTAGAAACAGAAGAGATCAAGAAGAGATAGAAAGAATACACAGAGGAACTGTACAAAAAAGATCTTAATGAACCAGATAACTGTGATGGTGTGGTCAGTTACCCAGAGCCAGACATTCTGAAGTGTGGGGTCAGGTGGGCCTTAGGAAGCATTACTGTCAATAAAACTAGTGGATGCAATGGAATTTCAGTGGAGCTATTCAAAACTCTAAAAAATGATGCTATCAACGTGTTGCACTCAATATATCAGCAAATCTGGAAGACCCAGCAGTGGCACAGGACTGGAAAAAGTCAATTCTCATCCCGTTTCCCAAGAAGGGCATTACTAAGGGATGTTCAAACCATCAGACAGTTGCACTTGTCTCCATGCTATTAAGGTCATGCTTAAAATCTTGCATGCTAGGCTTCAGCATTATATGAACCAAGAACCTTGAGATGGCCCATCTGGGTTTAGAAAAGGCAGAGGAACCAGAGATCAAATTGCCAACACTTTCTGGATCACAGAGAAAGCAATGGAATTCCAGAAAAACATCTACCTCTGTTTCAGTTATGCTAAAACCTTTGACCATGTGGATCATAACAAACTATGGAATGCTCTTAAAGAGATGGCTATATAGACCATCTTACCTGTCTCCTGAGAAATCTGTATGTGGGTCAGGAAGCAACAGTTAGAACCCTGTATGGAACGACTGATTGGTTCAGGACTGAGAAAGGAGTATTGATAGGGCTATCTGTTGTCACCCTGTTTGTTTAACTTATACACTGAACACATCATGAGAAATGCCAGACTGGGTGAGTTATAAGCTGGAATAAAGATATGTGGGAGAAGCATCAACAACCTCAGATAAGTGGATGATACCACTCTGTTGGCAGAAAGTGGAGAGGAACCAAAGAATCTCTCGATGAGAATGAAGGAGGAGAGAGAAAAAGTCAACTTAAAACCAAATAGTAAAAAACTAAGATCATGGCACCTGGCCCCATTACTTCATGGCAAATAGAAGGGGAAAAGGTGGAAGCAGTGACAGATTTCCTCTTTTGGGGGTCTAAAATCACTGCAGGTGGTGACTGCAGCCGTGAAATCAGAAGATGATTGCTTCTTGGCAGGAAGGCCGTGACACAGCTAGACAGTGTGTTGAAGAGCAGAGACAGCACTCTACTGACAAAGATCCATATAGTCAAGGCTACGGTCTTCTCAGTAGACATGTACAGGTGTGAGAGCTGGATTGCAAAGATGGTAGAGCACCAAAGAATTGATGCCTTTGAACTATGGTGTTGAGAGTCCCTTGGACAGCAGGAAGATCAAACCAGTCAGTCAGTCTTAAAATCAACCCTGAATACTCACTGGAAGGACTGATACTGAAGCTGAAGCTCCAGTATTTTGGTCACCTGATGCGGACAGCTGACTCATTGGAAAAGTCCCTGATGCTGGGAAAGACTGAGGGAAGAAGAAGAGGGCATCAGAATAGGAGATGTGATTGGATGGCATCACTGATGCAATGGACATGAACTTGGGCAAACTCCAGGAGATGGTGAGGGGCAGGGAAGCCTGGCCTGCTGCAGTCCGTGGAATCACAAGGAGTCGGACACAACTGGGTGACTGAACAATAACAACATAGCTCTAGTCCCTCTTGTGCTATTATTGTTATATCTTACATCTATATATGTTACAAATCCAACAATACCTTGTTAAAATTCTTACTACATATGGTTTTTTATTTTCCACAGAAGCTGAGGGAAGGAGAGCAAGTATATTTATAGAGTTTGTTATGTTAGCCTTATTTACCATTTATAAATCTCTTCATTTGATGCTGAGTTTTTGGTTGTGTTGTTTTCTTATTCCAGTACAGCTTTGCTCCCACATTTGTGCTGTTATTTTCAAATATATTTCTATAGTTGAAATATATATTGTCAGTACAGTTATGTACATGTTGTCTTCTGCCGTTGCTTTTTCAATCAGTAAAGGAAGAAAGATGCATTTATACTGTCTTTAAAAAAAAATCTTGTATTTAATTGTGCCAGGTCTTACTTGCCCTGACATGTGAAATCTTTAATTGTTGCATGCAGGATCTAGTTTCCTGACTAGGGATATAACCTGGGCCCCCTCCATTGTGAAAAGTAGAGTCTTAGCCACTGGACCACCAGGGAAGTCCGTATAGTGTCTTTTATAGTTACATAGTTATCTTTCCTGGTGTCTGTGTGTGTGTGTGTTCATATTGCCATCTGGGCACGCTCTTATGAAGGCCTTCCATTCATAGTTCTTTTAGGACTGGTCTGCTGTTAACAGTTCTCTCAGCTTTTGTTTATCTGCAAGGGTCCTTATTTTACCATCATTTTTCGAGAGAGAGCTTTGTTAGTTATGAGATTCTTGGTTGGCAGTTTTTTCTTTTAGCACTTTGACTGTATCATCCCATTGCCTTTTGGCCTGCGTTTTTGCTGATGATAAGTCGGCTGTTAATCTCAGTGGGATCCCCTTGTATGTGGTTTCCCCCACCCCACCCTCTTGTTGCTTTCAAGATTTTCCTTTTGTCTTTCATTATTTTACTGTGTTGTGTCTGGGAATGGATTTCTTTGTGTTTATTCTTCTTGTAGTTTATTGATTACCTTAGATGTTTAAATTAATGTTTTTCATCAAATTAGGGAAATTTTAGCCATTTTAAAAAATATTCTTTCTTCACTCTCTTTTTTACTTTGGTACTCCCATCACGTGTATGTCGGTGTGCTTAATGGCGTTCACATTTTTCTGAAGCTCTGTGTATTTCCTTCATTCTTTTTTCTCTCTGTTGTTTGGATTACATTTTTCTGTTGGTCTGTGTTTAAGTAGTCTGTCCTCTGTCAATTTATATTTGCTGCTGAGATCCTTTGATGAGTTTTCGTTTCTGTTGTTGACTTTTCAGCTCCAGAATTCCAAATTCGTTGTTTTTATAATTTCTCTCTCTGTGTCACAAATATTTTGTTAGACACTGTCATCATGCCTTCTTTCACTACTTTGAGCATGGTGTTCTTTAGTTCTGTGAACACAGTACTTTGAAGCCTTTGTTAACTCCACCCGCTAGGTCCTCTCACAGGGCCTGTTTCTTTTCCTGTGTTTGGGTCAGAGTCTCCTATTTCTTTGCCTGTCTCATAATTTGTTGATGTGGTTGAAAACTGGAAAATTCAGACAGTATAGACAGTATATTGTATTAACTCTGGATACTTAAACCTACCACCACCCCACCATCCTCTGGGGCTTATTTTTGTGCTTGTTAATTAATGGCTTGGCTGTACTATTTTAATCAAGTGTATTTATTTTCCTCACAATGTGAAGTCTCTGCTGTGGCTTCTCAGAGGGCACAGTCTTGGCACCGAGTCACTCTGGGATGACTTTCCCTGATCTCTCTGTTAAGTTTTCTGCCCATCTGGGCATCACACTCAGATATTAGACTCCAATAATTGCTGACTGGTTGCTTTATTGTTTTCAACAATACCCAAGGGCATAAGTTGTTTCACAATCTGATTCAGTTAAATATGGTCCCTTTTCCAGTGGTAGATTTTTTCCCCCCTTATGCAAGTGATTTGATGAGGCAGTATGTTTGGATGAAACTTGCAGGAGTGAGGAAAGTAGGATAGGGAAGAGATCAGTAAATCTGTGGGTTCAGCTTCAGTGTGGGCTCAGCCTGATTCCAGGAGAAGCTCTGGAGTTAGAATGATACCACAAAGTTGTTGCACTTTGAGGCACTGAAGCTGAACTTTTACTCCCACCTCCAGCAATCCTTCATTGGCTACAGGCTGCCCCAAGAGTGTATGTGCTGGCAGGGGGCATACCTTCCCAGGCATTATTGGGCAGAGTGCCTCCCACTTGCAGGTCTCCAGAGAAGATGGTAGCTATGAGCCCTTAGCTGCTGGGAGGTGAATAAGCACCACCAGGGATCTACTATACACCCCAGCAGCTAGAACACATTAGATCACACTTAGGAAATTTGAAGGAATAAATGGACAAAATTTTCATTTATCTTTCTATTTCATGGCTTCCCTTGTGGCTCAGCTGGTAAAGAATCCACCTGTAATGTGGGAGACGTGGGTTTGATCCCTGGGTTAGGAAGATCCCCTCGAGGAGAGAAAGGCTACCCACTCCAGTATTCTGGCTTGGAGAGTTTCTTAATGATTTTTCTAGTGGATTCAATCCCCTGATCTCCCCAGTCTTGACTTTTAAATGTTACTTAAAAATCGTGGTAAAATATACGTAACATAAAATTTATCTTTTTAAGTGTACAATTTATGTCATAAAGTACATTCACATTGCTCTGCAACCATCGCCACCATCCATCTCCAGAACTTTTTCATCTTTCCAAACTGAAACTGTACACGTTTAAATGGTAACTCCCCATTGTCCCTTCCTGCCAGCCCCTTGTAGCTACCATCATACTTTTTAGAATATGATTGCTTTAGGTAACTCATATAAGTGGAATCATATAATTGTCCTTCTGTGACTGGCTTGTCTCACTTAACATTATGTCATCAAGGTCCATGCATGCATGTTGTAGCTGTGTCAGAATGTCCTTCCTTTCCGAGGCTGGGTAATGTTTCGTTATATATATGTACTGCTTTTTGTCCATCCATATTTGTTTGCTCAGATTGCGCCCAGCTTTTGACTGCTGTGAACGCTGCTGTGAGCATGATGTGCAAATGCGTGTTTGAGTGCACTGTTAGTTTTTCAGGCCAGTCTCTGAGGTTTGTTCTGATCACAAGAGGACTCTGCACATTTTCTGTGGTTCTTCTTGGTAAACTGACTGATTATATAACCTCTCCCTATTCACCAGGGAGGAGGGCACAATTCTTGAGGTGCTGTGTCCCCCCTTTGCCTGGCAAAGTAATAAAGCCATTCTTTCTCCTGGCTACAAGATGAAAGTGAAAGTTGCTTACGGTGTCCAAAATCTCTGCAACCCCATGGACTGTAGAGTCCATGGAATTCTCCAGGCCAGAATACTGGAGTGGGTAGCCTTTCCCTTCGCCACGGGATCTTCCCAACCCAGGGATCAAATCCAGTTCTCCCACACTGCCCACGGATTCTCTATCAGCTGAGCCACCAGGGAAGCCCACAAGATGAAATAGAGCTTAATAAGGCTAGTCCACTAGGCAGAGTGTCAGTTCACATTGTGCCACAGGCAGAGCCTGAGGCAATAGGGAAGGGTTCCCTGGTTTAGGGAAGGAACCCTTCCCTGGTGGCTCAGAGGATAAAGCTCTGCCTGCAATACGGGAGACCTGGGTTTGGTCCCTGGGTTGGGAAGATCCCCTGGAGAAGGAAATGGCAACCCACTCTGGCATTCTTGCCTGGAGAATCCCATGGACAGTGGAGCCTGGTGGGCTACAGTCCATGGGGTCACAAAGAGTTGGACACAACTGAGCGACTTCCCTTTCTTTCTTTCTTTTCTCTGGTTTTGTTCATGTGAGCTCTGTAGTGGTAAAGAACCTGCCTGCCAAGCAAGACTTGGGTTTATCCCTGGGTTGGGAAGATCCCCTGGAGGAAGGCATTGCAACCCATGCCAGTATTCTTGCCTGGAGAATCCCATGGACAGAGAAGCCTGGTGGACTATAGTCCAGAGGGTCACAAAGAATTAGACACAACTGAAGTGACTTAGCACAGCTGGTCAAAAGTACTGATACACATATATCAACAAGCAAACATTAAACCATATAGCTCAGTGTCTCTTGCATTTAGAAGTGTTTGATTTTTAAGTGCCTGCTTTTCTTTAAGTCAATTAAATAGAGCTGTTTTGTAAATTAATGTAAATGCAACAGTGTCCAAAGGCAAAGACACATTCTGAGACATACATGTATCCAAACAGACACAAGGCTTCCCTGGTGGGTCAGCCTGTAAAGAGCCCGCCTGCAGTGCAGGAGAATACCTGCAATGCAGGAGACCTGGGTTCGATTGCTGGGTTGAGAAGATCCCTCTGAGAAGAAAATGGAAACCCACTCCAGTATTCTTGCCTGGAAAATCCCATGGACAGAAGAACCCAGCGGTCTACATCCACGGGGTCACAAGAGTTGGACACAACTTAGAGACTAAACTACTATCACTCAGACACATCATGAAATCTCATAGCTTCATTTCCCAGACTTAGTCATGAATCAGTAATCACAGTATAAAACTCACTAGTTTATAATAACAGATGGAATAAGTAAAAAATTTTTAAAGGCTTCTTTTCCTGTTTTTTTTTCCCCCCTCCTCAATTTCAGGAATTGGAGATGGTCTAAATAAGTGACCCTGAGAGCCATGGTCTCGAGGCACAGGGGGAGAAAAACATTTTCTCCTAGTTGGACAGTTTCCAAAAAGTTTTAATTTATTTTCTTTGGAGTCAAAAGAATATTGTGGCCACACAGTCAAAAGTCACTTTTCGTTTTCTTTGGTCATAGTTTTGAAGTAGGAGAGGAGGCAGGACACAGCTTTTGAAAGCATGACATAGTCCATGGATACAACATAAGCTGATTAGAATCAAAGGGGTCCAAGATGGTAGACAAGTCACTTTGACTAGACCTTGATCCTCAATTAGCAAGCTAAATAACACATCCAGAGGTGCCGTGACAGTTCTAGTTCAGTTCAGTTCATTTCAGTCGCTCAGTCGTGTCCGACTCTTTGCGACCCCATGAATCACAGCACGCCAGCCCTCCCTGTCCATCACCATCTCCCGGAGTTCACTCAGACTCATGTCCATTGAGTCTGTGATGCCATCCAGCCATCTCATCCTCGGTCGTCCCCTTCTCCTCCTGCCCCCAATCCCTCCCAGCATCAGAGGCTTTTCCAATGTGTCAGCTCTTCGCATGAGGTGGCCAAAGTACTGGAGTTTCAGCTTTAGCATCATTCCTTCCAAAGAAATCCCAGGGCTGATCTCCTTCAGAATGGACTGGTTGGATCTCCTTGCAGTCCAAGGGACTCTCAAGAGTCTTCTCCAACACCACAGTTCAAACACATCAATTCTTCGGCTCTCAGCTTTCTTCACAGTCCAACTCTCACATCCATACATGACCACAGGGAAAAACCATAGCCTTGACTAGACGGACCTTTGTTGGCAAAGTAATGTCTCTGCTTTTCAATGTGCTGTCTAGGTTGGTCATAACTTTCCTTCCAAGGAGTAAGCGTCTTTTAATTTCATGGCTGCAGCCACCATCTGCAGTGATTTTGGAGCCCCCCAAAATAAAGTCTGACACTGTTTCCCCATCTATTTCCCATGAAGTGATGGGACTGGATGCCATGATCTTCGTTTTCTGAATGTTGAGCTTTAAGCCAACTTTTTCACTCTCCTCTTTCACTTTCATCAAGAGGCTTTTGAGTTCCTCTACACTTTCTGCCATAAGGGTGGTGTCATCTGCATATCTCAGGTTATTGATATTTCTCCCTGCAATCTTGAATCCAGCTTGTGCTTCTTCCAGCCCAGTGTTTCTCATGATGTACTCTGCATAGAAGTTAAATAAGCAGGGTGACAGTTCTGCTGCTGCTGCTGCTGCTGCTGCTGCTAAGTCGCTTCAGTTGTGTCCAACTCTCTGAGACCCCATAGACGGCAGCCCACCAGGCTCCCCCGTCCCTGGGATTCAACCTGGAATGGGTTGCCATTTCCTTCTCCAGTGACAGTTCTAAGGCACCATCAAAAGACCAAAAGATGGATGGTGGCCCAGCTCCTGGAAATCTCCACCCCTTCCCTAAAATAGTTTGACTAATCCTCTCATTCAACGTTGTCACTGTTCATTAGCTCTGTCGTGGACTGCAGCACACCAGGCTTCCCTGTCCTTCACCATCTCCCAGAGGTTGCTCAAACTCATGTCCGTTGGGTCAGTGATATCATCCAACCATCTCATCCTCTGTTGTCCCCCTTCTTCTCCTGCCTTCAGTTTTCCCCAGCATCAGGGTCTTTTCTAATGAGTTGGCTCTTCGCATCAGGTGGCCAAAGTATTGGAGCATCAGTCCTTGCAATGAATATTCAGGGTTGATTTCCTTTAGAATGGACTGGTTGGATATGCTTGCAGTCCAAGGGACTCTCAAGAGTCTTCTCCAGCACCACAGTTCAAAAGCATCAATTTTTGGCATTCAGCCTTCTTGATGGTCCAACTCTCATATCTGTACATAACCACTGGAAAAATAACAGCTTTGACTTGTAGTACAGACCTTTCTTGGCAAAGTGATGTCTCTGCTTTTTAATATATGCTGTCTAGGTTTGTCATGGCGTTCCCTGATGGCTCAGTGGAAAAACTCCAGCTGCCAAGCAAGAGATGTGGGTTTGAGCCTGGGAAATCCCATGGATAGAGGGACCTGACGGGCTACAGTCTATGGGAACATGAAGAGTTGGACATGACTTGGTGACTAAACAAAAACATAAGATTTGTCATAGCTCTCCTTCCAAGGAGCAAGCGTCTTTTAATTTCATGGCTGTAGTTTCTGTTCACAGTGATTTTGGAGCCCAAGAAAATAATATCTGTCAATGCTTCATACTTTTTCCTCTTCTCTTTGCCATGAATTGACAGGACCCGATGCCATGGTCTGTAGAGAGGAAAATGAGACCAAACTCGGAGAAACAGGGAGTCAGTCAAGTTAAATGTATGTTGCCACTTGGGTTTTCCTCCTAGGAGACCTTTAAAAACGAAAGCGGGGGTACTTCCCTGGAGGTCCAGTGGTTAAAAATCTGCTTTGCAATGCAGGGGACGCCAGTTCAGTGATCCCTCATGCCATGGGGCAACGAAGAGCCTGAGTTCTGCAGTCAGGACCCAGCACAGCCAAAATAAATAAAAATCTAAAAAGAAAAAGGAAGAGTTCCCTGGTGGCCTAGTAGTTAGAATTCCGCACTTTCACTGCAAAATCAATCCCTGGTTGTGGAACCAAAAAAAATAACAAAAACCTCAAGCAGAGGTGAAGGTCTCTGGCAGTGCAGTTTCCTGTTTCTGCCCGGTGAGTCCACTGGGAATTTTGATGAACCCTCCAAAACTATTACAAGATAATTAAAAAAAAATGATAAAATTATGCTCCACATGCAGATAGTGAAAGAAAGAAAGAAAGTGAAGTCGTTCAGTCATGTCCGACTCTTTGCGTGGGATTTTCCAGGCAAGAATACTGGAGTGGGTTGCCATTTCCTTCTCCAGGAGATCTTCCCAATTCAGGGATTGAACCTGGGTCTCTTGCTTTGTAGGCAGACACTTTACCGTCTGAGCCACCAGGGAGGTCATACAGGTAGTAAATTAATGCATTCCAAAGATTTTATTTAACTTATTAAATAATGAGGGAACCATTAATATGTTACAACTGTTTCAAAGGCAACGGCAAAAAATGATATTGGCCTATGAGAATGCTGAAATAGATTTATCAATAGGCATATAATTGGTCAGTATTTGCAGGGCAATAATCAGTTGCATTCCACTGATAAAAGTGTGTTACATTTCTATGGGCAAGAATAACTTGCATCACTATCAGTTTCCAGCAATTTACAGAAATGTAAAACGGTTCAAAGACAATGAAAGCCACAGATAATGTAGAAGGATGTGCTGGATGGAACATTTAGTGATTGTTTTCTATTCAAAATATTTCAAAATTTTCAAAATTATTAAAAATATTTTGCAATTCTTGCCACTGGTTGGAAATATTTTAAAATTTTCTCTTTTACTATGCTGATGTCTTGCAAAAGTTTTTATGAAAATAAAATTAATCAATCTTTCCTTTTTGCTTGAAAGTTTTCCATGCTGCTAGGTTATAGGTAAATCCACTCATGTTTTCTTTTGGTAATTGTATGATTTTATTTTTTACTTTCACATTTCTGATCTTTTTGAATTTTCCTGGAGTATGGTATGCTTTTGTCTTTATTTTAATATGGCAAACCAGCTAGCTATCTTAACACTTCTTATTAAAAAGCATATCTTTTTCACATTGATTTCAGATGCTGCTGGTATCATTTACTAAATTTTTATATGTGGTGGATCTAAGATTTTTTTATCCTGTTCATTATCTACATGTTTATTCATGTGCTGTATACCATTATAACATTAATATGCTTGAATTTATTAATGCATTGTTTTTGAAATAGTCCTGTCTTCATAGAATAAATCACATTTGTGTCAGTGAATTGCTCTTTTAGTGCGCTGTTGAATTCTGTTTGTTCGTATGCTTTTCAAGATTTTTTTTTTTGCACTGATATTCATAAGTGACATGGTCTAGTTTTTTTGGTGCGGTTTCCCCACTCTGGTACTCTTGCCTAGAAAATCCCATGGCCGGAGAAGCCTGGTGGGCTACAGTCCATGGGGTCACAAAGAGTCGGACACGACTGAGCAACTTGACTTTCACTTTTCCTCACATCATTGAATCAATGTTGTGCTCATCTCATTAAATAAAATTAGAAGTTTTCTTTCTTCTCCTGTGCTTTAGAATAGTATAATTAGCATTGATTAATATTTAATCTTTAAAGGTTTGTTACAATTACCTGATGAAATCAGGTGCCTCTTTTTTTTCCTTGTATGAGCATCTTACCTCGTTTCTCTTGTTTTTTCTGTTACAGTTGGTTTTGTCTAGAGAGTCAGTAAGTTGTATTCTTTTGAATTATCCATCTCTTCAAATTTATTTGAGTTGTGTAATGTAGTCTCATGTTAAAATTTCCTTCAGTTTTTGATGGCTTGTTTTATCCCCCTTGTCAGTTCTGATTTAGAATACAGTATTTGTGATTTCACTCATTTTTTTCCTTGATTAGGTTTGTTAGTAGTTGATCTATTTTGTTGACTTAAACAATCTGTCTCAGGATTTATTCAGTCCAGTAGTTTATTTTCTAAGTCATTCCTTTCTGCCTTTATATGTAATGATTTATGTCTTCTGATTTATTTTATTCTTTTTCTAGCTTTTTGTGTTTTGTACTTGATTCATTTATTTTGTTTTATTGAGATAATTATTTAATGCTGTTAATTTTTCTCTGGTGACTGATCTAGCTGTATTTCATATATTCTGATATTTTTTCCCCATTGCTATTTTAAAGAAATTCTGCTTTATTTTTGTATTTTCAGTTTGATCCAACAGCTTTTTAAATAGTATGTTTTTAAAAAATTTCCAGATGTGAAGTCTTTTTTATTAAAAAAAAAAGGCTTTTAATTTTTAATTTTATTTCACTACAGTTAGGTAAATCTATTTTAACTAAATCCTATTCTTTGGAATTCATTGAGGTTTTACTATTTGTGGCTTAATATATGGTTAGTTTTCATCAGTGTTTCATGTAGTCTTAAAAATAAAGCATATTCTTTTTTATATTTGAGTTCTCATTTTCACACAGACTCTATTAAATAGGTCGGTTCTGTCTTCTTTCTTTCTTGAACTGAGAGAGGTGTGTTACTGTCCCATTTTATTAATTTGTTATTCTCACTTCTTACATCTCTTAGAGTTTGTGTTTTATGAACATTTGTTGCTAAAGTTTTGGGTGTAATATACATTATATCTATATCTTGAACTGTAGTTTTTAGCATAGAGTATACAGGTTATAAGTATAAAGCTCAATTTATTTTCTGTTTTGTTTTCCATGATGAATGGTGGTTTTTGTTGTTTTGTTTTTGGCTGTTTTGCTGAGAAGTCAATCTTAAGTGAATTTCTCCTTAATTATAGATTAAAACTGCTGTAAAGGATTTTGGTAGCATGTATAGATGGGAGATCTTAGGTTATTAGGCAAACTGCCCTTTAGATCTGCCATAGACGGTTTGATATTTTTGTTGAATTTTCTAAATTTTTCTGGGGAAATAGTCCACCTCTGCATACATTAATCTGCTTACTTGCTTAAGCTTTTTGAATTAAATTACTTGGCAATTCAATTTGTTACCCTAGAGGAGAAATTTAATTTATATGTATCAGGTGTTTTCCATTTCTCATCTTTAGCTTTTTACCAAGTAGCACAAAAGTCAACAGGAAGAGACATCTTGGTCAGGAGTGTAAAAACAGGAAGGAGGAAGTCTATTGCAAATCTGTGTTAGCTGATTATCAATTCAGATTTCACCATAGAGGATGTCCATTAACGATCATCCTTGGGCTGTGTTGTTAACCAGAATTTCAGTGAGTGTTAATGTCAGTATTATAGAATGTCAGTCCTGGTTATAGGAAGTAATGTTAACAAACAGACTGCACTAGGCCCTTCCCTAAGCATGGAAACAGGATACTATTAGTGAGAGCAAGTTCGAGAAATTGCGCATAGAGGAAAACAAGGCAAGTAAAATATAACATCAAAAATATAGAGGAAATCATCTTTATTTTTTTGCCTGTGTTTGATCTTGATGCTTTGATTGGTTGTATGATCCTTTAAGATATGAGTGTATCCTTTTTAAAAAAAAATTAGAGTATGTCAACTCTGTCATTTAAAATATTGTTTGACAGAATACTTTCAACTGAATTAAAGGAAGCACCTGGACATTATTTACTAAAGTGTTCTAAGAGCGCATGTAGCAAACTAGATAAAATATTTAATGGGAAAAGAGTGAATATTTTGTGAACAAGAAATCTTTTTTAGCATTCTTTGGTGAAAGAAGTTAAATTCTGTTTATACATTTCTATGTTTATACACTTCTGGAGTTGCTAAAAGTTCTGTTACTCTGTAGCTACAAGATACCTACTTGATTTAGTTACCCAACAGTGGTATTTTAGGATATTTAACTTACCCTGAGTTCTTTACTTGGCCATGCAATATTGTGGAAGTTTTAAAGAAGTTAAAAGTGGTGTATAAAAGCTAGATGGCATTATATTATTATTATTTTTTATTATTACTCTAGAGGCCTGTTTGACATTTTCTTTTCCTCAAACATCTGTTTACCTAAACTTCGCCTTTATTTCTGAATTATTTTGAAATAAATACGCTTCCCAGCATTTTATATATCATGGCACAAATAGAAAGTTAGAATGAGGGTTGAGATGACTGTTATTGTGGTATACCTATAACCTATTTATTTGGGAAGACATGCTCCAATATGTTAGTCAGATAAGGGGGTTTGTCAACTCCTCATAATTGTAAGAAGATGTGTGTATAGGTGTGTGCGTGCATGTATGTCTTAGTTAAAGATTTTTTGTTTTAGTTTTAAGTACCAAACCAACTTAAGAAAAAAAATGAAAAAAAAAAAAAAGAAAGTTACTGGGTATCCCACAGAACTACTTCTCAAAAGACTGAAACAAAGAAGTAGAAGACCATATTTCTGTTTCTCCAGCTTCATTCTTCTTCTTTATTCTCTGAGGTCTGGCCTTCTCTGCTTCTCTTTGCCCTTGAGGAGGATGACCACATACAGCTTCCTTGTGTCATAAGCTGACTGTTTCTGAATTCTGCTTCAAAATTTCTGAAAGAATGTGTCTGACTGAACTAACTCAGATCAGTTGTTCACCTCTGGTGCACTGCGGTACGATGAGAAGAGGCTGTACTGCTCGTCCAGCCTTGTGAATGGTCAGGAGTTTTCAGGACATAGAATATATGCAGTTGTGTCTTTGCACTTTTCTTGGGAGAAGATCTGTAACTTTTATTAAAATCATAGAAGATTCTTGCTACTTCCAGACCCCTGCCTAGAGAAAAATCAATAACTACTCTTAAGAGTTAGAATAGAATTCCCACCGTGTTCAACAGGTATCCTTTGTATCAGTTAAACTGTTTGTCTTTTTCACAAGGCTGTCTTTTTTTCTTGGCTGTGTCTATCATGATTAAATTCCTTCCTCCTTATTTCTCCACTTACTCAATTGCCTACCTATCACTGAATTCCCTTCTTAGGTCATATTTCCTTTATGAAATCTTGGCATCTCAGAGCACTGCGTTCTATGTGGAGGTATATAATTATATATACACACACACATATATGTATATTTTCTGTGTCTGAATTCTTATAGCATGGATTTTTAAAAATGCTACACAGTGTTATTTAGTTGCATGTCTTAATATGTATATTTTATTTCTTTCTTGTGTGGCTGTGTTGCACAGCTTTCAGGATCTTAGTTCCCCAACCAGGGATTGAATCTGGGCCATCTAGTCAAAAGTACTGAGCCCTAACCGCTGGACCATAGGGAATTCTGAATTCTTTAAATAAATGTCTTAAATGTAGGCCTAATCTAATAGTCAGTGAGGCCTATTATTGTCATGCATCCTTGATTGGTTCCAACTCTGTTATATAGCATAATGCCATGGGTACAATAGACTCTCAGTAAATACTTTTTGAATTGAATTAATGAAAAACAAGAACCTTCATTATAGAAAACTTGAATATATAGAATAGGAGAAAAAAAATCACTTTTTTCCTACTGCTTAAGGATAATCAAAACTCTAGTCATTTTTAATATTAGAAACGACATGCTACTTGTTGAATATTTATTGGTTATGATATTTAACATTTTAAATGTTGAATTTTGTTAAACGTTTGATAATGAAGTTTCATCCTGTTTTTTCTGTTTGTTTGATTGTCTTCTAATTGTTGCACATTTAGGTGGTTCTTATTTTTTTGTGAAATAAAATAATTTCTTAGGATCTTTGTTCCTGGAAGTGAAAATAAGTAGTAAATAATAGGTAATAGGGCTTCCCAGATGGCTCAGTGGTAAAGAATCCACCTGCCAGTAAAGGAGATGCAGGGGATACAGATTTGATCGCTGGGTCAGGAAGAGCCTCTGGAGTAGGAAATGGCAACCTGTTCCGGTATTCTTGCCTGGAAAACACAACTGAATGACTGAGCACACAGACACGCACAAATAATAGGTAACAGCTAACATTTTTGAATATTTACTATATGCCACTGTTTAAAATACTTGTTTCTATTATTTCATTTAATCTTCATAAGAAGCAAATGAGATACCCATTTTGCAGATGAAGAAACTGAGGTAGAGAAAGATTAGGTCATTTACCCTAGGTTCTCAGGAAGTGGTGAGCTAGATATAGAACATAGGCTATTTGGCTTCTGAGCCTTTGCCTTCTGACTTAGATTATCAAATAATGAAAGCTGCAATATAAACACAATTAAATTTTAACTAAGAAAGGTTAGAAGGGAAGAAGGGAAAAAAAGGGAGGAAGGTTTACATTAGGATTGGAAACAGTAAGGAATGTGACCAGAACTATACTCAGGAAGGGAGGGTCCTCTAAAACTTGTGCTGGATCAGATACAGGTTCCTTACTCCTCCGTGTTCCAAAACACAGGCCTCCAGTAGCTTTAGGAAGACCAGTTTCTGGTTTGTTCTCTCCAGGACTGGAAACCACTTGATGCAAGAAAGATTACTGACCTTTTCACCCTTGTCAGGCCCTTTTTCAGTTCTGAATGATGAAAAACAAGACACCATCTTTCTCTGCCTTCTCTTTTTTCATCATTTCTATCCTCATTCATTCATTCCTGTGTAAAAAAGAACATAAATCAGGTTTGTTTTTTGCCTTTCTTAGTAGAAGGGCTAGTTCTTTTCAGTTTGGTAGACCAAGCCTAATAGAATCCATACATAATGGTTTGTTGTTTTGTTTTCTGTTTTTGCATGCCTGGATGTGAACGCAGGCAACTATTCTTTGTGTGGTTTGTGAAGAGAGTGTGTGTATGTGTTATTGTTGTTTGAGTATTGCCAACTTCATTTTAAAGGAGCTTAATTTCAAGAGAATTCATTAATAGAGGCATTGCCATAGTAATAAGAAAGAAAGTCTGGAAATGTGTAATGAATATGTTACTGACATATTTAAAATAAAAAAATTCATCTACTGAATGGTGATTTTTTTTTTTTTTTTGCAGTAAGCTCCTTTTACTTTTTTGTCCAATATCCTGTAACACTGCTTGTGAGTTCAAGACTTGGATTGTATACTTGGCTCTGGCCTTTTGTAGGCATGTGCTGTTGAGCAAATCCTTTAGTTTCTCTGAGCCTCATTTCCTTCATCTGTGAGGCAGAGATAAAACCAGTTGCCCTGTCTGCTTCCCTAGGGTTCTTGGGATCAAATGCAATGATGTATGCAAAATTGCTTTGTGGATTGCAAAGCACCAGTACAAATGTAAAAGATTATTTTTATTTTTAATTTGGTTAATTTATATTCTGCTTTTGAGTGGACACAGAATTTCTCTTCTCAGCTTCTCTCCATTTTTTCTTCTAAGCGAAATGACCAGCAGAAGTGGACTTTGTGGTCAGGATAAATAGTAGGGGTTAAGATCAGCCTTGTATCAGGATTACCATCTTTCTCTTTTCTTCCACATTATTTCTCAATTACATTGATTTGGCACAGTGTCTTTTGAAAAATGCATTATAAAAATTAAATATGTATTAATATATTTATTTTTTAAATGCATAATTTTGGAATCCTTCCTTCCAGAGTTCACATGAAATTCATTTGCATCAGACTTTCATTTTTAATATTTTCTGCAGTTTGGTAAAGTTCTGTTTTTTACTTCAGGGTATACTTACATCTTTTCCAGGACCTCCAAAACTTAATTTTTTAAACACTAACTTTACTTGACATGTTTTTTCCCATAAAATGCTTATGTTATATAGTTCAGAGGTAGTTTTAAAAACTCAAATCTGTTAGAGGTTTTAGATTGTTTTTCATTCAGCAATTTTAGCATTATCCTCATATATAAGACACTTAACATGAAAAAAATAATAAAAATTGTCTGTTTGTAGATTTTTCCAAATCTGGTGGAGAAGATAAGTGAAATAAACTTTTATTTATATTTGACTGATACTTAGTTTTTTTAAATCTTAACTTATGATTCAGTGCTAATTTCCCATCAGTTTTCAATATAATGTATAAATTCTTTCGTATTTACTACAAATTCCAACAGTGACTTTAAGGTGACCTTTAATTTCTGTGTGTTCTTTTAATATCCGAGTGCCTATGATATATCAGGCACCATGTAATCTATAAAAATTTATCCTACGCTAGATTGTCCATACTTCCCCATAAGAATTTGGAGTTGCCAGAAAATTTTTATTGTGTTTATTGTTCTGTTATTTTAAAAATTAAACAGTTCAAGTATAATTGATTTCCAATATTGTGTTAAGTTTCAGGTATAGTGACTAGTTATATATATATATTTTTCACATTATTTTCTGTTATATTTTATTTTCAGATATTGAATATAGTTCTCTGTGTTATACAGTAAATCCTTGTTTTGTACCTGTTTTATATATAATAGTTTGTATCTTCAATTCCATACTCCAAATTTGTCTTTCTCCCCCTTCCTTTTCCCTTTTAGTAACCGTAAGTTTGTTTTCTATGTCTGTGACTTTATTTGTTTTGTAAATAGATTCATTTGTTTTTTTTTTTTAGATTTCACATATAAGTGATATATATTATTTGTTTTTCTCTGTCTTCATTTAGTGTGATAACCTCTAGGTCCATCCATGTTGCTGGAAATGGCAATATTTTATTCTTATGACTTTCATTGTGTATGTTATATACACAACATCTTCTTAAACCAGTGGTCTGTTGATGGGTACTTGGGTTGTTCCCATGTTTTGGCTAGTGTAAATAATGCTGCTGTGAACGTTGAGGTGCATGTATCTTTTGAATTAGAGTTTTCTGTCTTCTCTGCCTGTATGCCCAGGAGTGGGAATGCTAGATCACGTGGTAGCTCTATTTTCGTTCTTTTTTTTTTTTTTTCCCTATCTTCGTTCTTTAAGCAGCCTCCGTGATGTTCTCCATCATGGTTGCTCCCAATGTACGTTCCCATCAACAGAGTAAGGGGGTTTCCTTTCTTCCACACCCTCTCCAGCATTTATTGTTTGTAGGCACTTTGATGACAGACATTCTGACTGGTGATATACTTCCTTGTGATTTTGATTTGCATTTCTCTAATAGTTAGCAGTGTTGAATATTTTTTTCATGTGCCTGTTGGCCATCTGTATTTCTTCTTTGGAGAAATACTTATTTAGTTCTTTTGCCCATATTTTGATTTTTTTTTATATTGAGTTGTATATTTTGGATATTAGCCCCTTGTCGATTGCATCATTTGCAAATATTTTCTCCCATTTCATAGTTTGTCTTTTCATTTTGCTGATGGTTTCCTTTGCTGTGCAGAAGCTTTTAAGTTTGATTAGGTTCCATTTGTTTATATTTACTTTTATTTCTTTTGCCTTAAAAGGCTGATCCAAGAAAATATTGCTACGTTTTAAATGTGAGAATATTTTCCCTAAGTTTTCTTCTAGGAGATTTATGGTAGCATGTCTTATAGTTAGGTTTTAAACCATTGTGAGTTTGTTTTTATATGTGATGTGCGGGAGTGTTTGTTCTAATTTAATTGATTTACATGTGGCTATCCTGCTTTCCCAACACTATTCGCTAAAGAGACTGCTTTTTTTCCATTGTATATTCTTGCCTCCTTCATCATAGATTAATTGATTGTAGGTGTGTGGGTTTATTTCTTGCCTCTCTATTCGTTTGTCTGTTTTTGTTCTTCTGTTTTTAACCATTATATTAAAGCAGTAGATAACAGGATAAAGTAGATTCAGAAAAGGAAGAAATATTATTTTTATTTTGATTTTATAGTAGTTAGTTGTTAATTGAGTGTGAGATTCATACCATATTTTGATGCAACAGTGAAAAGAAATATGTTGAATTTCTAGAGATTACTTTTAGGTGAAGAGTGCCCTCTAGTGAACCTTTTCTGTTTATTTAGATGCAGTTCTTTGCATCTTCACAGCATTTATGAACTGAGTATGGAAGTGGAAGACACCTTCAGTTCTCAAGGAATTTAGAAAATAAAACATGCAATAAGTTATTGGAGAATAAATTAGATATATTATACAAATAAATAAAAGTGTATTATAGACTGTATATAATAGCACTGGGAAAATTCTAGGTCATGGAGAGTGAAGTCGCTCCATTGTATCTGACTCTTTGCGACCCAATGGACCGTAACCTACCAGGCTCCTCTGTCCATGAAATTTTCCAGGCAAGAGTACTGGAGTGGGTTGCCTTTTCCTTCTCCAGGGGATCGTCCCAACCCAGGGATCGAACCCAGGTCTCCTGCATTGCAGGCAGACACTTTACCGTCTGAGCTACCAGGGAAGCAGTAGGTCATGGGGCACCAGGGAAGCAATAGGTCATGGGACAGGTATTATTCAGTATTCATGAAAGTATGTCAGAGAAACTAGCTGGAGGTGAATTGTGAAGGAAGTTTAAGATTGAGGCATATTGTAGGGAGGAGCATCCTGGGTTGGAAAAAGAAGTTAAGGACAGTGCCAAAAAGGATTAGTGCCAAAAGGAAAAAAGAAATAGTGAAAAAAGGAATTATTCTAGAAAATATTTTAATTTAATTCTGTTTTAGATACTTTATACAGATGTCCAGATTGTTCTTGTACTTGAAAACTTTTGTAGAAGATTGAAGACAGATTCCTCTACAGTTGTGTCTTGGGGTCTTGCATGTGGCTGCAGTCAGATATTGGTTGCTGGTTGGGCCAAAATCAGCTGAGGCCCAGCTGGACTAGACAGCCATGCTGGCTCACTCATTCTGCTGGCGGTTGGGGGCTGTCATTTGGGAGTGCCCACATGTGGCCCCTTCAGCATGTCATTTTCAGGATTGTTAGATTTCTTACGTGATGGATAGTTTTCTCCAGAGTGTATGTGAAAGTTGCATGGCTTCTTTGTAGCTTCTGGAGTCACATATTATTACCTGAGTTATGTTCCATTGGTCGAAGTTATCATAAGCCTGTCCAAATTCAAAGGAAGGGGATATAGACCCTACCTCTCAATGGAAGATGTGTTAGAGAATTTTGGAACCATGTTATAAAACTACATTTCCTTTCCTGCCCCCTTGAAGAGTTAGGCTCAGTGCAGATAAATTTTAATGATTTAGGGAGCAGCTGTCCTCTGTATTAATGTCACCTGTGCGATGACTATTTTGTGCACTTGGTTTTCAGTTTCTATTGTACATGGTTGGTGTTTGATGAATATTGTTAGAATTCTCCTCTATCTTTATCCTGCTGTTAATGTCTTTTTAGCTGTTTCACTTCTTAATTCCACCTGGATTACAAAGAATCAGGGAAAGTTATGGGAAAGTTGTTATTCATGTTAGATATATTTAATGAAATGGTTGGAGAAACGTTGAGTGCTAACATTTGACATGGTACCTTATGTTGACTGTTTTCTTTCTTGCTATTCTAAATTGCTAAGTAACTGTAGTATAAATTTTTTTCCCCCAAGATAAGAATGGTACTTTGAGCAATCCTTTTTTGTATTTAAGATAGGGACATGGTGTCTTTGCTATTCGTTGTTTTTTTGAAAAAAGAGTTCCAGATCATGTGACTTTGTGTAGAAGAGGCTTTTCTCCTCAATGGCAGCTCACTTGCTGCTGTGGAGTCTTTCAGCTCACTGTTTCTTTCTCTTATGGCTGTTACTGGAGTTCGGGGACGTAAGTGCTTCTAGAGGCTGTTGAGGAGAGTTGCAGTGTTTCAAGTCCCCGTTTCTGACTCTGGCTGCAGGGTTTTCAAGTGGGTTATAAACTGGCATTGAAGAGACCGCTCCACTGAAACATAAGATTACATTTCCAATTTACATAGCCTAGGAGTACCAAAGCCATGCCCTTAGGGTAAGAGTATCTCTGTGTATCTTCTCCTAGTTTCCAGGATCCATACAGTGGGCCCAGAGAACTGCTGCTGAGACAGTCTCACTGGTGTTTAACTGCCCTTTTATACTCGGGGCTTACATATACCCCATTCTGAAAGAACTTACACTAGTAATTCATCATGTGCTTCTATAAAAGAAGTATTTTCGAGTCTTGGCCTGAAATTAATTGCCAGATGATTGGTGTCATGACCAATTGCTGAATTTACCAAATTTGCTGATATACCAAAAACCTGTTTTTAAAACTATTTTTGAGATTGATAGCAAGTAACTTGTATTGGATAGGAAGTGGATAGGATGGTTTTAATTGCTTTTGAAAATTTCTGGTCAGTTTTTCTGTTTTATGTTTACCATTGTCTTCATAGCAGTGTTTTTAGGAATGCTTAGTTTGTCCAAAGCTGATAATCATAAGGTGGTTAATTGTCATAAATATGTTTAATATTAGAAAAGTATATTTTATAGTTATTAATGGTAACCAAAGTTTCAGTACTAATCAGTTTGATTGGTACTTAGAACATGAAAAACAGTCAGTATAAATATGAAATTCCTGAAAAAGTATCATAAATAATCTCATTAATATGAAATACCAAATCTTGAATACTAATTACTAGAAATACAAAATTGACTCATATTTTAGAAATTAAGCTTGATATGCAATTTGAAACACTGGTACAAGAACAGAAAAATGCCTGTGGACTGGAAAAATGTAGAATGGTCAAAAGGATGCAAAAGCAATTTTTTTATCACTAGAGATTTTAATAAACCATTTCTCAGGAAACAAATAGATTTCCTTTACAGTTAGTGATAGGATCTTTTTTTCAGTGAAGATACAATGAAAGAAAAAGATACTGAGAACAGTATAAGGGTATTTTTTTATGCTTTTTGACAAAAAATTCCTAATGTTACTAGTAGTAAGAAGAGTTCTTTTTAACACAGTAGCTTGTGAATGTTGTTTTTCTTCAGAAAGATGTTTTCCTAAAAAAATTGGAATATGATTAGTGAATTGATAATATTAATAGAATGTAACATCTGTCCAAAAAAATCAAAGTAGCTTGAATGCCTCTGTTAGGACATTTGATTTGATGATACAAATATTAATTTTCAAAGAACTAGTGTTAACATTTAAATGACATGTTTTCTTATATTTAATTACCACTAGGTGGAGCCCTATACATGCAATTCAAGAAGGCATTTCAGAAATATCATTTACTTGTTTAAATTCTATAAATCTGATAAATCGGATGATCAAATACTAAGAGATAACTCATATTTCCGCAGTTTGGTATAGGTTAGATATAATGAAGATGGAAAGTATATACCAAAAAATTGTTTTTAGCTATGTTTTTAAAACACACATTTAAAAAAGACATATATAAGAATGGTTTTATGCATTCCTAGTTGCTAGTTAAAATATGTAAATAAAATCATACTGTAGCATAGTCTATTTTTGTTTTTCTTCACATAGTTTTAAAGTCATCTCTTTTAAATTGATTTCGTATCTGCATTTTTGTCTGATTAGCATTACATTTTGTCAGAAGTTAGATTTTATTGTGCTAAGCTTTTGAAAGTGATGACAAGACTCTTGTTACTGAAGTTATTATCTATATATGGAGCACTAAGTTGCAACCGTAGTGGATGAGGGTAGTGGAAAATTTACTGACTTTCTAATGTTCACTCTTTCTGGTCTTGTTATATCTGTATTTATAGGAACTTGATTAGGTTTGCCAAGAGACATTATAAAATCCTGGGGACATTTTGAAAGAAGAAAAGCTTATTTTCATTAACATTGTATGCTGCTTGAAAATTTAGAACAGCAGTATATCTCGCACACTAATTAGATGGATACAACTGCTTAACCAGTTTAGGATTCAGAGAATGAACAATGCTGAATGGTATTTCCTTCTTGCCCTGCAAGTGAAAATTTCAAAGAATGATAACTATCATTCAAAGACATAAAAAGGAAAAAGAAAAATATATTTTTCAGAGTCTGTTCAGCTGAGGTCAGCCAAGTACCGGGCCCTCAGTTTTCTCTTCATGCATTGTTCCTCCTTATTTCCTTGCGTTTGTAATTTAATACTGCCTAACAATTAGCTATGCCTCACTTCTCATCCCCTTTTTCTGTTCATCGGATGATTTTACCTGATGGGTGCAACAGTGCACATCAGGGATTCCCTGCTGAGTCATTCTCAATTGTTGATCTTCAAAGGTGATCTGGTTAGTTTCTATGCTGCTAACTTCTCTGCATTCTCATGGTGCTTATCACCATTTCTGACTGGAGAGGCTGTCTAAAACAATGGTTAAGAGCACTGGGCTTTGGAGCCAGGTAGACCGAAGTTTAAATCTTGATCCCACTACTCTGTGATTTTGGACTTAAAATCTTAATCTTCCCAAACTACATTTGTAAATTGGGATGCTGACAGTATCTATAGCATCATTAAGCTGTAGTGAACACTAATGAGATAGTACATGTAAATCACTTAATAGTGAGTACATGGTCGTGTGTGCTGCTGCTCCTGCTAAGTCGCTTCAGTTGTGTCCGACTCTGTGCGACCCCATAGACGGCAGCCCACCAGGCTCCCCTGTCCCTGGGATACTCCAGGCAAGAACACTGGAGTGGGTTGCCATTTCCTTCTCCAATGCATGAAAGTGAAAAGTGAAAGTGAAGTCGCTCAGTCGTGTCCAACTCTTTGCGACCCCATGGACTGCAGCCCACCAGGCTCCTTGGTCCATGGGATTTTCCAGGCAAGAGTACTGGAGTATTTTTTTTGGCAATCTTTACCGCCTTAAGCCAAAAGCAGTGGAATATGACTCCTCTGGTGGCTCAGACGGTAAAGCGTCTGGCTACAGTGTGGGAGACCCGGGTTCAGTCCCTGGGTTGGGAAGATCTCCTGGAGAAGGCAATGGCAACCCATTCCAGTACTCTTGCCTGGAAAATCCCATGGACAGAGGAGCCTGGTAGGCTGCAGTCCATGGATCGCAAAGAGTCGGACACAACTGAGCAACTTCACTTTCACTTAGTCCACTAAGTCTCTGGGGGGAATTGCTGCTTTTTCTCTCCATATCTGTCTCCTACACCTTCTTTCCAGATTATCTGTAATTAAGCATAGCTTCCTTCAGAGAAAAGAGTGGTAATTCTTGCTGTGTGAAAATTCTTAAAGTAAAAATTGCTTTTCTTTGTTTTTCCAGTGTGCTTATACATATCCACCCTTTCTCCCTTCCTGTCTCTATTCACTTAGCTATTTGTTATTGGCTTTATTAACACGTGTTTAGAGTAGTTCCCTGGTGGCTGAGACGGTAAAGCATCTGCCTGCAATGAGGGAGACCTGGGTTCAATCCCTGGGTTGGGAAGATCCCCTGAGGAAGGCAGTGGCACCCCATTCCGGTACTCTTGCCTGGAGAATCCCATGGACAGAGGAGCCTGGTAGGCTGCAATGCATGGGGTCCCAAAGAGTCGGACGCAACTGAGCGACTTCACTTCCACTTTTTACTTTCAGAGTAGTTATTTCTTACTTTTCATCACAGTGGGTAGAGAGTTAAATCAACTACATGTATTGATTAATGCCTTTGTGAGTACTTGTGTTTGGTTAGATCTGTGCTGCAACTATTAAATTGAGAAAGACAGAACTATGAAATTTCTAGGGTTCTTTTCAGGACCTGAGAATATCAAAGACCTGAGAAGTGTGATGAAGTTTGCATTCTGGCACTTGCTTGATCCCTCAATACCTTCTTTAAATGTAATGGATTTCTGTGATTTAGAACATTTCTTTATCTTGACTTCCCACTTCTGTGTACTCTGCTCAGAATGATCTCATTGATATGGATTGTGGTTGATACACGTGGTTGTATCAGCTTGGGGTGCAGTTTGTACTCAGGAGTAGATAGTTACCAAGGATCAGGAAAGATTAAGACTTATCAGTAGGCAGATTGAGACCTACTCTTCTCATTCACAATACTAATTCTTTAATGTTTTTTTAATTTCCTGTATTGGGACTTACAGTTCTGTTTTAACAGCAGAAGGCATGGAATATGAATAGTGCACCCATTTCGGGCTTTGGTTTTTTGTTAATGGAGAATAGGTATTACATATGTCCTGATACTATTTTTCTACATTCTAATAACATCAATAGGAAAAAAGTGTTCACCTGCTATAATAATTATACTGCTATTAAATATGTTAATATATATGCTGTAATACATGTATTATACCCATTGTTGTTGTTCGGTCGCTCAGTCCTATCAGTCCTGTAGGACTGTTTGCAACCCCATGGAGTGTGGCACTCAAGGCTTCTCTGTCCTTCACTCCCGGAGCTTGCTCAAACTCATGTCCATTGAGTCGTGATGCCATCCGGCCATCTTGTCCTCTGTCGACCCCTTCTCCTCCCAGCATCAGGGTCTTTTCTAATGAGTCTGCTCCTCTCGTCAGGTGGCCAGAGTATTGGCGCTTCGGGTTCAGCATACCCATATATATCCATATATATGTATATAAATATATATCAGCATATGTACCCATTTATGTGTGTGTGTGTATATATATAAATAGATGCCATAATAGACGCATAGGTAGTGACCTGAATTACTATAAAATGAGGATAGTTTTGTTTTTAAAACTCTGGAGATTAAATTGGAAAGATACACTAAAGGGTGCATTTAAAGAACTTTCTAAAATAACCCTGTTTCTCCCCCTTCTGTGTATATATTATCGTCATTGTTTCACAGAGGTAAGGGTGTCGCCTTCGCCCTCACAGACTTCGCTTTGGCCGGCACTGTGGCAGGGCAGTCCTGGACGGCCTCTTGCTGGCTTTTTGCTACACTGCTACAGCAGTGATGGGGGAAAAAAGAGCCAGTTTTTTCTGTATTTTCTGTTTATTAGCTGATATTTTGAGTCAGATAAATATCAAGCTTTTATTAAAATATGTAAAAAATAATCTTAGAAAAGCTTATATATATATATTACTTAAAGAAATGTAACACATGTTCACAATTACGAAATAAAAATTTGTTTATAGCATACCAAGGTCAGTTGGAGGCTTCTCAGGTGGCTCCAGTGGTAAAGAACTCACCTGCCAATGCAGGAGACGTAAGAGACTTGGGTTCGAATTTGATTTCTGGGTGGAGAAGATCCCCTGGAGGAGGGCACAGCAGCCCCCTCCAGTATTCTTGCCTGGAGAATCCCATGGACAGAGGAGCCTGGTGAGCTACAGTCCATAGGGTTGCAAAGAGCTGGACAATGCTGAAGCAACTTAGCATTCATGCAGGTCAGCTAATGCGAGTTTTTCTTTGGGGTAATGTTAGTTTAATTAAGAGTTCTTGTTAGCTATGTGTATTCATTGTAGGAAAAGCATGAGTTGGGAGTGACATTGAGCAAGTCATTTAGTATTTCTGGGCCTCATTTGTGAAAAGGAGGCAATATATTTTCTGTGGTACAGTGTAAGAAACAAATGAAACATTAGTCGTAAAAATTACAAAAGCCCCTATACAGTTACCAGGTGTTACCGGTAGTCAGCCCCTACAGCATGGATAACTGAGTGTTAGGTATTTGATCTTTGCTATCCATACTTAATTGTTTGGTAGATTGTTCACTTATTTAACAAGGATTTGTTTGACTCTTATGTGCATTCTGTGATAGTAGCCAGTGTATTTTGAGTGCTTGCTATTTGTCAGTTATTGTGCTAAGAATTTTTCATATGTTTGCTAATTTAATCCTTATAATTCTCTGATGTAGATACTTTTTAAATCCCTGTTTTATTTCTGAGAGAATTTGGATTCAGAGAGTTTGTGTGGCTTATCTGAGGTTGAACAGCTACTAGGTGATGTTTTTAATTCCATCTATCCATTCGTCCATCTGTCTATCTATCAGTTCTTTATTCAGCATCTGCTACATTAGGACTCTATTCTAAGGCTGGTTGTACAGCAGGGAACAAAACAGACAAAAACTGTCTGCCTTCCTGCAGCTTACATTCCAGTGAGCAAAAATAGAAACTAGAAGTGTGAAGTAGAGAGTATATTAAATAGTGGTAAGAGTGATGCAGTAACAAAGTGAATTCCTTTATTTTAGAAAAAAAATAAAGCAGGAAAGGGAATAGTGTGTGTGTGTTTATAATGGGGATATTGTGGCCAGAAAGGGCTTCATCAAGGAGACCAGAAAACCTGAGGGAGGCAGCCATGTGTGAGAAATATGATCAGAAGAGGAAACAGCGTGTGCAGAGGATAGGACAGGAGTGTGCTTGGTGCGTTGCAGGAACCACAAGGAGGCCAGTGCTGTTGGCATGGACTAAGTATTAGGAAATGAGGTCACTGTGATAACATGGGGCAGGATTACATAGGGCTTTATAGGCTGTTGTAAGAAAAAGGGTTTTGAGCAGAAGAAAGATAGGGGGTTTGACTTTATTTTTAGTGGGATTATTTTGTCTACTTTGTTGAGTACAGACTGAAGGGAAATGAGGGTGGAATCAAGGAGACCAGTTAGGAAGCTGTCCAGAATAATCTAGGGAGCACACATTGATGGCTTAGTTCAGGGTGATACCAGTGGGGAGGCAGTGAGATGTGGTTGGATTGTTTTAGTGGGGAGTCGAGAGAATAGTCAAGAGTGATTTCAAGGTTTTTTGCCTCAACAGCTAGAAGAATGGAGTTTACTAAGATGAGAGAAGGCCATGGGAGGACCAGGGTTTGGGAAAGAAGATAGGAATTCATTTTGGCCATACTTGAGATGCTTATCATACATCCAGTTGTAGAGATGCATGAGTATGAAGGTCAAAGGAGAGGTCAGGACCAGAAATACAAATTTGGGAGGTGTCAGTGTTTATATAGTGTTTGGGCTTCCCTGATAGCTCAGTTGGTAAAGAATACGCCTGCAGTGCAGGAGACCCTGATTCGATTCTTGGGTTGGGAAGAGCCCCTGGAGAAGGGGTAGGCCACCCACTCCAGTATTCTTGGGCTTCCCTTGTGGCTCAGCTGGTAAAGAATCCGCCTGCAATCTGGGAGACCTGGGTTCAATCCCTGGGTTGGGAAGATGCTCTGGAGAAGGGAAAGGCTACCCAGTCCAGTATTCTGGCCTAGAGAATTCCATGGAACAGTCCATGGGGTCACAAAGAGTCAGACAGGACTGAGCGACTTTCACTTTCACTTTCTGTATTTATAGACTTTGAAGCTCCAAGCCTAGAAGAGATTTAGACTGGTATAGGTAGAAAAGAGAAGATATCCAAGGTCAGAGCCTAGTTCTAGCTCAGTTCTTCACTTGGCATGGAAATAATTGCGAAAGACCTGCTGGAGGAAATGGGACTTGAACTGAACCTCGACAGTGGGCAACAGATCGGGGGGCACATTTTTGGAAGGTCCCCAAGATTGCTTTCAGGTTCATTAATTATCTAGGAGGACTCACAGAATTTAGCAAAGCTGTTACACTCACGGTTACTATTTCCTATGACAAAAGGATATAGATTAGCATTAACAACAAGCAAAAGCAGGTCAGGCGGGGTCTAGGAGAGTTCCAGCGGGGAGCTTCCAGTTGTCTTTTTCTCTGGGAGTCATGTGGACAGCACTTATTTCCCCCAGTGATGATGCATGTTAACACATGTGGAGTATTATTAACCAGAGAAGCTCTCCCAAGCCATGGTGTCCAGGGTTTTTCCTGGGGGTTGATTCCATAGACAGGGCTGACTGCTTGAGTTGCTGACCTTAGTCTTCAGCGCCTCCAGAAACTGATTCCATGTGGCCCCTTGCCCCCATTAACTGTAAATCACATTGTAAGTCATATTGTTGTTCAGCTGCTAAACCATTTCCGTCTCTTTGCAACCCCATGGACTATAGGCATGCCAGCCTCCTCTGTCCTCCACTGTCTCCCGGAGTTTGCTCAAATTCATGTCCATTGGTTGGTGATACTATCTAATCTTCTCATCCTCTGCCACCACCTTCTCCTTTTGCCTTCAATCTTTCCCAGCACTTAGACCATTTTGCATTGTCCAAGTAAACAGAGGCATCTATCAGGCAGGACATTCTGAAGGCTAAACTGCCCAGGAGTTGGGAGCAAGACCCAAATGTTTCTTTGGGCAAGGTTAATCCTTTTCTGCATAGTGAATGGGGCAGTTCCTTGGTGTCGAGACCTCAGGACCTGAGATGCAGTAGGAGTGTAAATGCAGTGTTTAGAGAACATTGTGGTGACTCCAGTGTGGCCTTGTGCTTAAGAGTATGGACTCTGGAGACTTCCCTGGTGGTCCAGTGGTTAAAACACCATACTTCCATGGCAGGGGACACCAGTTCGATCCCTGGTTGGAGAGCTAAGATCCCACGAGTCATGTGAAAGTCGCTTAGTCGTGGCTGACTTTTTGCGACCCCATGGATAGTCCATGAAATTCTTCAGGTTGGAGTACTGAAGTGGGTAGTCTTTCCCTTCTCCAGGGTTATCTTTCCAACCCAGGGATTGAATCCAGGTCTCCTGCATTGCAGGAGGATATTTTACCAGCTGAGCCACAAGGAAAGCCCAGCGATACTGGAGTGGGTAGCCTATCCCTTCTCCAGGGGCCTTTCCCAACCCAAGAATCAAACAGAGGTCTCCTGCATTGCAGGCAGATTCTTTACCAACTGAGCTATCAGGGAAACCAACAAGTCATGAGGCATGGCCAAAAAATAGAAAAAAAAAAAAAAAAAAAAGAATATGAACTCTGGAGCCACGTTACCAGGATTCAGATCCCATGTTCGTGTTCATTCCACAACTAGCAACTAGCTCTCACTTGCTAGTTGTGGAATTTATGACAGTTTGCATAATCTGTAACTTATCTGTAAGGTAGGGTAATAACATTTTCTATGTTATAGCCTTGTAGTGAGGATTAAACAGTTGATATATAAAGCACTCAGAATATGTCCTGACACATAGTAAATGCTGTAGAAATCAGAAGTTTGTTTATTCATTCCTTAATCATTCAGTTAGGGATTCTTTTTTGAGCACTAGTGTGTTGAAGGCTCATCTCTTAAGTCTCAGACCTTTAATTCCAGATGCTTAGTGATATATCTAGAGGACTTGTGGCTCTTTAAATACTAACATGTTCAAAAGGAATTAAGTATTTTTCACCCAAACTGTTTCTACTGATGTTATTACCAACAACCTAGTTTGTTTGTTCAGAGATTTTATTTTAAAATATCAGCTCTTGTAGAGATTGAGCTTAATAAAGAAGAAATTTTGGTGAACTGGGAAGTTAATGGTAGCTTTCTTTTTGTGTCTGTACAGGTCTGTGTATGATGACCAACCAAATGCACACAAGAAGTTTATGGAAAAGTTAGATGCTTGTATCCGTAATCATGACAAGGAAATTGAAAAGATGTGTAATTTTCATCATCAGGGTTTTGTAGATGCTATAACAGAACTCCTTAAAGTAAGGACTGATGCAGAGAAACTTAAGGTAAGAAATATGTTAAAATTCTATTTACCTTTGCTTTCAAATCACTTACAAATTTATAGTGCATATTTACAAATTGTTATTACATGTACTGTTTTTGAGAAGTGGATTAGTGGATTAGTACATATTTGGGAATGCTTTATTAATTCAGTTATCATGTTGATGACAGGAGTTATCTCTCTCTCTTTTTTTTTTTGGTAATGCATTGACTTAACAGGATTTCTTTCCTTACAAGAAATGAACTAAAAAAATTCGCACAGTGAAAGACCTCATTTGGAGTTTGAGAGTTCTCAAGTGACAATGAGTACAATTTTTTGATAAAAAACTATTTTCTGAAAACTTGTAAAAACTTATGATAAGTGATTGTGTTTTCAAAATTATTTAATAATAGTGAAACATTTTTTTCTTTGCTTAATAGCAGTGTGTAATCTTCTTAAAGCAAGTTGGTCTACGTTTTCTGCCACACGGCTAAAACATTATTTATGAAATAAGACCTGGATTTGTTCTGTCAGAATATAAAGTATTTAGTTATAAGAGTTGTCCTATTTATCATTCTTTACATTTGGAGAGCTTAGCAGACAGAACGACCCTGGTTCACCAAAGGTTATGATTAGAAAACTATTATATAAAGGATATTCAGATAACAAGAGACCGAATACGGCATCAATGAGGTCACTGAGCATCATTGTTCAGAAATTAATGAGATTTTTAATAAACCAGAATGTGCTTCCTTACTATGATGACCTAATGAGTCACTTAATATGTGGGAAAATTTGAGGTTGAGCTTTGCCTGCACCTGCAGCATTAAAATGTTGCTGTGGATTGAGATTTCCGTGTTTGATGTTAATCAACCACCCAGTGTTTGCATTCAGCAAAGTATGAATGTTTAATTACCATAAAATGCAATCACCATTTCCTACAGACAATGAATGGCACATAGACCTCATTGAAGTTATCAAAAAGGGACCACTGGTCAATTGGGTCAGTGATTTGAATTGTTTGACAGACTTAGAGAAGCAAGTAAAGTTCAAAAATCTAGATTAAATTTGAGAAGTTTGCCACAGAATCTGTTAAAAAGAACTGTCATAAGTAATTGAAGTTAACAAAAGCCCTTTTCAATCAAAAGTTCAAGTTCAAGCTGTAGAGTTAATTTGAATTTGCATTTCTTTGTTCTAAGTTTCTCATGAAGCATGATCTGATTACAAGGGTGAGCAGTTACATCAGGGCAGTTTTATGCATATTTGTCTAACTAAGGTGAAATTATTTTTAAGGTGCAAGTTACTGATACCAATCGAAGATTTCAAGATGCTGGAAAGGAGGTGAGAAAATGATTTATTCTTTTGTATATTCAATATGTGGATGCAATTTAGCTGTTCATTTTAAATACGGACATTTCTTTTCTTTAAGGTGATAGTCCAAACAGAAGACATTATTCGATGTAGAATTCAGCAGAGGAATATAACAACTGTAGTAGAAAAATTACAGTTATGCCTTCCAGGTGAGTTAACCATCTGTAATGTAATATTCAGCTTGGTGAAACTGTAATTTAATGGTGTTTAATCATTATTCATTATAGGAATTATAGATTACATGGTGATTGTTCCCCCAATGCCCATGGTTTTCTTTCCTATCTACTTTATTCCCTGCATTTTCATCTTTTTCTGTATTATAAGGCCCCTATTTGATGATCTATCACATCAGTCTCCCAGAACAGCCTCTACCTTTCCGTTCCCTTTCAGCCTAGTTTGCCCTTTGTCCCTCCCCAACCCCTCCTTTCCCCCCACCAGAATGCTTTCCCATGGAGAGTGTCTTTTGATTCCATTTTCTTTCATTTTCCTAATTTGCCTACTTTCTTAAACCTCTAGTTTTCCATTGTTTTCTTTTTGTCACTTAAGCAGTTGGTCTTTGCTCGCAATTTCATTTTACTATTAAGATAACATACAGAAGTGCCAGATATTCTCCCTTTTTCAGTCTTGCCTTTCCTCCTGTGTTTTGGGAAGACTGACTTATTAGGTTTCTGAGTTTTCTGGTCTCTGTTAGGACTCATATATTACTGGGACATTGCAAATAAATTCTGAAAAAACTAGCCAGTATTTTCTTTACCTGCATACACTCTGTTCGAAAAAAGGAAACAGGTATATGACTTCTTTTTCTCAATATAGTAAGCTAAATCCATCTCAGTGTCCTATTTTTTAACTTTTTTTTGTAACGAAGGAACCTGAACCTCCATATCCAGGGAGATAGAATAAGGTGCTTTGTATAATATTCACATAATGTAAATTTAGCTTAGACTACAAGTTACATAATCTGTTAGCATATTGTATCAGCTAAAGAAAAATTATTTGCTGACTTGTAAGAATAAAGTTTCTTTTTTTTTATTGTCACTGAAGTTCTGCTCATCTTAATTTCTGATGGACGAGGGATATGTGCACATTAACTTTGAGTAAATAAAATATCTACTTATTGTGTTAGATTTTAGGGTTGGAAACTTAGTTCCTTATAATAATGCTTAATAATACCTCTTTGCCACCATCACATACACTGAAATAGTCATGAACACAGCCTCTTAAGTTTGAATGCTTTGTCCTTGAACTGTAAGAAGTAAGCCTAAAAAAATTGGGTTCTCATGGAATGAGGAAGAGTAAATTTCAGCTTATTCAACCCTAATGAGCTGTTTGAAATAGAGAAATAAAGGGAAGTAGAAGTTAAAAGAGTTTTTTTACTGCTACTGTCTTTGCTCTCAAGGCTGAACAGGAAATCTGAGTTCATGTAAACATTGTGTTCTTGATAGCCACATCCAGAACCACCTCTTTCCCTCCATCCATCCTTCTATCTAATCATTCACTCATACATACTTTTCTGTGTCAGGCATTATGGTAGATATTAGAAATATAAAATTGAAAATGATGTAGTCCCAGCTCTGAAGGATCCTACCATCTAATGTGAATAAAGACAAATAAGCCATTACTGTATAATTGCCTAACTTCCTCCTTAGATTAAGAGGGGTATGAGAGGATATAAGAAGTCACAGGGTAAACAATGAATGTTCCTGGTATTGTAGTTAGTTATTTTTGGGAAAGTATTATTTTTATGTGAAAACAATGTGGAAATAATATAAGGTAGATGTGAAATTTACATGAATTGTTGAGATGAAACAGGAGACTTCTAAGCAAGTTTATAGTTGTAGCAACAGTTTTAGGCTCTTTCCTAGGTTATGTGTTCACTCTAATGCTTCGGATGGAAAACGTGAGATATATTGCATTGCAATAAAGGGACTTTGATAGTGATATACATGGGGTCTGCAGAATTAGGGCTGGTTCATTATAGCCACCACTGCAGTTTTTATGGTTTTTCAGACGATTAAACAATATCTTTTGTGAACTTGAAACCCCCTAGGGAGTAGCCATAAGAGTGTAAAAAATCTGGAAAAAAACGTGTCTATCTCTCTTGTCTACAAAAATGTGAGCTAGCTTAATGGTCTGAGAGTAATTCACCTGCTTTATACCTCGAAATTCTACTAAGGATGAGTGGTACTCTACATAGTTGCATTGAAACCTTTTTGGTGGCAGTGTGTCTTCTTGCTGAAGCTTATAACAATTTTATTGAATAATTACATTTCTGAGCCTTTGATGGAAATGATAAACAAAGATACTTTGTTATGTTTCTTTATACCTTTATTATAATTTACTCTGTGCTGTAAACTTTTGAAATTTTTCTTTCTCTGAATTTGGTGTAAAATTTTGTTTCGTGAGCTATAGCAGTTACCTTATTTATTTAGTATATTGAATCAAAATCAGTTAATCTTACTGTTGCTCAACTTTCTCCCTCAAGTAACTAAGACCACACTTCTCCTTCCACCGCAGCAAGAAATATTAGTAAGTTTTTGATTAGGCTAATTGTTACTAGGTTGATGTCTCAGTTTTAGGTATCAGCCTATGCAAGTGTTATCAGTTTGATATAATGTATTAATTTATGTAATAGAGTGTTCAGTATATGCAGAAATTAAAATGCTTTCGTTTACTTGAAGTATAAAATTTTATTTGAAAATATAAGCCTAAATCAAAGTACAGAGAAAATTATTGAGTTTACAATATGCTCTTCCCTGCTTTATTTTCATCTTTCAAATTTTTTTAATTTGGACAGCTAAAATAAGTTTTCTTTTTTTAATTCAGTGCTGGAAATGTACAGTAAGCTAAAAGAACAGATGAGTACAAAAAGGTGAGTTTCTTTCCTGTTTTTAATAAGAGGTTTTTTCCTATTACTGAAAGCATAAATAAAATTAGTGTAATTATAGTGAATCGTCTGAAGTTTTGCTTTCTATATTTAACTGTTCTTTGTTAATACGATTTACCAATCAGGGTGTTTCAATACAGCAATCCTTAGCCATTTATTTTTGGATCCTTGCCCTTACATATCAAAGATTGATAATATTGATGAAAGACAAATAGATAGCTGAACAAGAATGAAAAAATACTGATTAACTTAACATGTTAATGTTGCATACAGTCAAAGGCTGGGTGTGTATTTTGTGAAAGCAAAGTGTGGGTAGTTACATGTTGACGATCTGGACTGTGTAGTTCATGTTCTATTTTATAATACACATGAATACATGACAGATGAAAGATAATTTAAAGTAGTTTATGGATCGCCATAGGAGCATTAGATATAATTATGTTTAAAATGTTTTAAAGATGAACAGTTTTAAATTGTGTAGAAAAATCAGAATCAGACATGCTTGAAACAGAAATAATCACTTCTTGTTTATTAATAGCTACTTAATTATCACAGCACATTATATGCAAATATATACTCAAGAGATTTGTGTATGTACTGCTTTGCGTAATGCTTTGCATTGAATTTTATTGGACTTTATCAATTGGTACTAATTAGTAGAATGTTTTATTCCTTCCTAATACATGACCCACAAACTATTCTGAAAGGGTCTTTTATTTTATGTGTGTATTATTAATATATTGTATATTATCTATCAAAGTTGTACATCCTCCTATTTTAAATATTAGTTACTAGTTCTGTCTGTTTGTTGCAAAAAAAGAAAGACCAGACATCACCTTCCCTTCTTGCCATTCACTAGTCCTTCTTCCTAGGGTCAAAAACTTTTCCCTTTTTTAAGAAATAATTTTGTTGTTTACATTTATGTCTTTAAATAACTAAATTTACTGTTGCTTCACTATTTTCAAGGTTGGGGCATTATGTATTTCTTCAGATATTTCATAATCTAATACTTATATGTAAATTTCTCCAGTTGTCCCCCAAATGTCTTTTATATATTTTTTGTCCCTATAATCTAGAACAGCCTTCCCACTTCGCTTTGTTTTTCATGAAAGAGTTCAGATCAGTTTTAGACCAGGGCATTTTGGATTTGTTTATTTTCTTGTGTTTAGATTCAGATTAAATGTTTTCGGTAAGAGTACAACATAAATGATATTGTGTATGACAACAGAAGTCATGTGCTATCAGATTATCTGTAGATTATCCTAAATTTGATCATTGGCTTAAGGGGATGGCTTAAGAAAAGGTATGTTTTTCTCTTCGCAGCTAATAAGTAGATGTCGTGATTCCCTGGTGAGTGCTCATATTTAGTGCATGGTATGTGAGTGCTCAGGCATGTCCAACTCTGTGCAACCCTATAGACTGTAGCCTGCCAGGCTCCTTTGTCCATGGGATTTTCTAGGCAAGAATACTTGAATGGGTTGCCATTTCCTCCTCCGTGGGATCTTCCTGACCCAGGGATTGAACCTGCAACTCCTGAGTCTTCTGCATTGCAGGCAGATTCTTTACAGCTGAGCCTCGTGCAGTGGACATAAAAAACGGATTGGAACCCTGGGTATATGAGTAGGACTGGTTTATTGTGAGTTTCACTGTTAGGTTATCCAAGTGGGCCCTTTTAGTTGGGGAGTTTGTGATGCTAGAATCTGGAGTTATTTCTTCTGGGACTGGTTAGATTTTCTAGAGGAGACTTCTGTCTCCTCTCTGGAGGGTAAAGATCTGACTTCTGGTATTCTGGGTTGTGAGTTGAAGAGGGCATCTACTATATATGGGCTCAACTAATCCTTTTCCCAGGTGGCTCAGTGATAGAGAATCTGTCTGCAATGCAAGAGACCCAGGTTCAATCCCTGGGTCAAGATGATCCGCTGGAGAAGGAAATGGTGACCTGCTCTCGTATTCTTGCCTGGGAAATCCAGTGGACAGAGGAACCTGGTGGGCTACAGTATATGAGGTTGCAAAAGAGTCGGACAAGACTTAAGAGACTAAGCAGCAACAAATTATTGCCCTCAACCTTGAGTAGTGTCCCCCATTTTAGAAATTATTTGGTTTGGTCTGTTTAGCATTTTGGCAAGATGGAAAAAGGCAGTTGTTTAGATGCTTGTCAGGAAGAAAATCCAGGGTCTGCTTCTTGAACGCATTTTAACCAGTATTCCTTACTTTAGGCCTCTTTTGGGGGTTTTGTAAGGGCTATTCCTTACAATAGCCCTCCTATTGGACACTTCTGCATCCACAAATAGTGAAATTCCTGTCACTTCCTATACTTTTTGGAGTTTTTATAGAATAAATTAGGTTATTCTTGGTTTTCCCCTATTGAGTTAGAATTCATTTTCTCAGGTCTGCTGAGTTTTTTTTAGCCACTTGTCTATCAACTCTCCAGATTCTAAAATTTCATTGTGCTCTTTTCATTTTCTCTTCATCTGTGTGGGTTTATGCTTTTTAAAAAATCCCTTCATTATCTTTTTATTGGTGTTTCGAAAAGGAGTAAAGCGGAAAACATGTATTCAGTCTGCCATCTCACTAGATATTTAGTCCCTGCTTCTCTTATTTGGGGCTTAGGGGCCCTGCCATATGTTTTTGTAAGTACAGGTGTCCACATGGGATAATGAAACACTGGGTAGAGGCAGATGTTATTCCTACTGATTAACTGGAGGTTGCAAATTAAGTGACCTACAGAATCAAGCTAGCGCACAGTTGTATTTGGTTTGACAAAAATTGTTTTTTATTAGTTACTGTCACTTCACATTTGTTTAAAAAATATCTGGATTTATATTTGGATGACTCCCAAATTGAATCTCAAATCTTAAGCTTTAGTGTAATATCTCTGATTCTTTTTTTTAAGCTTTTTATTTTATATTGGAGTATTAGTTCAGTTCACTTGAGTCGCTCAGTCATGTCCAACTCTTTGCGACCCCATGGACTACAGCATGCCAGGCTTCCCTGTCCATTATCAACTCCCAGAGCTTGTTCAAACTCATGTCCTTCAAATTGGTGGTGCCATCCAGCCATCTCATCCTCTGTCGTCCCCTTCTCCTCCTACCTTCAGTCTTTCACAGCATCAGGGTCTTTTCTAATGAGTCGTTCTTTGCATCAAATGGCCGAAGTGTTGGAACTTCAGCTTCAGTATCAGCCCTTCCAATGAATATTCAGGATTGATTTTCTTTAGGATTGAATGGTTTGGTCTTCTTGTAGTCCATGGTACTCTCAAGAGTCTTCTCCAGCACCACAGTTCAAAAGCATCATCAGTTCTTTGGCATTCAGCTTTCTTTATTGTCCAACTTTCACATCCATACATGACTACTAGAAAAACCATAGCTTTGACTAGATTGACCTTTGTTGGTAATGTCTCTGCTTTTTAATATGCTGTCTAGGTTGGTCATAGCTTTTCTTGCAAGGAGCAAGCGTCTTTTAATTTCATGGCTGCAGCCACCATCTGCAATGATTTTGGAGCCCAAGAAAATAAAGTCTGTTACTGTTTCCATTGTTTCCCTATCTATTTGCCATATTGGAATACAGCCGATTAACAGTGTTGTGGTAGTTTCAGCAAAGGGTCTTAGCCATATGTACACATGTATCCATTCTCCCCCAAACTCCCCTGCCATCCATCCTGCCTTATAATGTTGTGCAGAGTTCCCTGTATATAGTAGGACCTTGTTGGTTATCCATTTTAAATATAGCAGTGTATACATGTCAATCCCAAACTCCCTAACTGTCCCTTACCCCCACCCTTCTCCCCTGGCAACTGTGAGTTTGTTGTCTAAGTCTGTGGATAATCTGTTCTGTTTTGTAAATAAGTTCATTTGTATCATTTCTTTTTAGATTCCACATATAAGGGATGTCCTACAATATTTCTCTTCTCTGTCTGACATACTTCACTCAGTGTGACACATTCTAGGTTCCTCCATGTTGCTGCAAATGGCATTATTTCCTTCTTTTTAATAGCTGAGTAATATTCCATTTTATATATGTGCCATGCTTTCTTTATCCATTCCTCTGTTGATGAGAATTTAGGTTGCTTTCACATCTTGGCTATTGTGAATAGTGCCACTGTGAACACTGGGGTGCATGTATCTTTTCAAGTTATGGTTTTCTCTGGATATATCCCCAGGAGTGGGATTGCAGGATCATATGGTAGCTCTATTTTTAGTTTTTAAAGGAGCCTCTGTATTGTTCTCCATAGTGTCTGTACCAGTTTACAAACCCACCAACAATGTAGGAAGGTTCCCTTTTATCCACACCCTCTACAGCATTTATTGTTTGTAGAATTGTTGATGATGGTCATTCTGACAGTGTGAGGTGATACTTCTAATTTCCTTAAATGTATTTTACTTTAAGTCTGTACTGTGTACTTTTTTGATGGTAGGAGATGTGGATGAGAGACATATCATGAAATCATATATCAAATAATTTAAATGTATATATATGATATGATTTAATATGATATGTATATTATGACTATGATAATGCTTGTGATATTGTAGATTTAGACAAAATGAAGTAAAGAATTGTTTGTTAGTCCTGCAACCTTTTCATATGGTTTATAGTTTGTCATTAGTATATAGAAGTAAATGTTAATTTTATTTACCTAAGCTATAACAATATCCTTTTTGATGGAAGTGATAGAGTGATTATTTGCTCTTACTTGTAAAATAAATATAATAAGAACCTTACAGAGTGTTCTTTTTAACTTCTCACAGGTATTATTCAGCTCTAAAAACTATGGAACAATTAGAGAATGTGTATTTTCCCCGGGTTAGTCAGTACCGGTTTTGTCAGCTAATGATAGAAAATCTTCCTAAGCTCCGTGAAGATATTAAAGAAATCTCCATGTCTGATCTCAAAGACTTTTTGGAAAGCATTCGAAAACATTCTGACAAAATAGGTGAAACAGCAATGAAACAGGTGAGAATACAGGGGAGAATTTTGTTTATTTACTGAAATATAATTGATTTACAATGTTGTATCAATCTCTGCTGTACAACAAAGTAACTCAGTTATGGAGATACATTTTTTAAAAGGAAAATTTTAATTTAATGGTATTTAATAATCTAGGTAATAGAATATATCCAAAATTTACTTTTTTTTTTACTTACATAAAATGCTTGTTTCAATTTTATCCTTTACTTTGTTTAGTTTCTAAGTCGTATACAAGCCTCTTATGACCCCATGGACTATAGCCCACCAGGCTCCTCTGTCATGTCCAACTGTTTGCACCTCATGGACTGTAGCCTACCAGGCTCCTCTGTCCATGGGATTTTCCAGGCAAGAATGCTGGAGTGGGTTGCCATTTCCCTCTCCAGGGGATCTTCCTGACCCAGGGATCAAACGTGGGCTTCCCGCATTATAGGCAGACGCTTTTGCTATCTGAGCCACCAGAGTTTGGAAGCAATGTTCTAAATAAATGATTTTTTACTATAAAAATTGAATATCATAGACAAAATAAGTTGGGGCACAGAGGGAGAAAAAGAAGTCTGATTTTTTTTTTTTCCCAGTGATAGGTTAATGATGTTAATGGGTGAGAAGGGACAATGATTTTCTTAAGCACAAGCCTCTAGAGCCAGCATCAAGGTTTAGGTGAGGGTAGAGCTAGATTTCTGTGATGTACTTGGTCTGATTACCTGGGAGTAGAAAGGCCTGAATAACAGTAATATAGCTCTTAGAGGAAATTCACCCTAAAGAGGCAGTGGGTAAACTTTCTACATGCTAATGGAACAGAGTAGCTACAATCTGACCTCTCCCAACAGAGGGAATGTTCCACTAATATGCATCAAGTACCATTTCCTTCCTCAAGGGATCTTCCTGACCCAGGCATCAAACCTGGGTCTCCTGCATTGCAGCTGGATTCTTTACAGTCAGAGCTACCAAAGCATTAATTAGGCATTATATAGTGAGATTAAAATGCTGGAATTAATCCTATAATTTTTTCAATCTCTAATAATGAGGCTCTGATAGTGAAGTATCACTAAAATGCATAAAAGAAAATATAAGATTTCTTGATTAATCTGTATAAATACTCATTTTTGTCAGTAATTAAGTCAGCTGTGGGATAACAGTTTCTGCCTTTCAAGTGTTCATAAACTTTCCACTTTCTGTGGAAAATGAAGTAAGCTTGCAACTTGATATCATAGTTTTCTGTGAGGTTAGTAGACATTTTTTTTCTACAAATAATCCATTGGCATATTTTATGTATGTTCCAGTATGGTATCATATCTTTTAAGTGTTTTTAGCGTTTTTAAGTTTATGTCTTTAGTTTTCCTCTTAAAAAAAGAATTAGTGGTAATTCTTTTATAAAATCTTGACAATGCTCCAAACCAAAGGTCATTAAAATAATTGAATCACTACTTGACCTGAGGCTTCCTAAGTGGCTCAGTGGTAAAGTATCCGCCTGCCAATGCAGGAGATGCAAGAGACACAGGTTTGGTCCCTGGGTTGAGAAGACCTCCTGGAGTAGGAAATGGCAACCCACTCCAGCATTTATGCATGGAAAATTTCATGGACAGAAGAACCTGGCAGGCTACAATCCATGGGTTTGCAAAGAGTCAGACACAACTGAGCATGCATGCACATACATTAGTCAAATTCATTGAATCAAAGAGTGGGATGGTGGTTGCCAGAGGGAAGTGAGTTACTCATCTACAGACAGAAAGTTTCAGAATGAAATGAACAAGGTCTAGGGAATTCCGTGGTGGGCCAGTGGTTAGGATTCTGGGCTTTCACTGCTGTGGGCCCGGCCTCTATCCCTAGTCAGGGAACTGAGATCTCACAAGATGCATGGTGTGCCCATTAAAAAAAAAAGATGAACAAGCTATAGAGGTCTTCTGTAACTATTATACCTATCAGCACTAATGTATTAAATTATTGATATGCACATTGAATATATACACTTAAAAATTTAAGAGAGTAGATCTCATGTTAAATGTGCTTACCATAATAAAATAGAATTGAAAAAAAGGAAGTGAAAGGAAATAATCAAGAGAAGAAATCAGTATAATAGAAAACAAAGTATAGTAGGGAGGATCAACAAAGATGAAAATTGGTTCTTAACCTTTTCAAATAAAATTGATAACCCTCTGCAAGACTCTTGAAAAAGGAAGGAGGGTACAAATAAATCATGAATAAAAAATGGGACATCATTCCAGAGCCTGCACCTCCAGACATTAAAAAGATGAAAAAGTACGAAGAAATTCTTAAATCAGTTTTGACCACAATATTTTTTTAAATAATCTGAACTTTTCTTTTCCCCAAATAGGCACAGCAACAGAAAATCTTCACTGTTACTCTGCAGAAGCAAAATAATGTAAAATTTGGGAAGACTATGTATATAAATGATAGAATTCCAGAAGAAAGGAATGAAATTGTATTGAAACATGCATTTGAGGAAGAGGATGAGAATGAAGAGGAGGTGATGGGAATTTGTTTCTTTTTCTATTTTTTTGTTTTTATCTGTTCCTTCATTCCTTTCTCTTCTTTCCTTTTTCCTTTCTTTTCTTCCTCCCTCCCTCATCTATTATCGGGTAGTTTTTTCTTCTTGAGTTGTAATGTCTCCGTGAGTCTTACCATGTGTAAAGTGAACTTAAGTAGATCAGTTTGTAATGATATTAGAACAAAAGAATCATCTAAAATGTTAGATTGCATAGTAGGCAGATATAGATTATTTATATAAGATATGGATAATAAATATAGATTATATCTTATATATAACATCAGATATAGATTCTGTTTATAAGCTACAGATAGTTTAACCTAAGTGTTCTGCAATAATTAACAGTAAAAGTATAAATTTAATTTTTTTTGGTAGTGATCACTTATAATTTAATTACCTGCGGCAAACATTTAATTGCATGATAGCTTAACCTTGCCAGTTAGACTAATTCTGGATACTCTACCTTTTTTTCTTTGGTTGGTGCTGAGATAGTACAAAGAAATTTTAGTATGATTAAAGTTAAAATTTTAATTTCTTAAAAAAGTTTTATTAAGTCTAGAAACCCTAAAATTATCCTTAAATATTTTCTTTCTTTTATTCTCTGTGTTCAAATTCATTCCTTGTCTAGTGCTTCTTTTATTCTTTCTACAAAGTCATCTGTTGAGCCTACTTTTTATCTTTTCTGTTGGATTCCTTTTGAATTAGTTAATACCATAAGAAGTCTAGTATTCCTAATTGTTTATAAATTTTGCCTTGTCAATGAGATTTTAAATTCTCTTTTTAAGGACAATGTTAGGGTATAGTAAGAACTTTTAATTGATTGATTAAGAAGGAACCATATAAATACATGTGTCCATGGCTTCTTTGTGGTTGTGGGAACCAGTGAGTGCTCAGTGTGTACATTTGCATTATATGCCTTGAGGATAAGTGAATCTGTATGTATTTATGAGTGTGTGTATATGTTTGTATATGTATGTTAATATTTGTATGTATGTATATACATATATTTACATATACATTTACCGCATTCTTGTTATTCGCTCAGTCGTGTCTGACTCTTTGCGACCCCATGGACTGTAGTAGCCTACCAGGCTCCTCCATCCATGGGATTTTCCAGGCAAGAATACTGGAGTCGGTTGCCATTTCCTTCTCCAGAAGATCTTCCCTACCCAGGGATTGAACCGAGGTCTCCTGCATTGTAGGCAGACGCTTTACCGTCTGAGCCACCAGGGAAGTCCTGTATGTATATACATACATTTACATATGCAGTGGATGTCTGATATACAGACAAATAAACTGCCTTAAAGGGTTTAATGTCTTTCTAATGTGGAATTAATGTGACTTGAATGGTCCCTTGGAATAACATAAATATTTTTAAAATCTGCTCTTTTGTTCTTCTTAATCAATGTTCAGAGAATCTCTGTCTTTCCTCCCTTGAAATTCAGAATGGTGAAAGTGAACCATCCAGTCTTTGTCTCTCAATTTTCCTGAATCTGTTTTGTGTATCTTTCAACTGTTGGAAGCATTGCCATCTTCCCCTTCCCGTCTTCCCCTTCCCGTAATCCATACTCTAAGAGAAACTTGGTTGTTTCCCTGTTCTTTCAGATGTATTTAATTATTACTACATTTTATTTCTTTCATTTTCACAAATAAGTAACTCTATAATAAAAATAATTTAAGTTTACTCAGAGGATTTGTAAGAGTAGAAATGTGTTCCTTTAAAAAGAGCTTATTTCACAAGTTTGGGGAACTTTATATTACTTTATTTCTTTCATTGTAAAGTGTACTTTAAAAATATTATTGACATCTCAGAATCAGGATACATCTTAAAATTGATGATATTATAGTTTCAAGTGGTAGTGTTTTTTTCTGTTTTAGCGTTCCATAAAATAATAGTGATAATATCTTAAATTTGATGAAATAATGATAAGTGATGCATAGGGGAAGAAGCTTCATCCGTAACTAAGTTGTGCATTTGTGCACTGTCTTTTTCAGAAGCAGTAATTATATATCTAGCTATCCATAGCAGTTTTCTGATAATCTATTAAGCATGTTAAAGATATATAGTCTCCCCGCTTTATTGACCTATAACCTAAAATAATCAACAATAATAATAAATATATAAAGAATAAGGTATGAACAGGTGTCAAAACGTAATAAAAAGGTATTGTGTTTCTATCATATGCTTTTTATGGTTGATAAATGTTATAACATGAAATCTATGAATCTTCTTGTCTGAGTTTATATTATTCAACAGTAGACTAGTAGTTTGATCTATAATTTTAAAGAATTGTTTTATTTTATCAGGTCTTAACTGTACAAGATCTTGTTGATTTTTCCCCTGTTTACCAATGTTTGCACATTTATTCTGTTCTGGTAAGTATCTTTTGTATACGTGTATATGTGTGTGTATACATATATGTGTGTGTGCACATATGGGTACATATACTTATATTATTAAAAAGACATGTATGCATTTTAGGCCTGCTTTTCTAAAGGCTGACTACAGGTTCATTGAGCTGTAAATCTACATGCAGTATTTATTTGTGAAGTATCCACTGCATGTGAGGCATTCAGTTCTTTCTTTAACTTATCATGTACTTTAAAGTATACTTCTCATGTATATTTAAAAGAAATTTCCATTTCTTCCTTCTTGGCTCTGTACTGTTGTACCACAGTTACTTTTCAATATGATACTTATGTATTTGTTATGCCAGACTACATTGTTTTCATTTTTGGTTGAACAATTACCCTTTTAAAAATAGCACTATTCTGATATAATTCATATACCAAAACATTTACCTTTCTAAGATATATAGTTTAGTGATTTTAGCATATTCACATGGTTGTGCAACCATTACAAATAGTTTCTGAACATTTTATTAGTGCAAAAAGAAACCTCTTACGTGTTAGCAGTCACTCCGTACTGTCCCCTCACCTCAGTCCCTAACAAGCACTAATATACTTTCTGTCTCTGTGAATTTGCCTATTCTGGATTTTTCATATAAATGGAATCATTATATATGTGGCCTTTTGTGTTCAACTTCTTTCATGTAGGTAGAAGTTTAAGATATTAATTGAAATTACTCTTCTTTTTAAATGTAGACATTTAAAGCTGTAAATTTTCTCCTAACCTCTGATTTAGCTGCAGTCTCTGAGTTTTGATGTATTGTGTTTTTGTTTCTATTTATCTCAAAGTATTTTCTAATTTCCTGTGATTTCTTCTTTAACCCACTAGTTATTTAATGGAGTTAAATAACTAATTTAGTTTAAATAACTAAACACCAAGATGGAGTTTAATCTCCATGTTGGTGAATTTCCCTAAAGTTCTTCTGTTACTGATTCCTAATTTAATCCCACTGATTAAATCAGAGATCATATTTTGTATGATTCTAGTCCTTTTCAGCTTATTGAGGCTTGTCTATGGCATCACAAACGCTTTATCCTGGAGAATGTTCCGCGTAAGCTTAAGGAGGATGTATGCCTGGCTGTTGTTGGGTGCAGATTAATGGTAAACCATGTTAGCAACAGTATATTGTCCTGGGTGAGATATGCATAGGTCTTATACAACATGTTCAGAAGTTGAGGCTTGATAGCTAATTTTCTTACTTAGTTTCCTTCACTGACAGCCGTATTTTCTTTGGTCAGTCAAAAATGTATAAAGCCTAAGTGATAAGTTGGGCAGCTATCAAATTATTTGAACTTGGCTTTAGTTTTCTTAATTGTCATGACTCCAAACAAGGTAACTGCCTTTGAACTGTAATGCCAAAATCTTGTTCTTGGTATTCAATATGAAATACCATTCCACATTTAATTCTAGTTGTTAGAAACTGAAAAATGACCCTTATGGAATAAAGAAGTTGTCTGTTGAGCAATGTGTTTGTGTTGTGTGTGTTTTTATTACTCTACTGATTTTATTTTAGGGTGATGAGGAAACGTTTGAAAATTATTACCGAAAACAAAGAAAGAAACAGGCAAGACTGGTATTGCAACCCCAGTCAAATATGGTAAGTATATAGAAATTTTGAATTGATTATGTTGTCAGTTTTTAACCCCTTTAATTTCTTCAGAGCATGCATTCCACTGTAAGTATTTATTGAATACCTACCATTTCCAGTAATTGGTTTAGGTGTGAAGGTTACAGCAGTTCAAATGGATGAGTCCTTTCTCTCATGAGTTTACATTCTATTAGGGAAGACAGACTATAAATAAATAAGACAAGTAAATATATGAAATGTCAGGGAGTGGTAATTAGTTGCTGACAGTATGGTAGACTCAGTACCTTAATTAAGTATTCTACTGAAAAAAACATCTAAAGATGCTGGATAAAACATTTTTTAAAATCTTGAATTCTTTTTACATGCACTGAGGATCACATAGGAAACTATAGTCCTGACAAAGACTAAATAAGTAATCTGAAGGGGCTATGTTTGTGGAATTTTTATCAGTCATTCTTAAGAATACATGTATTTTTTGGCTATAAAATTGTGACATATTTGCTGTGGAAAAATAAGGAAAAAAATGAAATAAACAAATCCATAATGTAAAAAAACTACTAAGTCAATGTGAAACTGGTGATACATATGTGAATAGATATATTTGTGAAAGCTCATAGAAGCAGCACATGAAAAAGAGCTTTATTGATGTAACTTATACCCCAGTACACCTAAATGTAAGATAAACAAAACAGGAAAACTTAAGACAAATCCAGACAGGCATAATGAAACACTGTACGTGGGTTCTAAGTCACTTCAGTCGTGTCCGACTCTTTGCAACCCTAAGGACTGTAGCCCGCCAGGCTCCTCTGTCCATGGGATTCTCCAGGCAAGAATACTGGAGTGAGTTACCATGCCCTCCTCCAGGGGATCTTCCAGACCCAGGGATTGAACCTGCGTTTCCTGTGGCTCCTGTATTGCAGGCAGATTCTTTACCACTGAACCCTGGGGTAAAGCCCCAGTGAAGCACTAAATGTAGCTTTTTCCCGAAGGGGAATCTGCTAAATGGGAAAGCATGAGTTTTAAGGATGTAGAAGTATAGAGGGGTAAGCCCAGAGTCACCCAAAGAGGGTGATGAGAGATTCTCTCCTTTGCAAGGCTGAGACTCCAAAGAATTATAGCTCATTATTGGGATGACCTAGAGAGAAAGCCATCTTGCAAAACCTCTCAGGTCCTTCTGCCAAATATACTAAAGAAAATTGCCTATCCCAAATCCTGGTGCTGAGTGAACAAACAAAAAAAATCCCTAATAATTCATAAGAAGCAGTTCTTAACATGTGTTTGCTATCCAATTTCATTCTACTTGGATCGTCAAAAAAACCTCAGGCTGAAAATTTAAAGTCGTTCCATTTTGATGTTGTCTCCAGGTGTCTACTAGAAGCAAATGCAGATCTTCTCTGAACCTTCATACCAAGTTAAAGACTATCCACAGTTAAAGTTTCAATAGGAAAATTAACAACTCAGACTCAGAACTAATTATTGAACAAGTGAGAATCTTCAGAAATATTGACAACAGAAATAAATTGTAAAAGATTTTCAATATTTGAATTATTAGGCATAGAATATAAAATAACAGTATTTATTATATTTAAAGAAAGAAAAGCTTGCCCTTCTCAATAGGGAGCCATAAACTATATAGGAATTACCCAAAAAAATCTGAAAAAAAGATCAAGTAGAACACCTAGTAAAGATACATTACCCAAAATGAAAAATATTGTGAACAACTTTTAACAGTTGATAAATTCTCTTAGTTGACCTGAAGAAATTATCTAGACAATATCACAGAGAGCAACTGGAACTCTCATTCACTTCTGATAGGTATGAATATTGTACCTATTGTAACTATTTGGAAAATAGTTAGACAATTTGTTATAATGTTAAGCAAACACTTGTCATATGACCCAGAATCCCACTCCTAAGTTTTTACCCATAAGAATTGGAAATGTATCTACATCAGTTCAGTTCAGTTCAGTCGCTCAGTCGTGTCCGACTCTTTGCGACCCCATGAATCGCAGCACACTAGGCCTCCCTGTCCATCACCAACTTCTGGAGTTCACTCAGACTCCCGTCCATCGAGTCAGTGATGCCATCCAGCTGTCTCATCCTCTGTCGTCCCCTTCTCTTCCTGCCCCCAATCCCTCCCAGCATCAGCGTCTTTTCCAGTGAGTCAACTCTTCACATGAGGTGGCCAAAGTACTGGCGTTTCAGCTTTAGCATCATTCCTTCCAAAGAAATCCCAGGGCTGATCTCCTTCAGAATGGACTGGTTGGCTCTCCTTGCAGTCCAAGGGACTCTCAAGAGTCTTCTCCAACACCACACTTCAAAAGTATCAATTCCTCGGTACTCAGCCTTCTTCACAGTCCAACTCTCACATCCATACATGACCACAGGGAAAAACCATAGCCTTGACTAGATGGACCTTAGTCAGCAAAGTAATGTCTCTGCTTTTGAATATACTATCTAGGTTGGTCATAACTCTTCTTCCAAGGGGTAAGCGTCTTTTAATTTCATAGCTGCAGTTACCATCTGCAGTGATTTTGGAACCCATAGTGGCTTATATATGAATATTTATAGTAACTTTATTCATAAATGCCAGAAACTAGAAACATTCCAAATGTCTATGAGGTAGTGAATAGATAAACAAATTGTTGTATCTCTACATAATGGAATGTTATGTACTCAGCAGTAGAAAGGGAACTGATACATGCAATAACATGGATAAATCTTTTTTTTTTTTTTTTGAAACAAGTAAAGTGTTTATTAGGAGGAAAAGGAGTATAGTATGTGTGGATAGATACACAGGTGAGCTCACAAAGAGGGTCCCTGAGTCACTCTCTCATGGCAATTGAAATCACTTGTATCGGGCATTTCTTTTGGATTTCCTTTGGCCAGTCATTTTGATTTGGCTGGTTCACAGTCCATATTTGGTGTATCTCAGGATCCTCTTGACATGGATTAATCTTAAAAGCATTACTGGAAGTGAAAAAATTCAGATACAACAAAATTAATATAGTATAACTTGTGTTATATGACATTTTTGAAAAGGCAGAACTGTAAGATAGAATGGGATCAGTGGTGAAGGGTTAGGGATTGGCAGAGTGATTCACTACAAAGGGGCATAAGGGGAACTTTCTATGACATAGAAATATTCTCTATCTTGATTTTGGTGTGGTTTCACAAATGTCTACATTTGTCAAAACTCATTAGACTCTTATATGTAAAATTTGCTTTATGTAAATTATAACAATAAATTTAACTTTAAAGATAAGACGTTAAAAATACCCAGAGAGAAGAAGTTATTTTCAAATAAACAAGACAGTGGAGTATTTTCATTGCTGAAGGAAAATAACTGTCTACCTGGGATTCTCTATTCAGTGGAACAAGTACAAAGATAGACATTTTCAGACAAAGAGGAGGAGAGTTTGTTACCAAGAAACCCTTTAGTTCAGTTCAGTCGCTCAGTCGTGTCCGACTCTTTGCGACCCCATGAATCGCAGCACGCTGGGCCTCCCTGTCCATCACCAACTCCCGGAGTTCACTCAGATTCACGTCCATCGAGTCAGTGATGCCATCCACCCATCTCATCCTCTGTCGTCCCCTTCTCCTCCTGCCCCCAATCCCTCCCAGCATCAGAGTCTTTTTCCAATGAGTCAACTCACATGAGGTGGCCAAAGTATTGAAGTTTTAGCTTCAGCATCATTCCCTCCAAAGAAATCCCAGGGCTGATCTCCTTCAGAATGGACTGGTTGGATCTTCTTGCAGTCCAAGGGACTCTCAAGAGTCTTCAACACCACAGTTCAAAAGCATCAATTCTTCATCGCTCAGCTTTCTTCACAGTCCAACTCTCACATCCATCCGTGCATGACCACTGGGAAAACCATAGCCTTGACTAGATGGACCTTAGTTGGCAAAGTAATGTCTCTGCTTTTGAATATACTATCGAGGTTGGTCATAACTTTTTTCCAAGGAGTAAGCGTCTTTTAATTTCGTTGTTGCAGTCACCATCTGCAGTGATTTTGGAGCCCCCAAAAGTAAAGTCTGACACTGTTTCCACTGTTTCCCCATCTATTTGCCATGAAGTGATGGGACCGGATGCCATGATCTTCGTTTTCTGAATGTTGAGCTTTAAGCCAACTTTTTCACTCTCTTCTTTCACTTTCATCAAGAGGCTTTTGAGTTCCTGTTCACTTTCTGCCATAATGGTGGTGTCATCTGCATATCTGAGGTTATTGATATTTCTCCCAGCAATCTTGATTCCAGCTTGTGTTTCTTCCAGCCCAGAGTTTCTCGTGATGTACTCTGCATAGAAGTTAAATAAGCAGGGTGACAATATACAGCCTTGACGTACTCCTTTTCCTATTTGGAACCAGTCTGTTGTTCCATGTCCAGTTCTAACTGTTGCTTCCTGACCTGCATACAGATTCCTCAAGAGACAGGTCAGGTGGTCTGGTAGTCCCATCTCTTTCAGAATTTTCCACAGTTTATTGTGATCCACACAGTCAAAGGCTTTGGCATAGTCAGTAAGGCAGAAATAGATGTTTTTCTGAAACTCTCTTGCTTTTTCCACGATCCAGCAGATGTTGGCAATTTGATCTCTGGTTCCTCTGCCTTTTCTAAAACCAGCTTGAACATCTGGAAGTTCGCGATTCACGTATTGCTGAAGCCTGGCTTTGAGAATTTTGAGCATTAATTTACTAGTGTGTGAGATGAGTGCAATTGTGCAATAGTTTGAGCATTCTTTGGCATTGCCTTTCTTTGGGATTGGAATGAAAACTCACCTTTTCCAGTCCTGTGGCCACTGCTGAGTTTTCCTAATTTGCTGGCGTATTGAGTGCAGCACTTTCACAGCATCATCTTCCAGGGTTTGAAATAGCTCAACTGGAATTCCATCACTTCCAGTAGCTTTGTTTGTAGTGATGTTTTCTAAGGCCCACTTGACTTCACATTCCAGGATGTCTGGCTCTAGGTGAGTGATCACACCATCGTGATTATCTTGGTCTTGAAGATCTGTTTTGTACAGTTCTTCTGTGTATTCTTGCCGCTTCTTAATATCTTCTGCTTCTGTTAGGTCCATACCATTTCTGTCCTTTATCGAGCCCATCTTTGCATGAAATGTTCCCTTGGTATCTCTCATTTTCTTGAAGAGATCTCTAGTCTTTCCCATTCTGTTGTTTTCCTCTATTTCTTTGCATTGATTGCTGAGGAAGGCTTTCTTATCTCTTCTTGCTATTCTTTGGAACTCTGCATTCAGATGCTTGTATCTTTCCTTTTCTCCTTTGCTTTTCACTTCTCTTCTTTTCACAGCTCTCTGTAAAGCCTCCCCAGAGAGCCATTTTGCTTTTTTGCATTTCTTTTCCATGGGGATGGTCTTGATCCCTGTCTCCTGTACAATGTCACAAACCTCCGTCCATAGTTCATCAGGCACTCTATCTATCAGATCTAGTCCCTTAAATCTATTTCTCACTTCCACTGTATAATCATAATCTATACACTCAACAAAAACAAGAGTAGGAGCTGACTGTGGCTCAGATCGTGAACTCCTTATTGCCAAATTCAGACTGAAATTAAAGAAAGTAGGGAAAACCACTAGACCATTCAGGTATGACCTAAATCAAATCCCTTATGATTATACAGTGGAAGTGAGAAATAGAGACACCCTTAGAAGGAAAGAAAAGACTATAGTCAAAAAAGAAAGTGATGCCAAATGGAAAAAATAAGATGCTAAAAGAAATGAATAGCAAAGAAAGTATAAATATGAGGATAAACCTGCATTAACTATAGAAAATAATATTAATACAGTATTACGGATAGAATTTAAAACAAGATAGACTCTTATCTTTAAAACAAGATAGAATCAAAATGCACAATAACAATAGCATAAATATTAGGGTGAATAGAATAAATATTAGGAAGTTATTGAAACTGAACTGTTTTGGAATTATCCAGGAAAGAATAAAATTATTAATTAATTTTAGAGTTTGATTATTTAAGTATGCATAATGTAATTTCTGTAATGATTAGAAGAATATAAACAGTATATAGTTAAATATAATTTTAAAAGCTTAAGGTATTAAAAATTCATCTTAGAGCTGATAAAAAATGTTAATTTGAATCTATAAGTACTTGATAACATTGACTCAAAGTATTTAAAGCAAAATTGCTGCAACTAAAAGGATAAACTAAAAAATCCATAAGCATTGTGGATGCTTCAGTATCTTATAAGCCATTAGAATAACAGTAAGAATACAGAACATATTTAATAATAGGCTTATCTAATAGACTTAAAGCTCAACATTCAGGAAACTAAGATCATGGCATCCGATCCCATCACTTCATGGCAAACAGATGGGGAAACAGTGGAAACAGTGACAGACTTTACCTTTTGGGGCTCCAAAATCACTGCAGATGGTGATTGCAACCATGAAATTAAAAGATGCTTACTCCTTGGAAGGAAAGTTATGACCAACCTAGACAGCGTATTAAAAAGCAGAGACATTACTTTGTCAACAAAGGTCCATCTAGTCAAGGCTATGGTTTTTCCTGTGGTCATGTATGGATGTGAGAGTTGGACTATAAAGAAAGCTGAGGGCCGAAGAATTGATGCTTTTGAACTGTGGTGTTGGAGAAGACTCTTGAGAGTCCCTTGGACTACAAGGATATCCAACTAGTCCATCCTAAAGGAGATCAGTCCTGGGTGTTCATTGGAAGGACTGATGTTGAAGCTGAAACTCCAATACTTTGGCCACCTGATACGAAGAGCTGACTCATTGGAAAAGACCCTGATGCTGGGAAAGATTGAGAGCGAGAGGAGAGGGGGGCGACAGAGAATGACATGGTTGAATGGCATCACCGACTCGATGGACATGGGTTTGGGTGGACTCCAGGAGTTGGTGATGGACAGAGAGGCCTGAGGTGCTGCGGTTCATGGGGTCGCAAAGAGTTGGACATGACTGAGCAACTGACCTGAACTGAACTGAATAGACTGGTGGTCCAGTGATTAAGACTCAGCACTTTCACTGCCATGGGCTCAGTTTGATCCCTGATTGAGGAACTAAGATCCCAGAAGCCATGCCACACAGCCAAAAAAAAAGAAAAAGAATTCTGTTTCAACACCTATGAAAACACATTTTAAAAGTACATATTGAACATTGTAAAATGTGACAACATACTGTGTTATAAAGCAGGTATCAAGACATATCCAACTTCTGTGTCATGTAGTATTCTTAAGCCAAAAATGTAATAACAGCCTCCTCCCTGAAAAAAATCCAGATGTTTGAAAATTTGGATCACTTTCATGAAGTAAAATACAATATTTGAACTTAATTGAAATATTTCATGTATAAGCTCTTACGAAATTCAAATAATCAAGTATTTTCTTTGTTAAAATTATGAACAATAGGAAATTGTAGACCATTTCAGAGGAATTTGACTTTTATTATGAATCAGATAAAAAATCATCAGAAGGTATTTAGCAAATGGTATATTTATTTGATTAATTTTGAAAATTATTGTTCTGGGAGCTGTTTGGAGAATAGAGTGAGGAAACAAGCCTGAAAGCTTGGAAGGCTAGGTAGGAGAATGATGTAATAGGCCAAGTGAGAGATGATAGTGGATTGAATTAGCCTGCTGAGATGAAGGTTCTGACTTTTTAATTTGCTTATTTTGTCTCTTCGAATGCAAATTCCATGAGGGGTAAGGACTTTTTTTGGTATTTACCAATGTATCCCTTGTGTCTTAAAATACATTTTTATAGTAGACTCTCAATAAATATTTGTTAACAAATGTTATACTGATTTGGAACTACTTTTATGTTACTGATATCTATTGTTTCAAATTGATTTTTATTTTTCATTTAAAGCATGAAACAGTTGATGGCTATAGAAGATATTTCACTCAAATTGTAGGGTATGTATCTAATATGGCAACAAATATTATTTTGATACTGTGTTAAATGTCAAAACTAATTATTTTCTATTTAGGTTTGAATTTTGTTTCAACTCGTTATTTTGCAATTGCTGTTTTTAGGTTCTTTGTGGTGGAAGATCACATTTTACATGTGACCCAAGGATTAGTAACCAGGGCATACACTGATGAACTTTGGAACATGGCCCTCTCAAAGATAATTGCTGTCCTTAGAGCTCATTCAGTAAGTTAGATAATTTATGTTACTAAATTTTTAATTCAGTTACTTCAAGAACTTAGGAATTGGATAGTGTCAAAAGAAAGTTGTACCTTCATTAGTTCTACATTTTTTTGAAAATTGTCAGATTTGGAGGTAGTAATGTTAGGCCTTTGTTTGTGTGGTAATCTTGAGCTGTGATTTTGCAGCTGACTGGGGCTTCTGAAGACACTCTCAGTCCAGCATCATAGAAGATGGAGAATTATGCTGTTCTCATTAGTCTCAACTGCCCTCTTTATTAGATCACTGAAAAGCACCGTGAAGAAAGGGTTTTTAATTATCATTCCACATTCTTTGTTTCCAAAATAAACTCCACCATTAAAACTCAATAGAACTTGTTCTTCAATGTTTATAGCTTATTTGCAGTAGTACACTTATAAATGTCCTAAAAATAATATGCAGTTGTCAAATTTAAACTCATTTGGAGTAGTGAATCTTTAGGTAATGAAAACTTTTTTATGAAGAAAGGTAAAATTATAAAATATTTTTATAATATGCCTTTTGTGGAAGTAAAAATTATAAGGACTAGTGAAATTAATAATTTCTTAGTGTGGACTTTTTTAAAGATAATTTTGGAAGTTTGCCTTCAGTAAAATCTCCCCAAACTTAACATTTTATAATCTATTATTTAAAATTTTATTATTGAGAATAGAGATTGAAAATATTTTGAAGAAAGATTATTAGTTTAAGTGATACTTAGATTATAAATACATTTTATTTTTACTTATCAGGAACATGGATTCTGGGTACACTATTTGTCCAGTGAACTATAACTTTTTCTATCATATATAATAAAGAACAATATATTTTATTATGGTTTTATATTCAGACCAGCTATGAATATGTAATATTGATGATATTGATTCCATGACATCCTGTATGAAATCATATTATATTAAATGCAATATATCGCATTTAAAATCGTACTAAATACTATTAAGGGAACAAGAGTGAATTTCACTATCCTTTTGAAATTAATTATTTTCCTTTGGTGGATTACTAAGAAAATACTTAAATTGTCACTTAGAAAAATATAAATGATTGTATCTCTTTTATAATAGAATAAATAAATAATTGAAAAGTAGAAATATAAACCATTTTTTCAATTTGAAATAACTAGTTCTTTAAAATCTAAAGACTTTTTTGGAAATACAGGCATCGTTGCTTTGACCAAAGTAAGTGTGTGCAAATTTCAGGAAAATTTCTTTTCATATAGTACCTAAAGTGGTTTGTCATGTCATGATCTTTCCCTAATAATTTTTTAATGAATAGAGGAAGTCAGCTGTGAATCTGATAATCAAGACTTTAAATTTATTGTAAGTCAAGCAAATTTAAGGAAAAATTTTCAAGTTTTATTTCTTAATTTTTAACCAAGTGACTCTGGTGTGTGTGTGTTTGTGTTTCTACCCCCACTTACCCTTCATCCTCCCAGTCTTACTGCACTGATCCTGATCTTGTTCTGGAGCTGAAGAATCTCATTGTAATATTTGCAGATACTCTACAGGTGGGTGATAATCTGATATTCAGTTAATGGCTATCTGAGCACATAAAACTATTCAAAATATAGTGTAGACCATGCTCATTTCTTGTATTGTGGCTTAATGGTAGTAAATTAGTAATAATCAAATGTTTACTTATGTATTGATATTCTCTAGTCACACAGAACTTTTCATACTGCCGCCTTCCTGATTATGAAGCTTGGACAGAGATCAGGGAATATTACCATCTTTTAAAATATTGGTCATTTTATTGGAGTAGATATAGTATTTTTACAGTTTAAAAAAGTATGCAGTATAATGGAAAAAACCCTGAACCAGAAATTAGAATATTAAAGTTCTGCCTGAGTATAATGAACATGAGTTGTGGAATCACAAAGATCCGAGTTTATGTTCAACTTTTGCTGTTGACTAATTGTATGTTTACAGGTTTTCTGAACTTCAGATCCTCATTTGTGAAAGTGGATTTATTAATTACTAGTTTTCAGAATTGTTTTGAGTTTTAAATGTGATACTGTATAGGAAAATAAACACAAGTTTAAAAGCTGTATGTATTCATTTCCTTCCTAATTTCAAGTGTGCTATGACTGTAAGCAGATCACTTTACTTTGCACTTTGGAGTTTTTTTCTTTTTAAAATAAGATTAAAACTGAATTGTCTGAAAACTCATTGTCTTTGGGTTATCAATATCCAAGCTTTGAACTTGTCCCTCATCTTTGATCACAGATAATAAAGAATTGATTATGTTTTCATGCTTAAACTTATGGGATTTTTGATAAATTTGATTGATTGATTGATGTTTGATTGGTTGATAAGTTTTCAACCATGCTTAAATTTATGGGATTGTTATGGCTGGAATAACTTTTTGTGAAATATAGACCAGCATTTTCCAAAGTGAGATACTAGTTGTATGGTCAAAAATGTTTAGAAAATGCGGAGTGAAGTAAAAGAGATTTTTCTACTAGAAGCAAGTTTATAGCATATGTTTCCAAAGGTAAGGTGATTATGCAGCATTTTCCCAACATATCTGACTCTTAAATCTTTTTTTTCCCTTAGAGTATCTTTTCAATCTAGAGCTTCATATAAAGTGCTTTAGGAAATGCTGGGGCTTCCCTTGTGGCTTAGTTGGTAAAGAATCTGCCTGTAATGTGATCCCTGGGTTAGGAAGATCCCCCTGGAAAAGGGAAAGGCTACCCACTCCAGTATGCTGGCCTGGAGAATTCCATGGACTGTATAAAGAGTTGGATACAACTGAGTGACCTTTACTTTTAGGAAATGCTCAACTATTTGTTTTATCACAGGAGTCCATCCTAGAATAATAGTTATCTATTTTATTCTTAAACCTAAGGAGAAAATACCACAAGCTCCTTTAGTAAATTATTTTATTGCCTTACATCTTCATTAGTTTGTATGGCTTATATTATAAAACCAGAATAATTTGGGACTTTTTTTCTTTCATAAATTTTGTGACTAATGTACCTGTAATACTGACCTCTCTGCAAGAAAACATTAGTAAGTTTTATTAAAGACTGCCTTAATATTTGGGGCCTATTTTTAAGTAACTTGGAGTTTTGCTGTCCTTAATGACTCAAAGCATTGCTACTCAAAATATGGTCTGGGGAGCCCAGGTCAACAAATTGTTTGTTATGGATCCATAATGAAAAGAAATTTCTGTCAGAATGTAGATCAACTACATCACTAAAGTACAAAATTTAGCACAGTTGGTTTTTGTTTTTGATAACAGTGAAGTTGCTCAGTCGTGTCCGACTCTTCGCAACCCCATGGACTATATCCTACCAGGCTCCTCTGTCCATGGAATTTTTCAGGCAAGAGTACTGGAGTGGGTTGCCATTTCCTTCTCCAGGGGATCTTCCCGACACAGGGATTGAACCCTGGTCTCCCACACTGCAGGCAAACGCTTTACCCTCTGAGCCACCAGGGAAGCCAGCATTGATTGATATCAGTAGCAGCATTGATTTATACTCTGGTGTAAACTCTTTATCTCTCTTAAAAACCATACAGACCGTTCTTGAATTGGCATTTTGAGTACAACTGTAGATTCAGTTTTAGATTAAGTATTTGGTATGGTTCCAAGGAGCTCTGCAGAGAATCAAAGAGTAGTAGGCAATATTCAGATCACAGAGGCTTTAAAAAAGCAACATTGATGGATGCATAAACCCTTGTAAATATACCTTTCTAATCTTACTGCATTGAAATAAAGTTGAGGAAAACAAATTAGTTCTTGCTTATTTAGAAATCGTGCAGTATTTTCATTTCGCTGAAAATTGACAAGCTTATTATTAGGTCGGTCTTACACTGAATGAAATAAATACTGGCTTTTTAAGTTGTAAAATTTCAGTTACTTAGTAATTGAAAAGTTAAGAGAATTAAGGTTGATCTTTTCTAATTAATCTTTAATTAAAGCATATTGCATAATATTTCATTTAAAAAATTGGCACTTTACCACCCTAAGGGAATTTTTATTTCATCACCTAAAACAAAGCTAGCTAAACAATAAAGTGAAAAATCAAAACACAACATAGCATGTTCATAGTTCTGCTTACTGCCTATTAAGCAAATGAAAAGCAAGCATTTATTGATTCATTCATTAACCTTTTTTGAGCACCTGCTATGTGCTAACAGCTAGATTATATATATATATATATATATATATATATATACACACACATATATATATATATAAAAATCAGTATAACAGAAGGGACATAAAGATTCTTGGGTTTAAGAAATTCAGTTTAGTTGTAAACAAATAAGATGTATAATAAGACATACTAATTTAGTAATATATTAAAGAACTTTGGGCTCCTGGAAGATAGAATGATAACTTTGATTCCAAGAGTTGGGAAGGGTTATACAGAAAGTTGAAATGTGAGCTGGATTTTGAAGGAAATGTGAGTTCAGCAAGTAGATATGAAGGAAGAGGCATTCAGTTCAGTTCAGTTCAGTCCAGTCATTCAGTAGTGTCTGACTTTGCAACCCCATGAATTGCAGCACACCAGGCCTCCCTGTCCATCACCAACTCCCAGAATTCACTCAGACTCAAGTCCGTCGAGTCAGTGATGCCATGCAACCATCTCATCCTCGGTCGTCCCCCTTCTCCTCCTGCCCCCAATCCCTCCCAGCATCAGAGTCTTTTCCAGTGAGTCAACTCTTCGCATGAGGTGACCAAAGTACTGGAGTTTCAGCTTTAGCATCATTCCTTCCAAAGAAATCCCAGGGCTGATCTCCTTCAGAGTGGACTGGCTGGATCTCCTTGCAGTCCAAGGGACTCTCAAGAGTCTTCTCCAACACCACAGTTCAAAAGCACCCATTCTTCGGCGCTCAGCCTGCTTCACAGTCCAACTCTCACATTCATACATGACCACAGGAGAAACCATAGCCTTGACTAGATGGACCTTAGTTAGCAAAGTAATGAATGTCTCTGCCTTTGAATATGCTATCTAGGTTGGTCATAACTTTTCTTCCAAGGAGTAAGTGTCTTTTAATTTCATGGCTGCAGTCACCATCTGCAGTGATTTTGGAGCCCCAAAAAATAAAGTCTGACACTGTTTCCACTGTTTCCCCATCTATTTGCCATGAAGTGATGGGACTGGATGCCATGATCTTCGTTTTCTGAATGTTGAGCTTTAAGCCAACTTTTTCACTCTCCTCTTTCACTTTCCTCAAGAGGCTTTTGAGTTCCTCTTCACTTTCTTCCATAAGGGTGGTGTCGTCTGTGTATCTGAGGTTATTGATATTTCTCCCGGCAGTCTTGATTCCAGCTTGTGTTTCTTCCAGTCCAGCGTTTCTCATGATGTACTCTGCATATAAGTTAAATAAGCAGGGTGACAATATATAGCCTTGACATACTCCTTTTCCTGTCTGAAACCAGTCTGTTGTTCCATGTCCAGTTCTAACTTGCTTCCTGACCTGAATACAGATTTCTCAAGAGACAGGTCAGGTGGTCTACTATTCCCATCTCTTTTAGAATTTTCCACAGTTTATTGTGATCCACACAGTCAAAGGCTTTGGCATAGTCAGTAAGGCAGAAATAGATGTTTTTCTGGAACTCTTGCTTTTTCCATGATCCAGCGGCATATGACAGGCAGATAGCATGAGTGAGTTATAGGTAACTGACTATACTGTCTCACCATAGTATAGTATGGTGTACTTTGTCCAGCTGATGCAAACAGCTGACTCATTGGAAAAGACCCTGATGCTGGGAAGGATTGAAGGCAGAAGGAGAAGAGGGCGACAGGGAATGAGATGGTTGGATGACATCACTGATTCAGTGGACATGAACTTGAGCAAAGTCTGAGAGATGGTGAAGGACAGGGAAGCCTGGCGTGCTGCAGTCCATAGGGTCGCGAAGAGTCGGACATGACTTGGCAGCTGAATGACAACAACGAATAGTATGGCTGGCTATTTGTCAGCTGACCAGCTTGGTGGTGTTAGAAATTGTAATGTTTAAATGTAAGCAAAGAAGGGTAGAGAGTGGTAATGAAACGGATTAGGTAGTTTTAGCCAGATTGTGGCATGTCTTGTAAGCCTCTTCTAGGGGAATGGTATGATCGGCTTTGCACTTCTAGATGATAATTTTATGAGTTGGCAATAGAGTGAGTTGAGACAGAAAGATGATTGGAATTTCAGTTTAGAAAGCTTTTACAGTGATCTAGGCAGGGGATGTTAAGGACCTAAAATAAAACAGTGGTACTGGAAAGATTTCTGAGGAAAGGTAGCAGATGGAGAAAAATGGTAGGTTTGAATGAAATTTGTAAAGGAGGTAAAATCAAAAGAACCTGATGAGTGACTAGATGTTTGATTTGGGGGCATTTAGATGACATTTAGTTTTCTTTCCTGATAAATTGGATTGATGAAAGAACTATTAACAGGAATAGGAAGTAGGAAGAACACTTGGTTTAGCAGGAAGATATGAGTTTAATGTGCTTGTTGCTGGACTGGAGATATCTAATAACTGTTAGAATTAAATATTCAGAGTTTATAGAGGTCTAGCTAGAGATACAGATTGAGAATAGTCAGTGAACGTAGTGTTTGAAGTCAATTGACTTGAAATTGCCCTAGAGAGCTAGAAGAAAAAATTGAAGGATGGAGATAGAAGGAAAAAGAATCCAGAAGGATTACTCATAGATAAAAGGAGAACAAAGAGAGAGTGGTGTTACAGAATTCAAAGCAGAAGAAACAGAAGTAAGGATGAGAGATCATGGAATTGTTTAGGAGATATTCTGTGTTATTATTGACAGCAGTTTCAACAAAGGAATAGGGGTGAGAGTTAGATTGTAGTAGGTTTGGCTAGGGACGGACAGAGGAGGCAGCTGCAGGGCACAGAAAATTGTAGGAGGGCTTGTTTCCTTTAGTTCTTGTTTTAAAGATGGGGGGCAATTTAGCAGGTTTATTTAGTGAAGAGAAAGGAGGTAGTGGAAGTTAAAAATGCAACAGAGTGAGTAGCTGATCCATGGAGCAGTTCCTGCAGGAGGAGATAGGATCAAGACCAAAGACGAGGAGGTGAGCACTGAAGGGGAAGAGGGACAACTCTGATGTGAGCAGAAATGTTTGGTCCTAATATGGGTTTGATTTCAGTGGATTTGGAGTTGCAAAGGAATAAAATTTTGGAGTGTCTATTTGATAACTTTCCCCTGTACTACAAAGTCAGCATTGAATTGAAAGTACAGTGTTTCAGACAGAATGTATTCTCTTTTTTTCTTCTATCTTATTTAAAGACTGCTTCCCAAGACGTAGTTATGTGGATCAGTCATCTTGAACTTTTCCTCCAATTCTGACTTGTAATACTTTTTAAGGTTAACAATGTAATCCAGACTGAAAAGAGAGAGATGAAATGGAAAAATAATTCCAGCTTCATAAAACTTTCTAGACTCTTTTTTTTAACTGGTGCAACTTAGAATGTCAAAAGGATATCTTTTTTTCATACTGTTGAGATGGCATACAATTTGATATAGTGATCACTTCAAACAGTTCTCTAGTATTCTAAACTTTTAAAAATGTATATCTTTATTTATATCACTTGTTTATCTGCTTTGTGTGTGTGTTTTTTAGGGTTATGGTTTTCCAGTGAATCGACTTTTTGACCTTTTATTTGAAATAAGAGATCAATACAATGAAACATTGCTTAAGAAATGGGCTGGAGTTTTCAGGTTAGTCTAAGCCATGGTACCTTAATGTAAGAAAAAAATTGCCAAATGATAAAGTAATTGTGTTTGTATTTAGCAATAAAATTGCTTATAATTATATTTTTATTGTGGTAAAATATGTATAACTTAAAATTTACCATTTTAACCTTTTATGAATGTATAGTTCAGTGACATTAAGTATGTTCACACTGTTGAAACCATCACTACTGTTCATATCCAGAACTTTCTTATCTTCCTAAACTGAAACTCTGTACCAATTAAACAGTACCTGCCAATCTCTTTTTCTTCTAGTCTGTCCCCAGAAATCACCATTCTACTTTGTCTTTGAATTTGACTACTCTAGTTACTTCATATAAGTAGTTCGTACGTTGTTTGGGTTTTGTGTCTGAATTTGTTTGGTTTTTTTGGTCTGGTTTATTTCACTAAGCATAATGTCTTCAAGGTTTATCCATAGTGTAGTATGCGTCAGAATATCGTTCCTTTTTTAAGGCTAAATAATACTCCCTTGTGTGTATCATATTTTATTTATCCATTCCTCTACTTATGGATATTTGGGTTGTTTTCACCTTTTGACAATTATGAATAATGCCACTATGAACACTGACAAACAGTTATCTGTTTGGGTCCCTGTTTCAGTTCTTTTGGGCATATACCCAGAAGATGAATTGCTGGATTATATGGTAAATAATTTTGAGGAACCTCTATTCTGTTTTCCACAATGGCTGCACCACAGGTACATGACTTATTTCCAGCCTGTCATTAAGATGCCAGAGCCATTTATCAATTAGATATTCATTATCTACTGCCAAAACCATATCCTTCTCTTGTGTTCCTTACCTCTGCAGATGTCTGTGATGAGGTGAGATATATATCATTTGTCCATTTTCCTTGTCTAGAAACCACAGATTTGTTAAGATTATACTTTCCTTCATAATCCTCATTTAGTTTGTAAGTCCCATATATTCTACTTCTTAAAAACTATTTCTGCCACTCTCTTTCTGCCTCCACAAATACAGCTTTAATTCAAATCCTCATCACTCTTTATTTGGATCATTCAGTCTTTCTACCTGGCCTCTCTCTGTTCATTATTGTCTTTTTCTTTGTTTCCTCCACTATATAAAATTCTTCATATGATATTCCTCTGCCTAAAATCTCAGATGATATTCCATTGCCTATAGGATAAAATCTGGGTCTCAGTTTGTCCACCTGCCCAGCCTCATTTTAAACCATGTCCCTTGCATACGTTATACTCCAGTAATACTACATACTTGTGGTTTTATTCAGCCCCCCCACCCAGTTGTACTTTTTCATCCCTTACATTTTTGCATGTTATGGTCCATCCTTTGGAAATGCTATTCTCCCATAATCTCATTGGAAGTGTTTCGTTTTATCTGTAAAACCCCTACAACAGCCCATAGCTTCTCTGTAAAACTTCTCATGAGATATCCCCCACCTAGTCTGTTAAAGTTAGTTGCTTTTTTCCTTTGTCCTATATCTGAAACTTGTACCTCATTTATTGTCTGCATAACATCATTATAAACATAATCTGTTTGCATATCTCTCTCTCCTGTTAGGCTTGAGAACAGAGATCTTGCTTTTATCTTCATGGGGGTAGAGAGTTTTCGTTATAGTTAGCCCAGAGACTAGCACATAATAGTTGCTAAAGAAATACTAATCAGACTGAATTATTGATTATAAAGAAGTTGATTGGAGGTATATTAGTACAGGCTGAGTTAAGCTACTAACAAAAGTACACAAAATCTCATTGGATAAACATAGACATTTTATTTCTCACTTACACAGAAGTTTATAGTGGGTCTAGTAGTCCACGACTCAGGCTTTTGCCATTTGTGATTCTACTTTCTCGACATGGGGGTTTCTCCTGTCACCATGGGACAGAGGATCACACAGTTAGCTCATAAATGCTTTAGACTTAAAGCAACACATGGAACTTGTGTTCACAGTCCAGTGGCTGAAACTAGGCATATGACTGCCTGTTTGCAAGGAAAGCACACGGATGTTTGGTGAGTAGTAAATGTGTCTGCCTTACTAAGTGTAAAAGCTCCTTTTCTAAGTACAGCGTTATGAGAGACAGACAAATGGAAGACACTGTTTTCATCTTCCAGGAGCTTATGATCTAGTTGGAAGGAGAACACAAAAGACATAGAAACTTGAGAGTTGTTCTTGTTAAGAAATATGACTGGGATACTCTTCATCTCATTTTTAGTCGTAGTTAGTTCATTCAGACTATATCATCTTGGGAACTGTTCTAAGGAATTGAAGTACTGAAGGATGTAGAATAAACAGGTAGAAAGAGGATCACACATTAATTTTGAGAGACACTTATTTGATACTGGATTCTAGAATTCTGAGTGATGAGGCCCTGTTTTCCTATTTATACCCTTAACTGACAAACAGAAAATTATTTTGTAATTATTGAGTTTTCTTACTGTCCTATAGCACTCTATTGGTATATTTTCTAATATTAAATTTTCAATTCTGTCTTCTTTCTTAACAGGGACATTTTTGAAGAAGATAATTATAGCCCCATCCCTATTGTTAGTGAAGAAGAATATAAAGCAATCATAAGTAAATTTCCCTTTCAAGATCCAGACCTTGAAAAGGTACAGCTTTGTTCTTACTTCAAGAATTTTCTTTAAAATAAATTAATCAGTAATACATTATATTAACCTGACATTGTGAGAATAGCTTCTTTTGAGGCTTTTGCTGTTATTGTTGTGTTATTTGAGAAAATTAATTATATTTTTGTTAACTTTTAAAGATTATGTTACTACTACTACTGTTATTTTGTTGAGGTTAAGAAGGGACTTTCCTGGGGCTACTAGGAGCAGTTGTCCCAAATGTTAGGTGGATTCCCAGAGCAGGTGTTACTAATGTTGGGCGGGTTCCAAATTAAACATGTTGAGTAGATTATAGGAATAAGAGAATATTGTAGGGAAAGAGAGAATTTCTTTGAAACTTGCATTACTGTGAAAGATCTTAATTTTTACTTTTTTTTTCTAGAAATGTACTCAGAAAAGTTTGTCTTGGTTCAGTAAGAGGTGTATGAAGGTAATAGTCATCTGGATTTTTTTCTGAAGTAAGAATGGATAGTTTTGGAATCAGGATGTGAACAAGATAGGATAGAGAAAGGAGATTTCTTTTGCTGAAATGCTGAAATACTGAAATTTCTTCCAGCATTAGAATATTCTGTAAATACACCTGATTGCCCATGTGTGTGCGTGCACACAAAAACATACATGCTTGTACCAATCCAGTATCTCTGGGTAGAATTAGATCTTATGAGAAAAAGATATCATATTTCCTGCTAATATCACCTTTTTAGTTCTCTTCATTCTTGATGTTTTCCCTTAATCTTTTTTGTTATTTTTCTAACACTTTATAATTTAGTTCTTTTCTATATTTTTATCCCTTCATAATGAACAAGAGTGAATTCTCAGTGAGTTGTGTGAATTGTGACTGTAAATTTTTATGTAAATATAATAAACTTTTATTAAAATTCTATGTTACATTCATTTATACATAGACAAAGCAAATTATGTGTCAGTTCAGTTCAATTGCTCAGTTGTGTCTGACTCTTTGTGACCCCAGGGACTGCAGCACATCAGGCTTCCCTGTCTATCACCAGCTCATGGAGCTTGCTCAAACTCATGTCTCTCGAGTCAGTGATGCCATCCAAGCATCTCATCCTCTGTCATCCCCTTCTCCTCCTGCCTTCAGTCTTTCCCAGTATCAGGGTCTTTTCCAGTGAGTCAGTTCTTTGCATCCTCTGGCCGGAGTATTGGAGCTCCAGCTTCAAATTATGTGTTCAGTTTAGTCGCTCAGTTGTGTCCGACTCTTTGCGACCCCATGAAACGGTTAGAACTGGACATGGAACAACAGACTGATTCCAAATTATGTGTAATAGTCACTAAATATAGGACCAGTTAATTAAATGCATAGCTTTTAGATTATAGCTAATGCTGCCATTGCATATACCTAATTGTATTCTAAATACACACAAAAGACCAGATTGATTTTTCTATTTCTGTATTTTTGAAGCCCCAATCAAAGATCCTTGTCAGGAAATATTATAAGAATATCCTCTATCTCATGGCTTGGTTTAGTTTTAGTTATTGGTAATAAATGTGTTCAGGATATAGCATCTGTAAAGAGAGCACTAGGCTTCTCTGGTGGCTCAGTGATAAAGAATCCACCTGCCAATGCAGGAGACACAGGTCTGTTCCCTGGGTTAGGAAGATCCTATGGAGAAGGAAAATGCAATCTACTCCAGGATTCTTGCCTGGGAAATCCAATGGACAGGGGAGCCTGGCGGGCTGCAGCCTGTGGGGCCACAAAAGAGTCGGACATGGCTTAGTGACTAAACAACAGCAAAAATAGCACTGGATTTGATCTGGATTCATGTGCTGGATCTGTCTGTGGCTTACTATGGGCAAGTGACTTACCCTGCTTGGGCATTTGTGCCTTATCTGTCTAATGAGAATTTTGAATTAAATAATCTCTAATATCTCTACTAATTACACTAAACTATGCTAAATGGATTCATAGTTAAAAGGATATTTGGCTTTGCTTGTAGGGTACCTCCCACAATATTTTAGGATTAAATTTGTTAGGAATTGTACTCATTGGTTTGTGTATTATTTGTCATTAAAAGCACTATCACTAAAAGCACTTTCCACATGGAAAATTTAAATGTGATAACTTAGAAATCCCATAACTTATTTTGTAGTAGTCTCTTGGTTGTTTGTGTATATACTTACTTTTCCTAAGTATAATTTTCAATTAAAATTGTTTTAAAAGATATAAAATTATCTTTCAAATAACTTGAGTTACTATTTTCAGTGGAAATACCAAGTGAGAAAAGTAAGACTGAACATACATGCAAAAATATGTATTTTTGCAGATAGCTGTGCTAATTTAACTAGTACCCTTTGGCTAAAATAAGAGCATATTCATTTTATCTTTAATGTCATTAAAATAAATTCTTGTTGAAATGTCTTTGAAATAGTTAATATTGTTCATTGTTCTGCAAAGCATAATTGAAAGTGAGTTATCTCTTCCATGTTTATAAAGTGATTTTAAAGAATAGCAGCTCTTTAGTTGATTTTTTTAGTACTCCTAATTCAGTCCCTACATTTAGAAAGGTTGAACCTACTGGTTTTAGAGAGAGATTGCTCTCTGAAAATGTCTTTACTACCAACTTTTCGTAAGCTACTTTCTGCTGGAGGTACCTAAAAATACGTATGTTCATTCATAGATTTATCATTTACCTACTATTTAATGGACACTGTGCCATGTGCTAGTTTTTCCATCTCTACTGTCAAGGAACTTGTAGCCAAGAAAGGAATAGAAAAAATAAATGGGAAATTACAATTCACAGAAGTTGACCATGCTAAGGATAGGAGAAGTAGAATGGAAAAAAAGAGCTGTAATTCTGTAGTATAAAGTATCAGTGGCAAGGTTAATAAAGTGCAAGAGATAAATATCAAAAAATGAAGTAGAAACAGCTGTAAATAGACTATAAATAGATCTTATATAAAGTGTTAGGAAGTTTAGCTTTTACTCTGACAGCTAGATTAAGTCACCACCAGTTTTCAAGTAGTAAATGCTTAATCAGATTTGTGTTTTAGAAAGATCTCTGTGGCTAATGTGTGGAGAATGGATAGGAGAAGAGTAAGGTGGGGAGACTAGCTTGGGGATTGTTGTGGTAATTTTGGCAAGAGAAATTGGTGACCTGAGTGGGAGTTATAGCTGTGGAATTTGATTTGAGATATTTAGGAGATAAGAATGAGAGGAGTTGATTTTCATTTGCTTATTTGGGATGATGAGGATAGAGGGGCAAGTATGCCAGTCAGGGTTCTGCATTGGATGGTGGAAACATTCACTAATACAGGAAATACAAGAGTAGCAGATTTAGAAAGAAGGGATGATCATTTCACTTTGGGATCTGTTAAGAATGTCTCAAATGTTACAGCTAAATGGACATGTTCAGTGGTGTCTTAATGCACACATTTGGCCTTCAGGAGAAAGATTACGCTGAGATTGTGGATTTGGGAGATATTGGCTCTCGCATGATGAGTAAGTGAGATTATCCAAAGATAGTATGTATGGTAAGAAAAGAAGGTATAGGATAGAACCATACCTAGAGGAGGAGATATAGAGAAGGTAGAGAAATAAAAGGAAAACCAGTATAGGTCACAGATACCAAAGAAGGAAAGGTCATTTAAGAAGCAGGAGGCCCATTGTGTCAGACTCTTCAGATAAATCAGGTAACATGAAAAGTTCATTCAATTCAGTTCAGTTCACTCGCTCAGTCATGTCCAACTCTTTGGGACCCCATGGACTGCAGCATGCCAGGCCTCCCTGTCCATCACCAATTCCCAGAGCTTGCTCAAACTCAAGTCCATCAAGCCAGTGATGCCATCCAACCATCTCATCCTGTGTTGTTCCCTTCTCCTCCTGCTTTTAATCTTTTCCAGCATCAGGGGCTTTTCCAAGGCCAAAGTATTAGGAGTTTCAGCTTCAGCATCAGTCCTTCCAGTGAATATTCAGGACTGATTTTCTTTAGGATGGACTGGTTGGATCTCCTTACAGTCCAAGGGACTCTGAAGAGTCTTCTCCAACACCGCAGTTCAAAAGCATCGATTCTTCAGCACTCAGCCTTCTTTATAGTTCAAATCTGTACATGACTACTGGAAAACCATAGCTTTGACTAGATGGACCTTTGTTGGCAAAGTAATGTCTCTGCTTTTTAATATGCTGCCTAGGTTGATCATAGCTTTCCCTCCAAGGAGCAAGCGTCTTTTAATTTCATGGATACAGTCGCCACCTGCAGTGATTTTGGAGCCCCCCCCAAAATAAAGTCTCTCACTGTTTCCATTGTTTCCCCATCTATTTGCCGTGAAGCGATGGGACCAGATGCCATGATCTTAGTTTTCTGAATGTTGAGTTTTAAGACAACTTTTTCACTCTCCTCTTTCACTTTGATCAAGAGGCTTGTTCTTCTTCACCTTCTGCCATAAGAGTGGTGTCATGTGCATATCTGAGGTTATTGATATATCTCTTGGCAGTCTTGATTCCAGCTTGTGCTCCATCCAGCCCGGCATTTCACATGGATTTAACATTTACGAGGTCATTGGTGACCTTGGTGAAAGTACTTTCAATGATGTAAACTAAGTTGCAATGCATGTGAAGATAAAAGTAAAGGTTAGATTTCATAAAGTGTAAACAGAGGGCTCTTGGTAAAAATCCTCAAGAGTTTTACCTTTTAGAGCTGAGAATTTGCTAGTGGATGTTGGCTGGTAAAGCATTTTAACCAAGAAGCACACTGTAAACCATTAGCTGCATCCTGGTGTGTGATGGTATATAGGTCAGAAAGCTGCTGTAAGGTATTCTAAAGAGTTCTGGAATGAAATGGGTACCTTCTTGAATTGACATCAATTCAGGCAAATGAAGGGAGTCTTAGAATTATTTGATGACACTAAGCCAGGAACCTGGCCCATAACTTTCACAACAAACTTGACTCTTTTATTATGGTTGCAAAGAAACAGGCGTTTATGTATCTTCCCTAGGATACTTATCATCAGAACACATAGAGGTATTGTTATCTGCTTTCTGTGCTTGTTAGAAGTCTGCTAATATGATTTAAGAAACAGATAAACTGCCATATTTTTTTCTTCAGAAATATTTTGGTTCTCCTTAAAATCTCAAAAATAACATTGAAATATAACAGTAGACTTTAAAATGCAGGTATTAACTATTAATTCAGATGTGAAGTAAATTTAATTTTTACATTTTTGAGGTGTTTAGGATATCTTTTTCTAAAATTTCAGAAACAATATCAACTTCTTTTTTCTTTCAACAGCAACCTTTCCCAAAGAAATTGCCCATGTCTCAGTCAGTGCCTCATATTTATATTCAAGTTAAAGAATTTATTTATGCCAGCCTTAAATTTTCAGAGTCACTACACCGGAGGTAAGTTTACTAATGAGAAATGTATCTTTTTCAAAGCTATTTTTGTGAAACATCATTTGGTTTATAGGCCGTGACTCTTTATTGGACTAGTATGTTGTTGGAAAGCTTATATATTTTAGTAGAAGGAAAGTTTTAGTTGTTCAGTTGTGTCTGACCTTTTGTGACCCCATGGACTATAGCCTGCCAGGCTTCTCTGTCCATGGAATTCTCCATGCAAGAATGCTGGAATGGGTTGCCATTCCCTTCTCCAGGGGATGTTCCCAACCTAGGGATTGAACCCAGGTCTCCCACATTGCATGCAGATTCTTAATCATCTAAGTCACGAGGCAAGCCCATTTTAGTGACATTTGGGGCTAGGTTGATATAAATTTGATGTTACATATTTTTTGACATTTCATTATGTAAATCTTCAAATATATATAAAAGTAGAGATAATAGGAAAAGAAAATCCTGTATTTTCAGCATTTTGATTTAACCATAATAAATGTTTTTTCCATAATAAGCTGTTTTATTTGCTGAATTATTTTAAATCAAACTCTAGAAATAATGGCATTTTATCCCTCAGTACTTAAATGTTTTTATTTTTATTTATTTTTATTTTTTTTTTAATTTTTAGTTTTTTATTTTTTAAATTTTAAAATCTTTAATTCTTACATGCATTCCCAAACATGAACCCCCCTCCCACCTCCCTCCCCAGAACATCTTTCTGGGTCATCCCCATGCACCAGCCCCAAGCATGCTGCATCCTGCGTCAGACATAGACTGGCGATTCAATTCACATGATAGTATACATGTTAGAATGTCATTCTCCCAAATCATCCCACCCTCTCCCTCTCCCTCTGAGTCCAAAAGTCCATTATACACATCTGTGTCTCTTTCCCTGTCTTGCATACAGGGTCATCATTGCCATCTTCCTAAATTCCATATATATGTGTTAGTATACTGTATTGGTGTTTTTCTTTCTGGCTTACTTCACTCTGTATAATCGGCTCCAGTTTCATCCATCTCATCAGAACTGATTCAAATGAATTCTTTTTAACGGCTGAGTAATACTCCATTGTGTATATGTACCACAGCTTTCTTATCCATTCATCTGCTGATGGACATCTAGGTTGTTTCCATGTCCTGGCTATTATAAACAGTGCTGCGATGAACATTGGGGTACATGTGTCTCTTTCAATTCTGGTTTCCTCGGTGTGTATGCCCAGAAGTGGGATTGCTGGGTCATAAGGTAGTTCTATTTGCAATTTTTTAAGGAATCTCCACACTGTTCTCCATAGTGGCTGTACTAGTTTGCATTCCCACCAACAGTGTAGGAGGGTTCCCTTTTCTCCACACCCTCTCCAGCATTTATTGCTTGCAGATTTTTGGATCGCAGCCATTCTGACTGGTGTGAAGTGGTACCTCATTGTGGTTTTGATTTGCATTTCTCTAATAATGAGTGATGTTGAGCATCTTTTCATGTGTTTGTTAGCCATCCGTATGTCTTCTTTGGAGAAATGTCTATTTAGTTCTTTGGCCCATTTTTTGATTGGGTCGTCTATTTTTCTGGAGTTGAGCTGCAGAAGTTGCTTGTATATTTTTGAGATTAGTTGTTTGTCAGTTGCTTCATTTGCTATTATTTTCTCCCTTTCAGATGGCTGTCTTTTCACCTTGCTTATATTTTCCTTTGTTGTGCAGAAGCTTTTAATTTTAATTAGATCCCATTTGTTTATTTTTGCTTTTTTTTTTTGTTTTTGTTTTTTTTTTTTTTCACAATCAAAATATGGAACAGTTTATTGAAGGGAATTCAACCATACATATATGTGTATCCATTTGTTCACCTGAAGCTATCACAACGCTGTTAATCAGCTATTAATCAATTTTTTTTAAGTTTTTGGTGTTAAAAATTTTTTTTTTTTTTAAATTTTAGTTTTTTATTTTTTAAATTTTAAAATCTTTAATTCTTACATGCATTCCCAAACATGAACCCCCCTCCCACCTCCCTCCCCATAACAACTTTCTGGGTCATCCCCATGCACCAGCCCCAAGCATGCTGCATCCTGCGTCAGACATAGACTGGCGATTCAATTCACATGATAGTATACATGTTAGAATGTCATTCTCCCAAATCATCCCACCCTCTCCCTCTCCCTCTGAGTCCAAAAGTCCGTTATACACATCTGTGTCTCTTTCCCTGTCTTGCATACAGGGTCGTCATTGCCATCTTCCTAAATTCCATATATATGTGTTAGTATACTGTATTGGTGTTTTTCTTTCTGGCTTACTTCACTCTGTATAATCGGCTCCAGTTTCATCCATCTCATCAGAACTGATTCAAATGAATTCTTTTTAACGGCTGAGTAATACTCCATTGTGTATATGTACCACAGCTTTCTTATCCATTCATCTGCTGATGGACATCTAGGTTGTTTCCATGTCCTGGCTATTATAAACAGTGCTGCGATGAACATTGGGGTACATGTGTCTCTTTCAATTCTGGTTTCCTCGGTGTGTATGCCCAGCAGTGGGATTGCTGGGTCATAAGGTAGTTCTATTTGCAATTTTTTAAGGAATCTCCACACCGTTCTCCATAGTGGCTGTACTAGTTTGCATTCCCACCAACAGTGTAGGAGGGTTCCCTTTTCTCCACACCCTCTCCAGCATTTATTGCTTGCAGATTTTTGGATCGCAGCCATTCTGACTGGTGTGAAGTGGTACCTCATTGTGGTTTTGATTTGCATTTCTCTAATAATGAGTGATGTTGAGCATCTTTTCATGTGTTTGTTAGCCATCCGTATGTCTTCTTTGGAGAAATGTCTATTTAGTTCTTTGGCCCATTTTTTGATTGGGTCGTTTATTTTTCTGGAATTGAGCTGCATAAGTTGCTTGTATATTTTTGAGATTAGTTGTTTGTCAGTTGCTTCATTTGCTATTATTTTCTCCCATTCAGAAGGCTGTCTTTTCACCTTGCTTATAGTTTCCTTTGTTGTGCAGAAGCTTTTAATTTTAATTAGATCCCATTTGTTTATTTTTGCTTTTATTTCCAGAATTCTGGGAGGTGGATCATAGAGGATCCTGCTGTGATTTATGTCTGAGAGTGTTTTGCCTATGTTCTCCTCTAGGAGTTTTATAGTTTCTGATCTTACATTTAGATCTTTAATCCATTTTGAGTTTATTTTTGTGTGCGGTGTTAGAAAGTGATCTAGTTTCATTCTTTTACAAGTGGTTGACCAGTTTTCCCAGCACCACTTGTTAAAGAGATTGTCTTTACTCCATTGTATATTCTTGCCTCCTTTGTCAAAGATAAGGTGTCCATATGTGTGTGGATTTATCTCTGGGCTTTCTATTTTGTTCCATTGATCTATATGTCTGTCTTTGTGCCAGTACCATACTGTCTTTAAATGTTTTTAAAAACAATAAGGACATTTCACTGTTTAACACACTTAACAAAATTAACACTATTACATAGTATCTGTTCTCTAGCCCATATCAGTGTTTTCTAAATTGTCTCCCAAATGTCTGTTTATAGCTGGTATGTTTGAATCAGGGACTAAATAAAGTTCTCACCTTATGTTTGTTGTTAAATCTGTTTTACCAGTATCTCTTCCATTTTTTCTCTAGTTGTGTAGATCTTATTTATTTTAGTTTCTCTGTTGCTCAGGTTCAGTTCAGTTCAGTTCAGTTGCTCAGTTGTGTCCGACTCTTTGCGACCCCATGAATCGCAGCACGCCAGGCCTCCCTATCCATCACCAACTCCCGGAGTTCACTCAGACTCACATCCATTGAGTCAGTGATGCCATCCAGCCATCTCATCCTCTGTCGTCCCCTTCTCCTCCTGCCCCCAATCTCTCCCAGCATCAGAGTCTTTTCCAATGCGTCAACTCTTCGCATGAGGTGGCCAAAGTACTAGAGTTTCGGCTTTAGCATCATTCCTTCCAAAGAAACCCCAGGGCTGATGTCCTTCAGAATGGACTGGTTGGATCTCCTTGCAGTCCAAGGGACTCTCAAGAGTCTTCTCCAACACCATAGTTCAAAAGCATCAATTCTTCGGCCCTCAGGCTTCTTCACAGTCCAACTCTCACATCCATACATGACCACAGGAAAAACCATAGCCTTGACTTAGACGGACCTTAGTCGGCAAAGTAATGTCTCTGCTTTTGAATATGCTATCTAGGTTGGTCATAACTTTTCTTCCAAGGAGTAAGCGTCTTTTAACTTCATGGCTGCAGTCACCATCTGCAGTGAATATTCCTTTATTTCAGTGACTTGTGGAAAAGCTAATATTCTTAATAGTTTTTACTTGAGTAGGCTTAAAGTGAAGATTCAAAAAACATCAGTGAGAATTAATAAAGAATTCTGTAAAAGTGTTACTCAGTCGTGTCCAAATCTTTGTGACCCCATGTACTGTAGCCCACCAGGCTCCTCTGTCCATGGGATTCTCCAGTTAAGAATACTGGAGTGGGTTGCCATTCCCTTCTCCAGAGGATCTTCCTGACCCAGAAATCGAACCTGTTCTTCCTGCATTGTAGGCAGATTCTTTACCATCTGAGCCACTATATCTACCTAAAGAATGCAATAGCAAATTGGTATTATGCTCAGTAATGGAGAGCAACAAGCATCTATTGGTTCCTATAGCCAAATTAATTATATAGGAAAGAGAATACCATTTAACTGGGGTGATGAAGGCAATACCCAACATTTGTAGATATGGGAAATGTGATATCCTTGTTTTGCACATAAGGAAACAGAGACTCAAACAGGCTATATCATTCATCCAGAATGACCCAGCTAGTATGAGATCTGTCATAAAGGAGCAGTTCTTCTGACTCCCATATCAGTGAAAATATCTGGCTACCTAGATGGACCTTGCATTATAGTCATATAATATATTTATAATTGGGAATGCTCTGGAGGAGAGAGTGGTGATGCTAGCTTTCATGTCTTCCTTTCTGAAATCCATTTTTCCAAATTCATATACTTAATAGCAGTAATCATTTTCAGTATGGACCGCTTCTGAATTTTAAGTCATAAAAAGGCATGAAGGCAGTTCAAATAAATAGGTATTTTTCAGGCCAAAACAGTGAGGCCAATGGCAGTTGTTTTTTTCTTGTTGTATGTGTATCCCTTATGGTAAGCTACCACTATTTTGGATGTAAACAATGTGTAAATAAAAAGTAAATGAAATGTGTGTTCTGCCAGGGTAAAAGAATTACCTGATTTTAGGTCTTTTACTGCTTTTTTGTGTGTGCATAGGGATTCTTTAAAAGATTTCTTAATTTTTGTTCTGAGAGAATATGAGTTGGAGAGCAAAGGAAAGGAAAGGAATACAAATACCTAATACATAGCATTCTGTAGTGTGTGTTTCTCACCAGCCAGTGACTCTCAAAGTGTGGTCCCCGGACCAGCAGCCTTAGCATCACATGGGAAAATGCTGGAAATGCAACCTTAGACCTACTGACGGAGAAGGCAATGGCACCCCACTCCAGTACTCTTGCCTGGAAAATCCCATGGACCAAGGAGCCTGGTGGGCTGCAGTCCATGGGGTCACTAAGAGTCAGACACGACTGAGCAACTTCACTTTCACTTTTCAGTTTCATGCATTGGAGAAGGAAATGGCAACCCACTCCAGTGTTCTTGCCTGGAGAATCCCAGGGACGCGGGAGCCTGGTGGGCTGCCGTCCATGGGGTCGCACAGAGTCGGACACGACTGAAGCGAAGGCGCAGCAGTAGCAGCAGCAGCAGACCTACTGAATTAGAAACTGAGGATGGGACCCTTGGCTTTACTCAAGTTCTCTGGGTGATTCTGATGCACTCTAAGAATCACTGCCTCATCATACTCTCCTAGCCTCTTATACTGTAGTTTCTAAAGGTATGTTTTAAAGACATTAGCTTATAACCGCAGTCATAAAACTAACTAGAAGTAACGTATTTTCTAAACTGTACAACATAACACACTGTTATCATTCAGCATTGGAAAAACAGTAGATACAAATGAGTATTCAGTGAAACAGAATGACAAACTTTTACAATGGTAGTTTTCAGTAGTGGAGCTCTAATGGTCTGAGAGCTGCCAAAATTTATACCTATTTTTTTTCCTTTTTTTTTTTTCATTTAAAAGTTCTAATCTAGAACAGAGGCAGTATAATGTAGTAGTTAAGAACATAAGCTTCAGACTTACTCCTTAGTTTGAGTCTTGATGCTGACACTCACACTGTAGTAGGACCTTGGGCAATCAAATTGTAGTTTCCTCATTTATAAAATGAGAGAAGTAGCTTGGCACATGGTAGGCACATAAGGCATAAAACAGGATGGATTACTACAGTATTAGATGTGGGACTAGAGCTGGGAGTGTTTACATTTTAAATACAGGCTTTGGGGAACTGTTGGAAGTATTTTAAACTAAAAAATGACATATTTTGTGTCTACATTTTAAATACAGGCTTTGGGAAACTGTTGAAGTATTTTAAACTAAAAAATGAATATTTTAGAAAGTTTACTCTGGTCTCAGTGAGGATGGTCGGTCAGAGGGGATGAAGAAATAGTCATGTTGAATTGGTAAAGGCAGTGGCTCAAGATAGATGAAGAAAGACTTGAAGTAGTCAGGATCGGTAGTGATGAAAAGGAACAAACATATAAAAAGTGTTTAGGAATATTATTTACAACAGTCAGGACATGGAAGCAACCTAAATGTCCATCAGCAGAGAAATGGATAAAGAAGATGTGGTGCATATATATAATTAAATATTACTCAGCCATAAAAGGAAGAAAGTGGCATCTGCAGCAACATGGATGGACTTAGAAATTGTCATACAGAGTGAAGTGAGTCAGAAAAAGAAAGACAAATACCATACAATGCTGCTTATATATGGAATCTAGAAAAATAATTCAGATGAGCTTACTTGCAAAGCTGAAATAGAGGCACAGATTACAAAACAAAGTTATGGTTACCACGGGCAGAAGTGGGGGGTGGGATGAATTGGGAGATTGGGATTGACATATATACCTGCGTGTATGCTCAGTCACTCAGTCGTGTCTGACTCTTGGTACCTACCACATGGACCGTAGCCTGTCAGGCTCCTCTGTCCATGGGACTATCCCAGCAAGAATGCTGGAGTGGGTTGCCATTTCCTTTTCCAGGGGATCTTCCCAACCCAGGGGTCGAACCCACATCTCCTGCAGCTCCTGCATTGGCAGGCAGATTGTTTACCACTGAACCATCTGACTTACATACACTCTATATAAAATATCTAAAAAGAGCACTGGGTTTCCCTGGTAGCTCAGTGGTAAAGAATCTGCCTGCCAGTGCAGGAGCCAAAGGAGATGCAGGTTCGATCCCTGGGTCAGGAAGATCCCCTGGAAAAGGAAATGGCGGCCCACTCCAGTATTCTTGCCTGGGAAATTCCATGAACAGAGAAGCCTGGTAGGCTATGGTCCATGAGGTCGCAAAGAGGTGGACACGACTTAGCGACTGAAACAATGCAGTGTTACATTCTCAGGTTTTTTTTGTGCTGTCTTTTGAACTTGAAAACCTAAATTACAATAACTAAATCACCTATTAGCTTTACTGTCTGTCATGTGAATTTGTTCCAAAATGAAGACTATAAAAAACTTGCATTTCAACCCCCAATGTACTATTTGGGGATAGAAAGAACTTCATATAACAAAATGCTAACATAGAGAATATAAACACAATTAAATGTTTGCATTCACTATTTTAATTCAAAACACAAAGTGTATTACAAAACATATATTTTGATTGCTCAGATCAAACAATTCTTTCATATCTAGTGATTTCCTTGTTTTTGTCATATCATTTGGTGATGTCTTTCTTCCCCCATATCACTTTGTAGTACAGATCAGAATGTCAGTGAGAAATGTTTCATGATATAAAAGATAGTTATCTATGCAAATTTCTCTCATCAGTATCACAAGTCACACATTTTATGAGTCAGTGTAAGTTAACAAACTTTTTTAGAAATATATAATCAGTTTGGTAGTGATTCTGATACCATGGGGCTTCCCTTGTGGCTCAGCTGTTAAAGAATCCGCCTGCAATGCGGGAGACCCGGATTCAGTCCCCGGGTTGGGAAGATCTCCTGGAGAAGGGAAAGGCTACCCATTCCAGTCTTCTGGCCTGGAGAATTCCATGGACTGTATAGTCCATGGGGTCACAAAGAGTCAGACACGACTGAGTGACTTTTCACTTTCATTTTCACTGATACCATAAAAACAGATCATGATTCCAGATTGACTTTAGATGGACTGTTAGCATTATTTTGTATTCATTAACTGAATGCCATCGGCTGCATTATTTGATTCAGAGGTTATTTTTATTGCACTCCTGAGTTTGCACCAATTTATAACTGTCTTTGATTCACCTGAATTGTTTCATATGAATAATTTTCCATATGTAAAGTGAATTTTTATCAATTTAATATCATGATTTTAGATATTCTTTGGGTTTTATTAATATTCTTTGTTTTTTTTATTTTAATCATGCACTTGGTAGATGGCGCTTCTGTGGTATTTATGATAAATCTGTGCATGTCAGATTTGTCTTTATCTTAAATGCATATATGAAATTGTCCATATAAGAATTATCTAGTAAAACTCATTCACTATAATTAATAGAAAGGCATTGCACACACACATACACACACACTCAAAAAAGTGTTTAGGAGCCCTAAAATTAGAGTATTTATGAATAATTAGATGAAGAAGCTAAGGGACAAAAAAGAATTTGACTTACACTTGGGTGGACTTAACTTTGTTTATATAGACTCAAATTGATTCTGGTTATAGTTACCTTTGAAAATAACAATGCATACATTCATTTTTTACTTTGGGGTAAGGTATGCAAGTGAAAAGGAGAAAAAAGAAGTATCTCAACAGTCATCCTACAACTTGGCTCAAATCTTATATTGTAGAATTATTCTTGAAGCTGCAATCCTGAATCTATAAACTGGTCCCCCTCATTTTTCCTTTAAATATAGATTACTTTAACACTGGGTATCATGTATAATATATATATCCTGACAAGTATTTTTTATTATCTAATCTAACTGTTGATTCCTGAAATACAGGACTGATACTTAGTTAAGATATTGTTAATTGGTAGGAAGTATAGAAATTTAGCATCTTAGAATTAACTTTTATTTTGTTTCTTTACAGAGGAGAGGCAATGGATTTCTATTGTTATTTGATTTTTTTTTACAGCATATGTAATACCAAAGATAAAAGCCATTAGTCACAATATTATGTGTAATTTTCCCAAAAGCTTCCCTACTTCCCCTCAGTTCTGATTCTTTTTATGTACAAACTCCTAGCATTCTAAAAGGTAAATGTTGTATATTAATGCCACAGCAGGAAAGATTGTCTAGTTTTTCCTTCTCTTCTTGATAAAAATATTGTCATTTTGTTACTTCAGTATTCAGTTCTCATTAACTCTGATAACTGCGTTATATATCTTGCAAGGCATTTATGCTTACGTTTTTATTTTTTTATGCTTACATTTTTAAAAAATTAGATTTACTAAGTACATTGTCTATTTTCGTTTTGTTAATGAAGTAATAACTACCTCAGAATACAGAAACAGCATAGTTAATATGAAAGCATATAAATTTATTCTTGATTATCAGCTTTTTGACATGTATTTTTATTTAAAAAATTTATATCTGTGACCTAAAATTGAGCTACTGGAGTTGCTTTTTTTTTTTTTTAATTTGTCAGTAAAAGAGTTGTGGAAAATAACTGTGTGTGTTTAAAACTCTTTTATTTGTTTAAACATATTTTGCAGTTAAATTTTTAGAACAAGAAGATGCTTTAGAGCTCTTACAGAAAAAATGTTTGGGTTTCTTTTTATATGTGAATAAAAGCAGGGCCAGTGAATGAAATGACTTCATGAAGAAACTCCAAAGTCTCCGTTATTTGGTTGCAGCGGAAACATCTGTCTCTAATATGACCTTTAAGAAATTTTCAGCTTTCATAAAAGGTTAAGCTATAACATAACTTAGGAGATTTATTGTATATTAAGATTTAATTACTGTGAAATGCTATTTAAAAATTAGGAAGAGTACAAGTTATAATCTCAAAAGACAAAGAGTTAAGGGAAAAAATTGCTCAGTTAGGATAAAAGCCTTGTTGGGGAAATCCTGGTGATTGTTGGGTAAATCTTACCAGTACCAATAGGACATAGGTGCTGATAGGTTTTCTTTCTCTGCTTTTACTTATGGAAGAAAAAGACATATTGATTCAGGATTCAAGGAAGTTCAGGGGAATTAAAAGACATTATCTGTCATGGATAACTTTTCATCTGAAAAGGATGCTATACAAGGTGTCTTTAAGCATAATTTTGAGTGTGTCAGAAAAGAAACCAGAGGAGTTGGCAACCACCTCCTTTTTATCAGCGTGAGTACGTTGCTTGTTCTAGGGACACTATTGATAGATTAGTTTTCTGTTAGTTTGCTGCTGTGTAACCCTGAAACCCTACTGAAATTATATACATTGCCTGGGCAGTGTTGACTTCAGATGCAAAGAATGAGAGAGACATAGTCTCCTCAGGTCTGCCAGGATTAGGGTTGGTAGAAATGGAAGAATACCTACATTAAAATGGAGAACATTAGGATAGCAGTGAAAGTTACCTGTGATCTATCAAATCATGCTCTATTTGCATATTTAAAATAAATATTAATATAAACTAGTAAATATTTGTGCTTCATAGATTTGTAAGAGTAATATTTTAATAAAATAAAAAGTAAAAGGGTGCTAAAACTAAAATGTTAGACTGTATTTGAGGCAGTGAGTCTCAATTGGGGCAGTTTATTTCCCCAGGGTATAGTTGACACCATCTAGAGACATTTTGGGTTGTCACGACTAGGGGAAAGAATGCTACTTGCATCAGGTGGATGGAGGCCAGGGATGCTGCTACACATCTTTCAATGGTACGGGACAGCCCTACAACAAAGAACTGTCTAGCCTGTATGTATGTCAGTAGTGCTAAGACTGTGAAAACTTGATCTAGGACACAGCTTAATTGTTTTGGTTATGAGGCTGTATACCAAAAAAATACATCATTATTTACTTAAATTAAAGGCCTAGTGGTTAGAAGAAAATAGTCTTTTTAGTCCATTTTTTAGCAATATTTAGGATGCTAAGAAACATAAGGTTAGTTCCTCCCTCTCCCAAATTAAAACTAGTATTAGGCAGTTAATTTCTTAGAATCTTAAAAAAAAAACCAAAAACTCAGTGGAAATGGATAGCTTAGTTATATTAAAATTGAATCTAGCAATTAATTATATCCAGAGAGTTCACATCAATTTGTATTTTAAAAATAATTTTAACTATAGTATATATAAAGTATCTTTATATACACATATATAAAGTGTCATTGGCTGTCACACAGTGGAGTCATAATTTAAGAATAGTTTTATTTCCTTATACTAAGTACCCTGTGGTTTTACTGTAACAGTTAATTGAATACAGTTAAATTTTTCTATAAATGAACATTTTCATTTATGGCAAGTATCCTTTTTATGAAACTAAGTTGAACTGAAATATGTGAGTTAATAAATATGAATGATTGTAATTTATATAACAATATTAAAAAATTGGAGCAAGTTACTTTAGTAAATTGCATTAAATTATTTAGGAAACTAACTAACTGTAACCCTTGTGGAAAGCTTAATGATATCAACCTTTGTTTTTAGCTCAACAGAAATAGATGATATGCTTAGAAAATCTACAAATCTGCTGCTGACCAGAACTTTGAGTAGCTGTTTACTGAATCTTATTAAAAAACCTCATATAGGTTTGACAGAGGTAGGTTAAAAAGATATTTATAGCTAAATGTTTCATTGTAGAAAACAATTATTACAAATTTATTGCTGAACATCATCCTATAAAACTAATTTTTCATTTTAAATTTATTGATAGAAGTGGATTTGTTTTAAAACAAAAATCTCATTGTAAATTCAAGTGTGATGAGGGAAAAGGGTTTACATGGAGAATGGTGGATAGTTGAAGATGTTAGAAGGTATATGGAGATTTATGTTTGTCAGACTTTACATGAAGTGAAAATACTCTTTTTTAACTTTGTGAACGTATAAAATTTGAAAAAGTATCTTGAAAAGTTATTTTAAATTAATTGATAGACTTTTTTTTAATGATAGCTTTCATAAGCAGTATTTGTAGCAGGCTTTTGATATCAGATAATCAATTATATCCTATACTGCTATAATTATGCAGAAATGGTGCAGTTGCTGAAAGTAATAATCCTGTTTTTAAAAATGTAATGACTTTATATACATATAACCTGCATTTTACTGGAGATATTTTCTATTTTCTAGCTAGTGCAAATCATCATAAATACCACACACCTAGAACAAGCCTGCAAATACCTTGAGGACTTTATAACTAACATTACAAATATTTCTCAAGAAACTGTCCATACCACAAGACTTTATGGGCTTTCTACTTTTAAGGTATGTAAAAATCTGACCAAAAGTTTTTATTTCAATCACTGTAAGCATACTTTTTAGAGACAGCAATGCCACCCCACTCCAGTACTCTTGTCTGGGAAATCCCATGGACGGAGGAGCCTGGTCAGCTGCAGTCCATGGGGTCGCTAGGAGTCAGACACAACTGAGCGACTTCACTTTCACTTTTCAGTTTCATGCATTGGAGAAGGAAATGGCATCCCACTCCAGTGTTCTTGCCTGGAGAATCCCAGGGACGGGGGAGCCTGGTGGGCTTCCGTCTATGGCGTCGCACAGAGTCGGACGCGACTGAAGTGACTTAGCAGCAGCAGCAGCAGCAGTCGCTTGGTCATATCTGACTCTTTGTGATCCCATGGACCATAGCCAGCCAGGCTCCTCTCTAAAAGACTCTGGTGCTGGGAGGGATTGGGGGCAGGAGGAGAAGGGGACGACAGAGGATGGGATGGTTGGATGGCATCACTGACTCGATGGACATGAGTCTGAGTGAACTCTGGGAGCTGGTGATAGACAGGGAGGCCTGGCATGGTGCGATTCATGAGGTCGCAGAGTCGGACACGACTGAGTGATTGAACTGAACTGAACATTAACAGTAATCAGACTTTGAAAGTGTTAAGTTAAGAGAAGACCCTTAGTTTTCTAAAATTAGCAGCCTGAGTCCCAAATCTGCTCCTCTGATGATCCTTAAGCACATGTAGTCATCCTGATCCATAAGACACAAATGCAGATGATATCTGAGTGGACAAATTAATAAAATTATTTGCTACAACTGAGATAGAAGCTGGACAAAACAGGCATTCGTTTATTCAGTTTTGAACTGTGGTGTTTGAGAAGACTCTTGAGAGTCCCTTGGACTGTAAGGAGAGCACACCAGTCAATCCTAAGGGAAATAAATCCTAAATATTCATTGGAGGGGCTGATGCCGACACTGAAGCTCCAATACTTTGGCCACATGATACGAAGAACTGACTCATTGGAAAAGCCCCTGATGCAGGGAAAGGTTGAAGGTAGGAGGAGAAGGGGATGACAGAGGATGAGATGATGGGATGGCATCACCGACTTAATGGACGTGAGTTTGAGCAAGCTCCAGAAGAAGGTGAGGGACAGGAAAGCCTGGCATGGTGCAGTCCGTGGGGCCACAAAGAGTTGGACACGTTGCTGCATGAACAGCAGCAAATAGTACAGTAATGGCAAACATATACTCTGGAGTTAGGCTACTGTGCGACTGTGCCACATTCTTTCATTTTAATGACTCCTGGGTTTATTATCTATAAAATTAGAGTAGTAATATATTATCTGTGTCATACAGTTATTATGAGGATTAAAGGGGATACTCAATGCAGTGCCGTTTGTTGTACCTGATCTGTGCTCTGAGAGCTCTGTTAGGTGCTGAAAATAGAGAAATGAATCCCTGCCCTCAAGGAGCTCAGGAGGGAAAACTGTAAAAATACACTTGAAAATACGATATAATAAGTACCATAATATAGAAGGAGATTCCACAAGTTTATGAACATTTATTTATCCACAGACTGATTGATTCTTTGCTTCAATGTTAGATTTTATACAATCCTTTTTCTTTATTGTTTTCTGTCCTTACGTCCATGTGTTACTCATATGGTGTCAAGAAGGGATTTACTGGGGACTGGAATTGTAAGCATATTTAACGATTGGCATTATATTTAATAGGCTAACTTGATACTCTGATTAAAACATGAAATGCATCGATCAAGGGATCGTCAGGCAATTTTTCTTACCAGTTGTAAGTCGGAGTGCCACAGATACTGGAACATGATGCTTTAGATTAAGGAATCCTGGAACTATATATACTTCTCAAAATCATCCTGTTGGGAGGAAACATTTAGAAATGTTAGCTCTGGTCCATATTGCCAGTGGTCCTTAAGTTGTAGATATTTAGCTGAAAGTACAACTGTCATAAGATATACTCCTTGACTTTCCTTGGAAATCAGGAAATCAAGTTCAGCTTGTCCAAATAGTAGAACATCCTTATTTTTTATTGTTTATTTTTTATTTTCACACAGAACTTAGGAAACCGTTTCTGTTTGATGATATAAAAACAAGAGCTATTTCAAGCTCAATATGTGAAGATTAAGTGTTCTTCAATTCTGCCTTTGATCTGTTTCAAGAGGAATTATTTATCTTAAACTGTGATACAAGAAAGCAATTCAACAGGTAGAATTGTTAACTCAATATTAAAGTGAATTCCTGAGGGAGATTGGGGGAATTTCCATTTATAGTGAGTAGTCTGTAGATGATTAAAGTACAGTTTTGATTACAGACATTAGCATGGATTGCTTAGTTAACCTCTTCAGCCTAATTCTTTTCAGTCCAACGGCCTGATCAAGCATATTCCTATTAAGTTACTTAATGATTATAGAAATAAGCATTTGTATGCATGATCCTTTTACCCATACATCCATTTGCTTCCTCTCTAAAACCCACATATGCATATACAAAGTGCTTGATTTTATATATTTGTTTACTTTATGAAATACTGTATAGACTGTCTCGTTAGCTTGCCTTTCATTGTACTAAATCTGTGAGTGATTGTACTAAATCTGCGCTGAAGGGTTCCTGCCCTTCAGCAGTACTGCAGTTTTTAAAAATTAACGTGGACCCACACTGAGAGTTACTTGAAGCTAATATAAGACTTCTAACTAGAAAGATTTGCATCAGAACAGAGGGGAAAGCGGGAATAGCGTTCCCCTTTTAATCTGTGTAGTAGAGGATGGCCCAGTTCTTTTTCTTTGGCATCAGAGCTCTTTAACTTTGCTCCATGAAGCATTTCCAACCTGCCACCCTGAAGAGGTCTTTCCTTTTGAGTCCTGACAGTAATTGCAGGTGTAAGTTCCTAGAAAGTATATACTTGGGATTCTTCGTCAGTTTGCCTTTTTTAATCTGTTGATGAGTATGTAGCAAATTTTTTTTTATTATGGCTAAAGTGATAGTGGTGAATTATCTTTGATTAAGGACTTGAAATTTTCCTCCTATGGAGCAAGGGCATGGTACATGGACTCTAAAAAACACTTAAAAAAAAGTAACATTCATATATAAACATACAATTTTTACAGGCACTAATTATAAATAGATATAGCTCAATTATTATTAAAAAGTGAACACAGACTTCCATTTTTCCAATCTGGCATGTAAAGAGCTAGGAAGTTGTCACTCTGTCCCGACAAGTGAAAAGCTGAAAAGATTGTGAAAATATCAACAACTCTTCCGTGATCTTTCAGAGAAGTGAAATCACAGACCACACTGCTGCCACCAAAATTGGAGTAATAGGCAAATACAGAGAATGACAACTTAGGAAAACCTAAAGTATAATTGAGTGTCCAGAGTCCCTCCATCTTTTAATTTTTAACTCTGCTTTATGTAGTTTGGGCCTCGTGTTCAGACTATATGGCTCCAAGGTCACTATTTTAAACCTTATATCCTCATGCTCTATCCATCTAAAAGCAGATGGCTAGCTGCTATGGAACTCCCTGTGAGTTAAAAGGATGATCAGCTCATCAGGATCCAACCTTGGCACTAGATAGAGATTCAGTTCTATCCAAGGCCAAATGGAACTGTGAATGAGGGCAGAGTGATTTTTCCAAAATGTATTTGCAGACTTTTCCAAGAAGGGAGAAAAGATAGTAGACAATAAATCATAGATGTTTACTAAAATTTTCAGTGATATTACTACTTATCTTTTATTTAAAACACATGTGCTTATAGTATCTGAGGACTAGCATGGAGTTTGTGCATATATCCATTTAAAATAGTTCTTTGAGTGATTTTGTTGCACATCTGTGGTCAAGAACCGCTGATAGTTATGATATCACTTAAGTTTTGTATGTTGAAATAAAAAGTTCTTATGTGAGATATGTTTCTGCCTCCAGAGGGCACTATTTCTTTAACAAGTAGTGTGCGTGTGTGTGTGTGTGTGTGTGTGTCTGTGTCTGTGTGTGTGTGAGAGAGGGAGAGAGAGAGAGAGAGTGTGTGTGCATGAGAGAGAGAGAGTGAGTGTGCATGCGTGCACTCATTCGTGTGTGTGAGAGAGTGTGTGCATACGAGAGAGTGTGTGTGAGTGTGTGCATACACACATGTGCGTGCATGCGCTCATTCATGTCCAACTCTTTGGGACCCCCGCCAGGCTCCTCTGTCCATGAAATTCCCCAGGCAAGAATACTGGAGTAGGTTGTCATTTCCTACTCCAAGGAATTTTCCTGACCCAGGGATCATACCTGCATCTGTTAATACCTCCTGCATTGGCAGGCAGATTCTTTACTGCTGTGCTACCTGGGAAGCCCCTTAAGAAGCAAAGAAGAAATTAGTTGCTTTGTTTATAAGCTGATTCATTTAAAATTTAATTTAGGAGTTAGTTGATGTGTTCTTGACTTTCTAATCAGATCATAAGGATTGAGAGTGTTTTGGTTTCAACTGTAGTACTGCTTTCTAGGAAGTCCAAAATGATTTTCGTAACAGTCTCATAAGTGATAATTAGTTATCATTTCTTTAGGAATACCTTACCAAATAACTCATGTATTCTAGTATATAAATACAAAGAAAAGATATAATGAAATCTTTTTGTGTGCTTCTTTCTTTCTATTCTTTTCTTTTTTTAAATTTTTTGATGTGGACCTTTTTTTTTAAAAAAAAAAAAAGGCCTTTACTGAATTTGTAACAATACTGCTTCTGTTTTATGTTTTGGTTTTTTGGCCAGAGGCATGTGGGATCTTAGTTCCCCAACCATGTATCAAACCCAGGCCTCTGCTTGGGGAGCTCAGAATCTTAACCATTGGACCACCAGGGAAGTCCCTCAGCCTGCTTTGTTTTATTCCTCTGATAAAAGTGAAAATGTTTTTTGCTCAGTTGTGTCTGACTCTTCACAACCCTGTGGACTGTAGCCTGCCAAGCTCCTCTGTCCATGGAGTTCTCCACGCAAGAATACTGGAGTGGGTAGCCATTCCCTTCTTCATGGGATCTTCCCAACCCAGGGATTGAACCTCAGTAGGAGAAGGCAATGGCACCCCACTCCAGTACTCTTGCCTGGAAAATCCCATGGACGGAGGAGCCTGGTGGGCTGCAGACCATGGGGTCGCTAAGAGTCGGACACGACAGAGTGACTTCACTTTCACTCTTCACTTTCATGCATTGGAGAAGGAAATGGCAACCCACTCCAGTGTTCTTGCCTTCAGAATCCCAGGGACGGGGGAGTCTGATGGGCTGCTGTCTATGGGGTCGCACAGAGTTGGACACGACTGAAGTGACTTAGCAGCAGCAGCAGCACTAATCATGTTTTGTAATATTGATTCTCTTCCTGCATTGTGAGATCTTTGAGGGTGAAAGATGTCTCAGTGTCTTTATACTGCTTTAATTCATAGGACATGATATAAATGATACATTAGGTTAAATTGTGTTCAAATGTATGTGACTGATAATGGTGGGTGATACTTAGGTCTCCTCTTAGTCAAGATATGAATTTAAATAGTATTAGGTTTGTGTGTGTGTGTGTGTTTTGCTTTTTGGCCATGATGCATGGCTCATGGGATATTAATTCCATGACCAGAAATTGAACCTGCGTCCTCAGCAGTGAAAGCATGGAGTCCCAACCATTGGACCACCAAGGGATTTCCAATAAGTATTAGTTTTGCCAGAAATATCCATTCCATTGTAGTCAGAGAACATACTTTGTATGCTATCCGTTTTTTAAAGCCCCAGTCCTAGCTTTTTGGCACCAGAGACTTTTTCATGGAAGACGGCTTTTCTACAGGTGGGGATGGGGTGAAGTGGGAGGTAGATGATTTTAGGTTCGTAGCTGTTCACTTCCTGCTAGATGGCCTTGTTGGGGAACCTCGCTTTAAGGAGTTCTATGACCTAACATTTGCTCTGTTGTGCATAGTGTCCCATGTTCCTTTGAGACTAATGCACGGTTTGCTAATGTTGAATGTTCAATAGATGTCTGTTAGTTGGTTTACATTGTTGATCAAATCGTCTCTGTCTTCTGCCTGCTCAGATTTGCTGTTGAACTCCTGATTTTGTTTGTTTGTTTCATTTATTGTATTTTTCAACTACAGAATTTCTATTAGGTTCTTTGTTTTCAAGTGGTTTCTATCTCTTTATATAGTTAATTTTGTCAGGTATTGTTCTCATATTTTCCTTTAGTCCTTTGATTATTTTAAAGACTGATTTAAAACCTTTGTCTTATAAGTCCAATATCTCATACTTTCTTGTTTCTTTGTGCAACTTGTAAATTTTATTGAAATCTAGACATTTATGGATGGATCTAGAGATTGTCATACTGAGTGAAGTAAGTCAGACACAGATAAATACCATATGATATTGCTTATATGTGAAACCTTAAAAGTGGGTACAAATGAACTTATTTACAAAACAAAAGTAGAATCATAGATGTGGAAAACAAACATGGTCATCGGGATAAGTGGGGGAGAGAGAAACTGGGAGATTGAGATTGACATATTGATTGAGATTGACATATGTACACTATGATAGATAACTAATTAGAACCTACTCTATAGCATAGAGAACTCTACTCAGTACTCTGTAATGGCCTGTATGGGAAAAGAATCTTTAAAAAGAGTGGATATGTATGTATAACTGATTGACTTTGCTGAATATCTGAAACTAACACAACATTGTAAATCAATTATATGTCAATGAAAATTAAAAATAAAGCCGTATTGTAATGTGGCAATTCTGATAATCAGATTCTCCTTTCTCCCCAAGGTTTGTTGTTTCTTCCTGGTAGGTGGTTGGTTGTTTCATGACTTTTCTGAATTAATTCTGTAAAGTCTGTATTTTTTGTCATCTGTGGCCACTGAAGTCTCTGCTTAGTTAGCTTAGTGACCAGCTAATGATTGGACACAGATTTCCATAAAAATCTGGAACCAATCAGTCTCCCAGTCTTTTTGAGGGACTCTCTGTATTTATTGGGGCATGCCTTCAGCAATCAGGCATTTGACACCTCTGCGTTAACCTTCACATCCTTCTTGCACAGAACTTCAGGGTCAGCTATAAATGAGAGCTTGGAGCTTTCTCAGGTCTTTCTGGAGTATATTCACAGCCCTACACATGTACACAGTCTTCTACCTTCCCAGGAATATGTCAGAGCTTTTCAAAGCCATCTATGGACATTTCATTCCCCAGTTTTTCCTTTTAAGCTTTTTGGCTCGCTTAGGTGTACCCTAGTTGTTATCTGCCACCTAAAGTGTCTGTGATGTTACACAATTGCCTCTAAATGTTTTTAAAAAATGCCCCCAGGAAAAAGGCTTTTTGCTCTCAGCAGTCCTGTTTTTAGGTCATGTAAAGACATCTCTGCAAGTGGAGTCTTCCAGGGAATCACCAGATAGATCTACTCACGATAATTCTCTGGGAATATGGCTTTAAAGGAGTGCCAACTCATTCTCCCCCTGCTGTGTTCGCTGACAGGCCAACACAGGTTTTTACCACTGTTGTGGGTCAAACAGGAGATGACAAGGGTGAACATTAACATTCTAGGAATCAGTGAACTGGACATTCTAGGAATCAAGATGGACTGGAACGGGTGAATTGAACTCAGATGACCATTATATCTACTACTGAGGGCAGGAATCCCTTAGAAGAAATGGAGTAGCCATCATCGTCAACAAAAGAGTCTGAAATGCAGTACTTGGATGCAATCTCAAAAACGACAGAATGATCTCTGTTCGTTTCCAAGGCAAATCATTCAATATCACAGTAATCCAAGTCTATGCTCCGACCAGTAACGCTGAAGAAGCTGAAGTTGAACAGTTCTATGAACCCTACAAGACCTTCTAGAACTAACATCCAAAAAAGATGTCCTTTTCATTATAAGGGACTGGAATGCAAAAGTAGGAAGTCAAGACATACCTGGAGTAACAGGCAAATTTGGCCTTAGAGTACAAAATGAAGCAGGGCAAAGGCTAATAGAGTTCTGCCAAGAAAATGCACTGGTCATAGCAAATACCCTCTTCCAACAACACAAGAGAAGACTGTACACATGGACATCATCAGATGGTTGACAGCGAAATCATTGATTATATTCTTTGCAGCCAAAGATGGGGAAGCTCTATACAGTCGGCAAAAACAAGACCGGGAACTGATTGTGGCTCAGATCATGAACTCCTTATTGCCAAATTCAGACTGAAATTGAAGAAAGTGGAGAAAACCACTAGACCATTCAGGTATGACCTAAATCAAATGCCTGACAGTGGAAGTGAGAAATAGATTTAAGGGACTAGATCTGATAGATAGAGTGCGTGATGAACTATGGACTGAGGTTCATGACATTGTACAGGAGACAGGAATCAACAACATCCCCATGAAAAAGAAATGCAAAAAAGCAAAATGGTTGTCTGAGGAGGCCTTACAAATAGCTGTGAAAAGAAGGGAAGTGAAAAGCAAAGGAGAAAAGGAAAGATATACCCATTTGAATGCAGAGTTCCAAAGAATAGCAAGAAGAGATAAGAAAGCCTTCCTCAGTGATCAATGCAAAGAAATAGAGGAAAACAACAGAATGGGAAAGACTACAGATCTCTTCAAGAAAATGAGAGATACCAAGGGAACATTTCATGCAATGATGGGCTCAATAAAGGACAAAAATGGTATGGACCTAACAGAAGCAGAAGATATTAAGACGAGGTGGCAAGAATACACAAAAGAACTATACAAAAATAGCTTCATGACCCAAATAATCACAATGGTGTGATCATTCACCTAAAGCCAGACATCCTGGAATGTGAAGTCAAGTGGGCCTTAGGAAGCATCACTACGAAAAAAGCTAGTGGAGGTGATGGAATTCCAGTGGAGCTATTTCAGATAATGAAAGACGATGCTGTGAAAGTGCTGCACTCAATATGCCAGCAAATTTGGAAAACTCAGCAGTAGCCACAGGACTGGAAAAGGTGAGTTTTCATTCCAATCTCAAAGAAAGGCAATGCCAAAGAATGCTCAAACTACCACAATTACATTCATCTCACATGCTAGTAAAGTGATGCTTAAAATTCTCCAAGCCAGACTTCAGCAATACATGAACTATGAACTTCCAAATGTTCAAGCTGGTTTTAGAAAAGGCAGAGGAACCAGAGATCAAATTGCCAACATGCGCTGGATCATGGAAAAAGCAAGAGAGTTCCAGAAAAACATCTGTTTCTGCTTCATTGACTATGCCAAAGCCTTTGACTGTGTGGATCACAATAAACTGTGGAAAATTCTGAAAGAGATGGGAATACCAGACCACCTGACCTGCCTCTTGAGAAATCGGTATGCAGGTCAGGAAGCAACAGTTAGAACTGGACATGGAACAACAGACTGGTTCCAAATAGGAAAAGGAGTACATCAAGGCTGTATATTGTCACCCTGCTGATTTAACTTCTATGCAGAGTACATCACGAGAAACGCTGGGCTGGAGGAAGCACAAGCTGTAATCAAGATTGCCAGGAGAAATATCAATAACCTCAGATATGCAGATGACACCACCCTTATGGCAGAAAGTGAAGAAGAACTAAAGAGCCTCTTGATGAAAGTGAAAGAAGAGAGTGTAAAAGTTGGCTTAAAGCTCAACATTCAGAAAATGAAGGTCATGGCATCCAGTCCCATCGCTTCATGGGAAATAGATGGGGAAACAGTGGTTACTTTATTTTGGGGAGCTCCAAAATCACTCCAGATAGCAATTGCAGCCATGAAATTAAAAGACGCTTACTCCTTGGAAGGAAAGTTATGACCAACCTAGACAGTATATTCAAAAGCAGAGACATTACTTTGCCAACAAATGTCCATCTAGTCAAGGCTGTGGTTTTTCCTGTGGTCATGTATGGATGTGAGAGTTGGACTGTGAAGAAGGCTGAGCACCGAAGAATTGATGCTTTTGAACTGTGGTGTTGGAGAAGACTCTTGCATGTCTCTTGGACTCCAAGGAGATCCAACCAGTCCATCATAAAGGAGATCAGTCCTGGTTGTTCATTGGAAGGACCGATGTTGAAGCTGAAATTTCAATACTTTAGCCACCTGATGTGAAGAGCTGACTCATTTGAAAAGACCCTGATGCTGGGAAAGATTGAGGGCAGGAGGAAAAGGGGGCAACAGAAGATGAGATGGTTGGATGGCGTCACTGACTCAATGGACACAGGTTTAGGTGGACTCTGGGAGTTGGTGATGGACAGGGAGACCTGGCGTGCTGTGATTCATGATGTCGCAAAAAGTTGGACAGGATTGAGCAATTGAACTGACTCACTGACTGTGGGATATTGATTTTCAAGGATACTGTGAACCTGGAGCTAGTGAGGAAGAGTGAAAAGGGGCACATTAAAACATCACAGAGCTTGTTTCCATACCAAGGTTCAGCAGTTTTTCATGAGTAGATGCTGCTTGAATTGCTGCAGGCTTTGAGTTAATTTCCAGACCTCTGGAAAAATTGATTTTTGACAATTTTTGCTAGTTTTCTTGTTGCTTTAATGGATCAGAAAATGTTTGAGTATTCTTACTCTGCTTTTTTTCATCACTCCATTTCTTTTCTCTTGAGAAGTTAACCTTTTTGGGGGAGCAGTGGGTGGGGGGTGGGCCTTTTCTCCTCAAAACAGCAGTAATGATTTCATTTCTGATGTGATAGTCCCACTTAATTTCCCTCAGTGAGTCAGTGGGTATACGTCGTCTGCATTCTTGACAACTTTTGCTTTCCGTTTCTGTCTCTCCCAGGATCTTAGAGCTGTGAGAGCAGTTCAGAATTGATAGCTGATAAGTTATACTGCCAAATACAGACAAAAAAAGTAAAAGTGAAGTTGGAGGAGAAAAGTGATGTCAAATAGAGTACTTTCAACCAGAAATCCTACAGTTTTGTTGGATTTTGAATAAATGTTTAAAATATTAAACCAAAGAAATATAAAAAACAAAATTTGGAATTTTAAGAAAACTTGTTTATTTACCTGATTCTATAACTTATTTTTCACTTTTTGTTTTGTTGTATCCTGTCAGGATGCCCGACATGCAGCAGAGGGAGAAATATATACCAAGCTTAATCAAAAAATTGATGAATTTGTTCAGCTTGCTGATTATGACTGGACAATGTCTGAGCCAGATGGAAGAGCTAGTGGTTATTTAATGGATCTTATTAATTTTTTGAGAAGCATCTTTCAAGTGTTTACTCATTTGCCTGTAAGTATAAATAATGTCAAAAAATTGTTATAATTTTGCTTACTAAAATATATTTTAGGATTCAGTTTTAGTTGGAGGCTTACTTGTTTAAACTACTTCCTAGTTTGAATATTTCCTTTTCTGTAAATAAATTTCTGAAAAATGTTAATCTGACTTTTTTTTGAGTTAAAATTGGTATATAACATCATATAAATTTCAGGTATATAACATTATAAATTGGTATTTGTGAACACTCCAGTGACCACTATCATAAATCTAGTTACCATCTACTTCACCCTCCCCCAGCTCCTAACCCTCTGGTAACCACCAGTCTGTTCTGTGTATCTATGAGTTTGTTTTTGTTTTGTTTGATTCTACATAAAAATGAAATCCTATGGTATTTGTCTGTCTCAATCTGACTTATTTCACTTAGCATAATAGCCTCCTGGTCCATCCATGTTGTCGCAGTGGCCAGATTTCCTTCCTTTTTTACAACTATGTGGCATTCTGTTGTGTATATATATGGCACATTTTCATTATCCATTCATGGACACTTAGGTTGTTCTCATATCTTGGGCTGTTGTAAATTATGCTTCAGTGATCATAGTGGTGTATATACTTTCAAATTAGTACTTTTCCTTTTTTTCAAATAAATATACACAACTGAAATAGCTAGATCATATGGCAGTTCTACTCTTAATTTTTTGAGGAATCTCCATATTATTTTCCATAGTGGTTACACCAGTTTACATTCTCACCAACAGCATATGGGGGTTCCCTTTTCTCCACATTCTATGCAATACTTATTATTTCTGTTTTTTTTTATTTATATATAATAGCCATTCTAATAGATGTGAGGTGATATCTCATTGAAGTTTTCATTTGCATTTTCCTCATGGTTAGGATGTTGAACATCTTTTCATGTGCCTGCTGGCCATCTGTATGGCCAGCAAAATGGCTTTAGAGAAATGGCTCTTCAGATCTTCTGCCCAGTTTTTGAGTTGTTGGGTTTTTTGTTGTTGAATTATTTGAGTTCATTATACGGCAAGGATATTAACTGCTATTGTATATAATTTGCAAAAATCTCTTCCTATTTGGTGGGTTGCTTTTCATTTTGTTGATGGTTTCCTTCAACAGAAAACATTTTTTGGTTTCATGGAGTCTCATTTGTTTATTTTTGCTTTCGTTTCTCTTACCTTTGGAGTCAGATCTAAAAAAAACACAGCTAAGACCAATGTCAGGGAGGTTACCTCCTATGTTTTCTTATAGGAGCTCTATAATTTCAAGTCTTTTTAAGTTTTTTTATTCATATATTTTTGGTTGTGCTGGGTCTTTGTTGCTACTCATGGGCTTTCTCTAGTTGCCATGAGTGGGGGCTGCTGTTCCTTGTGGTACACAGGCTTCTCACTGAGGTGGCTTCTCCTGTTGTGGAGCATAGGCTCTAGGCACTCAGGCTTCGGTAGTTGTGGCTCATGGGATCTCAAGTGTGGGCTCAGTAGTTGTGGTGTGCGGGCTGTAGTTGCTCTGTGGCATGTGGAATCTTCCCACTAGAGATCAAACCTGTGTCCCCTGCATTGGCAGACAGACTCCCATCCACTGTACCACCAGGGAAGTCCAGTTTCAAGTTTTTAATTGATTTGAGTTAATTTTTATGTATAGTATATGATAGTGGTCTAGTTTCATATTTTTGCGTATGGCTGCCCAGTTTTCCCAACCCTGTTTATTGAAGAGATTCTCCTTTCCCCATTGTATGTTCTTGGCTTCTTTGCTATAAATTAGTTGTCCGTGTATGTGTGGGTTTATTCCTGGACTCTCTATTTTGCTCCACTGTTCGGTGTGTCTGTTTTTATACCAATGCCATGTTTTGATTAGTATGCCTTTGTAGTATAGTTTGAAAAAAGGAATCATGATACCTCTTTAGTCAATTGTTTGCAACTTTACTTTGTTTTACTTTTTAACTCAGATAACTTACAACTCACTTCCCACCAAAGCCAAAACAAAGCCCTGAAACTGACAACATATTCTTAACTAGAAATAAACTGATAGAAGTAGTTTTCATGAAACTACTTCAGTATGATCAGTGACTTTTCTTTTAGAAAAGGCCAAGAAATTATTGGATATTTGTAGACCAGAGACTAAAAGTAGAATAGGAGCATTGCTCCATCCTGTTATGTAGTCATAGTACATTTACATCTTGAATAATCTGTTGATGAACAGATTATTTGAGTGTGAGTAGGCTGAAACACTGGATTCTTCCTATGAGGGATGCAAAGGGAATTCCCTGGCAATCCAGTAGTTGAGAGTCCATGCTTTTGCTGCTGGGGGCCCAGTTCAATCACTGGTAGAGGAACTAAGATCCGACAAGACTAGTGGCACTACCAAAGAAAGAAAAAGGTAGGCAAGACGAAACAGTGGATAATGGGATGCACATTTTCTCATTCCGTTCAATTCAGTCGCTCAGTCATGTCCAACTGTTTGTGACCCCATGAACCACGGCACGCCAGGCCTCCCTGTCCATCACCAACTCCCAGAGTTCACCCAGACTCATGTGCATCCAGTTGGTGATGCCATCCAGCCATCTCATCCTCTGTCGTCCCCTTCTCCTCCTGCCCCCAATCCCTCCCAGCATCAGGGTCTTTTCCAATGAGTCAACTCTTCACGTGAGGTGGCCAAAGTATTAGAGTTTCAGCCTCAGCATTAGTCCTTCCAATGAACACCCAGGACTGGTCTTCTTTAGGATGGACTAGTTGAATCTCCTTCAGTCCAAGGGACTCTCAAGAGTCTTCTCCAACACCATAGTTCAAAAGCATCAATTCTTCGGCACTCAGCTTTCTTCACAGTCCAACTCTCACATCCATACATGACCACAGGAAAAACCATAGCCTTGACTAGATGGACACTTGTTGGCAAAGTAATGTCTTTGCTTTTGAATATGCTATCTAGATTGGTCATAACTTTCCTTCCAAGGAGTAAGCGTCTTTTAATTTCATGGCTCCAGTCACCATCTGGAGTGATTTTGGAGCCCCCCAAAATAAAGTAACCATTGTTTCCCCATCTATTTCCCATAAAGTGATGGGACCAAATGCCATGGTCTTCGTTTTCTTAATGTTGAGCTTTAAGCCAACTTTTTCACTCTCCTCTGTCACTTTCATCAAGAGGCTCTTTAGTTCTTCTTCACTTTCTGCCATAAGGGTGGTGTCATCTGCATATCTGAGGTTATTGATATTTCTCCTGGCAATCTTGATTCCAGCTTGTGCTTCCTCCAGCCCAGCGTTTCTCATGATGTACTCTGCATAGAAGTTAAATCAGCAGGGTGACAATATACAGCCTTGATGTACTCCTTTTCCTATTTGGAACCAGTCTGTTGTTCCATGTCCAGTTCTAACTGTTGCTTCCTGACCTGCATACAGATTTCTCAAGAGGAGGTCAGGTGGTCTGGTATTCCCATCTCTTTCAGAATTGTCCACAGTTTATTCTGATCCACATTTTCTCTTTAGTTATACTCTAAACTAACAGAACTACTGTTAAAATGTGAATGTAATAGTTTTGTACAAAAAAAGTAGGAAGAAATTTTTACCTTTTTAATATCATAATAAGATACAGGTGGACACAAAAAAGTTAAATCTGAAGCCTACCCAACTGCCTCTAACCATCTCCTTGTTTAAAATGAAAAGAAAAAAAAAGACGTTATTCTCCCCATCTATTTCTCTATCAAAGGGCCAGTTAGAATATTTGAAGGATGGTATTGCTTAAAAATAGAAGAATTTCTTAGAGATTTTTATAGTGGATCTGTGCCAAAGAGCCTTTAGAAGCTTACCCAGGGTTGATACTATATTCCTCACTATTTCTTCAGTTGAAAAAGGGAACCTGTGTATTATATATATAATTTTAATACCACCTCCCTAGTAGCTCAGTTGGTAAAGGATCTGCCTGCAGTGTGGAAGACCCGGGTTCAATCCCTGGGTCAGGAAGATCCCCTGGGGAAGGGAATGGCAACCCACTCCAGTATTCTTGCCTGGCGAATCCCATGGACAGAGTTGCTGGTGGGCTATAGTGCATGAGGTCACAAAGAATTGGATATGACTGAGCAACTAAACAGTATTACAACAATTTCAAAAAAGTATGCATTAAATAGTTATTGAATTAATTTGCATTCACCTTGTCAGTATAAATCTGTGTGCTTCCAGCCAAAACCAGCTCTCACAAGTAAACACCTTGCTCATGCGTGCACGCATACACAGGTACACATCTTGTTTCTGCGTTGCAGTATGTGCTTCACAGGGTGCCATGAGATGATGGGCAAGGGTTTTGTGCCTAGCTCAGGTGAGGTTAAGAGAGATTATATATTAGAGATGTTTGGGGTAAATGCCTTACCTCAGGTGGCTGACATCTAGAGGGAAGTCCTGCTTTTTCATAGCACATACTCTGCTGACGTTGAGAATGACAGACTCCTGTCACTCACCTGATCTATAACAATATTTTGTGTAGTTTTAGGTGAGTGTGTGCCATTTTGGATTTTTATCTAAAATCCCATCTAACATGGGTGTTTCTGCAAGGAAAGTTCACTTTTATAAAATGTAGACCAACAGATTCAACAACAGCAATATATAGGACATAACCAAATAAGAAAATTATGGTTTACAGTTAGGAAAAGAAAAAAATGGTACTAATACAGTATATTCTTATTCAAGGGATGAACTCAAAGCATAATTCCCAAGCAAAAATATTAAGTTGTTGACTATGGTAAATTTTAGCAAGATTGATTATTATGGCTGAGTATATTAATTCTCTGAAATGCTGAAATTATATAAAATATTCAGTTAGTTTGTGTTCTTTCAAGCAAAAAACAGTGTTATTAAATGCATTATTTTTCTAAGCAATATGTGGCGATGTATAAGCTGCCATTTTAATTTAAATATTTTAAGCTAAAAATAATCCGTCATCTTCAGTTACCTTTGGACCCAGATAGAGAGTGGGCCCAGTTTTGGAGTCTCTCAAACTAAAAGAATCTTCATAAGGTATTTTTTCATCACAGTCAGCCAGTCCCAAGTCAACCAGCTTAGGTAGAATTAGTTATCCATGAAAAATTATGGGGAGGAGCTGGCTCTGGCTCCGTGATTCTTGATTTTGACAGGGTTAATAAACAGTGCCATGAGTTAGAGTCAATGGGAGCTGTGAAACCAAGGGTCACTCTTTCAAATAGTGCAAGTGTTGGCCAGTATTGCAAGTAATTGGACAGACAAGTAGATCCTGTAGGATAAAGATAACTGTCTCACCCCATCCCTGAAAAAAAAGTACATAAGACTGTCAGTTTAAAAGCTCCATTCTTAACTTCACTGCATATTTACTTTTTGTAAGTCCCTATGATTGTTGCAAAAGATTATTTTTCCCATCAGAGTCATGACTTGTCGTTGCTGACCACATTGCCTAGTAAAGGTTTCATTGATTCTAGAAAAGTTATAATCCACCGGATAGCATTTTGTTCTCTTCTCACAGGGTATGAGAACAATAGAACTTAGTGAATGATAATGGTTTTGATGGAGCTTAGAGAAAGAACTTCATTGTCTTTCTCTTTTCTCTTTACCACTGTAGTTGTGGTAGGAAGCTGTAGAATTTGGAAGGTCACCAATAATGTCTACTTTAAATGCCTCCAGTCTCTATGGTTGAATGGGTGAGAGAACTGGTATATTATTGTCCTCACCTGTTTCTCTTAAGAGTCAGCCAGCAAGCCCGTGCAGAGGATGAAAAGCCTGTGTCTTGCTTCCATGTTAGATTATCTCCTCATCTGCATTTCCCTGTGCTCTAGCAGAGAAGCCAGGCTCTCTGCTGGCCACAGGAATTAACAGTAACTGAAAAAGCAATATTTGTAATAATGACAAGTATTTCCCCATACCCAGAATGTTAAACTTCCCTACTAAATATATTATCTGTCTTCAGGAAACTTACCATTTAATGACTCAGAGTTAAGCCCACTTATATGTTACTGTTCTTAGGGACCAGAGTGATGAAGGGAAGAGAGCACAGGGTGGTCTGTAGAGTTAGAAGGACTTATGTTTGAACCTGAGATTTTTAACTTCCTGGCTGTGGAGTCCTGGCAAGTTGCTTAACTTCTCTGAACTCCTTTACTTCTGCAAAATAGACATAATCCATTTTCCCCATAGGACTTCAGTTCCCTTCAGTTCAGTCGCTCAGTCGTGTCCGACTCTTTGCAACCCCATGAACCGCAGCACACCAGGCTTCCCTGTCCATCACCAACTCCAGGAGCCCACCCAAACTCGTGTCCATTGAGTTGGTGACACAGCCCAACCATCTCATCCTCTGTCGTCTCCTTCTCCTCCTGTCCTCAATCTTTCCCAGCATCAGGGTCTTTTCAAAAGAGTCAGCTCTTCACATCAGGTGGCCAAAGTATTGGAGTTTCAGCTTCAACACAGTCACCCATAGCACTATCAGAGAATGAAATAAAGTCATGTGTAGAATAGTTGGCTGGCAGGGTGCTTGACATAAAGTAGCCCCTATTAATAAATATTTTATCTTTCCTTCTTCTTTCTTCCTCTGTTGTTTTAAAGCTTTTTATAGTATTAGTTTTAGTTCAGTATCATTACAGTTTTTTTTCTTGTATTTATGCCTATATTTTTGGCTTGTATTATTTAGTTTTGAGTTCTGTGCTTTTGTATTATATAGCATTTTAAAGACTTCTTCATTAATTTTTAAAGATATTCACTATAAAGTATATTTATTTGAATAATTGTTACAGCTTGACTGCTTACAGTGCTTACAGTGGCTAATGGTCAGATGCTGGCTAATGTCAGTGAAGTGTGATTATTGCATGATATAAATATTATTTTATCCCCAAATCAGTACTGTTGAAATCAGCAATGTTTACTGTTTCAAATGTGTAAGTGAACTTTCTTGTTTCTGATCATTTTTTCCTGACAGTTAAAAACTATTGCTCAGTAAAGAATAAAATTTTTAAAAAGTTATCTTCTGTTATCTTTTAAAAGAAAAATTACTGTTAACATTTTGACATGTGTTCTACAAGTCATCTTTTTCTAATGCATTTATAACACTTTTAAGCCTGACTTGTAAGCAAGCTTTGTGGTTTTTAAATAAGATTTTATATTAGCTAGAAAATTTGAAAACCATTCAATTTTGAATTTTAAAACCATTCACTGTTAAATTTTTAAAAGCATTCCGCATTCACTCACCACTTACAAGTCTATAAATACAAGATATTGTTGAGCAGCTTGCAGTTATTTAGTAATTCATGACTGCCAAGTAGAACTCAGTAATCTCTTACTGTGAATACAGTACCACCTAAAGACCCAGCAGTGATCCACTGGAAACAGTAGTTACCGTTTCTTTCTTTCATATATGCTAGTGATGTGTTTGTTAAAATAAAGATGTTTTATTGATTTACAACCACTAAGGGATATGTGTAAATAATGAACCTGGTGCCACTAACTTTTAAATTTGCGCTTTTAATTTCCATAAACAGTTTAAAAAACGTTATGCTTTCTGTGAGAAACAAGTATATATATCCAGTGAACGAAGGTGCATGATTTAGATAGAAATGGATAGTGTCTAACTTTTAAAACCAAACTCTTAAGAATTTTTTTCTGGAGATGCAGTACTATATTGAAAATCCTGAGATTCACGGTCTAGGCCTGATTATTCCAGTTAACCAACATTATGTAAGTTGACAAATCATTCAGACTCTGAGTTAATTTGCTAATTCATATGTTTCATTTCATAGAACTAAAAATGAAGGCTGCTTTTTAAAAAATATTTTAAAAATAAAGGTTATTTTAAAAATTTGCTTCAGTTAATATGTATACATGGTAATAAGTCAGTTATCCCAGAAGTCTTTGGGATGGAAAATAGCCTTCCCATCTCCCCCAACCACAGACTACCATTTCACCATACGTTTTCATTTCTTCTGGTGGTTATCTTAAAGAGAGAATATCTTGTGAGTCCTTACTAAGAAAGATAAGGCACATGTATTCAGTAGCGACTTCTCACTTTGTCCTTTTTCTTCAGTTTGATGTTCTATTTCTTAGGTTTATCGCTCCTTTATATAAAATAGTTATACTATTTTTTGTTCCTTTTCTTTAGTCAGTATCTTAATTTGCTTCTATGTACAATAAAGACATTAGCCTCCCTACCCTTCTCTCTGTCAATTCTTCATCTGATGTTTTCTGACTGCTACAGAGGCCTCTGTCTCCGCTTTGTACCAGTTGCTCTCTAGAATTGCTGTATAGCTGTTTACCTGGGACTTTCTTTCTGTGATCTCCAGAGTTGGAAACTGTATCATGGATTTCAAGTGTTTTTAGTGCTTTACTGGTTGGTTTTGCTAAACTGCCACGGTAACTTTCTCCTATTTAAGTCCTTGCATATCATGAAATATCTTCTCTGTCCTTGTGTTTGATTGATAGTTTAGTAATTCTAGGTTGAATAGTTTTTCTCCGACGATTTTTGTTGCATTCTACCATTGTCTTTTGGCATCCAGGTTTTAGGATCTATTTTTTATTCTTTAATATTCTAAAATGTCATGATAATGTGAGGAGATGTAAGCTTTTATTTCATTTACTTAGCTCTTTATTCAATAACCCCTTTCTGTCAAAGGGGAAGTTCAGCACAGGAAGCTTCTCTTTTATTATTTTTCAGATAATATTTTCCCTCCACTTTTCTGTTCTCTCTTTCCTGGACTCTTAACTAGATGTTAGAGTTCCTAGACTGATCTTCTTTATCTTTTATCTTTTCCTTCATTTCCTATCTCTCTTTTTGTTCTCTGTTTTGGGAGGAGTTCTCAATTTTATTTTCAGTCCATCTAGAGAATATTTTATTAGTTATATATTTTAATTTTTAAGGAGTCACTCTGTTTTAAATGTGTTCTTTTCTTATAGAATACTGTTCTTTCTTTTTTAAAAAATGTATATATTACCTTTCAAATCTCCCTGAGGTGTTAGATGTTGGTTTTTTTTTTAATTAATTAATTAAATTGGCTGCTGAGGCCTCTTTAGTTGCAGCATGTGGGATCTAGTTCCCTGACCAGGGATCGAACCTGGACCCCCTGCATTGGGAACACAGTGCCTTAGCCACTGGTCCACCAGGGAAGTCACTGCAGGGTTTTTTTAAAGGATATTTTCTGCTCCTTGAATTATCTATATTACCCTTGAATAGGATTTTTCTTTGTTCTTCTCATTCTCTTTTAACAAAGAATGCCTGAAACACTGATTTGCGTTTACTCTGTTACTGTATAAATACTCTATTTTTTGATAGATTTTTTTTTCCCTCTTAGTTAGGAATCTGACTGGAAATTTTTTAAATTTGGGAGGCACTTTGCCTAGGATTCTTAACCTTAGAGTGAGCAGATATAGAGCTGTCCGTGAGATTGTGGTTTCCTTTCTTCAGGGCTGACTTCATGGATGTGTAACATGTGCTATGGCACATGGTCCTGAGGTTAGAAGGGTTCTGCACGTGCTTCGGTGCTTTGCTGGCATCTTGAAATTCTTACAGATTTTTGGACAAGGGACCCCACATTTTCATTTTGCACTGAGCTCCACAAATTGTGTAGCCATCACTGCCCCTCTTTCCATTGTCACAACACCTCCCCCCCCCCCGCCGCCTCCTCCTTCTTGCTCTCTCTCTCTCTCTCTTTTTTTCTACCTACACCAGGAGTCTCACCTCTCCCTCTAAAGTTTCTCTCACTGTGGAAAAATGCTTGTGCTCTGTAGTTAGGGGATCACTGGCACAGTTGTTCTAGAGATCTTTAGTTACTTACCCTGTTTCCCATTGCATTTCTGGCATCTGTCCTCTCTCATGTGCACAACTGGACCTCTGATACCAAGCTGGCTCCCAGCTCCACTGTAGCTCCCTGGTAGCATGTAATGGGCAGTTGCCTTCTCTTCTCTGTTTAATCTGTCTTCTGGGTGACTTCCCTGGTGGTCAAGGTGTTAAGACTCTGCACTTCCAATGTGGGGGGCACAGGCTTGATACCTGGTCGGGGAACTAAGATCCCACATGTCTTATGGCATGGCCTAAATAAGTAAATAAATAAACATTAAAAAAAAATCTGCTTCCTGTCTCCTGGAAGGTATCCCTTAATGAATTCCTCCACGTGCCTTCATTTTCTGTTGTTAAACATTTTATTCCTGTTTTGTAATTTTGTGCTTCTTGTATCCCTTGTATCTCAGGATCAGTGGGAAGCAAACACATTAACTTAGTCTACTGTCTTGATTTTGAACAACTTCTTTCCTTCTCTTTGAAATAAAATGATTGGATGAGATCACCTCTAAGGTCCCTATGTATAAAATTTATTATTAAGTGTCACACAGGTGTAAAGTCCTGACTTAAACTTAGATTTATTCATTCTGGCACCTTATTTTCTTTTTTAGTTTTGCTCTTTTATGTTCTTTGTCCTTTGGTTCATACTTTTTCCCTGAATTAAATATATAGATGTACATGTCTTGACTTCACTGGAAACTGCAGAGGAGAACTTTAATAGTCAGTAGTACAATCACAAGCTTTAATCACCCTTTCTTTTATGTGATACCAGAAAGAATTATATTAAAAATACAAAAATTATATTTTTTAAATTGTTACATAAGCAGCTTTGAATACATTTTAGTACTTTCCTTATCAAGTGAAAACATGACCATATATTTATTGTATACATATATGCTAACAAATTACTTTTTTCTTATTTCAATATTAATCTTTAAATATATAATAATAATGAATAATGTTGATGTGATGACTTATTGACTGTAACATAAAAATTGTAAAATGTGAACAATGATGAAAGAATCACAAGTCCTGTGACTTACCTGTTCATGTTTATATATTAAATGTTGTTGACTGACTTTTATTGACTACATTACAGAATTTTAGCTAAATTTCATCTTGGCTTTATGACTTTTATATCTCACATAGAATTATATACCTCTTACACAATTTGAAAGATTTGGGGAAAAGATAGTTGAATAAAATAACTGTTGTGATGGGATTTTGCTAATCCAAACAAAATTTTTTTGGAAGTTAAATCTAGAAAGGACCTAGAGGTTACCTAGAGTCTAGTCCAGTCTTCCAGAAGAATGAATTGTCTGGATAACACAGCTGCCAACCTACTGCTTACTGTGGGTAATTATAGTAATCTACCTAGCTAGTTAAATGTCTTCCTCCATTTCTGCTTGTGGTTTCTCCTTTACTCCTTGTGTGTTTGGTAAAAAGGAGAAGTTCCCATATGCAGGGCTACCTTCAGCTCAGGCTAGATCAGATATTCAGGTGTCACTAATAAATAAATTTTGAGTTTTAAATTGTAACAACAGAAAGTCAGCTGGCTTGTGTATGGTGTAATTTTTTACTGCTTTAAATTAAATACCACTTCTGTTGATATCGGAATACATTTTCCTTTTTTATGATTGCCTGTTTGACTTCCTTCTCAGACTAACAGCAGTGATCATGCAGCCATGTCGGTAAGTAGACACAAGCTCAAGCTAGCATGTGAGTTAGAAAATAATGAACTTCCTGCAGGCTTATTTTTCTCTGCTTAGGTGCTTATGGAAATTTTTAATTGTTTTGGCAGTGTTCTTGATACATTTGTAGTTTTTGTGGAAGCCAGAGTTTGAAGATAATAACTAGTTGTTTTGGTGAAGCAATCAAGATTCTCTGGGACTTGATTGTGAAAGTTAACGTTATGTTGCCTCTGTGGCGAGCGCAGTGCTCTGGGGACATCTCTCTGTGGTCATCTCAGGTATGACAGGCCATGCTTGAGATATTTTCCTTATCTGCAAGTGAGTTCAGTAGTTCAATAAGAATATGTACTCTAGAGATTTTTGTGAGGGTTAAAAGAGGTAGTATACATGAAATGTTCAGAAAAGTGCCTGGCATAAAATGAACACTCAAAACGTATTAGTTGTTATATTTGTTTGTAAGATTATTTGAGCTTTTCCTGAATGCTTTTTCTCTATAACACTTATCCCAGACTCTACTTGTAGAAATCTCAGTGCATAACAAAGCATAGCTCATGACCCAATTCAAATGTTTCTTTTTCACCAAGCCCAATAGTGTTCATTGCCTTCCTCAGCATCTACTCTTTTTTAGTGGCTTTGTCATATTTTGCTTTTTATTGTATTGGTTCATCCTTTTCACCTCCAGTTACAAGCTCTTAAGAGCCGAAATAAGAAATGTTGTCCGAGTATAGATATTGAAAAATATTCTTATTTTTGAAAAAATATCATCTAGCATTTGAAATTTCAATATTCCTAACCTACATTTTGTCCTTTCTGTTCTTATTTCTATTATCAAAGTTCAAATTTTGATTATCGTAATTATCTTCTAATTTGTCTCTGCCAATAGTCTCTCATTACTTCTATTCATCCTACATATCAAAGCCAGATAATCCTCTCCAAAGCACATTTTAATTTCATTTTCTCTATTCAGAAATTTCAAGGTCTCTCACTTATCTACTGAATTAAGTGAAAATTCCACAGGCTAACGAATAAATGACCTCAGTCTCTTTCTGATACATTTCTGACCATGATTTAACCTGGGCGTTTAAAGTGGAAAATTCACTCTGCCCTGCATCTAGCTTGAGTTTTCTACCTTGTCTTCATTTAGAACTAAAAATTTTGAATCTCTTCCAAGAGCCATCTTTAATGCTACCTCTTTCATGAAGCTTTTACTGATTCTACTTAACCTTATGTTGATACTTTGTCCCACTTTTGTGGTACTTATTTATAGTTTGTCTTGAACCATGGTTGTAGACTTTCCTTCTTTCTACTCTCAGAATTTAATCTCATTATGTCAGGAACTATATCTACTCATCATGGTGTCTTCTATAGTACCTAAACAATGTCTTATGTGGAGGAAGTGCTTTAGAAGTAGTTTTAAAGTTAACAAGAGAGGAATAGTGAATCACTAGACTATTATAAAGATAATTTTCTTGTATGTTTAAAAAGTATGAAAAGTATACTGCAGGGAGTTCCCTGGTAGCCTAGGGGTTAGGATTCTAGGGTTTCACTGCCAGGCCCTGGGTTCAGTCTCTGGTCAGGGAACTGAGAATCCTGCAAGCTGTGTGGTGTGACCAAGAAAAAAAAGCATACTGTAAAAATCAGAAGTTTTGAATCAAGAAATTTATTTGTCAAATATAGAATACTTTCTAGTTTTGAAGAGAAAGTTTACATTCTGTTATTTGCAGATAGGAATTTAGAAAATGTCTATGTGAATGTGATATAGTAAAGATGGTATCAGTACCATCAGATGAGTAGAAATATTTGCATGGTTACTCATTCCTTATACACCTCCTTGAAAGGATAGTATAATAACTCAGATCACCACAGCTATAAATGTTGAATAGTGATTAAAAAGAACCCATAGCACGAAAATAACTTGCAAATTCCCAACACTAAGGACTAACACTTTGACCTATTGAAGAGACAGACCCTCAAGCTTTCACTTGACCTTTTTGCTCATTGAATAAATGTTCAGTTCATTTCAATAAATGTAGTAGTTGTTAAGTACCTATTAAGCGTGCTTACAGATTTCCTGCAGATAGACCATATGCATATTCAGAATACAGAAGTGATGCTAACCTTGCTATCCAAAAAAAGAACCTCAGATTGTTTCTTGTCCTGTATTTAAGAAGGATGGTGGATTTGGAGATCAGTTTTAGATAAATGTGAGTGAATAATTTAGAAAGATTTGGCACTTGAATGTCCAGTGTTTTAAAAAAGTTACTTATTTGAAATAGTTCTTTCTATGGTGATAAGCAAGGTATTTCTGTGACGCATTTTGATACTTATTTCCATACTTTATAGTAAGTTACTTACAAGTACACAAAAATCAACAAAAGCAAACCACTGGTAGTATGGCAATGGAGAAAGAGAACTTTGAGAGAAAACATAAATGAAAAAGTTGAAAGCAGTCAAGGTCCAGTGGTAGTAATAGAACTTCTGTTTTTTCTTAAGCTTTTTCATAATGTAATAAAACAGTTAAGTGATTTTCACTGTTGGAAGTTAATTGCAAAAAAAATCTTGCTTTTTAGTTGAAAGTGAACATACTTGAATTTTATAACTTTAATCCTTTTGGGTATTAAGTTGATGTCTCTATTAGCTAAATACTGACTAATCTCGGTGAGAAATTTGATTTCATAAGTTTGTAAGCCTTATGTGCCAGGCCCCTCTGTCCATGGGATTCTCCAGGCAAGAATACTAGAGTGGGTTGCCATTTCCTTCTCCAGCGGATCTTCCCAACCCAGGGATCTAACCCGGGTCTCCTGCATTGCAGGCAGATGCTTTATCCTCTGAGTCACCAGGGAAGCCCATATATAGCATAGCATACTTAAATATTTCCCTGCTGTCAAAGGTTGTAGAAAACAGTATTTTGAATTGCTTTTAATGAGGGCATAGTTGGAAGAAGTAGTGGCATTAATAACAAAGGGCTTTTAGCACGAGAATTTTGGTAGGAAATCAGTGGATTAAGGGAGAAGTACAAGACCAACCTGTAAGTAACAGATTAAGGAGATATAAATGGAAATAAAGTGGACTCTATATACACACGCGGTATTAGTACATACATGTATATGCACACTTACAAATAACCTTTTACTTCACTCTCTTATGGCTATAGATGAAACAGACTATATAATTGATGCAAGCTTTATGAGCAAAGGATCGTTTTTAACAGGAAGATTCAGTATCAAAAACAGATGAAAACATACCATCTAGCAGTTTCAGTACCAGATGGCAACAGAGAATTTGTGTTTGTAAGGGTACTTGAGTTTTTGCACATAGGGGTAAGTTCTAGGAATGCAAATAGTATCTTTCCTTTTAACCTGTATTACACAATAGAAAGAAAAAAATAGAAGGTAGTTCTCTCCTCATACCACCCCCCACAAGAGTTAAGTAGGCCAAGGATTGGGGGAGAGAAGAGTCTAAAATATGTGGATAAGAGGTTGTTTGAGTTGGAATTATGTTTATTATGAGCAGATAAAGAAAGTGAAAAAGAGGTCAGATCCCCTGAAGTGAAAGAAAGGAGATGGTAGAGAAAGATGTTGGAGTCAGAAGTTTCCTGTGCAAGCCATGATCTGATGATGCTCAAGAACCTGTATTTTTTTCCTTCCCTGTATAGAACAGACAGGAATTGATAAGGGAGAGGATAAAGGAGATTATACTTTGCAGAGTGACCCAACAAAAGAGCAAGTTTAGATGAATATTATATATATATATATGCAACAACATTTAATCACTTCCTTTTCTTTCATTCAGGAGACTAGGCATTGTAAGGAAGCTGTCCTGTTTTAAAACTTTCTGCCTCTGATGAAAATTGATCTGATAGCTGGTAATAGCATTGAGATTTAAAGCCTTTGTTTGGAAACAAGAAGGAGACAGTTGACAAAGACCTACTGTAGATGTCTGTAAGGACTTATTTTTCACTCTCAGAATATTGTTGAATGTCATTTGCAAGATTGTTTGTAGAAAAAAAAAGTGCTTAGTAGATGACTTACCTTGTTTGCTCCCTCCTCCCATAATAAGTTTTGTTCTGTTTTAATATGTATCCTTCCCTCACAGGATACATTTCCCTGAATAGTTTAAACTCCTCTTCCAGGTACTCCCTCAACTGAAAGTGACTAATAGTATCTACCCTAACTGCATTCCCACAAATCTAGGATTTGGTTCAATGAAATTACCTGTTCAAAAAATCCTCAACATTCTAGATGAGTATACCCCAAACCTTTGAGAATTCCCAAATTTGAGAGTATGGCTGTGCCATGTAATTTCTTTCAGGAAACACTGTAAAATACAGCTGAAAACTATAGATCTTAACGAGAGTTACTTTATCCATGTCAACTAACCGAATACAGCTAAGCCACAGTGACTTGGGGAGGTTGGGACTTTGACTGTATTCAGTCTCTGAATAGTTCCTCCCTGCCCACAACCCATTTCACAGAGTACCTAACTCAAATGTGAGTCTCAGCAAATGAAGCCCTGCTTGTACTGGACTCTCGGAGCCATCCTTAAAAGGTTGAAATCTGGATATAAATGCCTTGAATGGCAAAGGCCTACTCTGTGTTATGTTTACATATGTATGGCTATGTTTATAATATACTGGGCTTCCCCAGTGGCTCAGATAGTAAAGAATCTGCCTGCAATGCAGGGGACCTGAGTTTGATCTCTGATTGGAAGATCCCCTGGAGAAGGGAATGGCTCCTCACTCCAGTATTTTTGCCTGGAGAATTCCATGAACAGAGGAGCCTGGTGGGCTGCAGTCCATAGGGTCACAAACAGTCGGACATGAGTGGCTGACTGACACTTACTTACTTACCTCCTACCTGTATATATTAATAAGAGAGAGTCCGCTTGGGTGACATTTGTCCATTTTACTAATGATTGTGTGGAAATAGTCTATACTCTTCTAACCTGTTAGTGATTCTGACAACTTCTTTGCAAATTTTAAGTTGTACTGGGGTTGTGAAATAGTAGTTTTTAATGATTATATAGTCCTAATACTCTGAGCTGGGTGCTTATGTAAAGAAAAAAATGAGGCTCTGACTCTGCTATGACAGAGTTGTTGCTTTAATAACAGTTCTTGGATGTTTCAGGTTTTCAGTCTTAATTCCTGTGGCTTGACCGTAGTATTCAGTCACATGTGGAAGTTTACAGCTTGTCTTAAGCTTCTCTTGCATTTCTTACATTTGCCAAGGGAGAAGGTTATAGGGCCTTGATATTTTATTGCTTCCCTATTTAAACATGTACCTAATTGCCCAATTTGCTGTTATCAAGTGAATTTAGGAGGTAGGAAATATCTCTGTCACAACACAGACTAGCTTCCTCTTCATGCTACCTTGGACAAAAGTGTGTTTAATCTAGATTTCTGGTATAATCAATAGCTTCAAAACCTTGACTTCTTCTAGACTTCACTGCCCTACTTGTCCTTGCATTCTCTTTCTGCTTATTAAAGTTAAGAGAAGTTTGACGATATCATGGGACTGCTGTGACAGCAGCAATGATATTTGCAGGAAGCTAAAAATCTGAGTGCTATATGTCATCTAAGGCCATGTTCAAAAGATTGTTTAAGGAGAAGGAAAAGGCCACCAAAGTTTAATGAGATCGGTGGTTGGGATGGGACTCCCCTAGTGGCTCAGTGTTAAAGAACCCACCTGCGAGTACAGAAGACTTAAGAGATGTGTATTCGACCCCTGGGTTGGGAAGATCCCTTGGAAGAGGGCGTGGAAACCCATTTCAGTATTCTTGCCTGGAAAATCCCATGGACAGAGGGGCCAGGCAGGCTACAGTCCATGGGGTTGCAAAGAGTTGGACACGACTGAAGTGACAGTGTGCACACACACACACACACACACACACAGTTGGGATAAGGAAGTTAGGATAAGGCATGAAATAGAAATGTGCCATATATTATAAGTGACCTGAAGTTTCCCCAGTTGGGAGAATTTTTTTCCCAACTTTAAGGTATTTCTGTTCTTTTTAATCTGTGCATATGTGTGTGTGAATGTGCATGTTTCTGTGTCCCAAGAGCAATACTTTATGTTATGTCTCATATCATTATGGTTGAGAATTGTTAAAAGAAGAAAAGCCTAAGAGAGGAGAAAGGGAATTCATAATTGGCTATGGGAATTGTGGTTAACTGATGTGATAACCAGTTCTTTGGGGACTAGAGCTACTTAGATGCAGACAGGAAGAATATGAGAGGAATACAGAAATGTAAAGGAGGTATTTTGGAGAATGTTAGGGACATTAGAGTAAGTATATTTTGGTAGACCTATTAATTTTGGGGTCATAATCTCAAAACTGTTTTCAAGATTGTATTAAAGTTATTTTTAAAACTTGCTAAAGAAATTCATCTTGATATTTAAACCTTTAAACATACATTCTATATTATTGGGAATCAGAGACATTTCGGTATTATACCATGTGTTTAGCCAGAAAATAGATTAAAACCTTACTAGATGATGGAATCTTTGTGTATTTGTAAGTCACCTTGGGGAAATTTTCATGTTTTAGGTATGCTTTTTTCCAGATTGAAAAACATTTTTTATGTTTGAGTAGTAGTACATTTAAGTAGTTTCATATAGTGAAATTTAAATTAGTGATTCTTTTGTAAAATAGAAAGAATTATAATAGGTTTCTTAGATTAAAATGTCTATTTTTTAACTTGGCATCATTTTTCAATAAGAATGCATTTCTGGTTTTAGTGTTGGATACTCCATATTTGATGAAAGACCTCACTCTTTTAGACTATGTGTTTTAAAAGGCTAAAAATTGTGGTTCTTTAGGAGACTGACCAATTCATCAAAATATTTCCTTCTTTCGTCTTCCTTCTGAAAAGGCTATTTCGTATCTCATAACTGCAATTCACACTGCAAATTGAGAGGCAATAAGTTTGAATACTATAGCAGTATTTTGCTGTTTTTATTTAAATAACTTTAAAAGTCACATAGAATCAGAATTAATAAATTTGCTTACCAATGTTAGATTTAATATTCAAATTGACCATGATTTTCTTCAAGTTTTTAAGTTTTTCCTGACAAGTTACATAACTTTTCAAAACAAAACCTGCTATCAATTTAAAGAATAATAAATATAGTGCATAATATTTCTGAGTCTATATATTTTTTAACTTAAATAAAAAGTAGCTTATTGTGCAAAGTTGATCTTTTGTGAAGGTATAAATAAAAGAAAATGGATTCTCCTGGGATCTTTAAGGAAAATAGACCAACACAGAAAGAATGATTGTGATTTCAAGAGCACATTTTTATGTAAAGTGTATTTGAGAGAATGAAAGCAGCATTGAAAAATGCTTTCAAATAATTATTATTGAAATCAAGCCTTGCTATTTTATTAGATCTTTGAAATAAGAGAATGGTTAGACAGAAATGAAAACTTCAAATGAAAATTTAAATGTGTCAAATTAGTTTTTAAGTATTCTACATTTCTCTTACTATTATATTAGAGTAGATCTATCAAAGTGTTACTTTGAAACCAAAACTGTTTTGAGTTATAATCTAATAAAATGTGTTGTATTTTTGTTACCATGTCATTTTATGATGTTTCAAAGGAAACAGAGTATCTTTACCTAATCTATAATAGTAAATTATTCTGGAAATTTGGCTTGACATAAAAACAGATGTGTTTTCTTGATTCCTTTTAAACTGAGGGTTGGTGGTTCGTGGTTTATTGTTCCTGTGATTGGCATTAAAAGCCTTATTTCACAGCTTGCAGTGAGGGACTATTGGATAAAGACTGTCTGTGTTCCACAAACTAAATTCAAAAAGTGTCAATCAAGGTCTCACATAGGTTACTTAGAGAATGAGTTTTCTTACTGATTTCACCAAATGTCGCCTCATGCTGTCTTTGATTGGCACAGCCTGGCAGGGAGGATGGATGAATCTGTCACCGACTGGTTAATTGTGTTGCTGGTCTCAGTCTGACATCAGGTCTTTGACTCTTAAGTGGCTCAATACAAAACAAATTAGCAGATTGTAGTCATATTTCTCATTCTATATGCTTTGACTTTGTTGAATGCAGTCCATAAATCATATTGACTGACACACAAGTAAATGATGAAAGCTGCTTTTGAGACATGAATCTAGAAAGCAGCACTGTGAAGGTGCCATGGAAGGATGCATATGGTTGACCCTTTGGGAATTTCCTAGGAGCCAAATGTCTCTTTACCACAATTGTTCTTAGAAGAAAAGCTTTTGGGTAATGCGAAAAGGATCTAATATGTCAGCAGATTCTCTTTTACAAGTTCCTTTGAAATACAAGAAGTTTGTCCAGGGGTTTTCTCTCTTTGCAAGTTGTTTTTCAGCAAAATGTGAGAGCAGGGTAAGAAAGTAGTTACCTTTAAAAGCTTGGCAGGTGTTTTTACATACTTATTGAAATTTATGTTAAAGAAAAAGAGAATGTTGGCAATAGTTGCAATTAACTTTTCAGACGAGAGGAGCAGAAATTTCTAGGTGCTTGATACTAAATGTGCTGTATTTTCTCAGTCGCTTCATTTAGTATTTTGGCTTTTTTTGTTGTATTGTTAAAAACCAGAACATCTATAATGAAAACGGCCAGTTTTAAAAGATAGTTGTAAAAGTACTTAGATTATTTTTGTTCTAGAAGGTGATACAATATTAAAGCATCAATAATAATAGCAAAATAGTGTTCGGAAAGGAGTGTTTTGGTTATACAAAAGTGTACCAAGGGCTACAGGCATCAGAAATGTTTGGGGGATATGCAAGTTTCTGGAATATTAAAATTTTCTGTCTCAAAATAAGTAATAGATAAAATTTAAGAATATTTGGTCACATTTTATAGTCAAAAAGTACACATTAAAAAAAATTGATCTTATAGAATATAACTGTTTAAAGGATTTGAACCTTTGATATCAATTTTGAGCTAGAAAAAGGAATTTTTCATTTCAATATTTTATAAACATTTTAAACTTCTGTCTTTGAGAACAATAAGCCTGTATTTAATATGCATAATCAAAGGAAATTGCATGTGTTAAAGAGAAACACGTGTGAGTGTGTGTGTGTGTATGCAGGTGCACGCACGCTTGTATGTTTTCATTACCCACATCCACCAAGTTTATGAAATAGCCTGTATTTTTGTACTAGTACCATTATTTTGGCTCCAGTACTATTGCTGCATAGTCATATGTAGCATCTGAACCCATGTTAAAATTTTACGCAATGTGTTTGTTTATGAAATGAATGTAGTAGTAACTGTTTTGGCAGTTTATTAATCTGTTTTTGCAGTTAGTACATTATAGTGGCAACATAAGTAGGACATGGAGCTGATTTGATGGAGAAGTACATTAAAACTAAAATGTGCTAATTGTTCCATTAGATCAAAATGACATTTCCACTAAGTTTTTTCAAGCCTATTACATTGTAATTAAATTACATGCCATTGATTTCTTCTTTTTCTGTCTCTCCCCTCCTGCTTCTCATTCATATTGATATTATTCTGCTTGGGAAATGGAGCTGCATGTCTCCTAGACTAAATCTTCTTGGTTTGGGGATCTTGAAGCATGCTGGGTTTTGCATTGTTTGTTACATTCCTTTTTGGCAGTTCATCAGTATTTGTCAGATAAATTGTTTGCATCAGCTTTTATCTCTAAAGTTTCAGATTTAGATATTGGCATTCCATTTCAAATGCAGTTTGTTTTTTTTTTTTTACTGTGCATAGTGTCTAAATGTTAAAGATTCGTAAGGACTCATAAAAGTTGCTTGTTTCTAGTCTGACTTGAAATGTGTAATCGACTGAACAATCTTTTTAAAATGTATTTGTGTTCTTGTTTTCTAACAGATCAGTCCTATGTAAACATTTTTGCATCAATATATTATAGCATTTATGTTTGGAAGATTTTTGTGATTTTGTAGCTTTATTGGCCTTTGTGATAAGTAGGAAAAGCATAATGATCACATATCACTGGGTAAATATTTGTTAATGCTAATAAGGCAAAACATGGACATCTTACAAAAGTTCTTAGTTCTAACCTTAGTCATAGATCTTTGAATCATATGGGTGTCAGTCCATCACCAAATCACATAATTGTGGGTTGGAGATAGCCATACTAGCAGTGATATTACACTGGAAAGCTTTACCTGAAAGTTTTCTTTTCAACTGTAGTTAAAATAAAAAGCCTGCTTGAAAGAACAATTTATACTAAAGGCAGTATTATATTGTGATTCAGCTATATAATCTAGAAGCTAGACATTTAAAATTGTTTTTATAATTTTAAAGAAAATATAGCCTGAATCAAGTCAAAATTCATGTGGAGATTTAGGAGCTTATTATAGTAGAAAATACAATGATATTATACTAAAAGACAACCACAAGTATTTGTAGCTCACTTAACTTTATATTTCTAAATTATCAGATGATTTTAAAACTTAATTTTTAAAACCTAATGAAAAGATCTGTAGAGGATTGTGAAATCATATTGGTATGCAAACGTCTTTTTCTCCCTCCTAATTGAAGCTATACTCCAAACTAAGCTTCCTATTAGAAGTAAGAACTTAATGACTCAAAGTATATTTTATAAAGACATTTTACTTATTACATACATATGAAAGTATATGTTATAAAGTATATTAGGTATAGTTAAATTATAATAAATTACACTATTAATTCTTGGCTTGGTTAATTATATAAAGGAAAGTTTAAAAAGCATTATATGAATAAATGTTCCATCAACATGACAGTTATTTTATGTCACAAATGGCATATTTTAATGTGCATTTTTAAAAATACTTGAGATATTTAAAGAGATATGGAATAATCAATAGATTTTAAACACAAACTTTAATTTTTCTACATACAGTTATAGCTTTAATGATGTTTATATCATGAGAATGACAAGTCAACAGAATGTTACTTTCAGTTCTTACGCTAAAAGACAGCCACTCAGAATACAGAAAGGCTATCACTAAAAAAAATGCCATGAAAAATTTTTGTGATACTTTATGATATGATACGTTTCTTTGTTTGTTTATTTTTTGGTTTGGATATTTGTTTTAAACAGGGGAAAGTTGCCCAGACTGCTTGCATGTCAGCCTGCCAGCATCTGTCGACATCCTTAATGCAGATGCTACTGGACAGTGAGTTAAAACAGATAAGCATGGGAGCCGTTCAGCAGTTTAACCTAGATGTCATACAGTGTGAATGTAAGTACCTTATTGGTTAAAATGATGCATTTCTAGGAATCTATATGTAAATTCTATGGGAAAATGGTATAGAGTAGCATAGTTCATTAAAGAGAGAAGAGGCCTGATCCAGCTAAACTTTCGGCAGCCTTAGAAGCAGCTTCCTTCTAAGAAGAGAAAAATATTTCAGTTTCACATTTAGGACCTCTAGAGTGGCACTCAAGTGACAATCTGAATGGATAATTAAAAAGGTGATTTATTTATAATTTTTTTTTTCTTTATTCCTTCCGGTCATTCTTGTCTTCTTGCCAGAACTCTCCTGAGGTTTGTAGTAAATGAATGAAATTATTGTTTGTCATTCTTATTTTCCATGCATAAACTTTCAGATACGTGCTAAAGAATGCTCTTGGGAACCTGCATTCCAAGTGCAGTTTCTTTATAGTCTGACATTTTGATTCTCTCTCTCTCAAAGAATTTCTCAAGTCTTTACCTTTGCCCTTATTTTTCGCTTTATTTTCTTTAGGTGACAGGGTTAGCAGATTCCATAATCTATTGTTGACATTAGCCAGTCACCTTCAAAATTGATTGGCTGTTTAGTTATTAGCCTTGCTATAAATGCTTCTAGCTGTAGGTTTTATTACCCTTATACAAGACATGAGTTTATGGAATAATTTTTAAGCACTCCTTTCAAATGTATGGTATATTGATTAAATGATGAAAATCCCTGGTTGACAGTTTAGGCAGGCACCACTGTTGATAAATTGAAAAACAGTGGGGCACAAAAGGGATTATAAAATACTTGTTTGGGGCAGATTTTGCAATAATATATTCTGTGTAAAAGACATTAGAAAATTAAATGTCAGTGGCTTGCAGCTAAAGCAGGAGCGATAGGTTTTTCAATGAGTAATAAATATTTGTCTGCTTCTATACAAGGCATTCTGCTAGGAAAAACATAATTAACATTAAAAAGATTAAGTGTATAGGCTCAGTTATTCATTACATTTTAAAATCATTTATTACATGAAAAAATACAGAGTTTTTAAAGACTCACCGATTTCCTTCCAAAAAAGAGAAACACTAATCTACAAAGCAAAAGAAAGATAGTTTTTCCCTACAGAAGAGAAGAACCCATTTTCTTTTCCTAGAAAGCATTTCTAATTTTCTCAAATTAGAAAGCCTTTATTATGTTTCTTTCTCAAAATAAAACTGTCATTTACAAGATGATATTTAGTGTATTTACTAAAATATTTACCAAAAAGCACTTTTAAAAATGTTTCTAGGGACTTCCCTGGTGGTCCAATGGCCAAGATTCTGCACTCCCAATACAGGGGTCATAGGTTTGATCCCTGATCAGGGAACTAGATCCCACATACCACAACTAAAGATCCTACATACAGCAACTAAGAACTGCCACAGCCAAATAAATATATATTAAAAAACAAACAAACAAACAAAAAACTGTTTCAGGAACTTCCCTGGTGGTCCAATGGTTAAGAATCTGCCTGCCAGTGCAGGGGCCACAGGTTCGATCCCTAATCTAGGAAGATCCTACATGCTGTGGAGCAACGATGCCTGTGTGCCCAAGCTACTGCAGCCTACACGCTCTAGAGCCAGTGCTCTGCAACAAAAGGAGCACCTCAGTGAGAAGCTGGAGCAGCACAACTAGAGGGCAGCCCCTGCTCACTGCAACGAGAGAACGCCCAAGTACAGCAAGACCCCGCCAAAAATAAAAGCATAAATAGATAACATTTTAGAAGTTTCTAACTCAAAGCAGTTGTTAATTCATTCTACAAATAGTTTGAAACTGATTTCTTAAAAGTCTTTAAAGCTATCTTACAGGGGAATTCCCAGGTGGTTCAATGGTTGGGACTCTGCGTTTTTCACTATGGAGGGCTCTGGTTCAATCCCTGGTAGGGACCTAAGGTCCCACAAGCCATGCTGCGTGCCAAAAGAATTTTAAAAAAAGCTGTCTTATGAGGTCATTTCAGTATAATACTCATGTAAACTTTTATATAAGTATTGCTTGAGGCATTTCAGAATATTGATAATTGGGTCGTTGAACCCTTTATTGGCATTTGGTTGTATCTTCTCAATTAGATATTTGTTCAGAAATGGAAATTACTGTTTGGTTAGGCAACTTCAGGTACCTAGATTTTTTCTCTGTTCTCTTACCTCTCCTTGAAGAGAAGCCTAACTCTACTTAGAAAAAGCACATAAGCACACGGCTTTGCCTCTTTGTCCCATCACAGGACGCTTTCTCCCATTTGTTACTTATTTGGGTGGAGTTACTGAAGACTTCTTTTAAAACACTGATATTTTCTTAAAAGACTAATCTCTTGGAAGAAATTATACAAAACTGTAAGGTATAACTCAGTTAAAGATGTCCAGGATTAGGTGCAAAAGGGATAAACCCTAGCCTGATGAGGGCCAAGGTTCTGGTACTATAGATACAGAAAGGGAGAAACCAGGACTTAAAGACAAATCACAGTGGATAACTCAGCTTCCTATAAGATTATGCCTGTGGTTGGCTCTGCTCCTTAATACTTACCAAGTATTTGTTGTTGTTCAGTCCCTCATTTGTGTCCTACTCATTGCAACTCCATGGACTGCAACATGCCAGGCTTCCCTGTCCTTCACCATCCCCTGGAGCTTGCTCAAACTCATGTCTATTGAGTCAGTGATGCCATCCAACCATCTCATCCTCTGTTGTCCCCTTCTCCTTCTGCAAACTATCTTTCCCAGCATCAGGGTCTTTTCCAGTGAGTTGGCTCTTTGCATCAGCTGGCCAAAGTATTGGAGGTTCAGCTTCAGCATCAGTCCTTCCAGTGACTGTTTAGGGTTGATTTCCTTTAGGATTGATTGGTTTGATCTCCTTGCAGTCCAAGGGACTCTCAAGAGTCTTCTCCAACACTACAATTCAAAAGCATCAGTTCTTTGGCACTTAGCTGTCTTTATGGTCCAACTCTCACATCTCTACATGACTACTGGAAAAATCATAGCTTTGACTATATGGACTTTTGTTGGTAAAGTGATGTCTCTGCTTTTTACTGTGCTGTCTAGGTTTGTTATAATTTTTCTTCCAAGGAGCCAAGTGTCTTTTAATTTCATGGCTGCAGTCACCATCTGCATTGATTTTGGAGCCCAAGAAAATAAAGTCTTTCACTGTTTCCATTGTTTCCCCATCTATATGCATGAAGTAATGAGACCAGATCATTATTTAATACAGTATCAGGCATTTGGTAATCACTGAACAAATAAAAATTGACATTCCATTTTTTCCCGCTTTGGCCACCTCATGAGGCTTGTGGGATCTTAGTTCCCCAACCAAGGATCAAACCTGGGCCGCTGGCATTGGAAGCTCAGAGTCCTAACCACTAGACCACCAGAGAATTACAACATTCCTGTTACAAAAAGAACTCATGACTTCTTGTGACTGATATGTAAATCACTTAAACATGGAACTTGGCTTTCTCCAATAGTATGTTCGGAGAATTTTTGTTTTCATCCCACTATTAATTTTTTTATTTGGCTATGCTGCACAGCTTGCAGGATCTTGGTGGCCTGACCAGGGATTGAACCAAGCCCCCTTGGTTTGTAGTAGAAGCTTAGAGTCCTAACCTCTGGACTGCCAGGGAATTCCCTTCATGCTTATTTTAAATAGTGTTTTTGTTTGTCTGTTTTTAATCTGGAAGAAAGCAATTTTTAAAAATGCAAAGTTTATTTTTAATATTGATGCCATGTGTATGCTTTCTACATGTCAGGGCAGGGGAAGGAAAGGAGACAGAAACAGGAAAAGGAATTTGGTTAGGTAAGAGGAAGGCTAGAATGTATGATAAATTTGTGAAGAGAAGGAATATGGATGCCTTAGGAATCAACTAGGATATGGAGAAAATGTGCAGATAGTTCAAATGTAGAATCCTAGAAGTAAATGATGATTGAATTTTGCCATCTTCCTGGTAAATGCACATTCACATACTTCTCTACTTTGAAACACTGTGAAATAATGCTGTCGGACTTTCCTGGTGGTCCAGGAGCTAAGACTCCATGCTCCCAGTGCAGAGGGACTGGTTTCGATCCCTGATCAGGAACTAGAAGCCGTATACCACGACTAAAGACCATGCACAGCCAAATAAATATTTTTAAAAAGAAATAAATGAAAATAACCCTGTCAAGTAGTTGTCCAGCTATTCCTTGAACATTTAATTTGGGAGATAACTACTCTTCAAAAAGTGAGTTTCTATTTACTATATTCCTGTATCATTTTCTTATATTGAGCTGAAATATTTTTTCTAAACTTCTAATGAAACCTAGTTCTGCCTCAGGGCGAGAGTCACCACTAGTCCATATTGTGCCTTTGTGCAAATTAGAAAAAATATTCTCACTGAAAGGAAAAAGTCTTCCAGTACTGTTTCCTTTATAGGAATTAGAAAAAAGTTTACCCCTTTTCCAGTTGGACTCTCTGATCAAGGCACATGACTTATCAGTTCAGTTCAGTCACTCAGTCGTGTCTGACTCTTTGCGACCCCATGGACTACAGCACGCCAGGCCTCCTTGTCCATCACCAACTCCTGGAGTTCACCTGAACTCATGTCTGTTGAGTCGGTGGTGCCATCCAACCATCTCATCCTCTGTCGTCCCCTTCTCCTGCCTTCAGTCTTTCCCAGCATCAGGGTCTTCTCAAATGAGTCAGCACTTTGCATCAGGTGGCCAAAGTATTGGGGTTTCAGCTTCAACATCAGTCCTTCCAATAAACACTCAGGACTGATCTCCTTTAGGATGGACTGTTTGGATCTCTTTGCAGTCCAAGGGACTCTCAAGAGTCTTCTCCAACACCACAGTTCAAAAGCATCAATTCTTTGGTGCTCAGCTTTCTTTATAGTCCAACTCTCACATCCATGACTACTGGAAAAACCACAACCTTGACTAGACGGACATTTGTTTGCAAAGTAATATCTCGTAAACTAGGATTTCAGCCCTCCCTCCCTCCCCACTGCTCTCCTCAACTGGACACTGGTATGTAGTGAGCAGTCTTGACAGCTATGTGTGGTAGTTTTGCTTAGGCTTATACAGAGAAAAGCAAGTCCTCATCCACAAGCCAAGTATATGAAAACTGCTTTATGTTTTTCTGAATCTTCTGAAAGCCAGACATAAACATTTCTTCTTACTGTTGTCATGTGATAATGATTTTAGATCCAAAGCTCTTCTTTGAACAGACTGGTTTGACTACCTTCTATTTAATGTCTGATACCCAAAGCCGAATACAGAGATACACAGGTATGCGGGAACCAGTATAATACAGTTGGAATATCAAATGCATTGTTCCATATTTTGTACTTTACTAGTAAAGTCCAAACTGCTATTATCTTTTTTGGTTACCAGTGTTTACTTTTGAGTCGCTGAAGCTGTAGTGTTCTAAAATCTCTTTATCTTTCTCTTTTTTCTGTGTGATTTGTTTTTCTTATACTTGTATGCAAAGAGCTGACTCATTGGAAAAGACCCTGATGCTGGGAGGGATTGTGGGCAGGAGGAGAAGGGGACGACAGAGGATGAGATGGCTGGATGGCATCACCGACTCGATGGATGTGAGTTTGAGTGAACTCCGGGAGTTGGTGGTGGACAGGGAAGCCTGGCGTGCTGCGATTTATGGGGTTGCAAAGAGTCAGACACAACTGAGCGACTGAACTGAACTGTACTGATACTTGTATGATTAGTTTTTGTTTTAAGATTTTAAGATTACCTCTATTAAATTTTAAGATTTTCCCACAACTAGCCTATTGAGATCTTTTTATGTCAAAATTTAATATCATCTTCAGATTTGTAATCATGCTTTTATTTAATATAGTCATTAGAAAATGTTGAACAAAACCTGATATCTGTATCCTGATATATAGTACATCAGTGATTATCAAAACATGCTTTTCAGATGAGCAGCAACCGTATCATCTGGGAACTTGTTGGCAATGTGAATTCTTGAACCCCACCTGCTGAATTGTGAATTCTTGGTACAGTTCAGTTCAGTTCAGATCGGTTGCTCAGTCATGTCGCACTCTTTGCGACCCCATGGACTGCAGCACACCAGGCCTCCCTGTCCATCACCAACTCCCGGAGTTTACCCAAACTCATGTCCATTGAGTCGGTGATACCATCCAACCATCTCATCCTCTATTGTCCCTGCCTTAAATCTTTCCCAGCATCAGGGTCTTTTCAAATAAGTCAGCTCTTTGCATCAGGTGGCCAAAGTATTGGAGTTTCAGCTTCAACATCAGTCCTTCCAATGAACACTCAGGACTGATCTCTTTTAGGATGGACTGGTTGTATCTCCTTGCAGTCCAAGGGATGCTCAAGAGTGTTCTCTAGCACCACAGTTCAAAAGCATCAACCCTTCGACGCTCAGCTTTCTTTATAGTCCAACTCTCACATCCATACATGACTACTGGAAAAAACATAGCCTTGACTAGACGGACCTTTGTTGGCAAAGTAATGTCTCTGCTTTTTAATATGCTGTCTAGGTTGGTCATAACTTTCCTTCCAACTAGTAAGCGTCTTTTAATTTCATGGCTGCAGTCACCATCTGCAGTGATTTTGGAGCCCCCAAAAATAAAGTCTGACACTGTTTCCACTGTTTCCCCGTCTATTTCCTATGAAGTGATGGAACCAGATGCCATGATCTTCGTTGAGCTTTAAACCAACTTTTTCACTCTCCTCTTTCACTTTCATCAAGAGGCTCTTTAGTTCTCCTTCATTTTTCTGCCATAAGGGTGGTGTCATCTGCATATCTGAGGTTATTGACATTTCTCCCAGCAATCTTGATTCCAGCTTGTGCTTCATCCACCCCAGCATTTCTCGTGATGTACTCTGCATAGAAGTTAAATAAGCAGGGTGACAATATACAGCCTTGACGTACTCTTTTTCCTATTTGGAAACAGTGTGTTGTTCCATGTCCAGTTCTAACTGTTGCTTCCTGACCTACATACAGGTTTCTCAAGAGGCATGTCAGGTGGTCTGGTATTCCCATCTCCTTCAGAATTTTCCACAGTTTATTGTGATCCATACAATCAAAGGCTTTGACATAGTCAAAAAAGCAGAAATAGATGTTTTTCTGGAACTCTCTTGCTTTTTTGATGATCCAGCGGATGTTGGCAATTTGATCTCTGGTTCCTCTGCCTTTTCTAAAACCAGCTTGAACATCTAGAAGTTCACGGTTCACATATTGTTGAAGCCTGGCTTGGAGAATTTAAAGCATCACTTTACTAGCGTGTGAGATGAGTCCAATTGTGTGGTAGTTTGAGCATTCTTTGGCATTGCCTTTCTTGGGGATTGAAATGAAAACTAATCTTTTCCAGTCCTGTGGCCACTACTGAGTTTTCCAAATGTGCTGGTGTATTGAGTGCAGCACTTTCACAGCATCATCTTTTAGGTTTTGAAACAGCTCAACTGGAATTCCACCAGTGTAGCACTACTCAAGACAGAAGGGGCATGGTGGAGAGTTCTGACAAAATATGATCCCCTGGAGAAGGGAATAGCAAACCACTTCAGTATTCTTACCTTGAGAACCCCATGAACAGTATGAAAAGGCAAAAAGATAGGATACTGAAAGATGAACTACCCAGGTCGGTAGGTGCCCAATATGCTACTGGAGATCAGTGGAGAAATAACTCCAGAAAGAATGAAGGGATGGAGCCAGAGCAAAAACAACACCCAGTTGTGGATGTAACTGGTGATAGAAGCATGGTCCAATGCTATAAAGAGCAATATTGCATAGGAACCTGGAATGTCAGGTCCATGAATCAAGGCAAATTGGAAGTGGTCAAACAAGAGATGGCAAGAGTGAACATCGACATTTTTGGAGTCAGCAAACTAAAATGGACTGGAATGGGTGAATTTAACTCAGATGACCATTATATTGACTACTGTGGGCAAAAATCCCTTGGAAGAAATGGAGTAGCCATCATAGTCAACAAAAGAGTCTGAAATGCAGTACTTGGATGCAGTCTCAAAAATGACAGAATGACCTCTTTTTGTTTCATAGGCAAACCATTCAATATCACAGTAATCCAAGTCTGTGCCCTGACCAGTAATGCTGAAGAAGCTGAGGTTGAACAGTTTTATGAAGACCCACAAGACCTTTTAGAACTAATGCCCCCAAAAGATATCCTTTTCATTTTAGGGGACTGGAATGCAAAAGTAGAAAGTCAAGAAATACCTGGAGTAACAGGCAAATTTGGCCTTGGAATACAGAATGAAGCAGGGCAAAGACTAATAGAGTTTTGCCAAGAGAGCTCACTGGTCATAGCAAACACCCTCTTCCAACAACAGAAGTGAAGGCTCTACACATGGACATCACCAGATGGTCAGTACTGAAATCAGATTGATTATATTCTTTGCAGTCAAATATGGAGAAGCTCTATACAGTCAGTGAAAACAAGACCGGGAGCTGACTGTGGCTTGGATCATGAACTCCTTATTGCCAAATTCAGACTGAAATTGAAGAAAGTGGGGAAAACCACTAGACCATTCAAGTATGACCTAAATAAAATCCCTTATGATTATACAGTAGAAATGAGAAATGGATTTAAGGGATTAGATCTGATAGACAGGATGGAGGTTCATGACATTGTACAGGAGACAGGGATCAAGACCATCCCCGAGAAAAAGAAATGCAAAAAAGCAAAATGGCTGTCTGAGGAGGCCTTACAAATAACTGTGAAAAGAAGAGAAGCCAAAAGCAAAGGAGAAAAGGAAAGATATACCTATTTGAATGCAGAGTTCCAAAGAATAGCAAGGAGAGATAAGAAAGCCTTCCTCAATGATCAGTGCAAAGAAATAGAGGAAAACGATAGAATGAGAAAGACTAGAGGTCTCTTCAAGAAAATTAGAGATACCAAGGGACCATTTCATGCAAAGATGGGCTCGATAAAGGACAGAAATGGTATAGACCTAACAGAAGCAGAAGATATTAAGAAGAGGTGGCAAGAATACACAGAAGAACTGTGCAAAAAAGATCTTCATGACCCAGAGAATCATGATGGTGTGATCACTCACCTAGAGCCAGACATCCTGGAATGTGAAGTCAAGTGGGTCTTAGGAAGCATCACTATGAACAAAGCTAGTGGAGGTGATGAAATTCCAGCTGAGCTATCTCAATTTCTAAAAGATGATGCTGTGAATGTGCTGCACTCAATATGCTAGCAATTTTGGCACAAGATATAACAATTTCTTTTTGAATAAGTTTTTCAAGTGATACTGATGCACAGTAAGGTTTGAGAACCACATTATATGGATCTACCTGTTCATATTGACTTAGATCCATTATTCAGAATCTTGTGGGTGTCTTTAGATTTCTTTAGCCAGTTGCTAATTCCCTAGTTGAATTTAACTCATAGTTTTGAATCTTAAGTCGTAAGTCAAAGTTATGAACACCTTTGCTGGATGCCTTGCTGGTCTATAGGAATAATAATGGCCATTGAGTTTTCCTCATCCTTGAGTTAATTTTCAAAGAAGAAAATGTTACTGCTCTGATTCCTTGTAGGTCCATATTGATTCGTAGTTATTTCTTTCCCTTCAAAAGGTTCAGAAACTATTACTTAAAAGTCTGTGACTGGTTTGTCACAATCCTACTAGTCTGTGTTATGCTAGTAAGAAATCCAGAGTCCAAGAAAGTCAGATAGCAGAGATCAGGACCTAGATATCGTAAACCACCAAAGATCCTGGGCACCTCAAGAAATTCAGTCTAAAGATTTTAAACAATAAGAGGTGAGCATCAAATCTAAGCATCAGGAATGGCCTTTATTTTGAATTAAATGTTCCTTTTATCTAGTTTGATTATTTTTCCATCCTTATTACTTTGTAGAAACATTATGCATATATTTCCTAGACCTTAAAATGTCATTCTGCAGGTAGAAACAAATAGCACAACCAGCTGAGGTTGGGGAGGTAGAAAGTTAGAATAACTCAGTTTCTCATGTCATTCAGCCATTATGCTTTTAGTTGCTGTTTTGTTTTTCTAGTGGTGAAAGAATTAGTACTGATTCATCCATGTGCTCACTTATTTTTTCAAATATGTTTGTGCCCTTTTCCCTGGTATTTCTTGTGACACACAGACTTCTAAGGTTTTAAACTGGCTTGAGCTCAAATTTCAGTCTGTAACTGAATTTTTTCCTTGTAGAGTCAACTAGGAAAGATTCATTTATTCAGATGTTTAATGGGAACCTATTACCTGTTATTACTGGGAAATAAAGAAGATGAATCAGGTTTCAAAGATCTCACATACTGGATGGGGAGAAAACAGACATGTAAATCGCTATAGTAGAATATAAATTCTTTATAGAAGTACATACTACTTGAAAAGAGGGAGCAATTAATTATACATGCTATGGGATTGAAAAGATTGACTATCATGGAAGTGAAGTTTGACAGTCTTAAAGGATGAGTATGATTTCATCAAAAGCAAGGAAGGGCATTCTGAACAGAGGGAATGGCATAGGCAAAAGCACTGTGCTGGGATTTCTCTGGCAGTACAGTGAATAAGAATCCAGCTGGTAATGCAGGGGACATGGGTTTGATCCCTGGTCCAGGAAGATTCCACATTCCGTGGAGCTACTAAAGCCTGTGCACTCTAGAGCCCATGAGTTGCAACTTCTGAGCCCAAGTGCTATAACCACTGAAGCCTGTGCGCGTAGAGCCTGTGCTTTACAAAAAGGAAAGCCTGTGCTTTACAACTGCAGTGAGAAGCCTGTGCACAGCAACGAAGAGTAGCCCTTACTCACAGCAGCTAGAGAAAGCCCGTGTGCAGCAACAAAAACCCAACACAGCCATGAATAAATAAGTAAAAATTAAAACAGTTTTCTAAAAAGCACTGTGATGAGAGAATGCTTACGGAATCTTCATACAGTCTTTTGTAGCTAGACTATAAGATGCATGATTGAAAGTATTGAAAGATATGGCTGAAAAAACTTAGACTTCTGAATGCTTGGATTTTAGTTAATAAGCAATAGCGATACATTGAAGCTTTTTAATAAAGACCAGGACATGGTAAAATTTATATTATAGAAAGTTAACTCTATCATGTGGAAATTAAACTGAAATGAGAGAGGTACTGCAAGTAGGAAGACCTTTTAAAAGACTATTGAACATTTTCGTATGAAGGATAGAAAGAACTTGACTTTGGGCAGTAGGAATGAAGAGAAGAAAATGGATTCCAAACATTTTGAAGGTGGGAATACATAAAGATAGTAAATAAATAAATTTGATATGAATAGGTGGTTAGAATCAGAGACTCTCCTAGTGGAAGAGACCTGAGAATGCATCCCATGTTTGGGGTGGGTGGTGTGAAGAGCGGAAGAAAAGAAGAAAAGATGAGGAAGGGTAAGAAAAGCGGGGAAAGAGAAGAGATACAATCATATAGGATAGAAGTTAAGTTCAATATAGAATTTATAGTTGTCGGTAACCTGCAGAATGCTGTGCTCACAGAGTATCTGTTGCATAAATGAACAAATTAACAAATCAAGAAGTCTCTATAGCCTACATTTGCTTTTCTGGAGTCTCCTAATTTTGTTATCAAAAAGGTCAAGGACTTCCCTGGAGATCCAGTGGTTAAGACTCGGCACTTCCACTGCAGATAGCATGGGCTTGATCTTTGGTCATGTGGAGCCAATATCCTGTGTGCCTCTCGTCACAGCCAAAAATAAATAAATGAATAAATAAAATGCTACTCTTTTGGGAAAAAAGTTAAGGCCAGTTGATGCTGCTGTACTTCTTTTCAAGACCATTCAACTTTTTGGTATATACATAACTGATCATTTATGAAATTCTTCACATATTTGATGACTATGTTTAAATGACTGTTTAACTTCATCTGTTGTGAACTGGGCAGTCATAATTTCTTTATTATTTTCTTGTAGAATTATTTTCATTCCCCTTTCAGTCATTTATCTTCAGGTCTTTTTCTGTTGTTGTTCTTGAAAATACCACGGACAGGGGAACCTGGCGGGCTACAGTCCATGGGGTCATGAAGAGTCAGACATAACTGAGTGTGCATGTACACACACACACACACACACACACACACAGAGGTCAGACTTGATAAAATGTCTGAGTTAGGGATGAAATCATATGAACTTATATAGAACTTTTCTTCCCCTTCAGTTCAGTTAAATTCAGTTCAGTCGCTCAGTCATGCCCGACTCTTTGCAGCATGAACTGCAGCACGCCAGGCTTCCCTGTCCATCACCAACTCCTGGAGTTTACCCAAACTCATGACCATTGAGTCAGTGATGCCATCCAACCATCTCATCCTCAGTCATTCCCTTCTCCTCCCGCCCTCAGTCTTTCTCAGCATCAGCGTCTTTTCAAATGAGTCAGCTCTTCACGTCAGGTGGCCAAAGTATTGAAGTTTCCGTTTCAACATCAGTCCTTCCAGTGAACAACCAGGACTGATCTCCTCTAGGATGGACTGGTTGTATCTCCTTGCAGTCCAAGGGACTCTGAAGAGTCTTCTCCAACACCACAGTTCAAAAGCATCAGTTCTGCGCTTAGCTTTCTTTATGGTCCAACTCTCACATCCATACATGACCACTGGAAAAAACATAGCCTTGACTAGATGGACACTTGTTGGCAAAGTAATGTCTCTGCTTTTGAATATGCTGTCTAGGTTGGTCATAACTTTCCTTCCAACTAGTAAGCGTCTTTTAATTTCATGGCTGCAGTCACCATCTGCAGTGATTTTGGGGCCCCCCAAAATAAAGTCAGCCACTGTTTCCCCATCTATTTCCCATGAAGTGATGGGACCTGATGCCATGATCTTCGTTTTTCTGAATGTTGAGCTTTAAGCTAACTTTTTCACTCTCCTCTTTCACTTTGATCAAGAGGCCCTTTGGTTCTTCTTCACTTCCTGCCATAAGGGTGGTGTCATCTGCATATCTGAGGTTATTGATATTTCTCCCAGCAATCTTGATTCCAGCTTGTGCTTCATCCACCCCAGCATTTCTCGTGATGTACTCTGCATAGAAGTTAAATAAGCAGGGTGACAATATACAGCCTTGACGTACTCCTTTTCCTATTTGGAACCAGTCTGTTGTTCCATGTCCAGGTCTAACTGTTGCTTCCTGACCTGCATACAGGTTTCTCAAGAGGCATGTCAGGTGGTCTGGTATTCCCATCTCCTTCAGAATTTTCCCACAGTTTGTTGTGATCCACACAGTCAAAGGCTTTGGCATAGTCAATAAAACAGAAATAGATGTTTTTCTGGAACTCTCTTGCTCTTTTGATGATCCAGCGGATGTTGGCAATTTGATCTCTGGTTCCTCTGCCTTTTCTAAAACCAGCTTGAACATCTGGAAGTTCATGATTCATGTATTGCTGAAGCCTGGCTTGGAGAATTTTGAGCATTACTTTATTAGCGTGTGAGATGAGTGCAATTGTGCAGTAGTTTGAGCATTCTTTGGCTTTGCCTTTCTTTGGGATTGGAATGAAAACTCACCTTTTCCAGTCCTGTGGCCACTGCTGAGTTTTCCAAATGTGCTGGCATATTGAGTGCAGCACTTTCACAGCATCATCTTTTAGGATTTGAGATAGCTCAGCTGGAATTTCATCACCTCCACTAGCTTTGTTCGTAGTGATGCTTCCTAAGACCACTTGACTTCACATTACAGGATGTCTGGCTCTAGGTGAGTGATCACACCATTGTGATTATCTTGGTCGTGAAGATCTTTTTTGTATAGTTCTTCTGTGCATTCTTGCCACCTCTTCTAAATATCTTCTGCTTCTGTTAGATCCATACCATTTTTGTCCTTTATTGAGCTCATCTTTGCATGAAATGTTCGCTTGGTATCTCTCATTTTCTTGAAGAGATCTCTAGTCTTTCCAATTCTATTGTTTTTTCCTCTTATTTCTTTGCACTGATCTAATCTTAAGATGGTTTGAGCACATGTCAGGAAGTTAAGACCATTATTCTAGTCCTGGCTCTCCCTGGATTTGAACAAGTAGCTTTGGTATTTAACAGTTGAGAAGCCTCAGTTTTTCCTGTGAAAATTGGATTTGGAATTCATAATTTCCAAAATATATCCTAGGATTCAGAGGTAGTAAAATTTAAGACAAAGAAGAGTATGAATGTCAAAGCCATATATTAATTACTTTCTTCACATCTACAAAGTACTTCCCTGGTGGCTCAGACGGTAAAGCGTCTGTCTACAATGAGGGAGACCCAGGTTCGATCCCTGGGTTGGGAAGATCCCCTGGAGAAGGAAATGGCAATCCACTCTAGGACTATTGCCTGTAAAATCCCAAGGACAGAGGAACCTGGTAGGCTACAGTCCATGGGTGGCTCAGACGGTAAAGCGTCTGTCTACAATGAGGGAGACCCAGGTTCGATCCCTGAGTTGGGAAGATCCCCTGGAGAAGGAAATGGCAATCCACTCTAGGACTATTGCCTGGAAAATCCCAAGGACAGAGGAGCCTGGTAGGCTACAGTCCATGGAGTGGCAAAGAGTTGGACAAGACTGAGCAACTTCACTTCACTTGCTACAAAGTACGTGGCATTTAGGGGATACAATGTAAACAAAACAGAAAAGGTCCTAACCCTCTTGGGTTTTAGGCCCAGTGGGAAGACATTCATTTTATTTATGATTGCACAAATAAATATGATTACAAGTTGTTAAATTTTAGAGAAGTAGATGGCACTGTGAGAGAGTATAAGAAGCAGACCTAATTTAGTTAAAAGCTGGATGGATTGAGAGTATTAGGTAGTGTTTATGCATGAATAAAGTACGTATTTTTTGTTAACTTGACCATAATCAATATTATTAGTATAACTATATGGTTCGAGAAGTCAGGAAGGCATCCATTTGGAACTGCAAATGTAGCCTCCTTCTGAACTGCACTGAACCTTTGATCCTGTTACAGATTTTATATAAGTTCCAGAGAAATTACTTCTTAGTTGGAGAAGCATTTGCCAAGCTTGGCATGAAGCTGATATTCTAAGTCTGTGTATGTGCTTTTGTTTTATTAAACATCTCATATATTGGATTCCAATATAAGATATCTTACAAATGCAACTGTATAGAGGAAAAAATAAAAATACCCTCTTAAGTTCCTGTAATGGTATCTGAGAAATCCTTCACAACTCTAAAAAAATAACCAAACATTTCCAAAGGATTTGAAGTACCCAGAATAAGACTATACTTCTTCATATACTTTTTGAGAATGTACTTTTTCATATAATATATTCTACATAAAAATCTAGTTGAGGTCATCAGCTCCTAAGAATTTAACATCTTAAATTCATAAACACTAGAAAAGCTCCAAGTTAAAGAGCACTGGTATCTTTTTCAATGATGAATTATTGAAAAATAGGTGAATCTCTACATTTGAAGGCTTTGTTTTGTTTTTCATTTGGATAAAGACTTAGCCCACCTCAAAAAACAAACAAACAAACAAAAACCTATAGACTTTTTTGTATGTATGTGGCTAAGATCTCAGGACATCTCTTCTAGCCTTGAAAAAGGTCTACACCCCAAAATAAAAGAATTCTGGGAAAATTGTGTTGATGGTATGAGGGGATATTTCAGTATCTTTTTTTTTTCAAGTGAGCTGGATGCTGTTATATTATTTGCTTACTTGAATTTGTTCCTGGTCTTAATGGCATTTTAAGGTATCAAATTTATCAAATTTGCTCCTTTTCCAAGAAAGGGAGAGGAATAGACACTACTTTATATAAGTGGGGTGACGAATGTACAGGGGCATTGGTTCCAGAGGCTTGCCCTCCACCGCTACCAGCCACACGTAACAGAATATAACAGTCCAGAAATCTCACAAGTCCTCAGACTCCAGGCATGGGTTCTTCACCATTAGGAAAACCACTAGATGGTGCTCTTCGTCATCCCTTCTAATTACACGTCTGTTCCACGTAGAATACTTTGCCTAGCCAAAGTTTGGGTTCTAACTAGCTACCTTAAATCTTCAGCATAAGAAATGGAATTATGAGCAGTCTCAATATGCAGACTGTTTGTATTTATATTCAGTCATTTATTTAGTTACAAAATTATTCCATTTTATATGCCCTTGCCTTGTTATCCACAAGCAAAGTTTTGAGATTTTATCTAGCTTAGCCTCCTCATCTTCTTTTTCAGTCTTTTGATCTGTTTACTCTTCTGATTCCGTGGAAATTCTTTCTTCTACTTCCACCCAACCCCTGACAACTTTTCTTACTCTATGTAGATTGTTTCCAAATAATCTACATCTTATGATAAAGATAACTGTCTGCCTAGGACAAGACTGTTTAAGGATTTATATTTTCATGCCAAAGATATATACTTACAGCCTGACTTCTTAAGCCATCTTTCCTCCCTCCATACAAACCCTGTACATCTGTCTATAGATACTAAGGGCAGGAAGGGGTATTTTCCTACTTAAAGTCTTGTTATATTTACAAATAATTAGTGCTTTTTTTCCCTATGTGTATATGTGTTAAGTTGCTTCAGTCATGTTGGACTGTTTGTGACCTTATGGACTGTAGACTGCCAGGCTCCTTGTCCAGGCAAGAATACTAGAATGGGTTGCCATTTCCTTCTCCAGGGAATCTTCCTGACCCAGGAGTTGAACCCAGGTCTCCTGCATTGCAGGCAAATTCTTTACCATGTGAGCTGTTAGGGAAGCTCTTTTTTTCCCCCTATAGATACTGTTTATTCTCTTAAAACTTCAGAGATTTACAATTTGGAAGTGTTTTTTGTTTTTGTTTTTGTTTTTTTGGTCATTATTACCACAACTTCTCCAGCAGGTGTTATTTTTTGCTTTTAGTTTCATCTAAATTAATGCAGTCTTATCTTCTTCCCAGTTAGACTAATACAGCAAAGTTTTACCTTCCCAATAAGATGACACCTCCCTCTCTAATCTTAGAGAATTTTTAAACTCGGAATCAGTATTAAGTTCCATGTTATAGCAAAAAATAAGAGGAAATGAATATATCATGAAGTTTTGTTTTTAAGAAGAAATAATCAAATTGGAGGCACTAAGAGAAAAAAAAAACCCCAAAGATTTTGACTTTCTTTAGAAAAAAGCAACAAAAACCTTTAGAAAGCTGGGAACCTATTTTTAAATATCTTATTGAAAGACCAAAATCAACATATGTTTTTAAAAAATACTCTTAATGGTCTGACTAATGACAAAGACAAAGAAATCATATTAGGAAGTAGGTATTATTAAATAAAAAGCTGGCCCAAGAGAAAAGAACAAAGAAAATGACAAAGCATATACAAAATGAGAATCTGGATGAGCCAAGGAGGGATCTGAAGACAAACTAAAGGGATCCCCAAATAAAATCAGTCATCAGTTCTTTAAGAAGTTCATAGCTTGAAATCTATCTCTAGAATTATTGGGACAGCATTTGAATAAGTGAATTATTTGTATTATTCATTCATTCAACACATTTACTGAATATCTCTTGTACACTAGGCGCAGAGTATGTGAAAGTTAAAACAAAACCCAAAATCTATTTCTGTGAGCTTCTTGTTTGGTGGACGAACTCACGATTTAGTTTTGGCTGAAGGAAACATTTGGAGTATTCACCCTTAATTATTTTGAAATAAATACATGAAATATGCACAGAATGTTCTAGATTTACACTTTCCAGTAGTTATATGGTCTGGTGGGAAAACACAGACAGGTAAACAATGACTTATAAGATAGGAAAACAGGTACTGTAGTTAGGCTGTGTTAGGCGTTGCAGTGAGATCACAGAGGAGGGACCTAACCCAGCCTTCAGGGTAATGGACGTCTTCCATAGAAGATGTATGGAATGGTAGGTAGGATACGTAAGAGTTACCCACTTGAAGAAGAGAAAGGATGCTCCAGGCAGAAGGAGCAGAGGTACTGTGAAAAGAGGTTGTGGCGCATACAAGGAAGCGCAGGTGGTTTGGAAGGCGCCCCTACAGAAGTGGTAAGAGATCAGTTTAGAGAGATCGGTTGTAAAGGACCTTACCTGTCTACTTTATTGGGAAGGTGATGGAGAGCCAGTGAAAGGTTTTACACTATGAAGTGTCACAAATCATATTTACATCTGATATAAATCATACTGGTGAAAGTGGACGGAAAGAGCGCACAAGAAGCAGAGAGACCAAATAGGGAGTGTCTTTTTGTAATCCAAGCAAGAAATGATGATAGCTTGAATTAAGATAGATACAGATTCAGACTCAAGATACTGTAGAAGGTTAAAAACAACAGGATTGACTGCATCAGAGTTTTAGAGAAGAAAAGAAAAAGATATGAAGCCTCTTAGCCCTAAGAATCATTTGTGGGAAAGACCTGAGAGCTATAAAGTAGTGAATTTCACTTCCATATTGGTTACATAATTAGGAGAGATGGTATATAAGATGAGGCTGAATACTTAACCAGATAATGGATCAATGAATTGAATATCAGGAAATCTGAATTAGCTGTGTGATCCTGGACAAATCAATTTAAACATCCCTGCCCTTTAAAATTAAGAACATGGTGTCTTTAAACTGAGCCTTCAGAGGACTCTTAGAGATATTCCAAAGAGAGTGTCTTTTCTAGCTGCAAGACTTTGTGATCCATCATCTACATGCCCTGTTTACTAAGATAAGTTATTATAATGATCAAAGACGATGGTATGTGAGAAAGTGCTTTGTAAGCTATAAAGTACTATATAAATTTATGCTACTATTATAATTTTAACACTAAGCTCTTTGGTTTAATGCCAAGCATTGGGGCTTATTAAACTATAGTATCTCAAATAGGAATTGAGAGAGCAGAAAACTGACAGATTATTTTCCGTGTAGAAAAATTCTGGAAGATTAAGTAGATAATAATTGAAGTATAATTGGAATTGAGCTGATTTTTGTGTTTGATATATAAAGTAAGTCTCTTTGTGTGATAGGAAGTCTATGTGTGTGTGTGTCTGTATATATGGTGATGGTAGAAGCTGAGCTAACATTTATAGTCTTGGTTAGAGACAACTAGGGATTAATAGTTAATTGTTACTTGGAAAGAGTAGCCTGAGACTTGCCAAAAAAGCCAACAATATGCTGGATGGTCTTAAGAAAAGAACTTTTTAGATTAAAAAAAAAATCTTTACTTTTAAGGTATTAGAATTTTGCTTGTTATTTTTCAGTTAAGATCTCATGTTATTAAAGAGAGGTAACCAGTTATCTGGGCCATGGTAGGGGGTGATGGAGTTGCACCAGTATGAAACTATTCTACTTCTTTTCCTTTTTTGGCTGGGCCAGGTCTTAGTTATGGCACATGGGAAATTTGAGCTTTGTACCAGCATGCGATCTTTAGTTGCAGCATGCAAACTCTTAATTGTGTAGGATCTAGTTCCCTGACCAGTGATGGAACCCAGGCCCCCTGTATTGGGAGCTCAGAGTCTTAGCCAACTAAACCACCAGGGAAGTCCCAGAGTTTTCTACTTTTCATTGTGTGAAAAGACAGTGATGTGAGTAAATTATACTAAACAGTGAAAAGTATGATTAGATTTGCTGAATGAATCTTAGTTTTCCAGAAATAGGGGGCCTGAGAAAGGTGAATATAGTCACCTATCTAATGGGCATAGCTGCTTAGTACCTACCTAGCAGAGAACCAGGAAGTGGGGAGGAAAATGGTGTAACTCTGAGTAACTAAAAGGTACATATACTCAAAGGCGTATATAAACTCATTCACATTACTTGTGGGAGAGGATCCTGTTCAAACTATATTTTCTCTTCCTTTAGGTACTATTCTAGTACAATTAGCTGACTTACTGCTCAAGAAGATTATAGATGACATAAGAGATGAGTGAGAGAGCAGGGAAGAAGAATTTATGTAAAAACTGTAAGAGAGAAGGCAGAAAATTTATAAAATATAGACACAAGAACACAGCATTCTGAGCTATTAAATGTAATAGAAAACAGTTAATACTATAGCAGCCCTGGGAATTTAATGTGTAGAATAAAAATTGTTCTTAATGGTTATCAATGAAGAGAATTAAGAAAAGTTTAAATAGTATTTAGTATTATTTTTTAAAAAGACATGGAAAGAATTATGATGCAGTTTAAAATTTTAGGAAAAAATGCTTATGATGAAAAAAAGTTTTTATGCTTAAAGTAAAAGTGATCATTAATTGTACAACATGCACAATAAAAATTTGAATTCTTCATTCTCTAAAAATGCCAAATAAATTAAGCTGTTCTAGACTTTCATATATTTATGTTTTTTAATTGTTGATTTTGAGCCTTTCTAAACTGTATTTCACATAGAAAATAAAGTTAAGAATTATTTTTGTTATTCCAAAATCTATATAAAATTTTTTGTGGTTTCTAAAATACTGGCTCAGATAAATTAACAAATGGAAAATTTGCAGTACTTTCTAAGAAAAGTCAGGTATTAGTGGGGAGGGCAAGTGGTGGCAGACATTCGTATTCTTATCAGAGAAGCATGTGTGTAAAATGATAGGGTCTTTTTAATGAGCCACAAGGCTTTGGTTTTCAGAATAACTAGTATTGAGATTGTCTTCAATTAACTAAACAAAGCTGTGTTACTAGTATTAAATTTTTGTAAGTACAAAAAATTTTTGAAAGAGATTCCCTTGTGGTCCAGTGGGTAGGACTTAGTACTTTCACTGCAGTGGCCTGGGTTTAATCACTTGTCTGGGAATTATGATCTCTAACTGTGTAGCTTGGCTCTTTCAAAATATTTTTTGTCTAAAGATATTAAGAAATCTGTCTTATGAAATCTAATTTTTAAGATATCTCTAGTTTTTAAAGAAGTGGGATTCCTTTATGGAAAAAAATTATTTGAAATATTCCTGCATCATCCTCATTTTGCTAATTCGAACATTTCACCTATGTGTTGCTTTCTTACGTGGCTACCTATTATTGCTGTTAGCTAGAAGTAGGATTTTATGGAGCATAATCCATAACAAAGCAGATGTTTTCAAGTATTTTGATAACCATGCCATCAGTATAGTTTCAAAATGCTTCTATTCACCTAAGGCTAAAAAGAGTCAAAAAACGTTTCTTGATTGAAGTATATTACTACCCTTGAACTTTCATGGGATAACCATTTAAAATTTATTGTAATTAATGATTTAGAGTAATTAAATGGCAGATTAGAAGTTTGAAATGATTGAAATATTTGTGGTAATGGGTGTGGAGAACATTCTCAGTGGTGAAATTGAAGGTTATAAATAGTCTTTATTTGAAATAATTACTTGTAAATATTTTAATATATTTTTAATGAGTAGAAATTAATTTAGTGCTTAAACCCTTGTATATTTTGCAATTTTGTTTATATATATATATGTTTTTTTTAATAGTGTTTGCCAGCTCTGAGCCGGTGCCAGGATTCCAAGGGGATACCCTGCAACTTGCATTTATTGACCTCAGACAAGTAAGATGTAATAATGTACTTTTCATTTATTGCTTTCTACCTCTTGCCTTTTTCTTTTCTTTTTTTTTTTAATGCTATAGGAATGCTTGTTTTTGCCTTGAAACAATTTTTTTCAGAGAAGTGCTTCTTTGATAACTAGGTGTTTGGTCCTTCTCTCTGAACCTGTATCCATTCAGTGTCTCAACCTCATAGGGCATTCTTGTTGGTGACTATTTAATTTAGTTGTTATTAGCAAAGCACATGACTAAATACTAACTTTATCCTTTGGTTTATTGATGCTTTAAGATCTTAATGATTTTATGGTCATATATGAAAATTTGGTAGTATAACATTAGTGTTAGGACCCAAGTTAAATATAAATTATTACAACCATAAAAGGAATCCCTTGATTAAAATGTTGTCAGCGTAAAGAGTGTTATTTTTATGGTTTTTCTGTATGCCTCCAGAAAGAAGAATAAAACTAATTTTTAAAGGTAATTAATTATGGTGGTGGTAGTGACGTTTACATAATTCTTTTCCAGTCATATAACTCTAAATATAATGACAACTGTGGTGATTTTTAAATCTCTTCTATTCTTTTTATTACTCTTTAACTTCTCTACTATATTGCCATTTTCTTTATTTTCTCCATATTACCTTGTCCCATCTCCCTCATAATTTTTCTTCTTATGCTCTTCTTCCTCTTTCCCCCTCCTTTTTCTTTCTTAATCCCAGGATTAAGGTGTTTAATCAAGCAAGAGTGTGGAGGAGGGGTAAATCCAAGTAAGAGGGCTCAGGAGTGTTGGAATTGACAACAGGAGTGACTGCCGCCTTTGGCAAGAAGAACCAGATGAAGATAGAATTAAATATCAGTCTATTAATGCTCCCATCCCCTTTGGCGGGTGGAGATAGATGGGGCTCCACCATTATTGGTATGAGTAAACTCTTCCACAGTGACGTTAAAGAGCTCTGATTTCATTAAATGTTTGACCGTAGAGCTGCTTTTGCTCATTCCAAGCCAATGTTCAATAAGTATTTATGAACTACTAGGTACTAATTATTTGGAGAGGGGAGATGTGGTTAAAATCCGCACAAAAGTATTATTAAAGATAGTTCCATCCTTATGGAACTTAATAATCCTTTAGAAAATCACAGTATCCACAAAATGGCTAGGAATACTTATATGACAGTGAGTCGTGTGGAAATAACTCATATTTCAAGTCAGGTTTAGAAGGAAATTAGAAAAGCCATTCCTGTTGCCCAATTATAATCTGTAAAGCACTGAACATATAAAATATAATCATGTTTATTTCTGTTTACAGTCAGCATTCGTGTATTATGCCAAACAAGGAACACTGTTATGAGTGACCTAGATCTGTAGATGGTTAGCTACTTAGATCTATAGATGATTAGCTTTACTAAGTTGGGGAAGATAGTAGAAAATGAAAAAAGTGGATTCTGAACTTCCATTTCAGTTTACCAGAAGATACTCTTACTACTGATGGTAGATCTGTTTTCTTCACAAGTAGTTATCTTTGTTGCTGTCCTCTTCCCCTAGTAAGATTATATAGAAAACTGAGTCCTTTAATATTTATTGTTTACTATTTTTTAAGTTTCTATGAATTTTATGCTTTTCTAGTTTATAGTGTCATGTAGGATTGTAGATGATCCAGTGGATGTTAGCAATTTGGTGTCTGGTTCCACTGACTTTTCTAAAACCAACTTGAACATCTGGAAGTTCACAGTTCACGTATTGCTAAAGCCTGGCTTGGAGAATTTTAAGCATCACTTTACTAGTGTGTGAGATGAGTGCAGTTGTGCGGTAGTTTGAGCATTCTTTGGCATTGCCTTTCTTTGGGATTGGAATGAAAACTCACCTTTTCCAGTCCTGTGGCCACTGCTGAGTTTTCCAAATTTGCTGGCATATTGAGTGTAGCACTTTCACAGCATCTTCTTTCAGGATTTGAAATAGCTCAACTGGAATGCCATCACCTCCACTAGCTTTGTTCATAGTGATGCTTCCTAAGGCCCACTTGGCTTCACATTCCAGGATGTCTGGCTCTAGATGAGTAATCACACCATCGTGATTATCTGGGTCGTGAAGATCTTTTTTATACAGTTCTTCTGTGTATTCTTGCCACGTCTTCTTAATCAAATTGCCAACATCCGCTGGATCATCAAAAAAGCAAGAGAGTTCCAGAAAAACATCTATTTCTGCTTTTTTGACTATGCCAAAGCCTTTGACTGTGTGGATCACAATAAACTGTGGAAAATTCTTCAAGAGATGGGAATACCAGACTACCTGAACTGCCTCTTGAGAAACCTGTATGCAGGTCAGGAAGCAGCAGTTAGAAGTGGACATGGAACAACAGACTGGTTCCAAATAGAAAAAGGAGTACGTCAAGGCTGTATATTGTCACCCTGCTTATTTAACTTCTATGCAGAGTACATCACGAGAAACGCTAGACTGGAAGAAGCACAAGCTGGAATCAAGATTGCCGGGAGAAATATCAATAACCTCAGATATGCAGATGACACCACCCTTATGGCAGAAAGTGAAGAAGAACTAAAGAGCCTCTTGATGAAAGTGAAAGAGGAGAGTGAAAAAGTTGGCTTAAAGCTCAACATTCAGAAAACGAAGATCATGGTATCAGGTCCCATCACTTCATGGGAAATAGATGGGGAAACAGTGGAAACAGTGGCTGACTTTATTTTTCTGGACTCCAAATTCACTGCAGATGGTGATTGCAGCCATGAAATTAAAAGACGCTTACTAGTTGGAAGGAAAGTTATGACCTACCTAGACAGCATATTAAAAAACAGAGACATTATTTTGTCATCAAAGTCCATCTAGTCAAGGCTATAGTTTTTCCAGCAGTCATGTATGGATGTGAGCGTTGGACAATAAAGAAAGCTCAGCACCGAAGAATTGATGCTTTTGAACTGTGGTGTTGGAGAAGACTCTTGAGAGTCCTTTGGACAGCAAGGAGATCCAACCAGTCCATCGTAAAGGAGATCAGTACTGGTTGTTCATTGGAAGGACTGATGTTGAAGCTGAAACTCCAATACTTTGGCCACCTGATGTGAAGTGTGGACTCATTGGAAAAGACCCTGATGCTGGGAAAGACTGAGGGCAGGAGGAGAAGGGGACGACAGAGGATGAGATGGTTGGATGGCATCACCAACTCAACGGACGTGGATTTAGGTGGACTCCAGGAGTTGGTGATGGACAGGGAGGCCTGGCATGCCACGGTTCATGGGGTCACAAAGAGTTGGACACGACTGAGCGACTGAACTGAGGATTGTAGTTAGGATCACATAATTTTTAAAAAAATTTTATTGGAGTATAGTTGACTTACAATGTTGTGTGAGTTTCAGTTGTACAGCAAATTGTTTCTGTTATACAGATGCATATATTCATTCTTTTTCAGATTCTTTTCTCATATAAGTGATCACAGAATATTAAATAGAGTTCCCTGTGCTATACTAACTACCATGGGGCCTCCCAGGTGGTTCAGACGGTAAAGAAACCGCCTGCAAAGCTAGAGACCTGGGTTTGATCCCTGGGTTGGGAAGATCCCCTGGAGGAGGGTATGGCAACCCACTCCAGTATTCTTACCTGGAGAATCTCCGACAGAGGAGGCTGGCGATCGGGTTGCAAAGAGTCAGACATGACTGAGTGACTAAGCACAGCACTTCAGCATACTACTATACTACTGTATCGTAGTGTGAATATGTTAATTCCAAACTCCTGTTTTATCCATCTTCTTCACACTTCGCCTTTGGTAACCATAATTTTGTTTTCAATCTCTGTAAATCTGTTTTTGTTTTGTAAGTAAGTTCATTTGTATTTTTAAAAAAATTACATTCTACATATGAGTGATATCACATGGTATTTGTCTTTTTATGTCTGTGTGCTTAGTATGGTAAGTCCATCCATCCCTAGGTCCATCCATGTCGCTGTAGGATCACATAATTTATAGTGCTTTTGGCAAAGATTCTGTTCCTTGATTTGCCCAGATAGGTGGTTGCTTCACAGCAGATTAAGATTGATCCTAGTTTAAAATTTAAAAAACTGAAAAAAAAAAAAAAAAAGATTGATCCTAGGTACTTTCTTCCTTCAAACAATCATCATTTGACAGCAAAAAAAATCTCTTTACAAGCATATAGCCCACTAGGGAATTGTTATAAAAGCATAATTATAAATATTAATAAACATTTCAAGTCTTTTTGGTTGATTTACTTATCAGGTATGTGTACGTAGAGGCGTTAAGTCCAGATTGACATTTCCTCATCAAGGTAATTTCTTGAAGAGATTTAAGTGAATAAAAAAGTCTGTTCTAAACATTTAGAATTATGACATTAGAATTCTAAAACATTTAGAATTATGACAAGTACATAGAACTGTTAAAAGATTAATATAGAAATAACCAGTTAATATAAAACACAATTTTAAAGTATGGTAGTTAGTATGCAGTGAAAGTGAGTAGTGGATAGAAGATTTTGATGAACTAGCTTTTTATGTATTAATTTTTCTAGTCTTAAAAGAGGCTTAAAATTATTTGCCCTGATTATTAATGTTAACATTGAATCATATTTTCTTCTTGTACCTATTTATTCTAAAACAGGATGCAGCTAATTCTTTAAGTACTGGACCGTGGTGATACAACATGAATTTTATGATTTCAGAGGCATGGATTTAACAATAACTTGATAATGATAGTTATTTTTCACCTATATTTGTTTTTCAGATTAACTTACAAATAGTTTAGTAGTAAAATTCTAAGTATGGAAATTGGCCAAAAATATAATTTGTTTTGAAATTTGTTTTAATCTCATATAAGGTGATATAATTTTTTTATCAGTGTCAGTGAGTATTTAAATAAGGATGCCTTAAAGTGTCAGTAGTGTTATGTTCCTGCCTTCATAAAGATATTTCATAGCAGCATATTATTTTAATACTTTTGTGTAAAGTAGTATATCACCAAACATAAAGAGGGTGCTAACACTTTTATTTACATTTCAGTTGAATTTCTGCACTTTTCCTTCTTTTTTTCCTGGTCTGTGATCCATTTCTGTCTTAATAGGGCAGCTGACAGTTCTTTTCAAGTGTACTTAGAAAGGCAAAAGAGCCCTTTTCATAGTACTTATAAGAGGTCATGCTTCTGTTTTTCAGTTTGAATTTGATACTGCTTCATGAATTGCTGGGTATGAAAGATTAGGAAGTAGGTCCAGTGGTCAAATTTTACCTGCCCACCCGGACTTTGCCCTGAGGTCAAACTCCTGGTACTTGCTGTTCTGAATAGAGGAGTTGATGACAAGTATGAGCTGATACAAGAGGAAAGTTAGAACCATATCAAAGCTGAAGGCAAGAGAATTGGGACTCAATGAGAGACTGTAGCTCAAAGATGGATCATCAGAATTGCCCTCTTCTAAAGAAAAGGAAATAGCTGACCTGTGAGTGAAAAGACTTTATCATCCTGCCAATCACATGCTTGCTAATGGAAGCCAGTTATCTCAACAACATTTTAAGACCTTCTGACCCAGTAGACAGTGTGGAGGATTAGCAGTACTGGTACTGTCTTATGTGAGTATCCTTCCTCACTCAATTTTAAATGTGCTGTTTGAACATGATTTGTCTGTGTATACTTTTTTAGAAGTAAAGCCTACTATCCTTCTACCCCCAGTTCTGAAATGAAGTCTCTAAATGATGATGGACTTTGATACACTTGTTTGTATCTGTTTTCTTTTACAAAGACCATCTCTTTTGTTAAATATAATCTTTCAAATGGATTTCAAAAGAATTTCAAAATATGTAAAATGAAAACCTGAAAAAAATTTTAAATATTTTTATTATGATTGTTTATATAATATATAGTATTCAATAATGCATTTTAAAATAACTCATTCTTAATACATAGCAAAACTTCACTAAATGTCACTGAAAAAAGACAGTATAAGATAACTGAATTTCCCAGGAAACTAAAGATTAGTGTTTAATCACTAAAACTTTTAAAATGTAGCCAAGTTAGTGGGAAACTTTAAGAATATGTCTCTCACCTCCATAGCTTCTTATTGAGCATAACTCTCATGGTGGACTGAGCATTCATGCCTCACTAATAATCTTGATAGCAAATCCTCTTTACCTGGTCCTGTTTCACTTTGTGATAAATTAGACTGGCAAGATATTATTGCTGCATCTGACAATATCTTGATAATCCTTCAGATAATAGGGAGAGCTTGAGGTAGGTTAGATGAAATGCAGTTAGGTAGGGTTGAAGCTAATAAAACAGTCTCTTCCCCAGAGAATATTGGCTGATGTCTCATTATTACCCTCAAGCAGTGTGTCCTGAAGTGTCTTTCCAGGAACGTTGATTTCTCAGGATGAGAAAAGATTTCTTTAAAACAGATTCTAAGTCAGCTAAGTTTAGGAAACGCTTTAAACTCTAATCCCCTCTTAGAGACTTACCACGTGCATTAGAATTGTAAGGACTGAGAAATGGTTTGGTAACCCAACATTACCTAAACTCACAGAATACGTCCCTTGCTAATTTGGAGCTGTATTACATGAACATACTTTGGGAAATGCTGCTTTAAGTCAGGATTCTAGCAACACCCTCTTGATGTCTGTCTTTGACAGTTTGGGATGAACATATTTTTTAAGTGATGACTTGGATAAATACATAGAGGAAATATGAACTATATATATAGATTACACAAAGCTAGAAGACTTAACCTAAAATGATAAAAGACAGAATCAAAGTGCTCTCTGTAGACTAGAGTGATAAGCCAAAGACAACAGTTACATTTAGCAAGAAAAATATTGAGTGTTCTATTTAACTTTTTTAAAATTAAATTTTTAAAAATACAGAATGTGGTAAATCTGACTTTTATTATGAAAAAGATGTTGTTGTTTTAGTTAACTTCCAAATGAACCAGCAGTGTGCTGGGAATTCTTAGACTGCATTAATGAATGTGTGATATTTGGGATAGACTGCTGTGATTTAAGGCTGTTAAGACTGTGCTTTAAGTATTGCATGGTTTGAGAACACATAAGAGAGAATTACAAGGGTAATGAGAGATCGGATACCTTGTCATATGAAGAGCCTTTAAAGATGTGATACTAAGGGACTTCCAGCAGTCCAGTGGCTAAGACTCTGTGCTTCGACTGCAGGGGCCATAGGTTTGGTCTCTAACTGGGAAACTAAGATCCTACATGTCATGTGGCTAAAAGAAAAAAATCTGGAAATATATAGTCTACACCCTTAGAGAGGTATCCTTTTATGAGTGAGTGAGTGACACTGCTCAGTTGTGTCTGACTCTTTGCTACCCCATGGACTGTAGCCTACCATGCTCCTCTGTCCATGGGATTTTCCAGGCAAGAGTACTGGAGAGGGTTGCCATTTCCTTCTCCAGAGGATCTTCCAAACCCAGGGATTGAACCCGGGTCTTCCGCATTGTAGGCAGACACTTCACCATCTGAGCTACCTCAAATACATGGTTCTTATTAGCCTATATTTGAGTCATTTTCTATACCATTTTCTGTTGCCTATTATAGTTCAGCTCAGTTCAATTGCTCAGTTGTGTCTGCCTCGTTGGACCCCATGAACTGCAGTACTCCCAGCTTCCCTGTCCATCACCAACTCCTGGAGTTTGCTCAAACTCATGTCCATTGAGTCCGTGATGCCAACCAACCATCTCATCCTCTGTCATCCCCTTCTCCTCCTGCCCTCAATCTTTCCCAGCATCAGGGTCTTGTCCAATGAGTCAGCTCTTCCCATCAGGTAGCCAAAGTATTGGAGCTTCAGCTTCAGCATCAGTCCTTCCAATGAACATTCAGTACTAATTTCTTTTGGGATTGACTGGTTTGATCTTCTTGCAGTCCAAGGGATTCTCAAGAGTCTTCTCCAACATCACAGTTCAAATACATCAATTCTTTGGCACTCAGCTTTCTTTATGGTCCAACTCTCACATCCACACATGACCACTGGAAAAACTATAGCTTTAACTAGACAGACAAATGGCCGACAAACGGCAAAGTAATGTCTGCTTTTTAATATGCCATCTAGGTTGGTCATAGCTTTTCTTCCAAGGAGCAATAACCCTATGCCATAAAAATTACAGTTTTTCTTTCCTATGTAGGATTCGATTCCATTTTCAAGTATTTTATTTCTGGCAAAACAGGGAAAAGAGGAGTGATCATTCCTCTGAACTGTGTGTAGAGAATTTGAGAGAGAATTCGCATTGTGTAAGATATATTTGGAACTCACAGCACTTTTCAGATAAATGTTTTATTGAAATATAACATACATTCAAACAACTCATAGATGTACTATTGCTAATCTTTGACAAAGGGAATACATCTCTGTAACACCCAGATCAAAAAGAACAACTTGACTAGGAAGTACCCTGAAAGAGACCACCAGCCCTCACTGTACTTCTCCCTCTCAAAGGATAATAACTATAGTGATTTCTGACACCACAGATAAATTTTGTCTAATTTTGAACTTTGTGTTCATGGAATCAGGACTTCCCCAGTGGCTCAGTTGGTTAAGAATCTGACTGCAATGCAGGTTCAATCCCTGGGTGGGAAAGATCCCTTGGAGAAGGAAGTGGGAACCCACTCCAGTATTGCCTGAAAAATCCCATGGACAGAGGAGCCTGATGGCTTACAGTCCATGGGGTCGCAAAGGGTCAGGTACAATTGAGTGTCTAAGCATATAGGCATATATATGTATGTGGAATCATGCACTACTAACTTTTTGGTTCTGTCTTCTTTTGCTCAGTATTATGTTTGTGAAATTTATCCATGCTGTTACATGTAGCTATGGTTCATTCATTCTCTTTGCTGTGTAATCTACCATTATATAAATATGCTGTAATTTATACATTGATGGGCATATGAATTGATAACAGTTTTACTGTTATAAATTGTGCTAACATGACATGCTATGGCATGTCTTTTGATGAATGTGCACACATTTTTGTTGAGGTATTTTACCTAGGAGTGGAATTGCTGAGTCAGGGGAATAGGTTTATAATCATTTATAATAGATACTGTGAAGCAGTTTTCCACAGCAGGAGTACTGGTTCGTACCTCATACTCCAGCCAGCCGTGTAGAAGAGTTCTTTCTGCTCTGCATCCTTGCTACCACTTGATGTTAGTTGCCTTTTCCTTTTCAGGCTTTCTAGTGGGTATTAAATACTTTTACATTGTGGCTTTAATCTGCATTTCCTTGATAACTTATAAAATTGAACTCCTTTTCATTTATCTGTTGTCTATTTGAATATCCTCCTTTGTGAATAACCTTTTCAGGTTTTTGCCAATTTGTTTTTCAGTTGGATCGTCTACTTCTTACTGATGTCTACAAGTTCTTTGTGTGTTCTGACTATGAGTCCTTTTTCAAGTGTGTGTGTTGCAGGTATCTTTTGCTCTGTGAGTTGTCTGTTAACTCTTACTGATGGCTTTTGATAAATAAAAGCTCATAATTTTAATGAAATCCAATTTATCACTTTTTTCTTCATGATTAATCAGTTCTTTTCATTGTTCCATTTAAGAAGTCTTTACCTACCCCTGAAACTGTAAGTGTTTTATTCTAAGCTTTATTGTTTAACCACTCATATTTAGGTTTACAGTGCATCTGGAATTGATTTTTGTGCATGGTATAGAGTGTAAGGTTCAAGATTCATTATGTTCCATATGTTATCCAGTTGACCCAGCACCATTTATTGAAAAGAATTGGCTCTCATAGCATTTCAATGTAAAATAATTACAAAACACAAGACTTTGAAACATAAATGATATGTATTTCTAATATACAAGTAACATGCTTTCTGTTGTCCCCCAGTTCACTGTATACTTATAGTTCATGATTCATGCCATTCCTCATTAACAAATTAATTATAGGGCTGAGGTTTTAAAATAGCAGCCTAACTATATCCCTACCACATCAAAAGTATTTTTAAAAATAAAGCAGTTCTGGAGCAAGTATGCATAACAATACAGGTAACATAAAAGAACAAAGCAAAGGGATAAGCCCATGAAGGCAAGAATCATGCCTTTTTTGTTCACTACTATACATCTATTGCTTAATGCTATTCCTGGCACATAGTAAACAACCAATAAATGTTGAATAAGTGAATGCAAATTATTCAGCTATATTAAAAATATTTTTGGTGGGTAGGTATTACCAAATATTCCTAATTTGGTATTAGGAATTGGGATACTCCATATAAGGTAATGTTCCCTGTAAAAAAACATACTTTAAAAGAAATAAAATTTTCTTTACTATTTCAGTTATTTTTTATAGGAATAGTTCTAAAAAATACATGACACATTTCTCTGCCTTCTCGTGTAAAAGTGTAAGCATTACAAACATTTCTTGATTTCTCTTGGTCATTTAGGGATACTAAAAGAAATGTTGTCATTGCTCCAAAACCAACTGTTCTTTTATGGATAAAGAAATATTTTAAGTAGAGGAATTAAGACAAAGGCAATATATGCCTTAATTGAACGATCAACAATGACTAAATATAAAACTAGAACTTAAATAAAGCAGCATTTATTTGGAACAGTGAGTCATGAAGAAAGTAGATTATAGTCAGTTAATTTTAGGAAATCCTAAATATTGTGTTCCTCTCTTATAAATTCACAATTTTATTAGCACATTGAAGGCTTTGAGAGTCCTATAGTTAAGGTATATCCCTGCCTGCCACCACCACCACCAGGCTTGTTTGAGTACAAAATACTTTTAAAAAAAAAAAAATCTCTTGGGACTTCCCTGGTGATCCCATGGCTAAGACTCCTGGCTCCCAATGCAGAGGACTCAGGTTCCATTGCTGTTCAAGGAACTAGATCCCATATGCCACAACTAAGAGTTTGCATGCCAGAACGGAAAGATCCCGCATGCCGCAGCTGATACCTTGTGCAGCCAAATAAATAAATGAATGAATTTTTTTTTAAAGAGAAAGAACAGAGTCCAAGTATGAATCCACACAAATGTAGTCTTAAAAAAAAAATCTCTTACTGTCCTGCAAATCAGTGCTCTATAACACAGTTTAAAAACACTGAATTACCTGGACTGCTGCAATGCGTTAATCTATGGATTTCTAGAACTATGTTCTGGTTAAAACAGAAGCCTGTGAAAGCAAATAGATAAGCCTTTTAGTAGATAGATGAAATTTAAATATTAAAACACAGATAATACAAAAATGGTGAAAAATAGTAGAAAGCTTTCAAAAATAATTTGTTGAACTTCCTTTTTTAATAAAACATTCAGATGATTTTATGAAGGATGGTAATTACTAGAGGATTAATGCTGCTTAGCTTCAGTAAACCAGTCAGTCAGTCATACAGAATAGCTTGTTTTTTAAGAAGAATGAAACGGTAATACAGGATTGCTTGTGAAGAATGAAGCGATTTAAGAGGGAAATTAAAATACCAGCTCATATGGAGTTCGGATCCTAACAGTTGTCACATTCCTTAGTGAATCATCAAGGCTATTGTTATTGAGCCACTGTATGCATACTTGGAGAGAAATAAAGAATATATTTGCTACTTTTTTTTCTCCATTACTAATGCTCTGTAAATGAGATGAGAAAATTTTGAAAGAGAGGTATTTTGATAAAATAATCAAGTTCTATGTTTTGTTTGTTGTGAAGAATATCTCCTGGGTTGCCATTTCCTTCTCCAGAGAATCTTCCCAACCCAGGGATTGAACCCACATCGCTTGCATCTCCTGCATTGGCAGGCAGATTCTTTACCCCGGTGCCACCTGGGAAGCAAATACATTTGAAGTGACTTTTTTCAAGATAATTATACCTTTCCTTAAGACAGAAAACCCTAATACCTTCCAAATTAAGAATCTTAAAGCCAAAATATCACAAAGAAAATAGTATTACTACTTAGTGGTCCTAATAATATGATGAAAACACATCCTAAAGGACTCACAGGAACTTTTTGCCTAGACAGTTTACACGTTGTGTGTGTGGGTATGTGTCCTCAGTTGTACTCTGCAACCCCATGGACTGTAGCCACATTAACTTAGCTGTAAGCACCTTAAGATACAAAAAAGAGAAGAGTTAGGGAAACAAAAGCTGCTTTATTCAGTTTGTCTCTTTTACCTGTCACCAAGTCCTCCCTGGCAACAAAGGAGGACTTGTACACCTAAAAAAACTTGTACTTTCCTTCACTTCTTCGATCTGACTTAATTTAAAGGATATGTTTTTTAAAAGTCATTTTGTGTCCCTGCATATGCATCTTTTATTAATGGTACCCAGGGAAGATTCTCTGCCTCCCAGAAGAGTCAATGGACATTCTAAATTCTGAATATAAGCCAGTTCCTTTTAGTTTTTTTTTTTTTTCAACATTATCAATTTCTGGAACTTGACTATCCATATCCTGAGCCAGTTTGACTTCATATACTTGGAACAGGAGTATAGTACATACCATTTTTTAAAGAAGCAGCCCCTAAAACCCCTCTTCCCTTTGCAGATCTGTTTTCTTAATTACATATGTCATCAACACACATGCCATTTTCTTTCATGATAAATTCCAAATCTGGACCTCTCAACCTGCATGAGGTAACTCAACAGCCCGTTAGCCATGACTATTACTGATTTGATTCATTTGATTGTTCTTATATTCTACCACTTTATAGGCAGGTCTGTTAGGAATGATTTGCAGCTTTTTATTATAATTATTGTTTCCTTAAGCATTCAACTCCATGAGCAGGAATTGGTTATAACATAGATTGCATTGCATAAAGGTCCTTACCTGCCTTTAGATCAGGGATTCTAACCTGGGGATCACAGGTTGGTTTAGATTTATGCAAAATCTTTTCCTTATGTGCATATTTCTGAGAAGAGGGTCCAGTATTTTCAGTAGATTCGCAAAGGCATCATATGTAACCTAACAGCAGTTATCTCGCCACCACTGCTCCTAGGAAACTGAAAACTGAGCATGCACACACATCTTAAGACACCTTTGGAACAGGAAGTGTATAAGTAAATTAAACATTTGTTAGTGAAATCCTAGAAGTATTTGTAGTAAAAGGCATTATGTATGTATGGATTGTCATTTATTTATTTACTAACTCATTTATTCAACAAGTGTTTATTGAGTGCCTTCTATAGCCAGCTACTGGGTAAACAATTGAACAGCAGGCAATAAAAGAGCTCCATAATCTGAGAGATGAGTTAGCTAGTATCACAGAAGATAAAGTTGAAGATAAAGACTGTTCGATTCAGCAAGGTATCTTGGCTAATAGGATGGAAATTAGGGAGTGTAGAAAGAAAGCCATTGAAGAATCCAGATGGTGTGCTGAGGAGGACATTATCGTAGAGGAAATCGTCTAATATGATGGATTCCTCTTTGTCTTAATAACTACCGTGTGCTGTTAGGAAACTGTTTCCTGAACTATTTCAATGATTTAGTGAAATCTGTGTGGGAAAATGATGTATAATTTACTTATGGGAGAGATCTTTTTCATGGCACGCTTAATCTTTGTTGCTAAGATTAGTGGATTATATGAAACTTGCATTGTAGGGATCATAGTTCACTGAGTCAGCAGTTACCATCTCTTTGAGTATACTATACTTCATCAGGGTGATGGCAAGACTGGTGTGCCAGCTCTGTATCATGTTAAACCATGAGTGTAGTTCCTTCTAATAATATTGTTAAATAAGGAAAGTACCCTGGGAACCCACCTCTGTGTTCTCATTACCACTCTCACCTAATTTCTTCTGTTCTTTTCTGCATAGTCTGACAGTCTCTCTCTAACATGCCCTCAAATGGTTATAAAATTTAGGAAAGAACGTCAAGCGTACTTCACCAGAGAAAGATAGGAGAAACCTGATAAATGTATACTTGTGTTTGACTCAAACTGAACAACTTTGGTTTGTACCTAAAGGGACGTGAACGAGCCTTGAAAGTTATGAAGGAATTGTTAGGCCATAATTCTTGCCTTGGAGACTGGGTGTCTGCCAAGACTTTACTTTGAAATTTCTGTCTTCTGTTACTAATCTTGAGGCATCATAACATACAATTCTTTTGCCACTAGTCCAGTTTATTCTTTTATGATGAGGAAGAAGGCACTTTTAAATAACAATTATTTCCACTATAATTAAACAAATCTTCTTTTGTTTGCATTATATTTGTTACTATATTGTATACACATTCTGCTTGCTTAAACATGCCCCTCTGACTACTTCACAGGAACTTTCTTTAGAAGTTTTAAAGTCTTTGACTTCTTAAAGTATTAATGGGATTTGCCAAAGTTGTAGTATCCAAATGCTTGACTAGATATAGTAGCAGGACAACAAGCTTGTTCACACAGCTCCTCCAGCAAGCATTTTTCCCTTAGACAATCCTAAATTCATTTGAAGTGCCAGAGAATTAAAGGAAGACATTTGGGGGGTTTACTTCTGAATATAACAAGATCAGACATCTCGCAAAGTTTACCTCTAAGGTCCAGATATTAGAAAAGTATGCTGCCCTTTGGGAGAGCTTAGATTAGGAAGGATTAGGCTGTACCCGAATGGCTTTTGCCTTTCAGTGTCGTAATTCTGGTGCCTTACAGCTTATGCACTTAACTAGGTATGGAGTTTTATGCTCATACCTTCTTCAGTTATTGATTCAGATTCTAAGCTAATAAATTTTTGTGATATATTTAAGGGTAAAGGTTTGGAGCTGTTTTGTAGTTTTGGAAAGTTGCTCTCTAAATGATTTTTTGAAAGCAAGGGGAAAAAAACAACATAATAATTACAAAAATAATACATGTTTATGGTTCTTTTTGGTTTTTTAAGTGATTACAAATTTACAAGAAGTTACAAATACAGTTGAGAGAGGTCCTATGTGTACTTCACCCAGCTTCCCCAGTGGTAATTAATGTTTTGTATAGTTACCTGGAACGGAAAGTCAAGTGGGCCTTAGGAAGCATTGCTACAAACAAAGCTAGTGGAGATGATGGAATCCTAGTTGAACTATTTCAAATCCTAAAAGATGATGTTATGAAAGTGCTGTTCTCAATATGCCAGCAAATTTGGAAAACTCAGCAGTGGCCATGGGACTGGAACAGGTCAGTTTTCATTCCAATCCCAAAGAAGGGCAATGCCAAAGAATGTCCAAACTACCACACAGTTACACTTATCTTACACGCTAGCAAAGTAATGCTCAAAATTCTCCAAGCCAGCCTTCAACAGTACATGAACCGTGAACTTAACATGTTCACACTGGATTTAGAAAAGGCAGAGGAACCAGAGATCAAATTGCCAACACCCGTTGGATCATCGAAAAAGCAAGGGAATTCCAGAAAAGCATCTACTTGTGCTTTATTGATTATGCCAAAGGCTTTGACTGTGTAGATCACAACAAACTGTGGAAACTTCTTAAAGAGATGGGAATAGCAAACCACTTTACCTGCCTCCTGATAATTATGTATGCAGGTCAAGAAGCAACAGTTAGAACCGGACATGGAGCAACAGACTGGTTCCAAATTGGGAAAGGAGTACATCAAGACTGTATATTGTCACCCTGCTTATTTAACTTATGTGCAGAGTACATCATGCGAAATGCCAGGCTAGATCCAGATTGAAGCCCAAGCTGGAATCAAGATTGCTGGGAGAAATATCAATAACCTCAGATATGCAGATGATACCACCCTTATGGCAGAAAGTGAAGAGGAATTAAAGAGCCTCCTGATGAAAGTGAAAGAGGAGAGTGGAAAAGCTGGCTTAAAACTCAACATTCAGAAAATGAAGATTATGGCGTCCGGTCCTATCACTTCATGGCGAATAAATGGGGAAACAATGGAAACAGTGACAGACTTAATTTTCTTGGGCTCCAAAATCACTGCAGATGGCGACTGCAGCCATGAAATTAAAAGATGCTTGCTCCTTGGAAGAAAAACTATGACCAACCTAGACAGCATATTAAAAAGCAGAGACACTACTTTGCCAACAAAGGTCCGTCTAGTCAAAGCTGTGGTTTTTTCAGTAGTCATTAATGGATATGAGAGTTGGACCATAAAGAAAGCTGAATGCCAAAGAATTGATGCTTTTGAGCTGTAGTGTTGGAAAAGACTCTTAAGAGTCCCTTGGATTGTAAGGGGATTAAACCAGTCCATCCTAAAGGAAATCAGTCCTGAATATTCATTGGAAGGACTGATGCTGAAGCTGAAACTCCAATACTTTGGCTACCTGATGTGAAGAACCGACTCATTGGAAAAGGCCCTGATGCTGGGAAAGATTGAGGGCAGGAGGAGAAGGGGATGACAGAATATGAGATGATTGGTTGGCATCACCAACTCAACAGACATGAGTTTGAACAAGATCCAGGAGTTGGTGATGGACAGGGAAGCTTGGCGTGCTGCAGTCTGTGGGGTTGCAAAGAGTTAGACACGTCTGAGCGACTGAACTGAACTAATAGTTATCTACTGTTATTAAAATCAGAAAATTAACATTACATGCTCCCTGTTTAAACCACAAAAAAATCAATCATGTAGAAATGTATAGAAAGAAGGGCCTCATTTTTTTCCTCCTCTTCAGTCTCAGAATCATTGCTGTGCTTCCCTGTAGGCCTTTTAAAACGCACATTTAAACACACACACATGCATCCACTTTGTGCACACATGTAGAACTCTTTGCTTTGGGGGGGAATGGATCATATATGCTGTAATTTGTATTTTTCATGCAATACTGTGTTATTTCATATGGGTAAATATGAATCTGCTTTACTCTTTTTCATTTCTTGTTTGTGTAAGTGTGCATTTGGGCAAATATGGAAGATTCCTTATCTGTAAGTATTATAGTATGATTAGTTTTGATGTACATTTTCAGTGTGTTACTTAAGAAGTAAGCCTTTTTCCCCTTGGATTGGGAATTATAATCCAGTGCATAATGTAAACAGAGATAGTAATAAATTTAAAAATTTAAATCATTGATATTCTTGCTGTTTTTTTCACTGACAGGGATAGGTTAAAATTTTTAGAATAGTCTGCCATCAATAAAAAATAGTGATATTCTGGTTCTTAATAAATATTGTACAACCAGTAATATTAGATATAAAATCAGTATTTGATGCTTTCCAAAAGGGAACTTTATCCTTCCTCTCAAAATTAATTCACATTTTTGTTTAAATTCCAATTATTCATTTATAAGAAAAATTATTTTCTCTAATAATTTTTTCTTTTATTAAACAGAAATGTTTCTCTTTTTAATTATCAATTTCTTTGAGTTGTGAGGATAATTTATGAGAAGTTTAAATATTTAAATGCTTTGTCAGAAAGAATAATGTACTGTTTTTTTCACATACTAATGAATACTATAACCAGAAATACCATATCCACTGTTATGATCTTTTTGCAGCATAAAACAAAATTTACTTTTTTGGGCAACTAGGTTGCCCCTACTATATTTGCTATATCTAATGTGAAATCTTACAGAAGTGTTCTGAGAAACCTTACCAAGCATTTTTTATTGAAAGCAGATAGGTTATACATACAAATAAAAGGAAATCTTGTATAAATTAAACCATCCTAAATAAGTTATTTAAGCACTTAATTTGTAAATTTAGGAAATTAGATTCTAATCCTACTTTATATAAATTTGCACTAGACAATCTCCCTGAAACTCACTTTTTCTTTTATAAAGTATAGAAAAGTCTCCACTTAACTGGAATAAAATGGTCAAGTGAAAGTTATACACAAATATGATGTATGGTCTGAAATAGAGACAAAAATGAACAGGTGATTAGTGAACCTTGTGTAAAGACTATCAGAATCTTCCAGGTAATCTATGTGTGAAGGAGTCCCGAGAGTCAGGCTGTGTTTGTGCAAATCTTTTTTAGTGGCCTTATTAGAAGCTTTTCAGTTCAGTTCAGTCGCTCAGTTGTATCTGACTTTGTGACCCCATGAATTGCAGCACACCAGGCCTCCTTGTCCATCACCAGCTCCCGGAGTTCACTCAGACTCACGTCCATCGAGTCAGTGATGCCATCCAGCCATCTCATCCTCTGTCGTCCCCTTCTCCTCCTGCCCCCAATCCCTCCCAGCATCTGTGTAAATTTCTCTGCTTTTCTTTTGTGGCTATGTTTTTTCAGAGAGAAAACACTGTCCTTAAACTTTTGCTTCTCAGAGTGTTCTAGGAAATGTAATTTAGTTCAGTTCAACCAGCTTTTATAGAGTACCCTAAAAGAGAATTAAGAGAGATTATGCTGCCCTTGAAGGTCTCGTAATTTGGTTGGAAAGTGAGAACAGACATAACCCCCAGATTAGGTATATGTATATATTCCAAACTTTAGGAAGTTCTCAGTTGCCTGTAGAGCTGTCCATCCTCAAATTTAGATGGCTCAGGGAACTCAACACTGGTGACATTGAGCTAGCACTTGGAAGGAATGCATTCTACTCATATATTTATAAAAACATATATTAAAATAAATTCAGGTTAGTGTCTTTTAAGTTAGTAGTGAGTTAAGAGCCAAATATATAATACAGTCATGATGAAAATTTTTGCTAATATATATGGAAAGGATGTGATTTGCTGAAGGGATTAATTAATTGATTTGAGAATTAATCATTATAGTATTTTTGCCTGAACTTCCTTCTTAGGTATACATTACAATGCTTAGTTCTTAATGTTAAGTGATAGTTTAGTCCCTAAAGTATTTTACAATTTATAGTTCTTTTTCTTTGACTCTTTTCTGTTTTCTTAAATGTCAGATCATCTTCCAATTACCTTCAGTCTGTGAATCAGTGATTTTCATGGTCATGAAATCCTAAGATTTGAGACTTAAAAGAGATTTCAGAAAGTCTAACCAAACCTCCTCGAAGTTCTCTCTTTAACCAGGGCCCTTGCTGCTCTTCAGAGTCCTGAGACATCCACATTCAGAGGCCTCTCTGCCCTTTGAAAACCTCATGGCAGCCTTCACCGTTTCTTCCTGAATCTTGGTCATTATCATTTCTGGCACTTCCCAGGCATGCATCTTTCTTTCTAGAAGATTAAATATTTGATTGCTCAATAAAGTGAAGTATTTTCTCCCTGCTCTTTCTGCTCTCTTTATCCACTCCTTCCCACCTCCCCACCTGTTTCCTGTCTCATCCCCTGTTGTTTTGTTTACTCTGTACCTTCTCGATTCTTCTAGCCCTTTCTTTATACCTTCATTCCAATGTAAACAGCCCTACGGGGCTTTTATTCTGGGGCAGAATGTTTTCTCTGCTACCTAATTATGGAATTCTAAGGGGAATGCTAACCCTGTAGTAGTTCAGTAGTGGTAGCCACGTATTCTTCCACAAGCTGCACAGTGTGAAAGAGAAAATTGATGTTCTCCTAGGTCCTCTTTTCTGTTTATAGATTCATTGTTCTTCCACTCTTGAGTGAAAACTCCAGCCTCTGATACCTCCTTCATTCCTCACCATCACTGTCCATCTCTCCCTGTTGCTTTTGCAGTCACAGTTTATCTGTATTTGCACTCATCTTCCTTTCCTTCCTGCAGAATCAGATGATAGGTAGCCATTTTATTCACGGCTCTCTTGTCTTCCTTTTTTATGGGACTTTGTTTCATTACTCCTGTACCTTTCCTCTGCTTTATCCTTTTCCAAACTATCTTAGCCTAAAAACATATTCAGATCTTTCGTATCTGAGAGGAGGAAAGAAAGAGAATCTTGTTTGGCTTCCCCAGGGGCATGCGGGATCTCCCTTGACTAGGGATGAAACCCACGCCCCCTGCTTTGGGAACATGGAGTCGTAACCACTGCTCTGCTAGGGAAATCTGACAGTATCTTCTCTAGTCTCATTCTGGCTATTTCTGATCCTTTTTTCTCTCCTTTGTACCCAGATTCCTTAAGAGAATGAGTTAGAAGGGTTTATATCCTTATTTCCTCGTTTCTCATTGATTCTTCAATCCTACCTGCTCTGCTACACTGCTAACCGAAACAGTATTCACCAGGGAAGACCAGTGGACACTTTCAGCCCTTATCTTACTGGTTCTTCCTACTGCATCTGGTAATGTTGATCATATCCTCTCCAATTTTCTCTTCTTCAAAGACTATATTCTCTTAACATTGTTTTTCTGTCTCTTTTGTGACTTTCTTTTCAGCTACTCCCTGATTGTTGGTGTCTCTGAGGTTTTGTTCTTAGGACACCTCCCAGTATACACTTCACCTGGGTGAACTCGTCCATTCTCATCTTATCTCTGACAGAAATGCTATATCCAGTTGCTTGGTAGACACTTCCACTGAGATGTGTGTCTTACATCTTGTGTGGCTAAAGCTCTCAACACATCATCTTCCCTCATTCTGGATCACATCTTCTTTCCATTTTCTCTGTTTCGATTGATGGTACCACTCTGCTGTATCCCGCATCTAGTCATTCATCATGCCCTGGGGATTTTTCCTCCTAAATATTTCTCAAACCCATCCTCTTCTTTCCATCCTAACTACCTGCCTACTACCTATCCATCATCTTCTCCCCATCCCATGGGTAAAATCTTTCAATGGCTATCCAGAGTTCCTAAACAAGACATGCATGTCTTTTTATGACCTAGCCCTTGTCCCCTTCTCCAGTCTGTCTTGTGCTACCTACTTCCTTACTTGTATTTCAGTTCAGCAACACTATAAAGTGCATTATATTCCCCATAAGCAAAACTATTTCTTATCTTTGTACCTTTTTTCATGCTGTCCCATCTGTTTGAAAAAACCACCACTCTTCCTTTGGTTAACTCCTTTATTAAACCCGGTTTGGGTACCATCTAAGATAATTCCTTGGGTTTGCATCTCACGCTCCTAAGCAAGAGAAGGCTCTAATAATAATAACCTACACATAACTCTATCAGTGTAATTCACATGTTCATAATTATGTTTGTATTATCTCTTCCATTACACTTAGGAACTCCTTGAATCCAAACACTGGGTCATCATCTTTTAATTGCTAGTGTCAAATAGAGTATGTGTCATGTATAAACACAGTCCCTTCATTTTATGAAAGAGGAAGTTGAAATCCAGAGTTTATTACTACCTTAGATGATTAATTCAAAATGAAAGCTGATTTTAAAAACTTAATTGGAAGAGAATTTAATAAGGTATAGATATAAATACTCTGTTGGTGTCAAAAGAAAAAGCATTAAAAAAAATTTTTTTTTGACCATGCTGTGAGACATGTACGATCTTAGTTTCCCAACTTGGGATTGAATTCCCATACTCCTTGCAGTGGAAGCTCAGAGTCTTAACCACTGGACTGCCAGGGAAATCCCCAAACAGCACTTCTTATCCAAGTGAAATATGATCAAATAAACCAAGTCATATCCATAGAGTATTGATTATGTGAGACATTGGAGGAGCCTGAGTTTTCCAAACCAAATAGTACCTGATTTCTAACATCCTACAGCACTAAAACCTAATGTCAGATATTTTTAAATTATTGTGGGGGGGAAATGCTGATTCTTTTTAAGTTGTAGTGTTTGTTGAATCATTCTTTAAAATAATTGACTATTCTCTTAATTAACCCAGTTTCTGCTTAAGAATTAAATTCCTTTTTAAAAAGAATACTAACTTATTTTCAACTTCTCTGTAAATACTTAAAGAATGCTTCCAAGTTTCTTACCTATTTATTAACCCTCTTTCCCCTTCTTTGTCTTCCTAATTATCAGCAAACTTTCACCTCCTCAACTATGTTGAGGGCACTGGGCCAGGCGCCGTTTTATGTATTACAAAGAAGAGATGCTGCGGCTCAAATTTTTTCCGATGGCCTAGTGTAAAGATGTTTATGCAGAGTGTCAATGGAAACACAATTATCTTAACAGGATGACACAGCCTATTTTGCTTAGAAATGTCCTAATTTCCTGTTTAGGTTATCCAGAGGTCAGGTAGGGATTTCTTTTTGCACTCCCATAGTGCAGATTCACATCCTGCCAGCCTTGTAGGACTTAGATCACAAGCCCTTTAATTCCACTGGCTGCGTTTATCTCCCCAAGAAAGTAAGTCCTTCCTCTGTTGTTTTTATTTAGTTTCTCCTTTTGTATTTTACTGCTAAAACCTGTAGTGAAAGTGATGCCAATAGCTGTTTACCCATAGCTGCTTCTTAACTAAGGGGCATCTTAAAGTTTGCATTGTTGCCCCTTTGAAGTTCACATCACAGTGCTGTTACTGTTATCCTGTCCAGAGAGTTACCAGTTACCTAGGTGGTCTGCAATCTATGGGGTAGCACAGAGTCAGACACGACTGAAGTTACTGAGCAGCAGCAGCAGCAGCAGAGAGTTACCAGAGAGCTGTAACTAAGCACTCAGGCATCGTCAATCCCAAAGTAAACTGGAACCTTCTACATACCTACCACCTTCGTGAATTAGCTTCTGCATGTAGTTTTGTAACTGCCCCCCACCTTTTTCATATTTAGTTATGCCTTGGGGCTATGGAAAAACCAAATTTATCTGTGAAAACAGACTAAGCAGCAAGTGTTCTGACGCATTTATTGAGCAAATTATTATATCTGACAAAAAGGTAATTACATAGTTAGGTCTGAATAATTGTTTAGTCCCCAAGTCATGTCCCACTCTGCAACCCTGTGGAATGCAGTATGCCAGGCTTCCCTGTCCTTCACCATCTCCCGGAGTTTGCTGAAACTCATGTCCATCGAGTCCGTGATGCATCTCATCCTTTTGTCACCCCTTTCTCCTGCCCTCAGTCTTTCCCAGCATCAGGGTCTTTTCCAGTGAGTCGGCTCTTTGCATCAGGGAGCCAGAGTATTGGAGCTTCAGCTTCAGCATCAGTGCTTCCAGTGAATATTGAGGGTTAATTTCCTTTAGGATTGACTGGTTTGATCTTCTCGCTATCCAAGGGACCCTCAAGAGGCTTCTCCAGCACCACAGTTCCAGAGCATCAGTTCTTTGGTACTCAGCCTTCTTTATGGTCCAACTCTCACATCCGTACAAATCGAACCTGGGTCTCCTACATTGCAGGCAGCTCTTTTTTTTTTACTGTCTGAGCCTTCTGGGAAGCCCCTGGATAATTAGAGGTTAATAAATTATTTAACATAAGTAGGTGCCTTTTAGATTTAGAAAAATAAAAAATACATATATTTTTAAGTTGAATAAAAATTACAAAATCTATTATAAGGTTTGAAAGAAAAAAATTAATGATGATGCAAGCCCCATTAAATATTTCAAACAAATATTCACCAAGATATTATAGTATTCTTTGTCTTTAATATAGACCACAAATGTCCTTATTTTCCTTATTCCATCATGCTAAGTACAGTAGACTAGCTAACTCTGTATTCTTTGGGAATCTAAGGGAAATTGGCAAAGGGCCTGTATTTATTAATATATTCTAGGACATAAAACAGAGACCTTTATCTCTAGAAAGCTGAACAAATGAGACATGCATCTGAAATTCACTTCCCCACTTCACCAAAAATTTCTTGCAAGGACTAGAACTGGGGTATTTGCTTTGTCAGTGCCTGCTAAGTTATTACCCCGTAGAAACTCTCCCCCTTTTCCTCCTGAGGCATTTAGGATATAATGGTCATGTTGTGTTTCATTTGTCTCAAATGGCCTGAGTTCCATTTCAAAGAATAGAATGATAATATGTATTGGGGCCTGAAGTATTTAGTTTTAATTTTAGTTTAGCTTTGTTTTTTCAAAAGCCAAAAGTCAGTGTTTATAACTAGTGACAAATTATAAATAATATATATTATTTGACTTGCTAAAATTTTATAGTAAAACATACATCACTAATTACATTTAAGACTAAATTAACCCAGCTGTTAGTGTCTCCAAGTTTTCATTTGCATTATTTTAAAACACAACCATGGGGAGGAGAGGGGAGGAGTAGCCACTTAGATTCTTACAAATTTTAAAAATGGTTATCCTCTCCCTCTTGTTCTTCTTAATAAATGTACTCTACAGGAGTACTTAAAGAAATCTCAGCCCAGTCTAGCTTCTCTCATTTGAGCAACTGCTATATCCTGGAGTAAAGACACATTGGCATACAGTTCTTCTTCACTGGCTGATCCACACTGTTTTCCTTTGTTGTTTGAGTTCTTCCAAAGTCAGTTCATATTAGCAGATCTTATTTTTTCAGAGCTGCAATGACAGAATGACTCATCATGGAGAACTAAAAGTTTAGTGAGCACCTCACATCATGAGTTTCAAGGTTTGATTTCTTTAGTATTGGAAGTCTGAGCTTCATTGGCAAAGTCATTACATAACTCCCTGTTATATAAGTGTGGCAGATGACGTAATGAATCCAGATAGAAAATTAAAGGTATGACCCAGGAATGTTTATTTAGCATGTTTGATTGTCACATCACTGATGACTAAAGGTAGTCTCAGGAGCAGGACTTTGGTTATGAAATATTTCACTATATTCTATATCACAGATTAAATCAAAGAGACTATCTGGCTTTCAGAATAATATAAGGCATTACTAAAAATTCAGATTGTAAATAGTAAAGTAAATGATAACATAGCTAGCTTATTAGTAAATATGATGTGGGCTCTGCCTAGACATGACCTTTGTGTCAAAAGGTAACATTTGCTTGGTTCCTGCTATATACCAGGTACTGGGCCAAATGTGAAGGTACAGATGTTAAGCAAAACAAGTCACCAGCTTTGAGGCACTTACAAAGTACATTAATAGAAAGGAGAAAAGGTTTCACTACTGGCGTATAAGAAAAAGTCGGGTTGCGTTAGCCATGCATCATCCAGACTACAGAAGGAATTACTGATATTTGATTCTTCAGTGGGTAGACAGACATAGTACCTGTGATATCAGCATAGCGTGAAAAACAGTGTGATAGAGATTTTGTGAAGGGGGATGTGAGGACGCGCGAAAGAGAGCAGCCAACCCACTGTGGTCTGGGGAGGCTTCCTGAGAGAAGTGAATCCAGACCTAAATTGTATGGAATAAGTGAGAGTTCCCTGGGTCCAGAAGGAGGAAAAAGGGACTCAGAGAAGAAAATGACAGTTTCATGGGGGATTGTCATGGTTTTTAAGAGAACTCTGAATAGTTCCTTGTTTAGGAGCTTAAATTCCAAGGCAGGAGAGGAAGCCAAAAGATCACTTTGCATGTCATGTTAAGGAACTGGAACTTTATCTTGTAGGAGCCGGGAAGTCATTGAAAGTTTTAGGTAAGTGAATGATATGATCAGATATGTATTTCAGCTGCTTCTCTCTGGCAGCAGTGTGGAGGTTGATGGATCCTGGGGAGCAGACAGAGGGCATAGGCAAGACCAAAGGCCCCAGGGGACAGAACGTGATATCTAAATCTAGGACAGTAGTAATAGCAGTGGTGGAAAGTAGATAGCAAGTGAATTCAAGAAATATTTAGGAAAAAAATATTTAAGACACTAGGTTGACATAATTTGGCAATAAATAAGGTGCTTGAGTTGTGAGAGAGAAGATTCAAAGCAGAGTGAATGCAGATTTCTGGTTTGGGTAATTAGGTAAGTGCTAGCACTGAGTGTGTGACTCACCTCACAACATGAGGCAACCAAACAAGGTACTCATGAAGAAAAACAAGCTACATATATATGTGAAGGTAGCATGCAAATCAAAATGACACTCTACTTGAGCAAAATATCTGAAATGTTCTTTTCTATTTGGCTAGTTACTAGGTTTTTTGTATTTTAGAAGTAGAAGATAAAAAAGTTATTTAGGGGGAGAGGGCTGTGCCTCATGTCATGCAAGATCTCAGTTCCCCAACCAGGGATAGAACTCATGCTCCCTGCAGTGGAGGCACAAAGTCTTAACTCCTGGACTGCCAGGAAAGTCCAAAAAAATTCTTCATAATAGTTTACTAATATCTGTCTGGATTCATAAAGAACTTTTTAGGAAACTTCAGTTAAATATCTTTTGTTATGTGAGTTTAAATATATAAATATTTTAAACCCCAATTGCCAAAAGAATTATTTAAAATTCAACTATATAAGGTGGTAATATTCTTACATAACTAAACGGAAAGTCAAAAGATCCTCTTAAAAGTTTCTGTAACCAATTCTACTCCCAGATATACACCCAAGAGTAAAACGCATGTCCACCCAAAAACGTGTTCATAGCAGTATTACTTATAATAGCTCCTGAATGGGAATAACCCAGATGTTCAGTAACTGATAAATGGATAAGCAAATGTGATATATCCATATAACAGAATGTTATTTGGCAGTAAAGAGGAATGAATTACTGATACCTGCTACAACATGGATAAACCTTAAAATACTATGTTAAGTAAAAGAAACTGGACGCACAAAAAACATATGTTATGTGACTCCACTTTGGAGACTGACTGCTAATGGGTATGTGTGGGGTGATAAAAATGTTCTCAAATTGATTGAGGTGGTTGGAGAATTCCATGAATGTACTCAGGATAAATTGGACCATGTATGAAATATATCTCAAAACTGTTAAAAAAAAATTTTAAGGTGATGCAAGAAGAAACAGAAGTTTAATTATATTAAAATTATAAAAGCAAAAATAGAGAAAAATTATTATAACTATCAAAAATAGGAAGGTAGTATAAGTAAGATAAATCCTCATATATGCTAACTGTATGATGATAAATAAAAACAAGAAAAATAGGTATATTTAAAAATATTGAGGTAATCACCAGTATTAGAAGGAGTTAACATGACTGTGTCTGAGAATGGAAAGTGTAGGATAGTGGACTGTTGATTTTATGATGTGGCCCATTTGATTATTAACCATGTATTACTTGATAAAATTAATCTTAATAAAGAAATAGACCACATAAAATCAAACACATATATGTATCTGCATGGTCTTTTAGCCATGGTAGTGACCAAGAAATTCGAGATAAAGTAAATACAGATGTGTATAAATCTGATGATGTAAATTCCTTTTGCCTCTTTTTTCCCCAAATTCCAAACCAACCTAGTAGTTATCTAGGACTACTACTTGGCTTATCATCAGAAATACTTTAGGAACATTCTGCTTCTGCTGTGTGCAGTTCACTGGAGTTAAGTGACTTGAAGAGAAGAATGCCTTTAAGCCACAATGTGCTGAGACCTTGCTCCTGATCCTCACGTAGTTAGGAGTGGAAAGGCTGGCTGAGAGTGGGTTTGGCAGATGGACTATTTGAAGAGGGCAGGCATGGGTTAGGGGTCAGGTGTATCAGAGAGTCAAAAGGCAGCACGAGGGCAGTGAACACCTGGAGGCAAAAAAATGAAGTGGATAGAAGCTCAACACTGCTTCTTTAGTTTTTGCCCAAGCCCCCTCTATCTGCTACTGAAAATTCTTTTCTGCGCAGCATGTGGAATTTTCCAAATGTGTTTTCAGATAGCTGGAAAGGGGTAAAAGCCAAGTGCTTTAAAAAGCATATGGAGCTCATCATTTGATTTCAACATCTATTTAGAAAAAGCACTTGTATTCCCTCTCCCCAATTGTGGCCAATTTAATAAGACCCATTTTTCTTGAATCCCCAGTGCCTAATTACTGATACTTCTTGCTTAAAGCTACATGCTGGTTTAGGATTTTTGTTGTCGTTTAAGTCTCTGAAGCACTCTAGGAACCCTTGCTCTGGCTTTGTTTTTTTGGAAGCAAAGGGAAAATGATCTCCTGGTTTACTTTTGGAATCTGCAAAGCAACTTTGAGGTCCCAGGTGGGTTTAGTGTTTGGAAAGGGGAATTTGGGGGACTAAGGTTGACCCTGAGCCCCCAGATCACTGTTCACATTTACAAAAGCAAACCTGGTATCCCCAATTGCTTTTCTCTTGAGGTTGGCTTAACTTTATTTATCTTCTGCCTTGGGTCACTGCCCCTGAGGTGCTTCAAAAGCAAAACCCAAAGACCCAAAACAAAGAAAGCTAAACCAGATTCAAGGAAAAAATGACCTAGCACTCTGGGTTCACTTTTACAAAGGCAAAAAGTCACTTCAAGAGTTCCATAGAATGGTTTTAAGTCGGCCTAGATTCATTGTGTCCTTTGCACAAAGTGATCTCAACAGGTCTGAGACCCCAAGTTTCTTGGGTGTAGATTTGGAGTGCAGTTTAGGATGGGAAGCTGTCAGCGGGCTAAATGCTTTGACACAGACTAACTCTCCAGTGATTCTGAAGCGATTCTCAACTATTTTGAGCATATAAATGGACCACCCATGCAACCATTTCTTTTCTTAAGCCGAATGTTTTTGTTTGCTGGACATAGGTAGGAATCACTGAGGAAATGAAACGTACAACTTATTTTAAAAAGTTGGCATAAATCCACCTTATATTATCAGATTAGTTATGAGGGATGTTTTTGAATCCTTGGTAAAAAAAAAAAAAAGGTTACTAATTTTAGATAATCTTATAAATCGTGATGAAATAGAACTGAGACACGTTATTTTGCTATTCATTTTTGTATGATCCATACTTTGCTTACTTCCCCAAAGGATTTAAGATGGAATTACTTTACTTGACTATTGGAACAAACCCATTTTTAGAACCTAATACCAATTTTTGTTATAATGTGCCTGACTTTATCCTTTAATAAGTAATTGTAAAACTGCTTGTGGATAATCTAGGGGAGATTTTTGTTTTTGTTCCTGTTTGATCTACATCTTTGAATTTCAGTTATATGTGTTAACTAATAAATTCACCTGTTGAGCCCATGTCTCACAGTTTATTTACAAGACTGAGGGAGAATTTTTGTGATTAATAACAGATGTATTATTTGTGTACTGCCATCTGAAGGAAGCAAAACTTGAGACAGAGAAGTGAAGTTTTCCTTAAGGACGGAGTACATCCTGTGAAACCACAATGAATGTGAGAGGCATTCCCAAAGCAGTGACTCGTGTGGAGTGAAGAAGTCGGTGGCACCACTCCAGTTTCCTCATCCCTTCCTGTCACACTCTGGCTCCAGAGCAGTCATGTTTTAAAACCATCCCAGAAACCTGGGATCCTGCTTCTTGGTCAAAATAGGCACAGGTAGCAGCTTGTAGAAATGGACTCAGTCCATGAACCTGGCCTGGCGTAGTGTTAGGTAGAACCCAAGAATAATGCCCTAGTTTTGTGTTACATCTTTCATCTCAAAAGAACTGTACTTTCAGAGTGAAAAAGGATCTTATAATTGTTATGGATGGAGGGATACCCGTAGTCCATTTAGAAAAAGCAGTGCTTTTTTCTCTAAGTTCATGTACCTGAATTAACATTAGACCCAATGCCTTCTAATGAGGAAATCTATCCTCTGTATCAAGCCCCTGATGTCAAGAGCCGACTCATTGGAAAAGACCCTGATGCTGGCAAAGGTTGAAGGCAGGAGGAGAAGGGGACGACAGAGGATGAGTTGGTTGGATGGTATCACTGACTCAGTGGACTTGAGTTTGAGCAGGCTCTGGTGGACAGGGAAACCTGCTCACTGCAGTCCATGGGGTAGCAGAGTCAGACACAACTTAGTGACTGAACAACAACAGATGGGCAGTTAGGTTAAATTTTGTGGTTCCTGTAATTTCTAAAGAAATTTCTAGTGATAAGAACTTTGCATATGAGTGTCCGACCTTGTGAAAAAAGAGAATAGTATTTCTTTATCTAGGAAAGTCTGTTTCTGTGCTGTAAAAGAATCACTTCTGTACTCACAGTTGGAGTTGGTGTAGGTTTTAAACTCATTAAATGGGCTCCTCCTTTCTCACCTGGGGGTAGATCAGCCCTTATTTTAAGGCCTTTTCCTCTTCCAAATCCCAAAGGTCATCTTGCTGTTGCTTTTCGGAAAGAAAGGGAATTTGCAGCCAGTACATTAAGTGGTTACTTTCTGCTGACTGTGCGCATGCCCACACACACTTGAGCAAACACAAATGCATACCTGAAAGAGGACTCCTTCAAAATGAGGCTTTTAACAACTGTGTGAGGGGAATTCATTATTGGTATTTATTGGGGGAAAATAATGTATGTATGTAAACCTTATGAAAATAAAGACAATCACTGTTACCCATAATCCCACCATACAAATTACAGCTATTCTTAACATTTTCTCAAATTTTATTCCAGTCTCTTTTGATGGGTTTTTATGTGATTTTTATTAGTAATGTTTATCATAAGCTTCTTCCCAAGTTATTTAAAATTCTGTGTAAGCATTGATTTGAATAACCAATCTATACATAGATAGATATACCTCACTATTTAACCCTTCTGTTAACATTGAGATTTAACCTGTTTTCAGTGTTTTTTTTCCTTCTTCAATTTTTGATAACACAAATAACATTTTTGAGATTAATATATTTGTTGATAAAATTTTATTTACCTTTATTGTTGTTCACTGAAGTTAGATTCCTAGAAGTAGGATTACAGAGTCAAAGGGAATGGCCATTTTTTAAATAAGGTTCTTAAATACATAATGCAAACTCACATTCTAGAGAAGTTACATTAATTTATATTTTCATTGCAGAGTGTAGAAAATAACTATTCCTCCTTGTGAAAGAAGGGGGAACGTTGCTTTAGCAAGAGTAAAAAATTACACAGAACTTGGAGTACTTCCCTTTTCTTTTTCAGTGTATTCTTTTAACATTGTCTCAGTGCAGTTTCTGTACCAGTGTCTTAACATTTGGTATGGCCTAGAATGTTGTCTGAAAGGAAAAATAGCCTGGCTTTTCATATTAGTAGCCAACATTTTCATTATAGAATTTTCTTCTTTGTACAACAAAGTCTCTAATTAGTAGAGAGGGGAAGAGTCAAACAAATCCATTGTCCTCCTAAGGAAGAGCTAGTTTCTTGTAACTTTTCTCTAGTTTTTAACCACCCCAGAAGTTTTCTCTCAGAGTCAGTGGATTGGCTCATGTATTCTATGAGTGAATACAAATACTTCATTTGAAAGCAAAACCAGTACACCCCTTACTTGTAAAGTGAGCTAAGACAAAAGAAAGAATAATATAGAAACTGAAGGAAGGTAGTAAGTAAAGCATTTAGCTTTCTGAAACAGTTCAGATGGGGATAGGAAGTTGGTCTTAAATGGCTTAAAGGGGATTAGGGTTTTAAAGTTGGATAAGGAGTTTGGTGCTTTGGTTTAGGCATGGCATTGCTTTTAAAAGATTACTTCTATATTTGACAACAATTCTAACTGGAGATTATAAAGCAAATAGTCAATTTTAAAACACTATGGAAAACAAGAGGGTTTCCTTTTTGTTGTTGTTTGTTTTTACAAAATGATTGCCTAGAGTTAACAAGCTGAGTCCTGAAGACCTCATTTCATAACACTACTGAGGATCTATCACCAGGGAGAATCCAGCAGAGGTTGTTTAATGCACTTCATTGAGATTATCTGAGCTTTTTGGTTTAAATTACTTTGGGAAAGTCTAGGTGTAAACGACTTCTTTGAAAGGTAAACATACTTAACCTCTAAAAAAAAAAAAGGTTCAATTTAAATTCTTCAGTTAGCAGCAACCTTTACTAATTAAATCTGAGTATGAACCAAATGTGTAAAGATTAAATCTCTGTACATCAGAACAAGTGTTAATATATTTATATAAAAGTGTTTTCATTATTTTACAATTATTTGAAAATGCAATGAAGTACTTTATTAGAAAGGCAACCCCTGACAATTTTAGTTATTTCAAAAGTGAAAAGATACTATACACTACATTGGTTGTAAAATGTAGTTAATGAAGTTTTAAAAATAAGATTGGTTATTCTGTTCCATCTGAGAAGCAGGTTATATTCAAATGGATCAAGATTAGCATATGCTTTATGTATTAGCTGTGGATAAATAGTCAAAAATTGCTTTAACATTTTTCCCATCTTCCTCAGCTCCTCGACCTGTTTATGGTTTGGGACTGGTCTACTTATCTAGCTGATTATGGTCAGCCAGCGTCTAAGTACCTTCGGGTGAATCCAAACACAGCCCTTACTCTTTTGGAGAAGTGAGTATACTCTGAAAGCTTCGCATATCATTTTAACAGCTGGTAATTCAGTGATAATTGAAGAACTGGAGATTTTTAATCAAAAGAGAAGTGTCTACATGGAGCTTAAAAGTTCAGTTCATTTTAATGATCAAAATATAAGCCTCCTTCTTTCTTGCCTTCAGTGTTGGTACAGATTTTTATGAGATTTGTTTGTGTTGATATGAACTAAAAATTTTTCCTATTGTGTCCTCAGTATCTGGCTTAATTAGCTTTAGAAAGGGACTAGAATGAGTTTGCCATCAGTGCTATCTAAAGCCTACCATGATGGGCTTGGATTCCTTACAGGTAGAGAAGTATGCCTTTTGAAAAAATATTATAAAATCTGAACTAACAGAACACTTACTGGCGCATCTTGTCCAAAAAACAAGTGTTGGTGTTTCTTTTCCTTCTCATTATGGAGCATGTTTTCTTTTCTCTGTATCATATTTCAGATATCACTATTAAAAATTTCAATTTTTGCATTGAAAGTGTGTCTTATTTTCCCACATTTCAAACTATCTGTGGTGTATTTGATTTGAGAAGGATACAAGGAACTGTTTAAATTGTTTTACAGTGCCATGAAACACCACTGAGGCAAAAAAAATTACTGCTTTAAATTTTCTATTGTTTTTCCTTTCACCTTGTCTTGCTATGAGGGTGATTTTCAGAGTCCGTAGAGGGTGTGTATTTTAGCATACTTTATGGAATGATAATAGAAAATAGTATCATGTAAGAAAACATGCTTTTAGATTTATATACTAATGCAAAAACACCATTTCATACAGAATGCAAAATAAAGCTGCCAATATTTTCTGTGGTTGCTATCTCTGTAACTCTATTAGTAATACCTATTTTCTTTGAAGTATATTTTTCAAGCATAGATTTAGTGTGAGATAACACAGAGCATGCCAGGATATTTTAGTTGTTACAGTATAACTTTTAAATTCCTTTTATTAAGCTTCTTCATTCACATATATTCCTAGGATGAAGGATACTAGCAAAAAGAACAATATATTTGCTCAATTCAGGAAGAATGATCGAGACAAACAGAAGTTGATAGAGACAGTTGTGAAACAGCTGAAAAGTTTGGTGAATGGTATGTCCCAACACACATAGCCTTCACATCGTTTGCACTCAGTGACACCAAATCTGTGACTCAACATTGATCTCTAACGGGCAATGGTCATGATAAATTGTTTGCAGAATTAAAAAATACATTAGAGAAAAGACACTGATGAGAGCTTAGAAACAAGAATTATAAATATCATTTGTATGGATTTTTAAATAATTGAATACTATTTTATATATGGAAAATGTGACATTAATTTTTTTCACTTCTAGGGAAAAAAGGCAAAACTGTAATATATAAATCATGTCAAAAATTGTACATGTAACTGATTGTGTAAATACATTAGAAGAACTTACGCCTCTATAGGTGTTTTTTCTATTTAGACTTCAGTGATTGTTCTGGTTGTTTTTTTTTTCTTCCCAGTATCTGGTTTTGGAATGCAATCATGTATGGCATTTCCCTGACATTTTCTGACTTGTAGCTTTAATTTTCACCTCACTAGTATTTAAGTAGACTAAATTGTCTAATTCTGCTGATTCTGAGGGAGGAAATAGACAAATATTTAAAGGAACCTGAAATTGAACTTAATTTAACCCAATAAGAATGTGAATTACTTGTTCTACTTGGGTGGTTTAATTTAATCTGAATATGAAGAAAAGGTATTTGTTGTTTCTGTTCAGCAGGGTTAATATTTCTAACTATACTGTTTGTAGCTGACCCCATTTATTTGGTTTGGTTTGGTTCAAGTTAGGGGGACAGAAACTGAGTGGGGCTGACCACTTCAGGTGCCACTTGTGCTAGGAGAGACATACTCCTGCACAGAGAAGTTACCACAGGGGTCAGGTTACTTTCTTCAAGGCGAAGACCTCAGTGCTGGATCCTTATTGCAGAAACAAGTCAAACCAAAATGAACTCTGGAAAACCTAAAACGAATGTACATTTTACTCTGTGTAAATTACTGTGGTCCAAATGGTAATATCAATCTGATCCTTACTTTGTCTTCATTGTATTTATGCTGAATAATCCTTTTGCATTTTCAGAATTTATGCCTGTAAGAAACTTATATTTGACTCTGTAAAATAAGTGTAAAGAATTATATGTGCATTTCTTGATTTTGTGATTAAATATTAAAAAGGTTGAGCAAGTTGCTGAAAATTCATTGCTGTTGCATCTGTTTAGAGTTTCCTGATTTAAAACAACTGCTTTCTTCAGAAAGGCTGTTATTTAGTTACTGAAATGGGAGTATCGCCAAAACGAAGAAAACAAGCATTTATTCTCTTGACCATCTCTAATCCTAAAGTATTTGACGTTTTTAAAAATATTATATGGAAAACATGGTTACTTCTAGGTACAATACAATACATTCTGGAAGTTACTAGTAAACGGCGAGCTGCTAGTTGTCTTTGAGAACTGGAAAGCGGTGGCCCTCGAGTGCTTTACCCAGCGCTCCAGGGCACCTGGGACGTCTTCCCGGCTTGGGCTGAGGCGTCCCGGATTCAGAGACGCCGCCTTTTCACTGTTTGGAGCAGACCACTGTGGGTTCGCAGCGGCGATGGTCTTGAGTTTACTTTTCTCAGGCAAACATGCACCCGGCAATCCCCACCACCACCCCGCCCCGAAACACGCACACCCCTCGGGTTGAGCCGTAGTGACTAGGACGCCCGAGTCCTGGCCATTTAGGGCCCCACAAGAAGCCCGAAAAGCAACTATGTAGCCTGATGGGATGGAAGGATACAAAGGGGGAGGGATCGGTGAATTTGGTCCTCGAGACCCGAAAGGCGCCCGGGGATGTCTGCTCCTCGTGGGGTTGGTGGGGGGGGGGGGGTCTCCGTGAAGCTTTGGGCAGCAGTGACACTATCCCCTTTTGAAGGGTTCTGGAGGTGGTGGACCGGAGACCTCGAAGGGGAGGGGATGTCGAAGAATCGCAACCCGGGCCATCCTTTGTAGGATCGAAGACCGCAATTTCCCTGAAATAAAAGCAGAGCAAAGGGGAGAACGCCTATCCCTTTTGACCTTGAAGTGCCGTGGGAGCCTTGGGAACCGGCACTGAAGTTAGAGAGAGCCCCGTTAGCTCCCTGCGCTAGGTCAGCCCACTCGCCGAGCTCCTGCTTGGAGTCGGGAAGTGCTTGGCGCGAAACCGCAGGCCCCGCCCGAGGATCCGCGTCCGGCACGGCACGGCTGAGCGGTAGCGCAGCAGTTGCTGCCACTCCCCACACCAGCCCCCTGGGGAGCGCGCTGCTGCCCACCGCCTCCAATCATTACCCTGCGTGGAGCGCCTTAAATATGCAGAGGCGCGTCACGTCGTGTGGATCGGGATCAATCCGCAGGGAGCAATCCAGTATCTATATAAATGTTGCCTGGGTAGGCCGAGAAGAGTTAAAAGGCTGGAGAAGAGAGAGGTGGGCGGGGGTCTACACAACCCTGGTGAGCGCAGCCCTGGTTGGCAAACTGGTGAGTTGCTCCTCTCTTTGCCCTCCCTCGCTTCTTCTATCGAAGGAGTGCTGACCCAGGGAGGTGGGAGGTGCTCGGCGCGAGTGGTCCTGAGGCAGCCCGCACCCTCGCAAGGAGGTGGCATTTTGGCCCGGGAGCCATCGGACTCAGGGAAAAAATCCTGAGCTCGCCGGTCTCTATGAAGGCACGTTCCCTAAGGGCGCGTGGTCACTGCGATCCTCCGCTGCCCCTCTGCTTGTAGAGCGAAGCCCCTGGTAAATCTCAGTTCTGGTCCCCAAGCCCCCGGGCCCTTTCCGGACAGAACAGGTGAGCACTGCGCGCCGCAGCTCCGGCGCTTCCTGCGCTTGGAGTGGCCCGGCCCCCGCAGGCTCGCCATGTTACCCTGGGGGCTGAGCTGCCTGTCCGTGCTGGGGGCGGTGGGCACCGCGCTCCTGGGCGCGGGCCTGCTACTCAGCCTGGCGCAGCACCTCTGGACGCTCCGCTGGACGCTGAGTCGGGACCGAGCCTCTGCCCTGCCCCTGCCCAAAGGCTCCATGGGCTGGCCCTTCTTCGGGGAAACGCTGCACTGGTTAGTTCAGGTGAGCAGTCCGTCGTTTCCGCACCTTCTTTTCCTCTGTCCCCCCACTGCCTCTCAAGGTTCCCAGGGCTCGTATCCATTCTCTTCCTGTCGCCCAGGGCTCCAGGGAGCATATACAGCCCTCCCCTCTACCCAGCTTCTCCCTCGAAGGGACCGTGTGTCACTGGCGTTCTCTCCAGCACAACCTAAGACCCGACGCCACGCAGGGATGAACAGAGGGGTTCTAGAGCCCTATGTCCTGCCACCATTGAATCGGGAATCAGGGGCGCGTTTCAGCCCCGAGCTCTGGCACTCAGGTCCCCATTCTAAGCCTCATCTCACCAATGGGAACGGGAGCATGTACATCCCCGTAGGGTAGTCAGTCGCGAGGCCCCTTTGAGACCGTTTTGTAAAGAATAAGATGCCAGCCTGGAGCAGGAGGTTTTTTTTATCAAGAGGCAGTTGGGATGTCCGGGCTAGTTTCGCAGCCGAGGCCCAGCGGCCTCATCCCTCTTCGCTTCTGGCTCCCAGGGCTCGCGCTTCCACAGCTCCCGCAGGGAGCGCTACGGGACGGTGTTCAAGACGCACCTGCTGGGCAGGCCAGTGATCCGCGTGAGCGGCGCGGAGAACGTGCGCACAGTCCTGCTGGGCGAGCACCGCCTTGTGCGTAGCCAGTGGCCGCAGAGTGCGCACATCCTTCTGGGCTCGCACACACTGCTCGGCGCGGTTGGAGAGTCGCACCGGCAGCGGCGCAAGGTGAGCCCCAAACAGAAGCGGCCGTCGGGAGGTCGGACCCGCGGCTTCTGAGCAGCTGCTGTGGGCCAGGCCGGGACGAGGTGTTAGGGATACACTGTGAACCTGACCAGGAATCCTGACAAGTGAGTGGCATTGGGTTGGTAGTCCCTTACCTTCTCCGGGTTCGACTTATAAGGCCAGGACTGGGACTTAAAGATCCTTTCATCTTCGATCTTCTGCGACTCTGATGCCAGAACCGATGGAAATTCAAACTCAGTGTTAGGGACGACTTCCTGGAGTAGGTGGCCCCTGGAGCCTGGATGGAGAGGAGGCACTGTGTACATCAGACAAGAACTAGAGGGAATGGCGAGAGCAAAACCCAACACATTTGTGTCTGGGTCGCTTAGAAGAGGAAAAAGGGGCCAAAATTGGCCTCTTGGCTCCGCTGGAGTCGTGGAGCAGAGGAAACCGGACGGCTGCCAGGTCTGACCCTGTGTGTTCCCCTCAGATCCTGGCTCGAGCGTTCAGCCGTGCGGCACTGGAGCGCTACGTGCCTCGCCTGCAGGGGGCGCTGCGGCGGGAGGTGCGCTCCTGGTGCGCGGCTCGCGGGCCGGTCGCTGTCTATGAGGCCGCGAAAGCGCTCACCTTCCGCATGGCCGCGCGCATCCTGCTGGGGCTACGGCTAGACGAGGCGCAGTGCTCTGAGCTGGCCCGGATCTTCGAGCAGTTCGTGGAGAACCTCTTCTCCCTGCCCCTCGATGTGCCTTTCAGCGGCCTGCGCAAGGTACTGCCGCCCCGCCCGCCCCAGACCTTCCCTTCGAGGCTCCCTTGGTGCGCCATAGGCATCGCCTCCGCTGGGTCACGGAGGTTCTGCCCAGTGTGGGGAGGCGGCATGGTGGCGGTGGGCTTTGGGGCTGGTCTCTGTCCTGACTTGCTGTGTGAGCTGGGGCGGGCCACACACCCTCTCTGGACCACGCCTGGCGGGACGAGCTCCAGCCCCAGCAGCCGCGGGTTTCCCGACGTTGGGTCTCGGTGGCAGGAGACCAGCCAGTCGCCCCGGCCCCTCCCCAGAGCGGCGCCTCCAGGCTCGGCCTGCAGCGCCTCTTTGGAAGCCCCGTGGCTGGGCAACGGATGGGAGCGCAGGGGCCGCAGACACGCCCCCGGCCCAGGCCGGCGCCAGCCGGGGTTGGAGAGGGGTGGGTGTCGGCTCACCGCCCGCGGCCCCAGGCCCGCTAGTTTCCGGATTAGAGAGCCGTGGCCTCTTCAAACTTCAGAGCAATGGGCCGGACTTAGAGAGCAACTGATCTGGGGCTTCTTACTGTGCCAATGTCCTGGTTTTCATTCACCCAATTAAAAATAATAGTTATGTGTAAAGGGACCTGATATATGGACCGATTGCCTAGGGTACATTTTTCTGATTTAATCCTCTAGGTTGTAAAATATTATTCTCATTTAATTGATGAAGAAACTGAAGCTCCAAGAGGTTAAATGACTTGCCCAAGATCACACAGCTAGTAGGGGCAGAGGCAAGATTTGACACCTCCCCACCCCGTCCCGGGCTTCCGAACAAGAAGCTGATGTGCTCAAAATGCTTCCCCTGGCAGATGCTTTCTCACTGTGCTTGCTCCCTGAACTCTGGGGGACCACCTCAGCCCTCTTGCCTACCCCTTTACAAAGGCTAATTAATGTTTAGAACTTCCAGTGGTGTCCCTTAAGCCAGAGATTTCCTGAGCGCATCAAGGTGTCCCTTCCTCTCTGCACTGCTGCCCGCTGCCCCTGTATGCAGGGGAAGGGCAGTGGGCTAAATCCCAGGCTGAGTTCTCTGCCAAGCACAGACACTTGAAGCTGCGTGACCCTGGACAATTGCTTGACCTCTCTGAGCCTCAGCATCCTCCCCTTAGGAGGACAGTAAACTGTTTACCTTGCTCCAAAGAGGGGCTTGTGATCATCAAGAGAGAATGGTGTATGAGGGTAAAGGACAAATTCCTGAGCCTTATTGAGTCCCTTCTACAGTGTGGAGCTAAGCTGGGTATCTGTCAACGCTGGCTTTCAGCAGAGCCGGACCAGCACTGGGAAGATGTGTGTGGGGGGGTTAGGTGTCCAGGGCTATCCCCCTCTGCCTTCCTATCCCAACTCCCTTTGATCCCCACACATCAGGGCATTCGGGCCCGGGACCAGCTGCATCGGCACCTGGAGGAGGCCATTGCGCAGAAGCTTCTTGAGGACAAGTCTGCTGTGGAGCCAGGCGACGCCCTCGATGGGATCATCCACAGCACTAGGGAACTGGGCCATGAGCTGTCAGTGCAGGAACTGAAGGTATGTGGTGGGATTCCTCCTCCCCTCTTTTGCACGTATAGCAGGTCTCTACACACAGGCTGAATCCCTGGAACAACGGAGCAACATCCTGTTTGGCCCCACTTGGAGCCACAGACACTCCTCGGGGTGAGGGAAAGAGGAGACCTGGGTCCAGTCCTGGCTCAGCTGCACCACCTACCTCTGTGGCTTTGGGCCAAGCGAAGGCATGAATCCTAGGTCCTCCCTTACAGCTTCCAGCAGCAAACAGCTCTCCTCTTCCCCACTTCCCTGTCACTTCATGCTTTCTCCTCTGCTGTCTGCCTGCCTGTGACACTGTCTTCACCCCTTCTCTCTACAAACCCTAAGGGTTCAGGGTCAAATTCCACAATTCCTTGAAATGTCCCCTTTCATCCCCAAATCTACGCATCCATGAGCCAGCTTGGCACCTGGTACCTCGGGTACTGGTCTGTTTTGCCACTGAGAATCGACTGGAGAATTAGAAACTGCCACCCCTCTCCCCCATGCATGCATACAACACATGCAGTGGAAATAAGGAGGGAAGCTTTGGAATGACCCCTGGGCCCACCTGCTTGAGAACCCAAAAAGAAATGTAGAGGTTGGGGGTGGCAGGCAGGGGAGTTAGAAATGGAAACACTTCATCCCTTCCATAAGCAACTGCCATCCTTTCTCTGGCACTCAGTTTGCCACTATTGAGCCACTGAGCCTGAGTGTCTTCTTTGAAAATGGGACTAACAGTCTCTTTCCTGACTTCTGGGTGGTTGGGAAGTCTGGAAGAGTCAAGAGGTTAGAAGTAGATGAGCAGGGCGCTGGTGAGTTGTGGGGGAGCCGGCGGATAGGAATAGTTCTAGGCTGGGAAGGGGAGTGGTACAGAAAGCCTTGGCAGAGCTGGAGAGGGCATGACAACACAGTCCAGGCTCTCAGGAAGGGACCCACTAGCCAGGAATCTTCAGTTCTGGCTGGTCAGGAAGGACCCTGGAGCCCCAGGGTCTCTGTCCCAGCTCCCCATCTTCTCCAGAACAGGCAGTTAGCCTTAGATCAGCTCATTCATTCCACAAGCAGATTCTACCTATTCAGTGCCAGACTCTATACAATGAGCAAACATAGCCTCTGCTGGAGAGGAGGGGTCCACACTCACCCTGTGATCATATCCATCAGTGTGTAAACACACACCTGCTGCTGCCAGGAAGGAAGACACCGTACCGGGAGTTGGGAGGGCACAGGCAGGCAGTGAAGGCTGGGGCCTGGATGGTGAAGCCTCCAGACAGTGCAGACGGGGAAGCGGTGGTCAGTCACTGGGACCGCCACTAAGCGGGAGGAGGACCACGGTGCTCACCTTGGTGCCAGGCTGCTGCAGGTGCCTTGGTCAATTCCACAGCAGTCACGGTCAGGACGGCCAGCTGCGTTGTCGGTAACACTGCGTGGTTAAGAGCACTGGACTCCTGGCCGGACTACTGCCCTTGGTTACCGTAGGGACCTTGGGCACCTCTCAGAGCCTCAGTAAAACAGGCAGAAACTGTGCCACACACAATGCGGGTGAGAATCCAATGAATTAATTCACTTAAAGCACTAAGAACACTACACCAAAAAGGTTCTGGCATTATCTATGGAAACCTCCCAAGGCTATCTGTGGTTTCCCCAAGTGGCCGACTTGGGATTCAGTCCACTCGTGGACCCGCGCAGGTAGCCGAGTCTCTGAGCACTCTGCGCTCTGGTCTGTGCGCAGTGGCAAATGTGGGGCCCCCTGCACCACAGCCCGGGAACGGGCTAATGGAGACAGCGCCCCTGGGCTGTCTTGCAGGAATCAGCTGTGGAGCTCCTCTTCGCCGCCTTCTTCACCACGGCCAGTGCCAGCACGTCCCTCGTCCTGCTACTCCTGCAGCACCCCGCAGCCATCGCCAAGATCCAGCAGGAGCTGGCGGCGCAGGGGCTGGGGCGCGCCTGCGGCTGCGCGCCGGCGGCCTCGGGGGGCGGCGCTGGGCCCCCGCCCGACTGCGGTTGCGAGCCCGACCTCAGCCTGGCGGCGCTGGGCCACCTGCGCTACGTAGGCTGCGTGGTCAAGGAGGTGCTGCGCCTCCTGCCGCCGGTGTCCGGGGGCTATCGGACAGCCCTGCGCACCTTCGAGCTCGACGTAAGTGCGCCGCCCGCCCGCCCCGCCTTGCAGCCGGCCGCTGGGAGGTGGGGTAGGGGTTAGGACCGCGCTGTCTCCTTTTCCTTTCTCCGGGCCTCCTGGAAAATGGGCTGAATCCTATCACGTTTCCCGGAAACCAAGGTTGAGGATGCAAAGCAAGGTTAGGAACCCCGGGCTATGTGCTAAATTGCCTCAATCGTGTCCGACTCTGCGATCCCATGGACTGTAGCCCTCCAGGCTCCTCTGTTCATGGAATTCTCCAGGCAAGAATAGTAGAATGGGTTGCATTTCCTCCTCCAGGGGATCTTCCCAACCCAGGGGTAGAACCCACGTCTCCTGTCTCCTGCTTTGGCAGGTGGGTTCTTTACCACTAGCGCCACCTGCAAAGATTTTGACGGCGGTCTGGGTAGTCAACTCAATTAGAGGCCAGTTTTAGAATAAAATCATCCTTTTCTCTGGCCAGCACTCCCCTTTCAGCCAGTGAGGCTGGGTAGGGCACAAAGAGCTGCCCACTCTGTCCTGTACCCCATTTCTCTGGCTCTCTCACAAGATAAAGGAACCAATCAATGCTACCTGTCCAGGGTTCTGGCTGAGGCCAGGTTCCAGGAAAGCAGGATTATTAAAATATGGGTAGTGATCAGGTTGGCGTGAGCTGGGCAAGAAAGTTAAGGTTTAGGCCTGGCTTTCTCTCTGTATGACCTTGGGTAATTCCCTTCTCACTCTGGGCCTCAGTTTGCTCTCTGGAGGGAAGCTGCCTTGGTCCCTTCCAGCTTTAACTGGAAGGGGAGGGGAGGGGAATGCTAACACTGCCAAACTGAGGGTGTTGGCCACTGCACCCCCACCTCCACCCCCAGCCCCATCCTTGGGCAGCTCCAGGCAGAGTGGGCACCTTCTCCCCTCTGCCTTAAACAGCCAGTGTCCCCACTGAATGCCAGAGTTTGAGAGGAGGAGATGACTGGATGGCATCACGGACTCAAAGGACGTGAATTTGAGCAAACTCCTGGAGATAGTGAAGGACAGGGAAGTCTGGCATGCTGCAGTCCACGGGGTGGCAAAGAGTCGGACACGACTTAGCAACTGAACAAGAGAAAGAGATTCTGCCCTTGAGGCGCTGTTGTGGAGAGAAAGGGGGGGCAGAGCCAGCAACTCCATCACCAACTGGTGTGAAGAAGAGAGTGACCTCTAGCTGAATGATACCAAAACATTTTGGGAACTGGCATTTGAACTGGAGCAGTGAAAGGTTAAGATGGGGACCACACATCACCAAGACGGCACGGTCCAGACAAAGGTAGGTGGATTAGTGAGGTGTTCAGCAGTGTCTGGGATGCTGAATTTTGGAGTTCAGACATCATTGAGCAGGCCTGGGGTGCCAGAGTGAATAGGGGCAGGGGTCTTAGCCATCCTTCAGGTTCCAGATGGGAAAACGGAGGCCTAGAGAGGAGAGGGCACGCCTTGATGATGCCAAGATTTTCTATTTGCCTGTTGAGAGCAAGGCTCTCCTGAAGCCTGTTCAAGGGAGGAAGCCGGATAGTCGGGGCTGGAAGACCTCTCAAAAGTGGAATAGTTGAAATAGTTGAAAAAGAGGTGAGCTGAGGGAACATGAAAGCTGCCTTCATCATTTTAAGCTTCCTTCCAACAATTTAATCCTCACATGCACCTTCTCAGAGTGTGGCTACTGAATCTGAAGGTTATGTACAGCTCATGGCTAGTGAGTACAGAGAGGCAGTTTTCAGTTGAGTGTAAATAGCTGAAAAATTGAGATGACTGTAAAGAAGCTGTCGTTTGCATTGCTCTGACGCAGGCAGCTGGTACATGCAGGACTCGAATTTAGGTCTCCTAATGTGAGAAGAAAACCGACAAAATAGTGAACAATAGCAGAGCACACTCACTGACCACTAGTACATATGTCAGACCCGTTATTTGAATCCTAACAACAAAATGGGCATTTTTGTTCTCACTTAATCACTTAAGAAACTGAGACTCAGAGATGATGTAGCCAACGTCACACAGCTCACCAGAGAAGGAGCTGAAACACGGGAATGCAAAGCGGTCTCCTAGCTTCCGGTTAAGACGCTCGTCCCTGCGGGTTTGGAAGCCTGTTTGATGAACCGCGGGTGAAGGATCGGTTAGGGCTGGGTTTCCGGGTGTCTGGTGGTCAGGCGGGTCTCCTCACCTCCCCGCAGGGCTACCAGATCCCCAAGGGGTGGAACGTGATGTACAGCATCCGAGACACGCACGAGACGGCCGCAGTGTACCGCAGCCCGCCGGAGGGCTTCGACCCAGAGCGCTTCGGCACTGCGGGCGACGATGCGCGGGGCGCCGCCGGCCGCTTTCATTATATCCCGTTCGGCGGCGGTGCGCGCAGCTGTCTTGGCCAGGAGCTGGCGCAGACCGTGCTCCAGCTGCTCGCTGTGGAGCTGGTGCGCACGGCGCGCTGGGAACTGGCCACGCCTGCCTTCCCCGCCATGCAGACCGTGCCCATCGTGCACCCGGTGGACGGGCTGCGGCTCTTTTTCCACCCTCTTGCGTCTCCGGCGGCGCAGGATGGGCAACGCCTCTGACCTGCTGCGCTGTGGAACCTGGCTTAGCCAGCGGCTGCGGCGATCTTGCGGCACCGCCCATCTGCCGTTCTCCAGTGCCGGGTCCGGCGCGCTCTCATTCATCAAAGGTTCCTGAACGCAACTCTGTGTCCGACTCTGAGGGAGGAGACTCGTGAGCCACCCCCACCGCACTTGGAGAAGCGTCCTGGCTGGTGGGACGGTGCCTCCAGTACTTCGCCCCCTTAGGGAGGATAGGTAGTGGCCCAAGACTCTTATGCCCTTCCCAGGATTTCAAAGCAGGGATGGTGGGAACACTTCCCCTAGGATTCAAGCTGGGGAGGAGGCATGGGTCGTGGGGAGGTGGGGTCGGTTGGGCCGTCGAATGAGGGAGGACCTGGAACTGTCTCGAGGAAGCGGAGACTCCAGGAGCGCATCTCTGGCCTGGCTTTGGGCCATAGGAAGACACTGAGAAGGCGCCCAACGGAAGGCCCTCAGGCAGCTGGCCTCTGCTAGGTGCGCCCTGGCCACTCTGCCTGTCTCGGCAGAAACCCAGAATTGCGGGCGCTTTCAGGGCTCTAAACAGGATCAACAGAGCCGGATTCTACTGGCGATTTCTTAAAAGAAAAATTCCTAGTTCAAGAACGCATATAATCTCTCCATTTATAGAGGGGAGAATAGGTACACCGAGAGGATTCTAAGGCTGGATTATTTTCATGGGAGGTTGAGACATAATCAGAGAAGTTTGGGGTATTTGTACCCAAAACAGGAAGGCCGAGAAACCGTTTCCTGGCAGTAGTTGAGTGAGAAGGCTGCAGCTTAGCTGGGCAGCTGCTCCTTGGTGGGAAAGTGGGATCGAGGTGGCAGAGACTCAAGAAAGACCTCCCTCCCTGGAAAGGCCTGCCCTTCATATACCCGGAGAGGGGCTAGGAACTGGACAGCCTGGGGCCCAGGCTGCTGGAACCTCTCTTGAGCATAGCCCCAGGGAACTGAGCTACCGATTATCTCCAAGATGACAGCTGACTGTAGGGACGCCCTGGTTCAACCTCCTTGATTACAAGGAGAGACTGAGGCCGGAGACTAGACCACTCAGCCAGTGCTCTCCTCCACCCCATCCCTTACCCCCTACTCCAGTCTCTGGCCTGTGGCCACCATGTAGTTCTTGGCCTTTTATCCTTTCATAGTGATCCCTAGGTTGGCCTAAGGACACTCTGGACCTTTCCAACACAAAAGTTCCCAAGAGTGCTTAAATCTAAACCAAGAGCCTCCTTTTTTCCTAACTGTAACCTGCTGCCCACCTTCGGACAGGCTGGGAGCAGTTAACCATGATGGGTGAGCCAGAGAAGTTGCCGCCAAGTCCTCAGCTGACCCCTTAGTGAACCAGAAGGAACCAGAAAGTACCCTCCTGACCTTAGGCTTAAGGTGGATCCTGGGGCCAGAAGGGAAGGGGAGGCAGCAGGCTTGGGCAGGGCCCAGTAGTTCAGGAGCAGGAGTGCAGCGGGCCCTTCTGAGCTCAACTGACACGGTCATAACCCCCATCTGCAACAATTCATCACCCACCGCAGGCCCTGGCGCCATGGGATCTGCAGGCAGGCGCCAGAGCCATAGAGCCGGTGAAAGTGGTAGATCTGAGGCCTGCCCTCAGGGCGCTCCTGGCGCTGCAGAGACAACATCTCAGCCCAGAAGCGCCACTAGGGTGAGGGGGTGGGAAGACCAGGGCTTGGGGGTGATTCTGATTTGAGGAGAGATAGATGGGGCGGGGCTCTCAGAAGCCTGGACCTCGCAGGTTCCAAGATGCCTGATTTACGCGCTGTGTGGTCTGTACTAAACTATAAGCCTCTGAAAGGGCAGCTTCAGTTTTACTGTGACTTCCCAGTGATACATCGACTCATCATTTCAAGGAAAATCAGAGCTCTTGCTTCCCCTGATTCTCTGAGGAAGGGGCAGATGCGATTCTTACCCTCTTGGACTTGGTGTGCTCTCAAAGGAAAGAGACAGTAAATAAACTAACAAAGAGCAAGACTAATTCTGATGATGGTAGAGCTATTTCGAGAGAATAAAACAGGCCTGTCATACAGAGTGCCTGGCGGCTCTGCTGGGCCTGCTGCGGGCTGCAGAGTGGCATTCGACTTTGGAAGGAACCAGCCAGGGGTGTCCGGGGATAGAAGAGCCCCAACCAGAGAGTACAGCAGGTTTAGAACCGAAGGGGTGGGAATCTGCTCAAGACGAGGGAAGAAAGTGTTGAAGCGAGAAAAATGGGGGAGGGGTGCTTCAGCTGACCGCAGTCAGGAGCTCACCTCCCTGCCCAGCGAAAAACTACTCCCCACCCCTGCCAACCCTTACCACCAGTCTGTTTTGTAAACATCTTAGAAACATTATTTTCTCCCTACCCACCAGCACCCAAGAAAGCCTGGCAAGGTTTCTAGATCAAAGTTCTTATTGGGTTGGTCAAGAGGATCCTTCCCCTCTTCAAGATACACTTTAGTGCTCTTCACTATCCCATTTAATCCTTTCCCCCGGTCGCCCACGCAGGTCTGGATCGTAGACAGAGTAAAACATTTTCCCCCTTTGTGGCGATTTCCAGCGGGCAAGCCCCGCTCATCTTGTGACCCGGCGCGCGCTGAACTTGGCGAGATGGCCCTGCAGAGTTCACTCAGATGTCACGGTCCGGCCCGCAGGGGTCACAGGCGGGTCAGGCCGGAGGACTGGGACTGGGCCCCAGGTCACGCCCCCGCTGGCCTGCTTTGCTCACCGGCCGGAGGCACCGTCCAGAAAGGGGCGGGCCTGGGGTTTCTGAGAATTACCTCCAGCGCGTCTCGCCCGGTTCCAGCCGGTGCCCCGAAGTGGTCTGTCACTGTTTACAGTTGTCAGTTCATTTGAAGAAACGACTGTGGGCGAGACCCTTCCCCGGAACACCTCTGAAACACCAGTGCACGGTTACGGTGAACCGCCGATTCTCCGAGAGACATCCTGGGGCTAGCCAGGCGTGGAAAGCTCCTGCGAGCTTGAGCTCCCGGCGACTCCGCAGACGTTGCCGGACCCGCCGGGTTGGGGGACCACGCGGGAAGGTCGCGTATTTAACTTAACAGCTCTCAGGATCAAAGTGTTTTCCATCTCCAAGGGACGCTTTCCAAGGCGAGGCTCGCTCCTGTGAGAGCCGCTCTTCGGCTTTAAACAAACTTACACATTGTTGTTTCGTTTTCGGCGCGGCTGGTGGGTTCAGCGCTGAAACCGAGGGAGCGAGTGGCCCTGACTGGTCCGAGGCAGTTCGGACCCTGTCCCCCTGGCTCGACAGGGTTGGAAACGGGGAGCGCACGTGCGCTTCTTCGCAGTGTCCGAGCTCCAGGCTGTGGCTGCAGGAGCGGCCAATCGCATAGGTGGGCAGTGGCCAGAAGATCCACTTCCCAGTCAGGATTCTCTCAACACTCTTAATAGCGGCCGGTAGAGGCCTGGGCTTAGGACCCAGCACCCACTCTCCTCTGGGTGGGTTTCTGCCCGATGGGAGCTGGAGAGCCCAGGTCACCCTGGCCAGGTAGCCTAGCCTGGGGTAGGGAAGAGTGTGTGCAACCTTAGCCTAGCCTAAGATAGCCCAGCCTGGGGCTGGGAAGAGTATATGCAACCATAAACCCCTTTTGGAAACTCACAACTACCTGGAGGTGTAGACTGGTCAGGAAAGGTCACCTCCACATCAAGTAGGAGGAAATGGGCTCAAGGATGTGCGGTGACTTGCCCAAGATCATTCAAGTAGAGATGGATCCGGGACTCAGGGCCCCAAATCTGGGCTTTCCATCCATCCTCCTGCATCTCAGTGTCTTTATCCTGCGAGGTTTAAGGGCCCTCTTCCCTTCTGCCTAGCTGGAGCTGCTAACCCCAGGGCCCTCGGAATCCGGCTTTGGCCGGATTGCAGAACGCTGTTTGCCGCCGAGCCGCAGATGAATTGCCCCTGCAGTCCCTGGCTAGGGAGTCAGAGTCAGAGCTCAGACTTGAGCAGGGTTGCACCTGGAGTCCTGAGGATCTGGAGGCTCTCTTGAACCTTTAAGTAGGACCTTTCAAGACTTCATGATGTGAGCCTCGAGGGGTTTGGGGAGCTGGGAATTAGTGGTCAGCCGGTCGTGAATCCCCGCAACTCTCACTTGGGTCCTGGCTCTGGGCTCTTCTGTGGGTTCTCTGGAAGAGTCAGGAGGCCTGCGTTTTGCTCCGCGTTCTGGACCTCAATTTCCTCACCCGCGGGACAAGGCAGCTGAAGATCCCTGAACGCACTCCCCTTTACTTCCTCTGCAGGTGGAAGGGGGCCCTGTAAACCGCGGGTGCAGGCAGCTCTGGGCTGGGACCTCCGACGGGAGGGATTCCGAAGAGACCGCCAGGGAGCCCGGGGCGTGGAATTTCCGCTCGCCGGAGCCCCTGCCGCCGTCCGGGAGCCCCGCACACTTTGTATGGGGGCAGCAGGCTGCTCCTAGCCCCGCGCCCCAGGAGGCGCGCTCCGAGAGAAGCCGCCGCGGCGCCGCCTCTGCCTCGGCGCGGAACAAACGGTTAAAGATTTGGGCAGCGCCTCGCGGGGGGAGGAGCCAGGGGCCCAATCCGCAATTAAAGATGAACTTTGGGTGAACTAATTTGTCTAAGGTAACGTGGGCAGCAACCTGGGCCGCCTATAAAGCGGGCGCGCGGCGGGATTCAGAGCGCTGAGGGTGGCGGCAGGTGGCGCGGAAGGTCGCGGCGCGCCATGGGGCTCCCGGCGCTGCTGGCCAGTGCGCTCTGCACCTTCGTGCTGCCGCTGCTGCTCTTCCTGGCCGCGATCAAGCTCTGGGACTTGTACTGCGTGAGCAGCCGGGACCGCAGCTGTGCCCTCCCTTTGCCTCCCGGAACGATGGGCTTCCCCTTCTTTGGGGAAACACTGCAGATGGTGCTACAGGTAAAGGAGCCTGGGGCGGGATTGGACGATTCTCTCGAGCCCGACGCGGCTCCAGACTTCCACTGAAGCGCCCCCCGGGAGGGAGGTGACTGGGGCTAGGATCAGGACTGGCGGGAGGCTCGGCGCTCCCCGGCGCCCCCTCACGCCCGCCTCTCTCCTCCGCTTTCCTCTCGCAGCGAAGGAAGTTCCTGCAGATGAAGCGCAGGAAATACGGCTTCATCTACAAGACGCATCTGTTCGGACGGCCCACGGTGCGGGTGATGGGAGCGGACAACGTGCGGCGCATTTTGCTCGGAGAGCACCGGCTGGTGTCGGTCCACTGGCCCGCGTCAGTGCGCACTATCCTGGGTTCTGGGTGCCTCTCTAACCTGCACGATTCCTCGCACAAGCAGCGCAAGAAGGTGAGGGAGGGGTGGCGGCTCCTGGACAGGAAGTGGGACCCGATTCGAGTAAGGGGTTCGGGCAGACAGGTGCTGGGCGAGCGCCAGCTGCATAAGGCATCGGCTGGGACCCTCTCAAACTCAGTGTAGCTTTCCCAGCCAGGAAGTGCCTTGGGTCTGGTGGGGTTGTAGATGTCTAGAAGGAGACCCTGGAAGGCAAGAGGGGCGGGTGGGGCCTGGCTTTAATACTCGTCCCTCCTCGGAGTTCAGGTGATCATGCAGGCCTTCAGCCGCGAGGCGCTTCAGTGCTACGTGCCAGTGATCACCGAAGAAGTGGGCAACTACTTGGAGCAATGGCTGAGCTGTGGCGAGCGCGGCCTCCTGGTCTACCCCCAGGTGAAGCGCCTCATGTTCCGCATTGCCATGCGCATCCTGCTGGGCTGCGAGTCCCGGGTGGCGAGCGGCGGGGAAGACGAGCAGCAGCTGGTAGAGGCCTTCGAGGAAATGACCCGCAATCTCTTCTCGTTGCCCATAGACGTGCCCTTCAGCGGACTGTACCGGGTAAGGGCGCCTTGTGGGGTTCGGAGCTAGGGCTCCGGGGGCGCGGGATCCGGACGTCCGCTCACCGCGGTGCGCTCTCTGCGCTCAGGGCCTGAAGGCGCGCGACCTCATCCACGCGCGCATCGAGGAGAACATTCGCGCCAAGATCCGCAGGCTGCGGGCGGCGGAGGCGGGCGGGGGCTGCAAAGATGCCCTGCAGTTGTTGATCGAGCACTCGTGGGAGAGAGGAGAGAGGCTGGACATGCAGGTAAGCTGCAGCTTCAGGAGCGGCACGGCGGAGTTTGATCCCCTGGCTTCCCAAAAGCAGTTCCTAGGGTCTCCAAAGTGCCCGCAGAGGGGCCCAGGTTCCCAGAATGAGAAGCCCTCCCAGACCCCAGGGACTGGACCCAGAGGTTGAGATACCGGGTCTACAGAGCTCTGGGGAGAGGCTTCGTCGCCCATCCCTTTCAGGTTTTAAAGGGAAAGTTGGAATTCCCAAGATGTGAGTAATGTTGGGTGACTGTAATACAACTAACGCTTTAAGAGTTTCAGAGAGAGCGGGAACTTACTGGCCTTCCTGGCTCTAGCTGAACTAAAGGGTCTTAGCATTTTGTTTAAATGGATTTTCTGTCAGTCGACTTTCAGCCCTTCTCATCTTCCCTCCTGAATCCTCAGTTCTATTTGAGTAGTTGCTCTGTAAAATTGCATGCAGACTTGTCAAAACGTTGGTCTTAATCTACTTGTAGGCATTAAAGCAATCTTCAACAGAGCTTCTCTTTGGAGGGCATGAAACCACGGCCAGCGCAGCTACATCTCTGATCACTTACTTGGGGCTCTACCCACATGTTCTCCAGAAAGTTCGAGAGGAGCTGAAGAATAAGGTAGGAGCACTGGCAGTGGGGTGGGGTGTTGGCATGAGTTGAGGCGGGGTGGAGGTGGGGGTGGGGGGGTGGGGGCGGTGGCTATTAGCTTAAAAACCTCAGCAGCTCTCTAGCCAAGTTCCCAATAGTTAAGTGTGCTGCCTTTCTTGAGTATCTGGGAAGTACAGGGCCAAGGGTGGGTGGGTTGGATGGTGGGAAAGATAATTAACTGTGTGAATAAGAAGGAAGGAATCTTGAGCTATGATCCCACTCTGGCAGGGTTCAACCTTGTGTTTCTTCTCCACTTTTGGTGGATCCTTGGAGATTTTCAGACTTTCTTGGGTCTGTGTGTTCAAGGGCATGAATGGGGAACCCCTAGGGGGTTACAGTGGCAGCCAGCAGCCTTGGTGGGGACTGGGGGATGGGGAGAAACTCGGTGGTTCTAACTGGTGAGCTGCATTATCGTGGAATTGTAAATAATGGTTTGGGCCCAGGGGTGGAGGCAAATGGTCACTAGCTGCTCCTTGTTTCCCCCCACACTCTGGAATCATGAGGCTCTTTGGGTCCAGCCGCCACTTAAGCCCTGTTTACGTCTGCTGGGCTGATTTTATTGGAGCGCAGAATAACCGTTCACTCTGTGTGACTGTTTTGATAGGGTTTACTTTGCAAAGGCAATCAAGACAACAAGTTGGATGTGGAAATTTTGGAACAGCTTAAGTACATTGGGTGTGTTATTAAAGAGACCCTTCGACTGAACCCCCCAGTTCCAGGAGGGTTTCGGGTTGCCCTTAAGACTTTTGAATTAAATGTAAGTTAAAAGTGCTCTCTCACCCGCCCCTACCTTTTGTGTAGTAGTTTTAAATCTCCATTCGTTTCCTGTGCTTTGACTTACATTTCTTTTGATAACATTGCTCTGCCCCTGAATGTCTGTTTTTTTCTCTCTCCACCTCTCTTTCCTCCTTTTCTTTCAACTCATAACTCCGCCAAGGATATAAGTGTTAGATTTTTTTTTTCCTGTTGACAGTTGAGTTTCAGTTTGTTAGCTCTTTGCATCATAATCTTTTGCAGGGATACCAGATTCCCAAAGGCTGGAATGTAATCTACAGTATCTGCGATACTCATGATGTTGCTGATCTCTTCACCAACAAGGAGGAATTTAATCCTGACCGCTTTCTGCTGCCTCACCCAGAGGATGCATCCAGGTTCAGCTTCATTCCATTTGGAGGAGGCCTTAGGAGCTGTGTAGGGAAAGAGTTTGCAAAAATTCTTCTCAAAATATTTACAGTGGAGCTGGCCAGGCATTGTGACTGGCAGCTTCTAAATGGACCTCCTACAATGAAAACGAGTCCCACTGTGTATCCTGTGGATGATCTCCCGGCCAGGTTCACTCGTTTCCAGGGGGAAATCTGATGGGCCGGAAAGCCCAGACCTCAGACTTATTTGAAGTGTACATAGGCATTTTTACCTAGTGTCGTGTTGATTTGATTATATTTAATTTCTAAATGTATATTATAATATTTATGTGTCTCTTCTACAGTACCGCAGTCTTTAAATATTAAAATAATGAATTTGGATAGTTTCCAAATAAAATAAAATCTGAAGGTGCTTGTCTTGCATTTAATATTCCTGTGGGAAAAAACTCACCGGTTTTATATTCATATATTTAACTAGATTCCTAATGTCTACAGGCATGACTTTGTCATCTGTGCCTATCTATTTTCTGGGAAGAAGAAACCTTACCTGTTTTTTTCTCCTAATAGTTATTAGAAAATATATATTATATGTGTGTGTGTTAGTCCAAAGGTAATTTAGTAAATTTTTCCATTATAGCTTTTCCAAATAGAGAATATAAACTATCAGTTAATTTAAAAAATGAGAAGGGGTTTGCTTTACTTTAGAGAAAGTTGAATTTGAAAAGAGAACACTTTGAATTGATCCTCTTCTAATATAACACTTTCATAATTAGTACATTTAATACACATAAATCTATGGTATTGCATAGTGCTAGAACTGTTCTCTGAAATTAAATTTGTCTTTCAGGTAAGACAAAGTTATTGACTAAGACCCCAAATCACTGGCCTGCTTCCTTTACTCTGAAGTTGCATATGAAAACAGTATTGGAAAAGGCCAATCTTTGGTTTAGATAAGCAAATCCAGGTTTTCTTTATTGAAAATAAGGCAGGAAGAGTAGATTTAGCAAACTGACAGATAAAGTTTTTATCTATGCCAGGCAATAGGGTGTGAGCCTGACATGACTGATAAAATGGCCCAGTCATGACCCTGTGAACCTTGGCTAACCTCCGTGAAAGCGCAATTTTGTCACATTTCTGACCCTGGCATAGCCATGTTCTGAACTGAAGGCCAGACTCTCAATCCAGAAAGGTTAGCCCGGTGACTTGCTTATGCAAGCACATTTTCAGTTTTGAAATGGCACAATCTGCTTACTGAACCTCTGATGGCTTGTAGGTTTTGGACTTTAAAATTTTCATTACAATTTTAGAATCTGGCAACACTGCAGAAAAACTGGGTGGTCTAAATAGGTGTTTGAAAAGAATTCTGACTACAATGAGAGTTACATGTTCTACCTGACTTTAGTTTTTTAGGTGAAACTTGGATTGTAACTTCAGTTGGAATCCTCTGATATTTTAAGGGGTATTTACAGAATAATTTATAATAACCTTATAATGCCTTTTTTTAAATGAGAAAATACAGTTTTTTTTTTTTTTTCTTTCCAGTCAAAGCTTTAGTGTCCCTTGGTGTGCAAAGCTGACCCTTCCCCCCGTAACATTCACCCTGGATCATTCCAGTTAGGAACACACTAGCCTGAGGACATTATTTCAGATAATTTATCCAAGGTCATCTTTTAAGACTTTCAATACTTCTCTTTTTGCCAGAGGACAGTCAGTGTTTCAAAGCACTGTCTTAGGTGACTCCGTGACCATGTATCTCTATGAGCATAGTGCAGAAGGAAATTTGAGCCATTTTATCATGTAATTTAATTTTTAAAATCTGCCTTTATTTTTTATCGTGAGAGCTTGGAGGAAAGTGCTTCTGGCTTGCATTTCCCAGAGCAGTTAGCCTAATTATACTCATCGATTACAGAATAGTACAGAAATTTATCTCAAAAATATGTTAAAAATACAATCTTTGATAATGTGCTTAGTACTGAGTAAAGGCAGTTTGCATGTGTGTGAGGTGAGGCAGGATCAACGTTTGTGGGCTGCCCTGTGGCTTTAGATGGGCCAGGTCACATGGTCTGGGCAGGTGCGTTTTACAGCCCAGGCTCCTATGGATCAGGGTCCATATGTCACCTGGTGGAGAAGCATTTCAGGAGGAGGAGGTCAGTGTGTTGTAGACTTGACCAAAGTTGGGGGAGATGGGGAGACCACCGTAAGAAAAGACTCTTTGGGCTCCCAGGGGCCTGGCACAGTGCTGTGCCCTCCTGGGCCTTGGGTGAACCTGCCAACTGGCCCTCTGTTTCCCTTTCCTCATGTACCTCCTGCCCTGGCAGCCCCCCATTCTCTCTTCAGTCAGGGGTATGGTATCACCAAGGACAGATTACTGTTAAGACTGGCATGTGAAGACTTCCAGCTTAGTCAGCAGCACAGGCATCGGGATTGTAGCCGTCACCAGAGTAGCCCCAGGAGGCCCAGAGGGGGACTGTAACTTGCCCAGGGCCACCCAGGAAGTGGCAGAACCAGGAGGGACCTCCTGCTGCCTTTTCCTTCTTTCTTTTTCTCCCAACATCTAATAACACCTGCCTGATTTCTCTTTCTCTTACCGATGGCTAGGTTCAGGAGTGTCCACCTCCTGACTTCCCTTTGTGTCCCGCCCCCCTCCACCACTCTCTGTCCTGTGACAGTCCAGATCAGGAGACTGCAGGCAACTGGGGAAATGGGAGCAGAGACAGGAAGTGGCTGCTCCTCCCAGAACCCACATCTTCTTGGAGGTTTCAGGGTGCTTTTTGCATCCTGCCACCCCCCAGAGGTCCACAAGGGGGCGGGCTTCTCCCTGCTATGCCAAGCTCAGCACCCAGTGGCTCCCCCACCAGTGTCCATGAAATCCAGTGCCCACAGACTCTGGCCCAGGGCCTCCTTTTACCCCAGACAGCAAGAGGCCACAATCACCCATGGCTTAGCCTCAGTCTCAGGCCTGGTCATGGCTGTTAGGCCCCTCTGGGAGGGTCACCCTGGCTGGGTTGATCTTTGATCTATACCATCTTTTGGTTTCAGAAGCAGCCACCATCCGCTGTGACTCTAAGGTCAGCTGGCTCTGGTTTCAAGCCTTGTCCATGTACTGCCTATGTTGCTTTCGCCATCCCTGAAAAAATGGCTCTCGGTTTTCTGGGAGTGGGGCCTATGCTTTTCAACGTATGTGGGCATACTAGTCAGTGTTCAGATGACCCTCACCAAGCCTAGAAGCCACCCCACAAAAGCACTGTGTGAGGAACCAGGAATGTTTATAGAGAGGTTGTGGGGGCCCCACCTTCCTTCCAACAGTGAAAGGACTGCTGTAGTAAATGCAGGTTCAGACCTGCTCTGAAGGACAGAGGAGGGTAAGCGAGAAGAAAGGAAATGTTAGTACCATGTAAGGAAAACGTGAGACAACTAGAGCCCAAGACGGGATTCTGTATCAATTCAATTGCTCAGATTCTTATTTTACTTTGAAATGCAGATGAACTCCAATCTAGGGAGATGGGACATCCTGACAGCGTCTTTCAGAGGCATTCAGCAGTCCTTGGTGATCATTCCACCGAAGCTCCGAGTCAAATGTGGTGGGAACTAGGGAGTCTGACGTGTGTCCTCAGAGAGACGCTGAACCCCTATGCTGATGCTGGAAAACCTCTCTCCTGCCCTGTGACCTGGTGCTCGCGGCTCCCGAGTCCTGCATCTGCTCTCGCACCCCCAGACCTCTCACAGCTGTGCCATGCTGACCGTCCACTTGACCTGGCTTCTGGGGTAATGCTCTGAGATGTTCCCCAGCGCTCTCAGGTCTCCACGATGCTGCACGCTGTCACTGGACTCTGCCCAACGGTCCTCTCTCTCCATCTCCTGAAAAGTTACTCACAGGTAGGCACTGTGTGTCATCACTGGAATCTTATAAATTCAGCCCATTCTTGTGTATCTCCCTGCCCTCCTCTGGAACACACTCACGCATAAGAGGTGTTCTTTGGGAGAGAATGTTTCCTGGGGCCAATCGACGCCATTCACCTTATGTCTCTCCAGCTTCACGGTGCCATGTTTTCCTTTGAAAAGTGAAACTTTCATCTTTGGAAAATCTCAGCAGCCGCAAGCTTACACGGCTGTGGTTTAACAGCATGTCACATTCCTGAAACTGATGCTTCATGGGTTTTTGGCCAAACAAGCTTTCCTTCTTTTGAAGTAGAGTCAACTTGAGTTAGAACCCTGGGATAGGGTGGAAATTTAGCCCTGGATTACGTGGTGGGTTTTCTGGGTGAGGGTTATCATGTTGCAATATTCATAACTGTGCACCACAGCCCAGAAGCCAATCCATACCTTATAGTTTCTCACCACTGCCAACCCCTTCCCTAGACTATCCAGGGGCCAGAAATCTACTCACTCATTTCCGACCATAGAAATCTACTCACTCATATCTGACCACAGATGCTTCAAGAATTTTATCTGAGCGGCTCACAGACTCATTTAACTCAAATGCTTTGTGAAAAGAGGACAAGGTGCTTTGCTTACAACAGATATTTGACAAAACCATGTTGATTCATTACGTACAGTCGTACTGTCCAACATAACAGTGATTTATTTAATGACAGAGTAGGGGATCTTGTATTTTGAAATGGAAAGTTCATTTGTCAATTAGTCACAGGTTTTTAGGGCTGGAAGGGAGATTATGGATAGACCATCCAGGTCCCTCAGTTTGCAGCTGAGAAATCTGAGGCTCACAGAAACGTAAGGTCACAACAGAGAATTAGGACTGGCTGTTCAGTGTCTGTTAGTCTATCCGGTGTCTGGTACATTGTAGCATAGTCCTCAATTGAAAAACACTATTGTATTTATATAAGTGTATATGTGTATACACCCACACACACTCACACAGGTGTCAGGAATCAAGGGCAGGTGAGCACATTATTTGAGACTAAATTGCTTATAGTTTCTTCCTTCTGTGACTCTCAGATCATGCTGGGTACAGACTGCTGGCATTTCTTATGGGGCTGGGGGCTGGCGCTACATATTAGTAGAGCTGGACACTCAGCATTTTAAGTGCCTTCTGAACAGCTGAAAATGGATTCTGTTATGGGTTAAATTGCATCTCTCTTCCCTGAAGGGGAAAAAAAAAAAGTTACATGTCTAACCCTCAGTACATAGGAATGTGACTTTATTTGGAAATAGGGTCCTTACAGAAGTAATCAAGTTAAAACGAGATCTTTGGTGTGGCCCTCATCCAATCTGACTGGAGTCCTTATAAGAAGGGGAAATTGGGACACAGGGAGACACAGAAGGAAGATGAGGTGAAGACATGCGTGGAGAATGCCGTGTAGAGATGGAGGACTGAAGTGATGAATCTGCAACCTAAGGAATGCCAAAGATTCCCGACAAACCTCCAGAAGCTACGGGAAGTCTAGGTAAGATTCGCCTGCAGCTTTCAGTGGCAGCCCACTTCAGACTTCTAGACAAGAAGTGCCTCAGTTAAAAAAAAATATTTGTCTGCGCCGGGTCTTAGTTGCCACACCCGGGCTCTTCAATCTTTGCTGTGGCTTGCAAACTCTTAGTTACGGCATGTGGGGTCTAGTTCTCTGACCAGAGGATCAAATCCAGGCCCCATGCATTGGGAGAGCAGAGTCTTAGCCACTGGACCAGCAGGGGAGACCCAAGACAATCCATTTTTGTTGTTCTAAGTTGCCAAATTCTAGTACTTTTTAAAATGGCAGCCCTGGGAAACCAACAGTTTCCAAATGCAAGAAACCTTATTTGTCAAGACTAGAAACCTTGTCTCTTATTTGGGGAAAACACTAGTTCTCAAAGTTAGTGTGCTTTGGAGTTTCCTGGAGGGCTTGTTGAAATACAAATTATTGGGCTTCACTCTGGAGTTTCTAGACTGATGCAAGAATCTGCATTACTAGGTGATGCTCATCCTGCTGGTCCCAGGACCACACTTAGAGAACAACTGACAAAAAGTTTTCTGATCTCTAAGTCAAGGACCATAAAATCAGGAGGGCCAGGAGGTAATTTAACAAGTGATACGAATGAGGGAAAGACAGCTGGGGTTGGTGCATGTGCTGATACAAGACATACCAATCCCCTTTAAAGTGGCAGGAGCTGCTCAGTCTGGCCTGTCCTTGACCTGTAGGAATGAACACGCTTCCAATTTTTCAGGAGGTGATGGAAATCCAGATTTGCATGGGAATACTCTGATGACTGAAGCGACTTAGCATGCACGCACACACTCTGTTTCGATGTTGGCAACTAATTAGCATTGCAACGTCGTGCAGGCAAAATAAAGCCTGTTTGTGGCCCTGATGGCTGCCAGTTTGCAACATCATAGGTCTTTTTTTTCATCTTGGGTCTTTGATCCTTGACGTTTTCAGAATGCTTGTTTGAGAATGGCTCAGCTGTGTGGCTCTGTCACAGTCTCTCATAAGGTTGGGGTTAAGATGTCGGCTGTGGCTGCATCACCTGAAGGCTTGGCTGAAGCGGGAAGATTCACTTCCAAGATGGCTCCCTCACAAGGCAGGAGGTCTCCGTATCTTGCATTGAGTCTATCTTAGGACTGCTTGGGTATCCAAGCAGCAGACCTCCTTTAGAGCAAGTGGTCAAAAAAGCAGAGAGACAATGCTGAAGACTCTGTTTTTCCATGACTTGGCCTTGACAGGCACATTCCATTTCCACAATATCTTATTGGTGACAGCGTTTAACCCTATCCATTGTAGAAGAGAGCCACATAAGGGTGTGAATACAGGAGGTGAGGACCTTTGGGGGCCATCTTGGCTACCCTACTCAATTGAGTGGGTGGGTAGAGTCTTTTCCTGATCTCTCTTAGAAGCATTTTCATCTCTTTTTCTGGGCAGTCCTTAATTGCTAACATTTTGTAGTGACCTATCACCTATGGAAACTTAAAACTGCTATCAGAAAAAAAAACTCTATTACAGAATTTCTCAGCTGGATGGAGATTGAGGGGTCATGCACGCCAAGGCTACAAACTGGAGACTCTTGGGAAGAGCCTACCAGTGGACTCTGGTGGGAGACCCTTGTGTTTGCCAGTGCCTCCAACCATATCGCTGCATTCACTTATATTACTTTCCAGGCCTCTGACTCTGCCTAATCTAACTGTCCTGTTTCCTGGACTCTGGATTTTCCATGCAAAAACTCAGTAGTCCTGGGAAAAGTCAGATGGTCGATCACCCTAATCAACCACATTATTTGCAAAATGAGCAAAATTCAGCTCAGACAGCAGATATGAATTGATTAGATCCTTACAACACAAAGTATAGTCCATGGACCAGAGTCTGTGCATCACCTTGTTGTTTGTTAGAGATACAACATCTCAGACCCCACCCTAGACCTGCTGAGTCAACCTGAAGTTAAACAAGAGTCCCAGGTGATTCTCAGGAACTTCCCTGGTAGCTCAGTGGGTAAAGAATCCGCCTGCAATGGAGGAGACCCCAGTTCGATTCCTGGGTTGGGAGGATTTGCTGGAGAAGGGCTAGGCTACCCACTCTCGCATTCTGGGGCTTCCCTGGTGGCTCAGCTGTAAAGAATCTGCCTGCAATGTGGGAGATCTGGGTTTGATCCCTGAGTTGGAGAGATCCCCTTGAGAAGGGAAAGGCTACCCACTCCAGTATTCTGGCCTAGAGAATTCCATGGACTGTATAGTCCACGCAGTTGCAGAGTCAGACATGACTGAATGACTTTCTCAGGTGATTGTTATGGACATGGTGGTCTAGGACTTCCTGAATAGGAGCAAAACCTGAGCTTGGGCTCTCTGAGGATTCAGATTTGCAGTCCATGTGGGTGAACTAGATCCAACAATGACCCACTTGTGCTATGGTAATCTGACCTTGACATGAGCGTCTTACTTTTACTTCCTGCCTCCCAGATTCCCCCAAATAAAAGGCAGCTAAAGTTTCATTGTTGGAAAGAACTGAAAGTTCCCAGTTCTCACCTGGGTTTGTGTAGTGGTTTTCATAAATCACTTTTCACATTTGACATTCTCCCCCCTCCCCAAACAAAATGCCATTAAAACAGAGTTTAGGGGAGATGTCCGGGAATTTAGGTTATTTCCAGTTTCTGATACTCCAAGCAAGTAGCAATCAATAAGTAACCTTGTATGTGCGGGCTTATGTACAATCGATTGCTTTATTTCTGTAGGATTGAGTCCTAGAAGTCCTGCTGGGTCAATGAGAATATGCTTTAAAAATTGTAATGAATAGACAAAAAGGTGTGTGTCCAAAGAGGAATGTCTGAAAAAATAGTGGTGCATTTATGTCGTGGAAAGTTATAGAGCCATAATAAGGTTCATACATGATAGCTGTCCACAGACCTTGAGGGATAACTACCAAGTACTGTTAAATGGGGAGGAAAAGTTGCAGACGGACCCAGGCAATTGGCAGGAAAAGTTGAGGGGAATAGTATACAAAGGGGCTAATCACACTTTCTGAGCACATTTATGGATGCTTCTTATGGTTGTAAAGGATATGTGTTGCTTTTGTAATTAAGAATTTTAGGAGAGAGGAAAAGTGAAGGTGCCCTGGTTGAAGCGAACTGATATTCTACAGATCTGCCCTCAGTCTCCGCTGCACATTTCCAACCTCCCCCAACTCTTTGCTTTCAGAAACAGCATCCCAGGTGGAAGCATCTGATTGGCTGAGCCCAAGTCACGTGCCCACGCTCTAGCTGCTAACTGTGGAGAGAAGGGTTGTTTGACCTTGTTTGATCCCGCCTGGCGTGCTGCAGTTCATAAGGTCGCAAAGAGTCGGACACGACTGAGCCACTAAACTGAACTGATCCAGCCATCTTCCCTGCCCAGCTGTCTAAGTATTACCCTCAAACAGGAGGTGTGTAGTGATACAGCCTGACCCCTATGCAGAAACTGAAGTGGAAAGCCTTAGAGCATTAGCCTTTTGAAAATCTCGCTGTGATTGGGGGAGCAGTTTTGAGTTAATTAACCATGTTTCCAGAGAGTGCAAGGAAAAATAACAGACAAGCTTCACTGAGCATTTGCTATATGTGCTAAGTATTTCACATTATTATCTCACATTCTCACATTTCTATGATTCAGGTGCAATTTTTAGTACCCCTTTTACAAATGGAGCCACTGAGGCACAGAATGGTTATGTAACTTGCCTGGAGTCACACAGCTAGTAAGTAGTAGAGACAGGATTTGAACCCAGGCTGTCTGAGGAAAAGGTTCTGATCATTACTTATACTGCCTCCAGGTTTACAGTTGGAATGGGCACTGATTTTTAGTTGGAATAATAGTGATTCCTATTGTCACTGAATGCTCAGTGTATGCTGGGCACTGTCCTGTTATGCATAAATTAATTCAATCCTCACAACAACCCAAATGAGAAAACTGAAACTCGGAGATGTTAGCAGCTCAAATGGGGCCCCTTAGCTTTTAAGTGGCACAGTCAGGGGGGTCTGTCCCCAGAGCTCAAGCGCTGAGCTCCACCCTCCAGAGCCGTCTGTCCTTTACTTTTCAACACATCAACCCACCTTTCTTCTCTATTGATCTGAAAGCAGTTCTCTTGAGAAATATTGAAGTTTGGGCAATTGTGAAGATAATTCAATGGGAGCTTTGGATTTTATTTCACTTTTCCATTTCGTTTTGATACTGAGAATCTGACCCTAAGCTGATGTCAGTGAAAATAATTTAAATTAAATCCGATCACTTTCATTTGTGAGGATTTGTTGGGAAGAAACATAAAAAGACAAAGGAGGTGAGTGTAAATGTGTATGATTGTGCAGTTCTAAAATTTCCTCATTAAAGAGACGATGGGAAAAAATAAGAAAGAAAAGAGATCAATAGCATTTTCTTGTTAAATTGTTACACATATAAAGATATGGCTTTTTGTGGGGAATTTATTCAAAAGAGAATTTTATTGCTAGAGGGAATGTGCTTTTCTAAGTGAAAATATAGTTTATCCTCAATTTGAATTACAAATCCCTTCAAAAGCAGAGTGGAAAGGAAGAATAGTGCCTAAAGGGAATGAGTTCTTTCTACTTTGTTTTATAAAAACTTCCTGAGACAAGCTTTAAAAAATTATAATTATTTTAAAAAATTCAGATATTTTAAAAATACCTGATCTGAAAAATTTAGGTAAATAATAAAAATAACCAGATTATTTTATACAATATTAACTTGGTTTAATATGGGAAAGAAATGACACTCAATACCCTTGCAGCTGGTGACTGGAAGCAGAAAATTGCACGATGTCTTTGGCAAACTGTGGCTCTCGAAATCGTCTTTGCCCCTAGAGGATAAACCACATCATAGAGAAGTAGGGGGAAGGAGAGATACATTAACATTTGTTTGGCACTTACTGAGCATGGTGCTAGGTACCAAAGTTTATATATGGTACCAGAGTTCATCCTCACCACAGCCCTTTGCAGTGAGGTCATTGTATCCATTTTGCAGAGAGGATAATTGAAGTGCAAGGAAGTAAACTGGCTTTTCCCAAGTTCCCCAGCTGGTAATCAGTTGTGAGTTTATCGGAGAAGTTCAGAGGAGAGTAAGCAAGGGCACATTTGGGTGTGTGAAGGAGGAGACAGAAGCGAGAGGCAAGCAGGCAGGGGGCTCTGTGATACTCTGGATCAGGGAAGGAGCACCCGAGAGCCCACGCTTGAGAGCCAAGGGGACTTTGCACAGGTGAGGCCCCTGAGAGGGTTGGAGACCCTGAGAGGGTTGAGAGGAGCAGAGCTGGTTTGGTGAAGAGATAGGTGAGTCTGTGGACTGGAGGCCCACAGAACGCCAGGTGGACATGTCCCAAGCAGGCCTGCTTCTCAGGAGAGCTTGGCTTGTGGACACAGGTTTGGAGGGAGAGAATGACGTCAACCGGCATGGTGTGTAGAAAGGCGGATGGGAGGGAAGCCAAGGGAGGACGGAGGGAGGCTTTTGTGGTTCTGTTTTTCTCAGGTCTCTTCAGGAGGTAATAGCAAAGGGCACAGAGCAAGATGTAAGCCTAAGAGAGAGAGAGAACTATAAAGGGAGGATGAGACATTTTTTAAAAAGACACAAAAATTAAATTTTGAGGAGCCAAGCTTTTGCTATTAAATTGGACAAAGATCTGCTTTGTTATCCCTCTCTTCCATCTTTGGATCTTCTTTGTCCATGGAATTTTCCAGACAAGAATACTGGAACAGGTTGCCCTTTCCTACTCCAGGTAATCTTCCTGATCCAGGGATCGAACCCATGTCTCTCGAGTCTCCTGCATTGGTACATGGAGACCGCCACTCGAGCTACCTGGGAAGCCTCCCTGTCTTCCATCTTAATGAGTGTTAAGGTCTTCTTCGTACATGAATGAAAACACAACGGAATGAAAATGGCCTTTTGTGAGCTTTAGGGGAGGCCGTGGGTCCACTGAGATGATGGAAGCGGAGGGGGAGGGGAGTTTCTATATACATCTGGGGTGATTGCAGCCTCGTTGGAGGAAGGGCTCAGGGCCGTCCAGTCCCCAGTGCCCCATGGCCTCCCCCGCAACCCCACCCCTGCCCGTCTGGCGCTTTCCACATGTCCCAGCAGGAACGCCTGGGAAACGTGTCAGGAGGGGCCAGTTCCCCCTGGCCAGCCAGTCCTGAGCTGTGCCTCCTGTATTCAAGGCTGCTCATTTGCCCAGTGGGGCTGCCTCTGCCCATGAGGAGTCGGTCAGGAGGAGTGGACCAGGCAATGGACCAGAGGATGGACACCCAGGGGGGCTGGCAGAATTGTGTCTGCTCCTGGATCCTGGTAGTGGGGTGGCCAGGGGCCAAGGCCAGGGAAGATTTGGGGGCTTGCCAAAGAACCTTCCTGCTCATGCCTCGGAAGCTGGTGCCTGCTGTCTGCAGCAGGCTGTGTGTGTTCAAGAGGTCTTTCAGGCAGTGCTGCTGGGCAACTATCACTACAGGAGAGCTTCCTGTCCCCAGTTTTGAGGAAGAGGTGACTTCTTAAGTCAACCCAGACTGCCATAACAAAATAGCACAGACTACGTGGCATAAACAAAATAAATTTATTTTCTCACAGTTCTGGAGGTTGGGAAGTCCGAGACCAAGGTGCCAGCTGATTCAATTGCTTGTAAGAGCTCTCTTCCTGACTTGCAGGTGGCTGCCTTCTTGTTGTGTCCTTGCAGGACAGAGAGAGAGAGAAAGAGAGGGAGAGAGAGAGGGGAGAGGGAAAGAGAGAGAAAGAGAAAGAGAGCGAGCTGGTGTCTCTTCCCTCCTCCTCTTCTCATAAGGATGCCAGGCCCATAGGGTTAAGGGCTCACCTGTAGTATCTCCTTTAACCTATCACCTCCTCACAGGTCTTATCTCCAAATACAGTCACTTTGGAGGTCAGGATGTCAACATATGAATTTGGGGGTGGGGGACACACTGATATTCAGGCTACAACAGGTAGGAACTTTAAATCTGCCTCCCAACTCCCACCCAAAACTGCTTCTGTCTTCAGGAGCCACAGTTGGTAGTGGCAAGAGGCACTCAATGGTCTAGGTGGAGAAAGGGAGGCCCGAGGAGAAAGTGCTTTGTTTGTACCTGGATGGGAATCCTGGATGCCCCAGCCCTTGTGTATTCAGCTTATCCTGGGTTCCCCAGATCCAGCCACAGAAAGAGCTTATACCTGTGGGTGGACTGGATGGTTTCTCACTTCCCAGAAGATGGGGCAGGTGAGGGGTCAGGGAACTACAGAGTCAGTCTCCCATCTATTCTGTCTGTCTGTCAAGACTGATTAGGCATTTCTCTATTGCCATCCAGGCTCCTGGGCAAGACTTCCATTGGTCCAGCTGGGGTCAGGTGTCCCCACTCAAGCCTGGGAGAAGTGGGGCTTCCAGGGTTTCTAGGGGGGAAATGATGGTATTGTGAATTGGGAGGATGCTGCTGATGTTACTTCAGAAGTACTTGAGAGAGGATTTGATTTTTCTTGTTGGCAAATGCTGTTTATCTGTTTGTATCATCTAGAAGGATTCTATCCACTTGTTAATTTGTTTGTTTAAAAATTTTTTTGACTGCACCATGCGGCATGTGGGATCTTAGTTCTCTGACCAGGGATCATACCTGTGCCCCCTGAGTGGAAGTGTGGAGTCTTAATCACTGGACCACTAGGGAAATACTGTCTATCCTTTTCCCCTATTATTCTGAGGAATAGGATCTTTCCTTTAGTGGGATATCATAAATTTAATATACATTTTCATATTAGTTGGAATAGAACTGGCATATTTTGTGATTTTTAAAAATGTATGGTGAAGACAAATTTTAATTAGCATTCCCATGCATTTTGTTTTTCCTTCTTCCATTTTAACCAAAAAATTGAGCTTAAAGTTAGTATAGAGTTAGTATAGAGTTCCTTTGTTTTGGGGTGCCACCCAGAAGGAGTACAGTACAGTCAGGACCTTCCTATCTATGGGTTTTGCATCTGCAGGTTTAACTGTGAATGTGAAACTTGTGGATACGGAGGGCCAACTGTACCATGGCAATTTCATATCAGGGACTTGAGCATCCATGGATTTTGATATACACAGATACTAGATACCTGGAACAACCTCCTGCAGTTACCAAGGGATGACTGTTTTTATGTTTTCTTCTCTCTGTTTTTAAGCAGAAATATGACTCTCATGGAATAGGTGTAAACCTATTAAAATGCTTGGATCACGTATTAATAACAACAGTTATTGGTGCCCTTTGAAGTTCTGAGTGAAGTTCTGGAACTGCTGGTGCTGACGGCTTTTTCCTGGGGTCTCTTGGGGGAGTGAGCATCCCTGGAGCCCAGGACTTACCTGCAGCAGGTATTCCTAACCTCTGTTCTCCCAGTCCTATTCCTCCCACAGAGCCCTTCACAGTCCTGGACCACTTAAGGGGGAGTATCAAGGCCCCTGCTTAACTTTCTAACCCATGGGGTTTTCCTTTCATTTCCTAGAGTGACTGTGGATTTTCCCTCCCCACGCCCTTTGCACATGCTATATTCTGTCTGGAATACTCTTTCCCCTTCACTGGTTGGTTAGTTAGATCTTTGCTTAGATCCCAGTTCTTTTATATCAATGCTGTATCCTTCACAGCACTTGCTGCAACCTGTAATTATTTTATTTCTTATTTATATGATTGCTTAGCCATCTTCCCCATGAAATCAGCAGGTTCTTGATTGTCTTGTTTAGAGCTCTCTGTTTAAGGCACCGGCTACACAGTAGGAGCTCAGGAAGTATTAGATGAGTGGAAGAAACCAAATGCTTAGGAGTGGACACACTCCATCTGCCTGCAGGACCGGCTGCTACCATGGGCTTTGCCACTTGCTGGCCAGCTAGGTACCAGTCTCACTAGCTTCTTCCTTCCACCTGGCAGGTCTATAAGCCACAGCCCCAGCTTCCCGATGCCTTGGTAACCATGTCCCTGGTCCCCCTTCTGTCTTACTTCTGTACTCTTTTCATGGACTCTCAGCTGGCCCTACACCCAGGCATTCAACTCACATCTCTCAAGAAATGCTTACTGAGGGTCAGCATTTCAGATCCTGACCTGGTGTTTCTGGCCCAGTGTGGCAGCCCTACCCCTATATATCTCCACACATGGGCCAGAATGACCCCTTAGCAATGCAAGCAGGGTCACGATACCCCTCTCCTCAAAACCCTGCAAGGGCTCCCTGTGTCATTCTGAGTAAAAGTCAAGGAAAGCTGTGATGGTGCCAAGGAGGTCCTGTGTGCTCTGGAGCCCCTGTCCTCCTTGCCTGTCTGTCTTATCTCCTGTTTCTTTCCCTCCTGCTTCATCTGTGTCTGGCCTCCTTGCTGTTTCACACACATATGCAAACCACACTATTGTCTCGGGGCTTTTGCACTTGCAACTACTTACATACCCAGCTGACCGGCCCCTTAATCACCTTTAAGTCCTAACTAGGTTTACGTATCACCTTCTCAGACATCCTTCCCTCCCCCCTATTTAACATTGCTTCCTTCCTCCCTGCCCCTTCTCTCTCCCCTTTCCTGGCTTTGTGTTTCTCCAGAACATACAAGCCCCCATCTCACAAGTGAAGTGGAAGTCACTCAGTTGTGTCTGACTCTTTGTGACCCCATGGACTGTATAGTCTGTGGAATTCTCCAGGCCAGAATACTGGTGTGGTTAGCCTTTCCCTTCTTCAGGGGATCGTCCCAACCCAGGAATTGAACCCAGGTCTCCATATTGCCGGCAGATACTTTACCAGCTGAGCCACAAAGGAAGCCGAACAATATTGGAGTGGGTAGCCTGTCCCTTCTCCAGCTGGTCTTCCTGACCCAGGAATTGAACCAGGGTCTCCTGAATTGCTGGAAAATTCTTTTAGCAACTGAGCTAAAGGGACGCCCCATCTCACATGTCACATAATTTCCTTATCTTCTTTGCAGTCTGTGTTCCTTACTACATCAAAAGTCCTTGAAGACAAGAGTTTTTATTTTGACATCGTTGTACCCCCAGCACCTAGAACAAAGTGCCTGACCCATTACAGGTCTTCCAAAATCACTACTGAAGGGATGAGGACACATTTCAGTCAGGATATCCCATAGAGCATGGGGGTGGGGGGAACCCGTATGTCTGAAGGTGATCGGTCACTCGAGGTTGAGTGAGGGGGCATTTTCCTCAGATGCAGGCCTGGATGATCATTTCCCTTCTCCCGCAGACAGGAAAGTCTCCTAAGTTACACACAAAGAGTCTGAGATGGTCACCACGACGCTCATGGAGGACTAAGGGGTCATCATTTCAGGCTGAAAGGCAACTGATTATGGGAGGCTGCCTTAGTTTCTCCCTCTGGGGAGTATTCTTGATGGTGGCTTAGCTCCTGTCCAACTCTGTGGGCCTGTTCTGATACTCAGGAGGAATGCAGTCATGGATTAGGTTTATTTTATGGACTAGAAAGAGGAGACGGGGTAACTGGGGCTGAGGTCCGTACCTTTCACGGACATGCTTCTTCCCTAAGGGAGCTTGTTTTGGAATCACAGGAGTGTGGCTGTGGCCCAGTGTTGACAAGTGCCATCCCCCCAGAAGTGAGTCAGGTCGTCCAGGGTTCAATGTCTGGCTCTGCCATTTGCCCCCAGTCAAACCTCAAGCAGATTTCTCAAGCTTCCTGTGCCTTGGGTTTCTCATCTGTCAAACAAGACCAAAGTAGTACCGCAAAGCAGACAACCTAGCTTTGGGGAGATTCAATGTGGTGACATAAGCCAGGGGCTCGGTGTATGCCTGATATCTCGTAGGGGCTCAATACTTGTTAGTATTTGTTAGTGTCTCCTTCTGGACACGTGGTTGGAGCAGGCAGGAACCACAGGCCCTCAGCATTGGCCCATGCAGGAATCAAGGCTCGTCGCTCAGGCTTGTAAGCAGTGCCAGGGCTGGGATGAGAACCCCCAAGTTCCGGCCCCCAGGTCTCTGTCCTCACCCTGCTCCAGCTGGACTCGGCAGCCTAGGGGCTCATGGCATTTGACATGCTGTTCTCCCTTGTGATCACTGACAGTGATTGCTCTGTGACAATGGTTGGAACAAGGCATTTCTGAGACATTTAGAATTACCGAGCTGATTCAATCAAGCAGAAATTGGATCTGGCTCTCTGCTCCAGGCTCCTTGCTGTCCTGTGTCTGGCTCTAGTTCTCCTGCTCTAGGGGGATGGAATTCCCCCTGGAAAAGGTGGGGCTACCCTGAGCCCCTAATTAATCTAAATTTTATTATTCATGCAGCAGAATTTGAGCTGCCTCTAATCACTTGAATGAAGAATGCTTTGTAGTCTGGTGTGGATGGGCATGTAGGAAGCATAATTTGGTCCATTATTTTTGGAGGACAGTCTTGGCAATGTGTATCAAAACCCTTCAAATTATACACGTTCTTTGACCCAAGGAGTCTAATTTTAGTTTTTGAGCAAATATTTAACTATAAGGATTCTCGTTGGAGAATGTGTTATTCAAGACAACGTGATGTCCTCTGATAGGGGTTTGGGGAAATTATGGTACCTCTAACAATAGACTATTGTGTAGTCATTAAAAATTACCCCGGAGGCTAAGGACTCAGAGACATTTAAGGATATTTAGTTGGTTTTGAAACACTTAAGAGTGAGAAGGCCAGTTCTGGAATCAGATCTCCTGGGTTGAAATCTGAGCCCCACTATTTCATTGCTGGATGACATTAGACAAGCTACTTAACTTCTTTAAGCTTCAGTTACTCCATAAGTAGAATAATAATTATATCATCACTCAGAGTTATTGCAAAAATTGAGACAATCCAGGTGAAGTGCTTAGCATCAACTACCTAGGCCAGGTAAGCACTTGCTCAATAATCATCACTATGATTTTCATGAACCCACTTTTGCTTTCAAAATCATATACATTAAAAACAGAAGGAAAATAAGGAAGAAATGAAAACAGAATGAAGATGGTTGTCTCGAGGTGATGTGATCACATGTAGTTTAATTTTCTTCCGTGTTTTCTGTATTTTCAGAATGCTGTGCGATACATAAGAGCCACTCATGTACGAAGGAAAAGGGTCATTAAGAGCTAAGTGGGGAGACGAGTGCTGTCTTGACTCATTGAAACCCTCAGATAAGCTGCTCAGCAACTCCTGTCTTGGCTTAGAAGCCACTGAGGTTGGGCACAGTGGGGAGAACAGACAGGAGCTGGGCCCTCCAGCCCTCCACACCTGCCCACTGACCACACTGGCTCTGCCCACGCGTCCTTCCTGCCTCGCCCAGCCCAGAAGGACCCCAGAAGCACAGCCTGAGAGCTTAGCTGCCCAGGGAGGTGAAGCGAGCTCCCTGAGGAGGTCCAGGATATAGGAGAGGCCCCAGTCATCTCCCTGAATCTTCTCAAGCCCAGCAGCCAGGAAGAATCCATGAGAATCCGCTCCCACCCCTTCTGCCCCTGGGTCTGTTGTCAGTCCGGCTGTTCATTAGCATGTGGGACAAACTCCTCCAACAGAAGCTTTAAGCAGAACCAAACTGTTTCAATCTCCTTGGAGTGACTGCAGGGGACTTCCCCGGAAGGGCCTAACAGTGGGCCTTTGGGGGGTCAGGGAGAGTCCTGGAATTGCTGTCCTCAGTGTAGGAAGGGAGAGAAGAGCCCAGAGTAGGAGACGCAGCTGTTGGCTGGGGACAACTGATGAGCTGGGGAGGGTGGCTGGAGCCGCACAGAGAAGGGTAGAGTGCGTGCCTGTGTGTGTGCTCTGTCATGTCTGACTCTTTGCGACCCTTTGGACTGTAGCCCACCAGGTTCCTCTGTCCATGGAAAGCAGAAGGGCAGGGCACAAGTAGGAACTGGGGCCGATCTTCCTTTCCAGTGAAGCTTTGGCAGGCTGTGAGGGAGCTGAAAAAGCTCTGGAGCTGGTATTGGGCATGGGGGATCGGGAAAGACATAGGGGGTGGGGGGCACATGCGGATGGAGCAGAGCCCGGTGTCCGGCTGACCACAGTCACTCCAGCCTCTGTCCCTGTCTCTGCGCAGTGGGGAGGGGAAGTGACCGGGAAAACAACGCGGCAGGATTCTGAAGGATTTAAGCGTCCTGGAAATCGTTTCATGTGTTTTGTCCATTCTTTTTGGTTGTTTTGGGCATGGAGGCAAATTTGGTTCCTGTTTCTCTTTTAATTGGAAGTTGAAGAAACTCCTCTTTTCTATGGACGTAATATTCAAAGAACACAAAATTAACCACTTTTAAGTGAACAATTCAGAGACATTTAGCATATTCACAGTGTTGTACAAGCACCACCTCTACTTCATTCCAAAGCATTTCCATCACCCCCGTAGGAAAACTATTAAGCAGTCTCCCCCCATCTCCCCACTCCCTTCAGTCCCTGACAACCACTATCTGCATTCTATCTCTATGGATTTACCTATTCTGAATATTTCATATAAATGAGATCCTACCATATGTGACTTTTTGTGTCTGACTTCTTCCACTTAGCATAATGTTTTTGAGGTTCATCGCCTTGTAGTATGTATAAGTACTTCATTTCTTTTAATGGTCAGTAATATCCCATTGTGTGTGTGTGTGTGTGTGTGTGTGTGTATGTGTATGCCATATTTTGTCTATCTATTCATCCACTGATGGACATTCGGGCTGGTTCCACCTTTCAGCTCTGTGAAAAGTGCAGCTATGAACATGCCTGTACATGTGTTTGTTTCAGTACCTCTTTCCAACTCTTTTGGGTATATACCTAGGAGTGGAATTGCTAGGTCGTAATGTAACTTTATGCTTAACTTTCTGAGGAACTGTCAAACTGTTTTCCACAGTAGCTGGACCATTTTACATTCTCAGACTCTTTTTTTAAATAGTCAATCTTTTGGTGGCATAATTTACATATCTTAAACTGCACACATTTTAAAGTGTACAGCTCCACTAGTTTGTCAAATGGATACATTTGCATAATTACCATCACAGACAAGAAATACAGCATATCCATCACCTTCTAAAGCTTTCTCATGTCTATGGCGTCAACATGTCCTCCAGTCAACCACTAATATATTTTCTGTCCCTGTAAATTAGTTTTGCTTATTTTAGAACTTCATACAAATGGAATCATGCAGTATGTACTCTTCTGGATCTGACTTCTTTTGCTCAGTGTAAAGTTTTTCAAGATTCATCCATGTGGATATGTTTGTCATAGTTTGTCCCTCTGGGTTGTTGTTTTAGCTGCTCAGTTGGGTCCAACTCTTTGCAACCCCATGGATTGTAGCCCGTCAGGCTCCTCTGTCCATGGGATTTCCCAGGCAAGAATACTGGAGTGGGTTGGCATTTCCTTCTCCAGGGGATCTTGCTGACCCTTTCTCTTGCATTGCGTGTGGATTCTTTACCGTGGGGCCACCAGGAAAGCCCTTGTCCTTCTTTATTGCTGACTAAAAATCTAGTTTATTGATATCCCACAATTCATTTATCCATTCATCTGTTGATGCACTTTTGGGTTGTTTCCAATGTGGGGCTGAAAAAACTGTTAATCACTATAAGCATTTGTAAACAAGGCTTTTTGTGATCATATGTTTTTGTTTACCTTGAGTAAATATCTCAGAGTGGACTTGCTGGATCAAAGAGTAAAGGTAGGTTTAATTTTTTAAGAAACTGTCAAAATGCTTTCAAAGTGACTATCAAGTTGGTTGATGTTGCTCCTTAATGACTTTTTTTGCTTACTTGTGTCAAATTTTGCAAGAGGCGTATTAAAATATCTAACCATAATCAGAGATTTGTCTATTTCCTCCTTGATTTCTTTGATTTTTTTCTTCATGAGTTTTGAAACTCTTTTCTTAGATGCCTACAAATTTAGATTTGTCTTGCCTTCCTGAAGAATTGCCCCTGGTACCATGATGTCTTTAATGATCCTTTTATTTCCAGTGTATTTGTGTCTTCATGATTAACATATATCTCACATAGACAGCATGTATTTGAGTCTTATTTTTCATCCAGTTGAATCACCTCTGAGTTTTAAGTGGGGTTTTTTACCCTTAAGGTAATGACAGATATGGCTGTGTTTAAATCCATTATTTTGCTACTTGTTTTCCATTTAGATATTGTTTCTCCATTGCACTTGTCTACCTTCTTTGGGACTAATAAAATATTTTTTGATATTTCATTTTACTTTCTCTGTTTCTTAGTTATACATTTAAAGAATATTTTTAAGCAGTTTCTCTATGACTAAGAATATGCATTATTAACTTATTAAAGTCTGTTTAGAGTCGATTTTACCACTTCAGACTTTATATATCACACTTCATACTTAGACTTCCTACGTCACAAATGCAAAACCTTATAACAGTATGATTGTTTGCCCACTCCCATTTACAAGAGACCTCTTATTTCATAGAACAGGTTAAATGATTAAGCCAAGTTGCCTTCCCTCAATGAGCCCAGTACAGGGGAGAAGATGGATGTGTAAAGGAAAAATTGTATTGTGGGGAGGTAAAAAGAGAAGGAAGCCTTAAAAAGAGGCATATGTGGCCTCAAAGAGAAACTTATCCAATTTGACCAAAGAGGTTGGGAATCCAGGAAGATCTCACGGGGGAGGCACTAACAATGGAGTTGTAGAAATAGGTGTGACTCACCAGGAGCAAAATCCTGAGACGAGGGACACCAGAGCACCTGACCTGCCTCTTGAGAAACCTGTATGCAGGTCAGGCAGCAGCAGTTAGAACTGGACATGGAACAACAGACTGGTTCCCAATAGGAAAAGGAGTACGTCAAGGCTGTATATTGTCACCCTGCTTATTTAACTTCTATGCAGAGTACATCATGAGAAACGCTGGACTGGAAGAAGCACAAGCTGGAATCAATATTGCCAGGAGAAATATCAATAACCTCAGATATGCAGATGATACCACCCTTATGGCAGAAAGTGAAGAGGAACTAAAAAGCCTCTTGATGAAAGTGAAAGTGAATAGTGAAAAAGTTGGCTTAAAGCTCGACATTCAGAAAACGAAGATCATGGCATCTGGTCCCATCACTTCATGGGAAATAGATGGGGAAACAGTGGAAACAGTGTCAGACTTTATTTTTTTGTGCTCCAAATCACTGCAGATGGTGACTGCAGCCATGAAATTAAAAGACACTTACTCCTTGGAAGAAAAGTTATGACCAACCTAGATAGCATATTGAAAAGCAGAGATATTACTTTGCCAACAAAGGTCCAAAGACTATGGTTTTTCCAGTGGTCATGTATGGATGTGAGAGTTGGACTGTGAAGAAAGCTGAGCGATGAAGAATTGATGCTTTTGAATTGTGGTGTTGGAGAAGACTCCTGAGAGTCCCTTGGACTGCAAGGAGATCCAACCAGTCCATTCTAAAGGAGATCAGCCCTGGGATTTCTTTGGAAGGACTGATGTTAAAGCTGAAGCTCCAGTACTTTGGCCACCTCATGCGAAGAGTTGACTCATTGGAAAAGACTCTGATGCTGGGAGGAATTGGGGGCAGGAGGAGAAGGGGATGACAGGGGATGAGATGGCTGGATGGCATCACTGACTCAATGGATGTGAGTTTGAGTAAACTCCAGGAGTTGGTGATAGACAGGGAGGCCTGGTGTGCTGCGATTCATGGGGTCGCAAAGAGTCGGACACGACTGAGCAAGTGAACTGAACTGAAGGGATGAAAGTAGCAAGCTCTGCTCCCGTATGAACTGCAGCAGTGACACAGTGTGAAACATGGGGAAGGGGAGGGCTCTTGGGATGGAGGAAGAGTGCTCGCCTCTTGCCGGGCCTTGGTTTCTCTTTCTGTCTGGCAGTGCGGGGTCTTCCCTGCAGCACGTGCTTTTCTCCAGTTGTGGACGTGGGGACTGCTCTCTGTCTGCAGTGCCTGGGCTCCTCGTCAGGGCTGCTTCCCTTGCTGCAGACCATGGGCTCTAGGGCATGTGGGCTCAGCAGCTGTGGCTCCCAGGCTCTGGAGTGCACGGGCTTAGCTGCTCTGCAGCATGTGGGATCTTCCTGGATCAGGGATGGACCCTGTGTCTCCTGCATGGGCAGGTGAATTCCTTACCACTGAGCCACCAGAGAAGCCCGGAACTTGATTTCTCACTTTGGTCTTTTGTAGAAGGAATCTGAAAGAAAACCAGTAAAATGCACTTAAGCCATGACACACACACACGCACGCACGCACGCACGCGCAAAGGCAGGAGAGCAGAGAAAGGAGTTTGCAGGAGAGTTCGGTTGTCCCTGTGAGAAACAATGGCCACTTCAAGGCACCTGGAAAGAAAGGCTACAGAGGTAGGCAGTACATGGCGTTGAACCAGAGGACTCTATAATCAACTGGATGTGAGGAATGCCAGTGAAAGACGTATCTGGGATGACTAGAGGTGGAAGTAATATTCACTAGGGTAGAGAGGGCAGATCGTGGTCAATGACAGGAGACAGGGGAAGAGGAAGAGTTCAGGATGGGATGTGTTAAATGTGGGAGTGTTTGGAGATGGCCAAGAGACAGATGCAAATGTGGTCTGGTGTTCAGGGAAGAGAAGCATGGAATTGGGATTCATCAATGGATGGCAGTGGAGGGGGAGCGTGGCAGCTGTGGTTACGGATGAAACTGACCAGATGAAACGTGTAGAGTCAGTATAACAGGCAAGAAAGGAGGCTTGGAAAAGGAATGAAGGGAAACCATCCAAGAAGAGAGCAGCTGGCCAAGATTCTGTGCTCTGGAGGAGCATTACTGGCTTTATTCACTTGTTAAATAATCCATTTGCCTTTTTGCTTAACCTAAGAGAACACTGCGCATTGACTGAGCATGCGTGGTTTTATTCCATGTTAATGTAGCAGTACCTGCTTCTCAAAGCCCAGGAAAGTGGCTCATGTGACATTTTCAATGGATCCCAACCTCCACTGCCGGGCAAGGTAGGGAAGGATGAAGTGCCCATGCTAGCTCTCTCTCCCCACTGTCTTGTTGGGGACAGCCTTGCTGGAGATAAAACAAGGCACCCTTTAATGAGGACCTTATATGCTAAGCACTATAGAAGCCATTTACTATTTGTCCTTCCAACCCCAGCAGAGGAGTGTGAGAAAGTGATTAGCTCATTCTATTGGTAGAAAAAACCCCAAAGGCTCAGAATTCTGGAATGTTCTAGTGGCTTGAATTCTTTGCCATATTAACCTTTCTCCCCTTTCTAGTATCTCTGTCTTCCTCTTTCTCCTCATTCAAACAGAAAGTCCACATATGCTCCTGAGCTCAAAGTAGATTTGAGACAGAGCTTCCTGGTTTTTTGTTTCTTAAAGCTTAAAAATTTTAAGAATAGTATTTGAGAAGGGGAGGATTTTATTCACACATAAACATACACAAAGCTTCCTGGGGTTGGAAGCAGAGGGTAAGGAGGGTGAAGAACCCTCTTCTCTACCAGGACTGCAGGGAAGGTAAGTCTCAAGTGAGGGAATAAGGGACAGCCTCCAGAAGGTCCCTTCTGCAGAGGTGGCAGAGAATGAGGAAGAGGGTGGCATTCTGAAGATACCTTGCCAACCAGAACAGGAATCTCCTAGGGGTGACCTCAGCGGAGACTTGACTGATCAGCCTACTCCATTATCAGATCTGCCCTTGGCCCTCTTCCCCTCCCAACCTCAATGCAGGTGCTGGGAAAGGAAGGGGACCAGTGGAATCCGGTGAGCTGGCTTTCAAAGAAAAGAAAGAAGCCCCGATTTGTAGCACTTGCAGATTGCGTGGTGTAACTGCTCCACCGTGGCTGGCTTCAAGCTTCCAACATGAGGTGCTGTACGCCGAGTTGGAGAAAACCGTGCGCAGTCTACTCTCCTGAGTTGGTGCAAGCTGCCTCCCCCAACCTAGAATCGTCATTTCTTATCAGCAAAATAGAAAAGAAGCTGTGCTTTCAAAACATACTAATTGATCTTTCCTGTCTACCTGGTTTCTGAACAGAGACTGTATCTGTTGCTTAACCTAAACACTGAGGAAGAGGCCAACCTGGGGTATGAACCAGGGCTACCTGACTCCAAGGGTTGCCAACCTTGTGATGGATGCTGTTCTTTAGGCTGAGGCCCTGTGGGGGTGTTTGACCTGTGGTACGGTCTTAGATTCTGCCATCATCCTCCACTCTTGCCCTTCCATGGTCCTATGAGAAGAACATCCTTGGCTGGGACTGAGGCAGTGGTCAGGGGTATCCTTTAAACCATCCCTCTCCTGCTGTAACCAACAGTTCCCTGGAAATCACTAAGCAGCAGGTCTAAACTTTACTTTCGGATCCTGGATGCAACAACCTACCTAATCATGCCAAGTGTCTGCTGGCTATAGCGGGGACAGGAAGGGGTCCTGTGGGTCTTCATGTGGCTCTGTGGCTCACTTTGCCTGCCCAGCTGTCTATGCTCTTGGAAGTTGGCAGGTTGCACTCACTTCTCATGCTCACTGTGGTAGGTCATTGGTCACTGGAGGAAGGTCAAATATGCACCTTTCAAGCCACCATTTCTCTTTTCTAGGCTTATGGTCCACATCACCAATTTATCACAAAGTTTTTTTTTTTTTTTTCCTTCTGAGCCTAGACTAGACTTCATAAGCCTCAATACTGCACTCCGGGAGGCAATTCCCAGGGAGCTGAGCCAGGCTGTTGTTCAGCCACTCAGTCGTGTCTGACTCTCTGTGACCTCATGGACTGCAGCATGCTAGGATTCCCTGTCCTTCACTGTCCCCAGAGCTTGCTCAAACTCATGTCCACTTAGTTGGTGATGCCATCCAACCACCTCATTCTCTGTTGCCTCCTTCCCCTCCTGCCTTCAATCTTTCCCAGCATCAGGGTCTTTTCCAATGAGTCGGCTCTTCCCATCAGGTCGCCAAAGTATTGGAGCTTCAGCTTCAATATCAGACTTTCTAATGAATATTCAAGGTTGATTTCCTTTAGGATTGACTGGTTTGATCTCCTTGCTGTTCAAGGGACTCTCAAGAGTCTTTCCAGCACCACAGTTCAAAAGCATCAGTTCTTTGGCACTTTGCTGTCTTTATGGTCCAGCTCTCACATGCATACATGACTACTGGAGAAACCATAGCTTTGACTATTCAGACATTTTTTGGTAAAGTAATGTCTCTGCTTTTTAATATGCTGTCTAGATTTGTTATAGCTTTTCTTCCATGGACCAAGCGTCTTTTAATTTCATGACTGCAGTCACCATCCGTGGTGATTTTAGCAGACCCAAATGCCTGTCTCAACTCCAACCTCACCCTTCCATACCTGCTTTGGGATGCTGGGGCTGGGACTCTGCCCACCAGGGGGAGCCAGAGGGAAGCTGCCTGGCTGGGGGACTGGAAGGGACTGACTCCTTGGGGTCTTCCTGTGTTCCCCTGCATATCTCCTGGGCAACATTCCTTCTCTCCGGCAGTGGCAGTTTCTCTTTGTAGTAATTCTGAATGCATTTGGTAGTTTTTCCAACACACCTGTCAGATCAGCCTCCTTGTGCTCCTTTAGAGACATGGGGACCAGCCTGTCTACAGCTTCATCGGGGATCTGAGCCATGTCTCTGAGGCCCTCTCCTGCAATCTCCAATGCTTTAATAATTTCCTATGGGTCCTGGTTATAGGAATGTAGCTGCTTCTGCAGTTGCTACCTCTGTGATACCCTGAAGTTCTCTCTTAACCTTTTGTGTACAGAGTTAGCAATTCTTTATATTCAGTCATTTTAGTTCAGTCGCTCAGTCGTGTCCGACTCTTTGCGACCCCACGAACCGCAGCACGCCAGGCCTCCCTGTTCATCACCAACTCCCGGAGTTCACTCAGACTCACGTCCATTAAGTCAGTGATGCATTCAGCCATCTCATCCTCGGTCCCCTTCTCCTCCTGCCGCCAATCCCTCCCAGCATCAGAGTCTTTTCCAATGAGTCAGCTCTTCGCATGAGGTGGCCAAAGTACTGGAGCTTCAGCTTTAACATCAGTCCTTCCAAAGAAATCCCAGGGCTGATCTCCTTCAGAATGGACTGGTTGGATCTCCTTGCAGTCCAAGGGACTCTCAAGAGTCTTCTCCAAGACCACAGTTCAAAAGCATCAATTCTTCGGCGCTCAGCCTTCTTCACAGTCTAACTCTCACATCCATACATGACCACTGGAAAAACCATAGCCTTGACTAGACAGACCTTAGTCGGCAAAGTAATATCTCTGCTTTTCAATATGCTATCTAGGTTGGTCATAACTTTTCTTCCAAGGAGTAAGTGTCTTTTAATTTCATGGCTGCAGTCACCATCTGCAGTGATTTTGGAGCCCCCGAAAATAAAGCCTGACACTGTTTCCACTGTTTCCCCATCTACTTCCCATGAAGTGATGGGACCGGATGCCATGATCTTCGTTTTCTGAATGTTGAGCTTTAAGCCAACTTTTTCACTCTCCTCTTTCACTTTCATCAAGAGGCTCTTTAGTTCTTCTTCAGTTTCTGCCATAAGGGTGGTGTCATCTACATATCTGAGGTTATTGAGATTTCTCCTGGCAATCTTGATTCCAGCTTGTGCTTCTTCCAGTCCAGCGTTTCTCATGATGTACTCTGCATATAAGTTAAATCAGCAGGGTGACAATATACAGCCTTGACGTACTCCTTTTCCTATTTGGAACCAGTCTGTTGTTCCATGTCCAGTTCTAACTGTTGCTTCCTGACCTGCATATAGGTTTCTCAAGAGGCAAGTCAGGTGATCTGGTATTCCTAACTCTCTCAGAATTTTCCACATTTTATTGTGATTCATGCAGTCAAAGGCTTTGGCATAGTCAATAAAGCAGAAATAGATGTTTTTCTGGAACTCTCTTGCTTTTTCCATGATCCAGCGGATGTTGGCAATTTGATCTCTGGTTCCTCTGCCTTTTCTAAAACCAGCTTGAACATCTGGAAGTTCACAGTTCATGTATTGCTGAAGCCTGGCTTGGAGAATTTTGAGCATTACTTTACTAGCATGTGAAATGAATGCAATAGTGTGGTAGTTTGAGCATTCTTTGGCATTGCCTTTCTTTATATTAAGTTCTGCCTATTAAAATACCTGGTGTGATTTCTGTCTTCTGACTGGACCCTGATCGATACAATGCAAACAGAAATAAAACTGATTTGCTCTCCCTGAACTAGGCCACTCAGTTCAGTTCATTTCAGTCGCTCAGTTGTGTCCGACTCTTTGCGACCCCATGAACCGCAGCACACCAGGCCTCCCTGTCCATCACCAACTCCCGGAGTTCACTCAGACTCACGTCCATCAAGTCAGTGATGCATTCAGCCATCTCATCCTCGGTCCCCTTCTCCTCCTGCCGCCAATCCCTCCCAGCATCAGAGTCTTTTCCAATGAGTCAGCTCTTCGCATGAGTGGCCAAAGTACTGGAGCTTCAGCTTTAACATCAGTCCTTCCAAAGAAATCCCAGGGCTGATCTCCTTCAGAATGGACTGGTTGGATCTCCTTGCAGTCCAAGGGACTCTCAAGAGTCTTCTCCAACACTGCAATTCAAAAGCATCAATTCTTCGTCTCTCAGCTTTCTTCACAGTCCAACTCTCACATCCATACATGACCACTGGAAAAACCATAGCCTTGACTAGACAGACCTTAGTTGGCAAAGTAATGTCTCTGCTTTTCAATATGCTATCTAGGTTGGTCATAACTTTTCTTTCAAGGAGTAAGTGTCTTTTAATTTCATGGCTGCGGTCACCATCTGCAGTGATTTTGGAGCCCCCCAAAATTAAGTCTGACACTGTTTCCACTGTTTCCCCATCTATTTCCCATGAAGTGATGGGACCAGATGCCATGATCTTCGCTTTCTGAATGTTGAGCTCTAAGCCAACTTTTTCACTCTCCTCTTTCACTTTCATCAAGAGGCTCTTTAGTTCTTCTTCAGTTTCTGCCATAAGGGTGGTGTCATCTACATATCTAAGGTTATTGATATTTCTCCCTGCAATCTTGATTCCAGTTTGTGCTTCCTCCAGCCCAGCGTTTCTCATGATGTACTCTGCATGTAAGTTAAGTAAGCCAGGTGACAATATACTAGCTCACTATGGTGGTATTAATGGCAAATGCTTCTGCTTCATAAAACTTGGGGCTTTTCTATGGTTCCAATACAGTGGAAACCTAACTCAACAAGCACAATGAGGCATGATAAAGTAGAAAGGGCCCTCAGTGACTTTATTCTGTTGGGCTAGATGTCCAGGTGGCAGGCTCCCCTCCCAGTACATATACTAAAATTCCAACTTTAGAGCTGAGTCAGTGTGAGGGAACCTGAGAAATACACCTCCTTGTTTTAGAAGCAAGGAGATCCAACCAGTCAATCGTAAAGGAAATCAACTCTGAATATTCATTAGAAGGACTGATGCTGAAGCTAAATCGCCAATACTTTGGCCACCTGATGTGAAGAGCTGACTCATTGGAAAAGAACCTGATGCTGGGAAAGATTAAGGGCAGGAGGAGAAGGGTGTGAAGGAGGATGAGATGGTTGTATGGCATCACTGACTCGATGGACATGAATCTGAGGAAACCCCAGGAGGTAGTGAAGGACAGGGAAGCCTGGCATGCTGCAGTTGATGGTGTCACAAAGAGTCAGACACAACTTAGTGACGGAACAACAATATCTTAGAAAGATAAACACGAGACAATAAAATGGGAAGGGAGTTGACTAAGGTCACACAGAAAGTGAATGATAAGGTGGGATTAGATCCCATGTCTCCTGAAGCACTGAACTTCCTTGGATCACCAACTGGGTCGAACTCTCCCCACTCAGTAAATATCTAGGCTTAAGGTAGAGGTTGTGCCAACTTGTTTCTCTACTATGTTGAATAAAATAAACAGTTTTTCCCTAAAATGGAATACAAATGATTAAAATATTTTTTCTTTTTTTTACAAAATTTATTTTTTATTGATGTGTAATTGTGTTTCAGTGTTAATTATTGCTGTACAGCAAAGTGACTCAGTTATACATATCTGTACATTCTTTTTCATATCCTACCTTCTCCCACCCCGCTTCCCTTTGGCAACTTCCAGTCTATTCTCTATGCCCCTGATTTTGTTTCTGTTTCATAGATAGGTTTATTTGTGTCCTATTTTAGATTCCTCATATAAGTGATATCACATGGTGTTCGTCTTTCCGACTTGATTCACTTAGTATGCTATCCTCTAGTTGCATCTATATTGCTGCAAATGGCATTATAAAATACTTGTTCTTTATGCATTTTAAAAAATAACCTGATCACTAAGCATAAAGGCACCACCCTAATGCTGTATTTTTAAATGTGGTAAAGTAATGTGAAAGCTTGCCCCCACCTACATCATGCAGCTCGTGGTGAGATTATGGGAGAATTCCTTGACTGCTGTTTCCTGTAAAATGGCAGTTCTAATCATATTTACCTCTCAGGGTCAATACTGGGGCAAAGCATTCCTTTAATAGGTGGGACCTGTTGTTGATGAATGACTCTGATACTTGCTTCTCATGCAATTTATCCACTTCTTTTTCCTATTGGTCTTTTTGGTTCTGAAACAATCTTTTTTTTTTCTTCCAGTAGCACTATTCTTGGCATCAGCCTAATCTCAGTAAATGCTGGAGATGATTAAGTTGTCAGTATCAGCATGTGGTGTTTTCCTAAGAGCTCTGTGAAGCAAAATTCCTACCCAGAGAGACAGCCAAGGCCATGTCTTTGGGGGAATTGAGGACGCTTCTTCCACCACCTCTTCCTAATCCCGTAAAAGGTCCTTTCTGGGGACTGAGCAGGCTGACTGGTCTCACACTCCTGGTGACCCATCTGTGAGGTCACTGAGTACAGGGCCTGCTGGGCTTAGCCTCCAGGATAAGGGGCCCCTGAAGGCCATCACCCAGCCCGACTGGGTTCACACCCAGTGATTTACCGAGCATGGGGGCCACTGACGCCTTTTATGCTCCCTCCTTGAAGCCAGAGGAACTCGGCGAGGGGAGAGGTGGCCGGGAACCCATGCCTGGGTCACTCCACAGAACTCTCCCATCATTGATGGTGTCCCTTTGCCCCGGAAAACAAAACCTGGGCCCCTTGACTTTGGGTTACCACACTTTGGCACCACCTTTGAAGCCATGATCTGAATTTACGACATGAGCGTGAAAGACCATTTCAGGCTCTGCCCTCTTTCCCGGCCGCTGAACTTGATGTGGTCCAGAGTAAATCACCCTAACAGCCACGGGGCCGGCATTGTTGCGCGAGGTTTTATACCCATACTGGCGGTTATTTAGGGAGCCAAACTGCTTTGCCAAGTGTCGAGTTACGGTTACAAAAAACTGCCGCCTTGTGCATAATTATGAAGAGATAGAAGTATCCAAGGTGGGTTCAATGCAGGACTTTCAAAAGCTAGGTTCATGAAGGAGAGGGAGAAAATAAGGCAACTGTTTTCTAGCCCATGAAGGGGTCTCTTTTTCTAACACTGTGGACAAAAAAGTCACTTTTTCCTGGGAGAAGAGGTGGTGCAGGTCACCAAGTGGTCACTAGACTCGATGCTGATGAAAACAGTGTGTGTTCCAGGCCCCTCAGGTGGCCGGGAGCTGGCCCTGCCTGGCTCTGGGTCCTTAGTGTGCAGGGGGGGTGATGGGGAGGAGGTGACGGGTCCCAGAGACACTTGCCGATTGAGGCTGTTGTCGGAATAAAGATCTTAATCTCTTCTCCACTCACATTTGTACAGAGTGCTCGTATTTATCATGAGTTGTTGCATTGCATGGGGGCAGCTGTTTATACATCTGCAGCCCCGGAGGGCCTTGGAAAGCATGCTGCCCTCTTAAGGGACAGAGCCCAGAGACCCAGCCTCTGGAACAACCAGGCCTCGAGATGCACTAGTTACGAGTGTGGGAGATTTCTCTCCTGCTGGTTAGGATGATACCTGTCCCCCTTGGGGCAGATAGAATTAGTGATGGTCCAATTCCCCTTTCTTTCTTTTTTTAAAAAATATTCTTAGGAGGGAGGTTCAAGAGGGAGGGGACCTATGTATACCTATGGCTGATTCACGTTGGTGTATGGCAGAAACCAATGCAATATTATAAAGCAATTATCCGTCAATGAAAACAAATACATTTAAAAAAAAGCATGTTAAAAAAATTCTCAGTAACTTTATTCATAAGAGCCCCCAATCGGAAATAACCCAAATGTTCAGAATGGGCCAAAACAACTTTTCTTACAAAAGAATCATGCTCAGTGATAAAAAAGGAATAAAATCTTAAAGCACCCAACAACATGGATATACCCCCCAGAGTATGCTAACTGAAAGAAGTCATACGCTGTATATGTTCATCTCTATCAAGTCCTGGAATAGGCAAAGTGAATCTATAGTGATAAAAATCCGAACACTGTTTGCCTGTTTGCTTACTGGGTGAGAGTTAGCCTGAGAGGAGGACGTGTGAGGAGCTTCTCAGGGATGATGGAGGAGATGTTCCTCTTGATAGCGGGGCTGGTTAACAGGTGTACGCTATTGTCAAATCTTTTCCTTTCCTTGCTGGCGTCAGGCACGGTGATGTCTCTGCTTGTCCATCCAGTGCAGAAGGATGCAGAAGGGAGAGAGGATGGTGAAGCAGGTGCTGAAAAGGGCCCCAGCACCTCTTGCCGTCGAGGCAGCCCCGTCCCCTCACACATTCTCTGACGGTCTGAACTATAGTGACTTTTCCTTCTTAAGGCTTCCTGCTCTTGATGCAAGTGCTGTTTAGGAAGTACTTTATTATTACATTGTAACTGGAGAACACATACATTCCCACAGTAAAGAACACACCGAAGAGCATTCAGTGGAAAGAAGCCTCATTCGCTCCTAAACCCCAGGTTCCCTCTGCTCACCTCCAGAGGAAGCCGTCACTACCAGTACCTGCTTTGGAATGCCCATTTTTGTACTTACTTCTACTTATATATGAAAATGTCGGGGAGGAAGGGGAGGGAGGAACTGTGATTTGCTGCTGGCCCATGGCTGCTGAAGGGCAAGGGCAAGGCTGACCGAGTCCACAGTTAGGGCCAAGTCTAAAAGCAGAAGAGCTACTTTTGTGCCAAGGCCTTGGGAGACTGAGGCAGGTCTTTCAGGAGGGGAAAGAGAGAAGAGGGGAAGAGTGTACCCATACATTGTTCTTTCAGAAAACCTGAGAGGTCTGGGGTTCCAGAGCTGAAAGGTAGAACTTATGCTCAATCAAGTATAGCAGGGGAGATGTGCAGAGAATTCAAACACAGTGCAACGGTGACATGCAGGTGCAATAAATGCAGGTGCAATAAATGCAGTGCAGCAGGAGCAAAGAGGAAAGCGGAGAGTAACCTGGTTGGGACGCAATGGTGAAGAAAGGCTTCCTGAGAGCAGTAATGTCTGAGCTGGGCTTTGAAGGATCAGTAGGAGTTGACTGGGCAGACAGAGGGCTACAGGGGAAACCATGTGTCAAAAGTTTGGTGCTTGGGGAATTGCAACCAGGTTGGCATCGTTGAGCCCAAAATGTGCATGTGTGCACATGTGTGTGGTGTGCATGAGTGTGCACACAGAGAAGTGCATGGCAGTGTGTGTGTGTGTGTGTGCAGGGGTGAGGTTGGAGATGGAGCTTGAGAGGCATGCAAGGTCTGGGTCAGGAAGGGAATTGCCTTGACTGATGGTTAGGAGCAAAGTGTGTTCCACAAATATGGGCACCAGCTTGTGCCAGACAGAGTGCCAGATGTCTGGGCAGTGATGAAAGACAGGTGTCAGGGCCGGATTCCTCATGGATTGACATTTGAGGTGTGTGTGTGTGAGGGGAGAGTGGATGGACAACAAACAGCAAATGCATGCTCATCATCAGTGTTGTGGGGGGAATAACGGGGTGCTTGGGGAGCCCTCTCTGAGGAGGTGGTGTTGAAGCTGAGACCTGAAGGACAGGAAGAATCTGGAAAACATGTCCAAGGAGCAGGACAGTGGGCGGGTCAGCCGTGTGACTGAGGAGTGGAGACGGGAGCCACAATGTTCCCAGGTGAGCAGAGATGACCAAGCCAACAATTTGGAATCCCAGTAATTTTGTGGGGACTGGAGGGGACCAGCTTAAGATGGGACTTGGAGAAGCAGAATGTGGCTGTCAAGTGAGAGTGTGCGTTAGGAGTGGAGGCGCTCGAAGACGCAGTTGCGAGTGGTCAGGGCCTGGGGGAGGGGAAGGCGACTGCCACCGCCCCCCTCCCCCCCCGCTCCACCACTAGCCAGCCCATCACCACTCCCGGCCCACTGCTCCCCCTCAGTGTCTCACAAGTGCATGCGTCCCTTTCTATCCCCGGGTCCCGCTGACATCCTGGACCAGGCACCATCCCACCTGGATCTGGCATACTGCGTTGTCCTCCACAGCTCCATTTTAACTTCAGACAACCCAGTTTGCACTCAGCAGCCAGGGTGACGTTTTCAGGTGGAAATATGATCACATCACCAGCCTGCTCAAAACCCTTCAGATGTTCCCTGTTGCCTTCAAGCTCCTTAAGATGACTTACTTGGCCTTTGTTGTTGCTGTTCAATCGCGCAGCAGTATTTGACTCTTTGTGACCCCATGGACTGCAGCACACCAGGCTTTCCTGTCCTTCACTATCTCCCGGAGCTTGCTCAGACTCATGTCCATTGAATCAGTGATTCCATCCAACCGTCTCATCCTCTGTCATTCCCTTCTCCTCCTACCTTCAGTCTTTTCCAGCATCAGGGTCTTTTCCACTGAGTTGCCTCTTTGCATCAGGTGGACAAAGTATTGGAACTTCAGCTTCATCATCAGTCTTTTTAATGAATATTCAGGGTTGGTTTCTTTAGGATTCACTGGTTGAATCGCCTTGCTGTCCAAGGTCTCTCAAGAGTCTTCTCTAGCACAACAATTCAAAAGCATCAGTTCTTCAGCACTCAGCCTTCTTTATGGTCCAACTCTCACATCCATAGATAACTACTGGAAAAACAATAGCTTGGACTATATGTATCTTTGTTGGCAAAGTGATGTCTCTGTTTTTTAATACTGTCTAGGTTTGTCATAGTTTTTCTTCTAAGGAGCAAGTGTCTTTTAGTTTATGGCTGCAGTCACCATCTGCAGTGATTTTGGAGCCCAAGGAAATAAAGTCTGTCACTGTTTCCATTTTTTCCCCATCTATTTGCCATGAAGTGATGGGACAGGATGCCATGATCATAGTTTTTTGAATGCTGAGTTTTAAGCCAGCTCTTTCACTCTCTTCTTTCATTTTCATCAAGAGGCTCTTCACTTCCTCTTCACTTTCTGCCATTAGGATTGTGTCATCTGCATATCTGAGGTTACTGATATTTCTCCCACAATCTTGATTCCAGCTTGAGCTTCATCCAGCCCAGCATTTTGCATAATGTACTCTGCATATAAGTTAAATAAGCAGGGTGACAATATACAACCTTGATGTACTTTTTTTCCCAATTTTGAACCAGTCCGTTGTTCTGTGTCTGGTTCTAACTGTTGCTTCTTGACCTGCATAGAGGTTTCTCAGGAGACAAGTAAGGTGATCTAGTATTCCCATCTCTTTAACAATTTTCCACAGTTTATTGTGATCCACACAGTCAAAGGCTTTAGCATAGCTGCTGGGTTCAATATCATTACCTCTCGGCGCTCCTTGGCCCCCTCTTACCTCCCCCATTTTTTTTCCTGTCATACAGGCTTTTTTCAGTGCCCTGAAACTGCTCTCTTCTCGCTTGTCTCCAGGCCTTTGTGTGGGCTCTTCCCTCTTCCTGTAATTCTCCGCTGCACCTTGTGTCTCCCATGAGCCCTAAATGGTCTCTTTCCTGTTCATCTTCTGGGTCTTTTCAGGACAGACTTTCTGTTTTGCCAAGACTGGATCAGGTGGCCCCGCGACAGTGTACCGACCCCCATCCTGGCTCTTACTGTGCTGAGTTGTGACTGCCTTGCTTGTTGTCTGTGTGCTGGACTCAGTTCCAAGAGGAGGGCGAACTTGTGTCCTTAGCCCTTAGCATAGTGCCTGGCGGGTAGCTGGTACTTAATAGATTTGGAGTTGAAGGACGGAAATCTGAGAGGTGAGAAGGAAGAATGGGTAGGGGCTGAGAGTCAGGCAGGGGAAGGAAGAGCTGGAGGGGATGTCATCAGGAACGGCGGGTGGCCGTGGGACAGCAGTAGTGATGCTAAATATCCCCTGGTCCGTACTGGATGCTTTATGCTCATTAATCCTCCTGAAAAAACATGAGGAGGATGCCAGTAGGATTCCTCTTTTACAGGTGAGGAAACTGAGGCACAGAAAGGTTAGGTAACTTATCTAGAGTCATACAACTAGTAAGTGAGAGGGCTGGGATTCAAACAAAGGAGTTCAGTTCCTCCACTCTCTGTACACTACAAAGACGCATTTAATTTGGGCATTTCAGACTTTGAGTGACAGTACATTCTCTCAACAGTTGGCACCAGCTTCATAGAGTTGGGAAGAGCTTAGCCAGTCCAAATTGGAGAGGCTAAAGTACCTGTGTAGATCTCTAGGCGCCCCCTAGGATGATAGGAGAGTTCTAAACTAGCACCGAACTCCAACCCAGTGATGGGGTCTAGTGGAGCAGCAGTCAAGCTCTTGCCTGGTGCTGGTGGTACTACTCTAAGGGACTGTCCTTTTTTTTTTTTTCCTTCAACTTTTTATTTTGTACTGGGATATAGCTGATTAACAAAGTTGTGATAGTTTCAGGTGAATAGGAACGGGACTCAGCCGCACATATACATGTATCCATTCTCCCCCAAGCCCTCTCCCATCCAGGCTGCCACATAACGTTGAGCAGAGTTTCCTGTGCTATGCAGTGGGTCCTTATTGGTTATCCATTTTGAATGTAGCAGTGTGTACATGACTATCCCAAACTCCCTGACTATCCCTCCCCCCGGCAACCATAAGTTTGCTTTCTAAGTCTGTAAGTCTCTTTCTGTGTAATATGTATATACAGTGGAATATTACTCAGTCATTAAAAAGAATGAAATGATGCCATTGGCAGCACATGGATGAACCTAGAGAGTGTTCTGCTGAGTGGAGTCTGTCAGACAGAGGAGAAATATTGTATGACATCGCTTACATGTGGAATCCAAACGGAAAGGATACAAATGAACTTCCTTGAAGTGACTTTCTAAATTGAGCAGCTTGTGGACGACAGTGGATTTTGTTGACAAAATAGACTGCCAGTCAAGAAACTCCATGCTTCTTGGTGATATAAAAACTGGCTATATTTGTATATCAATATTAAAAATTCACATCCATTTCATGGGCCTCAAACCATCTATTGTAAGCTGGAGAGGTATGGCATGGGTAGGACAAAGATGAATCATTCATTCAATAATATTTACTGAGCACTTGCTCTGTGCTGGACAAAGGCAGGGGCTGGGCTTACAGGGATGGAGAAGCCAGATGGCCCCTCATGGAGCTTACATTATAGTGACAGAGACACACAGGAAACAAGTGAACAAAACGTTACTACTTGCAATCACTGTTACGAAGTCACACCTGAACGTGGTTGTGGAGGGTTGCCATGTGAGGCATGCAAGCCAATTTTAGTTCAGATGCCTTTGGGGTCTTGCTAGAAGGACGTTGGAGAAATTAAGGGTGATTTCAGGCCAGGGTCTTGCTAGAAGGACGTTGGAGAAATTAAGGGTGATTTCAGGCCATAGGATTTGTTTGAAGCATGATGCCTCTTTAATACACTCGAGGATCTCTTGAAGAAAGTAAGCAGCGGGAAGCAAGATGGCGCCCTCTTGAATGCTCATTGAGTAGTCCTTACAACTCTTACTCAGATCTCAAAGGGGCTATTTCATCAGGACCCCGAGGCTAAAAGTGGACCTTTTAGGTCCTTCTGAGTTTGCTGGTGGAATTGTAAAGCAGTTCAACCTTTCTGCAGAGATTTTTGCAATATCTACCAAGAGTCTTAAGAAGGGCATTGCATTCCCATCCAGAAATTCCCACAGATATATTCAGAATATATATTCAGAAGAGGACAAAAGATTGATAGCTATGTATTTTTCAGGGTAGTCTAAATTATATAAAATTGGAAACTATGAAAAATATGTAAACAATTGTATATTTTCATGACATTATGGCAGTCATTTTCAATGAATATCTAATCCTGAGAGATGTTCACTGCATAAGTGATGAAAACAAAACATAAAAATATGACAAAGACATTCAACAATGGTAGGATTCTATGTTTAACAAACATCGAGATGTATGCACAAGGAAAAGATGGCAGACATTATTAGTGATTATCTCTGGCTGGAGAGGATTTGGGGGGTGGATTTGGTTTTCTTTGAAATTTTCTATGTTTTTCCAAGTAATCCTCAATAACCATGTCTCATTGATAATCAGGAGAAGGACATTTAAAAATGTACCTTTACGTTCAGTTCAGTTCAGTCACTCAGTCATGTCCGACTCTTTGTGACCCCATGGACTGCAGCACACAAGGCTTCCCTGTCCATCATCAACTCCTGGAGCTTACTCTAACTCATGTCCATTGAGTCAGTGATGCCATCCAACCATCTCAACCTCTGTTGTCCCCTTCTCCTCCTGCCTTCAATCTTTCCCAGCCTCAGGTCTTCTCAAGTGAGTCAGTTCTTCGCATCAGGTGGACAAAGGACTGGAGCTTCAGCTTCAGCATCCGTTCTTCCAATGAATATTCAGGACTGATTTCCTTTAGGATGGACTGGTGGGATCTCCTTGCAGTCCAAGGGACTCTCAAGAGTCTTCTCCAATACCACAGTTCAAAAGCATCAATTCTTCAGATCTCAGCTTTCTTTATAGTCTAACTCTCACATCCATACATGACTACTGGAAAAACCAAAGCTTTGACTAGATGGACCTTTGTTGGCAAAGTAATGTCTCTGCTTTTTAATATGTTATCTAGGTTGGTTATAACTTCTTCCAATGAGCAAGCGTCTTTTAATTTCATGGATGCAGTCACCATCTGCAGTGATTTTGAAGCCAAAAAAAGTCTCTCACTGTTTCCATTGTTTCCCCAACTACTTCCCATGAAGTGATGGGACCAGATACCATGATCTTAGTTTTCTGAATGTTGAATTTTAAGCCAACTTTTTCATTCTCCTCTTTCACTTTCATCAAGAGGCTTTTTAGTTCCTCTTCACTTTCTGCCATAAGTGTGGTGTCATCTGCACATCTGAGTTTATTGGTATTTCTTCCGGCAATCTTGATTCCAGCCTGTGCTTCATCCAGTCCAGCATTTCGCATGATGTACTCTGCACATAAGTTAAATAAGCAGGGTGACAACATATAGCCTTGACATACTCCTTTCCCAATTTGGAACCAGTCTGTTATTCCTTTACATTAGGTGAAAAATAAACATGTATTCAAAGGTTAAAATGCTTCTGCTAGTTTCTGACGTGAAGGAGCTATTGAGTCTTGGAAAATAAGAAAGAGAAAGAGTGAATCTCCCTCAGGAAAAGTACTGCAGGCTCCTTATCCACCCAAAGCCTTTTCCACCTTCTCTGCTGCTGCTTGAGTGCATTTTCTGGTGCTAGTCAGAGTGAGTCTGGTACATGAGGCACCAAGGAGTATCCCCCCTGGTTTGCGGGCAAGCCTGTGTTAGCACAGGTGACAGAGGAGCTGGAAGCAAGAACTAACAGTGTCTAGTGCTTGCTCTGCATCAGCCCTACTGTTTAGTGTGACACACACACTACTCTCTTCTGAACTTATGAATGCATTGCCCTCAGAGTGACCTTGTAGCTTTGGTATTGCCACTACTCCCATTTTGCAGATAGGAACACTGAGGCCCAGAAGGACAGTGTCCTCCATGTCACACATCTAGTAAGTGGTACTGCCAGAATTTGAATCCAGATCTGATGGTGCTAAGTTGGGGGAAAAATGGAAATAGTGACAGATTTTATTTTCCTGGGCTTCAAAATCACTGTGGATGGTGACTGAAGCCATGAGATTAAAAGACGCTTGCTCCTTGGAAGAAAAGCTATGACAAACCTAGATAGTGTTTTAAACAGCAGAGACATCACTTTGCCAACAAAGGTCCGTCTAGTCAAATCTATGGTCTTTCTAGTAGTCATGTATGGATGTGAGAGTTGGACCATAAAGAAAGCTGAGTGCTGAAGAGTTTTGAACTGTGGTTCTGGAGAAGACTCTTGAGAGTCTCCTGGACTGCAAAGAGATCAAATCAGTCAATCTCAAAGGGAATCAGTCCTGAGTATTCATTACAAGGACTGATGCTGACGCTCCAATACTTTGGTCACCGGATGTGAAGGACCAACTCACTTATGCTGGGAAAGATTAAAGGCAGGAGGAAAAGGGGAGAACAGAGGATAAGATGGTTGGATGGCATCACCGAGTGAATGGACAAGAATTTGAGCAAACTTCAGAAGATAGTGAAGGACAGGGAAGCCTGGCATGCTGCAGTCCATGGGGTTGCAAAGAGTCAGACACAATTTAGTGACTAAATAACAAAGTTGGGGAGTGGGAAAAACAACGAATTAGAGAGGAAAGGAAGAAGACGAAAGAGAGGAGAAATGTAGCTTGGGTATGAGCAGGAGGCCAGTAACTGCAGGGTCCTCTCCACTCTGGAAAGCAACACCAGGCTGGGATGCCAAGAGGCAGTTTGGAGTAGAAGAAAGATTGCTGCCTTCGCATATGTCGACCTCGATGATTCCAGCATTACCTCTCACAAGGGCCACCCCTGTGACCTGGACCAGGGTTGCTTTCCTTCCGGAGCAGCAATAGAAAGATTAAAAGAGAAATTGCTTTTGACCAATCATGAGTGCTGGTATTTGAGAAAGTTTTTCTTAAAGGTTAAGAAAGAGGCACACGTTTCTGGATTGATTCCGAAGAGAACTTCTGGGCACCTTCAAGGACTTCCTAGGTTGATAGCAATGCTTTTTATTCCAATTTCACTTTTGAACAGATGGCTTTTCTGTTCTGTGCTCCAGATAGAATTGCCCCTCCAGCTCCCCTTATGCTCATCAGCTCCTTTTGAGGTTGGTTTTTGGCACCCAAATTGAACACAGATGGAGAGTGTTGGGGGCAGGTAAGAGGAAGTGTTTTCAGAGGTTTCTGAACAAATGAAGGGAAAGAAAAGAGTTAGAAGCTTCACGTGAGAGACAATGCCAGTGGCTAGCGATGGAAGGAGAAATAGTGACAGAGAAAAAGGGAAGTGCGGCATGAGTATGAGCCCCTGAGGGAACGAAGAGAGAACCAACTCTTCATACCTGTCGACAGGTGGCAGCACTGACACAATACAGCTTGGTTCTGTCTAATTTTGTCTGAAGAAGTCTCTGTGCCTGTGGGGTGGAGAGTGACGGGAAACAGCAGGTTGGGGGCTGGCAGAGAAGGCTGATGGCAGCGTGGGTCTGGCTGATATAAAGAATAGCACTCATAGCTTGTACTTGGCCTGCATTCATCATCATGGGGCCCATTTCCCAGCAATGCACAAAGTGATAGAAATCGGGCCATTTGTAGAGATGTGGACTGACCTAGAGAGTATCACACAGAGTGAAGAAAGTCAGAAAGAGAAAAACAAATACGTATATTAATGCGTGAATGTGGGATCTAGAACAATGGTACAGATGAACCCATTTTCAGGGCAGTAATAGAGACGCAGAGGTAGGAAATGGGTGTGAGGACACAGAGGGCGTGTGTGGAATGAATTGGGAGATTGGGACTGATGTGTAAAACAGAGAGCTAGTGGGAAGCTGCTGTATGGCATAGGCAGCTCAGCATGGTACTCTGGTGACCTGGATGGGTCAGACTGGTGGAGGTGGGAGGGAGGCTCATGAGGGACGGGATATACATAGCTGATTCACTTCATTGTACAGCAGAAACTAACTCAGCATTGTAAAGCAACTATACCCCAATACCAAAAAGAAAAAAAAAGATGGTTATGGCACAGTCCAAATAGCATGCTGAGTTCTCTCATGTTCTTGCCTTATTTCGTTCTTTTCTGGGTTGTTGTACGCATTTCACACACAAGGAAAAAGAAGCTAACAAAATGTTAGTTACCTCTTCAAGGGCTTAGCACTGCTGCTGCTGCTGCTAAGTTGCTTCAGTCGTGTCCGACTCTGTGTGACCCCATGGACTGCAGCCTACCAGGCTCCTCCGCCCATGGGATTTTCCAGGCAAGAGTACTGGAGTGGGGTGCCATTGCCTTCTCCAGCTTAGCACTAGGAGGATGCAAAGCCAAGATCCAACTCTGTATCTGCCTGCTGCCAAAGCCTGTTTCAATTTACTTTCCATGTTGATTTCCAAGACCAGCTGGAGGCACTGTGTTTATTGTTTAACCAGCCTCACTCTTAATGTCCCAACTTGATCAAGTCGATCTTTTTTGATCTTATGTGAACTTAAGGATTCCTGAGATATTTGTTAAAATATATCAGTCCCTGGGCTGTACTCCTAGAACTACTGATTAGAATGACTGTGAAAGGAGCCCGAAAATCTATTTTTGACATGCTCCAAATGTGATTCCCACGTACTCGGCCAGCTTGGTCAACTTTGGTAGAGGTAGATTGTCACATTTATGAACATAAATTCAGTTGGCTGTAAATGGTGTATCTTTGCAAGGTTTTATATGGTTCAGGAAGTAAAATCTCTCATGTTATATTTATGTGCTTTCCTCTGATCACTGAGATTTTTTACATTGTGACATTGAAATGATCAGTGAAGATTATGTTTACTTTTGGTGGCAAGGCTGAAATATAGCAATACTTCACTCCCTGTGGTGTCATTTCCCATTTTACCTTGTATATTAGAGCTGAAATATTTATCTGCATGAATTGAATTGAAAGGCATTCTCTGGTTAAGCGGCAGGAGTTTGAATTCTGTTTAACACTGAGTCATGAAAGGTCAAGGTTCATCGTTAACTTAAAATTTTTTTCGTTTAATAATTTTGTTTATTTTGCTTAGTTTCATTTTTTAAACAAATTTCCATCCATTTTTATCACTATTATGTCACTATTCACTGCAAACCTTTTAATCTTGTTTAAAGAGGATTCACTTTAAGTGAGGACTAAATGAATTTTTACATGTAAAACATCTGAAAAGTGAAAGAAAGAAAGTGAAAGTCACTCACTCGTGTCTAACTCTTTGTGACCCCATGGAGAGTCCATGGAATTCTCCAGGCCAGAATACTGGAGTGGGTAGCCTTTCCCTTCTCCAGGGGATCTTTCCAACCCAGGGCTCAAACCCAAGTCTCCCGCATTGCAAATGGATTCTTTACCAGCTGAGCCACAAATACATAATAAGTAAATATTTTGTAACTTCAGTTATTATTGTTTTTAAAGTGTAATTTTTATTAATTAATTTTGTGGCAACACCATGTGGCTTGAGAACCCCAGCTCTCAGCAGTGAGAGTGCAGAATGCTAAGCACTGGACCACCACGGAATTCCCAAAGTGTCATTTTTATAATTGGTTTTATAAACACCAATTATATTTGGATAACAAGGGCAGCATGCTTTGTATTTGGTCTTAGTAGCTGTTACTGTTTATTATATTCAATTTATCAGACACACTTTACATATATGATTTTATTCAATTCTTACAACCCATGCTAGGAGACAGGCGCTACTTTTAGTTCCATCACAGTTAAGGAAACTGCTGACAAGCAGTATCTTAAGTCTCACTGGTAAGTGGCAGAGCCAAGATTTGAATCCAAATTTGACTGAAAAGACTTGGATCTTCCTTCTTTTCCTTTCTTTCTTTCTCATCTCTTCTTCTAAATTTTTATTATAGAAAACATCAGATATACACAAAAATAGCAACACAGTACCAAGAACCCACCCCCACTCCTCACATAGGCTTTTCCCAGTTTTTGGAATAACCAACTTGAGGCCAATCTTCCTTTATCTCTACCCCAACCTCCACCCCTACTCTCAGATTATTTGCACAAAATTCCAGCCATCGTATCATCTTCACTGTAAATACTTCCATGTATAGTTCTAAAAGATAGGGACTCTTAGCCGAACAAAACCTCAGTATCATTGTTGCACCTAAATAAAAGAAATGATATTAACCAACATTCACATGGTCTGTGAGATTTTCCTGATTATCCCATAAATTTAACATTTGGCTAGTTGAATCAGATCTGTACACCACGTCTGTTTCACGTATTCCTCAGAGCTCTCTTCATCTGTAGATTTCTTCTTCATTTTTTCCCCCTTGAGATTTATTTGTTGAAGAAACTGATGCTTGTCCTGCAGAAGTCTCTGCAACCTGGATTTTGATGATTTCATCCCTATGGTATTGTTTAGCATCTATAAACTGGTAATTTTTCCTTTCTTTTTCTACAAAATTTTCTTGAACTCCTACTGTATTTAAGGTGCTGGGTTTCCATCCACCTAGTGCCCTCTCACATGGAGCTTTGGGTCTAGCCAGGGATACAGACACTAAGCAAGCAAACTAGCCTGATATTTTATTTCTATTATACTTATATAATATATAAATATATATTGTTTATGATATAACTCTATTTAGTTTACATTATAGTGTGAAATAAAAGGTTTTGTATTATAGAAAAGAAGCCACTGAGACGTCAGAGAACCAGACAGAGTTCAAGTCGTCTCTATTATATGAACTCTGTGTGACCATGCGGTAGTGATGGGAGTGTCGGTGGGAGGGGGAAGGAGGAGTTGGTGAGGAGGTATACTAAGTCTGGATTCTCGAGTCTTCATCATTAAAAATGATGGGTTTGGACCAAGAGAGTGTTTCCTTTGCTCTAGCAAAGGAATTCTTTTTCTCCCCTACATGAGCTTCAAGCCAATTCCTGATATATAAAAGAGGTAATAGTGGAGCTGAACTGAATTAAACGGGGTGGCTGTTGAGCCTGGCCCCATCTCACTCTATCTTTTTTTATCTTATTCCCCCCCATCTCCTAGGATGGTCACTGACATGTCCTTGGAACTTAGGTCTCCATGGAGAAGTCAGAAAACCACTGGGTTAGGTAAAGTTAGATGTTCATCTAAGTATTACCAAACTGGTAATACTTAAAATATTAAGTATGTTAATACTTAAAATATTAACTATATTAATACTTAAAATATTAAGTAAATACCAAATCTGGAAAGGCCCGGATGAGTAATGCCTCGGTTTCCTCAGTGGGCTTGGAGCTCTATGCACCCTTATTTAGTGTGTGTGTGTGTGCTCGCATGTGCGTGTGGGTGAAACATGGCGTGCCAGAGCTGAAATGCTCTAATCCAACCGCTCCTCTGGGAGACCGTATTCCGCTGCAAGCGACAGAACCCAAGTCAAACTAGCTTGTGCATAACAGGGAAATCATTGTTACATTTAACTAGATAGAAAGTCCTCACATGGATCTGGCTTCAGGACAGGGGTTTAAGCCCACACCATCAGGATATGGGCTTCTTAGCTCTACTATAGTCTGCATGGTTTCCTTCTGCGGTAGGTGTTCCTCACGATGAGGCTGCCAACGCCTCTCAGCTGACAGCCTAGCAGCCCAACAACCTCCCGGGAAAGAGAGCACGCCCCCTTGTTAGTTTCTATGGAAATCCTTCATGCCCACCCTCACTGGCCGGGTATAGGCCACGTGCTCAGCACTGACCGCTAATTGGCCAGCTTGGGTTATCGAACTCTCTTAGGGTAGGCGGATTTTACTACCCCTGACGCTGCAAGCCAAGCCAAAATGCCGATATTTGCAGCTGCAGGAGGAGTTATTTGCAAGGCAGCCAAGCAAGAAGGCGGGAGACCAAATCTCAGATACTGCTCCCTCAAGGCAAAGGGCTGGAGTATCTGTAAGGTAAAGAATAAAGAAACAGGGTGGTCTAAAGCACGGGGAGTGTGGAGAAAAGATGCGATAATTGGCCTTCTTGGCAGACATAACTAGGCTGCAGGCCTCGACGCCTTCTGAGGATGGAGTTTTCCCTTCTTTGACGTTGAAAGGTGGGTTGGACTCTCATGCATACCCAGTTGGGGGGAGGGGTCTGTGGTCCCATCCAGTCCTAACAGGCTTAGCTCAAACTAGCCAGGCTGACCCTGCTGCTGCTGCTGCTAAGTCGCTTCAGTCGTGTCCGACCCTGTGCGACCCCAGAGATGCAGCCCACCAGGCTCCACCATCCCTGGGATTCTCCAGGCAAGAGCACTGGAGTGGGTTGCCATTTCCTTCTCCAAGCATGAAAGTGAAAAGTGAAAGAAGTCGCTCAGTTGTGTCCGACTCTCTGCAACGCCATTGACTGCAGCCTACCAGGCTCCTCCGTCCATGGGATTTTCCAGGCAAGAGTACTGGAATGGGGTGCCATTGCCCTCTAGTTCCTGTAAAACAGATAGGGCAGAACCTCCAAGGCTATCTACTGCTTGGCATGCAGGTCTTCAAACAACCTTGATTAATGAAGGCAGGTGAAAAGAACTTAACCACAGTTTGAATTCCTCAAACATCAAGAGGCTGCTACTCAAAGAATGGGGAAATTTCCCTGAGAGGAACACTGAAGTGACCATATAACTTATGATCCAGACTGGAATACTTCAGAGAGTAACAGGGGACCCCATTCATAGTTACAGTGGAGCCATAGGTGCAGACAGTACTGTTCTAGGCAACTCAAACAGGTAGTCACACGAGCTGTACTCCTTGGAGAAGCTAAATGACTTCACCAAGGTGGTGAAGTGAGAGAACTGGCTGTAGAACCCATTCCAGTATTTTCCACCAAAAAGTCATTATCAGCCACCAGGAACTTGTTTAGAGTAGGGCTGTCTCGATGGAATAGGGTTTAGTATTCTACTGGTGGCTCATATGGTGAAGAATCTGCCTGTGATGCAGGAGACCTGGGTTCGATCCCTGGGTCGGAAAGATACCCTGGAGAAAGGAATGGCTACCCACTCCAGTATTCTTGTCTGGAGAGTCCCATGGACAGAGGAGCCTAGCGAGCTACAGTCCATGGGATCACAAAGAGTTGGACAAGACTGAAAGACTAACGCTTTCACTTTCAAACTGATAGGATCTCTGATGAAATTAGGCTGAGTCATTCGTGGTGTCTTGTCAATGACCAGCAGCAACAACTTTCCATCTTTACCATGTTCAGATATCCTGCATTGAATATTTGGGTGCACAGACATAAAACACCCTCAGATGGTATGACACGTGCTAAGTCGCTCAGTCGTGTCCGACTCTGTGCAACCCCATGGACTGTAGCCTGCCAGGCTCCTCTGACCATGAGATTCTCCAGGCATGAATACTGGAGTGGGCTGCCATGTCCTTTTCCTGGTATGGCATAGTCAGTGGTTCAAGACTGTGAGGTTGGAATCAACTGGGTTTAAACCCATCTCTACCACTCATTGGCTGTGTGACTGGATAAATTAACCTGAGTCTGAGTCTGTTTCCTTATCTTTTAACAGAAACTAACAATAGCACTTGCCACAGAAATTTATTGTGAGGATAAAGCAAAACATTGTTATCAAGTGCAGTGATGGAACAGGCGCATGCTCCAGAAATGTGACTATTTTTCTAAATTCTATTATGAGCAGGCCTCTAGAAACCTGTGCAGTCCCTGGCTTGGCCTCCTACCAGCCGCTGTTAAACTCTGAACTCTGGATGCTCCCTGGTGAAAGGTATAGGGGGACCACTGGACAATGACAGGCATGATGACCTGCTCTCGCTCTAGCCACACACCTGCCCAGGTGTTCCTTCTCCGTGGTCAGCCCTTCTGTGACCTGATCAGGTATCTGCTCCCCCAGCCCTCAGCCAGTCAATGGGGAGCTGTCAGTTTGTGTGTGCAGCATGGCCTCTACGCTGAGAAGTGTCGATAAGGAAATTCCGAGGATTTTATAGCATCGCTGGGGACTGTTAAACTGCAGGGAAGAAAAACTGCATAAAGGACGGTCAAAAATGTATTTAAAAAATCAAGTTGAGCCATCACCAAGTCCCTGCAGTTCACAGTGTTAAATTCCGAACGAAAAAGGAAAAGCCGAGCCAAATATTTTTAGCGAATGGGTTTAGCTTCTGACACCTGGTTTGGAAACACATCACCACCTGTGCTGCATTAAACCTGCGAAAAACCCAGGAAGGAAATACAGTGTGAGAGGCCAGAAGAGGGTGGGCTCCTGGATCCCTTAGGTCAAACAGCAGGCTGTAAATGACTCTTTTCAAAACAGACATATTACTTCCCAAGATTGCGGCCTGCCACAAAGGAAGGTACGCACAGCAGTTGTTCCCAGCAAGAGTTATACTACATGGCTATTAGGGGGAATGGAAGCAGCTTGATTCTCGCCAATGACAGGAAATAAGGTCAAGTAAAGATAACAGGTCTTTGAATTAAGGAGGCTTTAAACACACATCCTGGCCCCACGGCTTTAGCAGCGAATGAGAATTATGGAAAGAAGCCTCGGATTTTCTCACTCCCTTTAAGCTGGACTTCTGAAACACCCTTCCACGATTAATGTGAAGGAGGCCTGCATGGGGAAGGCACCAGTTTCCTCATACCTTTGGCTTGTTTACGCTGTTTCTAAATAGACCTCCCTGCCATGTTGCTCAGGCAGTCTGCGCTGGGGTGGTTTCAGGAGTTGTCTCATCTATAGTGTGTGTGAGTCTTGCTGGTTAATACCTTCAGATTTAGAGGTCAAGATTGCAGTACTTCTGTCCAGGTGTTGGGGAAGGGAGTTCGGAGACCCCAGGTGTAGCCAGGCCAGTGTATTTCTTTTTTTCCTTTTTTTAAAAATTTCTTGCCCATTATTATTATTATTTTTTAAATTGGAGGATAACTGCTTTGCAGTGTTTTGTTGGTTTGTACTGTACAATACGGTGAGTCAGTTATAAAGGCCAGTGTATTTCTATGTTGCTGTGTCTTTCAAAATATTCCAACAGGCTTCACTTAATTCAGTGCGACCGAGTATCATCAGTTCAGGGGGGAAGAAGCTCACAGAAAACAAGGCCAACATTAAAAGGTTGTTTCAAATGTAGAGAAATACAGGTTGTTAGCCTAGATTCCCTGCCCAGTTGTGCAGAGTATGTGGGTTATATACCCACCTTGATTTTCCTCCTCCTTGACTGGGAGGGCGGGAGCAGGAATAGAGTAGAAGAGGGGAACTTAAGTTGAGCAATCAATTATAACAAATTAAAACAAATCCTGTTAAGTCAGTTAGCCGACTGGCTTGCACAGATAACCAGCTGGTTGGTGAAACTCAATCTTTTCTTTTGATGCTTGTTAACATTGGTTCTTTTGCACGGGACTGTGGACCTGGGCTAGCTTTTTTCCTCCAGTAACTGAAGAAAGTACACAGATTCTTTGTGCTTTTAACATTTTTTATCTTCTGATAATTAAAATAGAAAAAAAAAAAAAAGATCTTGGTTTTGGTAACTAAGTGAGGACCCTGGCCTAATATGGCCAAAGAGACATTGTTGGCAACTTCCATAGGGTAGGGTACTTGAAAAAAATCAAATGAAAGGGTTTGCGTCTGTGCAGAGACAGAGGTCCGGGTCATCTGTTTGTTAGCCGTGTGTCCTTAGGCAAATCCCATTACATCTTCAAGTTTCAGTGTTCTCACCCGAAAACTGGGAATCGTGATTGGTAGTATCTACTTCATAGGGTTGTTGAAAGAATGAGGTGATGCAGTGCTTAGTCTGCTTCCTGGCAGGGAGTACGAAGAGTCCTGGAAATGAAAACTAACGGTTCACTGCGTCATCACTGAGATCTTCGTAGCTCACACGTACTTCATTGGCTTCATGGAGAGACTGTAAATCTGTAAGTTTCAGTTTCTATCGTGTAGAGAATGGTTTGAAGCGTTGCTGACTAGTCGTGGTTTGGTTTTAAATGGATCTTTGGTTCCTTGGGTGTTTACCTGAATTAAAAGCACAATTCTATGTTCTGGTATGCTTAAAGATTTTTAATATATATGGATGCACTTTTTTTTTTTTTTACAAAATCAATTATACTCACTGATTTTTAAGAAGTGAATGATTTATTTTTTAGAAGTGACTGAGTATCATGAAGAAGAAGAAAATAATTGATAATTCTGCCATTCAGAGATTACCACTGTCCACATTTGGGTAGACTATTATTGCACATGTTTTGCAAATTTTCACCTAATTGTATATCAGTTGTCTTTCACATCATTAATAGTCTTCAACATCATGTTTAATGGCAGCAGAATTTTATCCATGAGGCACCTCATTTATTTTAGCAGTCCTTTTATGGACATTCAGACCCTTCCTAATTTTTCCACTATCAAATAACACCATTGTTAAACTCTCAAGTCACCAAATCCTGTGATGTGGTTTCCAGTTTTGGGCCTTCATGCCCCTTCATAAACTTTTCGGTTTTTCTGAAAGTTAGAAATCCCCTACATCTCAAACTAGCCCCAAGGATACCCTTTCAAAAGCTTGAGAAGGGAAATTCTTCCTTCCCAAGTGAGAAGAGGCAAATTTGGGATCATTTTCATGATAGCTCTTACTGTGGGTGAGGTGCTCCAAAGAGGCATTCCCATTCTTTCCTGTTTCCCTTTAACCGTAGGCAATTTCCCCACTGCAGCAGCAGCCCGGCCTTTCATTGGGCAGGGTCAAAATACATCATCCAAATAGATGGTGCCTAAGACTAGGGGAGAGTTCACACGCGTGTATTCTGTGCAATGCTCTAGCGCCTTCAGACAATGTTTCACCTCTCATTCCAGGGTGGAATTGACTGGTGAAGCCTTTTCCTGTAACTGGAATTCAGACTCATTTGAAGGATATACATGACTGCGTTTGCAGCTAAAGACAGATTGTTCAGTCCAGGAGTGGGGATGTGGAAGGGGTTTGGAAGTATGAGATGAACTGCTCAATAGAGACATGGCTCAGGGGAGCGGGAGGAAGTTCCATGGACAGTCTTGGTTGACTGTTCAGCTCTAGTTAAGCCCTAGGCCAGTCCTAGGAAACGTTGTCAAGTGAGGGCTCTCTTCCAGGCCTCCCCAGCCTTTTCACTATCGCCGTGCACCCGGGAGCATCATGAACTTGGTAGGGACCTCTGGCTCCCACTGGGTCAGCTGCTCAGGCCACCTTTTAGGGAAGCCCCTCACTGCAGGCCAGAAGAGGCCCAACCTTGTCCTAGAGATGCTGTGTGTGCTAAGTTGCTCAGTCGTGTCTGCAACCCCATGGACTGTAGCCTGCCAGGCTCCTCTGTCTATGGGGATTCTCCAGGCAAGAATACTGGAGTGGTTGCCATGCCCTCCTCCAGGGGATCTTCCCAATCCAGGGATTGAACCCATGTCACCTGCATCTCCTGCATTGGCAGGTGATTTTTTTTACCTCTGAGCCACCAGGGAACCCCAAACATGCCTTAACTATAGTTAAGGAAATACATATTAAGTAAAGAAAAGTTCAGTTCAGTCGTGTTGGAGTCTCTGCAACCCCGTGGACTGCAGTATGCCAGGCGTACCTGTCCATCACCAACTCCCAAAACAAAAGTTATAAACACTCAAAACTTAATCACTCCCTAATTATTTTACTATGTTTTACCATTACTGAAACTTTTGAGGTAATTTGTGTCTATTGTATGTATGTGCTGGCAATACTGGAAAATGATGGACTACTGCATGCCTCCTAGAAATCAGCCATGGGTGGGAGTGTTTACATCATGGAAATTAGCAAATGGTACAAATTAGGGCCATGTTTTACTCTTGTTGTATGTTTAGAGAAGTGAAATAGCGAAGTTGCTAATGTCAGAACTGTAAGTGAAATCCATTTCTCCTGACTCCATCAATGCTTCTGAACCATGTTTTGAAAAGTTGTTTTCTCAGTCCTTACCTTATTGGCCTACTCTAGTATCTCTAAACAATCTTTACCCCAAAGCATTAAAGCGCGTGAACGTGAAAGTTGCTCAGTCATGTCCGACTCTTCGTGAACCCATGGACTATACAGCCCATGGAATTCTCCAGGCCAGGATACTGGAGTGGGTAGCCTTTCTCTTCTCCAGGGGATCTTCCCAACCCAGGGATCAAACCCAGGTCTTCCATATTGCATGCAGATTCTTTACCAGCTGAAAGTGTTTATATACAGGCTATTGAAAAAGTCATAGAACTATATGTTCACCAGACATTTATTGAGTATGCTGGATTTCCGAGGTGGCGCTAGTGGTAAAGAACCTACCTGCCAATGCAGGCGGAGAAGGCGATGGCACCCCACTCCAGTACTCTTGCCTGGAGAATCCCACGGAGGAGCCTGGTAGGCTGCAGTCCATGGGGTCGCTAAGAGTCGGACACGACTGAGCGACTTCACTTTCACTTTTCTCTTTCATGCATTGGAGAAGGAAATGGCAGCCCACTCCAGTGTTCTTGCCTGGAGAAACCCAGGGACGGGGGAGCCTGGTGGGCTGCCGTCTCTGGGGTCGCACAGAGTCGGACACGACTGAAGTGACTTAGCAGCAGCAGCAGCCAATGCGGGAGATGAAAGAGACGCAGGTTCAGTCCCTGGGTTGGGAAGATCCTCTGGAGGAGGAAATGGCAACCCACTCCAGTGTTCTTTCCTAAAGAATCCCATGGACAGAGGAGCCTGGCAGGCTACCATCCACAGGGTCACAAAGAGTTGGCCACGACTGAAGCGACTTAGTATGAAGTGAAGTGAAAGTCGCTCAGTTGTGTCTGACTGTTTGTGACCCCATGGATAGGCTTTTCTGTCCATGGAATTCCCCAGGCAAGAATATTGGAGTGGGTAGCTGTTCCCTTCTCCAGGGAATCCTCCCAACCCAGGGATCGAACCTGGGTCTCCCACATTGCAGGCAGATTCTTTACCTTCTGAGCCACCAGGGGAGACCAAGAATATTGGAGGGGGTAGCCTGTTCTTTCTCCAGCAGATCTTCCCAACCCAGGAATTGAACTGGGGTCTCCTGCCTTGCAGGCAGGTTCTTTACTGTCTGAGCCACCAGGAATATAAATGGAGTGTATACACACACAACTGCTTCACTATCATGTGCTGGTCTACACATTAAAAACTATAAATCGGGTCCTATAGTAGAAGTGAGGGAGGCCAAAAAGTGTAGTGATGCAGAGCATGAGCTTTGAAGTCAGACTAACTTGGGTTCAAGTACTGACTGATTCCCTGCTAGCTCCATGACCTTTGGCAGATTACTCAACTGTTCCAAGCTCTAGTTTCCTTGTACGAATAAAAATGGTAATCCCCTCATAAGGGTTATTTGAAGATTACACAATAATGTATGTGGAGCGCTCTATGACTGGTGTGGAGTCAGCATTCAATATACACGAGCTTGAAACAAACCTTGAAGAAATAAATCTTAAAAGAGAAGGATACTAATTCTTTGGAATTACAAGCAATTCATGTATTTCTGAAGTTTGAATTTCTGTTAAAAGAGTTTCATTTACTCTGGGCTTGGAATGGAGGCTCATCTGAGGTCTTTGCAGACACCCAAGGTCCCCTTTGACCTCTGTGTGTGCCTTTGTGCCCCTCATCCTCTGGTGAACTGACCGCATGTCAGAGCTCACTCACTGCTGACCTCTCCCTTGCTCTTTACCCCAGTTTCACTTCCAACCAACCACAATCCATGAAAAGTGCTCTCACTCAGGGCACCAGAGGTGTTCTGGCTGAACTTTTTATGGCATTTGATGTTCTGATGACTCCTCCTTGTCTTTAAGTAAGTTCTGACCAATTTAACTTTTAACTATACCCAAAGGTGGAGAAAGTAAAGGCAAGGAGGCTTGATGAAAGAAGTTGGGAGAAATAAGAATATCTGTGAAAGCTGTGTTTCTCTTGAGTGAATATAATTTCCTAAGAGTTCTCATCACAAGAAACACCTTTCTCTCCCCTGTTTTTTCAATGTTGTATCTGTGTGAGATGATGGATGCTCACTAAACTTATTGTGATAATAATTTCATGATATATATAAGTCAGAGCATCATCCTATATATCTTGAACATATCCAGTGCTGTATGTCAGTTATATCTTAATAAAACTGGAAGGAAAGGAAAGAATGAAGATAATTCAAAGAAATTTTAAAGCAGAGCTTTGCTATATTTTTAGAAACTGAAGTGTTTCTTGTTGATGTTATTCATGGTGATTTACACAGTCAGAATCATATAGAGTTACTTATACCCTGACTGTACGCTTCATCTCCCTGCTTGCATCTCAGATATTCTTCTGGGGTAGTTTTCTTTTTTGAGGTCTGTCCTTTAAGGAGCACTTTTAGTGGGAGTCTGTCAGTAAATTTTCTCATTTTTTGTTTACCTAAAACTATTTTACTTACCTTCTTGAAAGAGTTTCTCTAAGTACAAACTTTTAGATTGAAAGTTCATTTTGAAGATTTTGTTCCTCTGTCTACTGACTTCTGTCTTTGTTGTTGAGAATTCTTCTGTCAGTTTAATTTTTATTGTTTGGGAGAATTTCGTCTTTGCTTTTTTCTGGCTATTTCTTTTTTTCTTCGTTTAGGATGTATCCTGCTTCGAATTTATTGAAGCTCCTGAATAAAAGGATTGAAGTCATATTAGTTTGGGAAAATTCTCAGCGTCATCTTTACTTCCTTCCACAATATCAATTAGGTATATGTGGCATCTTCTTACTATCCTTGTGCTTACTTACCCTCTGTTTCATATTTTTTGGTTGTGTTTGTGTTATTTTCTGTTTACTTTCCTCATATCCATTTGATTTCTTTAGTTGTGATTGTTTTCCCCTGTGGTTTAACCCAGTGAATCTTAAATAAAAAATTTTCTATCTTAGTTTCTAGAAGTGATAGTAGGTTCATTTTCAGATTTGTTTTCTAATTTTGGAAAAACATCTGAAATATTCTTATTACATTTTGCATGCAGTAATTCTAATACCTAAAGTCTTTATGAATCATCCTCTGTTATTAGTTGTTTCTGCTGACTTTCATTCTTGGTGGCTTGTTTCCTTTGTTGTATGTATTTTTGATTGTGAACTCATTTGCTGAAAATATTATTTTGCAATAAAAATTCCCTTGCTCTTTTTGTGAGCATTGTAGGTACTACCATTTGTGTTCCCAAACCTCTGTGTGTGGCCAAGTTTGTGGTTACAAAATCTCATAGAAATTTTATTGTTATTTTTGTTATTGTTAGCTCCACCCAAGCCAGGGCTAACACAGACCATTTTCTTTGTTGTCTGCCACTGCTGGGTGGGTTTTCTTCTAGGTCACCTTTTCCCCAGGGTATAGCCTACTTGAGTTGTGGCTTTTTGCAGGGTGGCTCTGGCCCTTCACCCTAGTTGAGATAGTTGAAGACCCAGCATAGGCAGTGGTGGCAATAGTCACTTAGCTCTTGTCTCCTGATTCAATCTTGGCCTCAGGGAGGTAAAGTACTGTTATTTTCTTGGAAGCTAATCTATTTAAAGAGGGCTTTCTCTATTTTGTCTAGACTTTTAAACTTTCTTTGTACCCGTGATATTTCCGTATACCTAGGCCATTGTGTTGAGGAAATGGAAATCTCTTACTGCTGACATTCTGAATGTGCTTTTATTATACCTTTCAGCTGTTATTTCTTGCTAGCCCAAGCAAAATTAATTTCTGACAATGGAAACGAGAAGAAAAATGAAAATCACTTAATGGAAACTCACTTTCTAGGAAACTTGACTCTTGGCTAACTCTGCAGTCTAGCCAGCTCACAAAGCTTATAGTCAACACACATTTACTGAGCTCCCAGGGCTGCTAAGGAATGGGGGAGCTATCTAACAAACAGAGGGCAGCTCCTCCTGTGGACAAGATTCACAAACCAGCATTATCCCCATAATGTTTGGATGAGAAGGGCCAAAAAACTCCATTAGACTAGTTTCTCATTTGCAGATCGGTGGCTTGGTAGCCAGAGAGACTGTTCTGTTCAGGGCCACAGAGTTGGGATTTCTCTCAAAGATATGAATGCAGAAACCCATTATTATTTTTAAAAGTTTGCTTGTGAATTCATGTAGACTTTTGTTCACTGAACATTAACTGAATGTCTTCTCTATGCCAAGTCCCAGGATGCCCTTTAGCTAGTAAGTACTCAGTAAATTGGTAATATGCACACATATTTGTCTGTATACAGAAGAGACACTCTGTTGCTTCTAAGTCTCTTTATTCGCTCTCTCCATACCTCCCACCCTAACCCTGAGCTACACACTCCACATATAGGTGAGAGGCTTTGTACCTGGTGAGGAGAATGATCAAGCAGGAATTGCTGTTATAGAGCCCGTGGGACTTGGGTAGGATTGGCTGAACTCAGAGCCTTTACTGTTGGGACCGTGACCTCCAGGGGGAAATCAGTGAGAACCGGCCACCGGCCCATATGTGAGTCTGACGCCGCCGCACACTACCTGTTAGACTCTGAGCTTCAGTTTCCTCTTCTGTAGAGTGGGAGTTCCTACTACTGAGTGTTACGCACTCAAGAGATGCTGTCCTTGCCTTTAAGAGCTTTTTCTTTTAAAAAATGGGTGAGAAAAGATTTCCACAATGTCCTAAGTAACAAGAAAAAAAAAATCGCCCTCGGTCCAGCTGGGATGGATGTTTCTACAGCCGGGCTTACACTGGCAACAATGGGCAGTCATTCCTTTGAGCCTACCACTCTCCTTCCTTAGGGACGGCACCTGCTAAGCTTTGTCTTTAGTTCTCATTCCTCAAACGACAGCTACTGTCGCTTGGGCTACTATTACCCAGCCACTAGGGGGCCAGAGTCATTCATAAAAGGCTGCATTTAAAAACGAAATCATAAAAATCTGAAAATATCTTGAAGCTGGGGAGTGTGCTTTTGTGGAACTAAATCCAATTTGAGTATAGAAGCCAACAAAAATAAACAAGAACAATAAGCAAAACAAACATCTTGACACCCCAGGAAAAAGCCCTAGCTCATTGTTTGAACAAATGGCACTAACTCTGACCCAAAGATAACTCTGCTCATTCAAAAACTATCAAGGGCAGTTCTTCATGACTTCAAAGTTAGGTTTTAAACTCACTTCCAGTTTCCACCATGGCAGTGGAATTCCTGGACAGATCTGCTTGAAAACAGTCTGTGGCTGATGCTGGGTGGGGAGTTGGTTGCCTGGGAGGGATGTGTAGGGGGTGGATTTGCATACCTAAGGGTTGTGGGAAATGTGAGTGAGCTGGGGTAAAGGGTTCTCTTGCAGTGAAAACCTCTTATGCCCCATATATGGAGGGTGGCATCCCAGATGGACATTTTCTAGGTCCAAGCCTATGAAATGGTTCTGCCTGATCTCTGCCCTACTCTGAGGGTGAGAAGAAAGTTCACTTACTGAGGAGAATGAATTGGGTACAGATGCTGCAGGCCATGGACTTGCCCTGACCTGCCAGCCTTCCTGGCAAGACAAGCAGTTATTAGAGCCTGGTGACGACTCCCTGTGTCTGGGGACGCGCTGTCTGCATTTCCAGGAGCCGGCTCCTTCCCAAGGGGAAAGAGTGCCAGACTGTGGAAGGGTCCAATTATTGGTGGCTCTACTTTGCAGAATGACTGTCTTTGAGTGAAGTATGTGTTGTGGAATCAAAGTTGGCATTTTTAATTAAGAAAAGAATCTTAGTTCTCACCTGCCATGTCCATGTGTCAGAAAAAGAATTCTTCACACACTTCTCAGGAAATGACTTCAGAGCTGCTTTGCTGCTTCTGAATCTTCTTGGACAATGACCCAATTGCAAGCAGTTGGTTTCATAAATGGATTTTTCTAATTTGTATTTGATACTTGTATTCAACTTCCTTAGGACTAAAAAATTCTTAATATTGCTATCAAAGGTAGCTGTTTCTGCTAACATTGTTATAATCAGATCTGAGGGGTTGAATGGGTTATGAGCATCTTACCAGGGCCAAATATCTGTGACAGAAGAATTTTCCAGGCGCTTTGGGGATATTAGAAGCTGGAAAATTGGCAGCCCCATTCCTGGGTCTCAGAATGGGTCTGCGCTTGAAGACGAATGGTTTAAAGAACTGTTCTGACCTTGGCCTTTAAGTAAACCACTGAGCTAATGCCATTGACCTAGTACCATGACTGCAACAGCAAGCAACTCTGCATTTGGGAATCCCATTTGACTTCTAGCTCTGCTGTGTATAAGCTGTATGATCTTGTGGAATCTAATCAACTTCTCTGAGACTTGTAAAATGGAGAAATAACCCTGTCCTTACAAGGCTGTGGGGAGGAGAATAAATTGAAATAATGTATGTAAAGCACCACATTCAAAGCTTGTCCAGTGGTCAGTCAATGTCTGATAGTGTCCCCACTATCTCTACCCTTTGAAGTCAACCCCATTTTGAAAAAATAAAAGGGCTGTAGTTTCAGAAAACTGAAGGTTCCTTTACCTTTAGGTGCAGAGAACGGTTTGATCTTCCTGAAATAGATGGCTCCCAAATTTACATTCCAGCCCTGATATCTCTTCCAGGCTTCAGGCTGGGGTGGAAAGTTTACAAATGGTAGTTCTATCATGTTAAAGTATCCAAAAATAAAATTCATCTCTGCTTCTGTTACCCAACCCACGGCAAACACCCGGAAACCCCAACCAGCAAACCTGGTTTTCCTTTCGTATTTCTTTTCTTTTCTTTCTGTTAATGATAGCACCATTGTTCAGGATGCCCAGACTTCAACTTAGAATCAGTTATCTCTTTTCTCTTGTACTTTCATCCCATCCAATCAGCCTCCAGATCCACCTGAAGCCACCTTCCTTCTTCTTCCTTCTTCTTCCATCCTCCCTTCCTTCTATTCAAGTCTCAGAGCCAGCAGCTCAGGTACAATGGAAAGTGTCCTTGGAGGCTATTTATGTCTTCTAACTCCATCCCAGATTGTACATTTGGAGCCTTCTCTGATGCTGGCATTAGCCTCTCCTATCTACCCTGTTGTCCGCCCCTTCCCCCCCCAGAGCAACTGCCTCCTCAGCTTTCTGTATACCATTTTCCTGCTCATGATTCTTCAAAGACTCCATGTGATCTACAAGAAAGATTCCTTAGTTCAGTGTGCCCGCCTTCCATTTCTGACTTAGTCTCTCTCTTTCTCTGCTCTGGCCATATGTACCCACTTCCTGAACGTATCATTCTTTTCTCTAGCCAAGCTCTTCCATCTACCCACCTACCCCACTTCCTTCTTAGTATCCACCAGCCTAAGAGTCCTCCTAGACTCTTAATCAATTGGTTGGAACCAAAATCCTTTCTGACACTTGAATACTTCCTTCAATGTGCATTTCTTCATCGGGCCTACCACCCCAGAGCCAAATCAGACATGATTTGCGAGATGCCCCAGTAGGCTCTATGATACCCTGGGAGATAATGCAGTTTAGTAGTTAAGAATCTGCTTGCTCTGGTGTCAGATGAATCTTGGTCTAAGTCCCAGCTCTGCTGTTTGCTAGTCACATGTTTGGGCTAATGCTTTAGCCTCGCCTACCCTGTGTTCTCTTATCTACAATGCTGAGTAACAGTCATGCCTACTTCACATGATTGTTGGTTGCCGTCTAAGGCGATGAGGCGTGGTAAAGCACTTGGCATAGTGGCTAGTACCCAGAAAGTGTCTGGTAAATGATTGCTATTATCTTCCACTTCTTGCTTTATTTAACTTTTTATAGCTGGTTTATTAGTGAGGAAGACTGACTGTGATTCCAGATTTGTTCTAGGGCTGTATAACATTTAAGATGGTCTAAAGATTGCAAATAGAAGCCAGAGAAATGGAAGTGATAGCTTATTGGGTTGTATACTTTTCAAGGGCAACGATGATACTACTTTCATTTTTGTATCCCCAGCAAAGGGGTGTGGTTAGCATTCAAAAAATATGTTTAAGTCAACTCAGTGTTGAGTTCCAAAAAATTGATTGTGGTTACCTATGGTCAGTCTTCATTCCTGACTGTTTCTCATGATTGTCAAAGTGAACTTTCAGAATGCTGGGATTCACTCATTTCCTGTTCTTAAAAAAAAAAAGTGTTTCTATGTGTGAATATACACACATACATTTAAATTCTCACTGTTTTTCTAGTCTGTCTTCGTTGAGTATATTCCTCTTCCTCTTTTGCTATCCTAGACATTTTGGGTTTGGGTCTGACCATAGACTTGGGTTATAGGTCTGTATAATCTTAGATTATAACCAGGCCCAAAAGAACCTTGCTGAAAGGAGAGCTGCATGCATCAGACCTACTGAATTGGGCCCTGGAGTTAAATCTTCAGTAATCCAGTTTTCAGAGGGAGCTGGACGAGGTCACCTTGCAGATGGATTAAGTCTGCAGATTACTGATGAGCTTTGCCATTTTCTTGAAGATCTACTACCTTAATTTCTAGGCCATTCCACTGGACCTGTCATGATGTGGCTCATGTACCACGTGAGTTCCCAGTGTAATGTCTAGATGGGTGTACAGAGTGCTTGCTTTGTTGTTACTGTTTAGGTACCGGGAGCTTAAAGGTAGAAATTTAATATATGTGTTCGCAATGTACCAAGCACCTTTTCTGGAAGGGTCAAAATGCCACATTTAAGTAGTTACTAGAGTAATGAGTGAATAGTAGGTAAGGTTTTTCTTCCCCTCTCCTCTCCTTGTTTCCTTTCCCTTCCACTCTTTCCAGTGTAGAAAAGGAGACTTTGTAAGGAGGACAATGCATAGGGATTATGGCCATATAAGACATGCATTTGTCTGTATTGTATTGTAGATGTTTATTGCAGCAAAAGTTCTGGTGTCCCCTAGGGGTCTGGAGGCCCTCAAGGATCTGCTTTACCCCTTCAAATGGAACCAAGACCCAGAGGGAGTAGCAGTACGAAAGAGTAGAGGAATGGGATATACTCCTACCGTCTGACTTTGGACAGCACCTTGCTAAGGTCTGATCACATCGTTACTCCCAGAGCCTTTGAGTCCCCCGAAGTATCCCTTTACTCCAGCTGGTTCCGTGGCTTTGGTTGAGCTGATGTGGGTTAGGCCCGTGAAGCTCTTTAAACTTCCTCATCTGGATTTCGGGTCTGCAGGGTGGGCTGCTGACCTGAGCAGATGGTTCCTGAAATGCAGCCCCTCGATGTTCCTGACCCTATTGACAGCTTCCTGCCTTCAGAGAGGCAGGGGGACTGCCACAGACCTGTGGCTTCTCCCTCCAGATGCCCTCATGGGAGAGCAGCACCATCTTTTTGGGGCATTTCTGGTGAAGAAGTCATTTTCTTTGGTTAAAGCTTTACAGGTAGATAGCCCTGGGCTCTTCTTCAGGTTCTACCAACTCTTGGCTTTATGGCTGTGAACCTTTGGCTTAGAGAAGGATAGATATCTCAGGGCCGAGCCTGGGAATGGAGCAGGCAAGAGGCATCCACCCAGTTGAGGGTGGAAGAGGAAGACGAAACAGCAAATGGGACTGAAACAATCAAGAGAAGTCAAATTCATAAAATTTATTAAATAGTAAAAAGGAATTAGGGGCCCTTCGCTGTTCATGGCCAAGGATGAGGTAGGACTGTGAGAGTGAGAGTCTTCCCCCCCAGTGCCAAGGGGCCCAGAAGGAAGGATGCCTGGGAGGGGTGCTGTGCGAGGCATGGGAGACCATGGGAGAGACCATGGGGGTTGGAGGGTGTGGAACAGGGAGGAAAAGCCCGTGTTATCACTCATGTCGGGTGAGTGGGTAAAGAGGCTTTTCCCAGGAAAACACAAATGAAAACTCTAGTTCCTATGCTGGGATACATGCCCCTGAATTTACAAATAAGGTCTGAAGCTCATTATCAAACCCGTGTCATTCAATTTCATGCCTGTAAAGAAAAGAATCTGGAGCTTGCGGAACAAGAGCTCAGCTCTGGGTTAGGCTCTGTGTGTTTAACTACACAACCGGCTCAACCCCTTGGTTGTGCAGCTTTGAATAAATGAGGTTTTTTTTCCTCTCTCAGCCCTGATTTTCTGTTGAGAAAATACAGAATAATAATACTCACTCATTGTTATGGGGAAGACTAATGGGTTAGACTCTAGAAACTATTGGCATGGGAATTGCCCCCAAAATGGTAGATGTTGTAAAGTTCCAGTGTCATCATTGTGCACTTACCAGCAGACATGGTTGACTTAGTTGCTATGTGTTAATAACATTCCTGATCATAGCAGGCCATTTCCTCCTGGCTTTAAAGCAAGAGTCGCAACCTGTGTGTGCCTGGGTAGGTGAGGGAGGGAGGTATATGCCGGGCTCTGGAGTGAGCTGGGCTTCCTTTGTGTCCTGTCAGAGCCATCAATAGAGACCCAGGCCTCTAGAGAGACCTCAGAATTACAGGCCTGTGGCTATTTCCATAGGATGTTTGGGACTGGGGTCAGAGGGCGTCTATATGCTCTGGGCAGAATGGTCTCTTATCATAGAGTGTTATGGAAACTTCTCTTTCATGGACCATTTAGGAACACTGAACCAGAGGCCCAACCTCATCCTAGACTTGGGACTTGGACAGGAGACTTGAACTGGACTCAGTTTCTCTCAACAGAACTGTTGAGCTCTGTCTGACAGCCTGGGAGGGACAGCTCTTAAAGGGAACAGGCTTGAGGAAGGATCACAGAGTCCCAGGAGAGAAAGTCACTTGAACTGAAGAAGTTTGGCAAAGACAGATTAAGCAGCAGGGCTCAGAGAGATCGGGGTCTCCAGGGATGCACCGACCCCATTCCTGTGCCCACACCATTTCTGTGCCCACTCCCTCCCTGACCCTTGCCCCAAAGGATGCTCTAGAAGAGAGCTGAGTGCTAAGGTAAGAACTGTCTGTCTCAGCCCAACACCTCCATTGTGGGAACTCCAGGGAAGGTGAGATCTTGGCAGGGAGGCAGTCAGGAGGGGCCTGCTTGCAGCCCAGGCAGCCCTGGAGGTCAGGACAACAGCAGCCAAAGCGTTGCAGGGCAGAGCAGCCTTGACTGCCAGGCTGCCGGGCTACACCTATTACCACTGGACTTATGTAATGTGTCGCTATCTCCCTCTAAAGCACCTGCCTCCTCGATTGTGGTAGTCTGATAACAGCTCCAGGCAGCAGTCGGGCCTCAGGAAATGTTAGCCTTATTGTTGGAGAGCCTTATTGTCTCCCAGGTGAACTTATGGAGGGAATAGTTGGGAGTGAAATCCTGGGAAAAGATGGGGCAGTTTGGAGAATGGCTTTAAACGTGATCGTTGTGCTCACTGAAGGGTTACGACGGCCCTGGAGTCAGTGTGCGTGGGACCAGCTCTGAGGTTTCCTGGGCCCAGAGGAGGCACCAGGTTGTATAAAGCTTGTCGTGGTTGATCTGTCTGTGTCAAACTGATGGCTCTGTTCCCTGATTGATCTGGGGTGATGGGAACAATATTTCAAAAAAACTCTATTCCCTCTGCCTGGCCTTTGGTACAGGGGTGTATGTTAGGACCAGCCTTGCTGGGTTTTCTTCACGTTGTTGTATCAGCAGGGAGATTACTCTCCTCGCTTCTCCATTACAGCAGCTCATCTCTCCCTACCTCCAAAACCCCTTTCCTGCAGAGATCCCACTCATTTTTCAAGACCCTGCTTAGGTCTGGGTAAATCATTCCTTGCTCCCAGAGTTGATTATTTACATGTTCATACGTTCTGCAGATAACGCACGGACCTTTGCTTACCTTATCAGGTTGTAAGTTCAAGAGAGGATGCATGCGCAAGTGTGTGTCTCTTAGTCATCATTTTATCCCCCATGGGGTCATATAATATTTGCCAAAACGAATAGGAAGTCCTGTGAAGTAAGCAATATCCTGATTTTACAGATAAAGAAACTGAGGCTTAGAGAAGGTGAGTGCCTTGCTCAAGGCCACCCACCTAGTGGGTGAAGGAGTCAAAATCCAGGCAAGCCAGGATCCCAGCTTTACTCACTGTACTCTACTGACGTCTATGGGAGGAACTTAAATGGTCCATGGATTAAACATGTTCAGCTCCCAGGGCCACTTTTTTTTAAGAGAATTTTTATCTGCTTTTAGCTGTGCTGGGCCTTCACGGCTGCGCGGGCTTTTGTCTAGCTGTGGCTGGCCGGGTCCACTCTAGTTGCGGGCTCGGGCTTCCCACTGCGATAGCTTCTCTTGTTGTGGGGCATAGGCTCTGGGTGCACCGGCTTCAGTAGCTGGGCTCCAGAGCACAGGCTCAGTAGTTGTGGCGCGTGGTCACGGGCTTAGCTGCTCTGTGGCACGTGGGATCCTTCCTGATCAGGGATTGAACCTGTGTCTCCTGCATGACAGGCAGTTTCTTTACCACTGAGCCACCAGGGAAGCTTCATGGGACTTCTTTCGAAGATGTTGTGTATCTTCAGTTGCCTGTCACTGCCAAAACAAAGCAAAACCAAAAAAACCCTAAAATTAGATTTTAAAAATGCTGTCAGAAGATTGAAAAGATGTCATGTAGATGTAGTGACGATGCCGCTTCATCCTTTGTGCAGACAGGCGTCTCTGGCACTGTGGATAATGAGTAATATCACAAATTGTAAGCCCTCCAGTCTGAAAGATTTTGAATAAGCCCCCTTATGATCAGCGTTACATGGTGTTTCTTCTGTTTCCTTCCCCCAGATAACATTGCAGTTCCTCTAGCTGAGTAATTTATCCTGGAACATTAATATGTAGGGTCTATTCATGTCTTAGAAAAATGTTCTAGTAACTCATTTTCTCTTTTCTGGTAAAGTCATTGCACTGAATCATCCTCTCAATGAAACTCTTTTAAAAAACCATTAATGAAAATGTTAGTGGGTTTGTACCACGACATCCATCTAGATTTAAATATTTATTGGGCAAACAGAAGAAATGAAAAAATCCCCTTATGAAAAATCAATCAAAGCTGCCTCCACCCGCACACCCCACCCCCCACCGCCGACCCCTCTAAAGCCTCGTCTTGTCAATAGTGTCACAGACCAGCCACCCTCACCTTCCCATCTGCGTTTCTGGCACTGAACTCAGTCAGCTGAGACCAAGCTACCATGTAAGGAACAGATTAAACTAACATCCATCAAGGTGAAAGATAATTATTACTTGTGTCAGACAACACCTGTTTTTGCAGCATTCCTCAACTTAGTTAAACTGGAGACAGGCTAAACTTTCCACTGAATTTTCCACTTGACAGTTGCTCCAGGCAGTGTGTCTGCAGAACACCCTTGCTATGTTTACATTTTTGAGGCAGATTAAAAATGTCATCCGTGAAATATAACCCGAAAATATCAAACTGTAATATAGAAATTCAGGGGCTGAATGGGAGTCATACAGAAGACGACCAACCCTTCACTGCTTCAAGGGCAGAAATCTTTCATCGTACATCTTTTATGGTGCTCCACGTGCAGACTGGCCACAGATAGCCTCATACTTCACATCATGGTGGTGTCGATTACTCTTCACTTGCCCACTTTTGTACTATGAATCATTTCTCGACAGCTTCTGCTATCTTTTTACCCATGGAGAGCTAGGTGCCATTTGGAATCTGCGGGCACTGGGTCTCCTTCTCATAGACCCATTTTCATGGCTATGATGAGATTTTTGCCTGGGAAAGGAATCTCTGACCTGGGGCAAAAATCTGAAGATTTTTTGTTTTTAATTGAAAAGTGACATTGATGTGGCTGCTGTGGAAGTGCGAATGTCATCGCCAAGTATGCTGCCTGGTCGTCCCTTGATGGAAAACAGGGAAACCAAAAGAAGAGGAAAGGGCCTGTGGTACCTCCAGAGGTTTAAGCTGGGACACGTTTTTGTACATTTTCCAAGAGAAAAGGAGAAAAATGGAAAACGAGGGGCAGGGCTCCCTCTCTGAGGGAAGGGTACAGATGCTGTAGCTTTTCTGGGCGTTAATCTTACTCATCAGGCCCGTGTTGACTTCAGTCACTTTCTTTGGATGTACTCTTGATAATGGGCTCCAGCCTAACGGAAGGGAGAGGGGAAGGAGACTTGAGACATCCCTTTAATGCAGGTATAGACATTAAGAGGCATTTAAGATATGTAATTCTTAGGATTTCAGCCATGAGTGCTGTAATATTTAAAAACTCCTGTAGTCACGTCCAACTTCTCATCCTCACATACACTCAGGTTCCTGATGGCATCTGAGCCTGGTTCCTCCTTTTTCCTTTTTCTCCCTGCCCCAACCCAGCCTTCTGCTCTTGCTCAGCCCTCCATAGTGAAAGTGAAAGGGTTAGTTGCTCAGTCTTGTTCAACTCCTTGCAACTCCAGAGACTAGCCCTCCAGGCTCCTCTCTCCATGTAATTCTCCAGGCAAGAATACTGGAGTGGGTTGCCATGCCCTTCTCCAGGGGATCTTCCCGACCCGGGGACTGATCCTGGGTCTCCTGCATTGCAGGTGGATTCTTTACCATCTGAGCTATCAGGGAAGCCCAGCCCTCCGTAATCCCCCTTCTGGTCTGGGGTGGTAGCCCTCCATCCTTCTCCAATCTAGGCTCTTCCCAATCCCAGTTTATCTTCTGGATACCAATAGTCATTTTCCTCAAATACTAGTTTGAAGATCACCATCCTCTGTTACAAATGTCTAATCCCTTGATAAGTGGCTACATTCCTCATTCCTCACCATGTCCTGATTCAAGGCTTTTGTAATCTGTTCTTAACCTTTTAAGTCAGCTGTCTCAGGATGCTTTTGTTTATTTAAAAATGTATATAACCTTAAAAATATTTTTTTGCGCTGGGTCTTAGCTGTATCACACAAGATCTTTGATCTTAGTTGTGGCATACAGGATCTTTTATCTGCGGCATGTGAGATCTAGTTCCCTGACCACGGAGCAAACCTGAGCCCTCTGTGTTGGAAGCATGGTGTCTTAGCCACTGAACCAAGGAAGTCCCAGTGAGGATCATTTTAGCTGCAAGTAACAGAAACTGACTTGAGTGATGGGAACATGTATCTCCTTCCAATACAGGAGGCCCACTTGTACCACACTGCAGGCGGTTTGCTGCAAGGACTTGATGTGGGCAGAGCACCAGCTTCTTCCTACCTCCCGGCTCTGCTCTTCTTTGTGTGTTTGTCTGCACCCTCAAGTGTGATAGCAAGATAGCAGCTGGAGCGGTTCCAGCCAGAGTCAGACCTCATGAGGTACAGATAAGGAGTGGAGCCCCTCCCGCACACCTCCCTTCATCTCTCACTGGCTAGAACTGGTCTCATACCCAGCCCCCAGGCAGCCACCGGTGAGGGGCTGATGTCACTCTCAGGCCAACCAGTCCCCACATGGGGGGCGGGGCGGTGGTGATGCTGCCAGCTTCCACTGAGGCACATGGCTTCATGGAGTAAGAGGTGAGACCTGAACAAAACAGATTTGGTTAAGAAAGAATCAGGGAAACCGATGCTGGGTAGGCAAGATGCTGTTCCCACCACCAGAGTTTCTGGCCCATGGAGAGGAGTTTATTGTGTCCCCAGGCTACTCTGTTCTCCACGCCTATCACGGCCTCTGTATTTTTCTCACACGGAAATATATATGTCTTGCTTTCCCACTTTTTTCCCCTGGAAAACTCTTCTTCATCCTTTATGACTGCCATTAGTTTCTTAACGCCACTGTAACAAATGATCACAGGATTTGTGGCTTCAAGCATTGCAGATTTCTTACTTGATGTTTCTGGAGGTCATCAGTCTGAAATGGATCTTATGGGGCTAAAATCGAGGTGTTGGCAGAGCTATATTCTTCCTAGAGGTTGCCAGAATTCCTTAGCTCCTGTCTACATCATTGTCACCTCTGCTTCTGTTATTACATCTTTCTTTCTGATCTGCCTGCCTCTCTCTCTTTTTTTTTTAATTGGAGGATGCTTACTTTATAGTGTTGTGGTGGTCTCTGCCATACATCAACATGAATTTGTCGTTATTATATATATATCCCCTCCCTCTTGAACCTCCCCCCTCCATTCTACCCCTTGCCTGCCTCCTTCCTAAAAGGATCTTTGCGAGGACATTGGGCCCACTCAGATAATGCAGGATCCCATCTCAAGATCCTTAACTAAACCATGTTTGCAAAGCCTCTTTGTTAGATAACGTACGCACAGGTTCTGAGTACTGGGACATGGACACTTTGGTGGGTGGGTAGGGAGCGTTGTTTTGTCCACTACAAAGACCCAGCACATATGGTATCTTTGCTGCAAGGTCTTCTCTGACTCCATTTCAGAAAGGCCACTGGGCAGAAACAAAAAGGAGGTTGGAAGGAGGCAGGGTGTTTGCCAGCCCTGGGGCGTGGTCTTGGTGCCACCCCTTGCGCTGTCCAGGGAAACCTGATGGCGATGCTCTGTGGTCACGCCTCTCCTGGACCTGCTCCCTGGACTTGTTCTCTCACTTTACTTTTCCTGTTTTTTGACCTGACGCTGAACTTCCTTTAGGTCTGAGTCAAAGAGATTTTATACCCAGCCCATCGTGGAGGCGTTCACCAAAGGAAACGAAGAGGAACGTCTACCCACAGGACAAAGAATGGTTTTATGTGCCCCCAGGTTATGGCAGCTTAGAGTGAGCCTTCTTCACTGACCACATGCCATCCTGGCCAGGCCTGGGTTCTGGTCTATGGACGGAAGTTGCTCAGCTCAGGTCAGAAGGTCCCTCTGTCTCTGTCTGTCTTTTTCTTAAGTATTTATTGTGTGCCTGTGAACAGCATGGTGGTGGGCACCATTGCTCAGAGGCATGCAGTGCCCCTGAGAAGTGGAAGATCCTTGTCAAAGTGATTTGTTCACAAGAGTTCCCAGTAAAAACTGGAAGGAGGAGAGAATGGGACAGGGAGGGGAGAAAGCCAACCAAGGGTGCTCTCTCAACAAAGTCCTGTCGAGCGTAATTTTGGATCAGTCCTCCAGGGCCGCTTGGACACATGGATCACTCCTGGGTTGTCCTGACTTGGGGCAGTTGTCACTGGTTAAGGGCTGCCAGGGCAACCAGGGAAGGTAGCTCTGATGCCTGAGGGGAGCCCTCCGTCAACAGAGGTACAGGTGCTATTGGCAATGAAAGTCCAGTGTGAACCGGTCTGTTCAGAGGTGGCTCAAGATCTGAGCAGGTCTGGGCGGAGCACTGACATCCTCTGCTACCCTAGGGAGACCCTGTCCTAGTATTTCCTCTCCTTTGTGGCCTCATTTCCCCACCCCCAACCTGTGACTATTAGCCCCACTGCTAGTCAGGGTTTACTCCAGGGCTGCCTGTGCAGAAAGCTGACCTTTCCAAGCTCAGATGCCCTGAACAGGCTTCAGGTCACGTCATGCTTCTACTTAGCTTGTTCAGGGCTTGGAATCTTAGTGTTTGTTCCTCAGTTGGTTCCGACTCTTTGCGACCCCATGGTCTGTAACCCACCAGGTTCCTCTGTCCGTGGAATTCTCCAGGCAAGAATATTGGAGTGGGTAGCCATTCCATTCTCCAGGGGATCTTCCTGACCCTGGGATTGAACCCAAGTCTCCTGCATTGCAGGCAGATTCTTTACCATTTGAGCCACCAGGGAAGCCCCTGGAATCTAAAAGGAAGATGCTTATTAACTTTTAGAACCCTAAAGTTTCCTGTGTTGACTTTCTAGTCACCTCAGGAAAAAGCCCATTTCTACTGAAAAAAAAAAACAACAAAAAAAACCTGAGGATGGTGGATATAACTGTCTCCAAGGGCTGTGGAGGCTCTCCCTTGTGTCTGTCACTGCAGGCTAGTCTCCTGAGAACCCAGAGTGGAGGAGGTTGCTCTGTCCCTGTCTGGTCACCTTGTCTCCTTTGAGGTTCTCCCTCCCTTCTCTGTCCTTGGAGTGACTCTCCTCTTGACCCCGCGCTCTCAGTATTTATTTGTTTGGCTGCATTGGGTCTTTGTCACCGCAGGTGGGCAGCATGTGGGCTCTAGTTCCCCAGCCAGAGATTGAACCTGGGCCCCTTGCTTTGGGAGCACAGAGTCTTAGCTCCTGGACCACCAGGGAAGTCCCAACTCTGCTCTCTTGGTCTAGACTTCCCTTCCACACAGCAGAGGTCAGTTGTACATTCAAGGTAGACGGTTTTACCCAAAGTTTCAACCTTCTTTGCCCAGAAGCTCTACAGTGCTTGGGTGCCTTGGGTATTGACGAAGGATGCTGTCCACTTAGGTAACCTGAATGGAGGACTTTGTCAAATCACATCATTGTTTTTAAAAATGCTAGCTACTTGAGCATAAACCGATATATATGTAATAATAGTTATTATAACAATAGCTAATGTTTGAATATTGTGCAATATAATACTGTTCACGCATCATTTCATTTCATTCTTTACCAACCCTCCACCAACAATCCTACTAGGTGGGAACTGTCATTATCATCATTTTACTGGTGGGAAAGTTGAGGCTCAGAGAAGTTAAGTAATGCCCCAGAGCTTGCGGAGCAGAAACTTGAATGCAGGTCTATCTGAGTCCATAAACTCAAAATTATCACCCTATATTGCCCCTTACTTCGTGGTGAGAAAGGAGTCTTCTTCTCAAAGTTCAGAACTTTGAAAAGGAGTGGATATGTCTGGCAAATGAGAGTGTTTCTTCAGGACTTTTAATTCCAGTGGTGCTTAGTCACCCCATTTATTAGATTCCCTACCCAAGAATTAAATAGAAAATAGGCTCTTCCAAATCCCTTTCAGATGTGTTGGCCACCAAAGCAGGCTCCATCACCCCATAGTGAGTCACTGTGCAAGCCAGCTTAATTTCAGTTGTACTTGTCTGGAAGAGGGGCTTAGACCCTCCATACTAGCTCTTTTAAGAAGAGCTTTCCTGGGAGCTCCACCCAGCTGCTGCTGCTTTTGTCTCTTTGGATAGACTGCCAAATGACTGCCCAACCAAAGCAGCAAGGCAGGCTGAGAAATAAAGTTGGTGTTTTGGTTGTTTTTTAAGCTTGGTGCCCCCAGTGAAATCAGCATTAGAAAGAAGAGGATAATGGAGACTGGGTGAGCAACTATCAGTATCTGTTATACCCCACTCCCATTTCACTTTGTTTTCCAACTGAGAATTCATTTCCCATTATTTCAAACAGTCTTGGGTCAGTGTTCTAAACTCCCTGGCATTTACACTTCCAAAGACATCCAAACTCAGTGTGTCCTCAACAGAACTAATCTTCTCAAATATATCCCCTCTCATCGGAGTAAGTGGTACTGCTATCAACACAGTTATTCAAATAGTTATAGTTCTAGTTATTCTATAGAAATATAGACATCATCCTTGTTTATTTTTAACTTCACCTCTCCTATCAGTCATGGAGCCTGTGATTTTGATTCCTGTTTCTCTGATCTACTTCTCTATCTTTTCCTTCCTCCATCTAGCAGTACATCGAAAGCATACTATATCATGGTCAAATAAAATTTAGGTCAGGGTTACAAGGATGGTTCAGTTTTAGGAAATCTTTATCAGTGTATTATCTCTGTATTAACAAAGTAAAGAAAAAACCATAAGGCCATAGACTGAGGAAACAAACAAAATTTATACCCTTTTCTGCAGTTAAAAACAATAAGAACAAAATAGGAGTTAATTTTGCTGAAGTGCAAGACTTCTATACTGAAAAGTACAAAACATTCTGGAAAGAAATGAAAGAGGACCTAGATAAGGGGAAAGACATCCTGTGTTCACATGTTGGAAGTCTTAATAGGGCAATAATACCCAAAGAAATCTACAGATTGAATGCAATCACTATAAAAATTTCAATTTCTTCCCCCCACCCAGGAATAGGAAAGCTAATCCTAAAATTCACATGAAATTGCAAATAGCGTTGAATAATCAAAAAGTTTGAAAAAAGAAAAGTTGGAGGGCTTACACCTTCCAGTTTTAAAACACAATTCTCAACTTCAAAGCTACAGTAATAAAAATAGTGCTGTTCTAGCATAAGGATACAAACACAATCAGTGGAATCGAATTCAGAGTCTGGAAAGAAATCTTGCATCTATGACCAATCTATTTTCAATAATGGTGCCAAAACCATTCAATAAAGGCAAATTAGTTTCTTCAAGAAATGGTGCTGTGACAACTGAACATTCACAAGGAAAAGAAGAATGTTGCCTCTTACTTCACTCCATACATAAAAATTAAAATGGATAAAAGACCTAAATACAAGAACTAAAACCACAAAACTCTTAGAGGAGAACATAGACATAAACCTTTACGGCTTTGGGTTTGGCAGTGGTTTCTTAAATATGACACCAAAAACAAGCAACAAAAGAAAAAAATAGATAACATTAGATTTCACCAAAACTAAAAGCTTTTATCCATGAAAGTCCACTATCAGAAGAGTAAAAAAGACAACCCACATAATGGGAGAAAATATTTACAAATCATGCATCTGACAAGGGTCTAATATCCTGAATATATAGATTAAATGTGCACACACATAGTTGAATAACAAAAAAGGTGAACAGTTCAATTTAAAAGTGGGCACATGATCTAAATAGGCATTTGCCACAAGTATGTGAAAAGATGTTCAACATCATAAGTCATTAGGAATTGAAAATTAAAACCACTGTGGGATACTGCTTCATATCCACCAGGGAAAATAACAAGTGTTGAGAAGGATGTGGAGAAATTGGAGCTCTTACTCATTGCTGGTGGATATATTAAATGGTGTACAAACACTATGGAAAACAGTTTGGCAGTTCCTTAGTAAATTAACATAAAACATATGTATGATCCAATTTTATTCCCAGGTGTATACCCAAAAGAAGTGGACAGGTATTCAGACTGAAAATTGTATATGAATGTTCTTAGTTGGACTATTCATAATAGCTAGAAGATGGAAATAACACAAATGTTCATTAAGTGACGAATAAACAAAAGTGGATAAAGAAAATACTATTGGAATAAAGGAATAGAGTATAGGTATATGATACAAAACAGATGAACATTAACATTACCCTCCATGGAAGAAATTAGGCAGAAAAGGCCATATTACATGATTTATAAGTAGGAAAATATTTTATTTTCACATATATGAAAAATAATATTGTATGGTTCCATTTATATAAAATATTCAGAATATGGATTCAATAGAAAATAGATTAGTGATTACTGGAGGGGGAATAGGAGTGGGCATGGATTTCTTTTGGGGGTGATGAAAATGTTCTGGAAATAAATAATGGTGGTGATTGCACAGTGCTGTGAATGGACTAAATGTCACCAGTGGTAAATCTTATGGTGTGTGTACTTACCACAAAAAAGCCCCAGTTCATACAAAGAAACATCAGACTTTTAGTAGAACTGCAGTAGAAGCTAACTTCCTCAAATTGATAAAGGCTATCTATGAGAGGCCTACGCTAATAATACTAAATGGTAAAGCATTAGTGGGCTTCCCTGGTGGCTCAGATGGTAAAGAATCCACCTACAATGTGGGAGACCTGGGTTCGATGCCTGGATTGGGAAGATCCCCTGGAGAAGGGAACGGCAACCCACTCCAGTATTCTTGGCTGGAGAATCCTCATGGGCAGAGGTGCCCGGTGGGGTACAGTCCATGGAGTTGCAGCGTCAGACGTGACTGAGTGACGAAGCATGCACAGAATGGAGCATTAGCTGCTTTCCCACTATCATCAGTGATAAGCAAGGATGTCCTCTCCAGTCCCTCTACACCACTGGGCTGGACATCCTAGACAATGAAATATGACAAAGAGTCCTGTTGGATCTTTACAAATAGGAAGGCTTTAGTGTCCTCTGTGTATTTCAAGTTTTTAGTAAAAGTGAATCCCAAAGGAGATAACTGAAGTGAAAGAATAACAGGAAGCCAAGATTCAACTTTGAAAAGCTCTCATGTGTGGGGATAATGGGGTAGAGAATGGAGAATAAGAACTGAGAAAGGACAAGAGAAAAAAGAACTGGCATAATATGTTGCCCCAGAAGCCCAGGTTGGCAGTGTGGGGAGTTTTAGGAAAATTACAGACTGCATGGTCAGGATATAAATTCCTCAGAGATGCAGAAGACAATAAAAACTGAGAATGTTATTTTCTTTGTCCAGTAGAGGCTACTGGTGACCTTTGAGAAAATGGTCTCAGTGGAGGAAGTAAAAACTGGCTTAAAGAAGAGATGGGGGCAGGAGAAGCAGTGGGTACAGACCATCTCCTTGAAAAGATAAGTGGTGTTTGATAAACATTAGTGGTGCCGGAGATGGCTTGTGGGGAAGAGAATGGGTTGGGGCTGTAGTTTCCCCATCAGCTCTTTAACCCTCACAAAACTACTCCAGATGAACATCTAAATAAAAATAGTGCTCTACAGGAAAGCACCTAACTCACTCTTTTAACAAGAATACTATCACAAGTCACTCATATAATGAAATCCTGGAGCCACTGCAATAGCAAAATCATTTAAATTTATTGAAGCACCTGCCCTTAGCAAACACTGTCAGGGCACATGCTGAGTGTTCTTGGCGATGAATCTCCAACTGCAGAGCTGGGACAGCAACAGCAATAGCAATCTCAAGCAAAGGTCAATTGGAGGCAAGGCACAACCTCCCAAAGTTCTCACTGTCATTTTTTTTGCACCATGTGATGAAAACTACCCACCGTTTGCATATTTTCTTTTCTTTTGGCAACAGGTACATTCTTATTAGCTTATCTTTCAAAATGACCCGTGTTGTTTATAAAGTACTACATTAACAACCACCCCAGGTGGCTGAATTCTGATCTTTGTGTCCATTTTGCTGTATTTAGTGCTGTTCCAACTTGTAGAAGTCACTTAACATGCTTTTGGTTCAAGTATTCGTTGTGACATATTATCCCAAGACAGCAGATGGTGATAATCTTTCTTTCGGTCAAGATATATTATGCCTTCTCTTCTGTTCTACACAGTAAGTTTTGATTCTGTTGATTCTAAGTATATATCTGGCACAGAATTCTATAATGGATTCCATAGATGAAATAACCCTAATCTAATTTTTCGTCAAGTAATGCTAGGAAATACATGCATATTTACCCTGTTGACTTTATGCAAGAGTACTCGTGGAATGTTCTCCCCATGAGTTCTCTCCTTACCCCGCTCTTCCAGATTCATACTCATCCAGCAGTACTCAAGTTTTCCTCCTCTGTGATGGTTTCCCTGCCTTCCCCAGACTGGGTTGACCTTTCTCCTCTTTGCATGTTTAATTTTTTCTTTATATTTTACTTTTCTTATAGATACGTTTGTGATGAGGGCATTGGTGTTATTGCCTCTGGTCTGCGAGCTTCTTGAAAACAGACACTCTTACTCTCCAGGGCCCCAAGCACTTTGCCCAGAAGTCGATTGTTCATGAAGTATTTGTTGAGTTGGATTGCATGGAGCCTTCCCAGATGGTAAAGAACCTGCCTGCCAGTGCAGGAGATGGCAAGAGATTGGGTTTGATCCCTTGGGCGGGGAAGATCCCCTGGAGGAGGGCAAGGCAACCCACTCCAGTATTCTTGCCTGGAGAATCCCATGGACAGAGGAGCCTAGCGGGCTACAGTCCTTGGGGTCACAAGGAGTTGGACACGACTGAGGTGACCTGGCACACATGCACAGACTACTGTTGTATAGATGCGTGCAAAAGCCAGTGGAGTTCTGAGAAAAGATTGGTCTCCAGACAGGAGGAAAGAGTTTCTCTTTTTGGCAGAAGAAATAAAGGTAAATGCATGGACTTATAAAGACCATGCTTACTCAGAGAAAGGTGGAACATTTGGTGCATTGGGACCACAGAGATGATTCTGGAGAAGGTGGTTTGATCCTGATGATCTGTACCCTGAGAGATGTGTGCTTCAGTAACAGAAGTCCAAGAGAGGTTTTTAAAGAAGAGAATAAGGTTTGTTTTTCAAAAAGCTAACTCTGGAAACCTAGTGTGAATGATCATGATGTGTCTGTGTGGATTCATCAGTTATAACAAATGTACCACTCAGGAGGGAATGGGGAGGCTATGTATGTGTAGGGGCAGGGAGTGTATGGAACATCTACCTTGCTTTCAGTTTTGTTGTGAACTTCAAACTGTTCTAAGGAATAAAGTCTATTTTTTAGAAAAGGTAACTGTAGCAATAGTGGGCTTCTCATGGGTGGACTTTGTAGGGTCACTTCCTTTGTGTGTTCCAGAAGTGCGAAGGGCTACATTTTTTTCAACAGGTATTATGACCGTCAGTTTTCACAATCCTACAAGTCACACTGTGTCTAGGCATGGTCTTCTGACCAGAAACCAGAAGTGAAAAGAAAGACCTTAGCAGGGTGTCAGGAGTTTGAGCCCAGAAAGTAGATCTCATGTTTTTCAGTGAGAAACGCTAAACTGGACAGACAGAGGGCCAGAAGGACAAGGTTGTGTCAAGAACCCACCTCGCTGGGAGACAACAGAGAATTAGAAGGGGCGAGAACAAAGGCAAGCGTAGCTGGGAAGTTGGGAGGTTCTGCAAGGGGCCAGAAGCAGTTAATTTCTTTGAGTTTAACGAATCTCTTTTTTTTTTTTGCCTCTAAGGGAATTACGGAATGAACAAGTGTGGTGTGGGCTTTAGAACAGTAATCTTTGTTTTTAACCCTTTCTCCACAATGTCCTGGCTGTATTCTTTGGATGAATATCCTAATCTCTCCAATCTTCAATCTCCTGACCTGTAAAACGAGGATAATGGTGCTTCACATAATGATGTAGGATTTTTGGGAGAATTAGAAATAATATATGTACAACCGTTTAGTAAAATGCCTGGAAATAATATAGGAATTGGTCTTATTCTTGGCCTGCATTTAAACTTTTTTGACTTTCCCAGGGGAAGAAGAGGTGTTGAAGTTTCTTTTCTTTAAATGACTGACACGCTCTTCACTTGGGTAAAGCTGTTCCTCTGCCAGTCTGGGTTAACTGGAGTGGGTGGGGATGGGTCACGTGCCATATCTTGTCTGTAGAAGATGCTGTTGGTGGCTTTGCTCCCCACTTGGGCTGCCCTGCATGAGAAGACCTCCACATGGTGTGGCTGTGGGAGGCCTGGCCTTTTTTTTAGTGCGTGCCCAGTGTCTGCTGAGGCTGCTCCTGTTTGTGGCTTGGCCTCTCTGCTTCCTACTCCGCCTCTGAGGAGCCGCACTGTCTGTTCTGGGAGCCAAGCCTGTCTGCTACTGCTGGTTCCTGGGAATCAGCCACTTCCCTCTTCTCGGGAAGCACATCGTCACAAGTGGCTGGCCGCCACTGGGAAATTCACCCCTGCTTGAAATTAGAAAAACTCAAAGCAGTAACATGGGGGAAGCAAATTGTGAATGGAATATGTTGTGATGTGTCTACTGAATGTGTACTCCCAGCTCAGAGAGAGTAAGAGGACCTCAGATCATCAGAATCCTCCAAAGAGCCAGCTTACACTCAGGGCTCTTGACATGGAAGAGGCTGCCAGTAAAATTCAGTTTTGTTGAGAGTTGGGTAAGAAATCAAATAACAGCAAGAAGCAAAAATTCCCCTCAGGTAGGAAGCTGTTTTTGTTTAAGACACTTTGAAAAGCCTCTCCAGGCAGAAAATGAGATTCTGAGAGCATGAGTTAGCAATGTCCAGGGTACAAACACGACACCAACCTGGTTATCGTTAGAACAGCACAGAAGGGAAAGTAAAGAAGGATGGAGAAAGAGAGAGCTCGGCAATTAAAGAGCAACTGAGAGAAGCTGCAGGGCAGGGTGGCGGGAGATAAGGAAAGGAATGTCTAATACTCAATTTAAAGTTTGGGTCATAACATTTGGTCTAATATGGTGAATGTTCCATGTGCAGCTGAAGAGAAGGTGTTTTCTTCAGTTGTTCAGTGAGTTATAAATATTGTTTAGGCGTGTTTTAACGAGGTTGTTTTTATCCTCATTGCCATTTTGTCTTCTTATAATATCAACCACAGAGAGAGGAGTCTCCAACTATAACTGTGGATTTGTTTCTCCCTTTAATTGTCATTCTTTTTGTTTTGTGTGTTCTGAAGCTTCATTACTGGGTGCATGTGCAGTTGGGATTGTTATATTTTCTTCGTTAATCGTTGTGAAATATTCCTCTTTACATCTGGTAAATCTCTTTGTCTTGAGGTATAGTTCATCTGCTGTTAATGTGCTTAGTGTTTGAATCTTTCTTCTTATTTCAACTTGTCTGTACCTTTATATTTAATGTGTTTCTTTTAAATGGGACCAAGTTGAGTCTGCCAATCTCGACTTTTAATTGGAGTGTTTAGTCCATTTATAGTTAATTATTGGTCTGATTGGGTTCTAGTCCATAATCTTGCTATTTGTTTCCTGTTTGTTCCCTTTTTTCCTCTGTTCCTAATTTTCTGCCTTCTTTTGGGTTAATTGAAAATTTTTTTTTTGTATTTCATTCTATTTTTATGTTGAACTTCTAGCTACCTATTTTTTATTCTCTGAATGATTGTTGTAGGGACTGTAATAGGCATCTTAATCACAATCTACCTTAAATTAATATTCTACCACTCTGCGTATAGTGTAAAAACCTTCTAACACAATTGATTTCATTTTCCGCCTCCCATCCTTGTGCAGTTATTTTCGTCTGTTATTTTTCTGCCTAAGTTGTAAACTATACAATAAAATGATATTCTGCTTAAAAACCAATTGTCTTTTAAAGTATTTAAAAAAAGAAAAATAGTCCTATTTACCTGTGTATTTGCTATTCCCAGTACGTTTCAGCCTGTCATGTAGATTCATATTTCCACTTTGTATCATTTCTCATCATCCCAAATAATTCCTTTAGCATTACTTACAGTGCAGTTCTCTCAGCTTTCCTTTATTTATAAATGTCTTAATGTTACCTTAATTTTTCATTTTTCAAAAAACCCTTTTTGTTTTGTATTGGGAGTATAGCCGATTAGCAATGTCGTGATAGTTTCAGGTGAACAGCAGAGGGATTCTGTCACGCGTATTCATGTGTCCGCTCTCCCCCAAACTCGACTCTCATCCAGGCTGCCACATAGCACTGAGCAGAGTTCCATGTGCTATAGAATAGGTCCTTCTTGGTTATCCATTTAAATGCAGCAGTGTGTACATGCCCATCCCCAGTCTCCCTGTCGTTGCGGTTGTTGCTTGGTTGCAAAGTCATGCCTGACTTTGTGACCTCATGGACTGCAGCACGCCAGGCTTCCCTGTCCTTTGCTATTTCCCAGAGTTTGCTCAAACTCATGTCCTTTGAGTTGATGATGCCATCCAACCATCTTATCCTCTGTTGTCCCCTTCTCCTCCTGCCCTCAATCTTTCCCAGCATCAGGGTCTTTTCTATCAGGTGGCCAAAATTTTGGAGCTTCAGCTTCAACATCAGTCCTTCCAATGAATATTCAGGGTTGATTTCCTTTAGGACCAACTGGTTTTTATCTCCTTATAGTCCAGGGGACTCTCAAGAGTCTTCTCTAACGCCACAGTTCAAAAGCATCAATTCTTCGGTGCTCAGCCTTCTTTATGGTTCAGCTCTCACATCTATACATGGCTATTAGAGAAACCATAGCTTTGATTATATGGGCCTTTGTCAGCAAAGTGATGTCTCTGCTTTTTAATGTGCTTTATTCCAAGTAGCAAGTGTCTTTTAATTTCATGGCTGCAGTAACTGTCCACAGTGACTTGGGAGCCCAAAAAAAGAAAATATGTCACTCTTTCCACTTTTTCCCCATCTATTGACCATGAAGAGATGGGACCAGATACCATGATCTTGGTCTTTGAATGCTGAATTTTAAGCCAGCCTTTTCACTCTCTTCTTTCACTCTGATGAAGAGGCTGTTTATTTCCTCTTCCCTTTCTGCATGGCTCAGAGGTTAAAGCGTCTGCCTGCCGTGCAGGAGACCTGGGTTCGATCCCTGGGTCGGGAAGATCCCCTGGAGAAGGAAATGGCAACCCATTCCAGTATTCTTGCCTGGAGAATCCCATGGATGGAGGAGCCTGTTGGGCTACAGTCCACGGGGTCGCAAAGAGTTGGACACGACTGAGTGACTTCACTTCACTTCCCTTCCCTTTCTGCATATCCAAGGTTATTTGATATTTCTCCCAGCAATCTTGATTCCAGCTTGTACTTCATCCAGTCCAGCATTTCACATGATGTACTCTGCACTGAAGTTAAATAAGCAAGATGACAATATACAGCCTTGACGTGCTCCTTTCCCAATTTTGAACCAAGCTGTTGTTCCATATCCAATTCTTACTGTTGCTTTTTGACCTGCATACATGTTTCTCAGGAGACAGGTAAGGTGGTCTAGTATTCCCATTTCTTTAAGTATTTTCCAGCTTGTTGTGAACCTCAGAGTCAAAAGCTTTAGTGTAGTCAATGAAACAGAAGTAGATGTTTTTCTGGAACTCTCTTGTTTTTTCTGTGATCCAACAGATGTTGGCAATTTGATCTCTGGTTCCTCTGCCTTTTCTAAATCCAGCTTGTACATCTGGAAGTTCTCAGTTCATGTAGTGCTGAAGCCTAACTTGAAGGATTTTGAGCATTACCTTGCTCAAAATAAGTACAGTTTTGAATTATGCATGTAAAGTGAGTTCAATTGGTTGACCGTTTGCACATTCTTTGGCATTGCCTTTCTTTGGAATTGGAATGAAAACTGACCTTTTCCAGTCCTGTGGCCACTGCTGAGTTTTCCAAATTTGCTGATGTATTGAATGCAGCACTTTAACAGCATCATCTTTTAGAATTTGAAATAGCTCAGATGGAATTCCATCACCTCCACCAGCTTTGTTCGTAGTAATGCTTCCCAAGGCCCACCTCACTTCACAATCCAGGATGCAGTCTGGCTCTAGGTGAGTGACCACACCATCATGGTTATCTGGATCATTAAGACCTGTTTTGTATAGTTCTGTGTATTCTTGCCACCTCTTCTTAATCTCTCTGTTTCTATGAGGTCCTTGCCATTTCTGTCTTATCTTTGCATGAAATGTTCCCTTGGTATCTCCAGTTTTCTTGAGATCTCTAGTCTTTCCCATTCTGTTGTCTTCCTGTATTTCTTTGCATTGTTCACTGAAAAACACCTTCTTACCTCTCCTTGTTATTCTCTGGAACTCTGCTTTCAGTTGGGTATATTCCTTTGCTTTTCACTTCTCTTCTCAGCTATTTGTAAGATCTCGGACAACTGCTTTGCATTCTTCCAGTTGTTTTTCTTGGGAATGGTTTTGGTCACCACTTCCTATACAGTGTTGTGTGCCTCCTACCATAGTTCTTCAGACGCTCTGTCTACCAGATCTAATCCCTTGAATCTGTCATCTCCTGTATAATCATAAGGGATTTGATTTAGGTCATACCTGAATGGTCTAGTGGTTTTCCCTCCTTTCTTCAATTTGAGCCTGAATTTTGCAATAAGGATCTGATGATCTGAGCCACAGTCAGCTCCAGGTCTTGTTTCAGCTGACTTCTCCATCTTCGGCTGCAGAGAATATGATCAATCTGAGTTTGGTATTGACCATCTGGTTTTGTCCATTTGTAGAGTCACCTCTTGGAGAAAGAAATGGCAACCCACTCCAGTATTCTTGCCTGGAGAATCCCATGGACGGAGGAGCTTGGTGGGCTACAGTGCATAGGTCGCAAAGAGTCGGACACGACTCTTGTGTTGTTGAAAGAGGGTGTTTGCTGTGACCAGTGAGTTTTCTTTGCAACACTGTTAGCTTTTGCCCTGCTTCATTTTGTACTCCAAGGCCAAACTTGCCTGTTACTCCAGGTATCTCTTGACTTCCTACTTTTGCATTCCAGTCCTCTGTGATGAAAAGGACATCTTTTTTTTTTTTTTGGGTGTTAGTTCTGGAAATTCTTTTAGGTCTTCATAGAACCATTTAACTTCATCTCCCTAACTAGATGTTATCTTAATTTTTGAAGAATATTTTCTCTAGCTATGGAATTTTAGGTTTACATTTTTTTCCCTTCAGCACTTTAAAATTGTACAGTAAGTTCCCTAGATACAAACCTTCAAGTTGCAAACTTTCAGAGATGTAAACATGCATTCTTATGTCCAGTTATATTAGTTTACATGTCTGGTATTATTTGTAAAAGTTGAGTACTTAGGCTAACTTTGTTATACTTAAAAGTTGGGCTTATGAATTTGCTCTCAGAGTGGAACTCATTTGTATGTTGGGGACTTGTTATGTTTCATTGTTTTCTGAAATTGTTTCTCATGCGCAGTCAGCTGTCATTTGTGTGGATATCCTTTAATAATATCTTTTTACTCCAACTGCTTTTCGTATGTTATCATTATCTTTGGTTTTCAGTAGTTTTACTTTATGTGCAGAGATGTTATTTTCCTTGACTTTATTCTGTCTGTAATTCCCTTAGTGTCTTAGGTCTGTGGGTTTAAATATTTCTTTAAATATTTTTTCCTACCTAGTTCTCTTATCTCACTTTTTGTGGTTTCAATTACATGTATGTTGGGCCAGATGATATTTTCCTAAAGGTCCTCAAGCCTTTACTTTTTTTTTTTTAATCTTTTTCTCTCTGTTATTTAGTTTGTATAATTTCTATTAACTTATCAAATTCACAAGCTTTTTTTTCTGTATTGTTTTATTTACTTTGATACTTCAATGAATTTTTCATTTCAGATATTGCATTTTTCAGTTCTAGAAATTACTTTTGAGTCTTTTTTAGAGTTTCTACATCTTTCCTGAAATTCTCTGTTTCTCTACCCGCTGTATCCTTTTCCAATAAATTCTGTAACATATTTGTCAAAGTTATTTTATTTTTATTTTTTATTTTTTTGATTTAATAAAGTTTTATTTTTCAAAATGTACAGCTGGTGGGACCTGTTCATGCATCTTCACCAGCAGCTGGGGCATCTCCACCCCTGGTGTTTCTGGTGTAAATCACTTGAGCTCTGTGCTTTGAAACCAGTTTAATAAGGCCTTTACTAAGGAGTTCCTGAAGGGCTGCTCTGGCCAGGGAACCACGAATCTTCAGTCTCTCAGAGACCACAGCTGGAGTTATAAGCTTAGAGTTGGGAACTTCTTTACAGAGTTTGTCATATGTTGCTTTATCAAACAAAACTAGGTTTATTGAGCTTGTCCCGAACTTTGCCTTTGGACCACTTCTTTTGGCCTTGCCCCCAGATTTGTTCACTGGATCTTTGTCTTTCTTGGCCGACTTTCCGGCATCTTTCTTCTTCTTGTCGTCCTTGGGCGGCATAGCGAATCCCGGAGAGCAGCTGCGACCACTTCCGCCTCGCTAAGATGTCGGACAAAAAGGCCAAAGTTATTTTAAAGTTGTCTACTAAATTCTAACATCTGTTCACTGGATCTGTTTCTATTGACTGCTTTTTTCCCCTCTCCATGTCTGAATCAGATTTTCATGCTTTTTCACATATCTAGTAATTTTTACTTGATGATGCATCACAGAAATGTATTGTATGTAGTTCTAGCTGGCAGATCACCTTCATCCTGTGAATGCATGGCTTACGCTTTGTTAGAGTGGATTTGTTTGGACTTTGCCCCTAAATTCTAGGGCCTAGCCTTTAGTACTGGGATGTGATCCTTATTCCCAAGGTGTGGCTCTTTGTGTTTCAATGGAAGGCTCAAGGTGCTTACCAGTTCCCTGTAACTTGCTGGGACCTGAACTCCAAACTCTGGGTCCCTGGAGCTGCATAGCTGTTTTGTTTTTTCAGCCTTCCAGTTGTTACTTTCCACTGGGCTCCTGTGGCCTTTCCCATGACTACACAGTTCAGGGGTTGATCAAGGATTTGAGGAGAATTTATATGGAAAATCTGAGGCTCCCTCTCTGTGACTCACTGTTTCTGGGATTTCTCACTTCCATTTTCAGCTGCTATGACAACTCTGAATTTCAAACTCTGAACTCTTCAGCCTGATAAAAACGGACACTTCCTGCTTGAGCTCCATCTGTCCTACACCTTGCCGACTGAGGTGTGCCCTTTAGGTGAAAATCCATACACAAGTAGATTTTATCCATGTTCCCTCCTTTAAGAGCCTATCCCCTTCAGTTTCTGCTGGCTCTTCATTGCTCTCTAGTGTCTGCAAACTGTTATTTTTGTTTTATTCAGAATTTCTAATTATCGATAGGAGAAGTTAGCCTAATATAAGCTACATTTTGCTAGAAGTCAGAAGTTCCTGAGTGATTCTTTAAAATTACAGATTAGATTTCCTCCAGTGGCTTCTCATCTTTGATGGTTTGAGTTCCCTCTGGAGCAGATTCTGAGATAAGAATTTTTAGTGACAATTATCTGGGAGATGACCTCAGGGAACACTTGCAAGGAAGTGGAGGCATGAGATGTGGAAGCCAACAAAGGGTGTGTAATTAAATTATGAGCTACAATTAAGGCTCAGTTTGGCTGAGGAACTTTGAAAAACAGTGAGGTCATGCCTTAGTTACACCAACCAAGGTACGTGCTTGGATTTTTATCCACCAGTTCCCTGTATTCATGGATGGATGGTGGCACTTATCTATCTATGTCCTGCCAGAGGGCGGCTTCCGGAGGCATTGATCCCCAGAAATTTTGGCTTGCCATGTTTGTAGTCCTCAGACAGATAGTCATAGGTGTTTGCAGCACGCAATTTTTGTTTAATTTAGATGCGAATTCTGAAATGGGTGGGGTCCTTACATGTCTACTATGCCATCCTACTAAGAAAAAATAAAAACTGCCTGTGTGAGTGTTAACTCACCTCAGGCATGTCTGACTCTTTGCGATGCTATGAACTGCAGCCCTTCAGGCTTCTCTGTCCATGGGATTTTCCAGGCAAGAATATTGGAGTGGGTTGCCATTCTCTTCTCCAAGGGATAAGCCCTATCCTGTCTTTAAAATGCATTGCCTACCATAATTCATTCCTCGCTGTTCTTCTCACTACTGAGATCAGATTGTAGACCTTTGTTTTTTTCTTGAGCATACAAGCTTGTTTTTTTCTTCAGGGCCTATGTACTTGCTGTCTCTCTGCCATGAATGCTCTTTTCATGTTGGGTCTTTTTTACATTCGAATTTTAGCTTACCATTTCCTTATCAGAGATGTCTTCCCTGAGCACCCTAAAGTAGCCTCCAACTCTTTTTATCATATCACCCCATCTTGGTTCTATGCATATCACTTACAGTGACTGACTTTTTTGATAATTTATACCTTTGCTTGTCTATCATCTGCTTCTCCCACCATATAAAAGCTTTTTAAGAGCAAGAATCTTATTTATCTTATCACAGCGAAAACTTACAAAAAGAACTCACAGATATTTGTTGAATGAATGAATAAATGAAAGAATGAACATACTAAGATTTTTGAATAACCAACTACAAACAAAAAAACTAAGGTGGAAGCCACTCAAGTGTCCGTCAACTGATTAATAAATGAACAAAATGTATACACGTACAATGGAATGTTATTCAGCCTCAAAAAAGTAAGGAATCTCTGACACATGCTACAGCATGGATAAATCTTGAAAACGTTAGACTAAAAAAAAAATAATCCAGTCATGAAATGACACTATTGTATGATTCCATTTACATGAGGTACCTGGAGTAGTCAAATTCATAATAACAGAAGGTAGAATGGTGGCTGCCACATGAGAATGGGGAATTAGTGTTTAATAGGTTTCAACTGGATAAGAAGAAAAAGTTCTGGAAGTGGTGGTGATGGTTGTATAATATTGTGAATGTACTTAATGGCACAGGACTATACACTTAAAATGATAAGTTTTATATTATGTATATTTGGCCACAATAGAAAATTAAAAATGAATAAGTTACTCTTCAGTTTACAGGGAAAGATTAAGCCTGGATTTGAAATCTGACTCAGTCCTTACTTACTATACCACCTTGAGCAATTTACATTTTGAAATTTATATGAACCAGTCTCCCGACCTATAAAATGGTAATAATGATAGTACCCTTTCTATGTGTTTGTTATAATAATACAGTTGTTCTTAGACTTATAAATCATTTTATGACTCATTAACTTTTCAAAATTATATATATATTCTTTTTTTGTATTCTTTCCATTATGGTTTGTTCAGTTCAGTTCAGTCGCTCAGTCGTGTCCGACTCTTTGCGACCCCATGAATCGCAGCATGCCAGGCCTCCCTGTCCATCACCAACTCCCGGAGTTCACTCAGACTCACGCCCATTGAGTCAGCGATGCCATCCAGCCATCTCATCCTCTGTCATCCCCTTCTCCTCCTGCCCCCAATCCCTCCCAGCATCAGTCTTTTCCAATGAGTCAGCTCTTCACATGAGGTGGCCAAAGTACTGGAGTTTCAGCTTTAGCATCATTCCTTCCAAAGAAATCCCAGGGCTGATCTCCTTCAGAATGGACTGGTTGGATCTCCTTGCAGTCCAAGGGACTCCCAAGAGTCTTCTCCAACACCACAGTTCAAAAGCATCAATTCTTTGGTGCTCAGCCTTCTTCACAGTCCAACTCTCACATCCATACACGACCACAGGAAAAACCATAGCCTTGACTAGACAGACCTTAGTTGGCAAAGTAATGTCTCTGCTTTTCAATATACTATCTAGGTTGGTCATAACTTTTCTTCCAAGGAGTAAGCGTCTTTTAATTTCATGGCTGCAGTCACCATCGGCAGTGATTTTGGAGCCCCCCCCCCCAAAATAAAGTCTGACACTGTTTCCACTATTTCCCCATCTATTTCCCATGAAGTGATGGGACCGGATACCATGATCTTTATTTTCTGAATGTTGAGCTTTAAGCCAACTTTTTCACTCTCCTCTTTCACTTTCATCAAGAGGCATTTTAGTTCCTCTTCACTTTCTGCCATAAGGATGGTGTCATCTGCATATCTGAGGTTATTGATATTTCTCCCTGCAATCTTGATTCCAGCTTGTGTTTCTTCCAGTCCAGCATTTCTCATGATGTACTCTGCATAGAAGTTAAATAAGCAGAGTGACAATATACAGTCTTGACGTACTCCTTTTCTTATTTGGAACCAGTCTGTTGTTCCATGTCCAGTTCTAACTGTTGCTTCCTGACCTGCATACAGATTTCTCAAGAGGCAGGTCAGGTGGTCTGGTATTCCCATCTCTCTCAGGGTACTGAATATATTTCCCTGTGCTATACAGTAGGACCTGGTTGTTTATCTATTTCACATGTAGTAGTTTGTATGAAAAAAGTATTTCAATGCAAAAAAATCTAAAAGAGATCAATCTTAAAGAACATTTTTAAAAAAGATTTTGAAACTTCCAGTATTATAATTGTAGCTGAGGTAATTCAAACCAACTCTCCTGCTAAGAATAACTAGAAAAGCTAAACAAAATATATTTTAAAATCTTTTTGAAGAGATCAAAGAGATGAAGAGATAGTAAAGAACTACTGGTGCTAGATTCAAGAGAAGAAAATCCAGAAAGATGATCCTGGCTCTGAGGGTGTTTGTCAGATCTGAACAAGGTAGCTGAGAGGCTGACTGGCACTTTTAACTGTCCCATTAGGTTAAGAAAACAAAATTTGGAATTCAAGACCCATTCAAGTGGCTGGCCAGCCCCTTCTGCCATTGCCCCTTTGAGTTGAGCTCTTGAAAGGCTGCACCTTAGGAGAAAGAGTAAACTTTGGGTTTTCTCACCACAGCTTTGGATGGTATCTGTCCTTGAAATTAGATTAAGATCACTCTGAATTGCTAGTGTCCCTAGGCAACTACAACAATCAAATGTAGGTCTTCTCTAGAGGAAGATAATACTCTAGGTCTCAATAATCTACAAATGATTCTCCAAACACAACATGTGGCAAAAAATAAAAAACAACCAAACACTCATGCAGACAAGAAAACATGAATGAACCAAAAGAAAAAAAAAACCATGATAGACCTGTATAGGATCTATATATTGGAATTCTTAAGCACAGAATTTAAAATAATTATGCTCAATATTCAAAGGAATAAGTGATGAGATTGAGAATTTTGGCAGAGATCTCAAAACTAAGATAAATGACATAATACATTTGAGAATGAGTCAAATAGAAAATCTAGAACTGAAAAACACAATAGCTGGCCTAAATTAAAAATATAGTTGATACTCTTTATAGAGGATTAGACAAGGTCAAAGAGAGAATTAGTGAAGTGGAAGGTATGTCAGGCAAAAAGATCCAGAATGACTTATAGAAAGACAAAATGCAGGAGAGAGGGTAAGAGACATAAAGAATAAGAAGATCTAATATAAACATGTTTGGAATCCCAAAAGTAGAAAGGAGAGAAAGTGGAGCAGGAGGGATATTTAAAGAGATAAAGACTGAGAATTTTCTTTAACTGTTTTTAGGGTTTGGGCTTCCCAGGTGGTACAGGAGATTTAAGGGATGTGGGTTCAGTCCCTGGTTTGGGAAGATCCCCTGGAGAAGGGAATGGTAAGTCACTCCAGTATTCTTGCCTGGAGAATCCCATGGACAGAGGAACCTGGTGGGATACAGTTCATGGGGTCTCAAAGAGTTGGAAAGGACTGAAGCAACTTAGGATGCATGCATGCATTTTTAGGATTTAATCATCAGGGTACAGATTCAAACCTGAATGGATTAAATATAAAGAAACACACACCTGGATACATCAGAGTAAAACTGCTGAAGACCAAAGACAAGATAAATCTTTTTAAAAGACAGAGGAAAAAACAGTGATTACTTACAAAGGAACAACATTTAGACTGACGTCTTAAAAGAAAAAAATGAATGACATGACTGCTCAAAGAAATAGTGGAAGCCAGAAAGCAATGAAATGGTATCTTTGGTGCGCTGAAAGTAAAGAACTTCCAACCTTCTATTCTAAATTCAGGAATATATCTCTTAAGAATGACAAACAAAAGTTAAGAAAATGTATCATCAGCAGACGGCAGAAAAGGAAATATAAAATGGTGTTCTTCAGACAGAGAAAAAATAGCCCCAAATGGAAGCTCAGAGATGCAGGAAGGTATAAGAGCAACAAAAAAGACACATATTTGGTAAATCTAAATTAATATTGTATGAAACCATTAAAATATTTAGGGTAGTTCAAAATACAGATGTCATCTGGCATAACATTTTGTAGGAGGGGTTAATGTAGGGAAGGGGTAAAATTTTCAAATAATACTGGTACTTAAGGATGCATTTTATAATCTCTAGGGTGGCCCCTAAAAATTAGTCTAAGTGTATACTTCCGAGCAAATGGTGAGATGAGTGGAGTAATAAAACAATATTCAGTTAATGCAATAGAAGACCTGCTGCTGCTGCTGCTGGTAAGTCGCTTCAGTCGTGTCTGACTCTGTGCAACCCCATAGACGCCAGCCCACCAGGCTCCCCTGTCCCTGGGATTCTACGGGCAAGAATACTGGAGTGGGTTGCCATTTCCTTCTCCAATGAATGAAAGTGAGAAGTGAAAGTGAAGTCGCTCAGTCGTGTCCGACCCTCAGCGACCCCATGGACTGCAGCCTTCCAGGCTCCTCCATCCATGGGACTCTCCAGGCAAGAGTACTGGAGTGGGGTGTCATTGCCTTCTCTGAATAGAAAACCTAAGAGTAGTCGAAAGGGATATAGAACAGGTAGGGCAACTTAGAAAGCAAATTATAAAATGTTAGATTCAAACCTGTATAAATCATTAATTACATTAAATATTAGTGGATGAAGTGCTGACAGAAGGCATAATTGTCAAATTGAAAAAGAAAATCTAACTACGTATCATTTTAAAAGGCATTTGCAAAATATAAGAGGGAAAGTCAGCTGGTCCCCATATGGCAGGGGTATGTAGTGGGGTCACCCATATACTCATTTTCAAAGGAGGAATAATAAAAATGTAATAGGTAATTTTATTAAGTGTTTATTAAAGGGCTAGATTAAGCATTTTATACAGTTTATCTCAACTATTAATGTCCAGGAGACGTTTTTGTGAACATTTTCAGGAGCATTCCCTCCAAGGGGTGGTGGTGGTGGGTGCATAGGAGAGCTTTCTGGGCACATTTGCTCCCAAATCCAGGAGGTGATGTTTTAGGTTATAAATAAAAACTCTGCAGAAATCAGTCTGATATTTAGTCAAGCAAAACAGATCTTTTTTCCCACCCTGAGGCTACCAACCCTTACTTTCAAACTCCATCTAAATTTGAGATGTGGAAGCAAGGAAATCTGAATGACCCCACACTGACTTTGCAGTCAAGAATGGAAGGAGAATGAGCTTTAGAGTTGGGGATTTTAACCTGATTCTGCCCTTGCCAGTGATGTGACTCTGAGCAAGTCAGTTTACCCACTTAAACTCGACTTCTTCAGCAAGGTGTGTGTAGGGGAGTAATCCTGCTTTTCTCAGGTTGAGTTAGGGTTAAGTGAGATACTGTGAATAAAAGCTCTTCTCTTTTCTACGTGGAATTCTCCTCCCCCAGTGCCCCACGTGCATATACCAGCATCCCAAATCTCAGATCACCTTGTCCAACTTTTTGTTTTGCAGATGAGAAAACAGGCACAGAGAGGCTATGGGATAGCTGTGTGATCTTGGGCAAATTGCTGAATCTCTCTGGTCTTAGTTTCTTCATCTATAAAACAGAGATTGTAAGAGCAGCCTCACTGAGTTTGGGGAAAGATTGAATGAAAAAAATTGAATATGAAGGACTTGGCACTTGGTAGCCATATGATGCGTGGTAGCTGCTACTAGTTTTTAAATGGATATTGTTATCATTTTGTGTAACATGAGAAGTCATCCTACTCTGGGTTATTAAGAGCTGGCAGGCTGCAGCCATCTGGTCACAAACCCTGGAGTTGGTGGCTTATCCTGGGAAGACCTTCCTCATGGGGTCAGGGAGAGTTCAGTGAACTCGCAAAGAAGCGTGATTTTAGACGCTCCAAGGTACATCCACCCATCTCCTCTCCACTCCCTCTGCCTGTTATTAAACTGGTAGTTTTTACAACATCTATAAAGAACTTTCCTACCCAATTACCCCAGACAATAGGCTGAAAAGCAGTTTCGACTATGAAAACTTCGTGTTGGGTTCATTTAGATTGTTTTGCTGTGTCAAATCCTCACTTGAGTTCAAAAGTTCAGCTGAACCATGAACTTTGTAATTTCACAGCAGGCAGTTCTACAAATATAGTGGGAAGCGAAAAAGCATACAATATTTAAGGTGGGCTTGCTGTTTGTATGTAATCTGGTTAGGAATGAATGTACGTAAAATAGCCCTTAATTTATAGTGCATGGTAACACGTCAAGGAGAAAAGTAAATAAAACTAAACCAAACTATTCCTTGAATTACCTGACCTCCGAGGCTTCCGAGGGAAAGCACATTTGTGACTAATCATTAGTGGACGAACTCAAGCCAGCTAATCTTCTTAATAAATTGTGAAGTCTTGTATACCTCTTGGTTTTAGTGGTGGCTTTTCTGCCTGTCTGGAACAGGCAGCATATGCAAACAAAAGGGTCATGACTTTATGTATTTGTTAAAGTTAAAATCCATGTTCTCATGTAACTCAGGCTTGATTTGACCTGGTTACACAAGTGGAGGCGGAGCGAACGTTTCACAGGCATGAGAATAACGCTGTGCTTTCACTTGTCTATTAATAAACACACACGCACGCACACACACACACAAGTTCAAGAGCCCCTCATTTTGTAAGACTTGTATTTGTGCAGCTCACCTACAGAGCAAAGCAAACAAGCTAACCAACTCACTTAGGCTGTCTTTCAGCTTGTTTCCACTGAGTCCTCCATTCTGTGGAGCATGATTTCACGTTGCATCAACATTTTCTTGATTTGTTACGAGGAGATGGGTGGCTCATTGGTTTTTATGGTGTAGCATGGAAACGTGAAGAGACAACTTCAGGCAGACAGCTTGGGGCAGGGGGGGGTCAGTACGAGCAAGGTGTGTTTTTCTACAGCAGCTGTTTATTCCCCTTTATTTACCAAGGGGTTGGTCTGTGGGGTCACGAGCGGAAAGCTATGCTCGGTCATTTGTGGAAGCAGAGAGGAAAAGAGGGGGTGAGAAGGTCACGTCCTATGACGGATGGCTCCTCATGAGTTTAATGGGACCGGCTTTTTGAAAGCAGTTTCCCTTTCTTACTGACTTTTATCTTCAAGTTGCCAGGATTCTATCTCTAGCCAGCTCAGAACACTTTTTAGGAAAATTCCCCGGCGGGGATGGTCCGATGTTCTGCTGCTGCCCTCCTCCGTGTCTCCATACCGGAAGGTTCTGGTCCAGTTAAGAGTTAGTGAAACTTTTTGTTCTTTCCAGACGTAAATCATCACATAAAATTTCGTGCCTCCAGCTAAGAACCAGGATAACAAAGGGTGAGAGAGTGGAACGAAGACTGTGAATCTGGTTGACCTAGTTAAAGGTGGTCTGTCTTCCTGGGGTTATGAAGATGGAAGGAGAAGCAAGGGTCACTGCCTTTGTGGCTGGATGAACCGGGCTGCCCAGATTTTACAGCCTGGTTTCTGGTTGACTTGCCCTCCACAGTGGGACTGCGTGTCTCCTGATGAGGCCAGCACAGGAAGGAGTTGGTGGCATTCTTTTCAAGGGCTTGTAAGATAGTGAATAGCGACAGGGGGTTTTGTTCCTTCAGAAAGCATTTATGGAGAACGCCCTTCAGGGGAACGACGGGGACCGGTCAGGCAGAGGTCGGTTGGGGAAGAGAAAGAGACTTATGGGGGGAGATGCTAGAAGGTGCAAGCAGGGGATGGGGGCTGCGTCTGGTCTGCACCCCCTGGTTATGTTTGTACAACAGTAGAAGGGAATAAGGATTCCCAAGGGACAAGAGCATGCATGGCGTTGACCCAAGAATAAAACGGAGAATGGGAAAACAGGAAAGAAGTGAGATTTCTGAAGCAGTCAGGCTGAGGAGGTCTGCACAAGCTTAGGAAGGGCTGAATTTAGGGTATAAAAGCAGGGGAGGCGATGGGAAAGGGAAGATGGCATTTCAGATGCAAAAATGTCCAACTTTCAGCTCACTGCTTTGTCCTGTGATTTAGCTGCCTGGTTGGATCTCACTCTGCATTAGTTTTTAGGACCATTGCTGTTCAGGGGTCACCATAACCAATAGTTACTTGTCATCTCGGTATCATATGTTTATGCATGTATTTATCTCTGATCCTTAAATAGTCCTGAAAGATATGTGCTAGGGTCTGTAGCTTATGACTGAGGAAATTGAGGTCCCAGGGTTAAATGTCTTAACAAGTGTACCCAGTAGACAGTGGCAAGGATGGTCTGGAAGCCAGCTCTCCTGATGTGAGGCTTCAAAGAGAGAAGGATGCCACTTGAGTCCTTGGATGGTGAGGACATAAATAGCTGCCTTTGTGGATGGCCATGACCCACCAGGAAGACTGTCTGGGTCTGTGCTTCCGTGCTCTGGGATGGGTTTGGGATGCCCAAGAGATGTCCTGGGGTGACCTCCTTGGCCAGGTGCATCTCTGCTTTTTTTTCTGTAGCCACAACAGGACGAGGTTTTGAGTGTGTATTCCTGTCCAGCAGGACTTGTTAAAGAAAAAAAAAAAAGAGAGAATAAAGTTCTTTTGAAATGGATTCATTAAGTCCAGGATAATTTGTGAGACCTGTCAGTGATGAGAAGAGAAAAAGTTAAAACCAAGCTCAGTTTCGCTATGTGCATCCCACATCTATTCCATTCTCAGTGGCCTGCCAAGGTGGTGCTGAAGGCGGCTCAGTAGCTGCGTTTGCATCGTGTGATCCATATTCTGCGCCCCCCGCCCCGGAGCTGATTGGAGGTGAAGGTTGCTGAGCTCTGAACCTGGCTGCAAAAAATAAGCTATGCCATTTGGGAGGATTTGGCTTTGGGAAACTGAGTGACTGAGTGAGTGTGCAGGGGAAATTGAAAATGAAAAGGCAGGATTTAGAGGAGCTGAGAGGAAGGAGAAGCCGGGGTCTAGATAATGAGAACAGCATGGTCAAATTCATGAAGGTGACAAGGCTTTTCCACTCGTTCGGGGGGCAGTCAGTGGCCGCTTTCCCCAGAGTGGAAGGTGGTGCAGGGGAGGGGTAGGGAATGGAGAGGAGGGTTGAGGGAGACCCTCAGTTGCCAGGCTAAGCACTCTGGGCTGTAGGTTACGGGGAGCTATTGAAAATGAAGTATGAGGGAGGGAGGCAGGAAGGATATTCTCAGAATATGAACGTTGTAGCAGTGTGTAGAACGGATGGAAGGATATGAATCTGGTAACTAATTAATGTCAGACAATAATCAAATGTTATAATCACGGTTTGGCTGCCTCTTCAGCTGACACAAGGATGATCATTATATGAATAACTCATGTCTCTGCTGCCTCCTCTATTCTCAAACTGATTGCTGGTTTCTGCTCATTCACCACATATTATTTGAGAGATATTCTGTTCTAGAAGTGTGCCTGTCCCTGTCCCTCTGTCTTAGCACCGGCAGTCTTCTGCTTCCTATAGTTATTTATACGTCTGCCTCCACCACTACAGCACCTCCCGGAGGAATCCAGATTTCCAATTTGAGCCTGTTTCCTAGAGCATGCCCAGACTAAGATGCCTGGAGCCAAGGAGATCTCTATCAAAGAAAGAGCAACCCTGCCTCCTAGTTCCTGAACTTGGCTTCCAGGGTGGAATCTATTATTAAATAAATAAGGTATTAACCAAATCAAACAACTTTTAATGACCCAGAAAAAATAATTCAATTCACAGAGGAAAATACAGAGCAGAGCAGACAACTCAGCAGCACGGCTCTCAGTGGAGTCCGAGAGCACTGGTAGCAACGTGATTTCACAGTTAATCTTGCAAGAATCCCGTGCAGTTTCCTGGGGGAGATGGACTGCCCTCCAGACTTGGTGTACGTGTGCTCACAGACGATAAAGAGAGCTAGAGGTCACCCTTCTTCCTTTCCTTTAGGATGAATTGGTGCTAGGCCCTGAGGATGCGAAGACAAGGAGACCTCTCTCGGTCCTTGGGGTGGGGGACTGCAGATAAGACAGTTAATCCAGGGTGAACAGGGGTCCCACAGAGGCCAGTTCAGAGGAAGGAGCCATTAGTTTTGCTGTTAGGAAAATACAGGGATCCAGGAAGGCTGCCTGGGGGAGATCAGTTTTGAACTAGGCCTTGGAGGATGGGAAAGTCAGGTGGAATGGAGTAAAGAGAAGAGTGTTTTAGGCAGGGGACCCTGTAAGAACAAAGACACGGAGGGGCTCAGGGTGTTTTATTTGGCGGTGGTTTTGCTCTCACTTTTGCTAGAGTGTAGTTGCTTTACAGTGTGCTGCGTTAGTTTCGACTGTACAGCATAGTGAATGCTTTTAAGCAGAGGTGCTATTGGCGTTTTGGCCAGGACTGTTATAGGATGCTGCCCACTCCCTAGTTGTACAGCACACAGCTTACATCCCTTCCCTACCAAGCACCCCAGAGTGACAGTCAAAGCTTTCCAAGCATTTCCCAAGGCCCCAAGAAAGGAGTGGGTAAGGGTGTGTTCGGGGTTCAGTGCCTCCCTGCCTGAGAACCACTGGAGGGAGTGCTTGAGACTTGATTGGTGGTGTGTGGGGCACCATATTTTATGGATTCTTATTTAAGGAGGGTTGGGCCTTTGCCTTAGAGGGTGGCAATTAGTGCAAATTCTGGACAAGGGGAAGACCTGGTCGGAGGGATCTGGTTTTATCAAGATCATTCTGACCTCAGGGGTGAGGGTAGATTAAAAGAGGCAGAAGCTGAGATGTCCAAAGTAGTTGCTTCCTTCCCTCCCTCCCTCCCTCTCTCCCTTCTCCCTTATTTCCTTGTGGATGTATTTTTAGCAACGCACAGTTAGTAAGTTAATTGTCTGCTTTTCCTTCCATTCACTTATACATTTCAAGGAATGGAGCCTCTTTCCCCGGACCTGCCATGTTGCCTGGAAAACTGCTTTTCTGAAGTGGTTGTAAATCATCTCAACAGCCCCATACCCAGCCTTGTGTACCTATTATATGGATGACAAAACTGAGGCTCAGAGGTCTGCATTTAAATCCTAGGCTCTTATTTACTATAGTGCCTGAGGTGTTCTTGTTGGCATTTCCCTATTAATTTAAAAGAAACCAAAACACCCAGTGTGGTACCCAGGGAAACATCTCTGAAAGATGGGAATTGGTTCTTTCGCTTTGCTCTTCCTTCCGTCAGCTTTTCGGGATCCTGGAAGCTGTCTCCTGTAAGCCTCAGCACTGGGCCACCATGCTTTAGTGATCACCATTGCCTGATGTAAGAGGCCTTCAGTTCCCCTTGGGGAAAATTACTTTACTGAAAATCACTCACTGCCCTCAACATCTTTAGCCAAGATGTTCTCATTTTCTCGGAGCCAGAATAAGCTGGCAGGGTGCTAGAGTCAACGCCGGCTGGGACCCACGTGTGCTTCCGCTGGCCAGGGAGTGACAGACGAGGCAACAGCATCCTTCAACCCAGACTTTCTCCCGGCCTGATTTATTGCTCCCGTCTCTTGCTCTGGCTTTTGGCTAAGATTTCCTTCCAAAATCTTTGCTGCCGATCCAGGACTGTCCATGTGTGTTTTCGCTTTGCTGCTGTTGACGGAGAGCTTTGGGTAGATGCCCTGACACCACCCACTCTGGCCTTATCTGCAGGAGCCATCTTTACTTTGTCAAAACCCAGGTCTACTCACAGGCTCGGGTCCAAAGCCACTTCCGCCCCTTCCCCTGCTCCGGCCACAGGTGACTGAGTAGCCGGCTTCAGAGGCTTGAGGACACAGCCCAACCTCTTTGAATTCTGACCCAGGGCTCCTCGTACACTCTCTGGTCAGTTGCATCAGAGATCCTTTTTGTAGAAAAATTAAAACTTTTTAAAATGCAATAATGTTTTCTCAAGAGAACCAAAGTAACCATTTATTTTGGCTCCACAACATCAATTCAAGGAAATCTCTTCCCTCTTCTTTAAACTGTCCCTGGAGTCGGCTAGGTTTGTGCGCTCCGCCATTCACCCAGGGCAAAACCCCTTCCATCTAGCCCCTATGGATCGCATTTGCCAAAGTGGGAAAGCACTCAAGCAAAATATCTTCCCCAGAATTAGTGAAAGAGTCCTTTTAAGGATAGTTAATAAAAATCAGGCATCTCTTTTAGTGTAATTTTTCATCCCAGAAGCCAAAGTATAGCCTTGCTTTTAAGACATGCAAGCAGCAGAAGGCCTGCGCTGGGTGGGTTGAAGGTTTCCTCCGAGACACCTGGAGCTTTGGAGTCCCCACTTGGAGCAGCTTGTCTGTGTGGATGTCTGACTCTCCCTTTCCCACATAGTTCACATTTTCCTGTCATCTGAGTGTCACTCCAGCTGCATTGTACGAAACTAGTATTTTTATTTTTGACCTTTGAAAATTTTTTTTTTTCCCCTAGCGCCTAGGGACAGTAAAGCTGGACTGAGTCTTTGTGAAAAAAAAAAAAAAAAAAAAAAAAAAAATTTTTTTTTTCTTGTGTTTCTCCAAATTGCAGACTGTCTAAGACTGGTCTCAGGATTTGCTTGTATCAGCAGCTGCCACTCAATCCCTGTTCTTTAGGCTGGTGGGGAGGGCAGGGATGTGTGGTTTGAAAGAATTCTCAAGATGATTCCAATAAATACCATACCAGCTCCCTTGAGACTCTCAGGTCTAAATAGAGGCGCAACTGTTTGGCTCCTTTGAGTAAACTCATAGGGCTTTCCGAAGTTTCAGCTCTGAAACCTCAATCAAACCACTTTATAGTCTTGATTTGGTCAAAATGGTTGAACTGGTTATGTATGGGTGTTTGAATATGGCTTTATTTCAAGTTTTTCAGTCTTTCTGAGAATTCTGTAAACTTTTGCACAGGTCCTACAGTTTCTGCTTCATTGGGCTTAAATTCCTTGGGTTAACTTCGGCAAATTGTTAAGCATTTGGAGTGTCCAGTTCTTCATCTGTGCAATGGGAGGGCGTGTACCTGGCTGTGCTACGGGGACTAGGTACGTCGCCTTGCGCAGTGGAGGAGTACAGTAGGGCCCTCAGTAAGTGACTGCTATAGTGGCAGTGATATTGACAATTGAGAATAAAACAACCTGACTTTCCTTCTCTGTAACACATCCCAGTCTCTACGGGCAAGATATTCCAAGATCCCTCAAACTGTGAAGACAATCGAAGCTATTTATTGAGCTTCTACTGTGTGCCATGGTGTGGGGTTGGGGGCCTGCATGTACTTGCTCATCTCACTGTTTTGAGGCGACACTGCTAGTCCCGTGTCCGCTGAGCACATTGAGTCTGAAGAGGCTGTTAATATGTCAGTCAAGGTTCTTGCTTGCAAGTAACAGATTGATTTAAGCAGAAAAAGCTCTCAGGCAGCCCACAGAATTGCTGGGAAGGTTAGGGAACAGGCGTAGAAAACAGGCTCAGAACACATGCTCTGAGGACTACAGCCAAACCCACATTGCAGAACTGTTCACCAAAACCACTAGCCCGGGACCGTGGGAGCGGCCACCACCACTGTAGCCGTTTGGAATTTGAATGTTGCTGTCACTGCTGCTGCAACAGAAAGGATTTTTTTGTTTGTTTGTTTAAGTATTTGGCTGCGTTAAATATTTAAAATTTTGTTTAAATACTGGGGCTTCCCAGGTGGCGCTAGTTGTAAAGAACCTGCCTACCGATGCAGGAGACAGCAGTTCGATCCCTGGGTCAGAAAGATCCTCTGGCAGAGGACATGGCAACCCACTTCAGTATTCTTGGCTGGAGAATCCCATGGACAGAGGAGCCTGGTGGGCTACAGTCCATGGAGTCACGAAGAGCTGGACACAACTGAGCAACTAAGCACGCATGGGTCTTCCTTACAGCATGTGGGCTTAGTTGCCCTGGGGCATGTGGGATCTTAAGCTGCCTGACCAGGGATCGAGCTTGTGTCCCCTGCAGTGGAAGACAGACTGTTAACCACTGAACCACCAGGGAAGTCCCACAAAGAATTCTTTCCTCATCTTGCTTCATGAGTCCCTGGCTCTCAATTCTAAGCCTGGGATGGGAACCTGCTTACCCTAGTTTGGACCACATGCTCCTGCTCTGCTGCAAGGGAGGCTGGGAAAATAAGTATCTGGCTTTAGGGGAAGGGCATATTCTGTTCCAAGGCTCATTTGGTGAGGAATTCCCCCAAATGTAGGAAGGAAAGCAGACACTAGGGTAGCCCCACACCATTAAATGTCTACCGCTTTGAGAAATTGGGATTCTTCACCAACCTGCACACACCCAAACCCCCCTTACTGTAACCTTCTCTGGGTTGTGTGAAATCCTTATTTGCCTTCTCCAAGTCAGATATTTCACTGGTTGCCAAACTACCAAACCAGACCCCAAGTTCTTGCCCTCAACAGGTATTCACTTCAGTTGCTCAGTCGTGTCCGACTCTTTGCGACCCCATGAACTGCAGCACGCCGGGCCTCCCTGTCCATCACCAACTCCTGAAGTCCACCCAAACCCATGTCCACTGAGTCAGTGATGCCATCCAACCATCTCATCCTCTGTCGTCCCTGTCTCCTCCTGCTCTCAACCCTCAAAAGCATCAGGGTCTTTTCCAATGAGTCAGCTCTTCGCATCAGGTGGCCAAAGTACTGGGGTTTTAGCTTCAACATAAGGCATTCCAGTGAACACCCAGGACTGATCTCCTTCAGGATGGACTGGTTGGATCTCCTTGCAGTCCAGGGGACTCTCAAGAGTCTCCTCCAACACCACAGTTCAAAAGCATCAATTCTTCGGCACTCAGCTTTCTTTATAGTCCAACTCTCACTTCCATACTTATTTACTTAGTTCTGTATAAATATTGGTGTTCATAATAACAAAATACATGTTAATAGTGCTAAGAAAACCTTGGTACTCAAATTCATGAGAGGCACTGGAGGCTGAGGATCCCTGAAAGCACAGTCTTTGACTTACAGGGTCATTTGATGTTTGGTTGGAAAACATTCCTGAGCTGGTCTGATCCTCCTCTTTACCTGGAGAGGAGAAAAGTGCATGTGAGAAACCATCCGTAGTCACAGAGGGATTATATGACTCAGTACCCTTCCCCTGGCCTATAATCTCATAGAAAACTCTGAGGGAGAAAAGCAGGGCTCCTTCAAAAATAAAATCAAACCAACAGACAAAGCCAAATTTGGTACAACCTTTCTAGGGGCAGTTGGACAATATGTGTCAAGAGCTTAAAAAATGTATTTAATTTTTTTTTGTTTTGGAGGATAATTGCTTTACAACATCGTGTTGGTTTCTGACATACTTCAACATAAATCAGCCACAGGTATACATCCGGCCACTCCCCCCTGAATCCCCCCATCCTCATCCCACTCCTCTAGGTTGCCACAGAGCACTGGATTGAGCTGCCCACATCACAAGTAAATTCCTACTTGCTGTCCGTTTTGCGTGTGGTAATGTATATGTTTCCATGCTGTTCTCTCAATTCATTGCACCCTCTCCTTCCCCTCACTGTGCTCACAAGTCTGTTCTTCACGTCTGCATATTCATTGCTGCCCTGAAAATAGGTTTATCAGTACCATCTTTTTAGATTCCATATGCATACGTTAATATATGTCCATCGACAGATGAATACAGAAATTGTGGTACATATACACAATGGAATATTACTGAGCTATAAAATAGAATGCATTTGTGTCAGTCCTAATGAGGTGGATGAACCTAGAGCCTGTTATACAGAGTGAAGTAAGTCAAAAAGAGACAAAAATGTATTTTTGATTCACTAAGTTCATTTAGAAATCAAGCCTGGGGAAATGTAGACAGAGGTGTGAAAAAAACTTATGTTCTGGGATATTCATAAGAAATAGGGTAATTTATGCTAGAAAAGTATTGATCCTGATTTTTTAAAATACATGTCTTTACTGACATATGTTCAGACAAAAATCCAATTAAGAAATACAGCAATATGTCAATTGTGAGATGTTTAAAATTTTTTTGTACTATTTTTGAGATTTCCAGAACATTCTTCAGTAAAGGTGTACTTTTTCTATAATTAGAAAACAATTTGTATTACTTAAAAAATTCCATCAGATCATCTTCAAAGAAACCAAAGAGAAAAAAAGTTAAACCAATTTTCAGGGGGGCAGGGCTGCTCTATCCCTAGGGGCCATCTGGGTATAGGGCAAATTAAAACCTTAAAGTTTAAAGTCAATCAGTTTGTCTTCATGGGCCCTAAATGGGGAAAACTTCAGTCATTTCCCTTGCCTGGCACTCTTGTGGTCAGAGAATGAAATCCAATCGTGGGGTCAGTTGGGTTTATACATTCCATGGCAAACCAATTTGGCCATTTCTCTGCATTTCCCAAAAGTTCTCTGACTTCCTAGACAGGAATTGTGAACACAGGGAGACCTTTATGCTGGTTCCTGCAGCACATCTGGTTTACAGCGTGTGCCAGATGGGCCCCCTTTCATCCGGAGAGAGGGGCAGGAGGGGACACAGGAGCCTCTGTAGGTCCACGGAACTTCCCCAGTGGAGGCTCTGGTTTTTGGTGAGGTGTTTCAAGTTAAGCTGTAAATGTATAGTGTTGGAATCCCAGTATCCTTTAACTTTAGGGGCATATGCTTTTTATTAGATACTGCCCACCTGGCATTTAGGTTCGTTGCTCAGCCCAGAGATGTTTTGGGCAAGCTATTGGTTGGCTTGTGACACCATCATGCATTACATGAATATTTATTAAGCATCTAGACAGAATGCTGACTTTCTAACCTTAATAGCCTCAGTCTGTTGTTTGGTCTATACCTAGCCTATGATCACACCAGACTTTCCATCACCTTGAACATGCTAGTAGTAGAGTTAGCTGCTAAGTCGTGTCCGACTCTTTGCGACCTCATGGACTGTGGCTTGCCAGGCTCCTCTGTCCATGGGATTCTCTAGGCAAGAATACTGGAGTGGGTGGCCGTTTCCCTAAACAATGCCCATGTTTACAAGCCTAAGAATAGTGAAAGGAAAGATACTGCTGGAGGAGAGTGGCTGAGAAGAGAAGGATAAGATGGTTGAGTGGCCAGTACCAACAAGGCGAGAGAAATAAAAGAAGAGTGGGGCTGGAATGCAGGTGCCGCTGCAGCCGTGTTGGGCTTTGGTGAGTCCACATCAAGTGGACTGTCTCTGCCCACTGCTGTCCTTAAAGATTCTTCTTTCATTCCTTGCAGAAACTTGGGGAAAGGAAGCCAGACACGTTCTCCCCATTCCCTAGTTACCACCAAACTCTTTTCTCTTACCCCAAAGGCCTGAATATTTATACTGAGCACTTTCCTAGACAACCAGCCCAATGGGACCTGACCAACCCTCATGTCACATAACAGGACATTTCTCTTCGTCCAGAAACCAACCAACCAGAAGCCTAATCACTGAAATGCTCACAGTTCTCTAGAAGAGTGACTCCAAGATTTCTCAAGAACTTAACATGAATATAGAGAAAACGGTGCTTTGAAAAGTCGTTGGCTTACATGCTTTGTGCCATTCTTCAATTAAAAAAAAACTAATTTGTATATACTTTAGATACAGGATCTCTCAGGGTGCAAGCAGGAAGCATGGTTTGAATTAGGAGACTTAGGGAGATGACCACCTATAGAAGGGTAATCAGGGTTGAGGAAGCTGGAGACTTAGGGAGATGACCACCTATAGAAGGGTAATCAGGGTTGAGGAAGCTGGAGACTTAGGGAGATGACCACCTATAGAAGGGTAATCAGGGTTGAGGAAGCCCATGAGGAAAGTTGAGGCACCGGAGACTAGCAGCAGTGGACATTCATCACCACTTCTGGGCCTAAAGGGGGAAGAAGAGGGACCAGTGTAAGTGGAGATCAGGGAATGTAAGAGACTTCTTGGAGGGAGCTGGCGGGAGCCACAGACTCAGAGGGGTGGAATCTCTACCAGATCCAGGGTTCTAATGCAGAATAGGAGCAGGGAAGAAATACCCTGACCTCTTTCTCCTCTCACTGGCTAATTTCCATTGACCAAACCCAACCAGAAGCCACACGGTCTAAGGGAGAGTTCAGAGGAAGAAGCTAATACAGTCCCTAGTGATCAGCCTCCTGGTACACAGAATTGAGCAGAAAAAAGTAGATAGTGGACTGAGTAGGGCAGGGCACAGGTACTAACTCTCTCTTACACCCAGAATACAGAATTATTCAGAGCATCGTTTTCCATCACTCTTGCTAAATGTCATTTTATTGGTCAAACCTCCCAAGAGTTGTGGGTTTTTTTCCCTCCCACAAATACTTTCTGAAAGTCATGGCTGGTTATCCCTGTAACAATATATTTTCATTTATTGAAAAATATTTATTGGGTATGTAGGTACCAGACACCATTGGGAAAGGGCCCACATTTGCCCCCCCACCCATCTTTCACATTCATGGGGATCATTTCACCTCCAGTTTTTTCAACAAGTAATCCTTTCTGTTTGGACCAGTATTTATATAACCACATCAACTTAATTTTTTTGGTAAATCTCAGTTTTGTTTGACTTGATAGTCTGTCCTGGACAACTGAACCCCAGGCATCTCTGAATCTAACAGAAATTTGACAGGTTTTTTTTCCTCAAGTAGAACTCAAGTTGTTGGTAGTCCTATATATGTATTTTTAATGAGGAGACAGTACTTTTGGTTTTGTTAAGAACTTTCAAAATAGAACTAAGATGAAATAATAAAAATAAATATAAAATAAAAATCAAAAAGTCCTTTTTTAGAGTCTACATCAGCAGATTTCACGGTTTTTGACTGCAGCCCACAATCAGAAATACTTATTGTATCCCAGCCTAGTTTCATGAAACAATAAGCACCATTACCTTGTTTGAAGCATCCTATTACTTTCTTTTCTATCCTATACTGTTTCTTTAAAAAATGCCAATAGTAGCCCACTAATTGATTTTATAGTGTATTAGTGGGTTGCACTCTGCAGTTTGGAAAACATTGGCCTACATAATTTCTTGAAGCTTTTTTCAAAACAGACCCAGCACTGGAATCTGTATTTCAAGGGTAATTAAGATGTCCTAAATGTCTATTTCTTTTAGCCATGATCAGATGTGCCAATTTCACCACTTTTCTTTGATTTTAAGAGCTGCAAGCTGGTCTGAGCAGCAGCTCTCTGCTCTCTGTGGGAGAGTCCTGTGTTTACTGTCCGTTTGGCTTTCTGGGAAAGACTGAAGGCAGGAGGAGAAGGGAACGACAGAGGAAGAGATGGTTGGCTGGCATCACTGACTTGATGGACATGAGTCTGAGCAAACTCTGGAAGTTGGTGATGGACAGGGATGCCTGGCGTGCTGCAGTCCATGGGATCACAAAGAGTTGGATACAGCTGAGTGACTGAACTGAACTGGCTTGTGATTAGAAGTGACTGGCAATGGGGATGAGCAGCTTACCAAATCATTTTTCTAAACACAACCAGTGTTTTTGGCTTGTTTATTTTAACCTGAAGAAATCTGTTTGACTTGCAGTTTGGGGGAGAAAGGCTTTACTGCAAAGATAGTACAGGTGGTCCTGGGTGGGCACCTGACTCATTGCTGAGGGATTGAGGGGATTTAGATGGGAATGGAGTGCTCTTCCACCACCAAGACGACATGGGAGGGGGCCAGGGAGTGAAAGTCAGTACTGCTGCTCATCAGGCACTTAGGTGTGTTGCGTGTATGTGCATGCTCAGTCATGTTCAATTTTGAAACCTCATGGACTCTAGCCTGCCAGGTTCCCCTGTTCATGGAATTTCCCAGGCAAGAATACTGGAGTGGGTAGCCATTCCCTCCTCCAGGGGTTCTTCCCAACCCAGGGATCAAACCTGCATCTCCTCTACTGGCAGGCAGATTCTTTACCGCTTGAGCCACCTCACATTTAAATGTGTTAAGGGCATTAGTTCTTACAACAATCCAGTGAGTAGGTATCATTTTCTTCATTCTAGGGTGGAGGGAGTGTTATTGCCATTTAGACAGGAGGAAACAGAAGTTCAGAGAGGTTTCATGATTTCTTAAAGCTTCCACAGGTAATGTAGAAGGCCGAGCTAGAAATCAATTTTATCTCTTACTTGTAATAGTATAATAATTCTTTTGTCTTTAGTCTGGAAAGAAGAGTAGGTAAAGAAAATCCTTTTGCCCTGGAGCATTAGATGTGTGGTTTAGGGGTGGGAGTTCTCATTCAGTATCTGGGATTGCCTTGGGAAGGATGCCATTTTTTGTGACTTGATTTCTTGGTTAAAATTTAGAATTCCAGGTGTAACACAAAGAAATAATTGGAAATTAGAGGCAACTAATGTTATCATTCAGCTTGATAGTAAAAACAACACACTTCTAAGAGTCGTTTAGACTGTCTTTATTATTCCTAGCATGGGCTCTATGAAAATTTTTTTAAAAGAACATCCAGTTCCAAATAATGTAATTTGAAATACATTTGATTTGTGAACTGGTGAATTCATGGATTTAATGTATACAAAATATGACGGCATGTCTGATTGTTCCCTGCCCCCCCCACCCCCGCCAGTGATAATTTATTATTCATTTACGTAGCTGGGAACAGAGAATTGGGACCTATGGAAAGAAAGCAACATCATGGGCTTCTACTGTAATAGAGTAGATTCAGAAAAGAGGGGGAGAGGGCTGCTTCAAAATTTCCCAGAGACTGGTGTTGAGACTTTCAGAAAGAAAGATGTAGTAACAGACTTGATAGGTTGAGAACCAAGAAGGAGTCAGCATATATATTAAGGATACTGGGACTTTTAGCCAATTTACAGACTAAATAATGTTAACATATTTTAGGCTAAAATAATGTTAACATCTTATAGGCTACAGTAGTATTAGCAGGCATTGTAAAGACCTTCTCCTTTGAGACTTTGCTTAAAAGAGCCAAAGCAACAAGTTTATAGTCGAGATCAGAGATCAAATACATCTTTTGGTACTTGGGCTTTTTCATTTTCTTTATGTGATATTGTTACAGTTATGTTTAAGTGAATTAACTAGACATTTTTAAGCCCAGTGGATATTTGTCTGTTCTATATAAACATCAGTGAAGTATCTCTCTGGGTTTTAGCTTTCCAGGACTTAAATTGTCCATGAAATAACTGTTTTGCTCATTACATTAACCAAAAAAAAGCAAGGCAGATCCATTGATAGTTATAACTTGAGATGAGAGTTAGGATAGGGCTCCTTTTGACATGCTGCTAAGTCACTTCAGTCGTGTCCAACTCTGTGCGACCCCATAGACGGCAGCCCACCAGGCTCCCCCATCCCTGGGATTCTCCAGGCAAGAGTATTGGAGTGGGGTGCCACTGCCTTCTCCACCTTTTGACATATGTGCCCCCAATTTAAACATGGGTTGTAAAATTACCAAAGTAATAGAAAGAAGATAAAGAAATCACATAATGCTTATATAGATAATACAAGTTCCAAGTTTGTGGATCCACAGAGTTAAATGCTTATAGTGGCCTGGGAAGTTACTTGTATCCTCAAAAATCCAGTGGCTCTGGAAACTTCTTATATGTTGCTACTCAAATGCCCAAAAGATTTGTGATCAAAGGGTTAAGGCCATGATTCTGTACAGACACTGCCTCTGAAAATGACTTATAATGCCTTTCTGATTAGTTGTTGGCTTTGAAAACAAAGATATTTCCATTAGATTTGACCCATTAAGGAGAAAGAGAGATGGTAAGCATCCTTCTAGTGTCCAGCCCAGACTTTCTGTCTTGGGGATGCACCATCTTGATTCTCTTTTTAAGCTGCTGTTTGGAAGCCAGAGACGAAGGAACCAATATTCTATTCTCACCAAAGTTAATATTAAGAGTTAGGTACGCTTAATAAAATTACTGTGGATGGTGACTGCAGCCATGAAATCAAAAGACGATTGCTTCTTGGCAGGAAAGCTATGACAAACCTAGACAGTGTGTTGAAAAAGCAGAGACATTACTCTGCCAGCAAAGATCCATATAGTCAAGGCTATGGTCTTCCCAGTAGTCATGTACAGGTGAGAGAACTCGACCATAAAGAAGGCAGAATGCCAAAGAATTGATGCCTTCGAACTGTGGTGCTCCTGAGAGTCCCTTGGACAGCAAGGAGATCAAACAAGTCAATCTTAAGGGGAATCAACCCTAAATACTTGCTGGAAGGACTGATGCTGAAGCTGAAGCTCAAGTATTTTGGTCATCTGATGTAAACAGCTGACTCATTGGAAAAGTCCTTGATGCTGGGATAGATTGAGGGCAGAAGGAGAAGAGGGCATCAGAGGATGAGATGGCTGGATGGCATCACCAACTCAATAGACATGAACTTGGGCAGACTTTGGGGGATGGTGAGGGATAAGGAGGCCTGGCATGCTGCAGTCCATGGGGTTGCAAAGAGTTGGACACGGCTGGGGGACTGAACAACAACATTCCCTGGGTAAGCCACACTATCTGAAAGATGGGCTCTGGATTCTCCAAATAGGTTCCGTTTTCTTCCCTATCTTGGTTCATGTGTAGGGAAAAGGACAGAAAACCAGGTTTGGGGTCAACATGAAGAAATGCTATGTAGATTCAAACACAAGAGTGATTAGAAGAGCCAACTCCCATTAAACAGGATTTGCTCTCTTCCAACTGGACATGCATAGGAATTGGTTTTTTAAAAAAGTATTAACTTATTTTTTTTTCCTTCAAGCTTAGCCAGAGACCTCATGGAGGTCTAAACTCAAGCCAAGCTTGATCTGTTTTAATTCAACCACTGTTGATTTATGGCTTAGCAAAAAATGTCTGAGAATTTTTTTAAGCTAATTTTTTTTTTTTACCCTAACTTGACTCTCTCACATCTCAAATACTGTTGAGGGATATTTCTCACACTTTCAAAAGACAAAGCCATCTTTGGAATGGAAAGGAGCTCTCAGAGCTTCACATCCCAGTAAAGGATCCTGTGATCATTTTTATACAAGTAAGAACAAATACATTGGAAGGGCCTATGACACTTTAAGTATGTTCGTTTGATTCCTCTTGAATAGAGACAAGAATAGAATCAACCCAAGACTAAAGGGGAGATGCGGGCCGGGGGGAGGGGGCCCGGGCTGGGAGCATTCTCAGAGTTGGTGCCAGCAGGAGGGAAACAAAAATTCCTCTTCTTTCTTTTACCCCCTTCCTCTTCTTACCACCTCCCCCATTCCGAAAACAACCTCTCCTAAACATTGTCCAGATAGAAAACCCATAGCGGGTTTTCTTCCCTTCCCAGCTCTGGAATGGGTGTTGTTACACTATGTGAGTAGAAATCAGGCTAATAAGCAATTACCAACTGTGAGGAGAAAACCAACACCAGGTCACTCATCCGTTCCAGCTCTAACATTTTATGGGCCTAACCCAGTTCACAAGGAGCCATCGTTTCTCTGCCTGCAGTAGCACGCAGCCTGTGCTGCATGGCTTAACCATTCACCAGCTATGAGTTTCTCCCTGTGTGAGCATCCATCTTTCCTGTAAGACTGTAGGCTCAGTGAGAGGAGAAACTGATCATATATTTTGTCTCCTTTCCCACAGCTGTGACGTTCAACCAAACATTCACACGAGTCCAGTGACCATCAGAGTCTTCGGCCTCAAAGAACGCACAGAAGGAACAAAGGTAAAAGATGTCTTTCTTCCTAATGCCGAGGCCGAGCTAAGCATATATAAGTGCTGATAATTGTATTGCATTCTTTGCGGGGAATCTTTGAGAAGCAGGAAAGGGCATTCTCTGCCATCATGTATTTGTGCAGAAAATGCTTATATAGCAGCTCTGCTCATGAAGGTTAATATATGTCCAGTTCTTAAACTGCCTTGGCCCAGACCTAGAAATACTGATTTTACTTCTAATGCTTTAAATTCCTTTCGTGGTCTTAGTGTTTCAATTTCATGCCTACAATTAACTCCTCAGAGACCTGCACCACATCTGTGCTGTATGTTAGCTTTCTTGCCTCAAACATCATCCTGGTTGCATATCAAGTAATGGATTAATGGGCAAGAAATAGGCCCGGTCATGAAAACAAATGAAATAATGGCCCAGAATCGTGCTGAAATAGTAAAAAAAAAAAAAAACAACAACAACAACAAAAAAACAAAAAACCATCCAACTCTTGGCATATAGACTTTTTGCCAAAACATGATGCCAGTGTTAAAAGTGAATTTATAAGGACAAAATAGCTGATGTTTATTGAGCATTTATAGTATTCCATATACTATGCAAAGCACTCCATAGCTAATTGTCTCATTTAGCACTGAGAACGATTCTAGAAGTTGTTACTGTTTATGATTAGACACTATTGGTATTAAATGTGTGCCGCCAATATTCAGTGTGACTCATGTGGTCCTTACACGGGTTGATGATATCTTGTACTATGTGAAGATTTTGTAGTGTTTATTATATATCTCATCGGCGTTTTTTTTTTTTTTTATGTTAGTTGCTGAAAGAAAAAGGTCCCTAAAACTAGTTGCATAAAGAACAAAAACATTTATCTCTCTTTCATGTAAAAATCCAGGAAGCAGGTTTCAGATTGGTTGGTGGCTACACTCCACACGGCTGTTTAGAGACCTTGGCTTCTGTATTTTTTTCCCTATCATTTCCTAGCTATGGCCTAGAGTTAAGATATTAGACCAGTAATGACATATATCATTTCTATTTAACTTTGGAGAAAACTTAGTTGTATAGGCTATAACTTCATATGACTTCAAAGAAGACTAGGAATTATATCTGCTGGCCAGCGAGGTGTTTGGCTACAGTTCTATCACTTTGAACAAGGGATGAATAAAATTCAGTAAGTAGCTCACTGTGTCCATCACAGACTTCAGTAAACACACTGTAAGCAATTAGAGAGCTAAGTCTGTGTCTTATTCACATTTGTCCCAATGGCAGGGTAAAACACCTGCTACAGAAATAACAAACACTTGACTCATGTGCCAGATTGCCTGACTCTGGTGCCAAAGGCAGACATCACTAGTCAGTCATGAAACTCTTTCCTGATACCCTGGTTATGCCCTCAGAATCTTCTGCAATACAGTGTCTCTGGAAGCCACTAGCAATCAGTGGGAACTGACACATGATTTGAACCCTATTAGCCATTCCTGATTGTAGGTGTTCAACTATTGAATAAAAAGAAGAAAGAACCATACTAGTTTCCCCCTTATTTCTTGAAAGCAGATATGTTAGTTTCGTGTGGTATTTTAAAGTATGTCTCCAAATTCTTTAATATGCCTTTCTTCGAAAGGTGGAGTTAAATTCCCCTCTCCTTGAATGTGGCCATTGGTGACTTACTTCTAACAAACCAAATAGGGCAGATGGATGCTATATGGCTTCTGAGACTGTCATAAAGGGATACCTTCTACGGGGTTGGGTATTTTCTCACTTTCAACTGCTCACTCTGGGGGAAGCCAACTACCATGTTGCAAGGACACTGAAGCATCTGTGTGGAGAGGTCCATGTAGAGAGGAACCTCTGGCCAACAACTATTATCAGTGTGTCAGCTGTGTGAGTAAGCCACCTTGAAATGGGATCCTCCAGCTTCAGTCGAGCCTTCAGCTGATGTAGCCCCAGTCATTATCTGACTGCAGCCTCATGAGAGACCCCAAGCCAGAATTGGCCAAATGAGCTACTCCCAAATTTCTGACCTATAGAAACTATAAGCAATAACACATGGTTATTGTTTTAAGGCACTAAGTTTTAGGGTGCTGCTGCTGCTGCTGCTAAGTCGCTTCAGTTGTGTCCGACTCTGTGCGACCCCATAGATGGCAGCCCACCAGGCTCCCCCGTCCCTGGGATTCTCCAGGCAAGAACACTGGAGTGGGTTGCCATTTCCTTCTCCAATGCATGAAAGTGAAAAGTGAAAGTGAAGTCGCTCAGTTGTGTCCGACTCTTAGCGACCCCATGGACTGCGGCCCACCAGGCTCCTCCGTCCATGGGATTTTCCAGGCAAGAGTACTGGAGTGCGGTGCCATTGCCTTCTCCATTTAGGGTGCTGGTATATAACAAATAATATGGACTGATAGATAAATGAAGAAGGAATGCATAAAATAATTACCTTCTCAGAATGGGAACTTACGCAACGTTGGGAAAACTAAGACCAGGAGGGACTGGGCTTGAAAATTAGATCATGGAAGGGATGGAGGAGCAGGTTAGTAGAGGACCTAGTTCGTGGGGTTTGTTGGAAGCTGAAACAGGAAGATGGAGCAAGCTCCCTCCTTGCAGATTGGAAGGTAGGGGCATTAGGGTCATACAGCAGGGTGGGTGCTCACCCTTGATCAAGGTGGCCTGGACAAGGACAGGTGACCAAATGCCAGGAGTTGTTTTAATAGTATCTGTAGTGTCTGAGGGTGCTAATGGGGGAGCAGAGGGATGAAGATTTTATGATTATTTTTTGCTTGTTGGAGTGTTGTTTCAGTGACAGCACCTCCTCACTTGGACTAAATCAGGAAGGGGCTCATCTTCATGACACGTCTAGAAGGATGCTGAAGGAGGAATCAGTTGGTTCACAAGAAATGGAAACTCAACAGTTATTCTGTGGCTTTCCCAGCTAGGTAGAATGCAGGAGCGACAATAGCTTGAATTTCTTCATTTTGATCTGTGAAGAGACTCCAAGGTACTCCCAAATCATACCCATGTCATCCCTTCCCACATGGCCTTGTCACAGTCACCCTAAGTGCTTCTGACGTCTGTGGTCCCCCTAATGCTGTCCCAAGATCCCGTCCATCCACACAGCGTGGCTGCAAAATGCCCCTGCCTCTCCCTTCCGCACAGTCTAGGTTTCCAGTCTGATCATCCCTTAGACTCCGCCTGCATCTGTGTGCCCTAGTGCATGGTTTAAACGTGCACAGAATTTACATACAATTAATGCTGCTTTAATTTTTTAAAGTGAAAATGACAATGATATGATTATGCTGGAAAGCAAAGTGTGTGTGTGTGTGTGTATGTGTGTGTGTGTGTGTGTGTGTGTGCTGGGGAGCTGGAGGGGTATGCTAAATCATCCTCCATAGTAGAAAGCCAATAGATAATCTCTAACTTGAGAGAGTCAAGAAAGTGTACTATAAGCATGCTGTTTACAAAAACACAGTAAAATATGAAAAATAGTTGAAAAGATAAAAAGGAGTTGCCTCTGGGAGCAAGAATTGAGAATGGGGAGAGGTGGACCTTTTTATTATAAACACAGTAGTATTATACTATTTGTTTTTTAAATCAGTATGATTCCAATTTTGTGTGACTATACACACACACATATACACAAGTGTATATAAATATATGTATATATCTATGTATATACACACATTATAGATAACAATATATATCATATAAATATTACATTGTTTACCTACATCTATGCACATTACTATAGAAGATAGCTTATAAAAGTCAACTATGCTCTTTCTTGGGAGGGGAAGATTAGGGTTGTAGATAAGTTTTAGCCTCAGTTTTGGCTGTCATCTCTATTTTCAGAACTAACTGTAAGGAAGATACATTGGTCTATCATCATAATTCTTTAAAGAGGGAGAGAAAGAAGAGACCGGAAAAGACACCTTTTGGGGACGTAAGAGATCTGGGTTCATGCCCAGCTGCACCACTAATTCCCTGTGATCTTAAGCAAATGACCACCTCCCTGGGCCCCTGTTGATGCAGCTATAAAAGCATAATTGAACTGAACTCTGAATGATAGCAATGCTCAGAGCTACCATTATCTAGGACTTATTATGTTGGTGACCCTGGGCTAAATGCTTTCTTTACACCAGTGGGTCTCAGACTTCTCTGGGCTTGGGAATCACCTGGGGGCTCTTTGGAACACAGGTCACTGGGCCCACCCTCAGGATTTCTGAGTCAGTGGTCCCAGGCTGAGGCATGATAACCTGCATTTCCGACAAGCTGCCAGATGGTGTTGATCCTTCTAATCTGGGGACCACGCTTTGAAGACCATTGACTTATATTAATTCATTTAAGATTTACAAAGACTCTGTATGATGTTATATCCCCAGTTGTTGGAGAGGTCAAATAGCTAAGGTCAGAGCTATGATCTGAACCCAAGACTATTTAAACCTGAGTTCTTCCTCTGATCATGGAACATACAGCTTTCAGATTCCTATGTCTGTAGCTTACAAATGACAAAACCCTAAAGAGTGTCACCCAGAGTGAAGTGAGTGAGAAAGAGAAAAACGAATATTGTATATTAACACATATAGGTGGAATCTTAAAAAACAGTACAGATGATCTTATTTGCGAAGCAGAAATAGAGACACAGATGTAGAGATCAAATGTATGGATATCAAGGGGGAAACAAGGTGGATGGGATGAATCGTGAGATTGGGATTGAAATAGATAACGAATGAGAATCTACTTTATAGCTCGAGGAACTCTACTTGGTGCTCTATGGTGACCTAAATGGGAAGGAAATCCAAAAAAGAGAAGGATGCATACATACGCCTGATTTACTTGGCTGCACAGCAGAAGCTGACACAGCAGTGTAAAGCAACTATATTCCAGTTAAAAACCAAATGACAAACCCCACACATCCAAGACCAGACCAAAACTTTCCAGAAAAATCCCAAGGTGATCCTGAGTATGTGCAGCTTCTGCTGGTGGTGGATGAATGGGTGCTGAACCCAAGAGCACCCAAGGGAGAATGAGGGACCGTGGAATGACTGGGCCTGAGCAGGCTAGCAAAGGGATTAAGATCTCATTAAGGCATCCCCTCACAACTGACTTGAACTTTCTTTTCCCTTATCTTACCATTTTATTTGGCATTTTCTGGGTCCCTAATCCACAGTCATCTGGGTGGTTAAAAAAAAAAGTGGAAATGAGCTTTCTTCAGTGTTGACATTTCTTTCAAATTCATGACGATTGTGGTGTCCCCAGGAATGGTTATTTTCGTCCCTTTCTCCCTAGCGTGAATTCTCAAGTAAGTAGCAAACGATTTCAAATGCATGCCGACCACAGTGGACAGCTGCCAGCAGAGAAGTGAAAATAAACTGGTGACAGGAAGTGTCACAGTTCACAGAAAGGGCAGGGAGGATATACTGGAGCAAGCCTATGACACTTCTGGGTCCACATGCTGAAAGGCTTACCCAGACCGGCTGCATAGCCACAAATCTCCTAGTCATTCATTAAGTAAGGGAAGCGCTCCCAGAAGCATTGCTCTCCTCTCCTAACACCCTTTGTCTCTTAATTTCCAAACTCCGGGTTCATTCCTATGTCAAGCAAGCCTGGTGTCTCTCTAAACAAGTCCTTCATTCGTGATGGGACACATTGCAGCAAACTAATGCTTTCTAAATGTTTTAACAGGCTGAGGAGGTTTCCAGGCTTTAGGATCACAAGATGGATATATGATCAGTGTGAACTTACAAAATAGCATCAGAAACAGCATGAGGGATGGTGGAAACAAAAGGAAATCATGTGGTACTTTGCCCAGCAAAGGGATGACAAGGCAAGAAGGAAAGCTGCGGGGATGAAAAATTACACTAAAAGTTAGTCACAAGATAAAATAACAGAGTTGAGGTCAAATATATCCATCAATGTAAAGAAGCTTAATTTGCCTGTTTAAAGAAAAAAGTCTTTCAATTTGACTAACAAAGCAAAATCCCATATTCTGCTCTACACAAGAGACACACTTAAAACAAGAGATCCCAAAAGGTTAAAAATAAAAGGATAGATAGAAATATTAAGACAAATGCAAAATAAAACCTAAAATTAGAGTTGCAATCTTGATATCTAAGAAGATGAAATTTGAACCAAAAAGCATCACAGGAGATAAGGAAGGAGACTATAAGATGCTAAAGGCAATAATTCAAAGTGAAGATATATCAGTTGTTATATTTATGCACTTAACAATTGGAGAGGCAGGAGAAACACAGAAACCCACCAGTAATAGATGATTTAACTACATCTCTCTTACTCAACACAAATCAAGTAAACAGTAAGGATAAAAAGGAGATTGAAACATATAATAAGGTAGGTCTTATAAATCTATGTAGAAATCGGAACCTCATTAGTAGAGAAAATACCATCGTCTGTGTGACCATACCTTGAGATTCAAATAAACTCCAAAGAGCAGAAAGAGTACTCTCTGATCACAATGCAGAGTTGTTATTTAGTTGCTAAGTTGTATCCGACTCTTTGTGACCTCATGGACTGTAGCCTGCCAGGCTCATCTGTCCATGGGATTTCCCAGGCAAGAATATTGCAGTGGGTTGCCGTTTCCTTCTCTAGGCGATTTTCCTGATCCAGGGATCAAACCCAGGGCTCCTGCACTGCAGGCAGATTCTTTACCGCTGTGCCACCAGGGAAACCCCATTATTAACAAATAAAAAACCAGAAAGACCACACCATCTGAAAATTAAAACAAAAAGCATGTTAATAAGTAGCTGTTGTTCAGAGGCAGAAGTGCACAATGCTATCACAGAATTTCTTGAAAATAACAATAATGGAAACAAATAATCAAGTCTATGGTATTCAACTAAAACAGTTAATAGGGGTAAAAGTTTAGTGTTAAAAACGTGTATCAATGTAATGAAAAAAAAAAAAAAAGAATCAAGCACCCACTCAGAAAAATAGAAAAGAATAAGTAAAAAGAATCCAGAAAAATTGAATTAATGAAGGCGAGAACAGAAATTAATGAATTAGAAAATGGGAAAAAAAGAAAAAAATTCTCAGAGCTGAAGCAGTCAATAAAATATACAAACTACCAGCTGAACGAATTAAGAAAATAAATGGTAGAAGGCATAGACACACTATAAGAAGTAGTAGCAGTGGGTGGGTAGGGAAAATCATCAAAACAGAGGAATCTAAAATAATGTAAGAGACTTTTTTCACTCTATGAAAAATTATTTGAAAACCTAGATGAAATGGATAATTTTCTAAAAAAACTTGCAGTTTACTTAATCCCACAGGAGACAGTCTTAACAGACCAATTACCACAGAATAGAAAAAATGATGAAAGAACTTCCCTATAAAAAAATATTAGGTCCAAATGGTTTCACAGGGGATTCCACCAAACCTTAAAGAAAAGGAAAAAGAAAACTTTAGATACTTTAAGCATTATAAGAATAATAACTGCAGTGGACTGAAACATGGGAAATATGTTCATTTCTGTGAGTTTATAATATATATGCCAATGATACTAACAACAACAAAACCTACTTGTCACCTTTGGTGAATAGAGTCTTTATTTCGAAAGTTGGCTGTAAAAGGGGAAGGAAGAATCTGTTATCTTTCTTTTCCTATGTAGAGTGTATATCATGATGAAGGTTTCTCTTTATAGAAACATTTGCAGTTTAAAAAACGAAAACTACTGGTAGGTTTAGAATATTACCATTTTGTAACCTCTAACAGAATATGTGGATCTGGACTATGATTATTACAGGCTGCTCCCTTCTTAAAGGGACAGATAAGAGACATTACGTGTTTTTCGATGGAAGGCCACCACATCACCCATAATGTATTCTTGGCACAAAATCAAACCTGAATCTGACCAAACCTCTAGAACTACTAATTTACAAGAAACACATAGTCCTGAGGAGCTTGTACAGTAATAACCTAGGAATACAATCAGCAAAACCCAAACTGTGTAACTTCTACAGGACAAATGATTGAATTTCCTAAACGAAAAAAATTGCAAAGGGGAAGAAGAGATGGTGGGAGAATCTGCCCGTTAAAAGAAATGGAAGCATCATTAACCAATCCAATGATGCAGTTTGGATCCTGAGTCAAACAAATGATGTAAAATTTAAAGGACAGTTGGGGGAAGTTTGGATACTGAATCATAATATGATGATATAAAACATTTATTGTTAGTTTGTTAAGGTGCAATAATGGTATTATAATTTAACCTTTTTTTGCTTTATATTGGAAGTTGATTTACAATGTTATGTTCCAGGTGTACAGTAAGGTGATTTAGTTATACGTATACATGTATCTATTCTTTTTCAGTTTCTTTTCCCACACAGGTTATTACAAAGAGTATTAAGTAGACTTCCCTGTGCCATAGAGTAGGTCCTTGTTTATTTCCATTTTATACTAAGGTCCATCTAGTCAAGCCTATCATTTATCCTGTGGTCATGTATGGATGTGAGAGTTGGACTGTGAAGAAGGCTGAGCACTGAAGAATTGATGCTTTTGAGCTGTGGTGTTGGAGAAGACTCTTGAGAGTCCCTTGGACTGCAAGGAGATCCAACCAGTCCATTCTGAAGGAGATCAGCCCTGGGATTTCTTTGGAAGGAATGATGCTAAAGCTGAAACACCAGTACTTTGGCCACCTCATGCGAAGAGTTGACTCATTGGAAAAGACTCTGATGCTGGGAGGGATTGAGGGCAGGAGGAGAAGGGGATGGGAGAGGATGAGATGGCTGGATGGCATCACTGACTCTATGGACGTGAATCTGAGTGAACTCCTGGAGTTGGTGATGGACAGGGAGGCCTGGCGTGCTGCAATTCATGGGGTCACGACTGAGCAACTGAACTGAACTGATTCTGACTGGTGTGAGTTGATACCTCATTGCAGTTTTGATTTGGATCCTCTAATAATTAGCAGTGTAGAACATTTTTTTGTATGCTTTTTGACCATTTCTATGTCTTCTTTGGAGAAATCTGCCCATTTTCTGGTTAATTTTTTTTTTAAATATTGAGCCACATGAGCTGTTTGTCTATTTTGAAAATTAATCGCATCATTTGCAAATATTTTTTCCCATTCTGTGGGTTGTCTTTTTACTTTGTTTATGGTTTCCTTTGCTGTGCAAAAGCTTTTAAGTTCAATAAGGTTCCATTTGTTTAATTTTGTTTTTATTTTCATTACTATAGGAGGTAGATCCAAAAAGACATTGCTGTGATTTATGTCAAAAGAGTGTTCTATGTTTTCCTTTAAGAATTTTATAGTTTCCAGTCTTACATTTAGGTATTTAATCCATTTTGAATTTATTTTTGTGTATGGTATTAGAGAATGTTCTAACTTCATTTTTTTACATGTGGTTCTATAGTTTTCCCAGCACCACTTACTGAAGAGACTGTTTTTTTCTACATCGTAGCTTTCTATCCTGTTCCATTGATCTATAAGTCTGTCTTTGTGCCAATATCATACTGTTTTGATGACTGTAGCTTTGTAATATAATCTGAAACCGTGGAGCCTGTTTGCTCCAGCTCTGTTTTTCTTTCTTAAGATTGCTTTGGCTATTTGGGGCCTTTTGTATTTTCATACAAATTTTGTGATTTTTGTTCTACTTCTATGAAAAACACCATTGGTAATTTGATAGGGATTACATGGATTCTGTAGAGTACTTTGAGTAGTTTAGTAATTTTGACAATATTGATTCTGCCAATCCAAGAACATGGTATATTTTTCCATTTGTTTGTCTCAGCTTTGATTTTTTTTCATCAGTGTCTTTTAGTTTTTACTAAAAGACTTTAGTCTTTAGTTTTTACAGGTCTTTTGTCTTCTTGGGTAGATTTACTCCTAGGTACTTTATTCTTTTTGATGTGATAGTAAATGAGATTGTTTCCCTAATTTCTTTCTTTCCTTTCACTGTTAGTATATAGAAATGCAACAGATTGTGTGTATTAATTTTGTGTCCTTCAACTTTATGAAATTCATCGACAAGCTCAAGTCAGTCAGTCAGTCAGTTCAGTCACTCAGTTGTGTCTGACTCTTTGCAGCTCCATGGACTGCAGCACACACCAGGCTTCCCTGTCTATCACCAACTCCCGGAGCTTGCCGAAAAGACATTGCTGCAATTTATGTCAAGAGTGTTCTGACATCTTGAGATTTTCTATCTGACATCTTGAGATTTTCTATGTATAGTATCATATATCTGCAAATAGTAACAGTTTTTCTTCTTCTTTCCCTGTTTGGATTGCATTTATTTCTTTTTCTTCTCTGATTGCCATGCTTCAGACTTTTAAAACTGTGTTAGTAAAATTGGTGAGAATGGACATCCTTACCTTTTTCCTGATCTTACAGGAAATGCTTTGGCTTTCCACTGTTGAGTATGATATTAGCTGTGGGTTTGTCATATATGGCCTTTATTGTGTTGAAGTATGCACCTTCTGTGTCCAATTTCTGGAGAGTGAGTGAAGTGAAGTCGCTCAGTCGTGTCCGACTCTTAGCAACCCCATGGACTGCAGCCTACCAGGCTCCTCCATCCATGGGATTTTCCAGGCAAGAGTACTGGAGTGGGGTGCCATTGCCTTCTCCCTTCTGGAGAGTATTATAGCCTTTTTTTTTTTTACAAAATAGAGAATCATATATTTCAGAGATATATTCTGATATATTTAAAGATGAAATTATATGATGTCTAGAATTTACTCCAAGAGATTGGAGGTAGGAAGAAAGAAAGTTCAATGAGGCTATAAACTAAAGAAGATTGTCAGGAGTTAGTATTGAAGAAAAACTAAGTGATGGGACATAGAGGTTCACTACTATTTTTTTTCACTTTTGTATATGCAGTATTTGAAATTTTCCAAAGTAAAAAGGTTTGTTGTTGTCTTTAATTAGTTACCATTCTGGGTGATTGTTATTTTCCCCTTATACTTTTATGTTTTTTCCAAGTTTTTCACAGTGATTGTGATTTATTTTATTTTTACATTCATTAATTAATTTTTTATTTTTGGTTGTGCTGGGTCTTTGTTGCTGTGCATGGATTTCTCTAGTTGAGGTGACTGAGGGCTGCTTTTGTTGTGGAGCACAGGCTCTAGGCACACAAGCTTCAGTAGTTCCATCTTGGGGCCTCAGTAGCTGTGGAGCATGGACTTAGTTGCTCTGCGGCACATGGAATCTTCCTGGACCAGGGACCCGTGAATCCAGGTCCGCTTCCTTGAACCCGTGTCTTCTACCTGTGTTGGCAGGTAGATTCTTATCTACTGTACTGGCAGGGAAGTCCTGGCAATTTGCTTTGAGTGATGGGAAGAATACTTTGTGACAAGAAATAAAACAAAAAATTTAATCACTCCCTAATTTCTTAGCTCACTGTGCAAAGTTTGATAACACCTCCAGTTTGTTCTCTGTGATTGTACTTGTTTCAGATAGGTTCACTGGTATCATATTTTAGATTTCACATACACAGTTCAGTTTAGTCACTTAGGCATGTCCAGCTCTTTATGACCCCATGGACTGCAGCACGCCAGGCATCCCTATCCATCACCAACACCTGGAGTTTGCTCAAACTCATGTCCATCGAGTTGGTGATGCCATCCAACCATCCCATCCTCTGACATCTCCTTCTCCTCCTGCCTTTAATCTTTCCCAGCATCAGGATCTTTTCTAATGAATCAGCTCTTCTCATCAGGTGGCCAAAGTATTAGAGTTTCAGCATCAGTCCTTCCAATGAATGTTCAGGACTGATTTCCTTTAGGATGGACTGGTTCAATCTCCTTGCAGTTCGAGGGACTCTCAAGAGTCTTCTCCAACACCACAGTTCAAAAGCGTCAATTCTGTGGCACTCAGCTTTCTTTACAGCCCAACTCTCATGTCCATATGTGACTACTGGAAAAACCATAGCTTTGACTAGATGGACCTTTGTTGGCAAAGTAATGTCTCTGCTTTTTAAAATGCTGTCTAGGTTGGTCATAGCTTTTCTTCCAAAGAGCAAGCGTCTTTTGATTTCATGGCTGTAGTTACCAGCTGCAGTGATTTTGGAGCCCAAGAAAATAAAGTCTGTCCCTGTTTCCATTGTTTCCCCATCTATTTGCCATGAAGTGATGGGATTGGATGCCATAATCTTAGTTTTCTGAATGCTGAATTTTAAGCCAACTTTTTACTCTTCTTTCTCACTTTCATTAAGAGGCTCTTCAGTTCTTCTTCACTTTCTGCCAAAGGCTTTAAGGTAGTCAATAAAGTAGAAGTAGATGTTTTTCTGAATTCTTTTGCTTTTTCTATGGTCCTATGGCTATGGGCAATTTGATCTCTGGTTCTTCTGCCTTTTCTAAATCCAGCTTGAACATCTGGAAATTCTCAGTTCACAAGAACGGTATGAAAAGGCAAAAAGATACGACACTGAAAGATGAACTCCCCAGGTCGGTAGGTGCCCAATATGCTACTGGAGAAGAGAGAAGAAATAGCTCCAAAAACAATGAAGAGGCTGAGCCAAAGCAAAAACAACGCCTGGCTGTGGATGTGACTGGTGATGGAAGTAAAGTTTGATGCTATAAAGAATAATATTGCATAGGAACTTGGAATTTTAGGCCCATGAATCAAGGTAAATTGGAAGTGGTCAAACAGAAGATAACAAGAGTGAACATCAACATTTTAGGAATCAGTGAACTAAAATGGACCAAAATGGGCAAATTTAATTCAGATTACCATTATATCTACTACTATGGGCAAGAATCCCTACTATGGAGTTTCCCTGCTATGTAGGCAAGAATCCCTACTATGAGAAAAATCCCTCATAGTCAACAAAAGAGTCCAAAATGCAGTACTTGGGTGCAGTCTCAAAAATGACAGAATGATCTCTGTTTCCAAGGCAAACCATTCAGTATTCGAGTAATCCAAGTCTATGCCCCAACCACTAATGGCAAGAAGCTGAAGTTAGTTCTGTGATGATCTACAAGACCTAGAACTAACACCAAAAAAATGTCCTTTTCATCATAGGGGACTGGAATGCAAAAGTAGGAAGTCAAGAGATACTTGGAGTACAAAATGAAGTAGGGCAAAGGCTAACAGAGTTTTGCAAAGAGAACACACTGGTCATAGCACACACCCTCTTGCGACAACAAAAGCGACAGCTCTACACATGGACATCACCAGATGGTCAATGCCAAAATCCAATTGATTATATTTTTGCAGCTGAATATGGAGAGGCTCTATACAGTCAGCAAAAACAAGACTGGGAACTGACTGTGGCTCAGACCATCAGATCCTTATTGCAAAAGTCAGACTTAAATTGAAGAAAGAAGGAAAAACACTAGCCCATTCAGGTATGACCTAAATCAAATCCCTTATGATTATACAATAGAAGTGACAAATAGATTCAAGGGAATAGATCTGATAGAGTGGCTGAAGAACTATGGGCGGAGGTTCGTGACATCGCACAAGAGGTGGTGATCATAGATTCCACATATAAGCGACATCATATGACCAACCTAGACAGCATATTCAAAAGCAGAGACATTACTTTGCCAACAAAGGTCCGTCTAGTCAAGGCTATGGTTTTTCCTGTGGTCATGTATGGATGTGAGAGTTGGACTGTGAAGAAAGCTGAGGGCCGAAGAATTGATGCTTTTGAGCTGTGGTGTTGGAGAAGACTCTTGAGAGTCCCTTGGACTGCAAGGAGATCCAACCAGTCCATTCTGAAGGAGATCAGCCCTGGGATTTCTTTGGAAGGAAGGATGCTGAAGCTGAAACTCCAGTACTTTGGCCACCTCATGAGAAGAGTTGACTCATTGGAAAAGACTCTGATGCTGGGAGGGATTGGGGGCAGGAGGAGAAGGGGATGACCGAGGATGAGATGGCTGGATGGCATCACGGACTCGATGGACATGAGTCTGAGTGAACTCCGGGAGTTGGTGATGGACAGGGAGGCCTGGCGTGCTGCAATTCATGGGGTCGCAAAGAGTCGGACACGACTGAGCGACTGAACTGAACTGATGGTATTTGTCTTTCTGATTATTTCATGTGCTAAGTTATTGAATCTCTAGTTGCGTCCATGTTGCTGCAAATAGCATTATTTTGCTCTTTTCAATGGCTGAGTAGGATTTCATTGTATAATGTGCCATGTCTTCTTTGTCCATTCATCTGTTGATGGGCGTTTGGGTTGTTTCCATGTCTTGGCTCTTGTGAACACTGCTGCTGGGAACATAGGATTGACATATATCTGTTTGAGTTAGTTTTGTCTGGATATATGCCCAGGAATGAGGTTGCTGGATCATATGGTAATTCTACTCTTAGTTTTCTGAGGAGCGTCCGTACTGTTGCTGATAGTGACTGCACCAGTTTACATTCCTATGAACCGTGTAGGAGGATTCCCTATTCTCCACATCCAGCATTTGCTATTTATAGATTTTATCATGATGGCCATTCTGACCAGTGTGAAGTCAGAACTGTTAAATTCTTTATTCTTTAACATATTTTTTCCTCTTAGAAATGAGAAAATTGAACCCCAAATACTTTAAGTAACTTGCTCAAGATACTATAGCTGGTAAGAGACAGAGCCAGGATTGGAACTCAGGCTGACTGACTCCAGATCTCACTGCTCAAATCACAGGCATCCTTGCCTCCCGCTTTCAGTAATTGCTTGGTGAAACATCTACATCCTTCTCCCTTCTTCCATAGGAGCAATCATATGTGTGCTTGAACACTGTGACACTGTCCCTAAAGAGTCTGGCTCTGCTTGCAGGATTGTGGGTGACCTTGGGCACCAAGTCTCTTTATTCTCTGAGCTTCAGTTTTATCACCTACAAAATGAAGAGGTTAGACTGGTGTTAGCTTGTTGCTTACCAGCTGTGTACCTTGAAGAAGTATCATAGCCTCTCTGAGCTAGATTCCTGTCTCTGAAAAGGGCATCGTTATTTCTGCCTTGCAGGGTGGTTGAGAAGAATATGGGAGACCATGTGTGAACAGGGTGGGGCACCGTGCCTGGCATGATAGTGATAAGCGATGATGGCCATTGTCTCTTCCCAAGAGTCCCTGAGTCTGGAGGGTTTGGAAGAGGACTCGCTTGCCAAGGGAGATCCTATGGGGCCTTGCAAGGGCATTTGGATGACACTGTGGTGAGAATGCCACACTAGCATAGGCAGGGGATAAAGAGAACTTTGCGCTAAAACGGAGCCTAACAACTGTGTGAGCTGCTGTTTATTAAGCCACCGCTATTCTCTAGATGCTTTACAAACACTTCACACAACCTTGACTCAGTCCAGCAGGGCTGGCATTAATGGCATCCCCATGGCCAGTAGTGAGTGGAGGTACAAGAATTGAAAACCCTGCTCTTTCTCCTTTATCATTTTGCTCTGATTATGCCTAATTAGATCTTTAAAATTATGTGCACCGATTAAATTGATTTTTTGATTAAAAAATCAATTTTTAAATGACCAGTTAAGTAGATTTTTTTCAGGTGTTCAACGAACACATGTGCAATATAGCAAATACAAGAAAAATCCAGGAAAATAGACAATCCACTAGCAAATCTACTATCCAGCGTATAGACACAGCTGTGACTTAACATTTTTTCCTAGATCTTTTTTTCTTTTTTAAATTTCTTTGGTGGCGTTGGGTCTTAGTGCAGCGTGTGGGCTGTTTTGTTGCTGTGTGAGAACATCTCTCTAGTTGTGGTATACAGGCTCCAGAGTGCATGGGCTTGGTTTCCCTGAAGCATGAGGGATCTTAGTTCCCTGACCAGGGGTCGAACTTGAGTCCCCTGCATTGGAAGGCAGATTCTTAACCACTGGACCACCAGGAAAGTCCGTAGATCTTTTTTTTCTTTGTATATTTTCCTTATATTACTGAGATCAGGGGATGGTAATAGGTTTTTAACATCATTGAAAGAATGAAATGACCTCAGATGATAAGGACCTTAGATTAGAAAGTACTGAAGTTACTTTATTGCAGGAGGTCTCAATTGTGGGTCAGTTTGCCTCCAAAGGAACATTTGGCAATGTCTGGTGCTATGGTATGGTTGTTTGTGTTCCCCCTAAATTCATATGTTGAAATCTCAATACCCAGTGTGATGGTGTTAGAAAGCAGGACCTTTGGGAGGTGCTTTGGTCCTAAGGGTGGAGCCCCCATGAATGGCATTAGGCCCCAGAGAGCTTACTAGTGCCTTCCACCATGTGAGGATACAGGATAAAGCTTACTAGTGCCTTCCACCATGTGAGGATTCTGGCTATGAACCAGAAAGAGAGCCACTATCAAAACAAAACCATGCGGGCACCTTGATCTCAGACTTTCCAGCCAACAGAACTCTGAGAAGTAAATTTCTGTTGCTTACAGGGCACCTCACCTGTGATAGTTTGTAACAGCAACCTGAACAGACTAGGCCTCCAGAGACTGCTTGGTTATCACAGCTCGGGGAGGAAGGCCACTGTCACCTAGTGGGTAGAGACCAGGGATGCTGCTGAACATCCCACAGTGCAGAGGGCAGGCAGTCCCCACAACACAGATTATCCTGCTCGAATGTCAGTAGTGCCTAGATGGGGAACCCTCGTCTGTCTGATGCCTCCAAATTCAGTGGGTTTGTTGGTGTTGAAAACAAGCAGCTGCATCCTGCTCGTCTCCATGGCAACACACCAAAGCACAGAGGGGTCCAGCCTGATGAAGTGGCCGGGGAAGGCTGGTAGCTTTGGCTGCATTTCTGAGGGGCTGGGATCTAGGTCCCTGGGGTTGGATTTCAGCACCTCCCTCTCTAAGATGGTTTCCCATGCCGGCAGCATTGCCACCACTTTCACAGCCACTTTGTCAGGGGTCTGTAGTGAAGCCAGAGGACTGGGAGTGAAGCTGGAGTACCATTCCCACTAACTATGAGACCCTGGGATCTGGTGGGTCAGAGGTCAGAGACAGGTGGAAATTAAGAGGAGGACATTAAGACCCAGCCGGGAGAGGTGTCCTGAGTCTGCCCATGCGGCCAGCAGGGCCGTCTTTTGTTTTCCTCTGTCCTGAGGGAGTTGGGTCAGGAACACACTGCTGGTAGAGACTGAGTGGGAGAACAGGCAGAGACTGCTCTCGTGTTAGTTTTCGGGCCTGCCGTAACAATGCACCACAAATGGAGTGGCTTAGACTTCCCTGACGGCTCAGTGGGTTAAGAATCTGCCCGCAATGCAGGAGACACAGGTTTGATCTCTGGGTCAGGAGGATCTTCCGGAGAAGGGAGTGGCTACCCACTCCAGTATTCTTACTTGAAAAATTCCATGGACAGAGGAGCCTGGCTGGCTACAATCCACAGGGTTGCAAAGACTTGGACATGACTGAGCGAGTAAGCAAGCAAGCAAGACAACAGAAGCTTCCTGTCTCACATTCTGGAAGCTAGATGTCTGAAATCAAGGTGTCAGCAGGCCATGCCCCTTCTGGAGATGCTGAGAAAAGATCTGTTCCAAGCCTGTCTCCTGGCTTTTGGTCGTTCCTTGGCTTTTGGCAGCATTACCCCAGTCTTCACATGCCATCCTCTCTGTCATCCTGTCTCCAAGTTTCCCCCTTGTATAAGAACATCAGTTGTATTAGATTGGAGACCCACCCCACTCCAGTATGGCCTCATCTTAACTGCAATAATCCTATTTTCAAATAAGTTCATATTCTGAGGTAGTGGGGATTAGGACTTCAACCTATAGATTTAGCAGGGACCCAATGCAACCTGTAGCAGAGCTCATGTTTGGGATGTGGCTTTGGTGTTGCTAGCCAAGCAGGAGGATCTGAATCACATCGCCTGGATGCTCACAGGTGCTTATTGACAGTGAAGCCCTTCCTGTGTAGATGTCCGTCTCCTGAGGGTCCCCTGCCCTGTTCTGAACCCGAAAGAGGTAGGGATGAGGGGGTAGCCACTCAGAAGTCCTGCTTGACCCAGTGGCACTTAGGCAGGAGGATTTATATGTCTGGCCCATGATGGTGGGGATTGTAGCCCGTGGCCAAGAATCCATGTGATCTAAACCAAAATGGAGAAAGAAAAAAAAAAAAGAAGAAGGGAGATTGGAGACTGGGAGTAGGATGAGATGTAGACACAAAAGGACAACTGTGCCCTGAAACGCTCTAAAGTAGGAGGCATGTGGGCTGGAGCAGACTTTTTTTGGCACACGTGCTGGTCAAATTGATGGGGGTTTCCCAACATGGATCCTGTGGAATACTGGTTCTGTGGGATTTTAAATAGACACTATGCAAAGGAAGGGTTCCATGGCAAAATAAGTTTGGAGAACAGTACTAAACTGAATTTTGTTTCCAACATCAAGATTTTGGAAACTTCAATATACTAATTTGGACTGTACCTCTTCCAGAAGAATGAACAGCAATCAGCATTCACAACTTGATTGCGCCACAGAAACTTTATTCCCAGGAGCATCTTGCAGGATGCATTTTGAGAAATATTGAACTAGGAAATGGACAAGCCCATAGTAAAGAAATCCACATACTTGATAGATGTAGTAAGTAATCATCTTGAAAATTTTCTGATTTATGTTATTACATAGTCCTCCCTTTTTAGAGCTTCCTCTGTTGCCAGTATATTGGATTTTCTTGGTTTGTGAAACATTTCTTGATGTTTATACCTTTTTGGGGGAATGACTGATAAAATCCTCAACATTGATCACACAACTGTCAGCAAAATTATTTTACATGATGCCACAGGCCTAGCACCAACTTTCAAATATATCCTGCTTTTTCCACCTCTAGTCAGCCACTCCCCGCAGCCCCTGCAGCAAACATGGTCCTTTACAAAGTGTCTGTGGGTTCCCCATGGTCTTCTTAAGCCAACATAGAAAGTCATCATAATATGACCCTTGAAAGGTCTACTGGCTTCCTGAGATGAGACAGAGCATACTAAACAAAGTTAGGGCCCAAAGTTCATTTTCTTTTCATATTTTATCCCAAATACATCATTTGTTTGGACTGCCTACCGAACAAACCTGGAGCCAGTTTCTTTGGCAGGTGATCCCAGCAATCCCAAATGAAGCAGTGGGAAAAGTGAGACAGAGAAATGAGAAAAGCCGAAAGTCGGTACATTAAGGAGTGGGTTCTTGTTGCAGGGAACGGAGACTCAGTCGAGCTGGGGAACCTTGGGGAGACTGTGACACATCTTGGAATGTGTCCCCTGAGGGTGGAGTGACTGGAGCATTCGCCTACCCACTCACCCCCTCACCCTCCATTGGTTCAGAGTTGGCAACTGGACTGAAGCGTCCCCCTAAAATTCGTGTTCTTTCCAGAACTTCAGAAGGTGATCTTATTTTGAATTAAGGTATTTGCAGATGTAATTAGTTAAGATGAGGTCCTACTGCAGTAGGTGGGCCCTTAATCCAATGTGACTGGTGTCCTTAAAAGAAGAGGAGACACAGACAGACACCAGGGAAGGTGGTCATGTGAAGACCAGGGCAGAGATTAGAGTGAGGCTCCTACAAACCAAAGTGCATCAAGGATTGATGGGTGGCTCAGATGGTAAAGCGTCTGTCTACAATGCGGGAGACCTGGGTTTGAGCCCTGGGTTGGGAAGATCCCCTGGAGAAGGAAATGGCACTCCACTCCAGTACTCTTGCCTGGAAAATCCCATGGACAGAGGAGCCTGGTACGCTACAGTCTATGGGGTCGCAAAGAGTTGGACACGACTGAGCGACTTCACTGCACTTCACCAGAAGGTGGGAGGAAGCAGGAGAAGATCAGAGAGAGCATGGCTCTGCTGACACCTGGGTTTTGGACTTGATTGACTCCAGAACTGTGAGAGAGAAATTTTTGTTGTAGTAAGCCATCCAGTTTGTGGTACTTCATTGTTGTTGCTCAGTTGCTAAGTCATGTCTGACTCCTTGTGACCCCATTGACTGCAGCATGCCAGGCTCCTCTGTCCTCCAGTATCTCTCAGAGTTTGCTCAAATTTATGTCCATTGAATCAGTGATGCCATCCAACCACCTCATCCTCTGCTGCGCTCTTCTCCTTTTGCCTTCAATCCTTCCCAACATCAGGGCTTTTTCCAATGAGTCGGCTCTTCTCATCAAGTGGCCAAAGTATTAGAGCTTCAGCTTCGGTCCTTCCTATGAATATTCAGGGTATATTTCCTTTAGGATTAACTGGTTTAATCTCCTTGCTGTCCAGGAGACTCTCAAGAGTCTCCTCCAGCACCACAATTCGAAAGCATCAATTCTTTGGCACCTAGCTTTCTTTATGGTCCAACTCTCACATCCATATATGACTACTGGAAAAACCATAGCTTTGACTAGACGGACCTGTGTCAGCAAAGTGATGTCTCTGCTTTTTAATATGCTGTCTAGGTTTATCTAGGTACTTCATTAGGGAAGCCCTAACTGATAAACCCCAGAAGATGTAGAGCCCCCCACCCTACCTCCAATTCTCCCCAGGTACCTGAGAAAGCCTTCAGGCGGGGAAACAGAGATGCAGATTGTTTGAGGGGGGACACTGTTGATGAGCTGAAACCATCCCAGCTACAGAGAGCTCAGGGTGAACATGGGTGGTGTCTGCTATTCTCACTTGAGGCATTATATCATAGCTAAGTGCATGAACTTAGAAGTCGGGTTCAAGTGTCTGCTCTATCAGTTACGGGTTTTAAGACCTTGGGCAAGTTATATAATCTTTCTGAGACTCAGCTTTCTTTATTTAGAAAATGGGCGTGAGATCATACTTCACAAAAATGCTGTATCACTGAGTTCACTTTCATAAAGCATCCAGCACATGGCGCCATGCAGTAAGCATCGTCTATTATCACTAGATATTATTAGTAGAAAGAGTTCAGGCTTTGGATTCAAACAGATTTGAGTCTAAATTTCAGCTCTGTTGCTACACGACCTTGTGGAAGTTACTCATTTGAGTTTCAATTTTTCCATGAAGATAATAACACTGTGTGTGAAGCCCTTGCTAGTTTGAACTTTTCTCTGCTGCTCAAGGAAGCATGAAAGGATCGTCCTGGAAGCATCTTTGAAAGCTTCCGCTCACTCAGGGATGAGGTTCCAGGGGGTATTTCTGAAACCCAATGTCTCGCCCTGGGCCCATGGTAGACTGCAGTGGCCTGTCCTCTTGACCTTGCTTTCTGATGCTTGTGTTTCACCTGCTGTCCCTCTGGTATCTTGTCGCCCCACCTCTCATCACCCTGCATCTGACTCGTACTAATAAAGCCCAAATCCCCAAAGTGACACGTAGAGTCTGGGCTGACGCCTTGGCCGACTGCCGGGCGGGCATTCCTTTGAGCGAGGAAAGGAAGCTCAGACGCCCGCCCGTGCCTTTGCGTCTGAGCTGGAAATGTGGCCACCGCCTGCGGAAACATTGGCAGCAGCTTCATGGAAAGAAGTTGGAGACGCTTTCCATGGGCAAGGACTGGGGAGGGGTCGGCCCCCTCTCTGGCTTCTTGGCTCACAGACGACAGGCAGTGGGACAGGTGTTGATGGGATGATGTTGGCTGTTAACTTTCCAGTCCCCATCTCACTCTCAACTAGCAGTTTGTCTGGTGCTCGATGGGCAAGTGTGAACAGAGGGGAGGACGATCCCCTAGGAGTCCTGCTTACACGCTCCAGTCCCCACTATCCCGATGTCCAATCTGGTAGCCACAAGCTGTGTGTGGCTACAGGACACTGTAAGGTGCCTAGTGCCACGGAAGATCAAAACCTTGCGTTTTATTTAATTTTTAATTTAAAAACAGATTCTCAATTCAGCTATTGGAAAAATTTAAAAATTTTATTTGGAACAACTTAGGTATGTGGATCATACCGTTTACTTTTACAATGGTAACTTTATGAAATCTAAAAACAGATTCAGGATTTCCAGTGAAAATTTAGCATCTGAATGGAGACGTGCCTGTAAATATAAAATACATACCAGATTTTTGAGGACTTATTTTGAGAAAAGAATGTAAAATAAATCATTACAATTTTTTAAAGCATTAATTCCTGGATGAAATGCTAATATTTTAGCTATATTGGGCTAAATATATTATTAAAAGTATTTACCTACCTTTTTTGACTTTAAAAATATGACTAGAACATTTTAAACTATGCGCATAGCTTGCATTTAAATGTCTGTTGGACAGTGCTGCTCTGTAGATTGTAAAAGCATAAACATTAATGCTGCAAAGAGCTTTAGCCATCATCTGGAGCATTCTTGAATTTTCCATGTGAGGAATCTGACACACGAGATGCTTAAATGACCTTCCCAAGAACTAGAACCCAAACATTTTTTCTCCTGGCCACAGTTACACAGAAGCTGGGGCATTACAAATAGGCCAAGTTGCATAAAGTGAGGTAATGGATTGAACGTATATGAGGGTTGGGAAGGGGAGGGAGGTGAGAGGGCATTTAAGCAGGGGGTGGGGGTATATGTATACATACATGATGAACGTGAGTCTGAGTGAACTCTGGGAGGTGGTGATGGACAGAGAGGCCTGGCGTGCTGCGATTCATGGGGTTGCAAAGAGTCGGACATGACTGAGCGACTGAACTGAAATGAACTGAACTGAACTGAATGCCAAGGTCTGTCTAGTCAAGGCTATGGTTTTTCCAGTGGTCATGTATGGATGTGAGAGTTGGACTGTGAAGAAGGCTGAGCACCAAAGAATTGATGCTTTTGAACTGTGGTGTTGGAGAAGACTCTTGAGAGTCCCTTGGACTGCAAGGAGATCCAACCAGTCCATTTTGAAGGAGATCAGCCCTGGGATTTCTTTGGAAGGAATGATGCTAAAGCTGAAACGCCAGTACTTTGGCCACCTCATGCGAAGAGCTGACTCATTGGAAAAGACTCTGATGCTGGGAGGGATTGGGGACAGGAGAAGGGGACGACAGAGGATGAGATGGCTGGATGGCATCACTGACTCGATGGACGTGAGTCTGAGTGAACTCCAGGAGTTGGTGATGGACAGGGAGGCCTGGTGTGCTGCAATTCATGGGGTCGCAAAGAGTCAGACACAACTGAGCGACTAAACTGAACTGAATGCCAATTCATGTTTACATACGGCAAAAACCATCACAATATTGTAAAGCAATTATCCTCTAGTTAAATTATATATATATATATAAAGAAGGTACATGTTGATAACGACATGACAGTAGTATCACAAGATATTTCAAATGTGAAATGGAATTTGTTATTAGTTTTGCCCTTTTCTGAGGAGCATAACTAGGCTAGGAAGTATCCATTGAGATTTCTCAGAGGGGCACAGCCCTCCCTCTCACCCCACCCCCGCACCCCGAGGTGTCTGCCTCATTCTGGAGCTCCAATGTCGAAGGCTCTTTCCTGTAAGGAATGTTCTCTCTTTGAGGCGATGCAGGAAGCAGGCTCAGGGCAGAGAAGCCATCCTGTGACTTTGGGCTGAGTATCTCCTCCACTTTCCTGTCTCCCTCTTTCTTCGTTTCCCTTTCTCCACCACTTTTGGAAGGGGACAAAGAGAGTATTAGTGGAAGGCAGGGACCCCTCTCACATATCCCTGGCTCTGGGCGACATGCTGACATGCTGGAGTTGGCGATAGGGAGATGATTGCTCACTAGTCAGTCCGACCTTGACCATGGCATTTGGGTGTGAATTTGACCAAAGTGGAGACTGTTAGTGTGATTCTAGCTGGGAAGAGAGGGTGACTATCAATGTGATTACAGAAAAGGGAGGGGGCATTGACTGGTCTGAGGGTCCTTGCATATTTGGCTTTGCGCACACTGGGGTGTGTGCATGGCTGTAACCTTAGGGGTATGGCTGTGTGTCTGTGTGTGTGAGCTGAGCATGGTGTGGGAATAGGAGGGGCCTGAAGTGGAGGTTCTCCATCCCAGTGTTTGGGTGAATGGAGAGCAAAGAGGAATGGAAAAGTGATTTTGAAGGAGTTTTTGTAGACTTGGGGAAGTCAGAGCATTGAGCCTATAGTGTGTTTGAACGTGTGCCCAGGTGGGTGGGGTTATGGATAGTGGCAGGTGTGGCTGTATGTCTGAAGGTGGAGTCAGCCCCTAGAGTATGTGTTTTGTGGCCTTTTTGTGTCAGAACTCAAAGCATTTCCTGTAGGCACCAAAGTGTTGCAAGAACTTGCACTAAGACAGGAAGAGAGTGGGCATAATGGCAGAGTAAAAAGACCCGAGTTCACCTCCTTTCATGAGAAATTGCAGTAAGATTATTATCTGCTAGCTTCCACCCTCTTGCTCTTCCTTCCCTGCTTTTCTTCTCTGTATTACATTGCAAGGTTACAGAGCTCTTGCTTAGTGACAGGTACTGTATTGGACATATTTGTCACTTGTCTTTTGTCGCCATAAACTAACTCCTTAAGGTGACTGAGCCTGTGGATCCATGTCCCTGCTGCTTTTTCTTCTGCAGCCCCATTGCAGACCCCAGAGATGCCTAGCCAGGTCTGCAGCATCTTGGTCAATGGCACGTGCGGCCTGGGCCAGCCCTGAGGCCTCAGGGCATGATTTCCTCCACCAGCCGCCTGTCCCTCTGGCGTGGGCCTGGGCAGCCTGGCTGCCTGCAGGCTGTCACACAAGCCTCAGGACTACCAGCCAAGCCTGACCCTGGAGAGGGTCACAGGACCCGGCAGAGGAGAGGCTTCTGGTAGGGTCACTTCTCCCCCTTCAGACTGCTGACTGTGGTCACGCACAATGTCCTCCTCGACCTGGCTCCCTGGAGAGGACTTCCAGCTGCCCACAGGTCTTAGAACTCAGTGGTGACACCACTTGATACACTGAAGCCTGGCTGTCCCTGCCCTCCAGGGCTCTGCCCAGCTGGGCTCATGGTCCACACTTGCTCCTCTTTGGCACAGCCGCCTTGGTGCTCAAAATTGGGCTTGCAAAGGAAGAGGAAGTGCTGTCCTCAGAAAAACGCTTCAGCAGGCCTGGAGCCTGGCCCCTCTCTGCTTCACCTTGTTTTCTTAACTCTGTGTTTATAAAGAAAATTGTACAGAGACAAGGGAACATTGGGCCTTCCAGGTGGCTCAGTGGTAAAGAATCTGTCTGCAAATGGAGGAGATGTGGGTTTTTGATTCCTGGGTCGGGAAGATCCCCTGGAGAAGGAAATGACAACCCACTCCAGTATTCTTGCCTGGGAAATCCCATGGACAGAGGAATCTGGTGGGCTGCAGTCCACGGAGTTGCAAAGAGTTGGACATGACTGAGCACAATGGAAACATTATGGAATTTGAAATGTCCAGACCCAGGGGGTCTGCCTTGTAGGGCCTTGGGACTTCTGCAATGCCACCTGGACCCCAGTATGAACTCCTTTGTGAACTGTTTTTGAACCTCTCTGAGCCTCAGGTTTTCAAATCTGTCAAATAAAGACATCTTCTTGATCACTGTACAGGGTTATAGTTTAGGTGAAATGAACTAGGCAGTGTGAAAGTAGTTTGCAAAAGAATGGACGGGAAGGAGGAGACAAATGGTGACTTGGAACTTCCTGTATTCCATGGACGTCACAGACTGCCTCTAAGTCTGGAGCTGGACTCTGTAGACTGACAGCTTTCCTGACCTCTGCCAGCTCCCTTTGCTCAAACTCTAGTTCTTATTTTTCCTCCTCCATGGACTTGATATAAGCCATTCTCAAGGGGGAACCCTGACCATTTGGTACACATTTGTGCAGAAGCATCAGTAGTGTGTAGACAACTTCTAGGAGTTAGGAGTCCTGGGCTCCGGTCCAGTCCTGCCACTCCTGGTGAGATTTGGACAGAGTAGCCAAACTCTGGGCTTTCTGTGCACAAGCATGCCCCTGGCTCTTCATCCCCCTGACACCCCCAAGGATTCCCCAAGCCTTAGTGTGAAACCAGATGCCTCAACTGGACATTCATAATCTCTAAAGTCTGGCTTCCATTTACTTCTTCCAGTCGTAAAATCCTCCTCCTCCCTGCCCTGACTCCCGTTGTCCTGCCAAAGCCCTGGACTTTCCCTTCCACGCCCTTACCTCCATCTGTGAATGGGGTATGTTCAGGATACTTAGAGCAGTGCCTGCTGCTGACCAAGTACTCTGTAAACGCAGCTTTGATCACTTCTGCCTAGAGCAATCACTCCTTGTCTTCTATTCCTGCCTCATCCACACAGCATCACTCACACAGTGCTCTAGGCACAGCTATTCAACCAGACTTTAATAAACACATTTAGACGGTGGAACACTGTATGAGATATTTGACCGGGATTTTTCCAAGATGTCCTGCGTCCACCATTGGGTCCTTACATAGTTGTCTGTGGTCCTTTCCTGTTTCCAGAATATTTATGACTGTTTTTCCTCAAACACATCAAGTTATGCTTCCAAAATATTTATAACTATCTCTTTCACTACCTCTCCCCCATTCTCCGGGTGTCCATGACACAGCTTCTGTCAGAGTTTTGGTTTTAGAGTGTTTTGTATACAATGCTTTTAGGAAAATTTTCATTCCAATTCTGGCTTCTGTGTCAACTTCTCCCCCACCCCCAACCCCCTGCAACTATTGAGGATTGGCTTATTTGCTGCTCCTTAGCTGCCAGAGCCATGGGATGCCATTTCATAGTTGTGGCCCCCTACCTTGTGGCCATAAATTAAGCATATGGCTCTCTGAGGTTCCTAAGGAGCTGCACCTAACACGTGTTGAATGCCAGCTGTGTGCCAGGCCCTACTTGGGGCTCTCTGTTTATCTCATTTAACCCTTAGTACTGCTCTGAGTAGGGCTTCCCTGTGGCTCAGATGGTAAAGAATCAGCCCACAGTGTGGGAGACCTGGATTCTATCCCTGGGTCAGGAAGATCCCCTGGAGAAGTGAATGGCTATCTGCTCCAATATTCTTGCCTAGAGAATTCCATGGACAGAGGATCCTCGTGGGCTCTACAGGGATCATAAAGAGTCCACAGTGTTGTGAAGAGTTGAACATGACTGAGCGACTAAGCACACACTTTGATTCCTGGGCTGGGAAGATCCCCTGGAGAAGGAATAGGCTACCCACTCCAGTATTCTTGGGCTTCCCTGGTGGCTCAGACAGTAAAGAATCTGCCTGCAATACAGGAGACCTGAGTTCAGTCCCTGGGTTGGGAAGATCCCCTGGAGAAAGGAAGAGCTACCTACTCTAGTATTCTGGCCTGGAGAATTCCATGGACAGGGGATCCTTGCAGGCTTACAGTCCATGATGTCACAAGGAGTTGGACACGACTGAGTGACTTTCACTTTTTTTCACATTTCTCACCCGGAAGACAGAGCTGCCGCATACCATCTGGCAGGCTGTGCCCTGCACAAAGGTACAACCCAGGGGCAGCTAGGACTATTAATATAATTCAGATCATTGTCACTGACTAAACCACCAGCCCTGGTGGTGCCCTTTTAAGAAGGAAATCTGTTTTCCTTTAGTTCAGTTCAGTTCAGTTGCTCAGTTGTGTCCAACTCTTTGAGACCCCATGGATTGCAGCACACTGGGCCTCCCTGTCCATCACCAACTCCTGGAGCTTGCTCAAACTCATGTGCATTGAGTCGGTGATGCTATCCAACAATCTCATCCTCTGTCGTCCCCTTCTCCTCCTGCCTTCTATCTTTCCCAGCATCAGGGTCTTTTCCAATGAGTCAGTTCTTTGCATCAGGTGGCCAAAGTATTGGAGCTTCAGCTTCAGCATCAGTCCTTCCAATGAATATTCAGGACTGATTTCCTTTAGGATTAACTGGTTTTGTCTCCTTACAGTCCAAGGGACTCTCAAGAGTCTTCTCCAACACCACAGTTCAAAAGCATCAATTCTTCGGTGCTTAGCTTTCTTTATGGTCTAACTCTTACATCCATAAGTGACTACTGGAAAAACCATAGCTTTGACTAGATGAACATTTGTCAGCAAAGTAATGTCTCTGCTTTTCAATATGCTGTCTAGGTTTGTCATAGCATTTTTTCCAAGGAGCAAGAGTCTTTTAATTTCATGGCCGCAGTCACCATCTGCAGTGATTTTGGAGCCCAAGAAAATAAAGTCTGTCCCTGTTTTCCATTGTTTCTGCATCTATTTGCCATGAAGTGATGGGACCAGATGCCATGATCTTAGTTTTTTTAATGTTGAGCTTTAAGCCAGCTTTTGCACTCTCCTCTTTCACTCTCATCAAGAGGCTCTTCAGTTCCTCTTCACTTTCTGCCATAAGGGTGGTGTCATCTGCATATCTGAGGTTATTGATCTTTCTCCTGGTAATCTTGATTCCAGCTTGTGCTTCATCCAGCCAGGCATTTTGCATGATATGTTCTGCATAGAAGTTAAATAAGCAGGGTGACAGTATACAGCCTTGATGTATTCCTTTCCCAATTTGGAACCAGTCCTTTGTTCCAAGTCCAGTTCTAACTGTTGTTTTCCTTAGGAGTTGCCATTAAGTTACTGCTTATGGCTTGATGACCCTGGTACTTCCAAGGCAATCCTACAGGCTCATTCCAGCTGGAAGGAACCACAGAAATAGTCTAAGACCTCAATTACACTCTCCACCACCCTCATGCTTGCCTGGACCACGGAGTAGCCCTCTTGGGATTCTCCTACTTTACCCCATTCTCCTTCCACAGCAGCCAGGGGTTGCTTTTAAACCTGAAAATCAGCTCATATCACACTGCTTCCACCAGAAGCTCTCCCATGCTCCTTTAAATCCCTTCCCCACATGGCACTTTAGATAAAACTCACACTGCTTTTTGTCATCACTCAAAGATCAGCTCAAAACTCACCTCCTCAGAGAGGCTTTCTCTGACCACCCCGTCTAATAAGCTCTCAATACCCTGCCTTCTGTTATTTTTTATCTCAATGGTTTGAATTATGTATTCACCTGCTTCCTGGTTTCTTTTATCTGTCTCCCCCACTAGACCGTAAACTATGTAGGGGCAGAGCCAGTGTGAGTCCGGTTCATGGTTTAACTCCTGTGACCAGCAGAGAGTGGGAGGTGCTGGATAAGCTTTCCTGATCAAATGAAACAATAGATAATTGTCTTTCCCTTTCCCATTCCCTCCCTTGTAAGTTTCAGAGCTCAGCAAACTGAAGCCCAGGGTGAAAGGTGAGATGCGTGGAGTAAAGGTCTGAGTTCATGCCACACCATCAGCCACCACCATCTAGTACTGGTGGTGGAACCGGTACTGATCCACTGCCTCTAAGCACTGGGTCTGCGGTACCCAGAAAGACTGAAGGCTCACAAGGATGCCTGATGCGCTCAGGGTAACCTGAGTCGTGGGTGACTTTCGGATGTCCCCATAACCCAAGGGACGTGATCTGATGTCACATTCCAAGCCCCCCACTTGCCTCTGACCTTTGAGAGGAAAGAAGTAGGAGAACAAAGCCACTGGACCCAAACATCTAACTTCTTGCCAAGTGCCACACTGCATTCAGGTCTGATCTACTTACTCTTAACAGATTTAAGAAGATCTTAAAATTCATGAAAGGCTTTTCAGATTAACTTTTTATCAAAAAAAGTAAAAGAGTTTAAAGAGTCAAATAATGCTAACAAGCTTGTAACTTAAAAAAGAAAACACACAGTTAATCTTGTTTAATGCTGAGCCAAGTGGTATACTATTATGACATTTATTTTCTTGTATAACATTTTTCGTTTCCTGGGGCTAATTACTGCTCATTTTTTTCATTGTTTAGATTTCTTTGAACCCTTGGCTAAGTTTCCCCACATCCTCTAATACACCAAAAGTGATTCCTGATACAATTTCCCCTTTAGTAAATTTGTCAGCTAGTCTCAGTCTCATATTTTTGCAGAGATGGTGCTTCTGGCACCTTCTTTCCTCTCTTCTCTAGGTCCTGTGGCTCTCTTGGCCTCCTGGCCATGGTTAAGGGAATAGGCGCGCTTAGAAAACAGTGACAGCCACATCCCCACTGGACTTCCCAGGTGGTACTTGTGGTTAAGAACCTGCCTGGCAGTGCAGGAGGAGACATAAGAGATGTGGGTTCAATCCCTGGGTTAGGAAGATATCCTGGAGAAGGAAATGGCAACCCACTCCAGCATTCTTGCCTGGAGAATCCCGTGGTCAGAGGAGCCTGGCAGGCCACAGTCCATGGGGTCACAAAGAGTCAGACACGACTGAAGAGACTTAGCACACAGCACACCTCCACTCTCCCCTGGGTCTTTGGTTCCATACCCGTGTTCAGTCACCTTCTCTTACCTACCTCCTTAAAAGAATGTTACCAACATTTCATCAGATATCAGATATCCAGCAGAGGACAAAGGGAAGAGGCATGCTATTACACTTAGCCTGGGTCCTACTGATGCTTTGATTTTGCCCCATGACTGGGATGTCTGAAGCAGATCTGTGTGGAATTTTGGCCTGGTTGTTGCTGAAGTAAATTTAGTGGTGGCCCCTGATTTCCTCAGGCCCGCAAGTTTTATGGTAACTCAAAAGATGAGCTCCATTAAGAAGAAACAGAATCTTCCAAGCATGCCTCAGCTCTTGTTATTCCACCCAGAGCCAGCCTTGTAAGTAGTCAGGACTGTGATTTGAAGGGAGTCCTAAAGAATTCAGTTCAGTTCAGTCACTCAGTTGTGTCCGACTCTTTGTGACCCCATGGACTGCAGCACGCCAGGCTTCTCTGTCCTTCACTCCCGCAGCTTGCTCAAACTTATGTCCGTTGAGTCGGTGATGCCATCCAGCCATCTCATTCTCTGCCCCTAAATATCAACTCTGCCTGAATTTCCACCATTAGTGCTCTGACCTCTATTGCCTAAGGAGTTGTTGTTGAAATTCTCTTGGAGAATCACCTTTAAACCAGATCCAGGTTTTTACTTTAGGAAGAATAGGTATTGACTGCTTTCCGAAGAGCAGGTGGAGTAGAGGGGTAACAAAGTGAGCTCTTCCATGGGTCTGCAGCCCACCACGTCCTACAGTGTTGATGATGAACCCTCCATTAGCAGGCTTGTCAGGGGAGAGTAGTACACAAGGAGGGTTGGGGGGAGGTACCTCTGCAGGAACTGCAGACTCTCAGTTCCTCTTTATTTTCACCCCTCACCCAGATTTCTCACCCCCAAGCTGGATGTGAATTTTCTGGCTTCCTTTTGTGCCATGACAGCTAAGTAGACATCAGAAAGGATGGACTCGGTTCCTCTCCTTCTTCCTGCCTGTGGCGTGGCCCTTGAATGTGAAGATCCCCTAGTGTGAGCAGACTAACATCCCTAAAACTAGGGAGGCAGTCTTGCAAGGTCACCAGCACCATCTCGTGGTACCCAGATAACACAGGCATCTGCCCTGGTGCCCACAGCTGCTTCTCAGGGCTCTTTGGCTGCAGCTGGACCAGAGGCTTAGCTGATGTCTGCAACTGTGGAACACCAGCGCTTGCTGGGCTCTTCCAAATATTAATATCTAACTAGCCCAGGTAGGAAGATTGACTCTTCAACTCAAACTCACCTCCTCTGTAAAGAGGAGACTTTAGGGAAAGTTCATGGCAGACTGATGCAGTGTGGGCTCTGTAGGGCAGGAGTCCTCAGCCGCAGGGATCATATGTCTGATGATCTGAGGTGGATCTGATGTAATAGTAATAAAGTGCAGAATAAATATAATGTGCTTGAATTATAGTGAAACCATCCCAGGTCCATGGAAAAATGGTCTTCCACGAAACCAGTGCCTGGGGCCAGAAAAGCTGGGGTCTGCTGCTGTAAGGCCAGTACTCTTGCCTGGAAAATCCCATGGATGGAGGAGCCTGGTGGGCTGCAGTCCATGGGGTCGCTAAGAGTTGAGCATGACTAAGCGACTTCACTTTCATTTTTCACTTTCATGCATTGGAGAAGGAAGGGCAACCCACTCCAGTGTTCTTGCCTGGAGAATCCCAGGGACGGGGGAGCCTGGTGGGCTGCCGTCTGTGGGGTCACATAGACATGACTGAAGCGACGCAGCAGCAGCAGCAGCAGCAGCTGCTGCGGGGCACTCCACAGTCCTGGTTCTCGGTGGATGCCATTGTCGCCATCTGTTTTTTCCCCTCTCTCCTCTGGCTTTCTCTCTCCCTCTCTCTCTTAGTCCCTTCCTTGTTCCCCTTTTTCTCTTTGTCTCTCATGTTCTCTAATCACAGCTTTCCTTTCACAAATCAAAGAAGCATTGAAGCAATGAGACAAACTTGGGTCCCGAAAGGTCTGAGCTGGAACGTCATTGGCCTTTGCTCTGCAGACGTGTGTGTGTGTGTCTGTGTGTTTGCTGATAGTTTCATGTCATGTCAAGGAGAAAGAGTCCTCGTCCGTTTTCCTAGCAGGATGTGGACCCTCCTACCCCCTCAATGACTAGAAACATGAGTTTGTCCTGAATTATCAACATGGGTCTTTGCCCTCCAGGTTCTGTCTGTGACTGTAACCTTGAGCGTATTCCCAATGTTTATTAAAAGCTTAGCTGAACCTAACTATAGATCAAGTTAATAAAACAAAGAGCCCATCCAAGAACCTTGTGAATACAGTTCTTACTGCAAACCTTGCTGGGTTACAGGCCAACGATTACTGAGCTACAGAACTCTTTTCCCTTCACTGAGGCAATTTGTGGTCTGTAGTGGTTGATGTGAAGTGATTCCTGAACCATTTTGAGTGCATTGTAGTAAATGAGTAAATAGATTGGTATTTGAGGGAACTAGGATTATATGGTGGAAGAAGGGATACAAATATGGCAGGGGAAGGAAAGGAAGAACTTTTGGTGTTGGGTTGGAATTGGAGTATTCATACAAACATACTTTAAAAATAGGTACATATTTACTAGTTCTGTTCCCTCCAAAGACCTAGAAGCAATGACGCTCCAGCGGTAATGAGCTCTCAGTGGCACCAGCGCTCCTTGGAGAAGTGGTCAATTCCAGAGCCAGAGAAGGGAAAGTACTTGGTGGGTCTGGCATCTGCTTAAGCCTGTGTGCCTAGAACCTGTGCTCTGCAACAAAAGAAGCCACTGCAATGAGAAGCCCACGCACAGCAAGGAAGAGTAGCCCCACTCGCTGCAACTAAGGAAAGCCCACACGAAGCAAGGAGGACCCAGCACAACCAAATAATGATAACAGATGTTTAAACAAAAGTTTGGGCAAGAGTCAGCTTGTGGCTGGAGTCTGGAGGCTTGTTCAACACCATCCACTTTTCTAGTGGGTAAGACTTTATACTTGAGGCTTGGTCAGTGCTGGGAACAGATTAAGGAAAAGGACTTAAACCTTGCAGAAGATCAGTTCCCAAGTACCAATTGCCTCTGGTTGACTCTTCTCACCCACCTTGGAACTAGTGGGGTAAGGGAACTCATCTTGAAGGACTGAGCGCCAGCCCCTGCCCTGGAATAGGAATTTTTTTTTCCTTTTATTTTATTTTATTTTTTTTCTTGGAATAGGAATTTGTGATGAAATCCCAAGTGCTTGCCATAGAACGAGTTCCTATAAATCAGATCTCTGTGACATAGAGCTGCATTCGAATAGGAATATTCCACATTCTAAGACCAGGTGCATGGCAGTGCTTCCTAAAACTAGCAGCTCATCTAGTCACCTCCAGGGCTTGTTAAACCAGACTGCTGATCCCTGCAGATCCCTCCACACTTTAGACTCAGTCTATCTCAAGGACACCCCAGAATCCATATTTTTAGAGAAATGCCCCAGTATATCTAATTTGGAAATGGGGATTGAAACCTGTGGACAGAGGTGGCCTTTGAAGAACTTTGCCACTCTCAATGTATCTCTACTTAAACATAGAGAATAAAAATAAAGAGACACTTAAGAAACTTTTCCTTGATCATTCTAGTCATCTGATGGTAATCTATACTGTCTGATTCAAAGTCTGCAGTGTGAGTAGTACTTACTGCCTTGGAGTAGATTAAAGAATCGAGCCACAACTTGGTCTTGAAGTTAGAAAGGCACCTTCAGATGTTGCACACACCGGGTGTTTGGATCAGGAATGTGGTCTGGGTGCCTTCCAGGCAGAGCCTACCCGTGCCAGGCTGGCAGGTTCACAGCAGGGCTCAGCCTCTGTCTCCCTTGGCTTAGGAGAGCTTAGTCTCTGCCATGTGGGAAGGAAGTTGTCTAGGTCTAGGAATACAGCAAAGTACTGAATGTATCGGTGAAAGCTGGAAATCTGGAATCAGAGACAATTAGCACTCAGAAGAAATTAAGGCTTGTCCTGTTCCCCTCTTGGACCGTTTTGACAAGGGAGAGCTGAGATCCAAGCTCCGTCATGGCTGGAGAATGCCAGGGATAGGTCTCCTCCAATGAGTCAGAGTCAGGATGGGGAGGGGGGGATTCTGGCAGTGCACCCCAGAGTCTCTGAAGCTTATCTCTGTTTGATCCAAACACCCTTGCCCCAGTTTTAGTCATATGTGAAGATAATAAAAGTCAAGCATTGGGTGAAGTGGAGACTGCAGAGCAAGAAAATTTAGGCCAAGTTCCCCATGGCAAGAAAATGCCGAATCAGTTGTAGGATTTTTCTGCCCTTTATTTTTGCCTTGGATCTTTCTTCCCAAATGAATGCTTTCCATGTCAGCTTATCCTTAAAAGGCAACATTGTTTAGCATTTTGTGATAATGGGAGTGATTTCTTTTGCTGTCAGTTTTTGCCTGATTTGGATAAACTGAAAAAAAAAATTAATTATATGGGAAATCCTTTAAAATTATTAGTGTGTAACTCCATTGAATGTTGGATATTTAGGGGACTTCCCTGGTGGTCCAGTGGTTAAGACTCTAAGTTTACAATGCAAGGGTTGTGGGTTTGATCCCTGGTTAGGGAACGAAGATCCTGCATACTGCTTAGTGTGGCAAAAGAAAAAAGGATATTTAAAATTTGTTAATCCAATATTTATGTGGGGACATAGTGAATAAACATACTAAAAACCTAAAATCCCTCCCTCTTGGAAATTATTAGTGGATGAAATATTAAAGGTGAATCCAATAGGCAGTTTGTAGCAATTGTCTAAATAAATATAACATTTATTTATAAATAAATATAACTTTAAATGTTAACCTAACTAAATAGGCATTTCTCCAAAGAAGACATACGGATGGCTAACAAACACATGAAAAGATGCTCAACGTCACTCATTACCAGAGAAATGCAAATCAAGACCACAATGAAGTACCATTTCACACCAGTCAGAATGGCTGCGATCCAAAAGTCTACAAGCAATAAATGCTGGAGAGGATGTGAAGGAAAGGGAACCCTCTTACACTGTTGGTGGGAATGCAAACTAGTACAGCCACTATGGAAAACAGTGTGGAGATACCTTAAAAAATTACAAATAGAGCTGCCTTATGACACAGCAATCCCACTGCTGGGCATACACACCGAGGAAACCAGAATTGAAAGAGACACATGTACCCCAATGTTCATCGCAGCACTGTTTATAATAGCCAGGACATGGAAACAACCTAGATGTCCATCAGCAGACGAATGGATAAGAAAGCTGTGGTACATATACACAATGGAGTATTACTCAGCCATTAAAAAGAATACATTTGAATCAGTTCTGATGAGATGGATGAAACTGGAGCCGATTATACAGAGTGAAGTAAGCCAGAAAGAAAAACACCAATACAGTATACTGACACATATATACGGAATTTAGAAAGATGGTAATGATGACCCTGTATGCGAGACAGCAAAAGAGACACAGATGTGTTGAGCGGACTTTTGGACTCTGAGGGAGAGGGTGGAATGATTTGGGAGAATGGCATTGAAACATGTATACTGTCATGTAAGAAACGAAGCGCCAGTCTATGTTCGATACAGGATACAGGATGCTTGGGGCTGGTGCATGGGGGTGATCCAGAGAGATGATATGGGGTGGGAGGGGGATTCAGGATTGGGAGCTTGTATACACCCCTGGTGGATTCATGTCAGTGTATGGCAAAACCAATACAGTATTGTAAAGTAAAAATAAAAAAATAATCATTAAAAAAAAAATGTTAACCATGTAACACAATAATGTTATGTGAAGACAATGTTATAGATAATACATTTTCTTGTTCTTAAATAAGACTGTGTATAAGATACATAAGATCTTAAAATTATTATATAGTTTTGCACATTTCTGTTGCTTTTTAAAAGCGTTTTCATTTTCACCAAAAAAATGTACCTGTTTGAATCTTAAGTTTCCTAGAGATTTTTATTCTCTTAATGGGCTTCCAGAATTGAAAGGATTAGCAGTGTTTGCTTTGGGACAAATTCCTGGGGCGAGTAGATAGCAGTTTGGGGGGGATTCTACTCAGAATCTTTTTGGTTTCCAAGAACAGAGACTCACTGGAATATCATTAAGGAAAAGGGCCTTAGTTATGAGAACCCAAGAGGAAACACAACCAGGTCTGTGGACCAGACCCCGACAGAGGACATCTCACTGGAACTAGAGTGAGAAGCCTCAGGCGTGCTCGCTGTTGCTCTCTCTCTGTCCGTCTCTCTCCCGCCCTCTCCGATGGTTTCCTGGCTTTCTCAGTGCATCTGTTCTCCACCCTGCCCCCTCTGGCTTTCCTGTGTGGTTCCAGCATCTCCTTTCCTCCAAATCTCAGCGTGCTCATGCCGTTATGGCTGCTCCCATCGCAGTCCCCTGGGGTTTTCAGAGGTAGCACCACCACCACTGCCATCTGGAGAATTTTAGTTTAAATTTGCAGGAGAGGAAACTAACCGGTCATTTTCTTAAGCCATGCCGTGTAAGTATACGTTGCCAGCTAGTTTATGGATAATCCCCTCACTGGGTCAGGTGACACTCCTGGTCCAACTAGTCGTGGCCAGAGTCAGATGATACAGAAATGACCCCAGAAATGGGGGCAGCATCACATGCCAAAGGGGCCAGTTCCTCTTTGGGGACAGGCAATCTGAAACTCTTCTCATTTTGTGGTGGCTATTTCCTCTCAGATCAGAACCTTTGGGGATATCCGTGGTTGCTCCTGAACCCCATGGTGTTTTGAGTACAGTCGGGGATTAGGGGCTCAAAAAGCCAAAACTGGACCCAGGAACTCAGTCTGTTTTTTAATGTCCCGCACCCCTTGGTGTCTGTGAAATATAAATAAAAGTGAAATGGGGAGAGTGGAGATACCTGATTCGGATTCTTTGTCATCCTTGACTGCTCTTGAATCTGTATCTAAGCCCAGAGTTCAGGGTAAGCTTGGGCCAGGATGAATGCTTGGTGGTGGTTAAAAGGAAGGACGCTCCATGTGGCTCATTTTCTGTTTGAGCTCATGGTGGAACCTCAGTCAGGAAAGTCTTTGGGGGAGATTGCTGCTTAGAATGAGATCCTGAGTGGGATCTGCCAAGAATACACAGCGAGATTTGGGTTAATCCATCTAGAAAAGATGGCTGGGGCTGTAGAAAAGTGTGAGTGGCCAAAAATTAAGCCTAGAGTGTTCTTGTCAGAGAGAAGTTAGCTGAGAGTTATTAATACATCCTGGAAGCCCAGGTTGACTTAAAATGAGATGGAATACGTAGTATTCCAGGGAAATGGGAGGGCCAGTTAGGAGACTGTTATGCTTTTGATCAGATGGGGTTACATGGAGCAGGTTTTGTAAAGCTGATAAATGGCAAGGCTGACAGTAATGTGGGTGAGCAAGGAGTTGAGAGAGCTGACTTTGGGGTCAGACAGAAACTTCCAGAGCTGCAGCCTCAGTTTCCTCATCTGTAACATGCAGATAATATCGATTTCTCAGGGTTCTTAGGGAAGTTAAATATCATATTATCTGTAAGATGAAAATGTTAGCTATTCTTCAACAAACTACAGTCCTTATCATCAGAATATTTGTCCGTGGCGACTGACAGAACACACTACCAGGCAATATTTCACTTGGCTTTTGCCATTCAGAACTGCATTCCTTGATCTCAGGAATGAGCAGAAATTAGGAGAGAACGAATAGGCTTTCAATACTTCCTTTGAAGTTACCTCTTCTTTCTGGAATTCTCTTTCATCTAGGCTCAAAGCTTCTATTCTAGGGTTGAGGGCTGAAATCTTCTGGGAAAAACATGACTTGAATGAAGTGTTCTAAATGACTCATAAAATTTCTCTTATGAGAAATGGTTTTGGTGGTTAGGGCAGGGGTAGGGAGAGGGGGAAGACACAGGCATATTGGGTGCTTAAAGAAAGCAAAAGTGAATGAAAATAGGTCGAGGGAACGAAAGATCAGGTCCTCACTTTTTCTCGAGACTAGCACTGCCTAAGTGCCTCTCAAAAGGTGCTCTGCAAGTTCTACAGCCTCTCCAAGAAATTCATAATGTAAACTAGTTCTGAGAAGTTCTGTAGCTAGGAAAACACCCTCACTTCAGTTAACCCCCCATTTCTAAACTTCTTGCCCATGGAACACCTTTTTTGACCTAGATCCCAGTAGCCTCTTGAGGAACCAGGAAATCCTGCTCTACGTGTAATCATGGATGAGCACATCCCATCCTGATTTCTCTGTTTTCTCACCTTGACTTCTCTGGGTACATTAGAGAAGACAGGATTAGAAAAATAAGATAATTGTCTTCCAGTGTGTGAAACACTGTCACCTTAGACAGAGGAATTGGATTTGCTCTGGATAGCTCCAGATGAGAGCGTGAGGCTCAGTACCTGGATTCCAGGACAGTGGACTTCACTTCTGAATGAGAGAAAATTGTTTATAATTTCCTTATTTTGGAAAAAGACATTATAAACCCATGGCACAAAATTCAAAAGGTATTCGTACCAAACGCGGCTGTGGGTCAACAGAAATACTTACACATTGTTGAGGATATTGCCACTTGGAAAAAGTGACCATTTACGTGTGCCATGGCCTAGCCATCTACCATGTAGGATATGCCCCCAGAGAAATCCTTGCACATGTGTGCCAGAATTCATGTACAAGGATGTTCTTGGAAAGACTATAAGAGCCTCAGTGACCAAATGTCTACCAACAGGAGAATGGGTAAATAAATTATAGTATTTTCATTCAGTGGAATAGTATATAGTGACAGAACTGAAAAAACTACAGATATATGCAGTGACGCGGAAAAATTTTAGAAACAATGTTGATATGAAAAAGTTATAGATCAAAGCAACAGATTCAATGCAATACCTATCAAGCCACCAACGGTATTTTTCAGAGAACTAGAACAAGTAATTTCACAATTTGTATGGAAATACAAAAAACCTCAAATAGCCAAAGCAATCTTGAGAAAGAAGAAAGGAACTGGAGGAAACAACCTGCCTGATTTCAGACTATACTACAAAGCTACAGTCATCAAGACGGTATGGTACTGGCACAAAGACAGAAATATAGATCAGTGGAACAAAATAGAAAGCCCAGAGATAAATCCACACATGTATGGACACTTTATCTTTGACAAAGGAGGCAAGAATATGCAATGAAGAAAAGACAATCTCTTTAACAAGTGATGCTGGGAAAACTGGCCAACCACTTGTAAAAGAATGAAACTAGAACAATTTCTAACACCATACACAAAAATAAACTCAAAATGAATTAAAAATCTAAATGTAAGACCAGAAACTATGAAACTCCTAGAGGAAAACATGGGCAAAACACTCTGACATAAATCATAGCAGGATCCTCTCTGACCCACCTCCCAGAGTAATGGAAACAAAGGCAAAAATAAACAAATGGGACCTAATTAAACTTAAAAGTTTTTTCACAACAAAGGAAACTGTAAGCAAGGTGAAAAGACAGCCTTCAGAATGGGAGAAAATAATAGCAAATGAAGCAACTGACAAAGAATTAATCTCAAAAATATACAAGCAGCTCCTGCAGCTCAATTCCAGAAAAATAAATGACCCAATCAAAAAATGGGCCAAAGAACTAAACAGACATTTCTCCAAAGAAGACATACAGATGGCTAACAAACACATGAAAAGATGCTCAACATCACTCATTATCAGAGAAATGCAAATCAAAACCACAATGAGGTACCATCTCACGCCGGTCAGAATGGCTGCTATCCAAAAGTCTATAAACAATAAATGCTGGAGATGGTGTGGAGAAAAGGGAACCCTCTTACACTGTTGGTGGGAATGCAAACTAGTACAGCCACTATGGAGAACAGTGTGGAGATTCCTTAAAAAGCTGGAAATAGAACTGCCATATGACCCCGCAATCCCACTGCTGGGTATACACACTGAGGATACCAGAATTGAAAGAGACATGTGTACCCCGATGTTCATCACAGCACTGTTTACAATAGCCAGGACATGGAAGCAACCTAGATGTCCATCGGCAGATGGATAAGAATGGATAAGAAAGCTGTGGTACATATACACCATGGAATACTACTCAGCTATTAAAAAGAATGCATTTAAATCAGTTCTCATCATGTGGATGAAACTGGAGCCTATTATACAGAGCAAAGTAAGTCAGAAAGAAAAACCCCAATACAGCATACTAATGCATGTATATGGAATTTAGAAAGATGATAACAATGACCCTATATGCAAGACAGCAAAAGAGACAGAGATGTAAAGAACAGACTTTTGGACTCTGTAAGGTGAGGGTGGGATGATTTGAGAAAATAGCATTAAAACATGTATATTATAGTATGTGAAACAGATCGCCAGTCCAGGTTCGATGCATGAGACAGGGTGCTCAGGGCTGGTGCACTGGGGTGACCCTGAGGGATGGGATGGGGAGGGAAGTGGGAAGGGAGTTCAGGATGGGGAACACATGTACACCCATGGCTGATTCGTGTGAATGTATGGCAAAAACCACCACAATATTGTAAAGTAATTAGCCTCCAATTAAATAAAATTTTTAAAAAGTTGTAGAAAAGCTACATATAGCATGATACATTTTTTTATAAACTCAAAGTCAAGCCAGATAGCATATTACTTAAAGATAAATCTATATAATAAAGTTATTTTTGAAAATAGTAAGAAGCAGTGTTATTCATAATAGCCAAAAAGTGGAAACAACGCAACTGTCTTTCAACTGATAAAATGTAGTGTATCTATACAGTGAAATATTATTTGGTAATTTTAAGAAACAAAGTCCTGATACACGCAGCAGCATGGATGAATTTTGAAAACATTGTACTAAGTTGAAGAAGCCAGTCACGATGATTTCATTTATATGAAGTTCCAGAATAAATAAATCCATGATAATAGAAAGTAGGTTGCTGGTTTCCTAAGGGCTGGGGTGGAGGATACTTCGAGGGAATAAGAGAGTGACTACTGATGAGTATAGAGCTTCTCATGGGATTAATGAAAATGTTCTAAGATTGATCGTGGTAATGGTTGTACAATTCTATGAGCATAGCAAAAACCATAGAGTTGTATACTTTAAATGGGTGAATTGTATGGTATGTGAATTACATCTCAATAAAGTTGATATAAAAAGTAGCAAGAGTATAGCACAGAGAACTCTGCTCAGTGTTACGTGGCAGCCTGGATGGGAGAGGAGTTTGGGGGAGAATGAATATATGTATATGTATGGCTAAGTCCCTTTGCAGTTCATCTGAAATTATTATATTACAGCATTATTAATCAGTTATACCCCAATAAAAAATAGTTTTACTGCAGTGTATTTATAATTTATATAACATAAAACTGACCTGTTTTTAGTGTAGAATTCAATGAATGTGAGCATATTTACAGAACTTTACAAACATTACAGCAATCTAACTTTAGAACATTCAGTAACTCTGAAGATAAACCTCATGCAGACTTACAGTCTTTCTCCATGTCCAATCTCAAGCAACAGCTAATCTCTTTTCTGTCTCTACATATGTGCTCTTTTGAGATATTCTACATAAATGGAATCATACATGTCCTTTTGTGACTGGCTTCTTTCACTTTTTGAGATTATCAGTATCGTACTTTTTGGTTCTGTTCAGTTCAATCACTCAGTCGTGTCCGACTCTTTGAGACCCCATGAATCGCAGCACGCCAGGTCTCCCTGTCCATCATCAGCTCCTGGAGTTCACTCAGACTCACGTCCATTGAGTCAGTGAGACTCAATGAGATGGCTCCAGCCATCTCATCCTCTGTTGTTCCTTTCTCCTCCTGCCCCCAATCCCTCCCAGCATCAGAGTCTTTTCCAATGAGTCAACTCTTCTCGTGAGGTGGCCAAAGTACTGGAGTTTCAGCTTTAGCATCATTCCTTCCAAAGAAATCCCAGGGCTGATTTCCTTCAGAATGGACTGGTTGGATCTCCTTGTAGTCCAAGGGACTCTCAAGAGTCTTCTCCAACACCACAGTTCAAAAGCATCAATTCTTCGGCACTCAGCTTTCTTCACAGTCCAACTCTCACATCCATACATGACCACAGGAAAAACCATAGCCTTGACTAGACAGACCTTAGTTGGCAAAGTAATATCTCTGCTTTTGAATATGCTATCTAGGTTGGTCATAACTTTTCTTCCAAGGAGTAATCGTCTTTTAATTTCATAGATGCAGTCACCATCTACAGTTATTTTGGAGCCCAAAAAATAAAAGTCTGACACTGTTTCCACTGTTTCCCCATCTATTTGCCATGAAGTGATGGGACCAGATGCCATGATCTTCGTTTTCTGAATGTTGAGCTTTAAGCCAACTTTTTCACTCTCCTCTTTTACTTCCATCAAGAGGCTTTTTAGTTCCTCTTCACTTTCTGCCATAAGGATGGTATCATCTGCATATCTGACGTTATTGAGATTTCTCCCAGCAATCTTGATTCAGCTTGTACTTCTTCCAGCCCAGTGTTTCTCATGATGTACTCTGCACATAAGTTAAATAAGCAGGGTGACAATATACAGCCTTGACATACTCCTTTTCCTATTCGGAACCAGTCTGTTGTTCCATGTCCAGTCCTAACTGTTGCTTCCTGACCTGCATATAGGTTTCTTAAGAGGCAGGTCAGGTGGTCTGGTAGTCCCATCTCTTTCAGAATTTTCCACAATTTATTGTGATCCACACAGTCAAAGGCTTTGGCATAGTCAATAAAGCAGAAAGAGATGTTTTTCTGGAACTCTCTTGCTTTTTCCATGATCCAGTGGATGCTGGCAATTTGATCTCTGGTTCCTCTGCCTTTTCTAAAACCAGCTTGAACATCTGAAAGTTTATGGTTCACGTATTGCTGAAGCTTGGCTTTGAGAATTTTGAGCAGTACTTTACTAGCGTGTGAGATGAGTGCAATTGTGTGGTAGTTTGAGCATTCTTTGGCATTGCCTTACTTTGGGATTGGAATGAAAACTGACCTTTTCCAGTCCTATGGCCACTGCTGAGTTTTCCAAATTTGCTGGCATATTGAGTGCAGCACTTTCACAGCATCATCTTTCAGGATTTGAAATAGCTCCACTGGAATTCCATCACCTCCACTAGCTTTGTTCATAGTGATGCTTTCTAAGGCCCACTTGACTTCACATTCCAGGATGTCTGGCTCTAGGTGAGTGATCACACCATTGTGATTATCTTGGTTGTGAAGATCTTTTTTGTACAGTTGTTCTGTGTATTCTTGCTACCTCTTCATAATATCTTCTGCTTCTGTTAGGTCCATACCATTTCTGTCCTTTATCGAGCCCATCTTTGCATGAAATGTTCCCTTGGTATCTCTAATTTTCTTGAAGAGATCTCTAGTCTTCCCCATTCTGTTGTTTTCCTCTATTTCTTTGCATTGATTGCTGAGGAAGGCTTTCTTATCTCTCCTTGCTATTCTTTGGAACTCTGCATTCAGATGCTTATATCTTTCCTTTTCTCCTTTGCTTTTGGCTTCTCTTCTTTTCACAGCTAGTTGTAAGGCCTCCTCAAACAGCCATTTTGCTTTTTTGCATTTCTTTTCCATGGGGATGGTCTTGAACTCTGTCTCTTATACAATGTCATGAACCTCTGTCCATAATTCATCAGGCACTCTATCTATCAGATCTAGACCCTTAAATCTATTTCTCACTTCCACTGTATAATCATAAGGGATTTGATTGAGGTCATACCTGAATGGTCTAGTAGTTTTCCCTCCTTTCTTCAATTTGAGTCTGAATTTGGTAATAAGGAGTTCATGATTTGAGCCACAGTCAGCTCCTGGTCTTGTTTTTGTTGGCTGTATAGAGCTTCTCCATCTTTGGCTGCAAAGAATATAATCAATCTGATTTTGGTGTTGACCATCTGGTGATGTCCATGTGTAGAGTCTTCTCTTGTGTTGTTGGAAGAGGGTGTTTGCTATGACCAGTGCATTTTCTTGGCAAAACTCTATTAGCATTTGCCCTGCTTCATTTTGCATTCCAAGGCCAAATTTGCCTGATACTCTAGGTGTTTCTTGACTTCCTGCTTTTGTATTCCAGTCCCCTATAATGAAAAGGACATCTTTTTCAGCTGTTAGTTCTAAAAGGTCTTGTAGATCTTCATAGAACTGTTCAACCTCAGCTTCTTCAGTGCTACTGGTTGGGGCATAGACTTGGATTACTGTGATATTGAATGGTTTGCCTTGGAAATGAACAGAGATCATTCTGTCGTTTTTGAGATTGCATCCAAGTACTGCATTTCGGACTCTTTTGTTGACCATGATGGCTACTCCATTTCTTCTGAGGGATTCCTACCTGCGGTAGTAGATATAATGGTCATCTGAGTTAAATTCACCCATTCCAGTCCATTTTAGTTCGCTGATTCCTAGAATGTCAACATTCACTCTTACCATCTCTTGTTTGACCACTTCCAATTTGCCTTGATTCATGACAGAATGTGGTCCACTTGAGAAGGGAATGGCAAACCACTTCAGTATTCTTGCCTTGAGAACCCCATGAACAGTATTGAAAGGCAAAATGATAGGATACTGAAAGAGGAACTCCCCAGGTCAGTAGGTGCCCAGTATGCTACTGGAGATCAGTGGAGAAATAACTCCAGAAAGAATGAAGGGATGGAGCCAAAGCAAAAACAATACCCAGTTGTGGATGTAACTGGTGATAGGAGCAAGGTCCAATGCTGTAAAGAGCAATATTGCGTAGGAACCTGGAATGTCAGGTCCATGAATCATGCTTTTATCAGTACCTTATTCCTTTTGGGGCTTCCCTTGTGGCTCAGTTGGTAAAGAATCCATCTGCAATGTAAGAGTCCTGGGTTCTATCCCTGGGTTGGGAAGATCCCCTCTGGAGAAGGGAAAGGCTACCCACTCCAGTATTCTGGCCTGGAGAATTACATGGACTACACAGTCTATGGGGTTGCAAAGAGACATGACTGAGCAACTTTCACTTCACTTCACTATTCCTTTTTATTGGCAAATAAATTCCATTGTATGGCTATATTATGTTTTGTTTATCCTTTCATCAGTTGATGGGCATTTGGGGTTGTTTCCACTTTTGGGTCATTGTGAATAAGGCTGCCATTACATTTTTAAAAATTATTAAATTTTGGCTCTGCCGTGTCTTTGTTACTATGTTAGTTATCTCTAGTTGCAGAGAGCAGGGACTGCTCTGTAGACATGCTATGCAGGCTTCTCATTGTGGCGGCTTCTCTTGTGCGCTCTAGGGCGCGTGGGCTTCAGTAGATGGGCCTCTGGGCTCGAGAGCACAGGCTCACCAGCTATGGCCCGTGGGCTTAGTTGCTTCACAGTATGTGGGATCTTTCCCGATCAGGGATCAAACCTGTGTCTCCTTCATTGGCAGGCAGATTCTTTACCACCTAGCCACCAGGGGAGCCCGTGTGTTTCGTTTTTAAAGATGTTTCCATATTGTTTCCTAAACAAATTTGCTTTAAGAGGGAAAGTAAATTTGCATATCATATGGGTGTTCTTGGCTTGTATTTATTTTTCTCCAAAATAAAAATCGCTCAGAAATTTTTTGATCCAAAAAGAGTAGCAAGAGAATAATAGGCATGAAATTTAGGAAAGTGATGCTTGTGGAGGAAGAGGGTATCTAAGAATTGGGTAGAGGAGGACCCCACTTGTGTCCTTTATGTAGCTGAAAATATTCTAGTGGAGAAGTATACTTTCTGGGGGGATTTACAGGTATTTTTTATTTTAAAAAATTATAACTTACATATGTGTTACACATATTCTTTTGTAGATATCAAATAATCCATAATAAAAATTTAATATAAAATGCACACAAATGCATGTAGTAAGAGTAGACATGATTCCTTTGCCCAGGTTTGAGGGCAGCTGCTGTTCTCTGTTTATTCTGTGTCCTTCCCGAGAGTCTGTGTGTTTACAAACAGTATTCCTGTGTACATAACCAGAAGTGACTGCATGTTCTTCACACTGCCTTACACATTGGTTCAGAGAGAAACTTGGAGAACCTCCCCTGCCTGTACACAGAATGGCCACAGTGTCACTGACTCAGAGGCTTCAGTCCTCCTAGGGAAGAAGCGCTGGAGTGCTTCTGGACTCATGCTGCCCTCGGCAAGCCTGTGCTGCCGCTCCGCTCAGACCTGTGAAACAGAAAGGCCCCCTTACCTGAAATGGCAGCCTGCCGTCATCCTCTGTGCACTGCCCTGTGGTGGTGTTCTTCTCAGTACAACTTGTCTGCATGTGTATAGCTGTTTACAGTTCACCTCCCGCCTAGACAGCAAGAACTCTGTCCCGTTGCCACATCAGGTGTATTGCAGTAGACACACAATAAATATTGATTGAACGGCCAAACTAATAAACACGTGAATGAATGATTGAGTGAATGCCTGGTTTGAAATTCCAGCTCCATCTGTACTAACTAAAAATCTCAGGTAACTTACTAAATCTCTTTGCTTCAGGTTCCTCATCGGTATAATAGTATAATAATAGCCATGAAGATGAAATAAATTTATACCTTCAAAACACTTAGAACAGAGCCTGGCACTTGTAACATTCATTTTATGTTGGTTCTTACTATTAGAGTATCCCAATGTAGGGATGTGCAATCATTATTTCTACCGAGACTATTTCCAAACAGAGTTGTACTGCAGAACTTTGTGTATTGTGTGATGTTTGGCCTCTGAAAGTGAAAGTGTTAGTGGCTTAGTTGTGTCCAACTCTTGCGACCCCATGGACTGTAGCCCGCCAGGCTCCTCTGTCCATGGGATTCTCCAGGCCAGAACACTGGAGTGTGTTGCCATTCCCTTCTCCAGGGTATCTTCCCGACCCAGGGACTGGACCCAGGGACTGAACCCATGTCTCCCGCATTGTAGGTAGGGTCTTTACCATCTGAGCCACCAGGGAAGCCCAGTTTGCCTCTAGGCAAGTCTTATGGTTGGCTGAATGTCTAGAAGTGGGGTTTCTGGGCCCAAGGGCGCCTGCATTTGTGATTCTGAGAGATGATGCTGACTTGATGAGATCAGTAGTGAAGAGCAAAACAGGACCACAGTGGAGGATGCTGCTCCTTCACTAGACGTGCTTATTTAGTCACTAGGCTTTGCGACTGGCTCTCAGGGATGTGGTGGCAACAGTTCTTTCCGCCGATGGGAGGTTGGGCTCTGAGGTCTGCAAGGTCCCTGCAGATCTGGAACATAGTAGGGTATCCCTTAGGATTATTGGCTAAATGCCAGACACATTTGTAACAGAAAAATGCAAAGCTAAAATGTTCCACTTTATGTCCAGTTGGTGGCAAGGGAAAAAATACTCTTTTAACTTATTTTTAAACTAAGAGCCAATTTTTGATTCACGTTGTAGTGTTTGTTTTTTGTGGGGAAAGAGGGTTTATTTTATTTTGGGACCTTTTTGAAGGTATTCGGTATAAAAAAAATTTTAAACGTCTAGTATACCTTTTTTAAAAATGTGTGGTCAATTATTTGAACTCTCCCTATACAAATTAAATTTTTATATAATGATTAGGGTGGGGGTGGGTCAAGAAATATTGTATTTCTTTAAAAAAAAAAAACTTTATTCTTTTTTTTCTTTTTTTGCCCTGTTGAGTCTAGTCAATAATCCACATTCTCCAGCCACTCAAATGTCAAAATGTTTCAAAAACATAAAAAAATAAAGAAATGAATAGAAGCGTCCTTGTTCTTTAAATTATTTCTGTGTTACCCTGAACTGTAAGTGAACTCTCCTTGCTTATAAAAGAAGCAGCTGTTCATGCAATTGAAACCATGGTTCATTACAAGCTGACCTCGGATTCAGGAGTAAAACTTCCTCTATTTTACTACGACTATTCAGACAGGGACTGGAGATAAACAATAATCAAAATCAGGATGGAACTTGACTGGGAAACCCTCTATGTTCTTTGGCAGAATTATAGCAGCTCTCGAATTGCCAGGAATGAGGCAATGTGAAATGACCCTCAAACATTCCCTTCTGAAATGCAGTGGGTCCAGGCTGCCAGCTCTGAGCAGACAAAGGCCGATTGTAATGACTTCTTAAGCATATACTTATAGAAACATTAGTTATCACCAACCCTATTTTAAACATTTATAGAAAGTCAAGATGAAAGGGCCCTTTTATATCCATTTTTATAATTCCCCCTTGCAAGAAACTATGATTACAGTATTTTCCCCCTCTCTGTCGCTCGCTGGAGTTCTCACTTCTAGGTCTTATTCTTAAAAGACTAATTTTGGTTTGAAGCTTATGTGCTCATCAAGTTAGATATGAGAGGATGCAGGGAAATGAAATGGGTTAGTGGGTGTGATGAGGGAGGGGACTAGCTGCAGTGTGGGAGGTAGGGGCACCTGGGGTGCTGAAATGACCTGTTTTGGAAAGGTGGACGTTCATTTTGCTAAGGTGCCAGTGGAAGCCAAATTGAGGTTGAACTGGCTCAGCAATTGGGTCTAAACTAGTGGTTCTCAAACACAGGAGTCCATCAGAATCTCAGGGAAAGGCTCCTTTCACAATGACCATCATGCGGGTCCCACCCCTCAGAGATTTTGATTCAGCGTGTCCCAGCCGTGTGTTAACCAAGACTCCTGGTAACTCCGATGCAAGTGGCTTGAGGCGATACTTTGAGAGAACACTGACTTGAAGATTGATTATTCCCAGCCTCACCTCCAGCCATTATGTCTACTCAACCTGCTTGAATCCACTTTACCGTCCCCCTCCCAGGTCCCCTCCATGGCACATGGCATCACATGGTATAGACTTGGCTTCAAAAATGGTGTGTGGCAGCTGTGTGCAAGGGTGTTCTTGGCTGAGGCTGTCCTTAAGAATGCTTTGACCTCTTAAAGTCAATCGTAATTCTTTATAGAGTCATGAAAAGAAGAGAGACAAGAGAGAGATCACAGGCCACCCTGTCTGCTAATTGGGAGCAGATATCCTTGGCATGCAGAAGGCTGACCTGGGCATGGAAGGGTAGTGGAGAGATCTGAACTTGCCTGCAGAGCTGGCAGTGCAGTGAACGCAGTGTAGATGTGGGAACCGATACCAAGAGCTGGGCTGTTTGTTTGGAGGAATCATGGGGCTGCATGAATTCCACTGAGGCCACAGAATGAGACTTGGCTCTCCTCTGGTTTCCCAGTGCCCACTCTCTCCTCTCTCCTTCCTTCTCCTGCACTCCCATCCCTAGGCCAAGAGAACATGCGTCTGTGACTACTTCACCTTCTCATCCTCTGCTCCGTGCATGAGAACATGAACTGGAAATCCCAAATGAGGTTTCAGGAGGCCAGGACTTTGCCTTCTATTGGGTCCAATTCCGTAGTGTCTTAAAAGCTAGCAGGGCTAGCATTAACTGTGGCCCTTCTCTTCTAGCTTCCTGCTGGTGACATGGGTCTTCCATCAGATAGGAATCAGTGATTCATTCAGAACGCTCTTTCCCAAGATGGCCAAAGCAAGGGATTCCAATATAGGACTGAGAGAGGGGGCTGTTATTTATTAGGTGTCTTCTGCATGCCAAGTGCTTTGCATCTTTATTGCATTTACTCCTCACCGTAACCCTGGGTGGCATTATCTTGTGGCAAGTGGGAAATGGGCTGAGGATTCTGCAGCTTATCCAAGACTGCACACAGAGGGGTAGAATGTGCAAGGTGTAGAGAGGGCTTTTTGCTTTCTAGTTCCTGTTGCTTTAATGGTTTGTCTAGTTCTGAAGCGTTTACCGTAGCTATACTTTATGCCCACCTAGAAGGCAGTATGGACTTCCCTGGTGGTTCAGTGGTAAAGAATCCACTTGCCAGTGCAGGAGATAGGGGTTCGATCCCTGGGTCAAGAAATAACCCACTTCAGTATTCTTGCTTGGGAAATCCCATGGACAAAGGAGCCTGGAGGGCTATACTCCGTAGGGTCACAAAGAGTTAGACCTGACTGAGCAACTAAGGAGCAACAGGAGGCCTTACAGTAGAGAGGTTAGGGGCTCTGCAGACAGACTGCTGAGGGTTCTGCCACTCATTAACTGTCTTCTATCCCTCAGCTCTCTTGGGATAACAAGAATAATGATAATATAATACTTACCTCTTCGAGATTTGAAAATTTAAAAAGGTAGTAAGATGCTTAGCCCAGGGCCTGGTATAGTGTCAGGGCCTCAGCTAGTGACTGTCATCATTACCATCACCGCTACCATCTTCATCTTTGCAAGTTGCCTTATACCTGTGATATGAATGCATGATAGACAAACAGCCAAGTGGTGGCTGGGTGAATTCATGGAAGATGCTTGAATGAAAAAAAGAGAGTAAGGCTGGATGGTGAGAGGGAGGGCTGGGTCCTAGGATGACTAAGGTGAAGCTGAGTCTTGGCCCTCAATGACCTGCTGACCCATCTTGTGGCCGGCTTCCTGAGGAACTCCCCACCCTCTAGTGGCCCAGGCAGGTGACCCAGGGTAGAACAACAGTGGTGGCTGGTAATTACTTCCCAGTTGTTCTATTGTTGCTGGGTGGGTGGAGGTAGGGTGTTTCTGAGATGTTAAAGATGTGGCATTTCTAACCCGGCCCAGCTGGTCAGGTCCTTGATCAGTTCTGACGGTCCCAGTCCTGAGACTGGAGTGTGCATCCCGGCCTGGGCACCCTGGGTAGGAACTCTGGGACTGGATGGAGGAGAGAGGTCCTAAGGAGCTGATTATACCAAGTCCAGAAGGTGGAGGTTCTTCCCAAGAGAAGAGTGGGGTAGGGTTGACAAAAGATACCCATGGTTGGTCCTCATTGTCCAGGTGGTAAGTCAAAGGTTAGAAAAGGAAGGCATTTACCCATGTGTGAACTCAGAGGTTGAGGACACTGAGAAGGAAGGGCTTGCCTCCAGGGGGTGGGGAGGCATCCTAATACCTGGTTAGTGTACATCATGTGCTGTGATAACATCAAAGGAGTGATAACTATCTCTCTGTCCTCATCTTCCATGTCTCCAATATTTATTGTGAGCCCATGAGCCAGGTAAATTCTTATTACGTCTATGGTTCTTTGGGGAAATACACATTTTCCATCCACATCCTGAAGACATTTATTGTCTAAGAATAATACCTATAGTAAGAATAAAACTACTACCACTTACTTAATATCTGCTATGTATCAGGCATTTTATGTTCTTTAGTTCACTGAGTTGTGACCACAGTTGTCATGGAGTGGCTATTTATCAGCCTGTTTTATGGATAAAGAAGCTGAGACTCAGGGAGGTTAAGTAGCTTGCTCTCCATCAAGGACATAGAACTGTGGGTCAGTGCCAAGGCCAAGGTTCTGAACCAGATTCTGTCTAACCGCGAAGTCCTTGGTGTTAACTACTGACCAAAGTGGGGAGTATATTTGCCTGTGAAAGATCACCCACTAATTGAAGGTGGATTTGAAGCCACTCAGTCAAAGTGACCTAGGAAGGCTTACGGAGGGCCAGGATGAAGGAGGATTCTGCAGGCTGAGGGGAGGGGTCGGTGAGGAAGTGCAGGGACAAAGTGAACAGGAGGACAGTCACAGATGCTGCCATCTCCCTTGATCTCCTCCATAGCCAGGGAGGAACAAGCAACAGGGGTGACCCTTCCATTCTGAAACTGGAAGTTCAAGCCCAGCCACTAAGGGATAGAAATCAGTCCTCAGACTCCTGGACTCCTTCCATTCAATGAGCAGGGACCTATGGAAGTTTCGTGGGTAGAATATCTTGTATCACTAAAGGTGGAATTTTCATTATTTGTATAAGAGCAGCTTTCTTCACATTTTTTTTGTGTCACAGACCCCTTTGGCAATCTGATAAAGCCTGTGGATCCCTTTGCCAAATAATTAAAAAATTTTTTTAGTTATGGTAAATACATAGAACATAAAATCTATCATCAGCCACTTTTAAGTGTATAGTACAATAGCGTTAAGTACATTCACTTTGTTGTGCTACCGTCCACAGAACTCTCTTTATCTGTAAAACTGAACCCATTAAACGCTCCTCCTTCCCCCAGCCCTGGGCAACCACCGTTTTGCTTTCTGTCTGCATGAATTTGACTACTCTGTGTACCTCATATAAGTGGAATCAGTGTTTGTCCTTTTGTGACTGGCTTATTTCACTCAGCATAATGTCCTCAGGGTTTATCCATGTTATAGTGTTTGTCAGAATTGCCTTCCTTTTTAAAGATGTAAGTCTATACCACTTTTTGTTTATGCATTATCCATCAATGGACACACAAGTTGCTTCTACCTTTGGACTATTGCAAATATGTGTCAAATAATATGTTAAGCATAAATTTATATTTGTATATATATATGTATGATGGATATAATTGTGTGTCTATATATCAATTAGATGTAACATGATTATAAAACAGTTATATTGATATACAGTTATCGATATATATTTTAAAGACAAATTGTGTCATAGAAATATAGCATCTTCTTTACTAATGTCGTAAATAAGATCTAGGAGCATGGACTTCCATGGAGATCCAATGGTTAAGACTCTGCGCTTCCAATGCGGGCGGTGTGAGTTTGTTTCCTGGTTGGGGAACTAAGATCCCACATACTGCAGGCCAAATAACTCTTACTTTTGAAACAGTGAGGAATGTAAACGATATTTTGAAATATGTGCAGTCATTAGAATATGATGTAAATGATTTCAGTGACAGAGTCCCATGTTCTGCCAACATTTGTGTAGTCTGTGGTCTACATTGATCATTAAAGGAAATGCTAGATTTCAGTTAGAGATTCATGAAAGAAAGATGTCATTATTTCCCATAAGAGTCTGGGACCCACACTGAAATTCCCTCTGCAGGTCCTAGGAAATTATACCCTCCTGGGGACTTGATGAGAGTTCGGCTTTGGAGTTTGAAGAAAAGTTCTTTAACCATTCTGGCCTAAAGTGACAGCTCCAACATCTAACTTTTTGGTGCCAGTGATCTTATCCTGCCTTGGTCCATCTTTGTGAACTTATGTAGCTGTTTTGAGTTTCAATTTCTCCAATGCTACAGAGATCGCAACTTCCTATGACTCCTGAGGTTCCTTTAAAAGATAGATAAAACTGGGTGAGCATTTTGGCCCAGATTTATCTAAATCTCAAAATCTCCTTCTCCATCCATGATGGATGACAGGATAACAGGCCTGTTACATCCATGTTTTCCAGAACCTTATTTTCTTCCTGCTGTCTTGGGTAAACAACACAACTAAGCCAGACCCTGACTTGTCCTAGCATCCTAGCCTTTTGGGAGCCAAGATTGGCATCTGTTTTTACAGACTCTAAGTTGTCGAAAACTTTTACAAACCAGGGGTGGTCTGGGATCCTATCAGGGGTCATAAAAGATGATAGCCAGCAAAGATAGGAGCTCAGAAGGGATCATCTCAAACAGTTAGCTAGAAAAAGGAAGCCACAAAGGGAAGTTTATATGCAGGTGTCCAGGCATCCCAGCTACGTGCCTTTGGATGACCGGGTCCCCAGCCGGGGATGACTGAGGACAATTCACTACACGTGCTGCTTGTTGGATAGGCCTCGTCATTTTCTGTTTTAATACTGAGCATCTCCTACTGTGATCCCTGAAGTGGGATAATGCTAGCTAGTTCCCAAGACTGCGGACAGATTGAGATCATGTGTATGAAAGCTGCTGCCCAGGTTGAGCTGGAGCTGAGCCACAGCTGGGAAGGGAGCAGGCCCCACCCCCACCCCAAGGCTAGTTTGTATGAGTTGATGTGCACAGCAGTTTAATCCTTGGTCGACAGAGGAGGGTGGAGGGTCTTCTCCATCGTTGTATTTTATCTTCACCTCTGGAGCGCCTGGGAGAAAGGAAGAAAGGAGGAAGTGACCACTGTTTCTGGCCCCATGCCTCGGATACCGGTCCTCAGCAGTGGGGAAGGAGCTGTGTTTATGGACTTTTGGAGACTGTGCCCAAGCACTGTTGGTTCAGAGCCTAAGGGACAGAATGTTACCTGCGCAGGGAGAGAGGGCCCATCTCCCCCTGCACTCTTCCCTTTCGCCCAGACTACAGGGCAGTGCAGCAGACCCATGGAGGCCACCAGCAGAGTCGCTGTTAAGGGCAGTGGCTTGGTGGGGGTAGGGCACAGTGCCTCACAAAGGCAAGAGACCATGCTGCCCTTGCTGTGCCCATGGAGAATTCTGGAAAACAGGTGTTAGGAGAGAAAGGAGATGTCAAACAAGGTCAGCTTTGATGAGCTGATGGGGCTGGAAGCTAGCAAGGGTCAACTCTTTACCACGTTTGCACTACTTCTATTTTGAGCCTGGGTCATAATAAGTCAGACCTCGTCCTCATAAAAAAACTGAGAAATTCCTTTTTTTATGAGTCTGGGACACAGTAAAGTATCACACACATAATTGCTTACTAGTAATGCTGTGGTGGTTAACATATTGCTCTCCCATTAACTATGTAGCAGAAAGGTTAACAGGTCAACCAGCTACTTGCCAAAGAGCTGGGATTCAATCAGGTTTCTCTGCTCATGCTCTTCATTCTAAGATAACTGTTCCCTTTAATCAAAAGTAACTTTGGTAAAAAAAAAGAAAAAGAAAAAGTCTTCAATAAATGAAACAGAACTACCTACCATCTGCCCCAGCAGTTCCACTCCTAGGCATAGCCCCAGAAGAATCGAAGGCAGACGATCAAACAAAAATTTGTACATTAATGTTCATAGCATCCCTATTCACAGTAGCCAAAACACATAAATACTTCCAAATATCAACAAAATGATTGGATAAACAAAATGTGGGATACACATACAGTGGAATATTATTCAGTCATAAAAATGAATACAGTTCTGAAATGTGCCACAGCGTGGATGAACCAGAAGCACATGATGGTAAAGAAGTCAGCTGCAAAAGAACACACATGATGTGATTCAAAATATATGTTATGTCCAGAATAGGCAAATCCACAAAGGCAGAAAGCAGATTCATGGTGGTTGTGGCTGGGAGGTGGGGGAAATGGAAGTGACTACTCTTGGGGACAGGATTTGTTTGAGAGATGATAAAACTATTTTAGAATTAGATAGCTGTGATGATTGTACAGCAGCTTCCCAGGTGGCTCAGTGGTAAAGGATCTGCCTGCCAATGCAGGAGACACAGGAGTTTGATCCCTGGGTTGGGAAGATCTCTTGGAGGAGGAAATGGCAACTCACTCCAGTATTCTTGGCTGGAAAATCCCATGGACAGAGGAGCCTGATGGGCTGCAATCCATGGAGTCACAAAAAGCTGGACACGGCTGAGCATGCATACACAGTGGTTGTACAACATTGTATACGTATGAAATGCCATGGGATTATGTGCTTTAAAATGGTTAAAGTGGTGAATTTTGTATTATGTTTATTTTATCCAAATTAACATAAAAAGAAAATAGCAAGGAACAAATTTTTAAATAGAAAACCACACATTTTGGGTGCATTCTTTTTCAGCAACCTATTTCCTCAAGTTTTAGTATGATAATATTTTCCCCATCTTGAAACTCTTTAGGCAGCCTCACCTCAGCAGAACCCATTTGAGAATCGGGAGGCAAGTGGCTCCAAGAACCTCTTTCTGTGCCTGTGAGAGAAAGGCCTGAAGGGGGAGCCTGTGAGCTTATTCCATCGAGGTATTAAAACCTAAGACATGCCTGCATCATGGTGACTCCCCTGTGCTAAGACAAGGATAACCCCACTCTAGGTCTCTGCAATACAATTTTAGAGTTTCTGCAATACAATTTCACGGTTTGCTTTCTGCCATATTATATAGCCAACTGTGTGTCTCTGATTCATTTCTGAGAATTTCAAAGATTTTAAAGGAGTTTCAGAAATAGACTCAATTTAGTGGAGAAGGCAATGGCAAACCACTCCAGTACTCTTGCCTGGAAAATCCCATGGACAGAGGAGCCTGGTAGGCTGCAGTCCATGGGGTAGTGAAGAGTCAGACATGACTGAGCGACTTCGCTTTCACTTTTCACTTTCATGCATTGGAGAAGGCAATGGCAACCCACTACGGTACTCTTGCCTGGTGAATCCCAGGGACGGCGGAGCCTGGTAGGCTGCCATCTATGGGGTTGCACAGAGTCAGACGCGACTGATGTGACTTAGCAGCAGCAGTGGCTCAGATAGTAAAGAATCTGCAGGAGATTCGGGTTCGATCCCTGGGTCAGGAAGATCCCCTGGAGAAGGGAATGGCTATCCACTCCAGTATTCTTGCCTGGAGTATCCCCATGGACAGAGGAGCCTGGGTGGGCTACAGTGTGGGGTCGTAAAAAATCAGACTCCACTGAGCAACTAACACTTTGACTCTACATAAGCACACACAAACTCATATCCTCCAATGTCCCTGGTTAGAACACAATTCTGAACCTAGGACCAAGTGCTGAAAGACAAGAGTTTAGCCTAACAACCACAACAGTTCCAATGTGGAATTTGTCAACTGTAGGGCAACATGGTCTTAACACAGGGCTCTTCTGAGAGTCAAGTATGGTTATGTGTGGAAAGCCTTTTATGAATGACGAGATACTATACACATGCCAGCTGCTAATTATTGTGTTGGCAGCAAGAAGTCCCCATGCTAGCTCACTGCTAATAATAATAGGTAATGCATCTACACATATGGGCCATCCACAAGGCTAGCATTTCATGCACTGTCTGTATACAGACAGGAGGTAAGTGCTATTTTAGTGCCAGTTAACAGTGAAGAAACTGACAGAGAGAGATGGTAAATAACTTATCCACGGTCTCAGAGCCAGTTCATGATGGAGTCAGGATGTGACCGCAGCAGGCTGGCTCCATCTTCACACAGCCTCCTGCGTATACCTCATTCTTCATAAGATGGCAAGGAAGAAGTCAAGCAGAACTGTGGGATGTGTAATCAGCACTTTAAAAAATGAGTATCCTTGGATGAAATGATACCTGTCATCACTGGGACCGGCTCAAAGATTGTTATCAGCATCCCCTTCCAGACTCCACATTCAATGACACTGATTTCAGTAGTTTAAAATCAACTATGATGGGAGTAGTTACACCATGGAAATTAGCAAATGCTCTGAACCAGGGCATTTTCTTTCCTTTTGAGAGCCTGTTAAATACTGGGTTGGCCAAAAGGTCTGTTCAGGTTTTCCATACCATGTTACGGAAAATTCTGAACAAACTTTTTGGCCAACCCAATATTTACCAGTGTACCACTGGATATAACAATTCCTATTGGCAGAAAGAATTAGTAATAACATCTGATAATGATAATAAAAGAACATGGGGTGCATATATCTTTTTGAGTTTGTGTTTTTGATTTCTTTAGATAAATACCCAGAAGTGGAGTTGCTGGATCACATGCTAGTTCTATTATGTTTTCAATTTTTTGAGGAACCTCCAGACTGTTTTCCACAGTGGTTGCATCAATTTACCATCCCACTAGCTGTGCACAGGGTTGTCTTCTCTCCACATCCTTACCAACACTTGTTATTGCTAGTCTTTTTGTTGATAGCCATTCTGACAGGTATGAGGTGGCATCTCATTGTGGCTTTAATTTGCATTTCCCTGATGATTAGTGATGTTGAGCATCTTTTCATGTACCTGTTGGCCATCTGTATGTCTTACTTGGAAAAAAGTCTATTTAGATCTCCTTCCCTTTTTTTTTTTTTTTTTTTGGTGGTGGTTCACTTGCTCAGTCATGTCTGACTTTTTGTGACTCCACGAACTGCAGCATGCCAGGCTGCTCTGTCCTTCACCATCTCCTGGAGCTTGCTCAAACTTGTGTCCATTGAGTTAGTGATGCCATCCAACCATCTCATCCTCTGTCATCCCCTTCTCCTGCCATCAATCTTTCCCAGCATCAGGGTCTTTTCCAATGAGTTGACTCTTCCCATTTTTTAATTGGATTTTTTTCTTTTGCTATTAAGTGTATGAGTTCTTTTATATGTTTTGGATATTAACCCCTTGTCCTATATACGATTTGCAAACATTCCCTCCCATTCAGTAGGTTGCCTTTTCATTTTGTTGGTGGTTTCCTTTGCTGTGCAGAAGCTTTTGAGTTTGATATATTCCCGCGTGTGTATTTTTGCTTTTGTTGCTTAAATTCTATGAGTAATGCCATTTCACAGATGTGAAACTAAGACTCACATCTCACAATTAACACTGAACACTGAGTAATGCTGCCCTTGGAGTATCAGAATGGGAAGTAGGAAGGGGTTGGGTGGAGCAGACTGGATGCCACCTGCTGACTTGGAAGAGAAAAGGGGAGAAGGGTGAGGCAGTTTGGGTGCCCACTGCTAAGTGTAAGTGATCCCAGAAAGGCCAGGCTCTCTGGGGGTCCTGAGCTCTGGGTCATCCTCTCTGAGAGGTCTTTCCTCACTGCTCCACTATGTGCCCCCTCTGTCCTCTGCTAGCCTGGATTATGTTGCCCTCACCCTCCCACCTTCCAAACCCCGCATTCCTGCAGCCCCAGTAGGTTATGTATCTCTTTAATGTTGAGTTAGCCAAAAAGCCCATTGGGGTTTTTCTGTAGGATGGTATGGAAAACCTGAATGAACTTTTTGGCCAGCCCAGTACTCACACTACCTCACACTAGGATTGTCTGTCTGGGTTTCTATGTGCCTTTTAAAGGCCAGCAGTCTGATAAACCCTCTAGTCCCAGCACCCAGCACTCCTGACTAGAGCTCAGTAATGGCAGTTCCTCCAGGCTAAAGACTCCATTGTTGATCAGGAAGAGAGTCAACATCAGATCTTTCACCGCAAGGAGTTTCACAGGTGAAAGCACTTGTTGAGAAGAGGGAGGGGAGCATCGTGGCCTTCCCTTACTAAAGAAGCTCATGCTTCTGGCCCATACAGAGAAAGCTGTTACAGTGTTGAGGTCTCTCAACAGGTTTCTTGCTATGCGGGAACCATCCCTCAAAACCATGTGTTGTCACACGTCACAAAGTCCAGGTGGACTGCCTGTTGCCTGGATGGACTGATTTTTCTAACCATTGCAGAATCATGTAGGCTGTTTCCACTTTTGCTCTTTCAAGCGATGCTGCCAAGGTCACTTCTGGACCTGTCACCTTGCAGTCTTTTGCAAGTGCATCCCCAGAGGGGAACTGCAGGGTCAAAAGCATCCCCATAAAGGTTGCATCTTAAAAACTCAAATATTAGAAACTGCTTATGCTAATGACAGCTACCTCAGAGGCAAATTCCTCAAGTACCTTTCCCATGACGTGTTATTTATCTGTTCTGACTCAACATCAGGGTTCACAACTCTTGGAAGCCAGTTTTCTCTGAGATTGACATTGCAGTAAACAGCAGGAATGCCCAGGAGAACGTGTCAAGAGAAAGGGACGACAGAGTCACGGGCAGCAAGAAAAACAACAGTGAAAAACTAAAATAGAAAAGACGGCTTGTAACCGAAAGTATGATACAAAGAAAGAGGGAAGAAAAAGCTAGTCTCTACCTGCAAAAGGATCTCAAAAAAGATTTCCTTTGAAAAAACCACAGTGCTAATAAATAGCAAGACTTTGGTAGGAAAAGCAAGTGGGAAGAGATCCTCACAATTCATCCTCTTAATTTGTAGATGAAGAAACAAGGGTCGAGGGGTAAACTGACTTGCTCGAGGACATGTGGCTTTAGTTAGTAGCATTCCAAGCACCAGAGCCCTTGCTTCTTAGTCATGCTGCATCATGGCCTATATGTTCCCTTCCATTTTTCTCCACTTATCCCTTTATAATTACTTTGCTTAGGCAATATGGATAATTCATTCAGAGCTGGAACATCATTTTCTCATTTCACTGAGTTTAAATAGAGATGACAGGGCCTATTCTTAATGTTTAACAATCAAAACCAATTATGACTCTTTCTTTCCCTCACGCAAAAAACACACTGCCCTTTTCAGAAGGCAGTGTTTTCATTCTATGGCATAAACAGGCCGATGAGAACAATAATAGAGCAAGAAAACCTCCAAAGAAGGTAAATACGAAATATAATCAAGTAAGCCCAGTTAGTCAGGGTTGGGGAAATAATGCCATGGATACAAGATAAAGAATGAAAACAGCTCAAAGGACACTGAACTCATGGGTGTGAGTCAGGGCATACTCATGCGTGTTCAGCCCAGTGATGTGACCAGCACCAACAAGCTCAGTTTCCTTCTAACATGTGGAGGGGACCAGAAAGCCCCTAGATGCTTCCCTGGTGTAGAACTAAATCCCCTAAACTGCCCAAGTAATGCTTGACTAGACTAGGGAGACTTCCCACTTTGCCCTGTAACAGGATAACTGAGTCAAGAGCCAGCCTTAAACATTAAGTTCAATTAATTACACACCTACTGACCCACCTATCCTTCCCTCCATCCATCCCTCTGTTCTTCGATCTAACAATCCATATTTGTTGAACTCACAGCAAATTGGAGCTCAGTTTGTGAGTTTTGAAATAGCTTCCTGATTGGAAATAATAACCAGGTCTTGACTTCCAGTTCCACAATATCCCTGGGTGTTTGTTCCTCGTTTATACAAAAAAGTGCAAGAGTTAGTCACGTCTGACTCTTTGTGACCCAATAGACTATAGCCCCACCAGGCTCCTCTGTCCATGGGATTCTCCAGGCAAGAATGCTTGAGTGGGTTGTCATTCCCTTCTCCAGGGGATCTTCCCAACCCAGGGATCAAACCGGGGTCTCCTGCATTGTAGGAAAATTCTTTACCATCTGAGCCACCAGGGAGGCAGAGAGACAGCCGGTTTTCTGAGGTTTTTGTCCATCAGTGTAATTTATATGGATGTGGTTGCTCTTCTTTTCGTCATCCTAAATAGTAGAGCTAGAGAACTGAAGCCAGAAAAATAATTAAATGTGAAAAGGAATCCTGTTTGTCTTAGACTCCATCTTGAGGAAGCCATTCATTTGGAAATCCTCGGAAAAATATTGGCAGTAAACCCTTCAAAGAGACAGAAAGAATTCCAGTGGACCCAGGGAAGACAGTCTTTGTTTATGAAAGAAATACTTTTGGAGGTACTTCCTTTCACACGTGTAGATGCTACCAGCTTAATTCAGCATTAGAGGTTTTAGACACCAGTGCCATTGCAAAACTGCGTCCTCGAGACATCTAGGGGGCTCTGGCCATGGCACTGTCCTTGTCCCTTTCCTTGGCAAAATGCTGTGTTTCGGGTTGTAAGGGACGGAGAACCCAAACAGAGCCATTGCCTAAGATCCTTGGATAAGTTCATAAAATGTGACTGTCTGAACTTAAAGAGAGGAAAGTGTTAAAGTCAAAGTGTTAGGGTTAGCCTGTCAGGCTCCTCTGTGCATGGGATTTCCCAGGCAAGAATACTGGAGTGGGTGGCCATTCCTTTCTCCAGGGTATCTTCCTGACCCAGGGATCAAACCCGGGTCTCCAGCATTGCAGAAAGATTCTCTACCATCTGAGCCAGCAGGGAAGCCCCAAAGGAAACTGATGCAAAATGGCTAAGCCACACCACCTCCTTGGGTGTGAGCTCTGTGAGAATGGAGACTCTATTGACCACATTTGTTATCTCTAGTGTCTGGCAGTATGATGTTCAGTGCTCAATAAATGGGTTTAATTAATAAAATCATTGTTACAGTCTTCCCAGGAAATGCTGTAGCACTTAAACTACTAAACAATAAAAAGTACATTAGATTAGAAGTAAGAAAGCCCAAGACTGGTTTTTGGCATTCCTAGTAGCTACCTGTGAGCATCAGTTTCCATGTCTTTAAATGGGTTCAGTAGCATCTAGCTCACAACGCTACTGGTAGAGTTAAATGGAACAGCATATTTAAAAGGCAAAACCAATACAGTATTGTAAAGCAAAATAAAGTAAGAAAAAAAAAGGCTTGAGCACAATACCTGATACAGTGAAGTGTGCTTAATAAATACAGAGTCTGTTAAATAAAATTAGAGGACTACATACATCTTAGCAAGATGACTACAGTGACTCTAAAAAGGAAGCACCAATTTACAATGTGACCAATGAAAGAGGAGCCAAAATCATGAAATTTCCAGTCTGTCCTAAGAAACTGTTATAATGACAGAAACATTTGGTGATAAATACAAAGAATGTTTTAAAAAGGGAATCAATTGATAAAGTTTTGCCAGTGTTTCTTTGACAGTTTTCGATGCTAACTTTGTTTTCATATGAACAAAACTGCTTTCCTGAGTTATCTAGTGCCAGCTAACTAAAACTTGCTTTCAAAGTTCTTGCTAAGAAAAAACTATGCAAAATTCAGAAATAAGGCCAAGAAGTTATTGCATATTTTTGTTTCAATGTCATGCTAGAAAATTATCTGAAATACTCACTTAAGGATTAGCTGAGGCTCTGGGAAATTATCATTTTGTTTGACTTACTATTTATTATCTGTTATAGGCTAAATGTTTGTGTGCCCCCAAATTTGTGTGCTGAAACCCTAATTACTGCTTAAAGCCCAGAGTCTGTAACTTTGGCTGTTAACTTGGAGAAATTCAGTGTGTTGTTTTCCCACTAGGCATGTCAGTGGTTTCTGTTTGTAGAAATGAGAGCCCTAAAGATTACGATTTTATCAACTGGCAGGGCATTAATCATTTTTATCTAATGTGACCTGAGCCTCAGTTTTCCTGCTCTGTAAAATGGCATTAATGTTTCTCCTATGCAATTAAATATAATGCATATAGCACTTGTAAGGCACTGCTTAACACATAGCAAACTGAATTAAATGATACTATGATTATTTAGATCAGAGGTCCATAGCTGTGTCTTGTTGGGTGTGTGTAGTGTTCAAAAATATTGGTGGCCAATAGGTAAAATTCAGGACACTGCATATGAATATATACATTGATTTTTTTACTTCTCTTAAAAAAAAATTCAAAAGATCTGACAGTACAAGGCTTAAATGCCTACATGGCAACCAACAGCTCTAAGTGGGTGGCATCTTCTCTTTGGGATGGGCAGGTATTGTCCCACTTGCCATGGGCCACACCCAGGTCTCTTGGTTCCTTTCCATTCCCTGCCTGGCCCTTGAGGCTTCAGTCTCTGGTTTAGAGCATCACCTCCTTATTCCTCAGTTGCACAGGAGGTCTTCACAGAGCATTATTTCTTTTCCTCGGTTCACCAGCCCTGCGGGAAGGGCATGGCGTGCTCAGGCTGAGTGCATGGATAGTACGTCTTCCTGAGGTTCTCTGAGATTGTCATGTCCTGCTAGAGACTCTCCATGGCTAGAAGCATAGGCTGAGCACCAGACTAGCTGATAATGATAGTCAGCAGTCATACAGAACTCCCACTTATGTCAGCCACTTGATGTGAGTTATCTTGTAGAATCTTCTAGACCATCTGAAGTCGGTATCACCAGTCCACAGTCTAAAATTTTAGAGCTCTGAAAACCAGAATAATTCTTTTGGTAAAATCTAACTTGAACCAACATGAAGGTATATACAGCCTTTATTTCCCCCACCGAGTGTAAATACCTCATTTTGCTGCAGAAATACTAATGTGTTTGGTTATTTGGTACTGCCCTAGACCCCACTGGAGGGATGATATTCACCCCATCCTAACTTTCTAAGGTCTGAATACCTGGCTGAAAGGGTTTCAGATAAGGTGTGGAGGACATGTGTTATTCCCATATTAAAGACAAAGAAATGGAATCCTTGAGAAGTTAAGGAAAAAATCCATGTAAGTGCTTAATTGTAATGACACTCATCAGATAGTGTTTCTTTGGTGACCTGAAACAGGTCACTTTTGTGGACCTCAGTGACTCCATTTGTATTGGGTTGGCCAAAAAGTTCATGTGGGTTTTTCCATAAGGTGTTACAGAAAACCCCAAATGGATTTTTTGGCCAACCTGACAAAATGAAGGCTGGCACTGCTAGCTATATGCCACACACTTAATAGATTTTAGGTCTGCTGTCCTGTAACGTAGGCGGTGGTGTGATTATCCCCATTTTGCTTACGGAAGCTACTGAAGTTCAGAGAACTTAGATACCTTGCCCAAGACCACCTAGCCGGCGCCTGGAGAGCTGGCTTGTGAACCAGGTCTGTCTGACTTCACACACCCTTTCATGGAGTTCAGGGGTCCTCAGAACTGTAAAAAGTTTCCCTCTCTTGTATCCCTATCAGATTTCTTCACTAAAAAAATCATGCCCAGCCTATTTTATCTCTCGTTCCCCACATTCCAGCAGTCATCGGCTTGAGGGAGAGGCCAGGAAAGCTTTGAAAATGGTGTTTACTGTTCCCTACCTCCCCCACCCCAGGGGAGACTTCCGGCCATGCCGAAATGTCCACTTTCAGATGATTGCAGGTACTTCCTAGGATCTCATTTTCTAGAACCCAGTGATCTGTCTCTCCCTCTTCCTGCTGTAAAGCTTTCTGCAAGTAGGTGCAACTTTTCTCTAGGGACCTTCAGCCCCAATAAGTCTGAGCTCAACAGGCTCAATTCTCCAGCTCCTGTTAATGAGGTCCGTCCCTCCTCCTTCCTTCCATCTCTCCTGTATGATTGCTGTGCCTCTCACTTAGGGGACACAGGAGAAATCACAGGAGCTCCTGGGCTGGGCCGTGCCCGGGGACCTTGGCCTCACTGAACAGGGCTGGGGGGCCTGTGGTCTTCCAGCCAGTCCGAGTGACCAGGGAAGGTGTGGCTGTTTTTCATAATGTCATGTTTTTCAATACCTGGGTGATAAATACAGTGGTTTGTGAAGTCTGCTGTCTTTAATTGTGGGCTCTGGTAGATTCACTCTCTACCAAAAAAGAGATACTACGTGGAGACAGAAAGCACCAGGGTCTGCTATCTCCCTCGTGTTCTTTACCCTTCTGGCTTTGGGCAGGACACTTGACTGTACTGAAACTGTTTTATTATCTGGAAAATGGAAATGAAACGATCTAGTTTGCCTATCCCAAAGGACTACAGAGAGAACCGTAGTGTTGATAGTCATGGATGTGACATCCTGTGCTAACATCGCATACAGTCATCATGTAAACCTGAGAACAGCGGGTGAGTTATAGCCAAGGATGTGGAGAGAAGGTCACAGGAGGTCAGATCTACAAAGAGGCGAGATGAAAAGCTCGGTAGACTGATCTCCAACAGACTGGAGAGATGGTCCTGAGCTTATACACATAAATCCAGCATATATCCCTTTCCGCCACTTCAAAATGATGGCAAATGATTGGATTTTATGAATGATTGGGAGTTTTGTTTTGGCATGTCTTTTAAAGCCTCTTTATCCCTTAAGATCTTGGGTAGTGGAAGAAATGCAACAGGAGCAAAAATTGAGAGAAACAACATGTATCAGAAACAAATCTGCACCAACTCTCAGTAGGGAAGTTAGATTATAAAATTTATTTATTATATAAATTATAAATTCAAAAATGTTTGCAGGGAATCAGTTCAGTCCCTCAGTCGTGTCTGAGTCTTTGCGACTCCATGAACCACAGCACACCAGGCCTCCCTGTCCATCACCATCTCCTTGAGTCCACCCAAACCCATGTCCATTGAGTCGGTGATGCCCTCCAACCATCTCATCCTCTGTTGTCCCCTTCTCCTCCTTCCTTAAATCTTAAAGCATCAGGGTCTTTTCCAATGAGTCAGCTCTTCACATCAGGTGGCCAAAGTACTGGAGTTTCAGCTTCAACATCTGTCCCTCCAATAAACATTCAGGACTGACACCCTTTAGAATGGACTGGTTGGATCTCCCTGCGGTCCAAGGGACTCTCTAGAGTCTTCTCCAACACCACAGTTCAAAAGCATCAATTTTTCTGTGCTCAACTTTCTGTATAGTCCAACTCTCACATCCATACATGACCATGGAAAAACCATAGCCTTGACTAGATGGACCTTTGTTGACAAAGTAATGTCTCTGCTTTTTAATATGCTGTCTAGGTTGGTCATAGCTTTTCTTCCAAGGAGTAAACATCTTTTAATTTCATGGCTGCAGTCACCATCTGCAGTGATTTTGGAGCCCAGAAAAATAAAGTCAGCCCCTCTCTCCACTGTTTCCCCGTCTATTTGCCATGAAGTGATGGGACTGGATGCCATGATCTTCGTTTTCTGAATGTTGAGCTTTAAGCCAACTTTTTCACTCTCCTCTTTCACTTTCATCAAGAGGCTCTTTAGTTCTTCTTTATTTTCTGCCATAGGGGTGGTGTCATCTGCATATCTGAGGTGACTGATATTTCTCCCAGCAATCTTGATTCCAGCTTGTGCTTCTTCCAGCCCAGCATTTCTCATGATGTACTCTGCATAGATGTTAAATAAACAGGGTGAAAACATACAGCCTTGACGTACTCCTTTTCCTATTTAGAACCAGTCTGTTGTTCCATGTCCAGTTCTAATTGGTTGCTTCCTGACGTACGTATGGGTTTCTCAAGAGGCAGGTCAGGTGGGTCTGGTATTCCCATCTCTTTCAGAATTTTCCACAGTTTATTGTGATCCACACAGTCAAAGGCTTTGGCATAGTCAATAAAGCAGAAATAGATGTTTTTCTGGAACTCTCTTGCTCTTTTGATGATCCAGCGGATGTTGGCAATTTGATCTCTGGTTCCTCTGCCTTTTCTAAAACCAGCCTGAACATCTGGAATTTCACAGTTCACGTATTGCTGAAGCCTGGCTTGGAGAATTCTAAGCATCACTTTACTAGTGTGTGAGATGAGTGCAATTGTGCGGTAGTTTGAGCATTCTTTGGCATTGCCTTTGTTTGGGACTGGAATGAAAACTGACCTTTTCCAGTCCTGTGGCCACTGCTGAGTTTTCCAAATTTGCTGGGAATGATAAACTCTAAAAAAAACCCTAGCAGATTAAAAAAAAAAAAAAAAGCCAAATAGAACTTCCAAAACAGAACCTATAGGAACTGAAATTAAACACACCACAGTTTCATAAGTGGCTTCTCTGGTGGCTCAGACAGTAAAGAATCTTTCTGCAATGCAGGAGACATGGGTTCAATACTTGGGTCAGGAAGCTCCCTGGGAAAAGCGGATGGCAAACCACTTCAGTATTCTTGCCTGGAGAATTCTATGGACAGAGGAGCCTGGCAGGCTACATTTCATGGAGTTGCAAAGAGTCAGAAACGACTGAAGTGACTTAGCATGCATGCACACTTGCTGGGAAAAGATTAGAGGCAAGGCTTCCCGTGGACACGAACAGTAGGCTAGGTGTAACTGGAGTTGTGGGTGGTGGGGGAAAGGAAATATACAAGACCTCTGGAAGCTAGACCTCTCCCTTGACAGCAATAGTAGCACCAGCATCAGGGCCAGGTTGTCAGGAGCAGAAGCTTGTGCTTCTTTGGGAAAAATAGAAAAGGGATGGGAGAGGGAGACATCACCAGCTCTTACCAAGTTGTTCAGAAGTAGGCAATGTCTGTCTGTCATAAATTCCAACTACGATCCAAAACAAGAAAGTATAATTAGCAAACTCAGGAAGTATTCTTGAACATCAGCGCTAATTAAACAAAGGTCATTTGTGTTTTCCAACTGCATAGTCTTAAAATTGAAGCCAGGAATCCAGGTTCATGAAATCTTTTTAGGAGGTGAGACCTCTTAGCAAAGCAAAAGGGCATAAGAAATGAATGGAAATATACATCAGAGTCCAGAATCCGAAAACTTGGCACTCAGAAGAAACCACAGAATTACAGTGGGGCAATCCCTTTATTCAAAGGAGAGGGAACTAAGCCTTAGAGAGAGTGGCACCCACAGAGCACACAGTTAACCTCCTAACCTCTACTGTGAAACAGAAGGAATACCACCTACCTTGGCTCTGCTTTCCAGAAGGAAAAATTGCTGTGGGTGAGATTGTGAACCCCTGGTCATCTGGTGAATGGTTGGCCAAGTCAATGGGTGGTGGAGCACAGGGAGGAGAGCTGGTCAGAAAAGGTTGGTGGAGATGAGCTTTGCAGCATACCCTACCGCAGCCCCCTGACAGGTTGTGCCAGGACTGAAGACACTATATGAAGAAGGAAAAGGTGCTTTAGGCAGGAAATGACATAAGCAAAGGCCCAGAGGTACGACTCTATGTAGACTGACTTGGTTGATTGATTTATTCAAAAGGCATTTGCTGGGACCTGGTCATGTGTTGAGCTCAGCACAGGCCAACTGGACATGGTCCCTGTTGTCATGGACTTTCTGGTCCAGTGGGCTGGGGAGGGAGGGAGAAAGATGAGACAGCCAGCAGGAGTTTGAATGTCAACTGTGGAAGGATTTTTGATACATTCCTGAGGAAAAGAAAGAAACCAGAAAACAAACAACTTCCTAGTTGCCGTTATTACTGTTATTGCCAGAACCCCCTACCTCTCAGGGTTCTGGTTATTCCAAGCTGTTCCTTCAGGAAGCAGACCAAGCTGAGAACAGTGGGTGTTCCCAGACTGGGGATTTTAGGGGCTTCTGTCTTATTCTTTGTACTTTGGTATATCTTTCAAACTCTCCTACTTTGAAAATCAGGAAAATTAAAACAATAAACCCTATACTTTTTATAAAGTATTTAAATGACTGATATTAACCATAGGTATCAAATATACAGATATGGAAAAAATCCATAATTTATTACTGAGTGGAGAAAAAGAGCAAGCAGGTGGCCACAGGGCAAAATATATAAAGTGATTTCATTATTGTAAAAAAAAAAGCTATGTATGTTTGTATTACACATGCATATAATACATATGGATGTATATATATACACATACATACATACAAAGTTCTGGAAGGACCTACACAAAACTCCAGTGGTGGGGGTGGAGAGTCTTACTTTCACATTCTTCTGTGATATTTGAATATTTACAGGAAGAATGCTTTAACTCTTGCCATTTTAAAGTCCCAAAATAGATAGCTATAATGTCTCATGTATTGAGGGGCTTCCCTGATGGCTTGGCAGTAAAGAATCTGCCAGCAACACAGGAGACAGTGGAGATGCTGGTTTGATCCCTGGGTCGGGAAGATCCCCCGGAGGAGGAAATGGCGAGCCACTCCAGTATTCTTACCTGGAAAATCCCACGGACAGGGAAGCCTGGAGGGCTACAGTCCATGAGGTTGCTAAGAGTCAGACGCAACTGAGCACACACATCATTTATTGGGATTTTTTGCTCTAGATATTGTGCTAGAATATTCCTTCTCGCTCCTGGTGGCTTCCACTCTGTCCTCCTCTCTGGGCACCACGGAACAACTCATTCAAGTCTGTGCCCCCCCTGTCTGAAGACAGATCTTCAGATGGAATGCATCTTCAGTTCAGTTCAGTTCAGTTCAGTCGGTCAGTCGTGTCTGACTCTTTACAAATCTTCCGTCTCGGACACTCCTCCAGGGGAGGTCAGCCTTTGTGGAGCAGGAAGCCTGCTGGAATTATTTTTCTGCTTCCTCTGTGGAGCTCCTTTGCCTGAGGAGGTGTTTGCAATGGGGATGGTGACAGGGCAGTGAACCCAGAAGGTCAGTGGAATGAGGATGGGGCCATCTCTGGCTAGTCCTGCCCTAAGAGGAGGGGAGGGAGGGACAAGGAGGGCTAGGGAGGTGTCCCCACCTCCCCACTTGGCACCCACCTGTGGCTGACAGCCTCTTTCTTCCTTTCACCCTGCCCAGCCCAGGAAGGAGGTTGAAATAATTAGCACCTAAGTGGAAACTCTTTTACAAGGGAGTGTGAACTTCTCCATAATCTGCATTTTAAGCCTTCTGTCTCTAATTGCAGAACACAAGCTTTGTCTTCTCTGAAAGGAAGGAAGGTAATGGAAATCAGGTGAAAAGGGTAGCAGGTCCTTTTTGGGTAGGGCCCCCCCTCCACCCGTCCCCAAATGTTCTGGAAGTGAGCTTTTCAGTAGCCGAGTCCGGGGTCTGCTGCCTGTCTGTGACCTGGGGCCCAGCCATCTCCTTCCTAAAGCAGGTGAGGCCCTACCCGCTGCCCCAGCCCTCAGGACCATGAACGATGTGCAGAAGCAGTTGGGGGCCTAGAAATAGGTCTGAGCATGATTAAAGTGGTAGAGGGCTCTAGAGAAGAGTGACTCAGCATGAGCTGGGAGGACTTTTCAAGGGTTGATTAATTTGGTGAATGGGTCGACCATTTAAAAAGTTCAGGAGAGAAAAGTAAGTTTCACTCTTACCCCTAGCCCCCAAGTGGCTCTCTCTCTTTATATATTTGTGTATGTGGTGGCGCCAGTGGTAAAGAATCCTCTTGCCGATGCTGGAGACACAGGAGACACGGGTTCGTGCCCTGGGTCAGGAAGATACCCTGGAGTAGGAAATGGCACCATTCTTGCCTGGAAAATTCCATGGACGGAGGACCCTGGAGGGCTACAGTTCATGTGATCAGAAAGAGTCAGACATGGCTGAGCACGCACACATATGTATATTTACATATAATGACTCTCCATGGAACATACTCTTGTTCATCTTCTTATTTCATGAAGCAGGGCCGCAGTCCATGGGGTCGCTAAGAGTCGGACACGACTGAGCGACTTCACTTTCACTTTTCACTTTTATGCAATGGAGAAGGAAATGGCAACCCACTCCAGTGTTCTTGCCTGGAGAATCCCAGGGGAGCCTGGGGGGTTGCCGTCTCTGGGGTCGCACAGAGTCGGACACTGAAGTGACTTAGCAGCAGCAGCAGCAGTACTTTTCAGGCCTACTACTTGCTGTGAGACCTGTTAATGTCATTAATTTCCTTAATGCTCAACTTCCTCCTATGTAAAATGGGGGATAAGAAGATTACTGACCCCATGGGGCTGTTGTGAGGAATAAATGTGTTAATTCATGTAAAGTCATTAGAGCAGTGCCAGCATACAGCTAATGCCCTGTGGAGCATTCGCTGTTATTATCATCTGGGGCATTGAAAACAAAGACTTTTAGCCTGTGAGCACCCCCAAGAACTTGAATCTTTGTCTTTTAAGGTATGTAATGAGTGTGGGGGCAGGGAGCGGGGGGAGATCGAGATAAAGAGATGATTCAATGTTACAAGAAAAGAATAGTGATTGATTCTGACATTCTGATTCTGGAAACTGAAAATCAACGTGAAGAGAACACAACAACGACAAAGGGTCTGTTCATTACCTGTCTGCCGTGTGTCGGATGCTCTCCTGGCCCTTGACATACCTTATTTCAGACCTGCAGCAGAGCTTTGAGGGTGGGTATTATTGTTCCCAATGTACAGAGTGGGACACTGAGACTTTGGTTAATTTATGACGAGAAAACGAAGTCATGTAAACTTAGCCTTTTGAGTGTCCTGTTTACACCGACCGCATAGTACAATCGTCATGTGCTCATGTGCAGGTCAGCGCCGGTGGTTTTATTTGATTCTACCCTGTGCTCTGGGCCTGACTCCTATGGTGTGGTCTGTGCTTACACCAAATAAATAAGTAGGTGGGTTCCTGACCTCGAGCCTCATTAGCGCCTCACTTATTTATACTCTATGCGATGTGATTGAAGGCAGTCGTTGAAGCTGATTGCTTCCAGGGTAAAGCATCATCTTGCTTCTTTCCTGAAACATGCCTGGGAAACTGCATTTGATTCTTCTTTCCATCTGTCCCAGAGGTGTAAGAAATAAAACACCTAAAGTGGTCCATTTTCAAGAATGGCTAGCTTCGAGTGACAGCTTGCTGATGTAATAGCCGATGGTTGTAAGGCGTACAAAACTAGAAAGTCCAGGCAAGCAAAGGAAGGGCGGGATGCCTAGGATTTTCACACGGGTTCATCCTATTGGTGAATTCAAAATCTAAGAATGGAGATCAGTTCACAGGAAAGGAGGAAACAAGATGTCAGGGAGGGGCCAGCCCATAAAAAGCGAGGGAGCAGACCTAGGCGACGTCCTGGAAGATGGTTCACCCCATAGTACTCAGCCAATGAGGGATGGGGGAAGGACTTTTGTGCTAGGGATAACTTGCTCTGTGTACTGTCTCTGGGTATGCCTGCCCACTAGACACACGATTTTGCAAGACTGTCATTAAAGCCTCACTTCCCACTGCACTGCGTGTCTCCAAGTCCATTCTTTGAGTTTGGGCTGGCGAGTGTGTTTCTCACAGAGGCATCACCTGAGTGTTGCCCTCCACCTGCTGTGCCTTTGACCAGACTTTGTGCCATCAGTTGGTTTCCTGTGGCACAGCCCTCGTCATGTGTCTATCAGGCTGAAAGCAGCAGATCTTTCAGGTCTTGATAGGGTTGTACAGAAAGCCCGGACTGACGAAAGTCAAGGGAATGTCAGCCCCGTGGGGTAAAGAGTGGCAACTCTTTGAGGCCTTTTATGCCAGCCTTCTGGGTTCTCTGCATTCTAGTTGGTTGGAGTTGCAGAAACCTAAAACCATGATGAGTATCACAGTTGATACCATGTTTCAGACTCTGATGGGAGCCAAGAATAGTGAGGGAGGAGTTGGCAGAAAGCAGCACCAGTGAGTGTCTGATGACATTGAAATGGTGTGGGTTTCGTCTCTTTCTTCGAGTGCAGTGGTCGCCTCCTTCTCCACTCCAGCATGGAGCCCTGGCACCCGTGGGAGGGCTGGCAGGAGTTTTGGGCACTGGCAGGGGAGGGAGGTGGCCCCCTGTGTTGTCCTGGCTTTGCAGGCTGTGTTGAGAACTCTTCCCGTTGAAGAGCTGGCTCAGGAAGAATATAAATAATAATGGCAGTCCTAAGCAAATACATAACTGAAAATTCCACCGATGGAGTTTCTACTGAAAATAAGCCACAATAAAGATTGTTCAGGGAGCTGAAGTGATGCCATTGTAAGTGCTGCCCAGGTACCCTGAGTCTTTGGTTCTCTGAGCCGCCTGTTCACCTCTTGCTCCTGTTTTTCTACTGATCTGCCCTTATGTATCTTGCTGATTGAGCTCTTTGTAAAATAGGAGACTAACCTTGTATCAGTGCTCACAGGTTGCCAACAATGTTCTCCAGTGTTATCGATCTTATTTAGTTTGTGGCATTTATTTTTGCCATACAGAAATGGCACCTTTTAATGTAGTTGGATGCATTTGTTATTTCTTTTATTTTTTATTTCTTTTTTCTTTTTTCTTTTATTTTTTTAGATTTTATGCAAATCTATTGCAGTAAAATGTTATTTTTTTGTTATTTCTTTTAAATTTGGGGTTTCATGGTCTGCTTGAAAAGTTTTTCTCTACCGTTAGCTTTTATGTTTTGTATGCTTTTTGGAGACATTTTATGGTTTCATTTTTGAAATATAAATCTTTGATCCTTCTAGCACGTTTTTGGTGTTAGTAATTAAAGTAGGGGTCTAACTTCATGATTTTTTTCCAACTGATTATCAGTGGTCCCTCCAAATCATTTGTTGACTTCTCCCTTTCCTCACTAAATTGAAGTGCCACTTTTATTTTTTTATTTTTTATTTTTTTGAAGTGCCACTTTTATCATAATCTAAACATCCATGTGCATTTCAATCTATTTATGGTCCCCATCTATTCTGTTGCACTGTTTTTTTCCTCCACTATAAACCTTTAGTTATTGTTGATTCGTGATGCATTCTAATGTTTAGTGATTGTGCTAAGTCATTATTTTTCTTTGGATTTTTCCCCAACTGTTTTCACATGTTTATTTTTCCAGATAGATTTTAATATCATTTTATAGCCCTCCTTCCTTGGTGGGTTAGCTGGTTAAGAATCCACCTGCAATGCAGGAGACCTGGGTTTGATCCCTGGGCTGGGAAGATCCCTGGGCTGGGAAGATCCCCTGGAGAAGAGAAAGGCTACCCACTCCAGTATCCTGGCCTGGAGAATTCCATGGGCTGTATAGTCCATGGGGTCGCAAAGAGTCGGACATGACTGAGCAACTTTCACTTCACTTCACTTCATTTCCATCTTCTTGGCATTTTATTTGTAAATGCATGGAGTATATACATTACTTTAGGGAAAATGGCATCCAAAAGAAGCCCATGTCTTCCCATTCAGTTTTCTTTTAGGAACCTCTTTAGAACTTTACCCTTCTTTTCTTATGGATCCTATATTCACTTGGTTAAATTTTATTGCCACGAATGTTTTCTGTCGTTATAGTAAATGAAATACGCACTCCTTATGTTTTCTGAGTGGCTATGTGACTTTAGGCAATCACTCACCCTCTCTGGGCCTCAGTTCTCTTGCCCATAGAGAAGGGAGCATGTCTCTAAGGCTCTGCATCTCAAACTAGTCGAGGAGTTTATGGAGTAGTCAAGGACTTTGTGCAGGATGCTGGTATTTTCAGGGGCAGCTTTGCCCTCATTGCATTTTCATGAAAAAGACCCAGGGTCAGCTCAGTTTCTCTGGTCCCAGCTGTGCAAACAAATACCTGGGTCAACCCTAATTGGAGCCTCTGTGAGCCTCCTGCCCCCTCCAGGGATTCACCAAGACTCAATTGCACCTCATTCCTCTCTGCCAGCAGGCTGGACACCCCACAGAATGGGCAGCAGCTTTATCCCACACCAATCTCTCTTTACTGGGCATCTGCCATGTGCCAGGCACTGTGCTAGCCTCTGGATGGGGCCCCTAGCTATTTATCCAATGGGGTCACAACTGCTTTGAATAGCTCACACCTCCAAGTGTTGTGGAAAGTGACCCCTTCCATGACCTGAAAGTGGACTCTTTCCTCACATTCGGAAATGAATTGTCCGAGGAGACACACGTGCTGACAAAGCAAGAGAGTTTGTTGGGAAGCCCCCCGCCCCCATCCACCCCCGTCCCCCCCGGCAGTGAGCAGGAGGGTAAGGAAGCCCAAGAGAGCTGCTCTACCACATAGCTCCGAGTCTCGGATTTTATGATGATGAGATTCGTTTTCGGGTTCTCTCTGGCAATTTACTTATTTTTCACTGAAGGATGATAGCGTTATAGAATTGGTTTGATTTCTGCAATACATCAACATGAATTTGCCATAGGTGTACATATGTGGCCAGTCGTTTTGACTCAGGGTCCTTCCCGGTGGTGCACGCATTCCTCAGCCAAGATGGATTCCGGCAGGGAGGATTCTGGGAGGTGGTAGGACTCGTGGTGTCTCCTTTTGACCTTTCTTGAATTCTTTCAGTTGGTAGTGGCTTGTTGTCGTAAAATAAATCATGCGAGTGGTTACTATGGTGCCCTGCCAGGGTGAGCGGTTTCAGTCAGTGCTCCCCCTAGACAAGTACAACTTGCATCTCAGGGCTGATTCTGAGTCGGTTTGGGCTTCCTTGTACCCTGAGGGACTAGTCAAGGGCCTTTCCTCCAGGATGTGAAGACAACCCAGCTGGCAGGTGTGGTAATGGCGGGAGAGGATGCTCAGAGAGAGCATTTCCTAGAGAGACAGAATTGTTGGGCTGGCCAGCCTGGGGGAAGGCTCCCACCCTGCAGTGTGTCTCTTCCACACTTACCGTCTGCCTCACACCCCACTGTGCTGGGTGACAGGCTCACACTCCTTGCTAATTCCAGGAGGGACCCATGTGACGCATTTACCATTTAACCTAATTGTTGCTTTAATTGAAAGTCAGCAGATAAGCACAGGTTTCTTTCCCATGCAAAAGAGGTTTGAAGTACAAGAAACAAGCCCAGGGCATAAAAAAACAAATGCCAGCTTTAGTCTGACTTGGAGGAAGGAGGGCTTTGTGCCTCTGGTTCTTGCATCACAATGTATTTGAGTTAATTTGACTGGTAGGGGGGCTTAGTTAGCCAAACACTTTAATAGGATTGAAGTGAGATTGAGGTGGGCTACTTTCAGGCCCTGCCTGGATAAGAATGCATGGGCTTAAGCCCTCTTTTCTTTAAGGAAACAGCCCCCGCACTGGTGCAGGCCAAAATAATTAAGTAATTAGCAAAGGCATTTGTCAAAATGCCCAGTGGGGCTGACGAAAATGACAGCTTTGAGAAGGATGAAGAGCTTGCAAATGGCATTTTCTCCAAGCTTGGGGCTGGGGTCAGGCCTGGAGCCTGCGAGGAAAACGCCTGCCTGGAACTCCAGGGTCCCAGCTCAACCTTTGGGGTTCAAGTTCACTTCCCTGTGGCAAAAGCCAAGCTCCTATTTCTAAGGAGGCTTTCTTGAAACATCAAAGGGCTCTTAATATGCAGCAAGCAAGTGAAAAATAAGGGAGTCATTTTCCTTTTCAAAGGATTGAGACCGTTAAACAGCCAAGTCTGTGGTAGAAAAAGCATTTGTGGTTTATTGAAATTAAAAGACTGGAGAAATAGCTGGGGGTTATAAGCCAGTCACCACTGTCGACAGTGAACTGATCCTGTACCTACTGTGTGCAGGACAAATCCCTGGGTTTTCTTAGGGCCATAAGGATGTCTGTCCTTAGGTGTACCATGTTTGCTGTTGTAAGGACACTCGTGTGCCTTCCCTGATGACTCAGTGGTGAAGAATCCGCCTGCAGTGCAGGAGACGGAGGTTTGATCCCTGGGTTGAGAAGATCCCCTGTAGTAGGAAATGGCAGCCCACTTCAATATTCTTGCCTGGAAGATTCCATGGACAGAGAAGCCTGGTGGGCTACAGTCCACAGGGTTGCAAAGAATCAGACACGACTGAAGCGACTTAGCACGTATGCACAAGTGAACACGTCAGGGCATTCACAGTTATGACCACTTAGGAGCCCCTTCGATGTGCCAGGCACATGATGCCTCATTCAACACCCACAGCAACCCCATGATGCTGGCATCCATTTTCCTCCTTTAATGGATGGGGAAGGGAGGCTCACAGAAGTTGGGTGACTTAGAGCTGAGAGGCAATAGAAAGGAAAGGTTAGGAGCAATGGAGTCACAGGGATCTGGTTTTGATCTCAGGTGGCCTCAACCTGCAGTGGCTTGAAGCAGGATTTTGGTTCCGGCTAGAGACTGAAGTTGGGCTGTGGCAGTAAGAGCGCTGGATCTTAACCACTAGATCAGTGGTCAGTGACAAGGCTTCTATCCCTTCAGCTTTGCAGAAACGAATTCCCACAAAGACAGAAAGTAGTGAAACAAGTCAAGTGTTTATTAGGAAGAAAAAGAATACATGTGGATAGATACATGGGCAGACTCATACATGCGCAGAGAGAGAGTCGTGGCTCATGGTAGTTTAAATCACTTACATAGGCATTTCTTCTGGGTTTCCTTTGGTCAGTCATCTTGCTTTGCCTGATTCTGAGTTTGTGTTTATATATCTCAGGATCCTCTGATGTGCGCACACCCACCTCTTAGCCAAGATGGATTCTAGCGAAGACACCCATGGGTAACCTGGCATCACTCCCTTTTTGACCTCCAAGGAGCCTTTCTGTGCATGCATAGTTGGGAAGGTCTTCTTGACCTCAAGAATGAGAAATATGTGGTCTCTATCTTTAGCTGGGCAGGGTTCAGCCTCTTCTGTTATTCTCCTGATAAGAAGGCTGAGCTCCGAAGAATTGATGCTTTTGAACTGTGGTGTTGGAGAAGACTCTTGAGAGTCCCTTGGACTGCAAGGAGATCCAACCAGTCAATCCTAAAGGGAATCAATCCTGAATATTCATTGGAAGGACTGATGCTGAAGCTGAAGCTCCAATACTTTGGCCACCTGCTGTGAAGAAGGTGGCCAACTGACTCACTGGAAAAAACCCTGATGCTGGGAAAGACTGAAGGCAGGAGGAGAAGGGGATGACAGAGGATGAGATGGTTGGATGGCATCCCCGACTCAATGGACATGAGTTTGAGCAAGCTCTGGGAGATGGTGAAGGACAGGGAAGCCTGGCGTGCTGCAGTCCATGGGGTCGCCAAGAGTTGAACATGACTGAGCAACTGAACAACAACAATCTTTCTCTTGGAATATCTGTCCATAGGGGATGCACTCCAGCTACTCTGCCCAGGGCCCATCTGTCTCCTGCCTCAGTCTGACAGCAGATTCAAATGAAACAAGAATAGAGAAACGATCTTTCAATTTAGAAGCTAGGAGCTGGCGGTGGCAGGAGAGAGGTGTTTCACTGGAGTGAAATGGTTAGTCAGACATGGTGAAAAGAGAGTACAGAAGAGTGAGTCTTCCAAAACCAGCCGAAGGAAGAAACATCACCAGTGGTGCAGCTGGGGAAGTCGCTCAAGCTAGGCAGAGATGCTGCAAGAGAAGGAGAGTTTAAAGATGCCAGGAAGTGAGGGAATATTTGAGAAAGATGGCTTCTTCTGGAGGAGGTGGTCCAGAGAGTGCCAAGAAGCTTAGGGAGAGGGTAGCCTTGAGGAGGTGGGAATGGAGTGGTAGGGAGAAGAGGGATGACTGTCCCTGAGAAGGGGAGAAAATGAAGGAGAGACTGGATAAAGTTATTGTGGTATTTCAGGTTAGAAAGAAGGGAGTGGATTCAGAGGGGCTTTGGGGGGCAGGGGAGGAGAGTGGAGAGGACTTAGGTGGCGAGGAAGTAGCTGACGTGGGTGCTGTCTATGGTGGAAGTCAAGTTAGGCCAAGAACTTAAGAATGGTGATGGGTAGAAGGCTTCAGTCTGAGACAGGAGCTCAAGATCTTGGAGGCGGAGGATTTCCATGAATATAAATGGTGTCAGGGCTGGGGGCTGGAGGTGTCTTGAATGGGAGAGAGATTGAAAGGATAGGGACTTCGCTGGTGGTCCGGTGACTAAGACTCCATGCTCCCAATGTGGGGGGGGGGCGGGGGTGGGGGTGGGTTTAATCTCTGGTCAAGGGGAATTGCATATTGCAACTAAGACTCAGCACAGCCAAATATATAAATAAATATTGGGCTTCCCTGGTGGCTCAGCTGGTAACGAATCTGCCTGCAATGAGGGAAACCTGGATTTGATCCCTGGGTTAGAAGGATCCCCTGGAGAAGGAAATAGCAACCCACATCAGTGTTCTGGCCTGAATTCCATGGACTGGATAGTCCATGGGGGTCGCAAAGAGTCAGACACGGCTGAGCACTTTCACTTTCATGGGGTTGGCCAAAAATGTTTGTTTGGGTTTTTCTGTAACATCTTACTGAAAGCCCTGAATGAACTTTTGGTCAATCCAATAAATAAAAGATCTCAGAGGGCCAAAAGTCAGGGGGTCATAGGTCTCTCCGTGAGTACTAAATGAATGATGATGGGCAAGAGTGTGTCAGGCACCAAAGTCCTCCAGGAAGAGTGCCAAGGAGGGCAGAAGAGATGGTGACCGAGACGAGATGAGAACTGTGCACGTGGTCATGAGGGCTTCTGGTGGGAAGAGTTGGGGCAGTGGTGGAGCCTGATGGACAAAGAGTGAACATTTGCCTCTTCTTGCTTAGAGGTGGTGAGAAGCACTGAGGCTTTGGGGGTCAAGACCAACCTGGCTTCTAATCCTGGCTTTTAGCTTTCTAGTTGTGTGACCTTGGAGACATCACCGCAGATGTATCTGAGTATTTGAGCTCATCTATGAAATGGAGGTACCACGCCTGCTGGTGAGGTATGAATGAGGATTACCTTAGGTTATGACCATAGAGAATATGGAACTGTACGTGGCATACAGCCAGAGCTCAGTACATGGCAGCGGCAGAAATGTTGGAGCCAGAAGAGCCCTCTAGTCATCTTGGCCAACACACGAGGAAAAGGAAGGCCAGAAAGGCCAGAGATTAGGGACAATGATGGAGTTCCCGTGAGATCCAGGACTCTGGTGGAAGTCTCATGGGGGAGGGCACGCAGGACCAGAGGGATTCTGGAATCTCCTAGATCCCCAGCTAGCTGCCAGCTTTGGGTGTGTGTGTGTGTTCAGGGCAGCAGGGCAGCTCTTTCCAAGGTGAGGAGTGCACATGGGGCTGTAAAGCTTGCCTTCTAAGTGTTTGTGACAGTATTTTCTAATCAGCCAAGTAAGCGTGTTGCCTATAAGAGAAGAAGGATCCTCATCCATTTGCTCTTGATCTAAGCTCTGGGCATTGGCCCCCCTCTTTGGTTGAAGGGATATTCCAGGTTTGTTTACACCTCTGGTCTCTAAGCTTGGACCTGTCATGGCAGCAAGTTCTTTCCGTGGAGATTGCTTTGCTAGTGGCAGTGCTCTCCTTTGCATGCCAGTGTCTGATGGGAGCGGGTGCTCTGCAAATACCAACTCAATTGATGAATGCATAACTTCTTCTTTGTCTTTGGTGATGACACAGCTCTCTGTCCATCTCTGCAGCTGGCTGACTGTGCAGAGGTGAAGGACCCAGGTTCAGGAGTTTGACCAATGAGGGTTTAGATCGCATCTTGATCATGTACAACCAGTGACCTTCTCCAAACCACTTCACTTCCTGGACCCTTGACTTCCTCATCTATAAAGTGAAAACAATATACCTCTTTCACCTCTTCTGGTGATTCATTTGGTGATGTATGGCTGTGACCTTAGCATCGTGTCCGCCCAGCCCTCTCAATAACGCTGGCTGTTTTTTTAATTGTCATCAGAGCACTGGGTATGGCAGACACACAGGCACATTTATCTTCATTTTTTTAAAAAAGCTGAATGCCAGGTGCCTGGCTAGCTCAATTGGTAGAGCATGAGGCTCTTAAAAAGCTGAATGCCTCTCTTGTCCCACATTCTAGAAGTGCTATGAGGGACTGGAGATATATCCCTGTTTCCCTCCTCCAGGCCCCGCATCCTGGCCACTGGATTTAGCACTTCCGTGAGAGAAGAGCCAAGCCAACAGTCCTCCTCGGACACCTTGATGACAACCTTGAGGCACCTTCAACCTCAGCTGTGTTTGCCCTGATGAGGCAGCCAGGTAAAAGCTTGCCGCTAATAGTCCTGGCCTTTTTGGGGTGCTCACCGCCAGCAGGAGAAACACTCTGCATGGAAATTACTTTAATTTGCAGTTGACAAAAGGCAAATTGTTGGCATTTTTTTGCTTGGAGCCTGGAATGTAACCTTGCATGGCTGCCCTAGACATTCCAGGTGACGGCTTCCATTAGACCGGCCCAGATTTCTAGCTTAAAGGAGGGAGAATAAGCACTTAGGTAATTTTACAGGGGGCAAAACCCCCAATCTGATTGCATTCTCCCAACTTCTGTCCCTTGGAATTCCCTCCCACGCTTGGCAGCATACAAAGCAGAGTCAGCGTGACTTCCGATCACGTACATGTCTTTCTTTGCTTCACCTTCAGTTGTGTATTTCCACAGTCCACAGGCTTGTCATTATTAGCTGAGGGGCGACTCCTTCCCATGATCTATCTGTGTTCTGTTTGTGTGTCAGGTCATGAGAGCAGGGCCTTCCCCGCTTTATTTCTTTGCACAATACCTGGGATGCAGTGAGGTCTCCGTCAGTGCGTATTTGATGAAGGAGTGGATGCGTGAATGAATGAATTGGGTGGCTTCTAGTTTTTCCCAAGACCAGAGCATCTTTGTCTAACCATAGACTTCCATAGCATTCCAGAGGAAGGGCATCCTTTAAATGCAGTGCTGGTTGACTTCCACTTAAAATAGGTCCCAGAGATGCCTGTCTTGGGTGGGGTTCCTGGAATGCAGGCTGAATGGAATGCCTTGTAGACCCAGGAGGAAACCGAGGCCGCTGCTGCCATCTTGTGGACAGAATTCGAAACATATGTGAAGTGGCAGCAAAGTGGCCCTTATGCCCTTCCATTTCTCCCAAAGAAATCTTGGCTAATTCTATGATGGAATAATCTCCTTTGCAATGCATTAGGTGATATTTCCAGATCTATGCTTAACCTACTTATAGTCTCTGTTGAAATCATAATTATAGCAACAGTAATAAATCACATTTATCGAGTTCTAGGCTCTAGGCTCTGTGCTACGTGCTTTATGTTGGGGGGCGGGGAGGCCTTCTGATGCGTGTGCTGCTATTACCATCTCTACTGCAGAGAAAGGAAATTGAGACTGCAGAACTTGTGCCTGGCTAGTAAGCGGGAAGAGAGAGCCAAGATTTGACTTCAGCTCAACAGGCTCTCCCCTTGTGGCTCAGCTGGTAAAGAATCTGCCCACAATGCGGGAGACCTGGGTTCAATCCCTGGGTTGGGAAGATCCCCTGGAGAAGGGAAAGGCTACCCGCTCCAGTATTCTGGCCTGGAGAATTCCATAGACTGTATAGTCCATGGGGTCGCAAAGAGTCGGACACAACTGAGCGACTTTCACTTTACTGACAGGCTCTGGGCCCAACTCTTGGTCATTATACTAAACTCTTTCCTACGTTCTTTTTAAACTTCTTCCTCCCTTTCCAACCCTCTGTTTTGACAATACATCAGCACCTGCCATCATATCAGGTCTTAATGATCTATTTATATGTTTAGTTCCCCAACAAGAAGACAGTGAGCCCCGTGAGAGTTGGTCAGAGCTGTTGAGAAAGGGGTTTTATGTATCTCTGAGCAGCAGCTATGCACTGAGACTGGGCTAGATTAAGAGAATATAAAGATCTGTTAAGCTAGGGCAAAGACCTTCCTTGTATATGCCTGCCAGGGGGTTGCTAAGCCACGGGAAAGACCTGGAGTATGCTTCTGGGATGTAGTTTGTAATGGAAATGACAAAGGTAGTGAGTTGGGGTGGGGGGGCAGTGGGATTAGTCATTTAACCAGTTCGTGTGTGTGTGTGTGTGTGTGTGTGTATTAGTTGCTCAGTCGTGTCTGACTCTTTGCAACCCCATGGACTGTAGCCCTCCAGGCTTCTCCACCCAGTTTTTACAGCCTGATTTTATATGAGCTGGCCCCTGCCCCAGCACTTTTCATGTAAGTCTTTACAGTGTTTCTGGGACGAAGAGATAGTAAGGCAGGTCTCAGCTCCTGTTGGGGTTGGCAGATTTCTCAGCTGTAAGTACCAGTGCCCTGTGAAGTGACGCCCATTGGTGCTAAAGACATACATACAGGGGATAGAGAGGAAAGGAGAGCATAAGAAGGAACTGGAAAGGGGAAAGGAGAGAAGCAAAGAAAAGATAGACTCTAGAGGAGGTGATTGGGATCCAGAGGTCTTGGAGGCCCCCTGAAATATACAACCCAGGAGCCTGGATTCAGTCAAACAAGCAAGTGCCCTCTTTGGTCCGTTCCAAAATGCCAGGCGGCAAGCGTCTTCCTGTGACTGATGCAAAGACATCTTCCAAGCTTCATGGGTGTCCCCAGCACGGCTGTTTCTCTTCTGAGGTCAGAGGTCTTGTGCAGAAAGTATACCACCATTATTAGTACCTCCACACCATCCTGCTATCTGAATGTGCCCGCCTTCTCGGGTAGCAGGTGCTGGGTGTGCAACCAGGTCTGGAGGGAGGAGGCAGGTGCTTACAGCGGCAACCCAGAGTCAGAGAAAGCCCCCAAAACAAGTAAGATGGTGAGAAACCCTCAGAGCATGTGGCCAGGGCTTGGACCCGCTTCCGCAGGGGTGGCGTGGCTTCCATCCAGGTGTGGCTCCTGGATGTCACTCCATCTGCATGCGGGACACATGGGGACATCCCGTCCCTAGGCAGCAACAAGGTGGCCTCCTCGAGAGCATGGCTTTGATATTTTTGCTGTCCTCATCGTCTAGCTTATTATCAAAAGCCTGGTGAAAAGGAAAAAAGACTTGGGCAAGAACTGAAAAGCTGTATGCTTCATAATATTGGGTTGGCCAAAAAATTTGTTTGGGTTTTTCCTTAACAGCTATGAAAAAATCTGAATGAACCTTTTGGCCAACCCAATAGTTATCTATGTCAGTTGTAGGCGTAGTCTTCACAGGACTGTGCTTTCCTATCGCTCTCTGACTTGTATCAGAAGTCATTACAAGAGGTATTTCTGCACTTTACAGATAGTGACAACATAAGTTACCATACAATTGTGGACTTAGCAAATGTCATGAACTGTTCTTAGATCCTGGGGGGACTTTTTAAAAAATATTTTTATTGAAATATGGTGGATTCACAGTGATTCAGGTGTACACCAAAGTGATTCATATACTATGGGCTTCCCTGGTGGCCCAGAGGGTAAAGTATCTGTCCACAATACAGGAGACCTGGGTTCAATCCCTGGGTTGGGAAGATCCCCGGGAGAAGGGAATGGCTACCTATTCTAGTATTCTGGCCTGGGAAGTCCATGCACAGAGGAGCCTTGTGGGATACAGTCCGTGGGGTTGCAAAGAGTCGGACTTGACTGAGTAACACACACACACACACACACACTGGGACTGCATTAGATCAAGAGAATATGAAGATCTGTTAAACTGGGGCAAAGACCTTTCTCGTATATGCCTGCCAGGGGCTTGCTAAGCCACAGGAAAGGCCTAGAAGCCTATATATAAGCTTCCCCGGTGGCCTAGAGGTAAAGAATCCACCTGCAATGCAGGAGATGCAGGTTCTTCGATCCCTGGGTCAGGAAGATCCCCTAGAGAAGGGCATGGCTCCCCACTCCACTATTCTTGCCTGGAGAATTCCATGGTCAGAGGAGCCTGCTGTGCTACAGTCCACGGGGTCG